>NC_080398.1:28901481-30270409 GCF_030265065.1 Corythoichthys intestinalis | reverse complement strand
TTTCAACGAAACAAGCTCAAGCCTACCACTGATTTAGTGGATGAGTTATATTTTCCCTGCACTTAACATTTGTTTTTAGCCCTGTCGTGTTATTTTATATTTGCTATATTTTTCTGCCGCGCATTGCCGGTCCGTGAAAAAAAAAAAAAGACCCAAATCACACCGGTCCGTGGTGCAAAAAAGGTTGGGGACCCCTGGTTTAGAATATAAACTATGAAGTGAAAGTTTCTGAGGTGAGAGTGTATTCGAAAATCATTTGTGAAAATAACACAAATAAATTGATCAAATACATATAGGGTAGCTAAAGGGTGCCATATCTCATTTTAATAATGTGCTAGTTTTAATTTTAAAAAAGACAAAAATTTAACGAAATTAGGGTGGAATTACCGGGTGTAGAGTGGGCGTGGTTAAGCAAAGGGGAGGGTCAAACAGAAAGATAAGATTATACTATAATATAGTGTGTTGTCCAGTTATCTGGAGGGGCCCCCATATTACATTGGGTACCAAAATAGTTTTAAAAAATTGTGTTGTTGTTGTTGTTGTTATACTAGTCTTATAAGACCTAATCATCAAGGATCAAATACAGTTCAGTACATGTTACGAGTTTGCTTTGGTGTAGCTAATGACCGTCTACTGGGGTGTACATTTGGACCTGTGCTTTGTTGGCAGGTGGCCTATCAGCAAGAGGGCCAAACAGAGCCAGGCACCACGGAGGCGGCCAGACTCACCTCAGCAGGCGCCACAGTGGTCCTTCTCATTGAGGCCGTCGCCCCCGTCGGTTACGCAAACCCTCACTGTTTTTACCCCGAAAAAACCTCCACTCTGACTTTGCATCACCTTGTCAGTCAAACACAAAGCGAGGCAAAGGAGGTCAATCTGTGAAAGAAAATGCAGTAGGATGCTTCCGGTAAGCAGGGAGTAATGAAGGGAGAGGGGTAAAAGGAAGTGCACATGAGAGGAATTTCCAGAAAGTTTTAGAGGGTCCCACGATGTTGCAACACTTTTTGTTCTTCAATGTGGAACTTCCATTGTTAGCATCACTTCCAAGAAAATGAAAGCAAAGTTCCCTTAGACTGCACAAGAAGCAGAAAAAAATTGTGTGTGTGTGTGTGGGGGGGGGGGGGGGTAGTTTTTTAAAGTAAAATAAAATATGATCATAATATATAACAATTATTCAATGGAAATGAGGCAGATAAAAATAAATCGAAATGGGGTCATGTACAAAACAGAATTACTGCACATACAATGTATTTGTTTATTATATTTGGATTATTAGAATATGTGTTTATTTTAAATAGTGTCAGTTTTGCTTCACAAAAAAAAAAACTAAAATACATAACGATAAACAAGACCTCATCAAATATTTTTGAACATTAAATATCTATTAGTTTTAATAGTTTAATAGTGGAGGCAGATTTGACTTAAATAATAATAGGAAATCCAATTAAATTAATATATTTTGTTTAATGAGTTTTTAGTAGTAGTCATTTAAATTTGTCCACAAAATGTTTATTTTTGTATATTTTTTAATTTATGCATTATTGCCTAAAGGAATTTTTTTTTAAAATAAAAAAAAAAACAACAACATAACATTCATATTGTATTATATTCATTTCTAATTAATATTCATTGTTAGACGCACTTAAAAATATCTAATTTCTCAATCTATAAAAATATTAATAATTACATGAATGGAAAAAATATTTTATCAATGAAATAGAAAATATTTACTATATTTCTTAATATCTAAAATTCCTTGTTTAGCTCAAAAGGCAGGTTAAAATAAGAGAAGCACAGGTGTTCATTTCATTTTTGATCATCAGCCATATAAGACCCAATCATAATGACTACATAATTACAGGGATTGTGGACATTAAGCTGCTAATAAATTATTTTATCAAAGGTTTTGCACCCTTTGATTGGAAACAACCATATTGGGAAAAAATACCCTGTAATTGTCTCATTTGCTGCCAATAGCCGCTTTCACACAGTAGGAACTATCTGCTGTTCCTAGAACTGGGAAGGGGAAGATGATGTCATTTTGGGTTGTGTTCGCAGATATTGGAACTAGGGACCAGGAACTTGAGTTCCGATAATTATTTTAGTCCCTACTTTTTAGGAATTTCAGTGGGACTGTAGAAACTTGATTACGTAGGTGTTTGGTGATTCTCCTCTCAAGGAGTTGCCATATTTAAAATAAAAAAAAAACTAGCCTCGTAGTTAAGACGCTGGATTTCCTCGTCAATTGAAACTACAGTGGGGCAAATAAGTACTTAGTCAACCAATAATTGTGCAAGGTCCCCCACTTGAAAATATTAGAGAGGCCTGTAATTGTCAACGTGGTTAAACCTCAACCATGAGAGAGAATGTGGGGGGAAAAAAGCAGAAAATCACATTGTTTGATTTTTAAAGAATTTATTTGCAAATCATGATGGAAAATAAGTATTTGGTCAATACCAAAAGTTCACCGCAATACTTTGTTATGTACCCTTTGTTGGCAATAACGGAAGCCAAACGTTTTCTGTAACTCTTCACAAGCTTTTCACACACTGTTGCTGGTATTTTGGCCCATTCCTCCATGCAGATCTCCTCTAGAGCAGTGATGTTTTGGGGCTTCGTTGGACAACACGGACTTTCAACTCCCTCCACAGATTTTCTATGGGGTTGAGATCTGGAGACTGGCTAGGCCACTCAAGGACCTTGAAATGCTTCTTACGAAGCCACTCCTTTGTTGTCCTGGCTGTGTGTTTGGGCTCATTGTCTCATTTTCACTCAAAATCTCTTGATACATGGCCCCATTCTTTCTTTCCTTTAGACAGATCAGTCGTCCTGGTGCCTTTGCAGAAAAACAGCCCCAAAGCATGTTTCCACCCCCATGCTTCACAGTGGGTATGGTGTTCTTCAGATGCAATTCAGTATTCTTTCTCCTCCAAACAGGAGAACCTGTGTTTCTACCAGAAAGTTCGATTTTGGTTGCATCTGACCATAGCACATTCTCCCAGTCCTCTTGTGGATCATCCAAATGCTCTCTAACGAACCACAGACAGGCCTGGCTGTGTACTTTCTTCAGCAGGGGGACACGTCTGGCAGTGCAGGATTTGAGTCCCTGGCGGCGCATTGTGTTACTGATAGTAGCCTTTCTTACTGTGGTCCCAGCTCTCTGTAGGTCATTCACTAGGTCCCCCCGTGTGGTTCTGGGATGTTTGCTCCCCGTTCTTGTTATAATTTTGACGCCACGGGGTGAGGTCCGTGTTGCCCAACGACAGCCCCAAAACATCATTGCTCTAGAGGAGATCTGCATGGAGGAATGGGCCAAAATACCAGCAACATTGTGTGAAAAGCTTATGAAGAGTTACAGAAAACGTTTGGTCTCCGTTATTGCCAACAAAGGGTATATAACAAAGTATTGAGATGAACTTTTGGTATAGACCAAATACTTATTTTCCACCATGATTTGCAAATAAATTCTTTAAAAATCAAATAATGTGATTTTCTAGTTTTTTCCCACATTCTGTCTTTCATGGTTGAGGTTTACCCATGTTGACAATTATAGGCTTCTCTAATATTTTCAAGTGGGAGAACTTGCACAATTAGTGGTTGACTAAATACTTATTTGCCCCACTGTATTTCCTTCAAACATGCAAGAAGTGCTGCTGTGTCCTTGATGATCTATTTGTTGTTTTGCGTTCAGCTTAGTTTTTGCGGTTTTATTTTTTCATTGGTGGGTGTGGCAAGTAAAAAAATATCCATCACTGGCGCAGACTGCAACGCCACAGCAGTTCGTATCAGGCGCGGGACCCATGTGTGGGCACGACTGCCTGGCGAAGGAAAGTAGTACAGTTGTATTAAAAAGTATCTGAACCTTTTGGAATTTCTAACATTTCTGCATATATTCACCATCAAACGTGATCTGATCTTTGTGAAAATCACACCGATGGAAAAAACTGTCAAACAATGACAGAAGGAGGAAAAAATAAGTAAGTGAACCATCACATTTAATATTATCCCAAACAATTCAACTTTGGTTTCATCAGTCCACAAAATATTTTGCCAAAGCTTTTGTGGAGTGTCAAAGTGCCTTTTTGCGAACATTAAACGAGCAACAATGTTTTTTTAGACAGCAGTCGATTCCTCCATGAACACCATTTTTGGCCATAGTTTTCCATATAGTTGATGTGTGCACAGATATACTGGTCTGTTCCAATGATTTCTGTAAGTCTTTAGCAGACACTGTAGGGTTCTTTTTACCTCCCTGAGGCTTCTGCGCTGAACTCTTTAGTGCACGGCCACTCCTTGGGAGAGAAGCCACAATGCCAAACTCTTATTTGTAGACAGCTTTTCTGACTGTCGATTGATGACATTCCAGAATTTAAGAGATGGTTTTGTATCCTTTCCCAGCTTTATACAAATCAACAATCCTTGATCGCAGGTCTTCAGACAGCTCTTTTGACAGAGCCATGCTGTACATCAGGCAATGCTTCTCATCAATACAATTCTTACCAGGTGTGTGTTTTATCGTGGGCAGGGCAGCTTTAAACCACTCATCAGTGATTGGGCACACACCTGACTTTAATTGTTTGGTAAAAATTGGTTTCAATTGCTCTTTAAGTCGCCTTGGGCAGAGGGTTCAATTATTTATTTCCCCCCTTCTGACATTGTTTGCATGCTATCCTCATTAAAATAGGAAAACCTATAAATAAATGTTTGGGCGGTTTTAGTTAAAGCACACAGTTTTTACATCTCTGCGATTTTGACAAAGATCAGATCTCAAAGTACTCAGGTTCGTACAGTCCAAAAGCGGCAATTGACGGCGGCATAGACTTCCAATCTATTCTGACTAGGAGAATTTAACTGCCAATGGCAGTGAATGAGTTAAGTACCTAAATAATCTAAGAACCACTACAACTACAAAATCCTTAATGCATACCTGACTCTGGGGCAGTTTACATGGCGACTCTGTGACAAAAAGACGCACTGACTGAGCAGCGGACTCGCGTCGCGTGCATATGGTGTCGGCGAAGACGAAAAATTCTGAATCCTGCCTCCAAATTGGAAGAATCCGATTGCGGGGGAATGAGGGGGGCTTCCTCGGCATGCATATCAAAGGCTCCCGCGGCGCGAGACCACGCCATTAACGTCAGCCCTCGCACACGTCACATTGGGCGTGCGCAGCGGTGCTACTAAACATTAAAAATAGCAAATATGGCAGAATGTCGGCTTTAATTTACTGTTTTAATAATATTTTTAAATCAAATATGTTGACTGTTTCAATTTTTGTGCCTTTTTGAACAAAAGAAAAATGCCATTGCGTCGAGTGGGCGGGCATATTTTTTTCCGGGCTGAGGGCGCTTAGTGGAGTCAAAGTGCATCATTCGCTGTCGCCCTGTAAATCTGCACTGCCCCCTAGGGCCTGGCATGAATACTACATCGTTTTCCTGCGGAATTGTGACATTGTTCAAATGGAGACGCAAATGCAAATTTGAAATTTTTCGTATTCTTGGAGAGTCACCATGTAAACGGCCCCAAAGCTTTCCGTGTGCGCCTTCCGTGTTTGCTGTCACCATATAAAAGCGAGGTCATTCCGCAGCACAATTGTTGCGTCTTGGTTTTGCAGTGTCACCATGTAAACGGTCCTAATAGGCCTCCAATCTATTCTGACTGGGAGGATTTAACTGTCTATGGCGGTGAATGAGTTTACCAAAATTATCTGAGAAAACCCTACAACTATAAAATCCTTAATGCATACCTGACTCTGACTATCCCCACTGACTTTCCTTGTCCTTTCTCTGCTGTCCACAAATCATTGTCCCCAACAAATTCTGCCAAGCAACAAATGAGGAGGAAACGCAATCAAACGAAGGTTTGCTAAGATGTAACAAATTAGTTGTATTTTGTTTAAAAATATCACAAAAGCTTACCAATATTTTACAGATGATACAAATAGTTCATTCCTTATCTTGTCAGCATTTCGGAGGGTGCGTAGCTAAGTGACAACCAAGCCATGTTAAAGATAATAGCTAGGTAAAGGTTTATTTTCAACCATTTTTACATAGAAAAGATGTCTTACAATCTAACCTGAGAGACAGTGAGCCTGCTACAGAGCGGGGTGTATTGGGGATAGTTCGTCTTCTTCATTTTGCCCTTTCAGAAGAAGATTTGAGGGCAGGCGGTGGGGACCAATCAGCCACAATACGACCTTTTGATGATTAGCAAATTAGTGAATGTCTGTGTAGCATTTGCATTCTTAGTCTTGACTTCACGTTCTGCAGGAAGCATCCATCTTTTCTGCTTTGGCTCAGGAGTCCTACATAGTAATGAAAACTGTCAGTGGAGACGTTTTAAAAAATAAAAATAAAAAATAGACATGCTGTTATTTTTATTCACGCGGGGAGAAAAAACTGGTTCGCAGTGACTGCGTATTCAACCAATTATTGTGTGGCTGAGCGAAGGCGAGATGTTTTGCATGTCTTTTGAGGCGCACATCCACGCTTCCTATGCTTACACCTCATTTTCCTAGCGTGTCATCCACAGCGGAATTCCTCTGCAAAATGCCCAACATTTCAAGTATTTGCTCCCCACGTCCCGGTCGAGCTTCACGATTGCACGCTGAGAAAAGGCCTGCACCAATGATAGCGAGTGAGTGATAGACTATTTGGGGGTGGTCTGGCTGGCGTAAGTGCTATCCTTGCTAGCAATCTGTCGCCAAGCAGACTAATAAATTAAAGAAGCTAAAAAGGGACATTAATAAAGAAGTCAGAAAGCGTCAACTAATAGTCCAGAGTAATGATAACGACATCCTGTGAGGGGTGGGAATGGGCGGGGTAGACTTAATGAAATTAAATGTCATCGTCCTTGAGTGAGTTGCCTCCATGGCGGGTGCCTCTTTTCGGAAGAGTCGAGCTTAGCCTGGGTGAGGCCGAGAGGAGGGCATCTCTGGCAAGTTCGCCGAACGTGATTCTTCACAAGTCCTAGTTTTCCCAAGTAGCGCGGCGGCAGAGGCTCCGACTTCGCTACTGCGGCGGCGTCTCCCCCACCATGTCGATGCCGTGCTGCTGAAGTTGCGCTCTCAGCAAGGCGTTTTCGTTCTTCAGTTCTTCGATCTTGACGGACAAGACAGAAGGACTTGGTTAGGCGCATATTTCTCCTGTACACTATAAAAAATGATTTTTGTAGGTATTCCGTATTGGCCCGAATATAAGACGGTGTTTTTTTGCATTGAAATAACACTGAAAAAGAGGGGGTCGTCTTTTATTCGCGGTCTAGAAATTATACCCATTCACGATGCTAGATGGCGCCAGATATCATTGAAGCGATGTTCTGTCATGACAGATCTCAGCTACTCTCCCAATTCACAAAGCTAGATGCCGCCAGATATGATTGAAGCGATGTTCTGTCATGACAGATCTCAGCTACTCTCAAGTTTAACCCGTTTGCATTATTTTATTGCAGTTTTTTTCCGTATTAGATTTGTTTCAAGACTACAGTTACAGTTAGACTTCACTTTGATGGTTAATGCAGTTATTGCAATTTTGTTGTTTTATCACAATAGATTGGTTTATTTACATTTCAAAAACCAGAAGCCATTCGTTTACGAATGTGATTGCACTTTAGTTTACATATTTAAATGTTCAGATATTAAGATTTGAATGAGGCAAAATAACATGCTTTTTCTCTCAAATATATTGATATAATTATTTGTTTCAGATGTACTGTAATTATTTTCTGTATAAAAATTAATTTGGTGTTCAAAAAGGTTTTTCAAACTTGAGTCTTGAAAACGAGGGGCCGTCTTATAATCAGGACCGTCATATATTCGGGCCAATACGGTAATTATGATCCATATACTGTAGATTGTATAAATTATACTAAAAGTATTTCGGTAAGCAAGTGAACTGTATTAAATTGATTAAAATTAACTCCCTTTACCCAGATTTAATCAGTATAAACTTTAACTTGAACAAACAAGATAATATCTACTCAAAAATATTAGGTGTGTGCTCAAGGCGCGTCTTCGTTGAAACTGAAACGGAAGGCCACTTCATTTGGCGAGAGACTCCAACTTGGATGGCATCGTACAGTAACAGGTAAGTGTGAACTTACTGTTTCTTTTAAAATTGACAATGCGAAAACATTAACAAGCCTGATACGCTTCATGTTAAATTAAGAAGCCCCATAGTGAAAACATTTTTATATTTTATTCCTGGCTTTCGACAGTCATTCCTGAGAGCTAGCTAAAGTCTAGCTGTTTTTCAGAGCATAGCAACATGAGTTGCTGATAATAATGTGGCTCTATTTGAACCATTAACCTTATTTTCTAATTAACTTTTCAGTTACAGCGTCCAGTATTGTCAAACGTTTCACCCTTCAGTATAATTGAGTGACGCTGGGCTGCTAATGCGTGTAAATGGCAGTAATGGCGGCAACCACTGGGGGCTACCACAGCTCTGATTAGTCAATATGTATTAAGGAACAACTCATCAGCCAGCTATCCAATAGCCTGATAATGATCCTGCTTATTTGACTCAGGTGTGTTGGTGGAAGGAGACGTGGAAAACGAACTGGATAGGTGCCCTCGAGTACTGGAGTTGGTGACCCCTGCTCTAACATGTTTAACATGTTACAACATAGCACCCCTGTTAGGTTCAAACATCTATGGTACAGTATTTTTGCCTTATTTGTATTTCAAACTGAAAGATGCTTGTTGCACTCGTGTTGTTCACTGTTCAGTTAAAACGTATCCAAAACTCATGTTGTTTGCACATTACTTATTTTGGACTGATGCCCTCGTGTTCTTCACTCATCAGTTGAATTGAATACTGTACTTGAACTTATACTATGATGAAAAATTGCTTCCATGCAATTTATGTTGGGCAGACAATTGGTTAAATGTTAAATTTAATGAGCAAATTGTCGATAAAAACAGTTGACAATCAAATGTTTTTCTTGTGTACAATGACTTCAGGGTAAAACAAACCTAATCTACAATAGTAATAATTAAGTTGATATTTAAATTGATATTTATTAAAAAAAATAAAAATAAAAAAAAACATTTAATTAAATATACAATCCAATACACTACAACCATGGGTAAATAATACTCAATTTTAATAGGTATTAAGTGATATAATCTGTTTCAAAAGGTTAAGTTAACCTTACCGAAATCATTTGAGGATATTATTGTTAACGCATTAAGGTACTATTTACTAAATCAAATTGGCTAAACTTTACACTATTAACTGAGTATAAATTGTTACCTCATTTTTATTGAGTAAATTCTATAGTTTGTTTGTTTTTTACAGTGTACCATTTACGAAATAAGCTTTAGATGCAGGTGTTTCTCAATATTGTCTGTCTGTGTTGCTGCACTGTTTGTATTCAAGTATCTTTTGCTTGACTATTCACAGATTAATTTTGCAAATAGTGGACTAAATTAACTGGGTTTTACATTTTAGCTGGAAATGTGCATTACAACCAATAGTTTCAATAGTTGAAATATTATCCAACTATGTAACTACTTCATACAAAACAAAAGCATATGTTTGCAAATATCAAATTTTGATTAAATACAAATAATGAAAAAATATTAGAAAAAAATGTTTCATTAGGAATTAAGAAAATATGTATTTTTCCCCTTACTTTATACTTCAAGTATCTGAAAATATTTAATAGTTTTACCTTCTGCATTTAAAAATGTAAAAAAAAAAAAATATAATAATAATAATACTACTAATATTCATTCATTCATTTTCCATGCCGCTTATTCCTCACGAGGGTCGCGGAGGTGCTGGAGCCTATCCCAGCTAACAACAGGCAGTAGGCACCCTGAACTGGTTGCCAGCCAATCGCAGGGCACAAGGAGACACACAACCATTCACGCACACACTCATACCTACGGACAATTTAGAGTGTTCAATCAGCCTACCATGCATGTTTTTGGGATGTGGGAGGAAACCGGAGTTCCCGGAGGAAACCCACGCACGCACGGGGAGAACATGCAAACTCCACACAGGAAGGCCGAAGCCCGGGATTGAACCCTTGATCTCAGAACTGTGAGGCAGATGTGCTAACCACTCAGCCACCGTGCCGCCTACTATTACTAATAATAATAAATTTTAAAATATAAGAATATACGTACTATTAAAAGGCTGCATAATTGAGATTTTGGACAATTTTTAGGTGAATGTCACTAATTGATTATTCAACTGTTTAGAAAAAAAAAAAAAAGTCAATTAATTTGATAATTGATTTGTTGTCGATCAATCATGGCAGCCCTATCTGATATTTTCAGCGAGTCAATGGCGTTTCACATTTCTCTCTTTAGAGCTAAGTAAGTCTTCATAAATCTTTACAGCTGCTCCTTCTATGTGCCCATTACCTCTGTTCAGTGACGTAAACAGAGATTAAACACAGTGGGCCATAAGAATCAAGGCAACCCGCAACGGGATTACCGAATGACGCGGTGCGTCAACTCCGCTGGGTGTCAACTCACCTCCTACCTCTTGAGTAGGACTCCAAAAAAGATCATGTTAAGCTTTAAGAAGTGGGTGAGAGGTGTCTAGGGGGTCTACAGCCAAACTCTATACAGTATTCTGCGAGTAGATCAGAATGCAAGTTGGCTGCCTGACTGTTTTCACTCCTGCCGCCTCTCGCCGGTAGTAGCGAGCGCTTTGATAGTTGGGGAGGATACGATTGAGGCTCTAACCACCAAAACCACTCAGGGATCCACTCGGAAAAGAAATGAAGATACACTCCAGGGAGCTGGTGGATTTCACTCTTGTGGGGAGGAGACTTGAAGAAGCTCGCCGGAGCAAACGAGTCTATTTAACCTGTTTTATCTTCGCTGCCGCTAGGGGGAAAATACTAATAAATGTTCGACTGTTCTCATACTCAAAATCAATGTTGAGAAACATTTGCATGTTTCTGCATGTTACTTAATAAAATGTTTGTTATATCAAAACTGTTGCGATGGATTTTAACTTGGCAATAAACACATTAGAGTTGTCAATCGGGTCCGATCACGTCATTTTCAAAGTATCGGAATCGGCAAAAAAATACCGGCCATGCCTTTTTTTTAATATATATATATTTTAATTAAATCGTTTTCTAATTGTATTTAACGTTACAGACATAATATGTTACACTCATCCAGAGTCTTTAGTTTAGGCTTAAGGTAGGGTTATCAAATTTATACCGATAACGGCAGTAATTTTTTTTTTTTAATGTATCATGTTAAATATTTAACGCAATTAATGCATGCGTTGCACGACCCACTCACGCATTATCGCGCTCAATCCATAATGGCGCCGTTTTACCCATTTAGAGAGATAAAAGGCAGCGTAAAATGAGTAGAGTGAATTTTGGCAGCCTTTGACGCCTTTTTTTAATAGGCTTTGCCTTACAATCCCTCTCCCTACGATTAGAGATATCGTGGGAAGCAATGTGGGGAAGCAAGGTAGCAATTGATCTTTTTCTTAACACCTTATGTTATTTCCCAACGCAGAGAAGATATATGAATTGGTAGCACAACGCAAAGTCATGGTTCCACTTCCCATCATGCATTTGGGTTGAATGGCTGCAGTATCATTTACTGAAAGCTCAACAAATACACTAGATGGCAATATTTAGTCACAATATACAAAGTCACAAGTCTTTCTATCCGTGGATCCCTCTCACAGAAAGAATGTTAATAATGTAAATGCCATCTTGAGGATTTATTGTCATACTAAACAAATAAAATACTTATGTACTGTATATTAAATGTATATATTCGTCCGAGTTTTATTCATTTTTTTTCTTAATGCATTGCCAAAATGTATATGATCGGGAAAAAACATCGGGAATGATTGGAATTGAATCGGGAGCAAAAAAAAGCAATCGGATCGGGAAATATCGGGATCGGCAGATACTCAAACTAAAACGATCGGGATCGGATCGGGAGCAAAAAAACATGATCGGAACAACCCTAAAACACATAGTAGTATGTGCTGGAGGAGGGGAAAAGCATATCAGGCAAACTGTGTTTTCTCTTTTCTTTGGAGGGTCTTCCAACCAGAGTTAACTAATCAACAACTAACGGATGATGAAATGGATCAACATCTATTTTGGTGGATGATTCATTTTTTTGAGATGTCGTCATGTTAAATATTGTCTTAATGCTCTTCTAGGACCCTTTCGATAGGAAATATTCTCTCTTACATTGTTTTTTTTTTAATTAATCTATTCACAAAAAGGGGACCGGTGGTAAATATTTTCTTCTTATTTTTTTTTTAATTGAGAAAAAAAGAATATACAGTAAATAGTCATTTTTATATTTAATTTTTTTTTCAATGTATTTTCTAAAAAAAATAAATTACCGAATTTTTCGGACTATAAGTCGCACCAGAAAAATGGGCAATGAAGAGGAAAAAAAAAACATACTAGTACATGTTTTTTTCGGACCGGAGTATAAATCGCATTTTGGGGGGAAATTTATTTGATAGAATCCAACACCAAGAACAGACATGTCATCTTGAAAGGCAATTTATAATAAAAATACAATAGAGAACAACAGGCTGAATAAGTGTACGGTATTCTAACGGTACATAAGGCATAAACAACGAACTGAGAACGTGCCCAGTATGTTAAAGTAAAATAACTTTTAGGAGTTATTCAAATAACTATAGCATAAAGAACATGCTAACAAGCAACATAATGTAATAGTGTGTTAATAACTTAACACATAAGTGGCCAAACTATGAAAAAAAACTGCAACTTGTCCGAAAATAACGTATTTTCTTTTCTTTTATTTAAAAAAAGGGGGGGACAAAATATTATTTTTATTTTAACCTTAGAAAACGCTTCTTTATTCATTTTTTTTTTCTTACCAAAAACAAAAAAAAAACAGTAAACATTCTTTGTTAATTTCTAACAATGAAAGATTGAGGAGTACAGAAATGTTAAATATATTCTAGATAAAAAACAAAGTCAATGACCATGACTTACCGTATTGGCCCGAATATAAAACAGTGTTGTTTTTTTTTGCATTGAAATAAGACTGAAAAAGAGGGGGTCGTCTTATATTCGCGGTCTCGACATTATACCCTTTCACGACACTAGATGGCACCAGATATCATTGAAGCGATGTTCTGTCATGACAGATCTCAGCTACTCTCAAGTTTAACCAGTTTGCATTATTTTATTGCAATGTTTTTCCTTATTCAGATGTGTTTAACCAGTTTGCATTATTTTATTGCAATGCTTTTCCTTATTCAGATTTGTTTCAAGACTACAGTTATAGTTAGACTTCACTTCGATGGTTAATGCAGTTATTGTAATTTTGTTGTTTTATCACAATAGATTGGTTTACTTACATTTCAAAAACGGAAGCCATTCATTTACGAATGTGATTGCACTTTAGTTTACATATTTAAATGTTCAGATATTAAGATTTGAATGAGGCAAAATAATATGCATTTTCTCTCAAATATATTGCTGTAATCATTTGTTTCGGATGTACTGTAATTATTTTCTGCATAAAAATTAATTTGGTGTTCAAAAAGTCTTTTTTCAAACTTGAGTCTTGAAAAAGAGGGGGTCGTCTAATAATCAGGGCCGTCTTATATTTGGGCCAATACGGTACTTTCACGAGCTACACAAAATGACTTGGCGGGCCATAATGGCCCTGTCAGCCTTCAGTTTGACACCTGTGGGTAGTAATGGGTAGTTTCTTGCAAAGTGCTTCACTAATTGTGATGTATTACGTTGGCGTCAGTCAAGAGAAGATTTAATATTTGTCATTGTATTAGTAAATTTGGTATTATTTATTACTATATGTCAAAACAACAGCACCTAGTCATAACCAATATATTTTATTATGGAGGTTAATCCCTCAAACATTCTGAAACGCCATTTCCATCTAGCGTTGCCTTACTTGCTGCCTGCACAGCTCATTGTCCACCTGGATTCTTTCCACTTCCTTCAGGCTATCCTGCAGCCGCTGATTGCCCTGGCGGAGCTCACGAATGTAGTCGCACGCTTTGGACAGGATGCCTCCTTTGCTCTGGAATGACAAAACATTCGCGTTTTGAGTTCAAGTTTCCCCATCACTGATTATAATGGTTGGGTAACTGCAGTTTTATGAAAGCCTAATGTAATATATTTTAAGACCTTTTTTTAAAAGCCCCTTTAATTAAATCTAGGGGATCTCATTGACTAATATGGGTAATATGGACTTAATATTTTGCATAATACATTTGCCCTTTCTTATATAGCACTATTTATAAGTGACGATAAAAAAAGAATAATAAACATTCTAGTAAAATGTCTTAATGGTATAGCAAAATATAATAGATTTTTTTTCAGTACGGAACTTTTAAAACAGTTCAGTGATGTTCTGAGATCCAAAACAGAACACAGATATGGGAGGGGAAATTCAACCGTCACACATCTGCTCTGTAAACAAACACAGTGCAGCTCAGCCACTGGCCAGAGGCTATATTGGCTAGCTTTATGCTTTCAGCAGTACATGTTAAATCTTTTGGAACGACATCACACAAAAATCAATATCAGCGCAGCATTAAAAGTATTTAAATTGAATTAGTTTTTTTTTTTTTTAAACGTAATAAAAATATGTTTTAAAGAAGTTTAGTATTATGAAATATACCGTAATTTTCAGACTATAAGCCGCTCTTTTTTCCTTCATTTGGATACCTGTGGCTTATAGTCCAGTGCGGCTTATTTGTTGATTTATTTGGGTTAATATGTAACATTTCATTTGACAGCGGTGTCATAAGACTCTCATAAGACCGTCATAATTGTGTCATGACGCTATAATGGGCATTAATAAACGCTTGTGACAGATGTCATTTAGTATCATCTGGCAAATTATGTCACTAACTCCATTTAAATCCAGCTTGGATCTTTTACATCCATTCAAAAGTGAAATAATTGGCCGGTTAACACTAAATGACATCTGTTATAAGCATTCATTAATGCTTTGGACCAGGGGTCTCCAAACTTTTTCCTGTGAGGGTCACATAACTTTTCCCTTCTCTGATGAGGGGCCGGGGTCAGTTTGTAACAGAAAAAGTATGACGATTGCAGGAGTGCCGAAATGTAAAAATTTATTGTTTTTTCAGAAAGTCACAATCAAATTACCCTTTCTGGATTCTTCACAGAACAAAAGTAAATAAAATAATAATAACAATATAATACAATATAATATAATATAATATAATTATAACAAATAATAATAACACTATTAATTAAATAGATAATAACCAAATAATCCTCTCTGGGTTCTTCACAGAAAGAAAGCCAAGAAATAAATAACGCTATTGAAAAAAAAAAAAAAAAAAAAGTCAAACTGCTCTCTGGTATTGTTCAGGGGGCCAGACCAAATGTGGAGTCGGGCCGTAGTTTGGGGACCCCTACTTTGGACAGTGTCATGTCATAATTATGATTGTCTAATGACAGTCTTATGTCACCACTGTCAAACAAAGTGTCACCAAATCCCATAGCTAGCAATTATTGAAAAAACTGGAACAATAACTAAAGAAATGTTTATCACAGAACATGATTTTTGATTATTTACACCTGTAGCACTGCAGTGTATGCTAGGAGGCATGTTAGACAACAACAGTGTTGACAGCAGGTGATAGCAGAGATTGACTGTCTCCCCCAGGGGAGCAATGATGGCCAAATGAAGCTTCTTGAATAAAGCTTTGCAGCCAACTGGTTCAAAGTTGGTCTTATGACAGTCGTAGGATGCTGCTGTCAAATAAAGTGTTACCGGTTCATATCTTTTGGTGTAAATATCCCATAATACAGTGAAAACAGCTGCAGCTTATAGTCCAGGGCAGCCTATCTATGAACAAATTTTGTTTTCGTGCCAAATTTGGTGGGTGGCGGTTTATTGTCAGGTAGGTGCGTCTTATAGTGCCAAAATTAGGGTACTCAATTTTTATCTCACTGGCTGCCATTGACAGTGCTAGATGTTCATCCTTCCGCTGTGATTTGAAATGAGCTTATCAGTAGTAGACGTCCAATCCATTTGAACTGGGAGGGTTTGGCAGTGAATGAACGTTCATTCACTGCAAACCTCCCAGTTCGAGTGGTTTGGACGTCTATCGCTGTCAATGTTACCCACTGACTTAAAAGAAACAAGTGGAGTAATTGGAATTATTGTTCAACTCTGTTTCCAGACTAAAATGAATGAACAGTGCTTGGGCATGTTTCAGATTTACTTAGTTGTTTAATTTCACACTTAATGGGTGAGTAGTCACTCCAGAAAACCGACTTATTTGTGTACAAACAAAAAGTCAATTTGCTCTTATACAACACTTAAACACAACACAAAAAGTTGGCAATATCGAGTTTTCGGGTGAAATTACTGTCCTCTAACAAGAAGCTTAATGGCCAAATTGACAACATGTATTTGATAAATGGAAAGATACATTACCTGCTTTAACACAAATTGCTAATACAACACTCCTCGGTGCTGTTCACATTTCAAAAACATTAAACCAAGACAACACCTACCAACATAACAGTACCAAACATCTGTAGCACTTTAATCGAGATGTTCTCAGAAGGAAACTGCCACTGTTAAATTGGATTGCTTAAAGGGATAGAAAACACCTTGATCATATGCATCCCAGGGGAAAGAATCTTGTTTAATAAAGTGAAAAGACAGAATTTCAGTTTCCCGATGTGTAATAATGGAGAAAAACAAAAATAAAAGTTGATTTTCCCTTGAAGTCGGCAAAAATAACTATTAAATGCCACTACAATGTCAATATCTCAGATTGTCCCGCCGACTTGTCACGCATTGGCTACCCACTGTGCTACACGCAACTTGACAAGCTTACACGCGAAAGACGGCGACTGAATGAACAGGTACAGATTATATGAAGAATGTGTGCCTATTGTCTTTGGTACTTTTTACCTGTTTCAAGCATATCAGCGATCATGTGCCTTAAACACGTGGCATGACTAACATCACGTTCATCAAACAATCGGTGTCATTTTTTGTGTTTAAACATTATTAGAGGTCTAAGAAATACACAGTTTGCATTCTTAAGACTTAAACATGAAGGTCAATGATACAAGGTGTTGTCTATTACTTTAACTGTCATGTAAATGGTCTGCATACTCTGGCATTTGTTAAACCACTACCATAAAACCTACAATGTCTGTACCACTCAATAAATAAGTCAGAAGAACATTTTTAATCTTTCTTTTTTTGGCTATAGGCCTAGGTCCGCATGGATCAACATCTGGGTCAGAATCAGTTCATAACTTTGGGTTTAGAACATCATTTCATATCGTCCTATATTCAGTTACATAATGCAGAAATTCCCGTTTGGGTGTGATGAACACAGTGTGCAATAATATCTACAGACTGTATTATTCATGTACAAGCAATGTTATGCAAATTAATATATAGTGTACACATGACTTCAATGGAGGACATAATGCATACACAAAATAATGTTTACAGTGTGATTCATATGCAAGTCATCACCATGTCATTTTATATCACTGTCAGTTTCATACTCCCTCTTGCATGGATACCACCACGCCATAAGTGTATTGTAATTATTACTGGCATTATTCATTACATGCCTACGAACAGGGAAAAAAAACTTAACTCTTTATAGACCACTTGTTTAACTTATTGTCTGCCATTGACAAGTAAGGCAACAAATGATCGCTGCCAACCCTCCAAATCAAAATGGATTGCACGTCAAGTGCCGTCAATGGCACGGAAAAATGAGCATTCACACAGCCAGTCCTCCTAGTTTAAATGAATTGTTATTGTCAATGGCAGGTAAAATGTTAAATATTATGAAAATTAAAAATATTCACTTTAAAGTTATTGGGGTTCGTAACCAGAGTGTATTTCTGTTTTTATTCATTTCAATTTGATTTTTTTTCTTTTTCTCAATTTACCATTTTATTTTGTTTCATAATAAGCTGTGTTTGGATAAATCATACTAAAACTCCAATATTGATTAACAATAAAAATTAAATAAAATTAATTAACTGTAATTATATTTGAGACCTGGTACCCACTTGTGTGGACTAGGGCTGCAGCTATCGATTATTATAGTAGTCGATTAATCTATCAGCTAGTTAGTTCGAAAAATCGAGTAATGGGATTAGGAACATTTAATGCGTTGCAGAATCAATTTTAGGAGATGTAAAACTAAGATTGCACTTTCAAAATTAAATGCAAATACAGAATAAAATTCCCGAGTGTTTCTTCAAACTATGCTGAATTGCACTTTCATTTAAAAATCAATAAACGAGAATATAAGCACAACAAAAGAACAATTGGCTAACTTGCATCGCAAAAGACAGCTAGCTTAAATGCTATAAAATGCTAATTTTTTTTTTTTTTTTTTTTTACAATGCTCCTAACAAATCGGTCAAACACATATTACCACAAAAAAATGGCGAAATATACCTATAAACTAAATTACGAATTAGCTCAAACAAAAATGTACCTTATGTTGGTCTGAACAGGGCGCAGCTGGATTCAGCCATGTTAAATGAGTTATGTCATATTCACTGTTGCCACTAGAGGGCAGTGTATCCACCCAAATCAATAAAACAAAATGCAAACACTGTCAAAACAAACCATTACAATACCAATCTAAAACAAATACTCGAGGCGCCAAAATTTGATTCGAAGCTTTTTTCTAATCGAATAACTCGAGTTAATCGATTAATCGTTGGAGCACTAATGTGGAAATTACATTTTGAGTCCAGGCCACACCCCAAACGTTATGTCCACATATGTGTATGCCAGGTCTTTTCTCCCTGCTGGGATCAGATGTATATTTCTTTGAGTTAACCTCAAATGCTGCACTTGAAGCTTTTGTTGTTCCTTTTCACTTTATTGGATTTTCCAACTTTGGTCTAATTGGGATTACTGCTGAAGTGACAGTTTAATTTAAATTACCAATCAATTTTGAACTAAGATATAACTCATATCCTAAATATTTTATTTTTCTTTTCAAGCATCTACAGACCCTTTGAATCTGATCTTGGAGTAGTGTGATTGAAATGACAACTTACTGCTCCAGTTTTGGTGCTGTCCATGTTGCAGTCAGGGATGATTTTGGAGAGTGTCACAATCCAGTTGTTGATTTTGTCCCTCCGCCGCCTTTCAACTTAGGAAAAAAAATGAAAAAGGCATCATTAGATCCCGGTGGTTGACAGCTCCACAGCAACCTCTAGTGCTCTTATTGAAAACAAGCCTGTCACAGCAACACACACATCAATTTCTAAACGGCGCCTGTATTGTGTTGCCCTGTCAGACAAGTGAAAAGGCCGCAATCACGGCTAATTACCAACCTTCATTATGCTGCGCTCTCCTTCTTTCATCTCGCGGTGTTCGCGGGCCTTCCATTTTCCTTCAGAGAAACAAAACACACGCGCTTGTTTTTCACACGCCACAATATCGCACATCTCTGTCCTACACACACACAGGCAGCCCTCACTTTCACCTAATCCCCGAGACTATTAACAACTGTTCTCAGCTGTTTATCTTTGACAATGTCTTTTCTAATCGCAGGACCTACACCTGGCTTGTATCAAGCTGTCCTAAATGTCCGCCTGGAGCGCCAACAACCTTTTCCACTTCCCAGGTGTGGCCCTGAAGGGGAGCGCACCGTTTTACTGTGCCGTAAAACAACGGTGACGATAGAGTGAGCCGTCTGCTGGCATCCTGAGCTGCCGGCTAATGAGACAACTGTCTCTCGTCTGGGCGTCTTCCCTCAGGTATTCCGTTAATTAAGACGCGGCAATGAAACCGTTTCCAACCGCGCAGCAAACCATGAAGGGGTCTGGTAACACCTCTGCGTATAAATATTAATGACCTATTTCTTTGACGAAGCCCCGCTCGCTATCTTTTACTAATTTTGAAAAAAGTAGCGGGGGATTTGCCAAACTCTGCCTTTCACACAAAACTCAGCCAAGCGGGACGTTGCTGTATTTTGTAGGTCCTTACATTCAGAGACACATGATCCTGCAATCAGATAATTAGGTGACAACAGGTTCTAGTGTGAGGTATAAAGTACTTAATGGACAGTGACAATTGATTTCAACATATTTCAGTAAAAGTAAGGCTAGTATTCTCTTTCACACAGTTGCTGTCCTTGCCACCATTACTACACCCACGACCTCACCGGTGTGTGTAAAAGGCAACGTTACAGAATTAAAGGGATATTCTGTTCCTCTGTTTTTAAGACAAGTAATTCTTAAAAGATACATGTTTGTATGAGTTATAATAATTTGATATTAAAACCCATCTTAATGTTTTTGTTTTAATAAAGTTTGTAAAATTATTTTGAGTGATAGGTCGCCATTCTTGTTACGTCGCAGTGCGTGACGTCACTGGTCCCGTTGCGGAAATTCCAGCGGGTCACTCGTTAGCTTTCCCAACATATCTTCAGTTCTACCCTTCCTATTTGAACCAGATCTGAAAAGTGAAGAGCAGAACAGCACTGTCGGTCGTTCACAAGACGAGCTTCAGGGTAAAATGCGTGCACCAAATACCTGATAAGACAAAAGTTGGGCAAAACTGGTGATGCGAGAGAGTCCTGTTGGGAAGTCCGGTTGGGAGCGAGAGTGTATGTCCGGTTTTATTAGCAGATATTCAAGGTAAGCATATTGCGTTTTCAAACTTATCCCAATATAATTATGTACATTTGTTAGCATCCAGAGCTGTCGTGCGCTTTACATACAGTACAGGCCAAAAAGCACACCTTGTGTAATCCATGTCTTGTACATTGAAACGCGTGGTAGCTAGGATATGTGTATAAAAGTACCAAAAAGGGGAGAAGCTTCCACTTATGCACATTTATTCACAAAAAATAATATTTCCACCTTGACCACTCTTCACTCGGGAGCTCAGCAGTACGCAAACACGCGCTCCCTGACGAACTCCCAACATTGTTGTAAGGTCCACGTCAGAGTCACTGTCGTCACTGTAGCGTGCCATAGAGCTTTAATTATTTAGTATGATTTGGGGAAAACTCCCAAAAAGAATAGTCAACAAAAAAGATAGCAATAGTAATCCAAATCTGCGTTTTTTTACTCACTCGAAGATCCAGGAATTACACCGATACCATGGCAATGTCGCAGCCGCGATTAGGCCGTTGATTCCACAAAATAGACTGATCCGAAAAGCCGCTGTGGGACCGACGAATCGAAAAAATGGACAGGTCCGAAACCAATATTGCAGACGCGGTTGGACCGTCGGATCCAGAAAATAGACGGATCCCTTACTTGACTGAGGATCCAGGGAAAATGTTCGGGCGCTAGTTGTAACGCGTGGTGGGTAGGATGCGTGCATACAGGGACCAAAAAGGGGGAGAAGCTTCCACTTATGCACATTATTCAGTAAAAATAATAATTCCACCTTGACCACTCACTTCACTTCCCTTGTTTCCATTTGACTGGAAATTGCATCCAAAAGCAGCACATCGTGGCATTTTACTTCGCGAGTTTAGGCAGCAATAAGCAATTGTTGAACACGAAAGGTACCAATGACGTCATCACTGCGAGCCCGCAAACCATGGCGCCAACTAACGGTCAAAATATGGACTAAATATTATTAAAAAAAACATTGATTTAACATTTTGTGTGTTTCTAACAACATATTTTAGTACAAGAGAACAATTGTGGTTTATTAGAGCCTACATGTATTTAAGTTAGAGGATCACTTTAAGGGTGAAAATGTCAACTGAGTTTTGACGTCTAAGGGAAAGCAAATGTTTCTGTTCAAAAGTTATTGGATAAATCATTTAACTAATAGAGTATGGTATGCCGTGTTTTGTGTGAAAGTGGTATTTTCCTGCTTTAGTTGCCCATCTGTCAATGTGCTTTACCAGAAAAACGACACAACGTGGAGGAGGCTCGGTTATGTTTTGAGCTGCTTTGCTCCATCTGACACATGGTTTCTTGAATATGCGCAAGGTGCAATGAAATCTCCAGACTATCAAGGCATTATTAAGAGAAACGTGCTGCAAGTGCCGAGTGTCAGAAAGCTTGGTCTGAGCCACCTAAACTGGGTGTTTCAACGACAATGATCAAAAATAAAGCCAAAAACACCCAAGAAAGGCTAGAAAAAAAAAAGTGAACTATTATGAAGTGGCCTTCTATGAGCTCCGATCTAAACCCTATTGAGCATCTGTGGAAAGACCTGAAACATATTTATTGTTACTTTTGTAAGTTTCAAGTGATTTCAGTTACCATTGTGGGTTTTTCTTTTATCAACAGAAGTTTTACAACAACAATTTTACTGTTAATATGTCAAATAAACAGACACATACACTGCTGGCCAAAGGTATTGGCACCCCTGCCATTGCCATTCTGTCAGATAATGCTCATTTTTTTTCCAGAAAATGATTGGAATTACAAATGCTTTGGTACTAATATTTTCATTTATTTTGCTTGCAATAAAAAAACACACAAAAGAATGGATTATTTTTTTTAAATGATTATACTTTTACACAAAACTCCAAAAATGGGGCACACAAAAGTACTGGCACCTTCAGTCTAATACTTGGTAGCACAACCTTTAGACAAAATAACTGCGAACAATCACTTCCAGTATCCATCAAGGAGTTTCTTACAATGCTCTGCTGGAATTTTGACCATTCTTCTTTGGCCAACTGCTCCAGGTCTCTGAGATTTGAAGAGTGCCTTCTCCAAACTGCCATTTTCAGATCTCTCCACAGGTGTTCTATGGGATTCAGGTCTGGACTCATTGCTGGCCACTTTAGAAGTCTCCAGTGCTTTCTCTCAAACCATTTTCTAGTGCTTTTTGAAGTGTGTTTTGGGTCATTGTCCTGTTGGAAGACCCATGACCTCTGAGGGAGACCCAGTTTTCTTACACTAGGCCCTACATTATGCTGCAAAGTTTGTTGGTAGTCTTCAGACTTCATAATGCCATGCACACGGTCAAGCAGTCCAATGCCAGAGCAGCAAAGCAACCCCAAAACATCAGGGAACCTCCGCAATGTTTGACTGTGGGGACTGTGTTCTTTTCATTGAAGGCCTCGTTTTTTTCCCCTGTAAACTCTATGTTGATGCCTTATCCCAAAAAGCTCTACTTTTGTCTCTGACCAGAGAACATTCTTCCAAAACGTTTTTGGCTTTCTCGGGTAGAGTTTGAGTCAACTTTAATCCATTTTAACTGGCTGTAAGTGTGATTTAGTTATTGCCACCACCTGTTATGTGCCACAGTTAAGTAACAGGTGCTGTTCATTACACAAATTAGAGAAGAATCACATGATTTTTCAAAGGGTGCTAATAGATTGTAAGAAACTGATTGATGGATACCGGAAGCGGTTGTTCACAGTTATTTTGTAAAGTTGTGCTACCAAGTATAAGGCTGAGGGGGCCAATGCTTTTGTCTGGCCCATTTTTGCAGTTTTGTGTAAAATGATAATGATTTGATTTTTTTCCCCCATTCTCTTTTCTGTTTTTTCATTGCAAGTAAAATAAATGAAGATATTACTACCAAAGCATTTGTAAATGCAATCATTTTCTGGAAGAAATCGAGCATTATCTGACAGAATTGTAGGGGTGCCAATACTTTTGGCCAGCAGTGTATCTAGCCTGTTCTTCTCGATTATATGGTGATTATAAATACTATAGTGTTTAATGCTTGTTCTTTGCCTACACTCTAAATACAACTAATACGGTACTTTATGTATAGCTCTTTTCACATCCCCTTTTTCAGTCTTTTGTTACGGCTCTAATATGGGCGTTTTGTAGGATCTCTATGTGAAATAGGCTTTTAACAGAATCCCATCAGCTTGCCAGCCTAATAAATTGTCTGGCGAGTGTGCATCATTTCGTTATCAGGACAAATAATACAGCCGATATAGACACGTGCGAGGCCAAAGCGCAGCGAGTCTGGAGATGTTGTTTCCAGACGCAGCGCAGCGACCTAATTTCTAATTCCTGACGGGGGAATGAGTTGCTGGGCTAACAACAATGGATGAGGGTCAGCGCTGAGGGAACGCTACATCTGCGTCTCACACATCAAGAGCGAGGAGAATCACCGGGGATTGGTGGAGAGGGGAGGGATGGAAGGGAAGGAGAGGAGGCTGCTTCTCTCGGCTCGGGATCTAATTTGATTAGTTCATTTGCGGCAAACAGGAATTTGCTGTGATGGTGGTGATGGGAAAAAGAGGAAGGAGAGGAAGAGGAGGAAGGGGGAAATGTGGAAAGCGTTCCTCACCAGTTTAAACCTTCGTGCCGCAGCGTCTGGTTTTCATCTCTGCGGATGGCACATAGGGTGGGGAGGTTTTTACTTCACTTTGGCAAACGGGAATGTCACTGTTGATTAGTTCACACTCAAAAACGGGAAAACGCTCGGGCGGGAACAATCATGCACACAACAACAACACACCCTTAAATATCATTTTGTCGTATGCTGTGCCTCCTGTTTGTCATGTGGTTAACGCAGAACAATGAGTCTTTTGTGGCCAAACAACAACAGCACTTTTTAGTAGCAGCTAAACGCTAACGACTAGCGATATTGACTTAACTCGATTTGAAAATTGGTCATGTGCTTGTTGCCGAGGTAAGCGGCTTTGCCCTGACGGGGGAAAACTTTCCTTTTAAGGCAGCTAATTTTGCTTCACGTGAGAAGCGCTACTAAGTCGGAATAGATTTGCTGTATACGTAACAAAATACAGTATGCGGTGGAACCTCCAAAGTTGAAAGCCCGAAAAGTTTAAATATGTTAACACTGCTGAAAAATTCTCTATAAATTGTCTGCCAGACATGGTCAGCATGGGAGCAGTACTTTTAATCCACTTTTGTGGCGATTACTTTTAGGGCAATACCAATGGTCCCCAACTTTTTTGCGCTACATAACAGATTAATGTCAGATATTTTCATCGACTAGTAGTTAGGGTGATGTAAATCAGTATACCTGCCCAAAAAATGACACAACTAACACAGAAAATGATAATTTGTAAATACAACATGAATTTCTTACTTAGCAATACGGGTCGCCACCAGGTATGATGCTCTTATTTGTAAAAGTAGATTTGTAGAGAACCTCAGTAATTGTTTTTGTACTTCGTGTTCCTTCTTTTTCATTTATAAATAGCCCAAAGGGGTTGTTTTTTTAATGCAGATTACTTTGACACTTGAAGACCAAGCAATTTTGAAGGCTTTATTGCCTCATTGGAGAGGTGGTCACTGCGTACTATGCTGAGAGGGTTAGTGCGTGAGAATCACCCATCGCGATAAATTCATATTTGGAAAAGGTCTCATGTGTCTGTTCAATGTAGCTTTCGTTTTGTTAGTCATAGGCTCTTCTGTCTCCTTGCTGGTGTTTTTCCTCTTTAGAAATATCTTTAAAAAGATGTCTGTTTTTTTTTTTTTTTTTCATTTTTTTTAATACTTATCTTGCTAGCTAAAGGGACAGACAACCCCGAGTATAAATGACATTCAAGTGAAAGACAGTTGAAGTACTCAAGTATGCGGATAGAAAATTTATTCAACCTTTGCTAATGGAGAAAATATGGTTTTAAACAAAGTTTAAACACAAAACATTGCACTGTTTATGAGCGCAGCCATTTTGTGGCGTCAGTTATACCCACGTACATACACGCCGATAGACGAGCACAGGTGCATGCGATGATGGGTACAAACAGTGGGGCAAATAAGTATTTAGTCAACCACCAATTGTGCAAGTTCTCCTACTTGAAAAGATTAGAGAGGCCTGTAATTGTCAACATGGGCAAACCTCAACCATGAGAGACAGAGTGTGGAAAAAAACAGAAAATCACATTGTTTGATTTTGAAAGAATTTATTTCCAAATTAGAGTGGAAAATAAGTATTTGGTCACCTACAAACAAGCAAGATTTCTGGCTGTCAAAGAGGTCTAACTTCTTCTAACGAGGTCTAACGAGGCTCCACTCGTTACCTGCATTAATGGCACCTGTTTTAACTCATTATCGGTATAAAAGACACCTGTCCACAACCTCAGTCAGTCACACTCCAAACTCCACAATGGCCAAGACTAAAGAGCTGTCGAAGGACACCAGAGACAAAATTGTAGACCTGCACCAGGCTGGGAAGACTGAATCTGCAATCGGTAAAACGCTTGGTGTAAAAAAAATCAACTGTGGGAGCAATTATTAGAAAATGGAAGACATTCAAGACCTCTGATAATCTCCCTCGATGTGGGGCTCCATGCAAGATCTCACTCCGTGGCGTCAAAATGATAACAAGAACGGTGAGCAAAAATCCCAGAACCACACGGGGGGACATAGTGAATGACCTACAGAGAGCTGGGACCACAGTAACAAATGCTACTATCAGTAAAACAATGCACCGCCAGGGACTCAAATCCTGCACTGCCAGATGTGTCCCCCTGCTGAAGAAAGTACACGTCCAGGCCCATCTGCGGTTCGCTAGAGAGCATTTGGATGGACTGGGAGAATGTGTTATGGTCAGATGAAACCAAAATAGAACTTTTGGGTAGAAACACAGGTTGTCGTGTTTGGAGGAGAAAGAATACTGAATTGCATCCGAAGAACACTATACCCATTGTGAAGTATGGGGTGGAAACATCATGCTTTGGAGCTGTTTTTTTAAGGAAAGAATGAATGGGGCCATGTATCGAGAGATTTCTAGTGAAAATCTCCTTCCATCAGCAAAGGCATTGAAGATGAGACGTGGCTGGGTCTTTCAGCATGACAATGATCCCAAACACACAGTCAGGGCAACAAAGGGGTGGCTTCGTAAGAAGCATTTCAAGGTCCTGGAGTGGCCTTGCCAGTCTCCAGATGTCAACCCCATAGAAAATCTGTGAAGGGAGTTGAAAGTCCGTGTTGCCCAACGACAGCCCCAAAACATCACTGCTCTAGAGGAGATCTACATGGAGCAATGGGCCAAAATACCAGCAACAGTGTGTGAAAAGCTCGTGAAGAGTTACAGAAAACATTTAGCCTCCGTTATTGCCAACAAAGGGTACATAACAAAGTATTGAGATGAAGTTTTGGTATTGACCAAATACTTATTTTCCACCATGATTTTTAAATAAATTCTTTAAAAATCAAACAATGTGATTTTCTGTTTTGTTTTTGTTTTTTTCCCACATTCTGTCTCTCATGGTTGAGGTTTACCCATGTTGATAATTACAGGCCTCTCTAATATTTTCAAGAGGGAGAACTTGCACAATTAGTGGTTGACTAAATACTTATTTGCCCCACTGTAAATACACAGTGGGAATAAACAAAATAATTGTTAAGTAGGTGCTAACAGTAACTGTGGCAGGATTGGATTTTATCTAGTTTTCTAGTTAACTTTTCCATACATCATTTGTATGTTAGGCTTTCTAAACAATGAGTGAACATCAATATAAAAGGCTGTCGCCCAAAATCAGCCGGGAATTGCTCTATTAGCAGGAAAGAAAACCAACGAATATTTCTTTTTACTTTCTTTGACACTTACTTGCACAGTTAATAAAGGTTTCCATAACCATGAGCGTTTGACCCTGAAACCAGTTCCCTGAGATTATTGTCTATGTGGAAAAACAATCTTGATGGAACGGGTTTCATTCTGCTTTAGAGGTTCCAGCCACTGTCGTGATGCATCAGGTTAGTTTAGAGCTAAAACAACAGTAGGAAGAAATGAAAGCAGAAACACGATTGGGTGTAAAAGTAGGATGGTGCGAGGAAACTGTCGTGAATATAGGCAATAAGTTGCTTTTATAGCTCTATACCTGACTAACAGCCCATATAATAAAATATTATGAGTTACCTTAAAAAATATAAAAATATGGCTGTGCTCTTCTAGATTTTTATGCCAGCAGTGTAAAACAACCTTCATTCATTCTGTTTGTATTTGGAGTGTGCATCAAGCGACTGTTGCTGTGTATGTAGTAGATTGCTTAAAAATTCCACTCTTTAAAAAATAAATGGCAGGGCATCTTAAATAGGAGCAAAATGTGTTAGAATTTGATATCTTTGGAAAAGAATAAGGCATCCAGAATGCTGATTAAAATATACACCAATCTTTTTAAAAACATAAATAAAAATATATTCCAGTCTAAATATGTCATGTTGTTATGCGTTTCTATGAAATGTGATATACTCACGCAGGGAAGGGCTGCGTGCGCGGGGCGATGCTTCTCGTGGCGCCCGTCTGAATGACGTCGGGAGGCGTCATCATCACGTAGAACTGGCCTATGGAAGGCATAGCATCAGTTAATCTGCTCCCATCAAACACACTGACACTCGGTATCTGAGTACACACTTATCATCATATAACATTTATTACCTCTCATGGCAATGTTTTTTTCAATAACATTATAACAATCCTGGCTGTCACACAGGTCTAAAAATAGTGAACCACTGTTGAATAAAACTAGAAAGAAAATTGAGTTCCTAGTTCGTGTTTTTATCCAGATGCTGCTGTTAATTTTTTTTAAAGTGGTATGTGTTTTCACCCAAAAAAAAAAAAAAAAAATCAACAAGTAGAAACCTGTCGGCCGTTTGAGCAACAATTCACTGCTAAGTATGACACATCAGCCGGCCGCTCTCACATGACTCGGCGCTACAATTGTGACAAATGAGGCCCATCCATTCACGTGGATCGCTTGCCGCCGTTACTCACTTTTCATTTGTCCTCTCCATGTGCGTGTGTCACGCGGTCCTAAAAAATATGTACTAGAGACACAATGGGCAGCTCGAGTGTCGTTTATCAGCGCTATGTGCCAAAAGACGAGTGTCTGTGGGCTAAAGGACATCAAATTAGAGAGTTTTGAGAACATTTTTAACGGTCAAAACAGAGACCTCAAAAATATTGCGTCACATTCCGAAACTCGTGTATTGTTGTATTTTTAAGTCATTTTTAGCCTACTAGTGTTTAGCAGACAAATATTTATATTTCAATCATGACTTCATTTGCGGAAATTAGTAATAGACTTCAGTGGAAAGTAATTTTATCTGAAATTAAAAGAGCCTTTTGATTAAATTAATTTATATCATGTGCTGAACCAAATTGAAGATTCCTGACACAGTATATTTGCTTATCATTATGTTTAGAATAGGGATGTCTCAATGTTGATTTTTTTTTCCCTTCAATCTAATTTTTTCAATATATGCTTTTGCCGATACTGATCCAATATGAAACCTATATTTTAAACCAGTAAAAGCAATGCAAAAAAAAACATTTTTTGTAATGAACCGAGCTCTACTGGTACTTCCTCATCAATATTACATGATGCCCTGTTAGTCTCATTAGGTTTTATACAGCAGTAGTCTCAGTCAGTGGACATATTTGCCTAGTGGTTTGATTTTCTGCAGCCGAAAAGCACGTTGGTACTGAAAACACTGGATCGGATCCGATCTTTTCACTAGGGGTGGGAACCTCTGGGTACATTACGATACGATTTGCAATGCAAGGCTCACGATAACAATTGTCGATAAAGGGGTCAGGAAATAATTATTCAATATTTTACTCTTTACTGTTTTCATCCTTAAGCTGTGAATTGAATTTTATCACCAGTCAATTGGAGTTTTATCACCAGTAGACGTCCAATTCATTAGAACTGAGAGGGTTGCAGCGAATGAACATTGGGTTCATCTGCTGCCATCCCTCCCACTTTACACTGATTGGACATCTATGGCAGTCAATGGCAACCAATGAGTTTAATTTTGGGGAATTTCAGGTCATTTGCTGTTGGTTTTCAGTCACTTCCTGTTGATTTTTGGGCATTTTTGAGTCACTTCCTGTTGATTTTGGGACATTTATGGGTCAGTTCCTATTGTTTTTAGGTTACAGAATAGGAAGTGACCAGTAAATGGCCTAAATTGAACAGAAAGTTACCTATAAATGCCCCCAATATCTAAAAGACTTGCTGTGAATGATCTGGTTTTGAATAAAGGAACATTCATTCACCACTCCCACTCTAAATGGACTGGGCCTCTCGCGCCGTAAATGGCAGCCATTGAGTTAACTATTCTAGTGGAAGATCTTGATAGCAACTTTTTCGTTCTTTTTTTATTTTTTAAACAGTGGCACTTTTTAAAAACAATATATTGATTCTTGGCAGGAGCATATCGATAATCTTTTGGGATATCAAGTGCAGTGGTACCTCTACATAGTAAGTTAATTTGTTCCAGGACCTTGTTTGTAAGTCGAAATGGTCGTATGTCGAGCAGGATTCTCCCATAAGAATACTGTACATTATAATTCCATTGATTCGTTCCACAACCATAAAACCTACACTAAATCTTTAATAAATACTGCTGGTACTATTACAAATGGCGATTACACAGAGCAAAACAAATAAATTATAAATAAAAATCAGAATAATATACTATAATAATTATTGTAATAATGCGAACAAATCGGGTTCTAATGTCCCGGACGTATTTTGCCTGCTGTACCTGAACGCACCACGTGGCTGACGTCACAGAGTGAGAAAAGTGCTAAAGAGATTTCGCTTTCTCTTTTAATGTTTTGTTGTTGGTGTCAACTGTGGCATACAGAATGGGTGTTGCACAAGCTCTGAAATAAATGATTAAAACCTGATGAAGCTGGTGATTTCACCACAAGAATACAGTGGGGCAAATAAGTATTTAGTCAAGCACTAATTGTGCAAGTTTTCCCACTTGAAAATATTAGAGAGGCCTGTAATTGTCAACATGGGTAAACCTCAACCGAGACAGAATGTGGAAAAAAAAAAAACTGAAAATCACATTGTTTGATTATTAAAGAATTTATTTGCAAATCATGGTGGAAAATAAGTATTTGGTCAATACCAAAAGTTCATCTCAAATCTTTGTTATGTTCCCTTTGTTGGCAATAACAGAGGCCAAACGTTTTCTGTAACTCTTCACAAGCTTTTCACACACTGTTGCTGGTATTTTGGCCCATTCCTCCATGCAGACCTCCTCTAGAGCAGTGATGCATTGGGGCTGTTGTTGGGCAACACGGACTTTCAACTCCCTCCACAGATTTTCTATGGGGTTGAGATCTGGAGACCTCCAGGACCTTGAAATGCTTCTTATGAAGCCACTCCTTTGTTGCCCTGGCTGCGTGTTTGGGATCATTGTCATGCTGAAAGACCGAGCCACGTCTCATCTTCAATGCCCTTGCTGATGGAAGGAGATTTTCACTCAAAATCTCTCGATACATGGCCCCATTCATTCTTTCCTTTACACAGATCAGTCGTCCTGGTCCCTTTGCAGAAAAACAGGATGCATGGAGCCCCAGATCGAGGGAGATTATCAGTGGTCTTGTATGTCTTCCATTTTCTAATAATTGCTACCACAGTTGATTTCTTTACACCAAGTGTTTTACCTATTGCAAATTCAGTCTTCCCAGCCTGGTGGAGGTCTACAATTTTGTCTCTGCTGTCCTTCGACAGCTCTTTGGTCTTGGCCATAGTGGAATTTGAAGTCTGACTGACTGAGGGTGTGGACAGGTGTCTTTTATACCGATAATGAGTTAAAACAGGTGTCCTTAATACAGGTAACGACTCGAGTGGAGCCTCGTTAGACCTCGTTAGAAGAAGTTAGACCTCTACAGCTAGAAATCTTGCTTGTTTGTAGGTGACCAAATACTTAATTTCCACTCTAATTTGGAAATAAATTCTTTTACAATCAAACGATGTGATTTTCTGTTTTTTTTTCCCCACATTCTGTCTCTCATCGTTGAGGTTTACCCATGTTGACAATTACAGGCCTCTCTAATCTTTTCAACTAGGAGAACTTGCACAATTGGTGGTTGACTAAATACTTATTTGCCCCACTGTAATTGTCACCTTAGCTTATAAGGACTGGCGAACGGAGGTCGGAGGAAGACCATCGAGATCGTAGACATTCTACGGCCATATTGTCGAGCCAGTTCACGGATGCGCACATCATGCTCATGTTTTTCTATCGTTTCCATCTTCATTTCAATGGTAAGCGTCAGCTTTTTCCTTTTTTCACCACCTGCACTAACCTTTTTGGAACCCCAGTTGATTTCTCTCACAAGAAAATCTGCCGTGCGTCCGTCTTGCGGCGCTGCCATAAATCGTCGTATTTCGAGCATGTCATCGGATGTAGAAACAAATGGCGAGTCAAATTTTACAACGGATGTCGAAAAGATAGTGTGTCGTAGCGATCGTATGTTGAGGTACCACTCTATCATGATATATCACCATTTCGATATTCTGTCACACCCCTACTTGTCACCAAATCCGAAACTGTCTGATACTCCTTAAATAGCTGTATTGGGCGCAGAAACTGGAGTACCAGATCCAGACATCACTAGTTTTGAAGCTTGGATGCATCTGATCCCAGACAGAAGATGAGCAATTGGTGAGCCGTGCAATGTGGACTCATGTGATGCCAAGTAAACATGTGATTAGAACTTAAAAAAGCGGAAACCCACCGTAGCATGTGTAGTGAATTAAATTAAGTATATGGGATACAGTAATGTCCCACTATTTACCTGGAAAAGGGGCTGAGCTCTGCCACAAATAGCGGAAATTTGCGTGTAATTTAGTCCTTTCAACAAAGCTACTCAATTCACTTAATCAGTTTCTTGGCACCACGTTTTAAAACTGAACGTAACTTTATAGAAGTTTAGATCCATGATGTCCTATGACTAGATGTCCCACTATATGTCACTTCACAAATATGCGAGTGTATCAGTGATGTATTTATGTGATGCGCCTGTAATGAAATTAGCTCATAGTTGTAAATTGCTACTTAAGACGGTTGGATTAGCGTAACTGTCAATCATAAATCATACCACATCTAAAGTAATTGTACGCTGAATTGGCTTACACACACAGACACACATCTCAGAGTGACTCATTAAGATTTTGCACTATCCTTGTATGTCTATAAATTCTCAATTAACTTTGTAGAATAGGAATAATGGGTGGGCCAAAAGCGGGTGCAAACTCGGCATGTAAATCACAAGTTTTATGATGATACGATATTCTTTTTTTTTTTTGAGCAATACAGAAATTTCCAGTATTACATTTTGCAAAGATTCGATATTATTCAAGGCCCTTCAGTCAATACAATATTATGTACACGTTTAATGCAATCAGATCCATTTCACCTAAAGAAATAAAAAATACAAGCCAGGCAATTTTAATATTTCAACAATGTTGTTAATAATTCTTTTCAGATATTCAAATAAAAACAATTCTTTTTAAGAAAACAGCATTTCAAAATGATGACGATATGAATCAATGTTTACGTTTTGATCAATTTCCATTCGAAGATGCTTAATAAATCGATAAATGTAAGAATGCTAGAATGCAAAAAGAATGGTGTTGCAAGAGGAAATAAATTGTTAAACACCAAATGTGAAGTAATTTCTTAAAATGCCAAACAGGGTCACAATTAATGTAATTAAATATTGTCCAACAAATAAAGCATGAAAAAATGATTTATATGTTGTATATTTGACAAAATAATCGCGTTTCCCAAGTTCAAGCCTGAAAGGAGACGAACCCGGAAGTGATACGTCACACCGAGAAGAGAGATGGCAGCGCTCCATACGGCCGCCATACAAAGCCCTTCAAACAATAATTCAAACAGCGATATAAGCGAAAAATCGAGTGCAAGTGAGGAGATCCAAGATTTTGAAGAGTTGGAGGAAGAGGAGGAGGTTGGAATTTTATGTTGGACCGTGCATGTATTAGCCAGACGCTAATCAGGATGCAAACAATGTGCCCAGACTACCTGACATGGAATGGAGACAAGACCCATCGAGATTACAAGATTGGTAAGATTTGGCTGTTATTATTTTTATGATTTGAAGCATGCCAGGTAAATGAACCACCTACTATTGCCTGGGATAAAAGAAAAGTTTTGACGAATCCCCGATCATGTTGTGTAATGAACAGTATAAGCTAGCAACGTTAGCTTTTATTTACCTGACATGTTTCGGCGAACACTTTCGCCTTCGGACTCTGACGAAGGCGGAAGTGTTCGCCGAAACATGTCGGGTAAATAAACCACCTACTATTGCCTGGGATAAAACAAAAGTTTTGACGAATTTATAAGTGAGGCAAAATGAACTCAATACAACTATGATCGGGGATTGGTACGAGTTAGCTTTCGGCTAACGTCGCTAGCTTCTACTGTTCATTCAACAACACGATCGGGGTTTTGCCTCAAGTTACCTTTCGGCTAATGTCGCTACATTCTACTGTTCATTCCACAACAGCTAGCAGCTCTGCTTTGACAAAGTAATCAGTCATCTATCCAAAAATCACACGTTTTTGCAAATCCTTGATCATAAGCAGACCGGTTGAGGAAGCAGGCATCTTCGAAGTGTTTGTAGCAGAGAACACTACTCGATGATGGCGAGAAATTAATTCGCTTCGTGCGAACGAAAGATGTCCATTTACGTGCTCGACTAGCCTTTGGCCACTCATACAACTTTTCTTTAAGATTGAGAACAACACATCGCCACACACCGCCGTGGCATCTTACCGAGAAGCAATGCAACAATACTGTTCTATGGCTGACTTCCCTTGCAGTTCTCTGTGTGACGTGATTTCTGAAGATTGTCGAAGAAAAGCATTTTCGCTGTCAAGGGCTTTGCAATGGGTTAAACAAAGAATCTGGAAGGGTTGCGTTAAAAAAAATACCGAAAATATGCTTATAATTGTTATTATATATAATTGATATTATTCAAAAACATGGTTGGCCAACCTTACTTCACATTTGGTCTTTAAGAAAGGCAAGAAAAAAACTTGAAATGTCATAAAATGAAAGAACCCCCCCCCCACCCCACCCCCACCCCGCCTCATGTTACAGTGTCTTTAGTGTGCTTCTCCCCAAATTGAGCGTGAGACCCCCTCAGGCACTCACCTCCCGCCTGTGTGAGGGTCGGGTCGGCGGCGGAGGCCTGCACGGAGACGGTCCCGTCGCTCACCGCCGCTGCAGGGAAGTAGGCGAAGCGCGCCTCACCTCCCGCCGACTCCCCTGCTGGGCTTCCTCCATTACTGAAAGGGTTCTGGATCACCGCCTGTGACAGATAAAAGAGAGACAGACGGCGGACGAGGCGAGCATGAGCGGGCGGCAGGTAAAAAGACCGCCTCGCTCTCTTGTCAAACCAAATGCGAGTCTGTGCTGTGCGAGACCCCCCGCCCATCCCTGGCGCGGCAAAGTGGTTTGACAGCTGCGATAAAGTGGAAAAAAGGAAGTGGGCTAGAGCTAAAATAAGCACCGTTCCTGCCGAACAAATCTGGTTCAAACCCAACAGTTAATTTAGAATTTTCACCCTTGGCAGACAAATGTTTCACCCTCCATTCCACTTTGCGAGTTTGACAAGTCATTAACCCTCCTGCTATGTGGCAGATCAAATTGACCCATTTTTAAAGAGGAAGCAAACCCATTTTAAGTGCTTGGTATTAATTATAATTCACTCTAGTCATATTTCCCCTCTATCGTTACTATTGTCATTTTTTAAAGCATGGGCTATGTACACCGACCATTTAATATACTAAAAAGTTAGTACGTCTATCAGCAATAGTGAGGAACAACCACTAGATGTCTCTGAATCCATAAATGTCAGTAGTCAATTGTTGACAGTCTCATCAGGCAACACACGACTCAAACTAATGGTGCATAAATAAAACAGCTAATGGAAAAATTTATACATTATGAGATGTGTGATCACAAAAAGTGGCAGCCACTCCTACTAAACTGAGTGGGAATTAGCCACTAACAAAAATACCGTAATACAATTATTCAATTAATTAATTTAATTAATTATTGATAAAGTTTTACAAAAGGCGATGCATGCCAGGAGTCTTGACCACTCTCCCTCGCAAAACATGCAGTATGTGATGCATTCAAGACAAAACAACGCAGGAAAATTAACCCAAAGAAAAAAAACAGACAACTCAATTGGTGCTGCAACAATTAATCGATTAACTCGAGGATTCGATTCGAAAAAAAGAATCAAATTAAATTTTGCTGCTTCAAGTATTCGTTTAGTTAAAGTGGCGTTGTATTGGTTTGTTTTGAAAGTGTTTGCATTTAGTTGTATTGATTTGGGTGGATACACTGCCCTCCAGTCCACCTCATTTCACATGGCTGAATGCAGCTGCTCCCTGTTAAGACCAACATAAGCTAGGTTTTTGTTTGAGCTAATGTTTTTGTAAATGTATATGTAATTTACTTTATAGGTATATTTAGCCGTTTTTGTGGGCATATGTGTTTGAACCATTTGTTAAGAGCAATGTAAAAAAAAAAAAAAAAAAGTTAGCATTTTTTAGCATTTAAGCTAGCTGACTTTTGCTACGTAAGTTAGCCAATTGTTCTTTTGCTGTACATAGATCCTCATTTATTTTTTATACCGTTTGAGGCTCAACTCAGGTATTTTAACTTTTTATGTTCCTTACCAGATTACTTGACTCCTAAAATAATCGATAGCTGCAGCCCTAAATTCAATTTAATTGACAACATTGTGTTTAAAGTGCCTGTGACACAAAAAAACATGTTTATTTCATATTACACGTGGTACTTTATGCCCCTGAATTAAATAGACCAGTTGGATGTGTGCTGAAGCGATTGAGATGAGATATTTATTCAATTTTTTTTATCCGGCGCTATGAAAATGAGAGACTTTCGGCCAAAGACTCGGATTGAGGAAGATGGTGGATGTGAAGTCAAAGGGAGACATCTTGACTATACAGCCATACTATTGTACGCAAAAGGACTGCGGATTCATCTGATTTTGCGGGTTAATTCACTAATTTTTCATATCACGCCAGCCCAATGCAGGCTTTTGTTGCTACACCAAGGAGAGTGGTGTGAGCCTTTCTGGGTTTCCAAAAGATCCCGTTCACCGCAAAGAATGGCCAAAACAAGTCTGACAAGCGAGGGACCATTAGACAGACGAACAAGTGAGTAAGCTAGGTGCTTTATATTATGTCAAATACTGGGATCATGGCACACATTTTTTAAAAAAGAGGTTGCTTGCATTTTGTGGGTGACAATGCTCCCTGTCCACCGAGACACCCTCGGCCGACGACCGCCGGCTTGTCGCACACCTTGGTCACCGGCCGATGTAGGCGGGCGTGCCCGTGCTGAGGCAGCCACGCCCTCTCATCTCCGGTTCTCGATTGTGTCAAGACTTCCACCAGCTTGGCATTCTCTGCGTGCCCACCTATAGAGCGTTATTACTCCACTTGGGCTCGGGGAGCACCCCACTCTCGTCTCCAGTTCTCGATTGTGTCGAGACTTCCACCCCGCTCTTCACATGCCCGCCTAGAGAGCGCTATACTCGGCTTGGGCTCAAGCACCCGACCGGTCTGACATCGACCGGTTTGTACACCAAGAATACTAGGGAAGTGACAAAATATCAAAATGGTGATATATCGTGATACTTTGTATCCCAAAAGCGTATCGATATGCTCCTGACAAGAATTGAGATATTGCTTTAAAAAGCTGTCAATGTCTAAAAAAATAAAAATCTTCCACCATAATAGTGTCTCAGTTAAAACTAAGGCTGTATTGATGGTGCTCCACGCCCAATCCATTTAGACTAGGAACGTTCGTTGATTCGAAACCAGAGCATTCACAGTCATTCTGTGATTTTTAGGGCATTTACAGGTCACTTGCTGTTCATTTTAGGGCATTTAGAGGTCATTTCCTGTTGAGTTTGAGTCACTGCCTATTCATTTGGGTGATTCCCAGGTCACTTCCTGTTCTGTAACCCAAAATCAACAGGAAGTAACTGAAAATCAACAGGTAAATGACCTTATATGGCCCAAAATTACCTCATTGCCTGGCATTGGCTACCACTGACAGCCATAGACGTTCAATCCGTTTGAAGTGGGAGGGATGGATGGATGGATGAACTAATGTTCATTCGCTGCCACCCTCCCAGTTCAAATGGATTGGACGTCTACTAGTGATAAACTCATTGCAATTCACAGCAGAAGCTTGTTTTTCTTTTTATTAGTTGTTTGTAAAATATCCTAGAATGATTTCCTGACCAATGTATCGATAATCGTTGTATTGCCATATCGTCAGATTATCGTCATCGTGAGCTTTGTATCGCAAATCGTATCATATCGTCAGGTACCAAGAGGTTCCCACTCCTAGAGAATACGCAGTTTTCAGGTTTCATTCCCCTGCTGCGTCCCCAGCGACGAGTACTGCCTGACTGCCGGGGTCGCCGCAGGGGAACGATGAGCCGAAACTTGCTTGCCGCCGGGGGCTGGCCGATCGGTGAAGGCAATCATCCCCGCTGCCGTGTGTGACATGAGTCAGGGTAGTTTTGTGTGATTTTTTTTGTGTTCGAAAGGCGAGGAAGAGACTTCAAAGAACCTCTCGGTTCGGGTTAGCATGTAGCCTAGCTCTCATCCACCCCTTTTGTTTACACTTTTTCCTCCGTCCCCGAGTCCCTGGCAGGGAAATGTTATGTGTCATGACCACGCAATTTATTTAACAATTAGGGAAAATACTTAAGATACAAAGAACATCCTGGAAAAATATTGGAGCGATAAAAAACAATGATGACATTTTGCAGTCTACTCTAATCATCAGCCTCATGTTTGTTGTCTCTGTCATCTTTTTCTCATTCTGAACTTCTTCCTCCTCTAAATATGCCTCAAACAATATATGGCTGTATGTCACAAACTTCCTCTGGATCGACAGTATCGTTTGAAAAATCCACACTTGAACCAGAATCGCTGAAAAACGTCCTCCCCCATTGGGCTCGATGCTAAATCCGCTGAAATCGCTTTCTCTGAAATCATCACCAAGATGGAGGCACCAGAGAGCTATAAAGATAGGAGCTAAACGGCAGATTTAAAGACTCATTTCTCGTCATCTGCGCTTTGCCAAATTGTTGTCCGTAGTCGAATAGTCTCAAAATATGGTTTTATTCCAATTGTTATGCGATTTAAGATTTTTTTTATCATGTCACATTCACTTTTAAAGTCTTAATAGTTCAAATCAACTACAAGTACTAGTAGATAATTATATATTTTCTAGGGCTGTCAAAATGATCGTGTTAACGTGCGTTTTTTTTTTTTTTTAATTAATCACGTTAAAATATTTGACGCAATTAACGCAAATGCCCCGCTCAAAAAGATTAAAATGACAGGACAGTGCAATGTCCACTTGTTACTTGTGTTTTTTGGAGTTTTGTCGCCCTCTGCTGGCGCTTGGGTGCGACTGATTTTATGGGCTTCAGCGCCCATGAGCATTGTGTAATTATTGACATCAACAATGGCGGGCTACTCGTTTATTTTTTGATTGAAAATTTTACTAATTTCATTCAAACGAAAACATTTAGAGGGGTTTTAATATAAAATTTCTATAACTTATACTAACATTTATCTTTTACGAACCACAAGTCTTTCTATCCATGGATCGCTTTAACAGAATGTTAATAATGTTGATGCCATCTTGTTCATTTATTGTTATAATAAACAAATACAGTACTTATGTACCGTATGTTGAATGTGTATATCCATCTTGTGTCTTATCTTTCCATTCCAATAATAATTTACAGAAAAATCTGGCATATTTTATAGATAGTTTGAATTACGGTTAATTACAATTAATTAAGCTGTAATTAACTCGATTAAAAATTTTAATTGTTTGACAGCCCTAATATTTTCACATTTTTGCACAAATAGGTATGCAAATGTGCCGCTTCGCTTAACTTTGAATACCTTTACGTTGCAACACGACTTGATGCATGTCACATTTGTAATGGGTCAAATGGATTAAGTGTTCATCGTCGTCACTGGCAGCGAGCAAAGTAATACATTTGTGCCTGCAAGGCCTAAAATACATACATTTTCACCAGGCGTGCCGCCTTAAAAAAAGCTATTTATTCCATCAAATAAACAGCAATTCTGAGAAAGCCTTCGCAGGGCCTAAATTAGATGTGTGGGGGTACCTATTTTGAGGTAGCATGCCTTGCCTACATTCAAGGTCAGTAGGAATCCATTTTCTCATTAAGTCCTTCCTCGTATGAATGTTCAAGGGTAGAGCACTCCAAATTAAAGTGCCTCTGTAGCTATACACTCGGTGGCTATGTCATTAGGTACACCTACGCAATCTAACAAGAGGTTGGAAACAGAACATTTCGCCTTGACAAGATAACACTCTGTTTTAAAGTGTATATTCAGTGTATTCTTATTAAAATGCAGTGCAGTTTTGGCCACAACAGACGCACATATTTCCACCGTACATATGTAATACAGTGATCCTGCGGTAGTTCGCGTTTCAAACTTCGCGCCCTCAGTCCATAGTAGATTTTTTTTTAAATTAAAAAAAAATACAGTATTTAAAAATGTTAAGATACATGCATGTATACACATGTACAAATCATTGTTTTCTTTTATATATATCTCTCTTATGTCATAATTATTACATTTACGGTACGTTGAAACCCAGATACTACCTGTACATTGATTAAAAACAAAGTTGTTGTTTTTTTTTGTTTTTTTAAATGTAAATAAGTTCTGTCCCCGCAGGGGCATGAGCAGAATTCTGATGAAACCATGAGTTGGCCAAGTATGGCTGTTTGCCAATTCAACCCACCTAACATTTATACTGAGATTCAGTAGCAGTTTTCCTACAGGTTTTATCAAGTGAAAGTTAAGATTTTTTAAGCTCGCCAAGAACAGATTCAATCCAAGAGGAAATTTCAAGGCCAACCAATTTGCAAAATATGAATAATACTACAAGAATGTCTGAAAATTTTGCCAGACAGCGCCGTCCAAAATTTGAGTATGACAGAGTAGAAAGAATTCAAAGCCTTTTTAAGACTTTTAAGACTTTATAAGACCCTGCTGTTTATTTATTTTTCAGACCAAATTGATAGTTAACCCCTTCAGGAACAGTAGTCATCTATTCAAGAGTTGCTTTCTTCTATGAGAATGTATTTTTAAAAATTTAAGGGGTAAAAAACTAATCTGTGCATGAAAAGAATGAAATGTATTCATTATTTCATTCAATATGGTTGTTTTACACTCTAGTAAAAGAACATTGATGAACGATCAATTTCACATATTAAATAGCTGGTTTAGTATTTTTTTGCAACAAGATTAAATATATTTATTTTGCAAAATAACCTATTTTACATACTTACATGGATACTTTTTTTTTTTTAAATCTACCTCATTGACTACGTCGGTGTACCTAATAAAGTGGTTGTCCAATGTGCTGTCAGCGCACAGGTGAGCGACGCCCTCTAAAGGCCAAAGGAAGCCTATACAATAACAATGAATCCTCACTCGAAAAGTCCCAATACATGGTACAGCACAGTATTTCATGTTTGCATTCAATATTCAGGAGGATATTAAAAGATTCAACATGTGGTGAGACATTTGAAACATAAAATATTAAATACAATTAAAAGAAATAGCAAAATAAATACTAATAAAGGAAGAACGTTGGTACCTGAGCAACAGCCTGCGGAGCACCACTGAAGGCCGCCGTGGAAACAACGCTCACCGCTCCGTCACTGTCGTCCCGTCCCTCATGGTGCTGGTCAGTGACCTGGACCACCCGGTACGTCACCTGCAAAGGTGCAAAGAAAAAAAGTAAAAAAGTAAAAGATGTACTGTGTCTACACAATGCATACCTGGCTGGTAGATTTGTTGATCATCTCCCACAAGGTCCAACACAGAATGCTTCAGACTGAATTTCACACAAACTGAAAATGGCCTTGTTTGCAAGGGAGACCCAATTTGTTACCCCACGTCATGTGACTCTCACCCTCCCCTGACAAACATGTGACGGCGGCCTCATGCCAATCCCGGCCCGGACTGATATCACATGATACTGCTCATGCTTTTTCTCTCCCTCTCAAACCATGTTTACGCCAAAACGGACCAGATGACCGTGTAACAACTCGAATGCCACACTAATTTACTAGTACAAATTGATCTATACTACTATTGAGAAGGGTAAGGCGGCCAATGGCCATAATAATTAGATTTTTTTATTTTTTTATTTTACAAAAAGTGTATCTTTTTTTTAACTAAATGTCACATCATCAGTCATGATAGTGAATGATCACCTTTCTCAGACGTCAACAAGATAAGTGAGCACTCTGTAGTAAAATGACAAGCCTATGTGGCGGCCATATTGGTAGGGTCGACATTCCCATCAAAGGCAATGCACTGACATCATTACTTTTATGTTGAGTTAAATGTGAGTAACTCAGTCCTGCCATTGAAACAATACACTGTATATGCAATTCATTTAAACTAGGAGGACTGGTTGTGGATGCTCATGTTCAGTGTCATTGAAAGCGCTAGACATCCAATCCAAATTGACTGGGCAGCGCAGAACTCAGAGGGGTGCTAGGGGTGCAACCCCTTTTGGGCCCGGGCCTCTAATGGCCCCAGTTTATGGGCGTAAAGTGGGTGTGGTTAGGCGAGGGGAGCGTCTAACAGAAAAGCAAGATGATGCGCACAGCTGTAATAAAGTGTTTAAAGCAATACTTGGCCGGTTTTAGCAACGCCAGTGGACAAGCGCGGTAATGTTTTGCCTTAATGAAGACTGTTTCCCTTGAGGGCCAGCGCTGCGTTTCCATTGAGGCGCACCAGCGCACACCCGCACAGTATCGTAAAATCATCAATCAATCAAAAATTTATCTCCCGGTTGCCTGCAGATGGATTAAACAACATTTCTGTTTCCAGCGGCTATGTGAAGGATGAATAAGTAATAAGCAGTGTTGGGAATAATGCCGTTATTTTTTCCGTGACGGGGTAATCTAACTAATTATTTTTTCCGCCTTTACCGTTACTGACGGTCAAAAGCGGTGCATGACTTACTTTGAATAAATTCAAGAAATTACCAGCCGTAGCGAGTCTACTCTGCTCTGTTTATTTGTCATCCAAAACTTGGGGTGCGTTCAGGTTCATGACAATGAAAATAGTAAACACTCCTAGCCTACCTTTGCAAGAACGATGGAGTTGCCGTTTGATACGGTCATAATGTACAGGTCCTGCACCCATCCCCAGCAAAACTGTTCGTAGCTTTGTAGCGATTTGTAATTTCGGAATCGCTGATAAGTTTAGTAACATACACCAAACAATAAATATAGCAGAATGTCCATTTGGCGTAATTGTGGAAGCCCGTCGACATCTTTACTCCATTTGTCTTCGGCTTGCTCGTCAGGGTCAACATTGTTCACATCCTTAAGTTTGATCACAATATCTGTTCTTCCCCTAAGTAACGAGCTTGTGTCTTTATCGAACTGGCAGTTTAAAGTTTAATGTCCCGCGAGCCAGACCTGCTTCCAATATGGCTGCGTTGTTGTCAAATCTCACGTTCCCCCATTCTGTGACGTAAACGCTCGAACCTAATAACGCACGTACTTCAGAGCCGGTGTTTTCACACACAAACCGGAACAGCGCGTCTGGCAAACACACACACGCAAAACAGATGCAGAGGGATATGATGGCAGAGCATTCAGACGAAAATTTGTCCTTTACGAGGTGGAGATATAAACACTATTTCAAGTTGGCCGAAATTAAAGAAAAGAACGTGCATGTAAAGTATAATTTATGTCCAGGGGCAAAGCTTTTGTCGACATCTGTGGTAAGCAATTCAAATCTGTTTATTTTTGTTGCACTTCAAGTGTAGGATAAATCTGTTGCTGGTGAGGTGCAATAAATATTACAAGGTTTTATAACACAACTACCTGTCTGTTTTTCTCTATTCAACTGACTCGAATACTGCTCAGAAAATTTCCAATTCTTTGACATACAACAACTTCTTTTTAAAGTAACGGAAGTAGTTACTTTCCCTGGTAACTAGTTACTTTTACTATAGAGTAATTCAGTTACTAACTCAGTTACTTTTTGGAAGAAGTAGTGAGTAACTATAACTAATTACTTTTTAAAAGTAACGTGCCCAACACTGGTAATAAGGTATTGAATCCAGTTGTGGCCAATCAATAGCATATGACGGTTAGCAACCGTGTGGCTTAAAGTGTGGGTACCCCCCCCCCACTCCAAGCGAACTCGTTAGTGCTGACAAGTTCGATTGAGGGGGGAGTCACACCAGTGAGTGAAAGCCGGGCCAATGTTTATTCTGTATATCCTGGCAGCATCTCTTTTTTTTCCTCCTCAGACAAAAACTTTTTGTCTCTTTGTTGCTCTGCCATCTTTCCAGAATTCGCGCGAAATCGGCCACATCGACTTTTGTCTTTATAATGAATGGGGAAAGGGGGAAGTGACGTATGCCGTAAAGCAGTCAGCACATTTGTAGTGTTTTTTTGTGTGGCAGGGTTTGATCCGCTACTGCCGCCAGCCTTTCCCAGTCAAAAGGGAATAGTTGTCAATGGAAGCAAATGACTTACATTAATGCACTAAAATGGTTTCAGTATTATCGTTTCCCGAATCGGGGTCGCCTACCTCATGTTCCACACATATCTTTTACTTTAAGTGTGAAGGGCTTTGAAAGGTGGAGCCTAGCTTGGTGAGCGACATTGGTGTCAGATTATTTTTACATTTAAAAATGTTACTTTAAAATACATGTGATGTTTTTTCTGAATTTATGACAACCAAGAAATTGACATTTCTACCTATATCAGAAAAGAATCAGTTCCCACTCGCATCAAGCTTCAACTCACCTGACCACCCTCAGTGCGGAACTGGTATTCCCCAAACGTTGTGTCCTGCTGTATAGTGACGGCTGTCTGTTCGTCTCCAGTTCCGTCTAAAAGAACTCAAAAATATATATATATATTAGTTGGATTGTTTATTCTGAGTTTAGTAGTTCTACAAGAATAAACAAATACCCACATGTCAAAACGACCTTTATCATAGGTCACGCTGAACTTAAATGCTTCCGCCCAGAAGGAAAAACAAACAAACAAACAAACAAAAACACTACCTGTGTGGTAATGTTGTCATCTTAGTATGGCGGGGTTGGTATTGCCTGCTTCATGCACTACATACATGAATGTACCACACTACTTGAAATAGCGTAATTCTGAGGCTTTGTGATACTGCCCAATAATGCATCTCCAGTGAAAATACAGAGCTGTCTTGACATGCACGGAACTTGTAACTCAGGAAAAGTAAGAAATTACACTTTTTTCTTGTTGTCAGTAATCGCTTACAAGGCCAATGGATTTGACTAAATGACTTTGAATTTGACTAAAAAACTTGTGGAGAATGCAAAGTCTGCTGCAATGAGCTTAAAGGCCAATGTAAGCAATGTAAATGTTATATAAATACACTGTTACAAGTCATATAAATAATTAAAAACAAAAAGAAGAATTATGAGATAAAGTTCCAATTTTTCTTAATTTTTCTTACCGTCTGATGCCTGCACCGCCTCTTCTTGTTTATCTTGGCTGCAGATAAACACACTGTTACTTTAATTCGATAACCTTCATTTAACGTCATTTTGGGTGATTTTATACATATTTTTTTTAAATGAGAAGAAGAAGAATGAAAATCAATGGAATTGCAGGCCAAATGAATTCAAAAAAATGACTTGCCATCATTAGACTAGTTTTAAAAGCTAGCAAAAGCTAACTTTGCTAGCCTGTTTTTTGGTAACTTATCCGCAATTAACATCTAGTTTGTGGCATTTATAATTGTCCATATGTCTCAGAAAGTCTCATGCCTCCCGCAAAGATGAAGTGTATGAAGCTACAACCTCCACTTTCTAAAGTATGACTTTCTTCTTTTTCACTCGGGGAAGGATTATTAGCATGTTGTGCTTAGCTTGTGTAGGTTAGCCATTTTTTGGGACACGGTTTTACCTGGCGTTGTCCAGACTCTGTTCGAGCATATCCATCAGGGTCGGAATTTTAAAAAATGGATCTTCAATGCCACGGATGGAAATGGAAGTGCTTGATCACGGGAACAAACACTCGGGTCATGTGAGAGGAGACAGCCCAGGACACGTGAGACGCAGCTCGGCTTCGCAGGCAAAATGGAGGTCGGCGGGGCGGCCGCTGAGGCTGGGTAAGCAGTGTCACTGCAACCTCGCTTATTTTGTCTATCTATTTTGTAATTTGTAAAGTCCGCGGCAAATAAATCGTCCCAAAATGACTTGTAGTGCCCAAATACGGAAGTTTAGCTACAATACAACATTCAGTGAAGGAATAGATTTCGACATTTTCGCACTGTGGATGTGCAACCCTTAACACAACATCAAAGCTATATTTACCATTGTGATTCTATCACTTAGCGCTGTTCATTGATGACTTTGCTAGAAAGTAGCAAGATCTACCACGACACTTGAACGGGTCGCCTCCGTTAACAATTAGTGTTATATTAATGTACGGTTCACATTACTTACTATGCAGGTCTATATTGTTGGGGCCACATGGTTTTTGTAGTTGTTGTTGTTGGGTTTTGTTTTTGGTTTTTTTTTTTTTTGAACGGGTGATTTTCTGTGTTTATTAGTCCAATGCAAGTAAATAAAAACTCATTACCTGATGGCATGAAATAGTTTTACAATAAACTCTTTGCTATTGTATTCACAAGTTCTGTATATCTACTCATAATCGTTGAGGGAAACTGCCAATTTTTTGGATTGATTAAATCGATACATCATATATTTGCCACATGCATACTTGATTTTTTTCAAAGACTTGTACATTTTTAAATGCCTGGTAAAATTAATAGTGAAATTATTTTTGTCAAACATGCCGAAAAATAATACGAATTTCAATTAACCACTAATATCGAACAATTTTCTAGGTTTTCTTGGTTTAAAAAATGCTTCGCTATTATATTACCTAGTTTTTTCCATGAGTATCTATTTCGATAATTTTGTTATTAAGCCCTATGATATAAAAACTTTCTGTAAAAAAAAAAATTTTTTTTAAAGTACCTATAAATACAGCAATGAGTAAACATTACGTTTTTTATTTGTTTGACCTTTGACACACAAAGTCAGAACCTTTTCTCGTTTAGTTTTCTACACGGTAGAATTTAAAAGAAGTGCCACAGAATTTTTGCAAACAGTTTTGTATTTAAAACACATGTTGGAATATATATCAGACAAGAAAACAATACTTAATGCTATTTATAACCTACAATTATGTTTTGTTGTCAGAGTACGGCGATATCATACATTTTTTATTGTAGAGACGTACATCTGAGATTTAGCCAATCAATGGGGCGTATGTTGAGCATTGCTGCTTTTCATTGGTTGAATCGGTAGCGGCCCACCCGGCTACTCTACGTGGTGTTACACTAAAAGAATTCCGACTCCTCCTTGGGTGAAGGTTCACCAGCGGTGACTCGGTTACGTCCGCTGTCCACAAGTTCTTGCCACCTTGTCTATAATGTCTGGCCGCGTTCTCGTCGGAGTCAAGCGAGTCATTGACTATGCAGTTAAGGTAATACAAATAATAAGCTTGTATGAATATTTTGTTTATCACGCTTGACTTATTTGTTTTACTCGCTAGCCTCCCCATGCTAACACTGCTTAACAGAAGTATGACAATATGTTGGAAAGCATGCATTCAAATGGGCGTATCACCTTTCAGGAAACATTACCGTTTATATTGATTTTATCTGAGCATTCATGTGTATTCAGTTTATTTGACATTATTATTTACACTGCAGTGTGTAGTAATGTTGTAAAATAGATTCCCTACCCCTTGTCCTTTCCACTTCATTGAGATGAAATGTGATAAGCTTCAACAACCAGTTTTTTTTTTCTTGGGCTCAGCACCGTGTTTAGTGCAATCTACAGCACAAAAATTTCATGGCACGCCACTAAAGAAAAATGTCTCATCTAAAAAGTTATACTTTTGCCTGTTTCATGTCACTAGCATGAGTAGATGTTCAAAGGTGAAACTGTCCCCATTTGCCCTCTACCCTCAGATCCGGGTGAAGCCGGACAAGAGCGGCGTGGTGACTGATGGCGTGAAGCACTCGATGAACCCCTTCTGCGAGATCGCCGTGGAGGAGGCGGTCAAGCTGAAGGAGAAGAAGCTCATCAAGGAGGTTGTGGCAGTGAGCTGTGGGCCTCAGCAGGCACAGGTGGGCGTCTTGCATCCATGTCTAAACAGTGGAGTCAATGATTAATTGATTTTGACTTGACTTTCAATAGCCATGGCCTCCTTAAATGTTTTTTCAGACCTAGACTTACTTCTTTGCGGATTTACCTCATCTCCCCCTCCACAGGAAACCATTCGCACCGCCCTCGCCATGGGAGCAGATCGCGGCATACACGTTGAGGTGTCTGGCAAGGACTACGAAAACCTAGGACCCCTCCAGGTCTCTAAGATCATGGCTGCTTTGGCAAAGAAGGAAGAGGCCCAGCTAGTAATCCTTGGAAAACAGGTGACCAAAAATTTAAAATCTGCTTTTGCCTCCATTTACTTTGTTTTTAATCGTGTTAGATGGTTTTGGTATTAACAGGCCATCGACGATGACTGCAATCAGACGGGCCAAATGACAGCAGCTCTACTGGACTGGCCTCAGGTAAGGAGGTGAAACTGGCTTGAGTTAAAAAAAAAAAAAAAAAAAAAAAAAGTTTGAATATCCTTCCTTATTTTCGTTTTTACGAGCATTTGGGAAGATTTTGCTAGTACTTTGAGAGCTATAGTTGTTTTTGAGGGTACAGTTGGTATAAAATGTTTGACGTCCACTGCCTCAGTCCATGCAATCTTATCAATTTGAGCTTCAAAAAAAAAAAAAAGATCTGCAGTAATCCTGCGCAAACCAGCACAGAGCAGGTCAAAGTTTTCCAAACAAATTAGGGTGAAGTTCAGAGATTGGCCAAATGGTGGCGCACTGGATCATAGATTGAGCGCAGGACAAGCTGAATAAACATTTCCTTTTCCCTATTATTTCTGTATAACAAACGCTTGAGTACTGCTTTACATAATAACATTCTCAAAGATCACACAACTTAATGATATATTTTCAATTTCTGTATAACAAACGCTTGAGCACTGCTTTACATAATAACATTCTCAACGATCACACAACTTGATGATATATTTTCAAATTTATCACAGATATCAAAAGTTCGCAGCAAAGCTTGAATCTTTTCTTACAGGGCACGTTTGCGTCAGAGGTGACGCTAGAAGGCGACAAAATGAAAGTGGTGCGTGAGATTGACGGCGGCTTGGAGACCATCAAGATCAACACGCCTGCTGTGGTCACCGCCGACCTCCGACTCAACACGCCACGCTACGCCACCCTGCCTAATATCATGGTAGGTAATACTGCCCGCATATACATGTACCCTAATTTTCGGACTATAAGCCGCTACGTTTTTTCCCTCATTTTGAATCCTGTGGCTTATAGTCCAGTGCGGCTTATTTGTTGATTTATTTGGGTTAATAGGTAACACTTTATTTGACAGCGGCATCATAAGACTGTCATAAGGACATCATAATTATGACATGACTCTATCATGGGAGGTGATGAATGCTTATGACGGATGTCAATATGGCTACGTTCATACTACAGGTCTTAATGCACGAATCCGATTTTTTATCATATCCGTTTTTTTGGCGTGCCCGTTCAGACTGCCTTTATCCATTGAGACCGTTCAAGTATTACGCATGCGCACTAATTCGCAGTCCGACACCCGCTAAGCAAGAAGACCCGCATGCGCAGAACCATCAAAACAAATGACAGACGTCATCCGTCATTCCAGGGATATCATATTTTGCTTTTCAAAAGGTGGACACAAATAACAGACATAAATAATCCCCGTTTAGGCAAATATTCAAAGTTTATATGGATCGATAGCATGGACGCACTGTCCGTGCACGTCACACACACATACGGGCAGTTTGTCCCGACTCTCGGCCGTGGAGGCAATGTTGAAATATTGCTCACTTGGAACAGAGAGAAAACTGAGCATTCTCAGGCTTATCCTCAACCCATTTTTATTTTTTATGACTGTTGTCAAGCTCAGCTCTTCCTCAAAAGCCGTGTTCACTGCAAGCTAGGCGCTGATAACGCACAGGTGCATCGCTACGGTAACGACTCTCTGGCTATTTGATGACGTAATTGCTGCATTAAATCCGATTTGCGGGACTGGACAGTACAGACCGCCGCGACAGTCTGGAAAAATGTGGCCCAGATCGGATTTAGACCACATACGAAAGTGACCCAGATCGGATTTGAAATGGTCCCGTTCTATGCGACTTGTCACGTTCAGACCGTCAAGTTAATGCCTCACTCGAGTCGGAAAAACACGAAAAAATCGGATTCGTGCATTAAGACCTGTAGTATGAACGTAGCCTATGTGTCATGTGGCATATTATGTCACTAACTCCATTTATGTCCAGCTCAGATCTTTTACGTCCATTCAAAAGTGAGATAATTTGCTGGATGACACTAACCGACATCTATTATAAGCATTCATTAATGCTTATGACAGTGTCATGTAATAATTATGACTGTCTTATAACATTATTATGGCACCACTATCCAAGAAAATGTTACCAAATACCATAACTAGCAATTAATGAAACAACTGTCACTGAAGAAATAATTAGCACAGAACATGATTGTTATTTACATCTGTAGCGCCGCATTGCATGCTAGGAGGAATGTTGGATGATAACAGTGTTGATAGCAGGTGGCAGCAGAGGTTGACTTTCTCCCCCAAGGGAGCAGTGATGGCCAAATGAAGCTTTTAGAAACAATAGGCTTTGCAGCCAATTAGTTCAAAGCTTAATGGTGGTTCATTTGGTCTCATGACAGTCTTATGATACCATTGTCAAATGAAGTGTTACCAGTTAATATCTTTTGGTGTAAATATCCCATAATACAATGAGGAAAACTGCGGCTTATGGTCCAGTGCGTCTTATCTATGAACAAATGCCGTTTTCATGTCAAATTTGGTGGGCGGCGGCTTATAGTCAGGTGCGCCTTATAGTCCAGAAATTACGGTATGTAGTAGGGTTGGGAATCTCTGGCATGAAGCCGATTCGATATGTATCTAGATGAACAGGTTACGATTTGATTCAAACACGATACATTTTTAAGGCCGACCGATTCGATACGATTCGATACAGTTTAAGAACGATACGGTTTGATACAGAGTGAAAACGATACGATAGTAAACATTTGTTGTTTGTGTTCGTACAGTATTTTAAACGTATAAAAAAGACCACATTTCTAATAGCAAAATGAAACAACAAAATTTCATACCAATGTTGTGTTTTATTTTTTTATGGGAAAAAAAAAAGTAAGGCTTACTATATGACCGTCATTTTGTTGGATGGGATTGATAATAAAACTCCAGTGACAGACAACAATAAAGTGCAGTAATTCAATTACTGCATTTCCTGGTGTTTCGAACTCAAGAGGTAAGTAATTTAAGTGCAAACTTTCAACGTAAACATCTTACAAACAAAAAAATATTAATATATGCAGCAGCTCTAGAAAAAAAGAATTAAACCTGCAATGTTATCATAAATTAATAATAAATTGTGCTTTACCACTGGTATGATTGGGGGAATAAAAACATGGTATTTTAGACAGACAGGTCAATAATCATTACTTTAACCTTATACACAGCAGAGTCTTTCACTTATGCCTGTGCTTCCACATTTTTTTATTCCTCATCACTGTCCATATCTTTTTTGAGGGGCAGATTTTTTTCTTGAGGAAGATCAACTAATCCACATGTTAATGTTTAAGTAGACTGCGTTTTGTGGAAAAAAAAAATCTCCAGAGGGTCGTGCTGCCCTTTCCAGCATTGTAGTAGGTTATTTTTCAGGGTTAGAAACTCACGATCTCTGTACCGCTCCACACTTCACACTAGCTTTGTCCCATGCGAACAGATCTGGCTGCCTTCCTCACTTCAAAGTCCGACTTTTGTTTTTGCTGGGTGCGTTGAAAATCAATCGCTGCACATCGCTGGCGTCGGTGCTCAAACTGTCCATTGTTTTAGCATGTTGCTTCGTTGCCACTACTAGTTTCGTTTTCGTTTTGGGCTGTGAACAAAACGCTATGCAGCGTGCGTTACAGTGGTTTTGTTAGCTCTCGCGTTGTTATGACACGCCCGTGACGATCGGGTAATGACGGCGACTAGTAGCAGTTCTGCTGAAATGCAGGGGAAGTTGTGCGTGCGGTCTCAATCTAAGTGCGTCGTGTGGTGAATGACACAAGTGCAGCATGTGAAGTAAAAGCTAAAATGTTATCATATTAAGCAATGCATTGAACTAGGCATTAGAAGCCGATTCTTGTGCTCGCGATAGCCGAATTCTATCTCTACAATCGGTTCATTGAATATTTAATGGCTAATTACTGTCGAATGGTAACTTTACTATCGATACAGCTGTATCTCCCACCTGTAAAACCGGATTTCCGGTCTCATCGGTTTATCGTTCTCAAGCTTAGTATGTAGATGGCATAAACAGAAGGACTCTGAACATTTTCCTCACCCTTTTTCCAGAAAGCAAAGAAGAAGAAAATTGCCAACGTGAAGCCAGCCGATCTGGGCGTGGAGCTGACGTCCCGGCTGGAGGTGCTACAGGTAGACGAGCCCCCACAGAGGCAAGCTGGCATCAAAGTGGAGACGGTGGATGACTTGGTGGGCAAACTCAAGGAAACGGGATGCATATAACAAAGTCCTGAGGGCATATAAAACCCAATGGAGATAACAACATGGTAAGTAGCAGTAAATTGCAGAAGTATAAAATGTTAATATGGCAAATGTGCAAAGAGGAGTTGTACTCATATTCAAAATTGTATGTGTAGCTCAGGGGTGTCAAACTCATATCTGTCACGGGCCACATCATTATAATGGGTTCCCTCGGAGGGCTGTTATATCTGCCAAATATAGGGCTTCAAGGATTAATGGATTTTATATTTAACCATTTTGATTCATTCATTTGATTCATCAGAGAAATTGCTTACATGAAAATTGTCTAGATCCTCTTTTTTGGAGCCTCATAATTGCAATTTAAAAAAAAAAAATTTTTTTTTGTGGGGTGTGTACATTTTTTGAAATTATGAAAACCGAATGGGGAAATGTTTATTTTTTTTTTAATCTTTTGTTTTTTCACATATTCTTCATATTTATTTTTGTGTTAACATTTTTATAATTAAAATATAGTATTTCACTAATGTATAAAAAATGTTTATTCATCTAAAAAGGAAAAATAACTGTTTTCTGATTTCTGGATTAAAATAGTTTTCCAACATAACTACCCGGGAAAGCAAAGATTTTACATTATTCCCCAATCAGAGTGATTGACAGGACAAGGTGGCTAGATTTTACAAAATCTGGTCATTTTTCCCAAAAAACAGAAAACAAGCTTTTTATGTCAACAACATATAACTAAGGACAAATTTAATGCCATTTTATAAACATTCATGATAAGTTTAACATCTTAGCAGTAGTTTATTTCCAAATTCCAAATAAAAACAAGTTAAACAAGATTTTTTAAAGTCATTTTACTTGCAAAATTTTATTTTATTTACCAATATACGCACACTGAGTGTCAAAATCACCAAAAAGTATTGTTTTTAGTGGCTTTTTAGTAATCACACTTATCAAATTGTTAAATATTGACTACATCTGTTAATGTGTATGCTCTTGCGTAGTTGTTATTCCAAGAATAAGAAGAAAACACAGGAGTTAAGAGAAATTAGCAGACCTGCGTTAATAGTTCTCAGGTTCACAAATTTTCAATATTTTGTACTGAAAATTGAACAGAATCATGTTCCACTCATATAGAACGATAGAAAATTTATTGCGCACGCAGTAAGCCCGTGTATCATTTTACTAAACACATTTTCAATCTTGCTACCCCAAGGTAACAAATGAGTTTTTGTAGTTGTGACTATGTCCTTGTAATTGTTGTCTGTCATCTCTCCTGTTTCTTTCACAGGACAAGTACTGAGAAACACAGCCCTGCGACTGCTGCTGGATAGCCACACAAACTTGTGTGTTTTTTTAAAATCATCACATCTGGACTATAAACTAAGGATCCACTTAAAGAGTCTGTACAAAACCACCTGGTTTTTGCCTCATAAACGAAACTTTGAAGCGAAACGTTTCAGCCATGCCGAGCTTGTAAATGATTGTAAATAAAATATACAGAGACAAGCATGCCGCACATGCAGAGCATATTAGCTGGATTCAGGACGGTGTATCTCAGTACCTGCAAACTGAAATTTTGCCACAAGCGCCTCGATTGTACGTGATCATGAAAAATAAAGCAGCATTTGTTTTTGTTTTTTTCATAATCAAATTTATTTGTGGTTGGTCTTGTATGGCATGCATGGACAACAGTTTAAAATGGGTACGCAACTAAGGATTAACTCATTGGCTGTTATTGACGGCACTGGACTTCCATTCCATTATAACTGGGAGACATTGACAGATAATTAATGGAATCGACTGGACGTCTTGCGCCGTCAATGGCACTGAAACTTGAGCATTCGCAGCCAGTCCTCCTAGCTTAAATGAACTGAACATCTGTCCGTCAATGGAAAACAAGAACTGAATACTATGAGAGATCCTTTAAAAAAATAAACTTTAGACTGTTAATGGAGGCCATAACCAGAGTGTCTGTTTATTCATTTTAATTTTAATAGTAAAATAGTTTTATTAAGTTTTCACGTATAATTTTATTAATTTGAAAGGATATAAAAAAATATTGATAATTTTATGCCCACATGGCTAGACATGTGCCCATAATGGTTTTAAAGTATACAGTGGTATGAAAACGTCACTCTTTCAATACCGCAAAAAAATTCTGTCAAACCATCCCTACAATATTAGCTTTTTTTATGTCCCAAAAATGCAGGGAGAAATCCCTCGCTTGTAGCTGCAAGGCTCAACTCCCCCTCACCGGTTGATGCTCAGTGTCAGTGAGTCAGCTGTGCTACACAATGACAGGAGGTGAACCCTACTGAATTTTTTCCCCATTGAAAAAAAAACGAATACACTGGTATGGAAGTACTTTGGCTATTGAAAAGGTGGGCGCAGCTTAGAGGAGTAGGGCCAACCGTCATGTAAAGCATTTTTGCGGAGGCTGGCTTCTGAGGAGCCAATACCTCCGATACGATTTCGCATTATTACAAAATTAATGGTTGGTAAACATTATCATTAGAGATGTCCGATCACGTCATTTTCAAGGTATCGGAATCGCCCAAAAAAATATCGGACATGCCTTTTTTTTTATATATATATTTTTTTAAATAAATCGTTTTCTAATTGTATTTAACGTTACAGACATAATATGTTACACTCATCCAGAGTCTTTAGTTTTGGCTTAAGGTAGGGTTATCAAATTTATCCCGATAATGGCGGTAATTTTTTTTTTTTTTTAATTGTATCACGTTAAAATATTTAACGCAATTAATACATGTGCTGCACTACCCACTCAGGCATTGTTGCGCTCAATCTGTAATGGTGCCGTTTTATCTATATAGAGAGCTAAAAGGCAGCGTAATATGAGTAGAGTGAATTTTGAAAGCCTTTGGAGCCTTATTTTAATTGGCTAAAGCCTTACAATCCCTCTCCCTACGATTAGAGCTATCGTGGGAAGCAAGACAGTAATTGATCTTTTTCTAAACACCCTATGTTATTTCACAACGCAGAGAAGATAAATCAATTGGTACCACTACGCACAGTCATGGTTCCACTTCCCATCATGCATTTGGGCATGGCTACAGTATCATTTACTGAAAGCTCAACAAATACACTAGATGGCAATATTTAGTCACAATATACAAAGTCACATTTGTCCTTTAAGAATTACAAGTCTTTCTATCCGTGGATCCCTCTCACAGAAAGAATGTTAATAATGTAAATGCCATCTTGATTTATTGTCATAATAAACAAATACAGTACTTATGTACTGTATGTTGAATGTATATATTCGTCCGAGTTTTATTCATTTTTTTCTTAATTCATTGCCAAAATGTATATGATCGGGGAAAATTATCGGTAATGATTGGAATTGAATCGGGAGCATAAAAAAGCAATCGGATCGGGAAATATCGGGATCGGCAGATACTCAAACTAAAACGATCGGGATCGGATCAGGAGAAAAAAAAGCAATTGGATCGGGAAATATCGCGGTCGGCACATACTCAAACTAAAACGATCGGATCGGGAGCAAAAAAACGTGATCGGAACAACCCTAATTATCATGAACGTTTCCCACCAGCTACGAGAATTAACTCCAGCGTGTTTAGTGTGTCTAGCGGTAGTAAAATGTGTTTTTTTTTTCACTCTGGCAACTGTGTTGAGAAAGTGTGTGTATAATGTAAACATGATACGAGTCCTACACACATGCTTTTTATGAAAAATAATTCAATGATTTTTGTTCTGATGGCAATAATGTTTAGCTGTGGCTGTGGGTTTACGCTCACTTAAAGGATTGCATTTATTTTATTTGGAATAATTCCGTTGTTTTTATTTTTAAATTTTATTTTAACTTAATATTATACTTATGTTCCAATTTGCTAATGTTTTGAAAAATAAAAATCCTGTTCAATGGAAAAAGGTTTTGTTTTCTTTAACCGACATATCTCAAAGTCACACATTTTGGAGCTGTAATTGCAATACTGTGAAACCGTGATATTTTTGCTCAAGATGATTCTCATACCGGCACATGCCTACCATTGCTCATGACCCAAATGTGATGTATGTTGACTCAGGTCTTTATGGGGTAAAGTTTTTGCTTTGTTTTTACTGACCAAAAACATTGTAGTCACTTGCTCTAAGGCAGTGTTTTTGAACCGGTGTGCCGTGAGAGATCGTCAGGTGTGTCGCGAGAAACGATCCAATATCGCATTTTTTTACATCATCGGGCGGAGTTGCAGTAGGAAGGAAGGCGTAAATTGCTGTTGTGTGCAGATGAGCGAGGTATTTCTCGTGTCGTGTTGAATAACTGCTCGGATTTCTAGCCATCAACCACTTTGCTGTCCGCGACAATGTCGACCCCAGCACGTCTACTGTACATCATTTGATTAGACTCGTCAAGTGTCCTTTCCACTTTATCCATATGTGACGACCATCAATCCTTCCCCTGTGTTTTATTCCAAAACATTGTCGAGCACAGCAAAATGGCTAGAAATCCAAGCAGTTCTTGAACGCGACACAAGCAGCTTTCTTAAACGTCATGTCCAAACAAAACACATGTCGCTTCAAACTATTGACTATTTTGTTCGGCTTGTGAAAAAACAGAGGAACAGGCAACTTTTTTTTTTTTTTTTTTTAAACTACAAAGGTAAATGAGAAAGCCCTCGAAGCCAGTAACCTTGTGTTGCTAAATCAAAAAAGTCCCACTCTGTGGCAGAGACCTGCATGCAAAGCTGTTGTCAGTGAGATACTCGACCCTGATGCGGTTAAAGACATTGCTAAAGTACCCCTGTCTGATAATTCTGAGCTTTTCAAGCCTGATTGGTATTTAAAAAAAAAAAAAAAAAAAACAGACTGAGAGCTGTTGATGATGATTCCGGCCAGGATACTGGCTTTGTGTTCATCTAAACAGGCTCAAGTTTCACACTTAATACTGAGAAATTATTTCATAATTAAATATACTGTACAGAAAATAATTTTGGAACAGTTTTGGTTAGTGGTGTGCCGTGAGATTTTTTCCAATGTAAAGCTGTGACTCAGAAAAGGTTGGAAAAACACTGCTCTAAGGGTAAAGGAAGTGCAGTTGTGTTATGGAGCTCCTTGTAATCTGTTTTGAATGGATGTCTTTTCAGCTGGAAGAGCCATAAAGAAGTGGCTCCTTATTTATTCCTTTTTTTTTTTTTTTTTTTTTTTTTTTGTATTATGAAGAGAAAGTTCATGTCAAAAAATGTCCCAGGTATGGTTTATTCCTGATCAAAATCTGGTTTAAAGAGACAATTGCGTGTGTGTCTCTCAGAAAATACTCAAATTGCTAAAAGAATGTCAAATCACTGTTTAAAATGACGAATTTGTATATTTTTCACATTTTTACATACATATATAAAGTGGAAATTAATCCACTTTCACCTAATTGCTCTAAAACTTTTTTGAAAATGAACCCACAAATACTGTATGTTATTGCCGAGTGTCTGCGCTAATGGTCGTTAATCTTGTAATACTCTTCCTTGTCAGCAGGTGGCAACAGGTAGCTAATCTGTTTAGTGATGCGTCAGGTGGAGGTGACAGTGGTATTAGCCGCTACCAAAACTACGATAATGGGAGCGATGGAAAAGTTTTTGAGAAGGAAAAAAGCTGAGAACTGGACACCGGACACACTTCTGAACCAAAGGTGAAGTATGAGTGGCAGACAAAAGAAAGCAAAGAGTGTTTCCTCGTCGAAAGTCTCTGGCATGAGGCAATACAGCGAAAGCTATCTTTCATTGGGATTTACCAAAGACTAAAAAAGAACTGGATGTACGTGGGATCAGGAGTGGAAGTGGCTAGAATTTCTTGCCGGTGTAGGTTCACTATCCTCTTCCCCTCACTATCCACTCGCTCTCGCTGTATAATTGGCCGAGGAAATGCTGTATAATTGGCCGAGGAAATGCTGTCCCGTGAAATGCCTGTTTAAAAATGTTCCCGTTGTTACTTCTTGCGTTCGCTTAAAAGTGCCCATTTAAAAAGGAAACGCGATGGATGATACTCCACGCAGAGCGTATTATTAACAAATGTTAAAGTTGTATAAACATATAGCGAGAATAAGGAACGTCACTGACAAGCGCAGGCCCCCGCTAGTGGATAGTGAGGGGAATAGGACAGTGCACCTACATCGGAACTCCCCGACGTGAAGGTCGCCACGGAGCCAGAAATTTTATTTATTTTTTTTCCTTTCAATTTTTTCCTTTTTTATTTTATTTTATTTTATTTTATTTTATTTTATTTTATTTTATTTTTGGGGGGGGGGGGGATCAAACCTCTTAAACTACTGAAATGCATAGAAAACTAGCAGTTATTTCTATAACACATACAAAAACTGATTTTCATTCAAAATTGTATTTTTCAATGATTTACAAAATAAAAGTTAACCAAAACAGCAATAACCCCGACCTCCATCTCCTAATTTTATTTTCCCTCATTTCCTCACATACTAAATGCAAAATCTCAATTTTAACTACTTAAGAACATAGGATGGCTATTAAAATTGAAGTTAATGTAAACATTTACTCTTTTTTTTTTTTAATAATAAAGATATAAGTAACATACATTCAGAAAAATAAGTACAAATGACTTACTAGTATATTACGCAGAGTGAAACGGGATATATTTTGAAGATCGCGCAAACATTGACATTTTTTTTTAAATCATAAGGAAATGAATAAGTATTCTAACATAAATGAACAAATATAAGTCCAAAGTGCACATTGACAGCTAAGATGTTCTGTACCTCCCCATCAGAGTAAATAAAACTAAATATGATAAATAAGCCTCCTCAATTCTTTCGTTGCTCTCAAAGATTTGATCCATTTTATGTTGCATTGCCCTTTTGTTTTTCTTTTTATTTATTTTTTTTTTTGCTCTTCCAGAAAACATGCACATTGGAACCAATCAGAGCTAACTATCTCTGCTGATCACGTCAGTATGTCAGCCAATTGAACGGATAAATGAGTCTAGGCGTTTTGCTTTGCTGCGGGCATTTGCACATACACGTGACTCATTGTCAGACTCAGATTACTGCAGCAGCTGGGGAAACCTCCATGCTGTCCGTGGAATAAAATAAATAATAAATATTGGTGGAAACGGATTACGCTACAGAAGCACTTTATTATGCTTGTTGTTAACACTTGTGTATGTAAATCTGATGTTGGTAGATTGTTTTCTTCTTGGAGATGAAATGCATGTGTGGCAGCTTAGCATTTTTTTTTTTTTTTTTTTTTTTTTTTTTTACATAGCGTTTTGACAGTTGCCGTAATATTTTTGGAATCAAAGCACCGTGTACCGGAAGAGCATTCCGGCCCTGAATCTTGTACCGGAACTACGTTCTGACCTTGAATCTTTTACCAGAACTGCATATCTGACCGTTCTGGCCCACTTTCACCCCTGCGTGGGGTTAATTTTCACAGGGCATGCAGTGAGTCAGTAAAAGTATGATTAAATGTGTCTTGTTTGATACCTATTCAGTACATGACTTTATATTGGCTACAGAAATTCATTCTTACATTTTTTTGCTGGTGGTGTGCCTTAGGAATTTTATAAGGGGGGAAAGTGTGCCATAGCTCAAAAAAAGTTGAAAAACACTGCTCCACATTATTATTGAATTTCCAAGTACTAAAGTGATTGTTTTATTGAAAACACTTTGCATGCCAATTTCACAAGGTACACTTGCGCAGTTAAAAGAGCGTTGGTAGGAAGGTGCTTTTCCTGAAGTAGTGTATGAGTGGATGAGGAACCAGGAGAGGCGTGGCTTCAGCATGGAGCAGCACAGGTACTCGGTTCCCATGCTCAGGTGACGCCTCGGTCTCTACTCAAGGACACTTTCACCCACATGCGAAATACTTTTATGTTGAAAATAATTTTTTAATAGTTTTTTTTGTTTGTTTTTAAAAAATGAAAACGCACAATGGCTTAATTGGGCTTACCATTATTATGACTTTGGGCTTTACTCTTCCTGGTAAGTACAACTTTTGGATAGTCTCTTGATAAAACATATTTAAACTAAAAGAGAATCTGTGTATTATATGATTTATATTTACTCTTATGAGTAGATTTTAATTTTATTGTTTTCATTACTAAAAATAGCTTTGAATTGTCTTGTTTTTGCTGGGAGAAATCGCTTGCACGGACTGTAGTTTAGTCCTTAGGAGGAGGAATTTTAGTCCTTTTGGGTAGTTGCGCGATTGAATGGATGATTCCATTCAAAATATACTTTGCTACAATAAAATATGACTGTTCTAAGTTTCCCACCTTGCATTGCATATTTATAATTTAAAAAAAAAAAAAAAAAAAAAAGGTAAATATATATATATATTTATATATATATATATATATATTTTTGTGTGTGTGTGTGTGTGTGAAAGTTGGGGGCAGTGTTGTTTTTGGCAGCCCTTTTAATCTTCGTACAATGCTAAAGTAAGTCGAAGTCCAGCGTAGGGTTACCTCACCTTAAAACATGTTTTATTTTCTCCTTGAGATAACTGTTGTTGTGATTTGGTCTAAACAAATAAAAGTTGATTTTATTTTATTTGACTTATAACCAGTGTTGTTAATAATGGCGTTACAATATAACGGCGTTACTAACGGCGTTATTTTTTTCATAAGTGAGTAATCTAATTAATTACTTTTCTCATCTTGGTAACGCCGTTACCGTTACTGAGGCGGGAAAGGCGTGCGTTACTATGCGTTACTAAGTTGGTTGAATAAAAAAAGTCAGAGATGGACTCACGGAGACGAGAGAGCAGAGCAGGAGTCGGGAAGACGCCGTTGCAAACGCGATGCTAGGTGGCTCCAATAATACCTGACTGTAGCCTACAAACTACGCCCACATGATACGGTAGATATCACTTATTATAGAACTAGATGCAAATGATAGACACGGCTGCATTGGCAACATGTTTTAAGGACTACATGCGTTAGTAAACAGCCGCCATCTTAAAGCAGGAGACCTCTCAGGAAGGCTCTGTTGTAGAAATCCTTCCTAGCGAACCTTTTTTTTTTTTTTTTTTTAAATCTAAAATGGTCCTAAATCGGCAAAATCTTGACTTAAATCTATCTTTAAATGATGAAACAGTTTAAAAACTTACACATGTTGAAAGTAGACGGGAAAAAATGCAAAAGCGGGAGAAATTTTAACAACTTTAACTGTTGATTCACAACTTTAAATGACTTCCACACATAGCAAAGGTTACTATCTAGTTATCGCAATACCCTTGTGTCTAGTTAAGTGGAGGCTAAAGAATTGGGCTAGGGCCAATTGTCCCAAAAACCCTTTAAACTTCACATTGTGTGAAAAACAAAAAAACATGAAAATTATCACTAGTTACTTTGCGAAGTAACTAATTACTCTTAAATTCAGGTAACAGTTACTAACGCGATTACTTTTTGGGAGAAGTAATTTGTAACTGTAATTAATTACTTTTTTAAAGTAAAATTAACAACACTGCTTATAACACATCCATAACTGAACAGTATGGACATGCAGATGACAATATTTTTTTTAGGTAACCTTTTGTGGTTGCTCGGTTTTATTATTATTATTATAGTTATTCTTTGTTCCGCAGCCCCTTTGAGCTCAATTTGACCCCCTTAGAATGTTTCAAAATGCAGCAAAATCGGCAGGCAGGTCAAGACAGGTGCAATCTTTGCTACCGTGTAAAGACAAATTCCAAATACACTATGTAGCGCCCCCTAGCAGTAATTCTTTGTCTGCCGACGCTTTGAGCCCTACTTTGACCCCCTCAGAATGCTTCAAAACTCACCAAACTCAACAGCCAGGTGAACACTGGTAAAAACTCTTAAAAAAAAAAACAAACAAAGAAACATATGCGTAAATGTGGGTAGCGCCCCCTAGGAACAAAACCAAAATTTCGTTTCTTTCTTGTGAAAGAGGAGGTAACAACGCAAAGGTTAAAACTTCACACATCAGTACTATAAGAAGGGGATACCATACGCGGTGCCCAGACTGCCGTTAGTACTGCATCCATTTTTCTTTGGGTGGGCAGAGCGTGTCCGTGGGTGGGCACTGCCAAGCACCCCTGCTTTACAAAAATCAAGGTTTCCAACTATTTCCAATGAACATTGGCATATGAGCACATATTGTACCATCTACAAGGACAACGCCAACTTGGTGATAATACACACTCGGCAGGAAAATTATTATTTTCAAATAATTATACCCATTTGGATGATGGATGGATACCACAAACTGTATGTTAAAAAAAAAAAAAAATTGTCAGAGAGTTTACGATGACGCCTGCCATTAGCATTAGCTTAATACTAACTTGAGCATAGCATAGCGTTAAACCCAAATGCTGTGCTAGCGCTAGGGGCTACATTTAGTGTGTAATGATCACTCAGCATAGACCATTACAGGCTCAAGCAACATTGGATATTCTCCCAGGCAAATATGAGAAAAAATCTTTTACCGTGTGTGCAAGCCAGGAGACTGGAGAGCAGCAGCGCGTCACATGAGTGACACGACCAGACACTGCTACGATGCAGGCTAACTACAATGTCTTCTGAAAAAACAACTAAAATGTCACACATTGTGAATATATGGCGGAAAACACTCAGGTGACTTGAAGTTCCGCTCTGAGACACCCCCAATTTGGCCAACTTTCAAAATTGTCCGATATGCATGTGTGATACATCATTGGAAAGCTTAAAATCTCAATTTTCTGGGGGAAGAAAATTTTTGAACAGGAGGGCCTTTTTAAAAAAGATTTTTTTTTAAATGGCAAAACCCTATCTGGAAGTGAGAGCACGCAACAGCAGAAGTACAGACGCCATGACTTTATCGAGATATTATCGCGTACTTACCTTGTTTCGATCCAAAAACTCCATGTAGCATGTATTACTGTCTGTCAAGACACAGCTGTGAATGGCCACAGCTGGATTTATTTGGGATTTTATGGGTGAAACCTGGTCATATAACAAGGCTCGCGATGCAGAACTCGCAGACATCAAGGAGTGGTCGAGATTTTCTTTTTTATATATTTACCCTTTAAACGTTTTTTTTTTTTTTTCAATTTTGCTTTGTTTGGATCGATTATTTATCATCTAACGTATCGGAGAAAATGCGACAGTCACAAAAAAAAATAAAATTAAGCGATAGTTATGAGGTAGATATCTGTGACTTTTTTACAGACGCCATTTTTTTCATTGTGACATAGTTTGTTTAAAAGTTTAAAATGAATACTTTTTTCAAGTCGTTTTTTTTTAACGAAATATGAGACCTCAATTAATGATTGTAAGCTAAAAATGACAGACATTTTGAATAATAATGAATTACTTTTGTTTTATGGCTGGGTTGAAACAAAAGTGGTTGCACGACGTCTGTAAACGAGGGTTTTCAGGGTAAAACAGACAAATTTAAAATAGTTCGGGGGCTTAATGCGCCATGAATTTGCTGTGGCAGCATATAGACATGTTGTTCTATCAAACACAACAGTTGTTTTGGCTTAAACTACAGCAGTTTCTTTTAAAGAGGAGTGCTAGAGCAGAAACTGCTTTTTCAGTCTTGTCTGTATTTTCCGCCATATGACGGAAACTGAGGCGTATTTTCGTCTCGTTGTCGTCTCGTCAGACGAAAACCGGCATTAATCTCATTATGTTTTAGTCTCCCAAAACACGTTTTTAGCTCGTTATTGTCTCGTCATTAAAAAGTTGTTTGTCGCCGAAATATTTTCATTATCGTGATCGTTGACGAAAACAACACTAGTGGGGGGTAAACACCAAATATTCAGATTTCTGCGGATTACTTGACTAATCGCAAAAATATTCTGAGATTAATTGACTCTCAAAACATTGGTTTGTGGCTGCACAATTGAGAACAGAGGATCATTTCAAGCCTAGACTGGATTGCAAAATATGGTTGAGAACTTGAGACTGTATTTTTTCAACATTGTTTTACTTGGTTTCATACCATCAGGAGCACAAGGTAAGCTGCTGGTGTCCGCAGAAGGTGCCACCAGAGTCGACACAACAGCAGGTGACAATCTCACCCTGGCCGTGTCCTTCAGCGGGGCAGCAGACCCAGCGGTGACATGGTTCAAAGGCCACCTGCCCATCGTAACCTGGACCATCGGCTCAGATGCTCCCCCGGATGTGGCAATGGAATACAAGGAAATTTTGAGGCTGGAACCCAGCGGGTCCCTCAGTTTTGTCCACGTGCCACTGGATTACGGGGACAACTACTCGGTGGAGATGACTAAATCTGGACTTGGAACAGCCTCTGTCAATTTCACTCTGAGGGTTTTTGGTGAGTTGAAGCAGTTGAAAAAAGTTTTTCTTAAAACTGACAACTTCATATTCAAACTTTTTCCATGAAAAAACTGACAATCGAAAATTTTTTCTCCAAAGACAAGTTTTCTTACATTACATATTTCAATTTTATTGACTATTTTGAACATAAAAGTATAGTGTCATTTCTTAAATATTAAAACAGAATTTAAAAAGATTTTTTTTTTTAAACTACATTTGAACCTAGCAACACTTTTTGTTTTACAAATACTGTATATTTCATCTCAAAGTATGATTTTAAAAATTGTATTATACGCCTTTTTGTTTCTAAATGAAAATAATTCTTTTCGTCATGCATTTTTCACATAAACAATTAAACCCTCAGTGCGTAATTTTTTTGTCCCAGTGCCGAATAATTTCATTAACTAATATTGGACTTATTGTTGCCTCTAGATTCCTATTTGGCCAGTAGACGGCACTCACACTATTCCGTTGTGCTTTTCATGTCTCCTGGCCATATATGTACAGGGTGTTCCAAAATGCTTGACTCCATTTCCTAGGCCAGTAATTTTAATAATAATAATAATAATAATAATACATTTTATTTCTAGAGCGCTTTTCAAACACACAAAGACGCTTCACAAGAGACATGGAATCACAGTACGATAAAAAGGTATTAAAAGGATAGAAAATTAAAAGCACAATAAAAAGAAGTAAAAATATGACAGCTAGAGGTTATGGTGGGTAAGAAAGAGTGAACAGGTGTGTTTTCAGTCTAGATTTGAAAAGTGATAGAGTAGATCTACTGCAGAGATCAGGGGGTAGGGAGTTCCAGAGCTGGGGGGCGCAATGACTAAAAGCTCTGGAACCAAAGGTGGAGAGGCGGACACGGGGGATGGAGAGGGGAGGAATAGTGGTAGAGCAAAGTGAACGGGTTGGATTGTTTAGACGGAGAAGATCGCAAAGGTAGGGAGGGGCCAGGGCATGGAGTATTTTGAAGGTGATGATGAGGATTTTGTAATTGATTCTTTGTTGGACGAGAAGCCAGTGAAGTTGACGGAGGATGGGGTAATGTGGTGTGTTGCGGGGGTTCGTGTGATGAGGCGTGCTGCTGAGTTCTGAAGGAGCTGCAGTTTCTGGAGGGACTTGTTAGGGAGACTGAAGAGCAGTGAGTTGCAATAATTGAGCCGGGAGGTTATTAGATTACAGACCAGGGTGGAAGCGATATGGCGGGTGAGAGAAGGGAGGAGGCGAGAAATGTTGCGAAAGTGGAAATAGGCTGATCTGGTGATGCTGTTGATATGTGACCGGAAGGAAAGTGTGCTGTCGAGGATGACACCCAGACTCTTAACCTGAGACGAAGGAAAGATCGGTAAATTGTTGATTGTAATAAAGAACTTATGGAAATTAGAGAGCATTGAGGTGGTACCAACAATTTTTGACAACAAAATTTTGACAATTTTCGTTGGAATGACCTCAATTTTTCACACCTTGTGTAGAAACGTTTCAAGTTTTTGTGTGTAACGTTTGGCATTTTTATCTTTTCAGGTTAAGAAATGCCGTTCACTTCAAAAGAAAAGGCATTTTGCTTGTTAAAGTATGTTCGGACACAGTCACCGAAGACAGTGTAGCGTGCCTTCTTCAGAAATTTTGCAAAGAAGGCACCAACTGAACTGAAACAGAGAATTACAGCTGCACTGGAAATTGTTACTGAAGACATGCTACAGCGAGTTTGGCACAAGCTCGACTACCGACTCGACGTGTGCAAAGTCACAGGCGGCACTCATACTGAACATTTATGAAAATCTGTCATAGAAGGAACAAATATTTTTTGTTGTAAATTCAACCAATAAAACCTATGACCTTCAAAATAAGGTGTATTTAGTTTCACCCCGTATTTTAGATATCTAGGGTTAAAAAAAAAAAAAAGCAGTTGAACAGGATTTTTATTTTTCAAAAGATATTAGCAAATTGGAACATAAGTATAATGCTAAAATCAATTTTAAAAATAACAAAAAATAACTGAAATATTCTAAATAAAATTAAAATATATGCAGTCCTATAGATGAGCATAAACCCACAGCTACAGCTAGACATTACTAGCATAAGAACAAAAATAATTGAATTATTTTCCATAAAAAGCACGTGTGTATGACTCGTATCATGTTTACATTATACTAGTGATGCACGATAATACATTTTTCAACCGATACCGATAACCGATAATTTCCTCCTCATTCCAACCGATAACCGATAATGTCAAGCCGATAATTCTATTAAAAGAATTATGTAAAATTTTAAAGTATACACAAAAGAAAATATTACTGTGCAAAAATATAATTTATTGCTGTTTTTTTCAACATAAAATATGAACAAGTCGTCAATTCCAACATCTAAATAATGACAGATTGTCTGACATTGTGTAATGGTAAACTTTTGGCAACAATTACTTACAGAGTAAATACCTAAGTTGCACAAAAATGCCTTTAAAAGTAAGCCGTTCCTAACATATATAACATTAATACACTGCAAAACACACTTCCTTAAAACTAGTCAGTTTTAAGTGTAAATCTATTGGAAATAAGTGAAATTATCTGCCAGCGCTTCAAGTGTATTCCAGATTTCTTGGAAGAAAAATAGCTAGCTGAAAATAATCTTAACAGCCTTATTTTAAGCAATACATTATTATACTTAATCCTAAAAAAAACTTTTGAGAGATTTTGAATATTTGTGGCTACAGAATATTATTGTTATTTCATTACAGCAGGAATGTGCATATAAAAATTGATAAAGTGTTAATAAGTGCCAATAAGTTTTGATTATCTACTGTAACTGTAATTGAGCAGACAAATAAGTTAAATTAATTTGAAAAGTGATTGCTAATGTTATATGCTTTGTTGCACACTGTGAAAATGATTGACTCAAAAGAGCGAGATGTCATGTACCCATTCTGCAGCGCTTTGTTTACATTTGCGGCACTCACGACATTTGCTTTACAGCAGCTAAACTGATACATGGCAGTACTATTTGGATGGAGTTGGAGCTCGCATCTCCGTGCGTGTTGTTTTGTGCCTGAGTTTTGTTAAGCCGAAAATAAAGGCAGCGTTACAAAGTCATCTGACCGCTCGTCATTTTACATACTGAATGCATTATTGACTGGCTGACTTCGTTTTCTCCGTGTTTAAATTATCATCTAACCACTGTGCCATCATGATAAGCTTGCTTACTGGACATCACTTTTCTAAATGTAGTGATGAAAATGTGATTGGCATGTTTTTCATGATGAATGGTGGTGGTATAAACTGCATTATTTTTTTATCCAGGGCTTTAGCTCTCGGGTCATTTCGGTAAAAAAAAAAATCGTGTCTCGTCTCGGCGGCGGCTACATTCGTACCGGATAATCCGCCCGCACCGGCCGGTTCGCCGCGGCGTATTCGGGGCCTGGCTCTGCTCAAACGCCGTGAGGGAACGCTCGCGAAACCGGGCTGTTCGCCGGAGGTCCTGAAGCCGGGGAACCGGGCTCTGCCCGGCGTGCCCGCCTCGCCATGCAGCGGGCTACGTCGGAAGACGGCTACTTGCCGACTATCGGTCTTCAGTCATGCCGGTGTTTAGCCTTAGATGCGGGTTTACCACCCGCCTTGGGCTGTTTTCGCAAACAACCCGACTCTGTATCGTCACAAGCCCCGTAGTTTAACTTAGTGTTTACAATAGCTTTAGCATTCCCGCTAGCAGCAGCAGCCTCGTATTCGTTCAAAAAATCTTTGTAATGCAGTTTTAAATGGATGCTGGGTTAGTGGTTCTGAATGAGGACGCTTTCTTTCGGCCTCGTGGAAGTTCTGCGGTACATGTTTCGCAGATGGCGAGAGCGTCGTTTTTTTAGTAACAGCCGCCATAATATTCAACTATTTCTTGTCGTGTAACTCCGCCTCCTCAACCCCTCCTCCCTCAGGGGCTTCAGAGAGGGGAGGGGTTGAGGAGGCGGCGTGCTGAATTCTTAAGTTGTGCACATTCGGAGGCTAAATCAAGTATATAATTATCGGATTGCATTATCGGTTGAAATTTTTTATTATCTGGATTATCTGTGTGACGTCATAATTGCCATTATCGGCCGATAATTATCGGCGACCGATATTATTGTGTATCTTTACATTATACACACACTCTCTTTCTCAACACAGACAGCTGCCAGAGAGAAAAAAACACCACGTTTTACCACTGCTAAACACGCTTGAGTTAACTCTCATAGCTGGTAGGAAACATTTATGACAGTGTTTACTAACCTTTAATTTTTGGAAATGCGAAATCATATTGGAGGTATTGCCTCCTCGGCGTCCACCCTCCACAAACATCTTTTACATCGGTTGGCCTTCCTCCTCTAAACCGTGCCCGTCTAACTTTTCTGTAGTACTCCCATACCTGCGATTTAGTATTCTTCGATGGGGGAAAAAGTTCAGGAGTTTCACCTCGTCCAGCCATCGTGTAGGACGTGACTCACGGACACAACTGAGTAACAACCGGTGGGGGAGGGTTGAGCCTTGCAGCTGCAAAAGAGGGACTTCTCCCTGCATTTTTGGGACATAAAAATTAGCTAATACCGTAGGGACTGTATGACGGAAAATTTTTCATACCACGGTATAAACCCCACTCACCAACGTCACACAATGACGTGTCGCTGTATCCGGCCACCATATTGTCCGTCATTGTTTATCCGTATTCTCAACGGTTTCAATTTGTCGTGCAATTTATAGTGCAATTCATGGAAGCCCCGGTGATTTCAGACACTGTAAACTCATTGGATGCGTTGCATAAAAGGCGTTATGTGGAAAAGCTACAGTCTATCCATTCGCCAGAGCCATATTTGATGCCTAAATCGATATTTTTCGACCCGCTGTCTTCGCCGTCTCTGCCTGACATCTGCTACCCTGATATCTACAACTATCTTGTCCACAGAAACTCAGCCTATTCTCACGAAACTTTGAAAAACTTTGAGAGCAGCACTCTAAGCAACATTACCCGGTGTGACCCTTTACTTTCAATTTTCTAAAATGGCGACAATCAATAAAAAAAAAAGTTGACTGCGATGGCCGACGCTTCAAGGACAGGTGGATATTGGACTAGCTCTTTAATACAATACGCAACAACTGTGTCTGCCTCATTTGCAGAGAGACATTCGCTGTTTTCAAAGAGTTCGATGTGACGCGATATTACAAACAAGACACGCTGACATGTACGACAACATTACAAGGAAGATACGCAGCGAAAAATTATAGCAACTTGAAGCTAGTTTAATTTCACAGCAGCAGTATTTCGCAAGAGCCCGAGTGTTGAAAGAGAATGCCACAAAGGCGAGATTGTTGAAATTATGAATTTAAAAAAAATAATAATAAAGCAAATGTGACACACAGAAGGGCTTGCTAAAATTGTTTAAATATATTGTTCTACGTAAATCAGCAAAGGTAGCCCCCCACATTTTTACCACACCAAATCTGGCCCCCTTTGCAAAAAGTTTGGACACCCCTGTTTAACTGATGATCCGTAGATGAGGCCAGCTTCTTTCACTTGGTACCAGCTAAATATTATTCAAAAAATAATAATGGCGGAAGAAATAAACATCTTGAATTTGAAGCTGTATGTTGTCGGCGATTAGCCTCGCAATGATCTCAATTGTGGTTGTCAGCCCAAAACCCTCTAAATATTTATTAAATGCATCTTACCAGGTCTAAAATGACTACTACATACTCTGTGGTGATCGTTTGGTGCTCAGTTTTCTTGTTGAATTGCAGCAGTCCATCTCGCTCTCCTCTCCGGGTCTCTCAGAATACGGTAGAACTTCAAGTCTCTCCGTCTATCTTCTCTGTTACTGCAACCAACTGCCACACACGCCTTCACCATTTTGATTATTAATGTTAACGAGCAGAAAAACATGCCATAATAGGAGGAATTTACGTAGCGGTAATGCGTAAACACAACGAGCTGACGGACAATATGGCGCGGAGGCGTAGTTGTGACGTCATGTGAGTGGGGTCTATACCTTGAAACCGGTAATCGGCACATGTCTAAGTACATGTTGAACTTGCTCTTTCTTTAAAAAAAATATAACAAACTTGAATAAACATATATTTCCTCTGGGAATATGATTAATTTCAGAAAAAAACAAACCCAACCAGTACGTACATTTTAGAAAAAAAGTTTCTTCTTACTTTCTAGTGAAAAAAAATTCTGAAAATAGTGAATTGTAATCTTTTTCTATCAATAAAAAGAGCCTTAATCTTATAATTTTTCACCTTCTCCCCTCCAAAGATATGTTTTAATATGTCATATGTCTTAATTTTAATAAGTTTGCAAGTTTTTGTCTTGTGTTATCAGATTTTTCTCTTAATAATTTAATCTTGTAATGTTACATCTGCACTGAACTGAGTTGCTTTTTTCCCTCCACAGAGTCCTTCCAAAACGTAACTCTGACCGTGTCACCCGACTTAATCATAGAGGGCAGCGAACAGTTCCTGCTGCAGTACAGCATGCTCCACGGCGTGGTGGAGCACCAGCTGTGGTTCTTCAACGACCGCCGTATCACAGAAGAAGATGACCCGCGATACTCAATGCAGCCCGGCAGCCTAGCGGTCCACGGGCCCCACCGGAGTGACACGGGACGTTACACGGTGTCATTGACCAACCCCTTCAGCAGTGTGACGCTTCACTTGAACATCACCATTTTGTGTATGATGTATTTTCCTTGAATTAGATCTAATTGCAGAAGGAGAAAAAGGTTTTATCTTTTTTATGTTTTCCATTTTAGATGGTCCAGATGAGCCCAGAATCCAAATCAACCCACTTCAGGAATTTTATGTATCAGGAGATTCACTCACGTTATCCTGCCAGGCAGATGGGTCACCGCAGCCTCTCGTGGAGTGGACATTCGGTAGCGAAACCCTGACTGAAAGTCACACGGGCGTCCTAAATCTCAGCAGAGTGCTGACCAGTCAAGGGGGCATTTACACATGCGAGCTACGCAACCAAATGACAGGAGTGCGACGACACCAGAGCATCGAACTGCTTGTTTATGGTATGTTGACTTTTTATTTTCTATCGAAAATTAAAAATAAGAAAGATGTTTAAGCTGTTTTTTATACATGTTCCTGGGTGCAGAGAGACCTGCGGGAAGTCCGCAGTGTTCTGTGCTGTCGAATTACAACCGAAGCTTACAGTATGAGTGCCGGTGGTCGGGTGGAACGCCGCCAGCGAGACTGTCTTTCCCTGATTTCGGTGAAGGCAACAGCCTGGAAAACCTCTTGCTGACTGTCAACGCATCAGTTGAAATGGATGGGAAAATGGTCACCTGCCAGGCGCAGCATCCCGTTGAACATAGCGAGTGTAACATCACGGCTAGTAGGTGACTTTTGGGTGCTTTCATCTTTTAATATTTTGAATTACAAAAGAAAAAAATTAATGGCTGGCAGCTATCGTTCAGTCGCTGCCAGTCCCTCCAGTCCAAATGGATTGAATGTCTTATGCCGCCAATGGCAGCAAATCAGTCCGTATTTCTCACTTTCTATAATGAGCATATTTTTTTCAAAAGAAGTTTAATCTTGGAAAATTGTGATTTGTTTCAGGTATAAATTAGGGCTGTCAAATTATCACGTTAAAGGGCGGTAATTATTTTTTTAATTAATCACGTTAAAATATTTGACGCAATTAACGCACATGCCCCGCTCAAACAGATTAAAATGACAGCACAGTGTCATGTCCACTTGTTACTTGTTTTTTGGTGTTTTGTCGCCCTCTGCTGGCGCTTGGGTGCAACTGATTTTATGGGTTTCAGGCTTCAGCACCATAATTATTATTGACATCAACAATGGCGAGCTACTAGTTTTTTTTTTGATTGAAAATTTTACAAACTTTATTACAACAAAAACATTAAGAGGGGTTTTAATATAAAATTTCTATAACTTGTACTAACTAGGGATGTCCCGATCCAGGTTTTTGCACTTCCGATCCGATACAGATATTGTTTTGCACTTCCGATCCGATACCGATACTGGCCTATACCAATACCGACCTATCTGAGCATGTGTTAAAGTTTAAAGTTATTTAGCCTCCTTACTTAGTTGTCAGACTCATGTTGAAAAAGGTTTTAGTACTCTTGACTAGCCAGCTGAATTAGGTGAGTTTGAATAACACACAACGGTTGGTAACAAGAAACTGACCTGTGTGACAAACACAAAACATTATGAATAACAAACAGAAATGGCATAGTCAGTCAATAAAACGGGCAAATAATATTGTAAACTGTCTTAAAAAAGCAAAACACACCAACAACCTCAGTGGAAAATCCCACAAATCCACCAAGCTATTAGATGCTTTTAATGTTTCGTGCATTAGTTACAAAAATTGTATAAAAAGCCTCTCAGGTTTAAATAAACGACTATTTCAGTATCAAGTTAACATTTTAAAACAGTAAATAAAATACTCAAGTCCCCACTCTGTATCAGCAGCTTTAAACTACATTCAGTTCATTTAATTTTGCGAATCAACTGTTGAAGTTGTTAAAATTGCTCCCGTTATTCCATAATTTCCCTTCTGTCTACTTTCGACATGTGAAAGTTTTAAAACTGTTTTGAAGATAGATTCAAGTCAAGATTTTGCAGATTTAGGAGTATTTTAGATAAAAAGTTAATTAGGTTCGCTTGGAAGGTTCACAACAACCTACTAGGGAAGTCTTCTGCTTTAAGATGGCGGCTGTTTACTAACGCATCTGGTTTTCAATACTTCAATGTTGCTAACGCAGTCGAGTCTGTCGTTTTGCATCTAGTTCTATATACATATGATATCTATTATCTCCAGTAAGACGACGTTGACGTAGTTTGTAGCGGCTGTCAGCAGCAGTCAGGTATTCTTGTGTTTTTTATCCAGCGGCATGAGTTGAGCTAAAGCCGTGAGTTGAGCATTGGCATTACCTGGGTCTATGACAAGCATTATGTTTACTTTCGGGACGCAATGCGGTCAGTTTGTCATTGCGTCCCGAAGACCGCGCTGTGTATTAGTTCCGCTTTACTTGACATATTTCAATAATCGAAAGTTGGATGTTTGTGAATCGTTCTCGAAACTTCCACGGCCAAATCGCTCAAGGATGTAATGACGGCTGGGCATGTTGTACCGTGGTCCTAAGTGTTGGATGGTGCGTCTTTACTCACGAGAGATAATGGCTCGTCATTCAGAATGAATTCTTCGGCAATGACTCTTGTTATTCCCTGGGCTTTGGAACTGTCCAGTGCCAGTTTGTCACGCATAGCAAAAGTTTCTGCCAGTGTTAGTTGCGTTGGACCTTTCTTTTTGTCTTCGGTTTTCTTAACATACTCCTCATATTGTTTGTGGTGGTATTTCGCTAAATGCTTGATTAGGTTGGTTGTATTAAAGCTTGACTTTATTATGGCATACGTTGCACTCTGCCTCTTTGTCTTTATCGTCCTTTAAGGTGAAATGATCCCACACAGCTGACATTTTTACGGATAATGTCTCTCGGTAAATTGGGAGACGGTAATGTAAATGTAGTGTGTTGAAGGTGTGCTGTAAAATGCGGACCGGATTTTAGGGAAACCGAAGCAGAAACTGGAATGGATTATGTAAATTGGTGTGCTGGAAAACCCGGAAATAACTGGATCGGATGTCAGGATTGGAATTTTTCCGTGTTCCGATCCGATACCGATGCGCATTTTTTTGCCCACATCGACGTCCGATCCGATCCAAATATCGGCTCGCAACATCTCTAATACTAACATTTATCTTTTAAGAACTACAAGTCTTTCTATCCATGGATCGCTTTAACAGAATGTTAATGCCATCTTGTTGATTTATTGTTATAATAAACAAATACAGTACTTATGTACAGTATGTTGAATGTATATATCCGTCTTGTGTCTTATCTTTCCATTCCAACAATAATTTACAGAAAAATATGGCATATTTTATAGCTGGTTTGAACTGCGATTAATTACGATTAATTAATTTTTAAGCTGTATTTAACTCGATTAAAAATTTTAATCGTTTGACAGCCCTAGTATAAATGCATCCTGAAATAGGAACTATAACAAATACTAAAGTCGACTCTAACATTGTAACCTTTTTCCGCGCAAAATCTAACTTTCATCTTTTATGATTATAATGTACCGTAATTTAAAAAAAAATAGAAAATAGAAATTAATCTTGCAATAAATTTCAGACTTTTTTATGTCTTATTCTTAAAATCCTTTGATAATTTCCGTACCAAAACACAATTTCAATGTCAAATTGCAACTTCTTTCTCTGAGGTAATGGATTACCTTATTGCCATTAATATATACGAACATTTCTCTTCAAAAGTTATTTTTCCAATATTGCCAGTGACAGTTTTTCCTCCCAAAAAGTGTGAAATGTTACTTGCATTGTTATTATACGTTCCCTTTTACCCACATTTAAGTTGTAACTAATAACCACTTTACTCCCCAGGGCTTTCTTTACTCATCAAATTATTCCTGAGCACAGCATGTGATGGGTCCTCCATTTCCAAAATAATAAACACAAAGCATTTCTTTTCCAATCAGGGAGTCCGCAGAACTTCCTCCCGACCGTGAGCACTGACGTAGACTCTGAAGGCAAAATAGTGGTCAGCATCCATTGCCTGAGCCGTGCTGAGCCTCCCGCCGTGGTGTCGTGGTTCAGAGGCGGCGAGCCGGTCAGCGATGGGAACCTCATCAGCGATGACACCACCCGCCTCGAAGTCCGTCATCACAACGCCAGCATTCTCCTCCTTCAAAACTACACCTGCACCAGCCGCAACCCCCTCGGGGGCCGAAGCAAAGGCATTCATTTGCAAGGTACTCCACTGCACTATTTACTTGAACATATTCTGTTCTGTCATGCTAGTTTTTTATTGTTGTGACTTTTTTTCCCCCCAGAACAAAATATGACTTAAATCTTTATATAGTTTTATTAGAAGTGGGCGATTATATGATCGTGATAGTTGGTCACGAAAAATTTTAGGTCAATTTCTATGAGCAGCCCTGAGCATATTTTCTCATTAATTTTCAAAAATGTCTATACCATATGCTAATAAAACGTTTAATTACACTTTGGTTTCATAAGTTTTCGGTACTTTCGTTTTTTTTTGTTTTTTTTTTAAACAATCTGTTAAAAATTACGTTTAAAAAATCTTTATAATTGAGATCGGATAGGGAAAAAAGGATCGTTTTTGTACTATATTGTGCTACTTGAACATTTTCTTACAAAAATGAGATGTTATCTTATTTTTTAAAATTTGGGAGGATGCAACTTTATTTCCCTTTTAAAAGAAATGCTTCTCTTTTGGAAGTTAAAATTGGTTCATCTCATTGTGTTACAATTTTTTCATACCAAAAAATAAAACCTTTATCATGAGATTATGGCATTTTGTTGCAAAAAAAAATCTTCATACTCATTTTAAAAAATAAATGATAAAATCAAGTAAAAAAAAAAATATAAAAAAATATATATTTTATATATATATATATATTAGGGCTGTCAAACAATTACAATTTTTAATCGAGTTAATTACAGCTTAAAAATTAATTAATCGTAATTAATCGCAATTCAAACCATCTATAAAATATGCCATATTTTTCTGTAAATTATTGATGGAATGGAAAGATAAGACACAAGATGGATATATACATTCAACATACGGTACATAAGGACTATTTGTTTATTATAACAATAAATCAACAAGATGGCATTAACAATATTAACATTCTGTTAAAGCGGTCCATTGATAGAAAGACTTGTTGTTCTTAAAAGAAAAATGTTAGTACAAGTTAAAGAAATTTTATATTAAAACCCCTCTTAATGTTTTCATTTTAATAAAATTTGTAAAATTTTCAATCAAAAAATAAACTAGTAGCCCGCCATTGTTGATGTAAATAATTACTTACACAATGCTCATGGATGCTGAAGCCTATAAAATCAGTCGCACCCAAGCGCCAGCAGAGGGCAGCAAAACTCTATAAAACACAACAAGTGAGCGTTTCACCGTGTACTGTCATTTAAATCTCTCTGAGCGGGGCATCTGCGTTAATTGCGTCGAATATTTTAACGTGATTAATTAAAAAAATTAATTAACGCCCGTTAACTCGATAATTTTGACAGCCCTAATAGATATATATATGTATGTATAAAATATATAAAAATCGGATGATATTAAGAAAGAAAAATGTTTTTCTTCGCCTGATCGCCCAGCTGTATACTGTATTAGTTTGACTTTCAAAAATATGACTTTACATCATAACTTCTGAAGAATTTGGGCAAGTACAACTTTATTTCTGTGGTAGAATAATTTAATTTTCCTTTTTTGGGAAACTAAAAACAGCTAATTAAAACTTGTCATAACTTTATTCCTGCTAACCTCATAATACTTCTACAGTGTGATGTATCAGTTTACATTTGTCTGTTTATGTTCAAAATAACTGAAGAACGAATAAAGGGATTACTGGTAAACTTGCAGGATATATTTGTAATATGAAACAGAACAGGTGATTAAATTTTGGGGCTATAAGGTCAAAGGTCACAGAGGTCATAAAAGGAATTTTGAGATGTTTTTGTTACGGATTTACCAATTTAACGCAAATTTGTGGGTTAGGTGACATGATAAGTTAAATTTTTATACTTAAAGGGAATGCCCACTCTACCAAATATGGCGATTCTTTGAATTTGGCTGCTTACGCGATAGTATCCACCTATAAAAAACACAAACTCCATTTATGTTGTGGTTTTATACGTTTTTATTTCATTGTGGCCCTCTTATTACTTCATATAATAGTGTCACTTTTTGAGTCCTTCACTGAAATTGACGTTGCCAACCCTCCCAGTTCAAATGGATTGGACGCCTGTCACAGTCAATTGCAGCCAATGAGTCAAAGCTATCCTGAATGAATAAAACCACACTTTTCCTTTCTTCCTTTTTCACTTTTTATCAGCATACTTGGAATCCTAATCTGTCAATCAGCAAATATTAAAGCCATTTTCCAGTATAAGGCTTCTATTGTATTCGACCTCTAATTTCAGTGACTAACCTGACCAAAGTAAAAGACAACAAAGAAGCTTCTGATAAACTCCGAATACCTATGGTTGCATTTTCCTCTTCAACAAAGCACTGAACTGTTAACAAGTTGACTCCGCCTCTTCACTCAATCTCTCCAGAACCATCCATCTCCGATTTCAGTCTGTTCCCGCACAAGGAAGGAACCATCGTCACTTTGACATGGGAAGTCCCACCTACCTCCATCGTCACAGGTAAAAAAATAAATAATCTGTTACCGTAGCAACCTGCCTGACTCGTTCCGATGTGTTCATCTCAGCAAAAGTGTGTAAGGAAGCAACGTGAGGATAAATATTTTGTGTAAATAGTGTGTCTTGTTGTGTTTGGGGAGAAACACATGCAAAGTAGAGTTAACGTCACAGGCGTCAAATGTTATTTGAAGAGAATTTTGCAATGCAGGTTTTGACATCCAGATGAAGGGGCCTCCCCTGGTGATTGTAGACGGTAATGTGAGTCGGACAAAAGGGGGCGCAGATGAGTTCCGCACAATCCTGCGTAAACCCGGCTCGGCCCGAAGTGCAGACGTCTTCCACTTGGATCCCAAATCCACATATCGATTCCGGGTTCTTCCCAGAGCGCTGATGACGGAAGGCCAGCCAACAAGAGCTGACCGTGCGGGCCCACGTAAGCCTAAACAGTCTAGTTTTAACTGTCATAATGGCAAATATATAATTTTATGCGAATTATATTCAAATGTCATTTTTAATATTTTATGTTCTCAAGTGGTTTTATTTTAAATCATACTATATTGAGTATTCATGGTGTTATTTTTCCGGATGTCCCGATCGCGTATTTTTGCGTCTGAGTCCGAGTCACCTGATTTTGAGAAGCTGTCGATAACGAGTCCTGATCCGATACCAAAAAAAAGTTCTTTATTTATTTGATCAAAAGTTCCCTAGTTGAGAGTGTTGCGGAGTGTAAAATATATATATTTTTTAGGGCTGTCAAAATTATCGCGTTAACGCGCTGTAATTAATTTTTTTAATTAATCACGTTAAAATATTTGACGCAATTAACGCAATTGTCCTGCTCAGACAGTATTCTGCCTTTTGGTAAGTTTTACAGCAAGGCTTTTTGTGCTGTCTAACAGCGAACTCTTGTGGTCGCTTTGCGACATGGTTTATTGTTGTCTTGCCAGTTCAATATGGCTGCACGACGTCTCGGGCTGACGCCTACGTTGTAATGTTGTGCCTATATGATCCTTGGACGAGATTTGTCCGTAAGTATGGTTGTTGTAAATAATGTACATATTATGTTAGTAAGCGAAATGTTATATTTTTTGTATGAGACGCTTTTTGTTTATGTTTAGTGAACCTGTATAGCGTGCTAAGCTAACGTTGTTGCTAATGCAATGCTTGTGTACTTTTTTTTTGTAGTTTTACAACGGTCTAAAGAGGACAATGGTTTGAAGCCATTTTATTAATAAATCAGATGAAAAAGAAAGAAGTCTGATTATTATGGCGTCGTTCACTAGCTGTCTAGCTTTGGAAAAAGTAGACGCTTCGGAGTGAGGACAGCATAGACAGATTTAAATGACAGTAGAGTGAAATGCCCACTACAGTCCTTATGTACCGTATGTTGAATGTATATATCCATCTTGTGTCTTATCTTTCCATTCCAACAATTTATTTTACAGAATATATATATATAATTTACAGAAAAATATGGCATATTTTATTGATGGTTTGAATTGCGATTAATTGCAATTAATTACGATTAAATAATTTTTAAGCTGTAATTAACTCGATTAAAAATTTTAATCGTTTGACAGCCCTAATATATATATATATATATATATATATATATATATATATATATATATATATATATATATATATATATGTATAATAATGCATTTTATTTATAGAGCGCTTTTACCGGTGCTCAAAGACGCTTTACAGTTGTGGAAAAACAATAAATGAATAAAAAGCTTACACCACGTGGGCAGTACAAAACAATACAGAGAAATTAAAAGCCAATTTTAAAAGGTGAGTTTTTAACAATTGTTTGAATGTGGGAAGATCAGAATAGGTGCGGATGGTTTTAGGGAGTGCGTTCCAAAGTGAGGGGGCAGCAACGGAGAAGGCTCTGTCCCCCCCCAAGTACGGTGTGTTATTTGTGGGGGCAGTGCGAGAATGTTTCCATTGGATGAGCGGAGGTGACGGGAGGGGGTGAGGGGACAGAGAAGGTCGGTGAGGTAAGGAGGAGCCAAGTTATTGAGTGCTTTGTATGTGAGAAGGATGATTTTGAAATATATCCTGTGTGAGATGGGAAGCCAGTGCAGTTTATGGAGGGCGGGGGTAATGTGAAGGCGGGCTATGTTCTTGAGGTGGAAGAAGGCAGTTCTGGTGATGTGGTTGATGTGCTGGTCGAATCTTAGTTTATTGACGAAAATGATACCTACGTTGCGGGAGTGTGTTGAGAGAGGGAGGGTGCATTTGTCGATGGTAAGGGTGAATTGACTGTTTTTGATGTGAGCTGTAGGGTCGAAGATGATTATGTCCGATTTGTTGCTGTTGAGTTGAAGATAGTTAAGTTGCATCCAGGATTTAATTTCGCTGAGGCAGTTGTGAAGTGTAGATTTGGTGCTTTGTGAGATGGTTTTTGTGGAGATGTATATTTGGAAGTCATCAGCGTAGCAGTTAAACTGCAGTCCAAATTTACGGATGATCTGACCAAGAGGTAGGATGTAAAGAATGAAGAGGAGGGGGCCAAGAACTGAACCTTGGGGGACACCTTGTGGTAGGGAAACAGCAGGGGACGTGCAGTTGTTAATGCTGATGAATTGTTGTCGGCCGGTGAGGTAGGAGTGGAACCAGGAAAGTGCAGTGCCAGTAATGTGGAGAGACTCTAGTCGTAGAGCAGGATGGTGTGGTTGATTGTGTCAAAAGCAGCAGTGAGGTCCAGGAGGATGAGGATGTGAGTTGTCCGGAGTCCGAGGAGGGGAGGATGTTGTTGGTTACTTTGAGAAGTGCTGTGTCGGTGCTGTATTGTGAGCGGAAGGCAGATTGGAAAAGTTCAAATAGCTTATTGTCAGTAAGGAGGGTTCGGAGTTGTGACGCAACTGCCCTTTCCAGAATTTTTGACAGAAAAGTCAGATTTGAAATTGGTCGATTCGATAGTTGGTCGGGATATCGGGTCTAAACCAGTTTTCTTTATAATGGGTGTGATGGCAGCCAGTTTGAGATATATGTGTCTATATATATGTATTTTTTTTAAATTAAAAACGCGATCCTTTTCACCCAATTCCAATCCTCTCATTTTTGACATTAATGTGCGTAATTATGTGTAGAAAAAAAATGTAAACCATAAAAAGTATTGAAAAAATAAAATGCTTGTTTATTCTTTAAAACGGGGAAAAAATATATTTTTAATGTGCTTTATTTACTGTTAATTTTTTGGGGAAAATGTCCTGAATATTTGTCTAACACATTCATTAATGTTGTTAATTAATCTTTCTTTAGCTCTATTACATGATGGATGAACATTATATGAATTTTAATATGTTAACTAAATCTCAAATATACATGTCTCCAAACAAGATCATTGGGATTTGTTATGGTTAGCAGAACATTTCCATTCATAGTGCAACAATTCAATGAACAATAAATGATTGAAATATAATGAATATGTTCAGTCCAGCACCGCATATATCGGTATCGGTTTAATATCATTATCAGATTTTTGGAGTTGGACAATATCGGTTCATCGGTTAAAAAGTCATTATCGGACAAATAATTGTTATATCTGTGTGTCAACCAGCTGAGGGTCTAAGCGGCCCGGCAATCGCGGGCATCGCAGCTGGTATCCCGTGCAGTATTCTCTTCCTGCTTCTGCTGTGCGGCCTCATTTATTTTGCCATCTACTGGAGCAAGACCAAAAGACGGCAGACAAGATATCCAGTCACTAGAACTGCTGAGAAGGTCTGAATACTTCTTTTTGTTTGTTTATGAAATTTTCATACCCAAAATTTGTCCTATTTGTACCATCTTACTGACTGCGATTCCCAGGTGACGACACCCCACATGCAAGCACCTCACAATTTGCTGCCTGGAGCCCCCAAGTCCCCCCCTGACTACAACAGATTGCGTCAGGTGTTTCTTCTAGTCTTTTTCTGTTGTGTTTAATGAAAAAAACAACAATCGGTAAGCAGTTTTTTTCTCTTCTTGCAGACATCATCCATTCTTTCAGTGGCCCCGCCCACTTTTGTCCCTCCTCCACCTGTCAGAGTTGCAACAACAGTCTGAGCCAATTGAGTTTTGTACAGTAGGATGTGTTTTTTTAATATGACGTATGCGTGATGTATTCTCAATTAGTGTATGCAATTTTGACCGGAATAAATTTTTACCTGACTCACGTTCATCTGCTTTTTATACTTTTTCTGTCACCATATTTATTCTCCTATTGTCTATAATAAATCATATTTACCATAGAAAATTGTTTCCCACTTGTGGTTATGTTGCGCTGTGATCAAACAAAAATGCTTAAAGGTTCACGTCATTATTTGATTGCGATTCATCGCGATTAATAGATGTTTCTTGTGTGATTAATTGCAATTAAATCCAATAACCGTTTCCTAGCCCTAGTAATTAGAGACTGCATATTCTTATGTATATATACAGTATATGTATATTTTAATAATGTATATTAAGAATTAGAGATGTCCCGATCGATCGGGATGCCGATCCCAATACCCAATCACGTCATTTTCAAAGTATCGGAATCGGCAAAAAAATATCGGCCATGCCTTTTTTTAATTTTTTTTTTTTTTTTTAATTAAATCGTTTTCTAATTGTATTTAACGTTACAAACATAATATGTTACACTCATCCAGTGTCTTTAGTTTAGGCTTAAGGTAGGGTTATCAAATTTATCCCGATAACGGCGGTAATTAATTTTTCAAAAAATGTATCACGTTAAAATATTTAACGCAATTAATGCATGCGCTGCACGACTCACTCACGCATTGCCGCGCTAAATCTGTAATGGCGCCGTTTTACCTATATAGAAAGATAAAAGGCAGCGTAAAATGAGTAGAGTGAATTTTGGCAGTCTTTGGAGCCTTTTTTTAATTGGCTAAAGCCTGACAATCCCTCTCCCTACGATTAGAAATATCAAGGGAAGCAATGTGGGGAAGCAAGGTAGCAATTGATCTTTTTCTTAACACCTTATGTTATTTCCCAAGGCAGAGAAGATATATCAATTGGTAGCACTACGCACAGTCATGGTTCCACTTCCCATCATGCATTTGGGCATGGCCTTCAGTATCATTTACTGAAAGCTCAACAAATACACTAGATGGCAATATTTAGTCACAATATACAAAGTCACAAGTGTTTCTATCCGTGGATCCCTTCCACAGAAAGAATGTTAATAATGTAAATGCCATCTTGAGGATTTATTGTCATAAGAAACAAATACAGTACTTATGTACTGTATGTTGAATGTATATATTCGTCCGCATTTTATTCATTTTTTTCTTAATGCATTGCCAAAATGTATATGATTGGGAAAAATTATCGGGAATGATTGGAATTGAATCGGGAGTAAAAAAAAAGCAATCGGATCGGGAAATATCGGGATCGGCAGATACTCAAACTAAAACAATCGGGATCGGATCGGGAGCAAAAAAAAACATGATCGGAACAACCCTATTAAGAATGCATATTTACTTGAGCTAGGCAGCAATTAAAATATTTAATCACTATAACAGCACGAGAACCTGTGATTAATCGTGATTAAGTTAAATATTTACTATATATTCTTAAGATAAATGCTAATTGATTTACCACTAAATTGATCATATTTCACAAATTTTAAATTAAATACAGTACAAATTGTATATACGAATATTTAATTTTGTTTTTCACATTTCTTGGTCTAAATAAAAATATTTGAATAATAAAAATGTTACACAGATTAAGAATATATATTTTCTAGAGTTCTCCATGAATTCAAATGTATAGTATTTGCAATCACGAAACAAGAAACTGATCTCGATCAATGTGAAAAATCGTGACTAATGGCAGGGGAATTGATTGCACGAGAGCCTGTGATCAAACACGATTAATCGTAAAAGTGTCTGTGATTGTTTTTTGATTGTTTTTTGATCGTGATTGATTGTACGAAAACCTGCGATTAATTGCTGGAGAAATCAAGAATAATTGCTCGAGCCCCAGCGAGTGATCACGCTTAGCTACACGAGTACTTACGATCAGTGTTGTTAATTTTACTTTAAAAAAGTAATTAATTACAGTTACAAATTACTTCACCCAAAAAGTAATTGCGTTAGTAACTCAGTTACCTGAATGTAAGACTAATTAGTTACTTGGCAAAGTAACTAGTGATAATTTTCTTTTTTTTTTTTTTCCTCAAACCCCCCCCCCCCCCCCCCCCCAAAAAAAAAAAAACAGTTCACGCAATGTGAAGTTTAAAGGGTTGGCCCTAGCCCAATTCTTTACCCTCCACTTAACTAGACACGAGGGTATTGCGATAACTAGATAGTAACCTTTGCTATGTGTGGAAGTCATTTAAAGTTGTGAATCAACCGTTAAAGTTGTTAAAATTGCTCCCGTTATTGCATTAGTTCCCTTCTGTCTACTTTAAACTGTTTCATCATTTAAAGATAGATTTAAGTTAAGATTTTGCCGATTTAGGAGCATTTTAGATTTAAAAAAAAAAAAAAAAAAGTTACTTAGGTTCGCTAGGAAGTCTCTCTACATCAGAGCCTTCCTGAGAGGTCTACTGCTTTAAGATGGCGGCTGTTTACTAACGCATGTAGTACTTAAAACATGTTGCCAATGCAGATGTGTCTGTCATTTGCATCTAGTTCTGTAATATGATATCTACCGTGTCATGTGGGCGTAGTTTGTCGGCTATGGCTACAGTCAGGTATTATTGGAGTCACCTAGCATCGCGGTTGCAACGGCGTCTTCCCCACTCCTGCTCTGCTCTCTCGTCTCCGTGAGTCCGTTTCTCTCAGACTTTTTTTATTCAACCAACTTAGTAACGCATAATAACGCACGCCTTTCCCGCCTTAGTAACGGTAACGGCGTTGCCAAGATGAGAAAAGTAATTAATTAGATTACTCATTACTGAAAAAAATAACGCCGTTAGTAACGCCGTTATATTCTAACGCCGTTATTAACAACACTGCTTACGATTAATTGCTTTTTATTGCAGGTGACCATGTGATTAACATAGATTAATTGCGAAGACCATTTGATTAATCACAACTACACTAGAACTTGCGATTAATTGTGCCCAAACCTGTGATCGTGGTTAATCGCGCAATTATAGACGCGATCAAATAATGATGAAAAAGTCATATTTTTCTTTTACCACAGCTTAACATAACCAGTTTTTCCATAACTATCATTTCTCATGTCATTTCATCTCATCGTTTAAAAAGAAAAATTATATCGTATCAACAATAGACGGATCCAAAATGCATTTTAGCATGTAGTTAAATGCCAATTTTATTGCTTTTTAATGTTGTCTCGTTATTTTCCAACGGTTCGTCCTCATCTCTTGCCTCCCCGACAAGCTGTTCGTGCCTAGCGTTCAACGTGGGCCAGCCACTCTTCTGCACTCGTGCATCCTGTATGCACACATGTAGAATATACCTGCAACAGATACACGACTTTTTAGTCTGGCGCTTTTATCCTGTCTTACAAAGACTTGTTCAAAGTTTTTGTTCTACCTGCAAAGAAGGTCATGAGCAGCGCCACCCATCCCAGAATGTAAGACCACGAGAAGCGCCAGTCGCCAAAACGCTTGCCCAGGAAGTTGACTGTCACCCCCGTGTAGATCGCCATAGCCAGCAGCACGAACAGCGCTACGCTCGGTGACAAATTTACAGTTTTCAACTACTTTTCAGCCACTGTTCATTCTACTGCCACTGTAATAACTCTATTAATTTGTTCTTGCTACCCACTTGACACAAAGAACATGATGCCTGCAGCAAAGGAGCGGTTGAACCTCTCCAAGGCTGAGAAGTGGGCGAAGGACAGGATCCCTGCGATGATGCCGGCGAAGCAGGACATGGCTGAGAGGATCATGAAAGCACGTGTGGCGTTCCAGTAAGCTGCCAAAAACAAAATTACAAAAATTTTACAATTTCATGTGGCATTTTAACTTCACAAAAAACCACTAACCAATGCTGTCCGTCTGCATGTGGCACTTTCCTGACATGCAGTAGCGCCACAGGCCCTGGTGGGCAAAGCTGCCTGACAGGCGGTACTGCATCCAGTAGTCAGTGGCCGTGGAGACCACCAGCAAGATGTTCCCCACGATGGCGCAAAACAGCCCCCCTCCCATGAAGCTGTACATCGTGAGCGTGAGCCTCGGATGGCTTCTTCGGGGTCCTGACAACATGGAAGTGAGTCAAGAGCATACAGTGATCCCTCGTTACTTTGTAGCTCAACATTCGCGCCCTTAACGCATCACAGATTTTTTTAATCTTGTTATAAGAATAGAAGAGTGCTAAAAACCTTTATGCACAAGTTATTTACATCTACGTATTTATGTACACTTACACACACACATCAGAAGAGAGCGTGAGAAAATGTACAGTACATATTTTAGGGTGGTTAAACGGCCTCTTTTGCCCGGACATGTCCACTTTTTACATCCTGTCCGGGGCGTCCGGTGGGGTTTTATAAATTCATGAAAATGTCCGGTTTGTTGACTGACGATTTGCACAGAATACTAAGGTACTGTGTTGCCTGTGACGTGTTCCCAAAGAACCTGCCCAGTTGTTGAGACCAGTGTTCAATACGTATGTAATCAAATGCTCATGTACTTAAAAGTAGGGTTGTTCCGATCATGTTTTTTTTGCTCCCGATCTGATCCCGATCGTTTTAGTTTGAGTATCCGCCGATCCCGATATTTCCCGATCCGATTGCTTTTTATTTTGCTCCCGATTCAATTCCAATCATTCCCGATAATTTTTCCCGATCATATACATTTTGGCAATGCATTAAGAAAAAAATGAATAAAACTCGGACGAATATATACATTCAACATACAGTACATAAGTACTGTATTTGTTTATTATGACAATAAATCCTCAAGATGGCATTTACATTATTAACATTCTTCCTGTGAGAGGGATCCACGGATAGAAAGACTTGTAATTCGTAAAGGATAAATGTGATTTTGTATATTGTGACTAAATATTGCCATCTAGTGTATTTGTTGAGCTTTCAGTAAATGATACTGTAGCCATTTAACTGTTCTGCCCAAATGCATGATGGGAAGTGCAACCATGACTGTGCGTAGTGGCACCAATTGATATATCTTCTCTGCGTTGGGAAGTAACATAGGGTGTTAAGGAAAAAAATCAATCACTACCGTTCTTCCCCACATTGCTTCACACGATATTTCTATTTATTGAGAGAGGGATTTTAAACCTTTAGCCAATTACAAAGAGGTTTCAAAGACTGCCAAAATTCTCTCTACTCATTTTACGCTGCCTGTCAGCTCTATATATAGGTAAAACGGCGCCACTATAGATTGGACGCGACAATGCGTGAGTGGGTCGTGCAGCGCATACGTTAATTGCATTAAATATTTTGACGTGATTAATTTTTAAAAAATTAATAACCGCCGTTTACGTGATAAATTTGATAGCCCTACTTTAAGCCAAAACTAAAGACTCTGGATGAATGTAAGACATTTTGTCTGTAACGTTAAATACAATTAGAAAACAATTTAAATAAAAAATACATTTATATTAAAAAAAGGCATGTCCAATATTTTTTTGCCGATTCCGATACTTTGAAAATGATGTGATCGGACCCACATCTTTACTTAAAAGTGTAATTAAGTTGAAGATTCCGTGATTCTACTTTGGATGCAAATTTGCGCATACGTGTGCAGTCACAGACTGGCTTTATCATGGCGTGAACTTTCAATTCTCATTCACAAACAAACCTTCATGAGTCGTGACAATAGGAGCTCACAGGCAATCGGTATGTACACACTCGCTAAACTTACCTTTTGGCAACTGTTGACTTTTGTCAGAGCTTTGTACTGCTGTGATCTGTAAAATCCCGTTTCATGTTGCATCGTTACACTGCCAATGACTATCAACTTTTATAGCAATGTTTGATTTTTGCCTCGGCTACCGGTGCTAGCTGTCAGTGAGGTAAGCCACGCTATGGGATATGTAGTTTTGAACTGCTGCGATTGGAAGCATGCTGGTTGAATTGTTTGTCAGTTTATTTTGGTTATTGTTTGCGTGCAATATAGAACACTGAGAATAATAATTGAGTGGGAATAACAATTTGCCAGCAACAATTGTAGGGATAGTCTTGAGGCTACGGTTTGATTTACATTATTTCACTGGAAAGAGAAATTAGCTTTTTTTTAAAACTGCATTTTCTACAGAAGAGGTATTACCGTATTGGCCCGAATATAAGACGGCCCTGATTATAAGACGACCCCCTCTTTTTTAAGACTGAAGTTTGAAAAAAGACTTTTTGAACACTAAAATATTTTTTATACAGAAAATAATTACAGTATACATCCAAAACAAATAATCATAACAATATATTTGAGAGAAAAACCATGTGATTTTGCCTCATTCAAATCTTTACTATCTGAACATTTAAATATAAACTAAAGTGTAATCAAATTCGGCGGCACGGTGGCTGAGTGGTTAGCACGTCTGCCTCACAGTTCTGAGATCAAGGGTTCAATCCCGGGCTTCGGCCTTCCTGTGTGGAGTTTGCATGTTCTCCCCGTGCCTGCGTGGGTTTCCTCCGGGAACTCCGGTTTCCTCCCACATCCCAAAAACATGCATGGTAGGCTGATTGAACACTCTAAATTGTCCATAGGTGTGAGTGTGTGTCTCCTTGTGCCCTGCGATTGGCTGGCAACCAATTCAGGGTGTCCCCTGCCTACTGCCCGAAGTTAGCTGGGATAGGCTCCAGCACCTCCGCGACCCTCGTGAGGAATAAGCGGCATGGAAAATGAATGAATGAATGAATGAATGTAATCAAATTCGTAAATGAATAGCTTCTGGTTTTTGAAATGTAAATAAACCAATCTATTGTGATAAAACAGCAAAATTGAAATAACTGCATTAACCATCAAAGTGTAGTCTAACTGTATTCTTGAAACAAATCTGAGTAAGGAAAAACATTGCGATAAAATAATGTAAACTGGTTAAACTTGAGAGTAGCTGAGATCTGTCATGACAGAACATCGCTTCAATGATATTTGGCGCCATGTAGCGTTGTGAATGGGTATAATGTCTAGACCGTGAATATAAGACGACCCTCTCTTTTTCAGTCTTATTTCAATGCAAAAAAGGCGGTCTTATTTTCGGGCCAATATGGTATTTAGAACTTTGTTTCATATTATTTATTTGTACAGTAAGAATGAAAAAGACAGTAATTATTTTGTTCAAGGATTCGCCAATACAGAAGGACATTTTTTTAAATCCCTAATTCCAGTGTTTGGTTTTTTTTTTTAGGAATAACAAAGCCTCCTAGTTAACCTCTAAGAATTTGTGTCTTTGGTTTTTTTTTTTTTTTTTTTTTAAATATATAAAACCGAATTTTTCAATCCAGACGGAGGAGGAGGCACACTTTAAATATACCAAAGTGATAAGGCATCTTTGCGGGAACTTCAAGTAAACTTTAAGTATCTCAAGGCTGGGCCGAGTGTCCTCTTTTTTGGAAATCAAAATATGGTCACCCAAACATATTTATCTATACATTATTTTATGTATGCTATTTAGATTATTTTTTTATTTACATGTTTCAAACTATTGTTTAATCATAATCATCTTTTCCTTTCGGCTTTTTCCGTCCGGGGTCGCCAAAGCGAATGTTCTCATCATAACATGCATTTATAGAGTTTTATATACACTAATTGATATTACCTATACCCCCCAAAAAATGTTATAAATTAGAGGGTGACGGTACTTTGCGGTTTTTCACTTTAGGCAGTTGGTTCTGGTCCCCATAAACAGCGATGTGAACCACTGTATTTAATTTCTGATCCCATTTTATATGTAAATGTTATTTTCTTTCTGCTGACATATTAACAGATTAAAATTAAACAGGATTTTTAAAAAATTTTGTTTTAAAACTGATGTGCTACTTGATCCTATGTATTAGCCAATTTTAACTTAAATCAATAATATTTTTTTCTTTCTCGAATACCCTTCTCTGCTCCCTATTTTATGATGATCTTTCACATTATTTTGATTTTCATTATTAATAAGGGGACTATACGGGATTTTTAGAGTTTATTGAAATACATTTATACTCCATGCATGCTCCACTAATGCCCCGAAGAGTACACAGAGCCCTGACATTTTAACTGCGATGCCCCAAAAAGCCCTTTTTCGTACTTTAAATGCAGAGGGTTTGGGCCGACCACTCCGGGCGAACACGCACTTGTGCACGTCCTACCGGCAGTAGCGCTTTTTCACCGCGCGTCAGCCTGGTCTCCGCTTGGTCAAAGCACTTTTCTGCCCAACATTTCTAACCCACTTAAGACTTGATATTAACTGTTTTTTACTAGGGCTGTCAAAATTATCGCGTTAACGGGCGGTAATTAATTTTTTAAATTAATCCCTTTAAAATATTTGACGCAATTACACACATGCCCAGCTCAAACAAATTAAAATGACAGCAGAGTGTAATGTTCACTTGTTTTTTGGTGTTTGGCGCCCTCTGCTGGCGCTTGGGTCCAACTGATTTTATGGCTTTCAGCACCATGAGTGAGCATGGTGTATTTTTATCAACAATGGCGAGCTATTAGTTTATTTTTTGATTGAAAATTTTACAAATTGTAATAAAACGAAAACATTAAGAGGGGTTTTAATATAAAATTTCTATAACTTGTACTAACATTTATCTTTTAAGAACTACAAGTCTTTCTATCCATGGATCGCTTTAAGAGAATGTTAATAATGTTAATGCCATCTTGTTGATTTATTGTTATAATAAACAAATACAGTACTTATGTACCATATGTTGAATGTATATATCCATCTTATGTCTTTCCATTCCAACAATAATTTACAGAAAAATATGGCATATTTTATAGATGGTTTGAATTGCGATTAATTACGATTAATTAATTTTTAAGCTGTAATTAACTCGATTAAAAAATTTAATCGTTTGACAGCCATGGTTTTTACAGTTCTGGTGCTGGTTTGATGGGCCAAACCCTCGTTCCTTTGTGTTCGTGCTTGTACAAGCATGCGTGCCATGCACGAGCTGTAGTTACGCTTTAGGCCAGACGTGTCAGTTATGAGTAAGTGTCGTAGTAACAGTTCGACTTTTTTCTCGTAGTAATAGTACGACTTTTTTCTCGTAGTAACAGTTCACCTTTTTTTCTCGTAGTATTACGATTAAAATAAAAGTCGTATTGTTTCGTTGGGCTAATGTAGCTGAATAAACTGCTCCTTACTTTACATAGCGTTTCGCCGCCGTTAAAATCCAAAATAGTAAAAGCATCTTGTGTTTTAGAATCGGTTTTACAAACAAGGAAAAGGAAATTCTTCATATTTTGGCTCATCTACATCAAATCATTATCAATAGAATAATTTATAGGCTATCAACACTTCGTCGTAGCTCCCAGCTACGCAGTAGCTTATAGACATGACGTAATAGCGAATTGGAATAATATTGTGCATCTCCTGAGTCTATATTTTAGAATCTGCAAAAATGAATAAGTAGATCAAATAATAATAATATCGTTTGGCTCATCTACATCAAATTATAATCAATAGATGGCTTTAAATTGAATCTTCATGGTAGCTCCCAGCTAAGGTACATGTACTTAAAACTTTATGCTTCATCCCGTCCGCCTTTGTCATCTTCTTCGGTTCCTTCGGGCAAATCATAGCACATTTTGTAATTGTCAATGATTGTCAATGATACCGATGATGATGAAAATAAAATTCCATTCCATTCCAAAATGCGTAGCCGTTAACCCTATGTAATAATATGACCTTCTCTTGTAGTACCAGTTCGACTTTAATCTCGTAGTCCTTTTTTTTCTTCTTCTCCTTTATTTACCCCTAATCCTTTGTCGCAATTTAAAAAAACAACAACAACAACGTAATTTTGTAAAAACACAATAAAAAACAATTAAATACTACACAAAATCTTTTTTTTTTTTGTTAAGCTCCTGCACCTCCTCCATCTTATTGTTTTAAACTGTCTAACTATTGTTAACTCTTAACTTGGGTGGGATACAAATATTTTTTTTCTCCTATAAAATAAGTTAAGCATTTTCAAAGAAATACACCTGGAGGAAAATTACGAGAAGGATTATTTATTTATTTATTTATTTAATAGCAATATTTGGATTTTGAATTTAGTAGTTATGTTTAGAGCTGCAGCTATCGAATATTTTAGTAGTCGATGGACTAGTTACGGTTGTTTGAATAATCGAGTCAATGGATAAGGAACATGAAAAATTAAAATACCTGAGCTGAGCCTCAAACGGTATTTTTCTTTTAAATGAGGATCTATGTACAACAAAAGAACAATTGGCTAACTTACATAGAAAAAGTCCGCTAGCTTAAATGCTATAAAATGCTAAAGTTTTTTTTATTCTTACAATTCTCTTAACACATAGTTGACTCATATTCTCATAAAAAAAACGGCTAAATATACATATCAACTAAATTATGAATGCATTAAAAAACATTAGCTCAAACAAAAACTTAGCTTACATTACTCTTAACAGGGAGCAGTTGGATTCAGCCATGTGAAAAGAGGCAGACCAATTTAATTAGACGAATACTCGAAGCAACAAAATTTAATTCCAATATTTTTATCTAATCGAATACTAATCGTTGCAGCACTAGTTATGTTGTCAGTATAATAGAAGAAAAAAATTGCAAACAACTTACAAGCAGTGAAGTTATAGAAATGAATAATTTTGCAATTGGCTCTTACGGTAATTACCGAAGTTTTCGTTTATGAATTAAACATAAAATTCACAAAATACGCATTTGCCAGATGCCACGCTATAAATCATAATTTTCCTAAAAATTCCTTACCATACCTTAAATCCTCAAGCAGCAAGAGCGACCGAGACTTGAAACCAAGAGCGAGCGCGACGTCAAAAGAGGACCCCCGCGGTCAAGTCCAAAAAGTTATCCCTCCCGCTTTTCTGTTTATGGAGGCAAAATCCTTTAGTTGTGGGCCGGGGCCGTTTTGGGACGCCTCTGCTGGGGTTTGGTGAGGGTTGGGGGATGTGTGGGTTCTGGAAAAGCCTGGTTGGTTGTGCAAAGGCTTGCACTACTGCACTGATCAATGGAAGTTGCTGATGTGAACGTTTTCTTTCATGGACCACCAGAGAGGGTGATGACGGGGGATGCGAATCCAAAATTTAGTGACTGCTTGTGTTGCACCGATACCGATTCCGACACCCAGCTGTGTGGTTTGGCCAGAGCCAAACCGATAATGTACCGACACCACATGTAAAAGATAGTTGTTGTTTTTTTCACAATTGCATTTTTTCACCGTGAATTTAAATTCATTGTTATTATTCATTTAAAACTGTGTATACAGTGGGGCAAATAAGTATTTAGTCAACCACCAATTGTGCAAGTTCTCCTACTTGAAAAGATTAGAGAGGCCTGTAATTGTCAACATGGGTAAACCTCAACCATGAGAGACAGAATGTGGGGGTAAAAAACAGAAAATCACATTGTTTGATTTTTAAAGAATCTATTTCCAAATTAGAGTGGGAAATAAGTATTTGGTTACCTACAAACAAGCAAGATTTCTGGCTGTCAAAGAGGTCTAACTTCTTCTAACGAGGTCTAACGAGGCTCCACACGTTACCTGTATTAATGGCACCTGTTTTAACTCATTATCGGTATAAAAGACACCTGTCCACAACTCAGTCAGTCACACTCCAAACTTCACTATGGCCAAGACCAAAGAGCTGTCGAAGGACAGCAGAGACAAAATTGTAGACCTGCACCAGGCTGGGAAGACTGAATCTGCAATAGGTAAAACGCTTGCTGTAAAGAAATCAACTGTGGGAGCAATTATTAGAAAATGGAAGACATACAAGACATAATCTCCCTCGCTCTGGGGCTCCATGCAAGATCTCACCCCGTGGCGTCGAAATTATACCAAGAACGGTGAGCAAAAATCCCAGAACCACACGGGGGGACCTAGTGAATGACCTACAGAGAGCTGGGACCACAGTAACAAAGGCTACTATCAGTAACACAATGCGCCGCCAGGGACTCAAATCCTGCACTCCCAGACGTGTCCCCCTGCTGAAGCCAGTACACGTCCAGGCCCGTCTGCGGTTCGCTAGAGAGCATTCGGATGATGCAGAAGAGGACTGGGAAAATGTGTTATGGTCAGATGAAACCAAAATAGAACTTTTTGGTAGAACATAGGTTCTCATGTTTGAAGGAGAAAGAATACTGAATTGCATCCGAAGAACACCATACCCACTGTGAAGCATGGGGGTGGAAACATCATGCTTTGGGGCTGTTTTTCTGCAAAGGGACCAGGACGATTGATCTGTATAAAGGAAAGAATGAATGGGGCCATGTATGGAGAGATTTGGAGTGAAAATCTCCTTCCATCAGCAAGGGCATTGAAGATGAGACGTGGCTGGGTCTTTCAGCATGACAATGATCCCAAACACACAACAAGGGCAACAAAGGAGTGGCTTTGTAAGAAGCATTTCATGGTCCTGGAGTGGCTTAGCCAGTCTCCAGATCTCAACCCCCTAGAAAATCTGTGGAGTAGGTTGAAAGTTAGTGTTGCTCAACGACAGCCCCAAAACATCACTGCCCTAGAGGAGATCTGCATGGAGGAATGGGCCAAAATACCAGCAACAGTGGCTGCGTTTCAATCGCGGTTTAAATGAGCCCTCGCTCACTTGCCCTAGCCCAGTACTTCTCAAATGGTGGGGCGATGCCAGGGGGGGCGCGAGTGACCTCGGGGAAAATGCTTTTTTTTTTTTTTTTTTTGCCGTACTAGAATAAAGTGTACTTGCACATCCACTCCGTAGGTGGCAGTGGCGCTCTCATTTTCAAAGTGCGTGCAGTATTTTTGAAGTAAGCAAGAGCACACGGAAGAGACTCATGCAGAGCTGGACTCACGCAGCGACCCGCTGTCTTCTTCGGTTCTCACGTGTCCGGCCGTGAAGTGCCGTTTTCGGCTTGGGATCGTCACGACCACCGCCCTCACCTACGGTTCTCCCTCGGCCGCCGAGAATGCGCTTTTTTCGGGCCGTTTGCCTTTGACTTTTAATATAGTGGGAAATGAGGAAAGACCACTGTTTACTGAGTCTAAAAATGATTATAGCGGAGAAGCCAAATCAGTTAAGATGCCACTTAAAGACATTAGACCTCAATCTCATTGATAAGCCGCTTGATTGTTTTTCAGCGAAAACGTGCCGAATATTGCCAATTGTCACAATCGTCCTGCTTTGTCAGTGTTATATCAGTAAACCAGTGAGCACTGTGGTGAATCAGCGAAAATAAAAACTTTCCTTCTGTCCAAAGACCTTTTTCCCCCCTTCTATTCAGTTTTGTTTTTTTTCGGTCAAATTTTTTGGCATGTTGTCCTGAAGAGTAAATGTATCTAATCAATTTGAATTTGTTATTATTTACTGATTTTATTACATTTTATTTTTCAGTATCAAATGGTCAAAAATGTACCTTGAGTGTATTTTTACAGTTTGGATGTGACTTTTTTTTTATTTTATTTTATTTTTTTTTAACTTCAGGCAAATTGATGCGCGTTAAGTCTTTTCTGTTACAAGCAACACAATGTTAAAAAAGTTATACTTTATTATAAGTTGATCTATGTTACTTTTTTTCTTTAATAGAAAAAAAAGGACACAATGTTAGGCTGAGGCGTACTTATAATAGTAATATAGACGAATGATACTATTTACAGTGGCGGCAGAGAGTTGGGGGGGCTCGAAACATTTACGTCTTCCTTGGGGGGGCGTAACAGAAAATAATTGAGAAGCACTGCCCTAGCCACAGCCCCCAGGGGAATCCCCGCCGCCATCTTAAGGACCGTTCCAATTCCCAAAACAGCGAAGTGAACTTGGTGAGATGGACCCTCAGAGGGCTCAGTGATCGAGTGAAAAACAATGGTCACGCCGTAGCTCCCTGTATCCCACAATGCATTGCAGTGGTACACGGAAAATATGTCTATGCGGTGGTGATAATGAAGCTCAAATACCGTTGGCTGCTGTCTATTTACCACCAAAGAAGAAGAAAATGAATGGAGGAGCCAGCACAGTGTTTGAATGTGATACCAAACTGCCTTTGGAATTGTAAAATTTATCATTGTTGTTAATAAATAAAAATTTAAAAATTAGACTATATGTGGGAGTTATGGCAGGACGCATGCAATAACAGGAGTGCCAAAATAAAATAAAAAATAAATAAACATAAAGAGAAATAAATGGATATAGTCAAAGTGACTTTTTTATTGACTTTCACTTTTGTCAGTAAAGAAAAGGAAAAAACGATGACAATTTTTGTCATTGATGTTTCTATTTCTATTTTGCTTTTAACGAAAGGAATAGTCTGTCAATCAAATGGCGTTGGGAGGGACTGAACCGGGGCCGGATCTATGGGTGGGCCAGGTGTGAGTCGTGCCCACCCAATCAAAATGTCGGTGTTCTGTTATGCATAAAAGATTGATGGGTTTTGTGATTGAATACCTGAGTTTATTGCTTTTACGTCTTATTAGCATCATCTAGTGGACGCCTTAATTTACTGCATCCCATGTGCATTTTATTTGAAAGAAACTGTCACACGGATGTTCAGTAGTTGTTCAGTAGGGAATCACACGACGACGGCCGCAGTCAGTTCGCACCATCTCTGTGACCACTTTGCCTTGAATTTGAGGTTGCATCGCCGGTAGGTATTGTTTAAATGTGTTTAAAAACGTAAATATGTGAATTGTGTGTACTTCAGTGCTAAAAAAGTGAGACAGATTTACTTAGCATGAAACTTGTGATATGCTAATTACCCACGAGTTAGAGGGTCGGCAAAATGGCGTCTCGGGCGCTCTGCTAATTGTTTATTCATATTTTCATATGCAGTTTGCTACAGATAGGGCAGTACATATGCGATTTCATATATTGTGCATAATTTGATTGTGTTGTTTTGTCTGTTTTCTTTAGTTTCACCCTTTTGAGTGTTAATAAACCTGCTTAGACATAGCCACGTCTGTAGAGTCGTTGATACGAGAAAGGTGTTCATAGCCACGACTATCGTGACGGCACAGTCTCTATTTAGCGTCGCATTGGATATAGAGAACGCACGGAGAGTTGGTCTCACCTACTTTTTTATTGCAGGATTAACGGTTACTGTTGGCCGCAACCACGCCGAACAAGCAATCACCAAAACAAGCTGTTTTTCCAACCTCATTTGTTATCCGCGCGCTTCCTCTCTCTCCTCCAGACACATTCTCGCAGTCGGACATCCGGGCATTAATGATGTCACCAGCCACAACAATGCGTCGCCATATTGAAATGGGGGCAAAACACGAGTCACAAGCAGTTGCTCTGTCCTTTATTGAAGTACAAACGCGTTGAACTTTTGTCTTATTTGCGGTCTTTTTTTCCATCGGAATGACTAAAAGTTGCCGTGTTGAGGTTTGTAACACAAGGAAGAGTTCGGAGCCGCATTTGAAGTTCTTTATTCTTCCTCGTGAGAAGAAAAGGACAAGCAAATGGTTGAAAGCAATTAATTAAGGAACAGTAAAACAAGACGGTTCAGTGGACCATTCTCGCCAGTGGGAACCTAAATCCAGGCACATTTACTGTACGTTTGCAGCTGACATTTTATTACTGGTGAGTAAACTTTAATCGATTTTTCTTGCCCCAATTAGCTGCTAGGATTCAATAGACTAAGCATTTTTATTATTACCGTAACTGACAACTTGCAAAGCGTTATTTTTCTTTTGCCATGAACTGCTCTGATCGGTCAATCGGTATATTATTGGCCTGGTGGGAATTGGTTATTTTGCCGTGACGTGTTCACAGCTAAATAACGCTTGGAGGCAAATTACCGGTTACGGCAGAAATGATCACTCCGTATATACTACCAGTTTTCTTAGTTCCTCACAGTACATATTCCACGTAATTGGTAAAGGTCAACTTACTGGGTGACTTTGTGAGGTAGTTGTAGATGTTACCGAACTCCACTGCAGGCAATTCCTTTGGATTGCTTATCCAGCTATCAGCTGCGACTTTGTATGGGCAGATTTGCTGGCCAATACACGCTAATTTTAAGTTGTATCGCCTCCTCGCGTCTGTCGGCAGTGACTCCTGATAATAAGTCATGTTTAAGATGTTTTTAATGAAAAAAAGACGCAAAACACACCTGAAATATATGAATTTCAGGCGTTTGTCTACGGATGTTTACCTGTGTGTGCCCCCATCTCAAAATGGCGACACGTTGCTATGCGAGATGACGTCATCGTGACATCACGCCGACAGTGAGAATGAAAAAAAACAAACAAACAAAAAACAAACCCCCCCAAAATTAATGCAGCCTCAACGGGACACAAGCCAGTGTCCTACTTGCGCCGTTCCGAAGCCTGGAGAAATGCAGAGGGTTAAAAAAAAAGCCCACATTTGGGGTGCCCCCTCAAGTTTTCTTAGTGCCCACCCTGGTGGGTAAACCTAGATCCGGGCCTGGACTGAACTTAAACTTCAAATAGGTAAAATGTATTTGTACAACAAATCTGTTTACAGATTCTAAGGTGTAGACAAATAAATAAGTAAATAATGAAATGCCCAAATAAAATTCTGATAATTCCCAGGTACCAACGTATTGCCGTCAAGCGCGGAATACTTCTTCGGTTTATTGACATGAGTCGCAGTATATTTTGTGCGATGTGGAATAATGATGCCACCAGGGGGTGGCGAGGCCTGGCCACGGCTCCACCCAATGAATTTGTTGGCTACCCCACTAGTCACCCCACTCGCCAGTATAATGTCAGATTGTAGTAGCTGCGGAACTCAAAATTTTGACTGGACTATTATGGACTATGTGCGTTAACACAATATAATAGTATACAATAAACAATATAACACCATCAACAAAAGTATATAAGAAGGTGTGTCTTGAAGTCTTTCTGACAATTTTCTACTGGCCTGTTTAATACTACAACATAATAAAAACCTGAAATTATGGCTTTTAATTTTTGGTGTGCCACCCCAAGGTTTTAAGTGGCCCCATTTGGCCACCCCTATGAAGAATTTCTGGAGGCGCTACTGATTTGAAATAAGCAGTATAGCGCTACTCCAACACCTTGTGGTTGTCCCATGATTTTCTTGCCGTAAGTGAACGAGGGCAGGTGTATTCCATTTACGTCTTTCGCTCCCCCTCCGACCACTTTCCCTCCACCCTCCAAGTGGCGTCAGTGTGACGTCATCGCAAGTGCTCAGGGCAAGTGAGCGAGGGCAACTCAAACCGTGATTGGAACGCAGCCAGTGTGTGAAAAGCTTGCGAAGAGTTACAGAAAACGTTTGGCCTCCGTTATTGCCAACAAAGGGTACATAACAAAGTATTGAGATTAACTTTTGGTATTGACCAAATACTTATTTTCCACCATGATTTGCAAATAAATTCTTTAAAAATCAAACAATGTGATTTTCTAGGGTTTTTTTCCACATTCTGTCCCTCCTGGTTGAGGTTTACCCTTGTTGACAATTACAGGCCTCTCCAATATTTTCAGGAGAACTTGCACAATTAATGGCTGACTAAATACTTATTTGCCCGACTGTACTTTTGATTGTGCTTTAATTGTGAAGTAAGCACTAAAAACAATTGTATTTGAATTCTTTTTGTTTTTTCTACATTTTACCTTTTTTTATTTGTATTTTTGTAATGATTACATGCTTTCAAAAAATCTAAAAAAATTTTGTTCATTTTTTTTCACTCCATATCTTCTTTGCTTTGTTTTTTTTCCCCGAATGATTTGCATGTATTCTTTTGTTTTTCTTCACATACTGACTGAACTCTTGTTTTTGTTTATGTTTTTTTCGATTCTCGGTGCAAGACAGGCAAATCCTTTGTCCTGGCGTGTACGCCAAGCTTGCATGCTTTTTAGTTTCACCGAGATATGATGTGATTTGTTTTTGTTACTCAGGTCAAGCGTGACCCACTTGATGAGAGTGGTCTCATAACATGGTCTTCTTCTTTTGCACTAAGTTTAGTTTTTGTAGAGAAGTGTATTTTGCTGAGGTGGTCTTTCTGCGTTGTTCCTCTTCCTGTCTATTGTCATGTCGATGATGTCATTGTTCCATGCACTCTAAAAGCATGATAATAATTGTATTAGTTTGATTAAATAAAAATTGAAGATAACGAAATGAAAACAGAAGTCAAGTTGCTATTCGGAGACAATTGTTCCAATTTATTGCTTTGGAAATTTGAAGGATGCAAGTGTCCCTTTGGAATTGTTCACTGGGTCTTAACAGTTTGAATTTAATTTTAAAGCAACAGTGTGAGGATGACTCATGCCTGGCTGTCACATGGCCTTGGAAACTCACCACACGCGCGAATGTTAATCTTAATCATACTGTCCCTACTTAATATAAAAGAATCTTGATACAAGAATCAACATGCTATACAGGAGTGTGTATTGAAATTCCAAACACATCACAACAATAATGCATGATAATGAGGTGGAAGGGAATTGTGCAACTGCCCTTCATCCTAAATCTACTTCCTGTTCTTGACCGGTCTTGACGGAAGACGGAGTCATCCGCATGTGGACGCGGCCGTTGCACGCATGTGGCCCCTGCTCTTTGGTGAGTGCCAAATTATCATTTATAGCAATGTTTTTTTTTGTTAAAATAGGCAGGAATTGCAATGTATTTTATTGTATGTGTGGTATGTAAGGAGGAGAAAATGCTCTGTTTTTCCCTCTGAAAACACAAGCCCAAACATGCTGTATTTATTTGTTGTAATCCCAGCATTGTCAGTTAAAATGACAGTTTAACAAATTTGTAATTTTATTTGAGTATTTTTTTATTTTTATGTTTTTTTCAGGCTAAATCATTCTATGGATATACAGTGGTATGAAAAGGTATCTTAACCTTTTGGAATTTCTCACAATTTCTCTGCATAAAATCACCATCTAATGTGATCTGCTTTTTCTGATTTCAAAATCACACAGATTAAAAAATAGCATCTGCTTTAACTAAACCTCCCCTCTTGGCAGCATTAACTTCAACCAGACGCTTCCTGTAGCTGCAGATCAGTCTGGCCCATCGATCATGACTAATCTTGGTCCATTCTTCTCTATAAAACTGCTGAAGTTTAGCCAGAATCCTGGGATGTCTTGCATGAATCGCTGTCCTTAAGTCATGCTCAGTCACCTCAAGTCTGGACTTTGACTTGGACACTCCAGAACGTGTATTTTGTTTTTCAGAAACTATTTTGAAGTTGATTCACTTCTGTGGTTTGGATCATTGTCTTGTATCAGCATCCATCCTCTTTTTAGCTTCAACTGTCTGACAGACGGCCTCAGGTTTTCTTGCAAAACATCCTGATAAACTTTTAAATTCATTAATCAGTTAATGATTGAAGTTGTCCAGGCCCTGAGGTAGCAAAACAGCCCAAAATTCTGATGCTCCCTCCACCATACTTCACGGTGGGGATGAGGTGTTGATGTTGGTGAGCTGTTCCATTTTTCTCCATACATGACATTGTGTGTTACTCCCAAACAATTCAACTTTGGTTTCATCAGTCCACAAAATATTTTGCCAAAACTTCTGTGGAGTGTCCAAGTGCCTTTTTGCGAACATTAAACGTGCAACAATGTGTTTTTTTAGACAGCAGTGGCTTCCTCCGTGGAGTCCTCCCATGAACACCATTGGTGGCCATAGTTTTACATATAGTTGATGTATGCACAGAGATATTGGACAGTGCCAGTGAGTTCTGTAAGTCTTTAGCAGACATGCTAGGGTTCTTTTTTTACCTCTCTGAGTATTCTGCGCTGAACTCTTGGCATCATCTATGGTGGACGGACACTCCTTGGGAGAGAAGCAACAGTGACAAACTCCATTTGTAAACAACTTCTCTGACTGTCAATTGATGAAATTCCAAACTTTTAGAGATGGTTGTGTATCCTTTCCCAGCTTTATACAAATCAACAATCCTTGATCACAGGTCTTCAGACAACTATTTTGACCGAGCCATGATGCACATCAGGCAATTATTCTCATCAAGACATTTCTTACCAGGTGTGCATTTTATAGTGGGCAGAGCAGCTTTAAACCACTCATCAGTGATTCGGCACACACCCAACTTAAAATGTTTGGTAAAAATTTTTCAATTGCTCTTTAAGTCGCCTTAGGCAGAGGGTTCACTTACTTATTTCCCCCCTTCTGTCATTGTTTGCATGCTATCCTCATTAAAATATGAAAACCTATAAATGTTTGTGTGGTTTTAGTTAAAGGAGATAGCTTTTTAATCTGTGTGATTTTGACAAAGATCGATTGCATTTGATGGTGATTTTGTGCAGAAATGCAAGAAATTCCAAAAGGTTCAGATACTTTTTCATACAATTGTATATTACTTTTTTTATATATAAATCCAAGCCACTATTGTCATTATTATTAATATTAGAAGCTATAATTGTTGTTGGTGGTAAATAATCACAAAAAACAAATATTTAAAAATAACACATATCTTTTGTCTTACCTTTTTTTTTTCACTTTTGTTTATAATTTTAAAAATTTACCAGTAATACTTTATATCATACTGTTATACAGTATGTATTATAGGTTAATATACGTTAATCTATTATTGCAATAGCAAAAAAAAGTGAATTACTTTTATTGTTTTTTTTAACTTCTATTATTGTTATTATTCAATGATAAAAAGTAACTACAAATATAAGTATATTTGAAATTATTTCAAAATAATACTTATTATTTATAAAATTCTTTAAATTATTTTTAATAATTGTTATTGATTTGTATTATAAATATGTAATTTATATCATTTGTAATCATAATATGCTTTACGGTAAACATGAATAAGAATCATATTTAGAATTAAATACTGGTAAAAATAAACGATATTTCTGGAGCACTTTTTTATACTTTCGTTTGTATTTTCAAAAACAACTTCATTTACATGCTTTTTTTTATGTAATATTGTTTAATAATATTGTAATTGCATAAACATATTTGTATATTGTTCTTGTGCTCTTGTATATACGAGTATATGCTTTACAGAACAAGCGTTATACATATACAGTGGGGCAAATAAGTATTTAGTCAACCACTAATTGTGCAAGTTCTCATACTTGAAAGTATTAGAGAGGCCTGTAATTGTCAACATGGGTAAACCTCAACCATGAGAGACAGAATGTGTAAAAAAAAAAATCAGTCGTCCTGGTCCCTTTGCAGAAAAACAGCCCCAAAGCATGATGTTTCCGCCCCCATGCTTCACAGTAGGTATGGTGTTCTTCGGATGCAATTCAGTATTCTTTCTCCTCCAAACACGAGAACCTGTGTTTCTACCAAAAAGTTCTATTTTGGTTTCATCTGACCATAACACATTCTCCCAGTCCTCTTCTGGATCATCCAAATGCTCTCTAGCGAACCGCAGACGGGCCTGGATGTGTACTGGCTTCAGCAGGGGGACACGTCTGGCAGTGCAGGATTTGAGTCCCTGGTGGCGCATTGTGTTACTGATAGTAGCCTTTGTTACTGTGGTCCCAGCTCTCTGTAGGTCATTCACTAGGTCCCCCCGTGTGGTTCTGGCATTTTTGCTCACCGTTTTTGTTATCATTTTGACACCACGGGGTGAGATCTTGCATGGAGCCCCAGATCGAGGGAGATTATCAGTGGTCTTGTATGTCTTCCATTTTCTAATAATTGCTCGCACAGTTGATTTCTTCACACCAAGCGTTTTATCTATTGCAGATTCAGTCTTCCCAGCCTGGTGCAGGTCTACAATTTTGTCTCTGGTGTCCTTCGACAGCTCTTTGGTCTTGGCCATAGTGGAGTTTGGAGTGTGACTGACTGAGATTGTGGACAGGTGTATTTTATACCGATAATGAGTTAAAACAGGTGCCATTAATAGAGGTAACGAGTGGAGCCTTGTTAGACCTCGTTAGAAGACGTTAGACCTCTTTGACAGCCAGAAATCTTGCTTGGTTTTAGGTGACCAAATACTTATTTCCCACTCTAATTTGGAAATAAATTATTTAAAAACCAAACAATGTGATTTTCTGTTTTTTTTTCCCCCACATTCTGTCTCTCATGGTTGAGGTTTACCCATGTTGACAATTACAGCAGACCTGTTAAGTTTCACGATTTGGTCGGGAGACTCCCGATTTTGACCCCAATGCTCACGCCTCACGATTAGAAAGCCAAATCTCCCGATTTTCCAAAAATGTCAATTTTTTTTTTTTTTTTACATTTTTGTTTGTCACCGTTTTGTAACGATACCATTCGGCCCGATTCGGAAAGTGACCAATAACGAATAGCCTGGCCGTCTCCGACTTCCCTGCCCTCCCTCCCCTTCAGAGCTGGAAGAGCCCAACCAAACATCTGACAGGGAGGGAAGAGGCGAAGCACCATCGACTTCCCAAGATGCTGGCACTAATAAACCGGCTTTTAGACTGGTTCAAGTCTTTATTTTGGAAGTAAGAGATGGAGCTGACCCTGGTCGGCCTCCAGTATTCGGGAAAAACGACGTTCGTCAACGTAATTGCCGTAAGTCTTACCTGCCAGCGATAGCTAACTAGCCTAATGCTAATAGCATTAGAGCTAATGATGGGAGAACGATGACGAGGAAGAAGTCGCTGCTTTACTCTGTGTTTTCGTGGATCAAACATCATGGAATATTAAACCACTGCGGTCCTACCCCCACAATATATGAATTTAAGGGAGAAAGCGTATCGTTACTTACTTGAAGTTTAATCATTTAGATTCGCTATTATGCTAAAGCTAAAGTGTATACTGTACACTTTATTACATTATATCATTATTACTGTGCTGAAACAAAAAATATAAAGTTTCAATTCTAGGTTAAAATTCAATTAAAAAACTGCCACGACAAAGATACTTTTAAAAACAAATATGATTAATTTTCTAAATGATGTAATTAATGTTTTTAATCTTGCTGATTTAGTCTGACGAAACCCTAATTGGAGTGATGGTTGATGAGATGAAGAGGCTGCTGAGGAAGCTGATGTCCAAATTTGTGCAAATGGATGTGATCAGGAAAGCTGAGGATATCCTAGATGTTGATTACACGAACAAAGAGAACTGGCATGACACAGGCAACATAGCAGTATCACATGATGCCAGACAATACATGGAGCAAGTTGAAGACTATCTCTGATGCCACCAAAAAGAGGTTCTTTGACAGTGTAGTTAATTTTCACACAAGTGTTGTGACCAAAATGAACTTGAAAAAAAATGGTTGCATTTTGTCTTAGTGATTGTCGCGCGCGCGCGTCATCGGGGTTGGCAAACAGAAATCTCCCTATTTGCAATTTCTACAACTTAACAGGTATGTTGCAGGCCTCTCTAATCTTTTCAAGTAGGAGAACTCGCACAATTGGTGGTTGACTAAATACTTTTTTGCCCCACTGTAGAAGTGATTATTTTATGTCATTATACCATGTGATGTGCATCCAAACAGCAGCCTTATGCGCGGGGCTGCAGGCCTCAACGCTGGAACCCTCCATACCTAACCGAGTGCTGACTGTGGTGGGCTCATGTGCTCTCATCCCCTGCTCCTTCACTTCCCCTTCAACGTCGGGAAGCAAACGCTCTGAGGTGGACGTGCGCTTGCGCCTGCGAGGTCGCCGCCGACTCTCCTTCTTCCCTACTTCCTGTGTGGCCTTCAACAGCGAAGAGGCGGAGGACATCGACGATGATTTCCAAGGACGCGTGTCGCTGTCGGGTTCGGTGACTGATGGCGACTGCTCAATGAAGATGGAAGGGATCAGCATGGAGGACGCAAAGACTTATGAAGTGGCTTTAAAGGGGACTGGAGAATCTAATTGGGGGAGGGCTAAATCTTTCAGTCTGGACGTTGTGGGTGAGTGGGACTCAACTCACTTAGGTAGCAATTGAAATAAAGTTTTATTAGTATAAACCATAAAAATGACAGATGTTGCCTTCCCCGGCAGACACCCCCGATGCTCCTGTTATCAGCGGCGTGTCGTCAGCAGCGGAGGGTCAGGTGGTCACCTTCAACTGCAGTGTTCGCTTCCAGTGCCCCACCGGGCCCCCGACTTTGCGTTGGAAGTGGGAAAGAGGGGTGCATCCGGTGGGGGACCAGGAAGTGCGGACCCTCTACGAACAAGATCGCCAACTGCTGCTGCAGTCATCGTTCACATTCAGGGTGACACGGCAGGTGAAGGCGGGACTACGATGTGAGCTCAGCTACCCCACAGCCAATTTGGTGGCCGCCGTCAAGGATCTGCGTGTTACATGTAAGCCAGTCACGGTTTTATTGGTGTTTTAATATTGCCATGGTCGCCATTGTGACATTTTTTGACAGATTTTTCATAATCAATCCATCCAATACATTTAGACTTTTTTTTGTTTCATTTTAGGGGCAGTTCGAGAAGTGCCCCATCATGACTCACATTGCAAAAACCCTGTTTAATACATTTTTCATTTTTAAATCATTAGCTGACATTGAAGGTGAACAATGTCCAATCCATTTAGGATAATTTAATGTCAGGGGCAAGTTGGGAAGTGCTTGCTAAGGTTTACATGGTGAAAAATGCCTGTTTGTTTGACAACTTTTCATAATTAACTCATCTAGTGCTGCAACGATTAATCGATTAACTCGAGTATTCGATTAGAAAAAAAGATTCGAATTAAATTTTGCTGCTTCGAGTATTCGTTTAATTAAAGTGGCGTTGTAATGGATTGTTTTTGAAAGTGTTTGCATTTAGTTTCATTGATTTGGGTGGATACACTGCCCTCTAGTCTGCCTCATCTTACATGGCCAAATCCAGCTGCTCCCTGTTAAGACCAACATAAGCTAGGTTTTTGTTTGAGCTAATGTTTTTTAATGCATTTGTAATTTAGTTTAAAGGTATATTTACCATTTTTTGGTGGGAATATGTGTCTGAACCATTTGTTAACAGCATTGTAAAAAAAGAAAAAAAAAAAGGTGGTATTTTATAGCATTTAAGCTAGTGGATTTTTGCTATGTAAATTAGCCAATTGTTCTTTTGTCGTACATTTTCTTTTTCCGTTTGAGGCCCAGCTCAGGTATTTTGATTTTTCCATGTTTATCCAATGACTCAATTATTCGAACTAGTTCATTGATTAATCGACTACTAAAATAATCAATAGCTGCAGCCCTAGTGTTTATTAAGCAAAATGAAATTTTTAGGTATAAATAAAATTTAGAAGTTTTTGAGTGAAAACAGTAAAAAAGTTTTTTTGTCACTTCTGAGAGGCAATTTTTGGCTGTTTTCAACGATGTACATCGAAAATAAAGACATTGATTCACTGAAAATGGTTCAATATTAGATGAAATGTCTTGTTTTCTCGTGTATATTTATAATTGCTCCTTACCTAAAAAAATGTTTTATCCGATTACTCGATTAATCGTTAGAATTTTCAGTCGAATACTCGATTACTAAAATATTCGATAGCTGCAGCCCTAAACGACTGACCTTGATGCCGATAGACTTCAAATACGATAGGACTTTTTTATGTTAGGAAGTGCCACCCCATGGTTGCCGTGCCCTGTGTGTTTGATAATTTTTCATATTTCAAGAAATAGACAACAGTAAGTAAAAAGTATTCAATTGATCTTGACTTTTTATGTTGGGCAGTGTCCCACTCAGGTTGCAATGGCAAAAAAAAGACCTATTCGTTTGGCAATTTGTATTTAACTCATGAGCATCCATTGGCAGTTACAGAGGTCTAATCCATTTTGTCTTTTTATGTTAGGGGCAAGGTGAGAAGTGCCCCGCCAGCAATGTTGTGATGGTGAAAGAGGCCAGTTTTTCATATTTAACTCATTGGTTGTCATTGGCAGTGATAGACATCCAATTCATTTCGACTTTTTAATGTCAGGGGCAAGTCGGGAAGTGCCCCACCAATGTTGCCATAGAGAAAAATGCCTATTACAGTGATCCCTCGCTACTTCACGCTTCAAACTTCGTGCCGTCAGTCCATCGTGGATTTTTTTTTTCAATTAAAAAAAAGATAAATAAATACAAATGAGCTGTCCCGAGCCGATCGCATAGTCTCACGTTCCTTCCCTTCCTCCCTCTCCCTGCTCTTTGTTCATCAGAGAGTGAACTGGAGTTGCTTATTAAAGTAAACATTGATTGACAGAGGGCCACATGCGTCAATCGTTTAACTTGTTAAACAGCTGCTGTGGCAACTCAGTGTGTGTAAGTGAGCAGCTGGAGCGGATTTGAGTGAACACTCAATGAAGCATTTAATAAAGACAAGCATTTTTCCCCCCCTTTTTTAATGGATTGGCATCTACTTTTTTTCTTGTTTAAAAATAATTCTGTGGGACAGTAACATGTTTCAAACTTAATTATTACATTTAAATTGCCCTACCTGCTAATGTCCCCGGAGGGGGGCGTGCTTGGCGCCAGAAGCGAGAGCCCGCTTGGGGCTCGCCCTCCCGCCTCACTAAGTAAGTAGAAAAACGATATGAGTAGTGGTATTTCACCGGCGGGGCCACGGCGCGGGGCCGGGGGTTCAGGAAGTGCCCCACAAAGGTTGCCATGGTGAAAAAAATGACATAATTTATTCACATTTTACTCCTGATTATTTATTTTAAAACTCATACTTGAATATTTGTCCCAAAAAAAGCATTTAATTTGTTGATTTTGTATTTTCATCACCCCCAAAACTAAGAAAATAAATGTTTGTGGCTAATATAAAAAAATCTCAGTTTTTAATTTATATTAGGGCTGTCAATCGATTAAAATTTTTAAAAGAAGTAATTACAGCTTAAAAATTAATTAATCGTAATTAATCGCAATTAATCGCAATTCAAACCATCTATAAAATATGCCATATTTTTCTGTAAATTATTGTTGGAATGGAAAGATAAGACACAAGATGGATATATACATTCAACATACTGTACTTAAGGACTGTATTTGTTTATTATAACAATAAATCAACAAGATGGCATTAACATTATTAACATTCTGTTAAAGCGATCCATGGATAGAGGGACTTGTAGTTCTTAAAAGAAAAATGTCAGTACAAGTTATAGAAATTTTATATTAAAACCCCCCTTAATGTTTTCGCTTTAATAAAATTTGTAAAATTTTCAATCAAAAAATAAACTAGTAGCCCGCCATCGTTGATGTCAATAATTACTTACACAATGCTCATGGGTGCTGAAGCCTATAAAATCAGTCGCACCCAAGCGCCAGCGGAGGGCGGCAAAACTCCATAAAACACAACAAGTAAGCGTTTCACTGTACTGTCATTTAAATCTGTCTGAGCGGGGCATCTACGTTAATTGCGTCAACTATTTTAACGTGATTAATTTTAAAAAATTAACGCCCGTTAACGCGATAATTTTGACAGCCCTAATTTATATATAATATATATTAAAAAATTTACATTTAAAAACATTTAAATGCTTTACAGCTGTTATGTAGTGATGATTTTTTATTTAACTTTGGGGCAAGAGTTACTCAGCCCTATAGACCCTACCCACCGACGTCACAAAACCACGTGCTCGCTGTATGGTTCCGCCCACTTGTCCGTCATTTTGTCTCTGTATTAGCATTGGTTTCAATTGATCGAGGAATTTAAAATGCATTTCATGGAAGACCCGGTGCTTTCTGATGCCGTAAACTCACTGGATGTGTTGCATAAAAGGCGTTATGTGGAAAAGCTTCGTTCTATACAGTCGCCAGATCCATATTTGATGCCCAAATCGATGTTTTTCGACCCACTGTCTTCGCCCTGTCTGCCTGACATCTGCTACGCTGATATTTACAATTATCTTGTCCACACAAAATCAGCCTATTCTCACGAAAATTTGAAAAACTTCAAGAGCTTGGAGGCTTATAAATACTTCGTTGCTGGTTGGGTGAAAGAGGTCCTCGTTCACGAAAATTTGGCAGGAATCTATCTTGTGCTTGGAAAGGTGAGTTACGAAATTTTCAATTCAAAATCTTTTGTTATTGCTAACATCCACTGTCAAGTCTAATGTATTTCATGTCGTTTGTCAATGGAGTTAAGGCTTTTAATGTTTATATGGTTTAGCGATAGCACTCTCACTACACACATACGTGTATGTTGTCGGCGATTAGCCTAGCAATGATCTTAATTGTGGTTATTTGTCAGCCCAAAACCCTCTAAGTATAACTTAAATGCATCTTACCGGATATAAAATGACTACTACATAGTCTGTGGTGATTTTTTGGTGCCCAGTTTTCACGTCGAATTGCAGCCGTCCATTTCGCTCTCCTCTTTGGATCCCTCGGAATACGGTAAAACTTCAAGTCTCTCCTTCCATCTTCTCTGTTAGTGCAACCAACAGCCACACACGCCTTCACCATTTTGATTATTAATGTTAAGCAGCAGAAAAACACGCCGTAAATAGGAGGAATGTACGTAGCCGTAACAGGTTAACACTATGTTTTGACGGACAATTGGGCGGTACCATTCAAGAGAGCGGAGTTGTGACGTCACGTGGGTAGGGTCTATACGGCAGAGTTATTTTGCCTAGCAACATCTATTTACAACATGACCAACACATAGAAAAAATCCATTTCCCTCTCTGCAGTCCCACCAAAAGAGGTGAAAGTGCAGGTGCAGACCCTGACAGTGCAGGAAGGGGGCAGCGTCCTGCTGGCCTGCTCGTGCAAAGCCGACCCGCCGGTGTCCGAGTACCACTGGTCCTACCGCCAGCATGGGCACACAGTCCACCTACAACAGCGCACGCACAGCATCCGCCTGTACAACGTGACGCGGGACATGGCAGTCCACTGCATGGCCGAAAACTCGGTGGGACGCGCCCAGTCACGGGCCACCGTCCTCAACGTTCAATGTATGTAATTTTCACTGCAAATAAATGTAAATAAGTAATTCCGTCCTGCCTATTCTGCCTAGCAACAAGTAAACACAAGAGGTCATTTGTCCCTAGATAAGCCTGTCATCGAGCGCCACTTGTCAATTTGCATGATGAATGACGGGGAGCTGAGCTGCGTCTGCTCGGCGCGGTCCAACCCGCGTCCCGCCATCAGCTGGAGTGTCAATGGTACCACGCTGCCGAGGGGTTACAATGCGTCCCTCTCAGCCGACGCCCTCACGGCCACTCTACGGGGTCGCACGGACGGTGGGGAGCAGACGGTCACCTGCTCGGCCCGCAACGTGCTTGGGAACGACTCCATGATTCTGTTCCAGCGACAAGGAGAGGGCGGTGAGTTCACGTACACATTACTAGTTAAGAGGAAGTAGTCGGAAAAGTCTCATCAATGTCATTGCAATACTTGGTTCTTTTTTTTTTTACTGTAAATAAAAAAAATATTCATTTCCAGTTTTTAACATTTATGATTACCGTATTTTTTAGACTATAAATCACACCCTAGTATAAGTCGCACCTGCCAAAAAGTGTGCAATGAAAAGGAAAAAAAAACATGTATAGGTCGCACTGGAGTATACAGTGCTGCTCAAAAGTTTGTGAACCCCCTCAACATTTTGGAATTTTCTATTATTTCAACCTGATTTCCTAATCAATCAATTCAGTAGTTTTTTTTTGTTTTTTTAACAGTTGTGTTGTCGAGACTAAATTAAAAAGAGTTTTCATCAACTGATGTAGGTGCAAAATTGAACTGTTTGGTCACAACCAAAACCGCCATGTCTGGCGAAAAGTCAACACTGCATACCACCAAAAGATCCTTCTCCCAACAGTGAAGCATGGAGGTGGGAATGTCAAGATCTGGGCTTGCTTTTCATCCTCAGGACCTGGACAACTCCACATAGTCCAGGGAATCATGAATTCTGAGGAATATTGTCAAATCCTAGAACATAACCTGACGCCATCTGTTTTGAAGTTAAAGCTTGGCAGAAGGTGGATCATGCAACATGATAATGATCCAAAGCATTCCAGCAATACAACCAAGGAATGGCTGAAAAAGAAGAAGATTCGTGTTCTGGACTGGCCCAGTCAAAGTCCTGACCTAAATCCCATTGAAATGCTGTGGCGGGACCTGAAGCGAGCAGTTCATGCCAGACGCCCATCAAACCTCTCTCAACTGACTGCGTTCTGCAAGGAAGAATGGGCAAAAATCCCCCAAAGTAGATGTGAGAGGCTGATTAGTCACTACAGAAACCGTTTGGTTGAGGTAATCTCTGCAAAAGGAGGCGCAATATCCTATTAACTGAAGGGGTTCACATACTTTTGCACACATGATATCTGAGTTTTTCTTAAATCAACCACTTTTGTTAAATAAAGAATGACAATATAACTATTTCTTTTGTTTCAGTCCATTATTTGGAATGTCAGTATTGTGGATTTGGGTATAACTTAACATTTAATAAGGTTATTTTAGTTTTTTTTACAAAAAATCTGACCATCGCTGTGGGGTTCACAAACTTTCGAGCAGCACTGTAAGTCTCATTTTGGGGGGAAATTTATTTGATAGAATCCAGCACCAGAAACAGACATGTGAGCTTGAAAGGCAATTTAAAATAAAAATACAGTAGAGAACCAAAGGGTGAATAAGTGTACGGTATGCTAACATGACGCATAAACAACGAACTGCCGAACTGCCTGGAATGTTAATGTCTCTTACAGCTACAAATCAAGTAGAAATCTTGGTGTAATTATTGACTCAGACCTAAAATTTGATAGCTATCTAAAGTCCGTCACTAAATCTGTTTATTACCACCTAAAAAATATCCCCAGAAATAAGGGGCTTCTCACTAAACAAGACATGGAAAAACTAATGCATGCATTCATTTTCAGTAGATTGGACTATTCTAACGGTATATGTACAGGTCTTGATAAAAAATCAGTCAGGAAGCTGCAGCTCCTCCAGAATGCTGCTGCCAGAGTCCTTACAAATACAAGGAAACAGGATCACACAGGTTTTGAAATCGTTACACTGGCTTCCAGTGAGTCAAAGGATAAACTATAAAATACTACTGTTCGTCTACAAAACACTAAATGGCTTTGGACCAAAATACATGCTTGATTTGTTGGATCCCTATGAAGCATCTCGACCCCTAAGGTCGTCTGGAACCAGTCTCCTGTATCTTCCAAGAACAAGAACCAAGCAGGGTGAGGCAGCATTTAGTTATTATGCTCCTCACCTCTAAAATAAGTTCCCTGAGGGTCTGAAGTGTGCTCAAACTGTTAGTTCCTCTGAATCAGGGCTAAAAACGCTTTTGTTTATCACAGAATATCCATAACTCTCTACACATTTCAAATTTCAAGCTATTTGTTTTTGATTCATTTTATGCATAATTTTATTTCCTCTTTCAATTGTCTTTGTTTTAACTTTCTTTTGATGTAATGTGATTTTTATGAATCATTTTATCTCTGCTCGTGGATCTTCATGTGATGGAAAGCACTTTGAATTGCCTTGTGTTGAATTGTGCTATACAAATAAATTTACCTTGCCTCAATGTAACATAGCTATGGATAGTTATTCAGATAAATATAGCATAAAGAACATGCTAACAAGCAACAATGATATAATAATCTGTTAATAATTTCATACTTAAATCGCTCCAGAGTATGAGATACTCTCTCCGACAAACAATGAAAAAAATACTGACTTATAGTCTGGAAAATACATTCATTTTTTGAGTATTGAAACATAATGTTTTGTTTTGGGTAAAGTCTACCAATTAAATCCTTGCCATGCTATTATTTTCCAAATATTTTCCGCACTTTTAGGCGCGTCAGAGTATAAGGCGCACCTTCAATGAATGTCCTATTTTAAAACTGTTTTCATATGCAGGGTGCAGCGTATTATAAGGCGTAGTAGTAGTGGTTGGGGTTGCGTTATGCATCCCCTAGATAGAGCTGTGCTAAAAGGAATGTGATGCCGTGATTAACCAATATTGATCCATATACTGTACATTCAATTCAAGTACACTCAAAAGACTTTTTTCGTGCAGACTTCTGGCTTCTGCCATGGCTCTTGATCCCTGCCATCACCGTCATCTTGTTCACCATCTCGCTGACCGTGATCGTTATCATCTGCTGCTGTCGAAAGAAGTCGAGCAAGTAAGTCGTTAACTTGAGCATTCTCTTAGATTTGGAGTACATGCTTTGATGTCTTGTACATGTCCTTCCTGTCAGACGCATGCTGAGTGAACGTCTTGCCGGAGTTGGACCCTGCCAGACCCGCATGCCGGTCTACATCAACTGCTCGGAGGTCAGTCACGTGTACACCAACGGAAGTTATCAGCTACTCTACCAGAACTGCACGCCGCGCTTCGTTCGGAACAAACAGGTACACAGGTGTTCTGCAATTCCTTCCTACGCGGTGAGACCTTCCCTCTCTTTGGCACCGTTCGGCCACATTTCTCCAGTCCAAGTCGATGTCTCGCTCGCTCGTAGCGTATAGATTGATGTCATCCATGTGGAAGAGGTGACTGTTTGTGGCCCCATTGTTCAGTCGGTATCCATATTCAGTCTTGTTGATCAATAGGCTGAGGGGGTTCAAGCCTATGCAGAACAGCAGTGAGGATAGGGCATCTCCTTGTTACAGTGGGGCAAATAAGTATTTAGTCAACCACAAATTGTGCAAGTTCTCCTACTTGAAAAGATTAGAGAGGCCTGTAATTGTCAACATGGGTAAACCTGGGTAAATCTATTTCCAAATTAGAGTGGAAAATAAGTATTTGGTCACCTACAAACAAGCAAGATTTCTGGCTGTCAAAGAGGTCTAACTTCTTCTGACGAGGTCTAACGAGGTCTAACATGGCTTCACTCGTTACTAGGCCTGTCGCGATAACAAATTTTAGTGAGCGATAAATTATCTCATAAATTATTGTGATATGCGATATTATTGCGGCAATAGAGTGGCACAAGGAAGCTGAACTTTAAACAGCGCTGTCAAGCACGTCTGCCACACATCTGCCGCAAGCGCGTGTGTCACGCGCGCACGCATGCACAGGAGGCGATAAATTGCACCAGGAAAATTACCGTCTTCATTTTTACATACTGCGCGATAAATGGAATGAAGAAGGTCTAACGAGGCTCCACTCGTTACCTATATTAATGGCACCTGTTTTAACTCAGTATCGGTTTAACAGAAACCTGTCCACAACTTCAGTCAGTCACACTTCAAACTCCACTATGGCCAAGACCAAAGAGCTGTCGAAGGACACCAGAGACAAAATTGTAGACCTGCACCAGGCTGGGAAGAATGAATCTGCAATAGGTAAAACGCTTGGTGTAAAGAAATCAACCGTAGGAGCAATTATTAGAAAATGGAGAACATACAAGACCACTGATCATCTCCCTCGATCTGGGGCTGCATGCAAGATCTCACCCTGTGGCGTCAAAATGATAACAAGAACGGTGAGCAAAAATCCCAGAACCACACGGGGGGGGGGCTAGTGAATGACCTACAGAGAGCTGGGACCACAGTAACAAAGGCTACTATCAGTAACAAAATGCGCCGCCAGGGACTCAAATCCTGCACATCTCCTGAACATCTCGCCATGTTTTGAGAGATTTTGAGTGAAAATCTCCTTCAATCAGCAAGGGAATTGAAGATGAGACATGCCTGGGTCTTTCAGCATGACAATGATCCCAAACACACAGCCAGGGCAACAAAGGAGTGGCTTCGTAAGAAGCATTTCAAGGTCCTGGAGTGGCCTAGCCAGTCTCCAGATCTCAACCCCATCTGTGGAGGGAGTTGAAAGTCCGTGTTGCCCAACGACAGTCCCAAAACATCACTGCTCTAGAGGAGATCTGCATGGAGGAATGGGCCAAAATACCAGCAAAAGTGCTTGTGAAGAGTTACAGAAAACGTATTGCCAACAAAGGGTACATAACAAAGTATTAAAATGAACTTTTGGTATTGGACAAATACTTATTTTCCACCATGATTTGCAAATAAATTCTTTAAAAATCAAACTGTGATTTTCTGGGTTTTTTTTTTTTCCCACATTCTGTCTCTCATGGTTGAGTTTTACCTATGTTGACAATTACAGGCCTCTCTAATATTTTCAAGTGGGAGAACTTGCACAATTAGTGGTTGACTAAATACTTATTTGCCCCACTGCATATGCCACATTTGATGGAGATTTTTTTAAAATAAAAGAACAGTCAATATTATATGCTTTCTGTATTGTCCGATATTTCATCTGTTTTGTATACAGAAATACAATATTACCTTTACTCACTTAAATGCAGTACGACACACTGTGATCATCTTTCAATCCAAAGGCGCGCCGGATGGGCAGAAGAGGCGGTGAGAGAAGGCGGGGGGGTCCGCCTGGAGCCGTAGACACTCATATCCCTCCTAGAGAGGAGCGCGGTGCCCCTGCTGCTGATCCAGAATCAGCCATCTACTTGGAGATCCTCTAAAACTCTTCACTGAAGGTTGATGATGACCCCCTGACATTTCTCTGTACTCCATTTTATTTATGTGACAGACGGAAAGCTTTGATGGCTCCTTTGTCTTCTTTGATTTGATCTTGTCTGCTCATGTGCACACAAATGGATTCTTGTGAAGACATTTTATGTTCCTCAGGAGGCGGGCAGACATAAAAATAACTTTATTGGATTTATGACAAAAGTAGATTACATTGATATTGCAGTTTTTTGTTGCTTGAACCAAGACCTTGCACCCTTTTTGTAATAATCGTAGAAAAGTAATGGATGTAATGAGATGTAGTTTAGCTTTAAAATGTCACATAAAAAGATAATTAGTAATACGATAAAAACAAGATTGAGTCATAACTAAGAGAAGCTATAAAAGTTGAATGAAATTTTAAATGGCATGGGAAAAGTTGTCAAAAGTAGGGGAATCATTACAATGATTGTAAGACAGTGATCCCTCATTACTTCGTGCTTCAAACATCGCGCCCTCAGTCCATCGCGGATTTTTTTTCGATGAAAAAAAAATGCTGGATTTTATAGAGTTGTCCCATCCGATCACGTACAGCCTCTCACTCTCCCTCCTAAACTGGTTCTTTCTCACCAGGCAGCTGCAGCTTGTTAATGTAAACGATGAGTGACACGGGAGCTGCTTTGAAGTGGCCAGGCAATTACTTTTCAAAGCCCGCCGTCTTGTTCAACTTTTTAAACGTTGGCTGTAGTCACTGACTCGCTAGGGCAACTCATTGTGTTGTGTCGTGTGCTGTTCCAAGCAGCTTGAGTTGATTTGAAAGGACTTACTCAATGAAGAATTTAATAAAGAATTATACTTTGGGGAAAATCATGTATTATATGTATCTCTGTCCAATGCTAAATCTGAATAAATACTCTGAACACCCCCCCCCCATTTTTTTTTTTTAATATAAATTGGCTACACCTCTACTTCGCGGATTTTGATTATCGGGCGGTGCGGGGGGAGATGGTCCCCATCAACCGTGAAAACGAGGGATCACTACTTGGTTATTTTGAAGCAAGAATTTTTTAGTGTTTAAAATACAAACAAAACAATAAACGGTTTGAAATTTCAGATTTTTCATGACAAAATAACCATGTTTTTTTTTAGTTCACTGCCAATGACAGTGGCAGACAATCAATCCACCTCAACTGGGATGACTGGCATTTAGTCATCATATTTAGCTGCCAGGGACGTCAAAGAATGTCCAATCTAATTTCACAATGGGGGGTGGCTGGCAGCGATCGAAAATTCAATTAATGAAAATGATTCTACATTTAAGCAATTTAATCAAAAGTGACCAGGGAAATAACTGCATTGATTAATAAATAAAAGTATTCTTTCATACTAAAAAATACAGGTGTTTTTTTTACTAATAATTTATTATAACCAGAAAAAGGACAATATTGATTCAGAGATGAAAATCATTGAAAAAATTTTTTACATTTTTTTTTTTTTTTACCAAAATCAATAATACAATATCATTTAAAAACATTTGCTTCAGCTATTTTTGTTATGGGCTGTATACAAACAGCATATGAATATAAAATATGAAGCAATTTTCCAACACAGCTAGAAAATGGTTTACCAGAGAACTGAACTGGCACAAAGTACAATACAGGCACTTTTATTTTTCCAACTCCTATACCTTTTTCCATTTACATGTAGATGACATTTCGATTCTTTGCAGTGACCTCCTTTAACCTTGGTCTATAAAACTCCTGTTTTGCTTCTAGGTCCACTATAATTAAATAAAAACGTTATACTCTTTGAATTCCATGTTTTTATTATATTGTCTAAGCAGTGTTGTTTTCGTCAACGATGACTAAAACGAAAATACCGGTAGTTCGTCAACGAAACATTTTGTCATCACGATGACGAGATGATAATGAGCTAAAATCGTGTATTGGGAGACTAAAATATAACAAGAAAAAGGCCAGTTTTCATCTGCCGAGACGCGAACGAGACAAAAATGCGCAATAATTTCCGTGACATGTTCAGAATGTGGGATAATTTAAGTGTCGTTAACGTGACGTGTAGCATGCAGTGTCCTATCCAATCTCCAGGCTTGCACACATGGTAAGATTTATTTTCTTATCTTGGCCAGAGACAATATACAATGTTGCTTTCGCCTTTCAATGTCTGTGTTGAGTGATTATCACACACTAAATGTAACTCGTCACGTGAGCATTGCATTCGAGTTAGCATTCCTCCTCTTAAACTCTTGGACATTTTTTTTTTACATACAGTACGTGGAGTCCAGGTGAGTATAATTGATTGAAAATAATGTACTATTTCCTGCTGAGTGTGTATTATCACCAGTGTTGGGAGTAACGCCGTAATAAATAACGCCGTTACGTAACGGCGTTATTTTTTTCAGTAACGGGGTAATCTAACTAATTACTTTTTCCGCCGTTACAACGCCGTTACCGTTACTGTCGGTCAAAAGTGGTGCGTTACTTACTCTGAATAAATTGAAGAAATTACCAGCCATGTCGAGTCGACTCTCTGCTCTGTTGATTTGTCATCCAAGACTTGGGGTGCGTTCAGGTTCGAGAATAGCGCACGTACTTCTGACTCCAAGCTGTTTGTCCCTGCTCATTCAATTAGACAATACTTTCCAAAGTTTGGTAACGTTTCTGTGTTTGCTACACTTGATGCTAGCCTCGTTCCCATCTCCTACTGTCAGCCAGCAATAATTCTGCTTCCATCTTGAGGACGGCAGACGCTTTGAAGGTTACGTGAATTGTCGGGAAACGAGCCTACCTGAATGCAGCCCCTCGAGAGATGCGATGGAAGTGATTGTGATTGGCTGAGGGTTAGAGTCATGTGTCGTGGTAAGCCAATCAGAGCCGGTGATTTCACAAGCAAACCGGAACAGCACGTGCGGCAAACACACACACGCAAAACAGATGCACAGGGTCGGGATGGCAGAGCAATCAGAAGAAAATTTGTCCTTTAAGAGGTGGAGATATAGACACTATTTCAAGTTTGTCGAAATTAAAGGAAAGAACCTGCATTTAATGTGTAATTTATGTCCCGGGGCAAAGTTTTTGTCAACATCTGTGGTAAGCAATTCAAATCTGCTGAAGCACCTAACAAGTTAACTACCTGTCTGTTCTTCTCTATTCCACTGACTCGAATACTGCTCAGAAAATTTCAAATTCTTTGACATACAAGTTTTTTTTTAAGTAACTGAAATAGTTACTTTCCCTGGTAACTAGTTACTTTTACTATAGAGTAATTCAGTTACTCAGTTACATTACTCACTACTTCTTCCAAAAAGTAACTAATTACTTTTTTAAAGTAACGTGCCCAACACTGATTATCACCAGGAAGTTGGCGTTGTCCTTGCAGACGCTTCAATATGTGCTAGTCTGTCAATGTCCATTCGCAATTGGTGGAAACCTTTATTTTTTAATTTTACAGACGAAAACATTTTTAGTAAACTTCGACTAAAACTAGACGAAGACAAACACATTTTGAGATGACTAAAATGTGACTAAAAAGTAATAAGTGTTCTCATTCAAAAGACTAAGATGAAATTTAAAAGGACTGCCAAAAACAACACTGTGTCTAAGAAATAAGAAAATAATACTCAACAACTATAGTTCGTCAACATTTTTGTTGTTGTTAGGTTGTTGTTGTTGTTTTTAACTCCAATCTTGATTAGCTATTTAGCCTTACAATGCGTTGTTCATCCATGTAGTGGCAGTAATTAGCATACCGGTCACACGCAATAATATAATACAAGAAGAAGATATACCGCCATCTGATTGGCTAGATTTTCCGGAAAAGGCGTCACAATAACACGCAGCTTTCGGTGGGAAAATGATTTCTCCACTATTTACCGTTCACAATATTCATGAATAATCGACTGTTAAAAGTAAGCAAGTGTGCTAACTGAATGACAATTTAATAGTGAGTTTGCATCCCGTGACATTATTTTTGTTTATCTGGATATAAAAAGTTTACTCTCCCTTTTGTTTGCTAGCATGCTAACTCCATAGTAGGAGACGATTTCCTGCGGTCAAAGTTCTGTTTTCCCACGCGGATGTACATCTGGTGATTAACACTAAACGTTACTACTGTAAAAGGCGTTTATTTGCACGTAGGAGTGGATTTTAAAGTGTCAACAATGCCGGTAATCAAACTCCAGCACGTCGTGTCGTGTAGCACCGAGGACAATGTAAGTAATTCGTCAAGCTTTTGTCGTTGAACCTTCATGTAACTGGTGGAGAGTTGTTTTGTATAAACATGAACATGTCTTCCTCGTGGAAAACAACAGACCCACAAGGCAGATAATTTGCTGAGTGCGGACACGTACAGAAAGTGGAAAGCTGCCCGACCAGGGGAGAAGCAGACTTCAGTGATTCTGCAGGTGGGATATTTGTGCTCCACCTTCTCTTGATGTCTTTGTTTCGTCACTTCCTGCGAATGATATGATTGCCATGGCAATCACCGGCCGGATTATAACGGTACCTCGAGTTGCGAGCAGGAGCTAGAAGAGGAAGAAATGAAAAATTAAAATAAATAACCTTAATCTAATTTTGATTCATTTTCAATAAAGTGCGTACGACAGGAGAAGTCTTAAATAGCATTATTTTTTAAAATTAGAATCATATTTTGAGACGATTCGACTATATATAACCAGTGTTGGGAATAATGCCGTTACGTAACGGCGTTATTTTTTTAGCAACGGGGTAATCTAATTATTTTTTCCGCCGTTACCATTACTGACGGTCAAAAGCGGTGCGTTACTTACTCTGAATAAATTGAAAAAACTACCAGCAGTAGCGAGGCTGCTCTGTTTGTTTGTCATCCAAGACTTTGGGTGCGTTCAGGTTCGAGAATAGCGCACGTGTTTTGTTTTGCGCTTTTTCTTAGCAAAGATATACCACACAGGACGTGCTGGCACTCTGTTTCTTTAGTAGCACATATAACTTCAACATTAACACAAACGTATGGCTCTCGGCAGGCCGTGTCTCTAACTCATTCCCGCATGATGTGAGCAAAACAATATTGGCGCTGTGTGCACTTTAGGGTGCCTTAGATAATTCTGTATCAGAATATTACAGCACGTACTTCTTATGACTCCAGGCTGTTTGTCCCTGCTCATTCAATTAGTGCTTTCCAAAGCTTGCTAACGTTTCTGTGTTTGCTACACCTGAATGCTAGCCTCGTTCCCATCCCCCACTGTCAGCCAGCAAAATTGCTGCTTCCATCCTGAGGACGGCAGACGCTTTGAGGGTGACGGGAGGAGTAGGGGGACGAGGCTACCTGAATGCACCACCTGGATAGATGCGATGGAAGTGATTGTGATTGGCTGAGGGTTAGAGTCATGTGTCATGGTAAGCCAATCAGAGCCGGTGTTTTCACACACAAACCGGAACAGCGCGTGCGGCAAACACACACACGCAAAACAGATGCAGAGGGATATGATGGCAGAGCATTCAGAGGAAAATTTGTCCTTTACGAGGTGGCGATATAAACACTATTTCAAGTCAAAATACTTGAAGTAAAGTAGGCTAGGTCTACTTGACCAGTTGTCTCAGGTTGCGAGAGTTAGATTTTATTGATTAAACTCACTTTATATTGTTTACTGTTGATTGTTATTTTATTATATTGTTTACTGTTTATTTTTGTTGCACTTCAAGTGTAGGATAAATCTGTTGCTGGTGAGGTGCAATAAATATTACAAGGTTCTATAACACAACTACCTGTCTGTTCTTCTCTATTCAACTGACTCGAATACTGCTCAGAAAATTTCAAATTCTTAGACATACAACAACTTCTTTTTAAAGTAATGGAAATAATTACTTTCCCTGGTAACTAGTTACTTTTACTATGGAGTAATTCAGTTATTTAGTTCAGTTTATTGAAGTTTTTTTTTTTTACCTCTTTTAATACACTTCTACATGGGCATCATTAGTTGCACGAAGCACATCAAGACTGTACTCGATTTCTTGCCATGTTTTCTGTAGCATAGCCTCATTAATTGTGGCAATGGCATCAGTGATCCATCGCTTAAGGTCAGTAATGTCCCTTATCTTTGTTTGATACACGATATCTTTAACATAGCCCCATAGAAAGAAGTCCAGTGGAGTGATATCTGGTGAACGTGGCGGCCAAGGAATTGGCCCGTCCCTTCCAATCCACTGGTCTGGAAATGTTTGATTGAGGAACCCACGAACATGCAGCCCCCAATGTGTTGGTGCACCATCTTGCTGAAAAATGATTGTTAAAAGGTCCTTTTAACTGAATACGTGGCACCACAACTGAATAAACTTCAACCAACCATCATTTTACACATTACTGAACTTCAGCGAAGGATTATTGATGCCATTGCCACAACTGATGAGGCTACGCTACAGCGAACATGGCACGAAATCGAGTACCGTCTTGATGTGCTTCGTGCAACTAATGGTGCCCATGTAGAAGTGTATTAAAAAAGGTAAAAAAAAAAAAACTTCAATAAACACTGAATACAAGAGAACAAATCTGAATAAAATATCTGTAATCAATTGCATTTTTAATAAATTTTTTAAATGGTAAAGAGACTTGATGGACACCCTGGATAATTAACCTAAAAGTAAGTCAAAAATACCTTTATTGTACTTTGAATACAAAAGTCACAGAATGTCTTTGTCATGGCGTCAACTGTCAATTCTAATTCACAAACAAGTCTTTGTCACGACAGGAGCTCACAAGCTATTGGTATGTACACTTTCTAAACCTTTCAGCTGCTGTTTACTTCTGTTGGAGCTTTATACTGGTATGATCTGTAAAATCCCTTTTGGTGTAACATCGTTACTCTGCCAATGATTGTAAACTTTTATAGATTTTTGCCTCGGCTAGCAGCGCTAGATGTCAGTGACGTAAGCCGTGCTAGGCATTATGGGATAGAGTGGGGCAAATAAGTATTTAGTCAACCACTAATTGTGCAAGTTCTCCCACCTGAAAATATTAGAGAGGCCTGTAATTGTCAACATAGGTAAACCTCAACCATGAGAGACAGAATGTGGAAAAAAAAACAGAAAATCATGTTGTTTGATTTTTAAAGAATTTATTTGCAAATCATGGTAGAAAAATAGTATTTGGTCAATACCAAAAGTTCATCTCAATACTTTGTTATGTACCCTTTGTTGGCAATAACGGAGGCCAGACGTTTTCTGAAGCTTTTCACACACTGTTGCTGGTATTTTGGCCCATCACTCCATGCAGATCTCCTCTAGAGCGGTGATGTTTTGGGGCTGTCATTGGGCAACACGGACTTTCAACTCCCTGCACAGATTTTCTATGGGGTTGAGATCTGGAGACTGGCTAGGCCACTCCAGGACCTTGAAATGCTTCTTACGAAGCCACTCCTTTGTTGCCCTGGCTGTGTGTTTGGGATCATTGTCATGCTGAAAGACCCAGCCACGTCTCATCTTCAATGCCCTTGCTGGTGGAAGGAGATTTTCACTCCAAATCTCTCGATACATGGCACCTTCATTCTTTCCTCTACACAGATCAGTCGTCCTGGTCCCTTTGCAGAAAAACAGCCCCAAAGCATGATGTTTCCACCCCCACGCTTCACAGTGGGTATGGTGTTCTTCAGATGCAATTCAGTACTCTTTCTCCGCCAAACACAAGAACCTGTATTTCTACCAAAAAGTTCTATTTTGGTTTCATCTGACCATAACACATTCTCCCAGTCCTCTTTTGAATCATTCAAATGCTCTCTAGCGAACCGCAGAAGGGCCTAGACGTGTACTTTCTTCAGCAGGGGGACACGTCTGGCAGTGCAGGATTTGAGTCCCTGGCGGCGCATTGTGTTACTGATAGTAGCCTTTGTTACTGTGGTCCCAGCTCTCTGTAGGTCATTCACTCGGTCCCCATGTGTGGTTCTGGGATTTTTGCTCACCGTACTTCTTATCATTTTGATGCCACAGGGTGAGATCGTGCATGGAGCCCCAGATCAAAGGAGATTATCAGTGGTCTTGTATGTCTTCCACTTTCTAATAATTGCTCCCACAGTTGATTTCTTCACACTAAGCGTTTTACCCATTGCAGATTCATTCTTCCCAGCCTGGTGCAGGTCTACAATTTTGTCTCTGGTGTCCTTCGACAGCTCTTTGATCCTGGCCATAGTGGAGTTTGGAGTGTGACTGACTGAGGTTGAGGACAGGTGTCTTTTATACCGATAATAAGTTAAAACAGGTGCCATTAATACAGGTAACGAGTGGAGCCTCGTTAGACCTTCTTAGAAGAAGTTAGACATCTTTGACAGCCAGAAATCTTGCTTGTTTGTTGGTGACCAAATACTTATTTTTCACTGTAATTTGGAAATAAATTCTTTAAAAATCAAACAATGTGATTTTCTGTTTTTTTTCCACATTCTGTCTCATGGTTGAGGTTTACCCATGTTGACAATTATAGGCCTCTCTAATCTTTTCAAGTGGGAGAACTTGCACAATTGGTGGTTGACTAAATACCTATTTGCCCCACTGTATACACAAAAATTGTATGTTAAAAATGGGGGGGTGAAGCTACTCCGCGGTTTTCACTTCATGCGGTTAGTTCTACTCCCCATTAACATCGATAAGTGATGGATCATTGCACCCTAAAATGACAAATATAAGTAAATTACCTTTAATATTAATCATGTTTTTGTGTCACAATAACTAGGAAACTGATAAATATCAGTGTATAACACTTAATGAATCTGTTCATATTTTCAAATGTCCAGTTGTTTGTACAACATTCCGAGTAGATCACTATAGAATTTTCCCACCGCTTTGTTTTTGAACCTGTAGATGCTTGCATGTATTGTGCACAAATGGAGGGAGAATGTATTTTATTTCATGTAAAGTCGCTAAGTGTTACATTATATGTGTAAAAAACATTTTCTTCAAAGCGAAAAGAAAGAAAATTTCACATTTCACATGGTGAATTAAACCCTTGTGGTCAAATGACATTCCTTTTTGTGCTCGTCGCTCCATCTCAAAAGCTCACTCACAGAATATTAACTTTTTTACATTTACCTCAACTAGCTTTCACAGTTGACCATGAATTATAACAATGGAAAGATCTCACTTTTGTCCCATCCTAAGAGACCCTGAAACCCAAAGAAATAAGACTTGTTTCTACTTTAACGCCAGATAAAAACGGCTGTAATTTTTTTCTGCACTTGAATGAATGAATGAATACGGTGACCTTTTGTACATGGATGCAGCTTCTCATTGTCTGCATATCTTACAAGGCATATTACGATGTACTTGCTTTTGATCACAAATTGTAAAGCCTAAACACATCACTGCTAATCATACACCAAGGTTGGCTGCTCTTAGCCTGGCAAACAAAGTATCTGTTTATCCACAAGGCAACTTTATAAAAAGTCATCATTCAAGTGATATTTTCTGTTCTTTTCTTTTGAATGAATCAAAGTACATTAATAGTGTGATTTTCTATTCATTTTTTCTAGCCAGTTTGTAAGGTTTTTAATGTGATAGACCTCCCAATCAGTGTGATGTCAATGGCACTGAAAATCCGCATTCTCAGACAAATTTGCTTTTGTGTTAAATTTCACCTTTTCCCTCTCTTCTCTCACTTCTGCCATCCCTAGTTTGAGAAAGAGGAGCAAGTGCACAGCATCGACATTGGTAATGAAGGCTCAGCGTTCGTCGAGGTTCTGGTGGGGAACTCTTCCTCCGTCCGAGACCAGGACTACGAGGTAGCCACTTAAATGGCATCCCTTCCCACACTTGTTGGTAGAGGTGGGAATCTTTGGGCACCTAACGATTCGATTACAATTACGATTCAGAGACTTTGATTCGATTATAAATCGATTATTGATGCCCCCGTCCCCCCAATTTAAAATTTTTTTTTTTTATGTTTTGTATATTTGTTCCAAAATTGTTCAAAAATCCTCTCAGGCTAAATAAACCAAACTGCTATTTTAGTATCAAGTTACCGGTTAAAAACAATAAATAAAATACTCAAGTCCCCATTCTGTATCAGCAGCTTTAAACTACATACAATTAATTTAGAATCAACCGTTAAAGTTGTTAAAATTGCGACCGTTATTCCATAATTTCCCTCATGTCTACTTTCGACATGTGAAAGTTTTAAAACGGTTTCATCATTTAAAGATAGATTCAAGTCAAGATTTTGCCGATTTAGGAGTATTTTAGATAAAAAGTAATTAGGTTCTCTACAACAGAGCCTTCTAGAGAAGTCTACTGCTTTAAGATGGCGCCTGTTTACTAGCGCGGGAAAGTCTGTCATTTCACATCTAGTCTAGATATATGTGATATCTACCATAGCCGTATGTTGCCGTATGTTTGTAGCAACTAGCAAATGGACGCTGTTTGTAGCGGCTGACGGCCGCAGTCAGGTATTATTGTGTTTTTTTTTTTACCTAGCGGCATTAGCTGCACATGATATTTACTCTCGATCCGTTCCTCATTGCATCCCGAAGACCGCGCTGACTGCGTTTTATTTCCACTTTACCTGGTATAATTCTATAATCGGAATTTGGATGTTTGTGAATCGTTCTCGAATCTTCCACGGCCGAATCGCGAATAATCTAAGAACCGGAAATTTTGACCGCCTCTACTTGTTGGCTAATCTCAGTCTATAAATGGTGGAAAATGAACCAAAAAAATCCCCTCAAACCAAAGTAGTTTTACATTGATAAAATTTTACTTGGGTAAAATTACTGGTGTAAAAAAAAATCTGCAGTGCTGAGTTGTTCAGACTGAGAAGCATCTTGTCCGCATCTGATATGAATCTACCTCCCGTATATGGTTTCAATCTGTCTGTGATTGTTCAAACTGCAAGAGGGCCATCCAGTTTCAATCTGGATGGGCTAAAAATCGAGTCTGAACAAGGCCTATGTAAGTTTTCAAGTCAATTTTCAGTGAGTTACTTTTTGTTTTTTTGTACCCTGCTGGCTTAAAATATTGGCACCCCTGCAATTCTGTCATATAATGCTCAAATTTTCCCAGAAAATGATTGTGATTACAAATGCTTTGGTAATAATATCTTCATTTATTTTGCTTGCAATGAAAAAACACAAAAGACAATGGGGGGAAAAAATGAAATCATTATCATTTTACACAAAACTCCAAAAATGGGCCAGACAAAAGTATTGGCACCCTTTGAAAAATAATGTGATGCTTCTCTAATTTGTGTTATTAACAGCACCTGTTATTTACCTGTGGCACATAACAGGTGGTGGCAATAACTAAATCACTTGCACTAAATCACTAAACACTTGCAGCCAGTTAAAATGGATTAAAGTGGACTCAACCTGTGTCCTTGTGTGTACCACATTGAGTATAGAGAAATGAAAGAAGGCCAAAGAACTGTCTGAGGACTGGAGAACCAAAATTGTGAGGAAGCATGGGCAATCTCAAGGCTACAAGTCCATCTCCAAAGACCTGAATGTTCCTGTGTCTACCGTGCGCAATGTCATCAATAAGTGTACCCTCCCTATATGTGGACGGAAAAGAAAAATTGAATAGAGATTTCAACGAAAGATTGTGCGGATGGTGGATAAAGAACCTCTACAAACAAGTTCAAGCTGTCCTGCGGTCCGAGGGTACAACAGTGTCAACCCGTACTATCCGTCGGCATCTGAATGAAAAGGGACTCTGTGGTAGGATACCTAGGAACAGAGACATAAACAAGCCAGGCTGGAGTTTTCCAAAACTTACCTGAGAATGCCAAAAAGACATAAGTAGAGCTTTTTGGGAAAAGGCATCAACAGAATTTACATGGGGGAAAAAATGAGGCCTTCAAAGAAAAGATGTTTTTGTTTGCTTTGCTGCCTCTGGCACTGCACTGGACTGCTTGACCTTGTGCATGGCTGTCTGAAGACTACCAACAAATTTTGCAGCATAATGTAGGGCCCAGTGTGAGAAAGCTGGGTCTCCCTCAGAGGTCAAGGGAAAGAACTAGAAAATGGTATGAGAGAAAGCACTGGAGACTTCTAAAGTGGCCAGCAATGAATCCAGACCTGAATCCCATGGACACCTGTGGAGAGATCTGAAAATGGCAGGTTGGAGAAGGCCCCCTTCAAATTTCAGAGACCTGGAGCAGTTGGCCAAAGAAGAATGGTTAAAATTCCAGCAGTGCATTGTAAGAAACTCATTGATGGATAGCGCAAGCAGTTGTTCGCAGTTGTCTAATGGTTGTGCTACCAAGTATTCGGGTGAGGTTGCCAATAGTTTTTTCTGGCCAATTTTTGGAGTTTTGTGTAAAATGGTAATGATTTTTTTTTTTTTTTTTTTTTTCATTCTCTTTTGTGCTTTTTCTTTGCAAGCAAAATAAATGACGACATGACTACCAAAGATTTTGTAATTGCAATCATTTTCTGGGAGTAATTTAGCATTATCTGACAGGATTGCAAGGGTTCCAATACTTTTCGCCAGCAGTGTATGTCTTTAGTGGGGTTTGTCAAATGTATAAAAAATACTGATATTAAAATGTTTTATCGGGATACAATATTTGTTTGCAAAAGTAATGATAGTGACATATTTGTTGTTGAATGATTAAAGGTCACAAGAAATTTGGTGTCATGGGGTGAATTTGATTTAGCAGTATTCTTGATAGTAATGGAGAGTATTTTTACATTTTTCATGTAAACTGACTGCTATCGATGGCGCTAGACGTCCCACCCATTTGAAGTGGGAGGAGTGGCAGCAAATGAACGCTGCCACCCTCCCAGTTCAAATGGATGGGACAGCTACTCGTGATAATTTAAATTGTTTTAATTTAGTTTTTAAGAACTACATTATAAATAGTCTATCACTCATGTAATTAGTTTTTAATGTGGCTTAAAGTTACGGTATGTTGAATTCAAGTGCAAGTTACAAAAAATACTCTGTTACAGTCATGAAAGTTAATGTACCTTGTGCTTTCCACCCCTTCATTCATTCAACCTTTTCAGGTGCTGCTGGTCACGTCATCCTTTATGTCGCCCACGGAAAGCCGCAACGGCACGAATATGAGCAAGGTACGCTTCTTCGGACCCGGACAACTGCAGAAGAGTACGGCACAGGAGAAGTGGGACCGTGTGAAAATTGTCTGCAGCCAGCCTTACAGTAAAGTAAGGATCTCAACATGCAGTTATTTGTCATACCAGGTTGTTAAGCAGTGTCTGACCAAGCCATGGTCGCAATTAATTCCACATTCAAGTGAGTATGCAGTAGAGGTGTGCAAAATTTCCGATTCTTAGATTATTCGCGATTCGACAGTGGAAGATTCGAGAACAATTCACAAACATCCAAATTCCGATTATTGAAATATGCCAAGTAAAGAGGAAGTACAACACACTCAGCGCGCCGTGCGCTCTTCGGTACGCAATGAGGAAGAACGGAGCGAGAGTAGCTAAACATCATGCTTCTCATTATCCGGCCCCTCGGGTAATGCCAATGCTCAACTCACGGCTCTAGCTCAACTCATGCCACGAGATAAAAAAACACAACAACATACCTGACTGCTGCCGAAAAGCTGCTACAAGTACATCCACATAATGGATAATAGATATCATTTATATCGGGCTAGATGCACCATTGATTCGGTAGCGTTGCAGCACATCTACAAAAAGCTAGATGCGGGCTTTAGTAAACGGCCGCCATCTTAAAGCAGTACACTTCCCTGCAAGGCTGCTGTAGCGAACCTTCCAAGCAAACCTAATTACCTTTTTATCTAAAATACTCCTAAATCGGTAAAATATTGACTTGAATCTATCTTTAAAATAGTTTTAAAAGTTTCACATGCCGAAAGTAGACAAAAGGGAAATTATGGAATAACAGGAGCAATTTTAACAACTTTAACAGTTGATTGACAACATTAAATTAATTGAATGTAGTTTAAAGCTGCTGATACAGAATGGGGACTGGAGTTTTTTTATTTACTGTTATTTTTGTATATTTGTTTACTGCTATATGTTAACTTGATACTGAAATAGTAGTTTGGTTTAGCCTGAGAGTATTTTTGAACTATTTTGGAACTAATGTACAAAACATTAAAAAAAAAAAAAAAAAAAAAGGAGGGGGGTGCATCAATAATCGTTTTATAATCGAATCGGAGCCTCTGAATCGTAATCGAATCGTTAGGTGCCCAAAGATTCCCAGCTCTAGTATGCAGTAATTTAGTATTAAATGGACTATACGGGATTTTTAGAGTTAATTTATCATACTTTTTTACTCCATGCATGTACCAACAATGCCCTGATGAGTACGCAGAGGTCTTACATTTTAACTAAGATTCCTGTAAAAAAGCCTTCTTGCATACCTTCAATAGGGAGTAGTCTTTCCTTGGCAAAAGCACTTTTCTAACCCAAGTTTTATACCCACAGAAGACTTGCTACTCAGTGTTTTGTACATTTCTGGGTTTGATTTGGTGGGCCAAACACTCACGTCTTTATGTTCGTGCTCATACAAGCATACACTCCATGCACAAGCTGTAGTTATGCTTTAGGGCAGAGGTGACAATAGCGAGTAAAAAAGTGACGAACTCCGTATAGTGTCTCTTGGCGAACACACGCTTGTTCGCGTCCCCGTGACAGCAGGGCTGTTTCAGCGAGCCTCTGCCTAGTCTCCACTTGTGAAAAACACTTTTCTAACCCACTTTTTAAACCCACGTAAGACTTGCTACTTAGTATTTTTATTTTCTGGTGCTGATTTGATGGGCCAAACACTCATGTCTTTATGTTCGTACTCGTACAAGCATACATGCCATACACATGCTGCAGTTATGCTGTAGGCCAGAGGTGGCAATAGCGAGTAAAAAAGTGATGAACTCCGTATGGTCCCTTTAAAGAAAAAAAAAAAAAGTATTCTGTATATGCTGGTATCGATGCAAATACAGATACCACACAGCTGTATTGTGGAATCGGTGCAGGATCCAAATATTGATATTATCGTAACACTCCTGATATATGAAATGCCTCTTTTAGAACATAGCATATGGCCTCGCCTTCATCAAGTTCCACTCGCCTCCAGACAAAAATGACCCTCCAGTGACATCACCAGTAAGACATTCACCATTTGTTTGATTGTTTTATTTTTTGCTTTCTGTGTTTCTTTAACATAATTAATTGGTTTCCTTTCTTGCCCGATGAGCAGAAGTTGACCAAGCTGGGTCAATTCCGGGTGAAAGACGACGCTCCCACTTCAGGCTCCAACATCCAACCCGGCAGTCTTTTCTTCAGCGCCAAGTCCAGTACTTCCCCCAAAGGTAAATGTGTTGAAAAGCTGGCTCGGGGCTCTGCAAGCTGCGGTTCCAGAGTCATATGTGACTCTTTATGACTTTGAAAAACAATAAGTATTTGATTTGAATAATGTTCATTTTGAAAATGATAGTTTTAAGAAAATAAAAAAGTTATATCACTCTATATATACTTCGCAAGCACCATCGGTATGCAGCACCTGATTGATTTGTTCATCCGACTTGTTTTCCTCATGTAGCTTCACCACAGAGTAACAAGTTGAGCTACGCTGCTGCCACTCTGCAAGCCGCCGGCCCAGCTGCCACAGCAACCACCCCTTCATCATCTTCCGCTTCACCACAGGTACTAAACATCATTCTCCATTTTGGGACACATGGCGGTCGTGACAAGCTTTCTAAGCGTGCACTTCAATGAACTTCATTTTTGTAAAGTTTTGTCGATGGTGGTGACGCATTAATATTTGATTAACTCATCGGCTGCCATTGCCGGTGATAGAACTGGTTTCACATTGACCACAAGGTCATGTTGGCATATTAACATTTACAACACTGAAATTAAGGGAAACATCAACAACCTTCATACTGTTCTAACGGGCTTAATGTTGTTTAAAAAATTAATTCATTGGTTAAGGTAGGAGGACCAGTTAAATATATACACAGTTAAATGAAAATAAATATGTAATTGAAATATTATTATTTCAATATTTGTTTAAATTGTTTTTTCAATTTTAATATGTTTAGTTCGATATTTATATCAACATTTTTTATTTTCATAAGGATTTATTTCAACATTTACATTAGGTGTTTGTTTCAAAATTTTAATCTATTTTTTTCATTTTAATTTGATTTTTTATTCAATTTTTTCAAATTTTATTTCAAGATTTATTTCCTTCATTTTAACATTTACAGTGGGGCAAATACATATTTAGTCAACCACCAATTGTGAAAGTTCTCCTACTTGAAAAGATTAGAGAGGCCTGTAATTATCAACATGGGTAAACCTCAACCATGAGAGACAGAATGTGGGGGGAAAAAATCCAGAAAATCACATTGCTTGATTTTTAAAGAATCCATCCATCCATCATGTATTTCCAAATTAGAGTGGAAAATAAGTATTTGGTCACCTACAAAAAAGCAAGATTTCTGGCTAACTTCTAACTTCTTCTAACAAGGTCTAACGCGGCTCCACTCGTTACCTGTATTAATGGCACCTGTTTTAACTCATTATCGGTATAAAAGACACCTGTCCACAATATCAGTCAGTCAGACTCCAAACTCCACTATTGCCAAGACCAAAGAGCTGTCGAAGGACTCCAGAGACAAAATTGTAGACCTGCACCAGGCTAGAAAGACTGAATCTGCAATAGGTAAAACGCTTGGTGTAAAGAAATCAAGTGTGGGAGCAATTATTAGAAAATGGAAGACATACAAGACCACTGATAATCTCCCTCGATCTGGGGCTCCTTGCAATATCTCACCCCGTGGCGTCAAAATGATAACAAGAACGGTGAGCAAAAATCCCAGAACCACACGGGGGGGACCTAGTGAATGACCCACAGAGAGCTGGGACCACAGTAACAAAGGCTACTGTCAGTAACACAATGCGCCGCTAGGGACTCAAATCCTGCACTGCCAGACGTGTCCCCCTGCTGAAGCCAATACACGTCCAGGCCCGTCTGCGGTCCGCTAGAGAGCATTTGGATGATCCAGAAGAGGACTGGGAAAATGTGTTATGGTCAGATGAAAACAAAATAGAACTTTTTGGTAGAAACACACGTTCTCTTGTATGGAGGAGAAAGAATACTGAATTGCATCGGAAGAACACCATACCCACTTTGAAGCATGGGGGTGGAAACATCATGCTTTGGGGCTGTTTTTCTGCAAAGGGACCAGGACGACTGATCTGTGTAAAGGAAAGAATGAATGGGGCCATGTATCGAGAGATTTTGAGTGAAAATCTCCTTTTCATCAGCAAGGGCATTGAAGATAAGACGTGGCTGGGTCTTTCAGCATGACAATGATCCCAAACACACAGTCGGGGCAACAAAGGAGTGGCTTCGTAAGAAGCATTTCAAGGTCCTGGAGTGGCCAAGCCAGTCTCCAGATCTCAACCCCACAGAAAATCTGTGGAGGGAGTTGAAAGTCCGTGCTGCCCAGTGACAGTCCCAAAACATCACTGCTCTAGAGGAGATCTGCATGGAGGAATGGGCCAAAATACCAGCAACAGTGTGTGAAAAGCATGTGAAGAGTTACAGAAAACGTTTGGCCTCTGTTAATGCCAACAAAGGGTACATAAACATGTATTGAGAATTTTAGATGAACTTTTGATATTGACCAGATACTTATTTTCCACCATGATTTGGAAATAAATTCTTTAAAAATCAAACAATATGATTTTTTTTTTTTTTTTTTCCACATTCTGTCTCTCATGGTTGAGGTTTACCCATGTTGACAATTACAGGCCTCTCTAATATTTTCAAGTGGGAGAACTTGCACAATTAGTGGTTGACTAAATACTTATTTGCCCCACTGTATTTCAATATTTATTTATCTAATCTTTTATTTTAACATTGGTTTATTTCCAATTTTCTGTATTTCATTTTTATTCATTTTCATTTGTACTTTTCAATATTTTCATTTTAATTTATTTCAACATGCATTTCATGTCGATATTTATTTCATTATTTCAACTTTTTAGTATTTATTTCAATTTAATTTTTTTTTAATTCTTTAAAGTTTTTATTTTTTTCAACCACATTTATTTAACTTTTTAAATGTCATCATTGACAGTGAAAGGCATAATTACTACCTTGACATTAAGTTTTCCAGCACATAATTGACAACTAGGTGCGACAAATTTCCAAAAGCTAAAGAAGCCACTAAATTGCGTGTACGAATGCTATCATTTCAAATTTAAAAGCATAGCCGCAATTTCAGCACTTATTAATGTCTGTCATGTGGACGGTAATTATTTAAATTAGCCCCAAAAGTACAGACTGTTTCACAGATGCATTTTCAAAATTAGACAGATTGCATAAGATTCGCTTGCTTGTTTAATTTCACACTTGATGGGAAGCCAGGCACTCCAGAGACCAACTATTTGTATACGAACAATAAAAAGTCAATTTTCCATTAGCGTCTCGTTCAAGCTTTTCCTACAATAATGGAATCATGTCGATTTTCGATTAGTAGTTGCTTGGCAACTCCAAAATCGTCACTGGCAGTGACAAAAACGTGTCCGACTGGTTTTGTTGTGATTTTTCTTTCAAATTGATGACGCTCAGCAGCATTTGGGATGCTTTTTTTTGTTTTGTTTGAGCATCATCATCAAGCGTATTGAACAGACACTTGCTGCTGACGCTGTGTCCTTTCTTCGCTTCTTTGTGAATATGGAAAAAAGAGCTCTTTGTGAGACTAGAAGCCGAGCACAGTACTCAACAAATATAGCCAGGGCCACTTCATGGCTTCAATCTGCTGTTTATTCAGGTGTCGTGCCCGGCTGAGCGCTGGGTGCTTATCGAGACTTGCAGTGAAGGCATTTCTGTGTTATCTCATTTCTTTTTGGCATTTCTTCACAATTTTAGAACATTTTCAAAGTGCTTTAAGTAGGACATACTTTGGGCAAAACGCAGTAAAATTCAATTCATTCTTGGGATGACAGGGTTATACAAATCCGAGCATTTACGTTTTCGTTTGTTGCATTAAGTTCATGAAATGGTCTGTTCGGAATAAAACAAGTAAAACAAATATCAACGTACATTTAATAAATTTATAATTGGTTATGTACGCATAAAAACATGAGAATTATTTATATTTAAATGTTTCACATACACATGGTATATATTATTTTCTTACTTTCCATACCACTGGTGTCAAACCTGCGGGCCAGGGGCAAGATCCGGCCAGTCACACCATTTGGTCTGGCCTGCGAAAAATGTGCATCAACTTCATGTTTCTTGCCAAAATAGGGTATCCGCAAGAGTGGTAAAAAGTCTAAAATCCAATCATTTGATTTTAAATAATTTTAAGCAACACTTGGTAACTTTTCAGTTTTAGTCGATTTTAGCGACATCGGTGTACAAAAGCGGTAGTATTTTTCCTTACGGAAGACTACATTTCCCATGAGGACACGCGCACACACGCAGTGTCCTAAAATCATAATGGATGAAACAACATTTCTGTTTCCAGCTGCTGTGTGAAGGATGAAAAGTAATAATGTAATGAATCCAATTGTGGCTAAACAATAGCATATGACGGCTAACAACCGTGTAGCTTAGTGTGGCTCACCCACCCCACCCAAACTTGTCAGCGCTGATGAAATAGGTTGGAAGGTGGGGGGTGAGGGGGTCGCGTCACCCCAGTAAGTGAAAGCCGGGCATATTTGTATTCTGTATATCCTAGTAGCGGGCCATTCTTTTTCCTTCTCAGACAAAACTTTTTGTCCCTGTTGCTCTGCCATCTTTGCAGAATTCGCGCGAAAGCGTTACCATTAGAAGTGGGAATCTTTGGGCACCTCACGATTCGATTACAATTATGATTCGGAGGCTACGATTCGATTATAAATCGATTATTGATGCACCCCTCCTCCCCCCGCCCCAAGCTATTAGCGGCTTTTAATGTTTCGTACATCAGTTACAAAAATTGTACAAAAATCCTCTCAGGCTTAAAAGGTATGAAACTAAGGGGCTGTGAAATATCAATAGAACCGTTATGTGGCAAGATAACAAATATTAATAAAGTTAACAAAAAAATAAATCGCATTCATGAGCAATTATCAAAAATAGATCGAAAATGACGAACATTTCTGAAAGTATTCCGGAAACAGCCGAATGGGGCGGAGACGTCATAACAAGGAAACAAAAGGTCGAGGCAGGTGCCATCGTTGTTTATCGACGAGAGAGTTGCGTTCGTGTTTTATCAAAAAATCGCTAAAATGGTTCAAACCTGTCATGCTATGTGGTTTACAAATAGCCATTTGTCGCAATGTAGTACCCATGAGTTCCCGAACGCGAGAAAAAGAGCTGGACTACGCAGACAATGAGTAAAGTTCGTCAGTGCTAAGAGGGCTAATTTTGCAGACCCAGCCTCCGGCACGGTTTTGTGTGGTGCGCATTTTACACCTGAAAGCTTTACGAACTATGGACAAATGAAATCAGGTTTTGCTAAGAAATTGCTGCTGAAAGCAGATGCGGTGCCCACCTACACGCGCAACCACCTAAATGTCCCGAGATAACAAGAAAGAGGACGATGACTGGCTCTGATGAGACCACCCTACCACCCCAGGCAAAGCAAAGGAGGGAAATGGCCAGAGTGAGTACTCTTTTATAATAAAAAACATATCACGCGTTAGATATAGGACTGGACACATGCATAAATTATCGCTCTTAAAATATAAAGAACAAATCCTCTAATCCCATTCATATTTGTGTCGGTTGGCAGAGTGAAAACCGATGATAGCACATTAAATGATAATTATTCTATACATTATTTTGCGGTCACGGTGTATCAGCTTCACAAAAAGAAATGCAAAACAAACCATTCGTTGCCGCCGGTGTTTCATCAGTGTGATTGCTCCCCTCAATGATCCTTTCATTAGGCTGCATTGGCTTTCGTTTGGGCTCAAATTGATAACCCAAAACACCAAAGAAAGGTTCATAACTCTCTTCGTCACCATTACAAGAATGTTCGTTACGTCGGATTCATCGCTGCAACTAGAAACAAAATTGTCCGCCATCATCGCCGCCATTCAGTACTAAGCACTGAACCGGTTGTTTCCTTATAATGACGTCACACACACAATATGCTAGATTTCAGGTATCTCGGGGGCGGGTCGTTTTAGCTTGACAATCGACCTAATTTCTATCATTTTCTTGGTGTTGCGATGTGTGTAATTACACGAAGTGGCATGATATATATTCAAAAGGCATGCGTTGATGGATAAATGATGGAATATTAGCATTTCCCCAGGTGTTGTCATACCCTTTAAATAAATGACTATTTCAGGATCAAGTTAACATTTCAAAACAGTAAATAAAATACTGTAGTTACCCTTCTGTATCAGCAGCTTTATACTACATTCAATTAATTTAATGTTGTGAATCAAACGTTACAGTTGTTAAAATTGCTCCCGTTATTGCATAATTCCCTTTCTGTCTATTTTCAACATGTGAAAGTTTAAAAACTGTTTTAAAGATAGATTCAAGCCAAGATTTTGCTGATCTGGGAGTATTTTAGATAAAAAGTTAATTAGGTTCGCTTGAAAGGTTTGCTACAACAAATAAGAATAATTTTATTTTACCCTACCCCTTAAAAACCTATTCATGTTACCTTGCTTCAGTCTCGCTTTTACAGTGGGGCAAATAAGCATTTAGTCAACCACCAATTGTGCAAGTTCTCCCACTCAAAAATATTTGAGAGGCCTGTAATTGTCAACATAAGTAAACCTCAACCATGAGAGACAGAATATGGACAAAAAACCTAGAAAATCAAATGGTTTGATTTTTAAAGAGTTTATTTGCAAATCATGGTGGAAAATAAGTATTTGGTCAATACCAAAAGTTCATCTCAATACTTTGTTATGTACCCTTGGTTGGCAATAACAGAGGCCAAACGTTTTCTGTAACTCTTCACAAGCTTTTCACACACTGTTGCTGGTATTTTGGCCCATTCCTCCATGCAGATCTCCTCTAGAGCAGTGATGTTTTGGGGCTGTCGTTGGGCAACACGGACTTTAAACTCCCTCCACAGATTTTCTATAGGGTTGAGATCTGGAGACTGGCCAGGCCACTACAGGACCTTGAAATGCTTCTTACGAAGCCACTCCTTTGTTGCCCTGGCTGTGTGTTTGGGATCATTGTCATGCTGAAAGACCCAGCCATGTCTCATCTTCAATGCCCTTGCTGATGGAAGGAGATTTTCACTCAAAATCTCTCGATACATGGCCGCATTCATTCTTTCATTTACACAGATCAGTCGTCCTGGTCTGTTTGCAGAAAAACAGCCCCAAAGCATGATGTTTCCACCCCCATGCTTCACAGTGGGTATGGTGTTCTTCGGATCCAATTCAATATTCTTTCTCCTCCAAACATGAGAACCTGTGTTCCTACCAAAAAGTTCTATTTTGGTTTCATCTGACCATTACACATTCTCCCAGTACTCTTCTGGATCATCCAAATGCTCTCTAGCGAACCGCAGACGGTCCTGGATGTGTACTTTCTAAGCAGGGGGACACGTCTGGCAGTGCAGGATTTGAGTCCCTAGCGGCGCATTGTATTACTGATAGTAGCCTTTGTTACTGTGGTCCCAGCTCTCTGTAGGTCATTCACTCGGTCCCCCCGTTGGTTCTGGGATTTTTGCTCACCGTTCTTGTTATCAATTTGACGCCACGGGGGGAGACCTTGCTTGGAGCCCCAGATCGAGGGAGATTATCAGTGGTCTTATATGTCTTCCATTTTCTAATAATTGCTCCCACAGTTTATTTCTTTACACCAAGCGTTTTACCTATTGCAGATTCAGTCTTCCCAGCCTGGTGCAGGTCTACAATTTTGTCTCTGGTGTCCTTCGACAGCTCTTTGGTCTTGGCCATAGTGTAGTTTGGAGTGTGACTGACTGTGGTTGTGGACAGGTGTCTTACACTGATAATGAGTTAAAACAGGTGCCATTAATACAGGTAACGAGTGGAGCCTCATTAGACCTCGTTAGAAGAAGTTAGACCTCTTTGACAGCCAGAAATCTTGCTTTTTTTTTTTTAGGTGACCAAATACTTATTTTCCACTCTAATTTGGAAATAAATTCTTTAAAAATCAAACAATGTGATTTTCTGTTTTTTTTTCCCCACATTCTGTCTCTCATGGTTGAGGTTTACCCATGTTGACAATTACAGGCCTCTCTAATCTTTTCAAGTAGGAGAACTTGCACAATTGGTGGTTGACTAAATACTTATTTGCCCCATTGTAAATGTTTGGATTTTTGAAGATGCTATAACGAGTTATGTGTTGACAGCTTAGTTAGCATCATAACGGAGAAAACATTCAACAGAACCAATTTAAAGTACTTACATCCATGGGAAAGTGGCCATTAGCTGTAGTGTTTACAAATCTTGGTTCATAACAGACAAATTTCCGGTGTTTTTAGTTAGACTAAGCTTTTTCTATTACAATGTGAAAAAACTGTGACTGATTTCATATACTTTGCAAGTAATTCCGGGCTTCCAAATTTTCTTTTGTACTTTTTCCTGATATCTGTGTGAAATGGTTCTTAAATTGCATTCATTATAGTCTGTAAAAAGTCTCAAATTTGGCTTGTTGAAACCTGCAAAGGCCCTGTAAAATAAACATTTTAATAAAATATCTCAATTCAAGATCGAGGACTTTAGGAATCAGAATTTTACTGTTTTTCCTTTTTGAAAAACAAATTTGGCCTGATTTAATGCAGCAGTTCCCCATCTTTCATCCATTCAGTTTTCATCCGCCTAGCAACCCACTCACCCATTTATTGTTTAATTATTGATTTCTTAATATCCATCAATCTAGACACCTGCGAAGAGAAAATTTGAGTTTAGCAAAGAGCGTCAGTCAGCCCCTGGCCCTCCTCCGCCAAAGAAAAGTAGCCCAGGAAACTCACCAGAATCAAAACTCACGACTCCTAAAGTCAAGACAAGCACGCCGAGCCCTGGTGCCTCCAAAGGTGACACCCTAAAAATATTAACGCAAAATAGTTAGAACAGTATTTATTTATTTATTTACACACACAAATAATTGCGCATCGTTATTCTTGATAGCCTTGCCGGAGAAGACATCTGCAGAAAAGAAGCGTGAGAGTTTGCCAAAAGCCAAAGAGCACCGGTCCAAAGGTGCTAAGAGTCCAGAGCGAGTGCCCTTCAAGCGCATCATGGAGGGAGTGGTGTTTGTTCTAAGTGGCTTCCAGAATCCTTTCAGGGGAGAACTGAGGGAGAAGGCTCTAGACATGGGAGCCAAGTATCAGCCTGACTGGACGCCCGACTCCACACATCTCATGTAAGTCAGCTTTGCAGTTGAGCGGCGCCTCTGGGGAACAGTGCATTTTTTATTTCAGGCAAAGTTACTTTAATCAATATCATTGTCATGGTTTTCCACATAAAACAACAATGTATGGGAGTAGAGAACCAATTTGGGCAGGTCTACTATATTTTTAAAAATGTTCAGCGACAGAATTTTGTTGAAATGATGACTAATATGTTGTTATAAGCCATTTATTAACTATGCTAAAACATAGTCTTACAAAAATCTTGAACGAGTTAAAAAAAAATACATGCAATTCATTGCAATGGCAAAGAGCTAGCACAGGTTTGTCCACGTATTGACCATTGCGCTTTAAAATGTATCAGCAAATGTGGTTAGAATATTTTATTATGATTTTATGAGTTGTTTGATGTTGTCGGGGAGCCGATAATATTGGCCAACAGTAGCATTTTAAAAACAATATTGGATTTTATTGACACCTGTTTTCCATTATCGGATTTGGGCCAATATGTTTGTTACATTCAAAGTGAAATCAAAGCTTTCTGCCATTGTACAAGGTCTGGTCATAGTTTAGTACAAAAGTGATACTTAGTGACCATTAGAATGCTCCAAAACAAGATGCTTGGGATTTGTTATGTGAGCAGACCATTTGCATTCATGGTGCAAAAATTAGATCAACAATAAATGATTGAAAAATAATGAATTATCAACTCATTACAGGTAACTACTGAAGTTACAAGAAAATAGTAATTAAGAAAATTAATGAAACACAAAAATCTGTGCAAAAGCCCTGCAAAATGCATCTTGGTAATTATCATTGCATCGGCATGTCCTATGTGTTAGGATCGCGGAACCGGTGGGGGGATCCCAACGCAGACAATAGGGAAACAGAGATGAGAGTTGCCAAGTTTATTGAACAGAGGAGGATTGATTGCGGGGCAGGCAACATGGATAGCAGTTGGTTGGTGGGTTGGCAGTCCACTGGTAAGCGGAGGTATTTGAGGAGGGGTGCACTATGATTGCCTGCCTGTATTTGTAATACTGTGGTCGCCTTCTAGTGGCTCTTTGAGGGAAATACTGTAAACGTGACGTAATTGTGAATGATTCCTTTTATTTAATTATGTACATTTGGGCTCATTTCAGTTGATATTATTTATATGGGGCATTTATTTTCTTTAACTTCAGCTGAAGTTGTTCTTATTTTTCACAGAATGTTTATTTTATTTGGAAAATCGTGAAGTTGTTACATTTATCATTATTAAAGCATCCAGAGGGGCATCGCAATACAATTACCAATAAGACGTTAAGTGCACGACCGCCTATATCGGTATCGGTTTGATATCTGTATCAGATTTTTGGAATTGGACTATATCGGGATATTGGTTTTCAGTTAAATAGTCATTCGGACAGCTCTAGATTTTATACAAAGCTTTCTGGATTTGAATCTTAAATGTCTGTAACATCTGCTTCTGCTAAAGAAAAACGTCAACAAAAAACATGAAACATTTGTGTGTGAAATTCTTGGAACGTTCTAGGTTGTCTCAAACAAAAAAAACTTTTAAGATAAAAAAAAAAGATAACTCACCACTTGAGGTAATTTATAGTTTGTGGAATTTTTGTTAGTTTAATTTTTTTATTTCACTTCATTTCATGGTTAGTTTCAAATACAATTTGAACAAATATTTGTATTTGTGCTTTATATAAAAAGTTTAATGGGGGGTGGTACCATAATAGTAATTGTCTATGTGAAATATGCTGAAAAAGAAAGAAAAGAAAATACAAATATTTGTTTTTTGAAGAATTTCCATTTTAATTTTTTTTTTTTTTTTCCTAAACCTTTTTTACCACAGTTAATGAACCTGTTTATTTCCAAGGATGGGAAAAAGTAAATATGCCTGTTGTGAAATTTCTACAAAATTTCTCTGCTCAACCTTTTCCCTTTGCCTTCTAATTTTGACTGGCTCTGGGGCGATATTTAAATTAATATTTCATTGCGATCGAAAGTTGTGCCTCTCTTGATTACAGAAAGCACACCACAATATTAGAGCACTTTCAGCCCAACTGAATTCACATCATAGTTTTGTATTCATGATGTTCAAGTACAGCACAGCTCCCGCTCTTAAAGCCTAAACACTGTCTGACTTCGTTTCAAACGAGATGTGAAGAAGGTGTGACGGCCTCATTAGCACTCCCGCCATCACCGAGTTTTACAGCTACGAAGCGAAACATCGGCCTCGCCTGCACTCTTTATGCAATCTAATCTTGTATGTGTGTTTGTCTCTCTTCATGTCCTCTCATTAATGTCCAGCTGTGCCTTTGCTAACACCCCCAAGTACAGCCAGGTGAAGTCAGCGGGCGGCATGATCGTGCGCAAGGAATGGGTCATTGATTGCCATAAAAGGAAACAGAAACTTTCCTATAAGAGGTAAGCTGGAAGCGAATGAGGGAGGGTTGCGTGTGCACTTTGCAATTTCATGACACACACTGTAAAGCAAGAATTCTACACTTGTATTGTGTCTAAAATGAATATCAACTTGGGTTTTCCTTTGTTAAAGTTTGTCATTGGCTGCCAATGACTGCTAAAGACGTTCAGTCCATTTAATCTGTTTAATGGCTTGGACATCTATTGCAGTTAATGGCAGTGAAAGAGTTGTTCACAGACCAAAAAAATAAAAGGTCAATCCATGGTTGGCTGCTCAACGTGCTTGTTATTAGGGCTACTACAAACAACTATTTTGATAGTTGAGTATTCACAGATTCGTTTTCATATACGTTATATCAAGGGCGTTGGTTTGCATTGGGACGGTAGGGACAAAACACGACCAACTTTTCAGGATGCTCAGATTGTCCCTACCAACTTTTAAGCAACTTTATTTGCGTTACATAATGGCTTCAGTTATATAGGTCATTTAGATTGTCTTTCCATATGTTTTAATTGTTGTAATTGGCCCTACCATCATTAGGTGAATTATTTTCAGTATGTTCAGACATACATGTACTTCTTTTCACTTGCTAAATGTGCCGGTCCATTTTTGTCCTCCTAAAAGCACATTTGATTGGCTGATGACCTGACACCCCCCCCCCACCACCACCACCACCACCCACACACACACACACACACACACACACACACACATAAGATATTCGGGATATTAGACAGTTTTTTTTTTTCAGCCAGCAGCCGCTACTGTTAGAAATGTAAAAAGACATCAATGTTGTGGAAGCGGGAAACACACCACTAATTTTGCTACTGAAAGTCTGACATGCATCAGAGTTAGCATAACATTAGACTGTGTGAACTTGCTTACCTGCAAAACTTGAGTAGGTAGATGCTTAGAGAGAAGTGTCCTCCTGTCAGGGGTCGCGTTAACCGGATATTTTCCGTCGTTGACCGGTTTCTTAAAACGGTGACGGAAAAAACTGACGTCCGTCCGTCATTTTGACAGGTTGCAATTCACACCCCAGACCACAGGGTGGCGAGTTAGCATATTAATTAGCTATTGTCTCTCTTAATGCATGACGTCGTTGGCTCTTCTGTCAGAATATTGTAGCGTCACCGGGGTCTGGCGGCGGCACCGTGATTGACACATCAACGCGAGGTTCTTATTGGTGCACCCGGTGTGCCAGCGCGTCATCCAATTGATGGACAAGATTGCCGTCCAATCACATGACGCCACAACTCCGCCCCCCTGACTGGAGCCGCCATATTGTGTGTCAGCTGTTCATGTTTACACATTACCGCTACGTACATGCCTCCTATTACGGCGTGTTTTTCTGCTCGTTAATATTAATAATCAAAATGGTGAAGGCTTGTGTGGCGGTTGGTTGCTGTAACAGAAAAGATAGACGGAGAGACTTGAAGTTCTACCGTATTCTGAGAGACCCGGGAGGATGAGAGCGAGATGGACTGCTGTAATTCGACAAGAAATCTGGGCACCAAACGATCACCACAGACTATGTAGTAGTCATTTTATATCTGGTAAGATGCATTTAATATATATTTAGAAGATTTTGAGCTGACAACCACAATTAAGATCATTGTGTGACGTTGGTGATTGGGGTCTATATTGTTGGCTCTTTTTCTTTGGGGGCGGAGTTGTTGGCGGTAAGCAGAGTAAAAAGGGAGAAAAATACCACGACTCCCGTGTCTAATTTTTCGCCGCCAAGCAAGCGTTACAATATTAATTAAAAATGAATGAAAACTAAATACCATTGAATATGTCATCATTATCATTTTAAAAATTTAAGTGACCGGTAAAAATAGACTATGACCGGATTTTTATGACCCTGTCAGTCAAAATGACAGACAACGAAAATGTCTAGCGCAACCTCTGCCTCCTGTATGTGTTTTCTACTGCTAACGTTAATTAAACTGTGAGAAATGTAGAGAACTGAGTAGGTCAGTTCACTAGGTCCCCCCGTGTGGTTCTGGGATTTTTGCTCACCGTTCTTGTTGTCATTTTGATGCCACAGGGTGAGATCTTGAATGGAGCCCCAGATCGAGGGAGATTATCAGTGGTCTTGTATGTCTTCCATTTTCTAATAATTGCTCCCACAGTTGATTTCTTTACACCAAGCAATTTACCTATTGCAGATTCAGTCTTCCCAGCCTGGTGCAGGTGTACAATTTTGTCTCTGGTGTCCTTCGAAAGCTCTTTGGTCTTGGCCATAGTGGAGTTTGGAGTGTGACTGACGGAGGTTGTGGACAGGTGTCTTTTATACCGATAATGACTTAAAACAGGTACCATTAATACAGGTAACGAGTGGAGCCTCGTTAGACCTCTTTGACAGCCAGAAATCTTGCTTGTTTGTAGGGGACCAAATACTTATTTTCCTCTCTAATTTGGAAATAAATTCTATAAAAATCAAACAATGTGATTTTCTGTTTTTTTTTTTTCACATTCTGTCTCTCATGGTATAGGTTTACCCATGTTGACAATTACAGGCCTCTCTAATCTTTTCAAGTAGGAGAACTTGCACAATTGGTGCTTGACTAAATACTTATTTGACCCACTGTACTGTACGTTGATGGACATATGGATCGAGACTGTGCATTCTATTTTGGTGATGGAAGGCTCGACTTATGCTCCACCTTTGTTAATATTTTTCTAATAGTTTTATAAATTGTAATTTATTAACCTGTTTTCCACATGCACCAATTGTTTTAAATAAAACAAGAAATGGACTTTCGTTGTCCAAAAGTTTTATTGCGATTATTATCTGCAATAAAAAAGAATGACATACTATTTATGTTCATATGTACATGTGTAATGAGCTCATAATACAATTACTATAAACAGATGAAAAAATACCTTGTAGTATTTCCTTGTAACAACAAAATCTAAGTCAGCCCTTCCACATTCAGCATCTGTAATATTATTTGTAATTTTGCCTCATTTTGGTCACTCAAGTGGCTGGTGTATCAATCTACACCTCATGTTAACACAGGCTGCACAGATTGTTAGAATTTTTTCCACGACCGATCAATGAAGTGATAAGAACATATGCACACCACAGAAAGTCCTGGAGCTTCATCTACGTAATGGCGAATCCATTTTTGGAGAATTTGTGGGTTCCTCTGGTTTTGATTTTGCAGTTTGTCTTTGTCAACTTTGTCTACCCACTGCTTACTTCAACCTCACTTCATGTTGTTCTGTCTAAACCGGAAGTTCATAGCAGAAAATGTCAAAGATGGCGCCGCCCATGTTTTGCTCAGGAAAGTTGTCTATACTGTAAATACTAATAATCATGGTTCTCAAAAGTAAATGCATCTGTTTACAAATATTTCATTTCAATTTTTTATAATAATTTATTCATGATAGTATGTCTGCTTTCATCGAGGAACACACGAGTCAGTGGTACTTTAGTTTTTTTGCTTTTAAAATGGGCTTTCAAAATATAGTTTTAAAAAAAGAAACACAGAAAGAATATGTACTGTTTTTTTTTCCTTCTCATTCATTCGTTGCAAAGACCTCCCAGTTCAAATGGGTTGGATGTCTATCGCCGTCAAGTGCATCAAATGAATTAAAGAAAACCACCACCATCTACAAGTTATACTAATAAACGTAATGACTACGACTACGAGTAACCTGCAAAGTCTGAAAAGTTGCAGTAATGCAGTGTTGTACACCTCAAGCTACGTGATTTAAATGTAAAAAGAGCACTAAAGCATCGTGTCCAACAACCTGCTTTTAACAAAAGTGCAACATTGTTCACCCTAATTTAAATCCACATCTGTCACTCTAAATTCCCTCGAGCCGTACGGCACATGTCAGATGTGAAGAATTGAAATCTGCGAGCCCCAAAATATGAACTGTGATTACCTAATGAACCACAGCAGGAGCAGAAGCGCTAGTCGTTCTCAAGATCAAGGCCACAGCGGCAGGATTCTTCATTCTAACTCCAAATTAGCTGTGACCGTACCACACTCCGCCATAGTGCCTTACTCCTGTAATGATTGAAGTCACGACTCAGCCATGGCAGAATTATTCATGAAAACTGAGATCATTATCATGGCCTCGTGCTGAAATATTGCAGCTGTCTACAAGTGGTTCAGATTCAGTGGTTATTAGATGATTTTTTTTTTTTTTTTAAGACGAAGTTCAGTGTCATCCCACATCTAGAATTGCTAACACAAAAAATAGAAACTCACAAAATCTGCTTTGTATGTCCAAGTCTTGCTGCTGATCCCATCCCGAGGGCGTAGGTTTGGTGTCAACATTGGTAGGGAATAGGGATGATATAACAGCATAATCTGCATGTACACTTTTGGCTGGGGACAGAACATTAATAAGACCAAACACATTGGCTGAACAGGGGGTTAAAGCTACATTTCTCACTAATATAAAACTAATTAATCGATAGGCTAAATGATCAATGCAAAATAAATCTTGTATTGACTTATACCTATAATTTTCATGTGTGTTGGTTCATGTGATACATGGTTTGATTTAAATCTTTGTTTTCAAAAATTACTAAATTAAACATTTTGGAAATTTCCAGAATAAATATCTTGATTATATTAGCAATAAATGTTTGCATATGCTGCAAATAAAGATATGTTTAAATTAGGGCTGTCAAAATTATCGCGTTAACGGGCGGTAACTGATTTTTTAAAATTAATCACGTTAAAATATTTGACGCAATTAACGCACATGCCCCGCTCAGACAGATTTAAATGACAGTACAGTGAAATGCCCACATATTAAATTGTGTTTTATGGAGTTTTACCGCCCTCTGCTGGCGCTTGGGTGCGACTGATTTTATAGGCTTCAGCATTGTGTAAGTAATTATTGACATCAACAATGGTGGGCTACTAGTTTATTTTTTGATTGAAATTTTTACAAATTTTATTAAAACGAAAACATTAAGAGGGGTTTTAATATAAAATTTCTATAACTTGTACTAACATTTATCTTTTAAGAACAAGTCTTTCTATCCATGGATCGCTTTAACAGAATGTTAATAATATTAATCCCATCTTGTTGATTTATTGTTATAATAAACAAATACAGTCCCTATGTACCGTATGTTGAATGTATATATCCATCTTGTGTCTTATCTTTCCATTCCAACAGTAATTTACAGAAAAATATTGCATATTTTATAGATGGTTTGAATTGCGATTAATTACGATTAATTAATTTTTAAGCTGTAATTAACTCGATTAAAAATTTTAATCGTTTGACAGCCCTAGTTTAATCATGTAGAAAATTAATAAATACATTTTAATTAATAAATAAATGCACTAACAGGTATTTGGTTTCCAAAGTGTAAAGCCACAACATGCGCTAGCCTTCTTTCCTTCTAAACCAGGCCGTTTACAAAAGAACAGCAGCAGCATGTGTTTTTTGACTGTCAACACTTTCCTGTGGATCACAGACAGCAGCTTCTTGCTCAGATTTTTCTGGTTCTTTAAAGTTTCTCACGGTTTAATTAACGTTAACAGTAGAAAACACATACATGAGGGCACTTCTCTCTAAGCAGCTTCCTACTCGAGTTTTGCAGGTTAGCAAGTTCACATAGTTTAATGTTATGCTAACTCTGATGCAGATCTGACTTTCAGTAGCAAAATTAGTGGTGTGTTCCCCACTTCCACATCACTTACGTATTTTTACATTACTTACGGTGGCTGCTGCTGCTTGCCAAAAAAAACCCTTCTAATATCCCTCGTCTTCGAAGTGGGCAGAGGCGGCAGCATGTTGTCAACATGTATTTCTGTTGTGTGTGTGTGGGGGGGGTATACGGTCACATTCAGCAAGTGAAAAGGAGCATACATATGTAAGTCTGAACATATTGAAAATAATTCACTTAATAACGGTAGGGTCAATTCTATCCTTACAACGCATAGCAAGACGATCTAAATTACCTGTATAACTGAACTCACTGTATAATGCAAATAAGGTTGCTTTAAAGTCGGAGGGGACAATTTCAGCATCCTGAAAAGTTGGAAGTGTTATGTCCCTACAGTCCCTCTGCAAACTTGCGCCTTAATCCCTCCAAAACCTTATTCATGTTTGCTACAGATATCGGGTGTGGGTGTTGAGGGGCTTCAAATCCCATTCGTAATCAGTTTAGCAAATGCAGAGTTGTGAGAGCGAAGTTGCTAATCATATTTGATTTTAATTTGATTTCACTTCGCAGATAAGACAAGGTTGACATGAGTGCTGCCACAAATGGTTATACACCAGTTTCCAAAAAAGCTGGGACTCTATACGGCGTCATTGAGAGGCCAATCTATCATTCATAGAAATGCCGCCTGGCACGGGATTCTGATCTATCATGGCAAAATGTATGTATGTCTCACTAAGGGGCGATAAAACAAGGATAAGCACTACTTTTGTGTACCCAAACCTGTTAATTCTAAACATTCTTATGATCGCGAAAAATATGATAATAACAATGATTTGGCAACTGCTGGGTCCAAGGGAAGCCGTGTCAACGACTTGGGGTCACATCCATTCCTAAAATGGCTGCACGAATGAACATTAGCCAGGGGAGTTGTTTGAGCAAAAACAAGACTAGACACAAATATTAGGAAAGCAGATCATTATCTAACTGTACAATATTACTTTGGGAACCCGATACAGTAGTACTTCACGGTATGAAATTAATTTGTTCCGGAGTGGCTTTTGCATCATTTTTTTGTGTGTATAATAAATCACGTTTTACATGTGAATCGTCTAATTCAGTGCTTCTTAATTATTTATTGTTATCCCCCCCCCCCCCCCCCCAGGAAGAAGTAAACACCCCCCCCCCACTCTCTGCCGCCACTGTGAATAATATCATTTGTCTATAAATTAATATTATAAGTACACCTCTGCATAACATTGTGTCCTTTTTCATATTAGAGAAAAAATATATAGTTCAACTTACAATAAAGTATAGAAAAGACTTAAAGTGCATCACTTTGCCTGAATTAAAAAATATATATCTGTGTACAGTATATCTGTAATCCAATCTGTAAAAATACACTCAAGGTACATGTTTTGGACCATTTAATAGTGAGAAATAAATTTAATAAAATCAATAATAATAAATTCAAATAACCATTTGACCGAAAAATCAAAAATTAGAATAGAACAAAAACAACAGTGTCATTGGACAGAGGGATAGTTTTTATTTTTGCTATTTTGCACTGAGTAACTTGGTATGCCACCTTATATGATGCTAACAGTGCTCACTGGTTTGATGATCTCGCACTGCGAAACAAAACAGGACGATTGTAGGCAATACTCGGCACGTCTTAGCTGAAAACAAAATATCAAGTGGCTTATCAATGTGAGTGACATATTATTTGATTTGGCTTCCTGCTGTAGGTTGCAAACATTTTCAGACACACACTGGTCTTTTCTCATCTCCCACTACATTGAAGTCAAAGCCAAACGCTACATACGCTTAGTCATATGTCCTCATCTTAGCTCTTCATATCTCCAGTGCTCTTTGCTGTTTGCTCTTGTTTTGTTCAAAAATACTGCGCACACTCTGAAAATGTGAGCGCCACTGCCACCCACTGAGTGGATGTGCAATTACACTTTATCCTAGTGGGGGGGGGGAGTATGTTCCCCGAGGTCACATGGGCCATCCCCGGCATGACTCTCCGCCCCCCTGGGGGGAGCCCGCCCCACTATTTGAGAAGTACTGGTCTAATTCGTTGAAAGCTGTGCTAAAACACCACAGTAAATTTGCTCTCATCACCTCTTATTGCTAGTCTTTATTTGTTGTGCTTTGTCGCCCCCCAGTGGCGCTTAAGTGTAACTAGTTTGTTAGGTTCCAGCTCATTCTACAGATGTTATCAGATGAGTACTTGAGCTCATAGCCAAATCCGATCACTAAAAGACGAGTTAACTTTGGCAGCTATTGCTTGTTATTTCATCACGCTGTTTGTGCCTTGAAAAAGCATTGCTTGTAAGTGAATTTATTCATTTGTTTCATCTTTTCGCACATTGTGGTGTGTATATTTTGTTTGTTTACATTTATTGTCAAACGTACAGTAGTTACATTATTTAATTGCTGTAAGCGGGAATTATCCATTACAATAGGTATTATCTTTCGTATGACGAATAGTTTTTCTTAATATGAAGGGAAAAAAGCTCAGAAAAACTTTTGGTTAAATGAATTTTTTCTTGTATGGAAGCTTCCATATCTCAAAGTACCAATGTACTGTATTTTTCAGCCTATAAGTCGCACCAACCAAAAAATGTGCAATGAAAAGAGGAAATAAACATATATAAGTCGCACCGGAGTATAAGTCGCATTTTTGCAGGAAATTTGATCAAATCCAACGCCAGGAACAGACATGTCATCTTGAAAAGCAAGTTCAAATGAAAATAGAATAGGGAACAACAGGTTAAATAAGTGTACGGCATGGTAACGATTACGTATAAACAACAAACTGAGAACGTGCCTGGTATGTTAACGTAGCAAAGCTCTTAAGACTTATTCAGTTAACTATAGCATTCAGAACATGCTAACAAGTTTACCAAACATCATTGTCACCCCAAATCACTAAATCCAATGAAATAATATAATAATGTGTTAATAATTTCATACATACACTGCTGGCCAAAAGTATTGGCACCCCTGCAATTCTGTCAGATAATGCTCAATTTCTCCCAGAAAATGATTGCAATAACAAATGATTTGATTGTAATATCTTCATTTATTTTGCTTGCAATAACAAAACACAAAAGAGAATGGAAAACAAAAAAATTAATCATTATCATTTTACACAAAACTCCAAAAATGGGCCAAACAAAAGTATTGGCACCCTCAGCCTAATACTTGGTAGCACAACCTTTAGACAAAATAACTGCGAAGAACCGCTTCCTGTATCCATCAATGAGTTTCTTAGAATGCTCTGCTGGAATTTTAGACCATTCATCTTTGGCCAACTGCTCCAGGTCTCTGAGATTTGAAGGGTGCCTTCTCCAGACTGCCATTTTCAGATCTCTCCACTGCTATTCAATGTGATTCAGGTCTGGACTCATTGCTGGTCACTTTAGAAGTCTCCATTGCTTTCTCTGAAACCATTTTCTAGGGCTTTTTGAAGTGTGTTTTGAGTCATTGTCCTGCTGGAAGACCCATGACTTCTGAGGGAGACCCAGCTTTCTTACACTGGGCCCTACATTCTGCCGCACAAATTTTTGTTAGTATTCAGAATTCATAATGCCATACACACGGTCAAGCAGTCCAGTGCCAGAGGAAGCAAAGCAACCCCAAAACATCAGGGAGCCTCTGCCATGTTTGGCTGTGGGGACCGTGTTCGTTTCTTTGAAGGTCTCGTTTTTTCCTGTAAACTCTATGTTGATGGCTTTTCCAAAAAAGCTCTACTTTTGTCTCATCTGACCAGAGAACACTCTTCCAAAGCATTTTTGGCTCACAGGTAAGTTTAGGTAAACTCTAGCCTGGCTTTTTTATGTCTCTGAGTCAGAGGTGGGGTCTTCCTGGGTATCATACCATAAAGTCCTACCATAGAGACGACGACGGACAGTATGGGTTGACACTGTTGTACCCTCAGACTGCATGACAGCATGAACTTGTTTGGATGTTAGTCAAGGTTCTTTGTCCACCATCCGCACAAGCTTTCGTTGAAATTTCAATTTTTCTTTTCCGTCCACATCTTGGGAGGTTAGCCACAGTGCCATGGGCTTTACACGGGAACATTCAGGTCTTTGGAGATGGAGTTGTAGACTTGAGATTGCGCATGCTTCCTCACAATTTTGCTTCTCAAGTCCTCAGACAGTTGTTTGGTCTTCTTTCTTTTCTCAATGTGGTACACACAAGGGCACAGGACAGAGGTTGAGTCAACTTTAATCCATTTTAACCGGCTGCAAGTGAGATTTAGTTATTGCCAACACCTGTTATGTGCCACAGGTAAGTAACAGGTGCTGTTAATTACACAACTTAGAGAATCATCACATCATTTTTCAAAGGGTGCCAATACTTTTGTGGGGCCCATTTTTGGAGTTTTGTGTAAAATGATAATGATTTAATCTTTTGCGTTTTTTCATTGCAAGCAAAATAAATGAAGATATTCCTACCAAAGCATTTGTAACTGCAATCATTTTCTTGGAGAAGTTGAGCATTTTCTGATAGAATTGCAGGAAAAATGAAAATGAAAGAGTCTTTCCGCTGGCATCCACTTGATCATTTCCTTGTGCATCCCTTTAATTGATATCCCTTGTCAGTAGCACTGGATGACCCCATTTAATTCAGAGGCCAGCAGTGATTCATTTACCCGTTCAGTTCAAATAATTAGACGTCCACCATCGTCAGTGAATGAGTTTACGATACGGGTAAATAGTGTCTTGTGATGCTTGTGCTCCAATGTGATCATGAACAATTTGGAGGTTATGAACAAAAATAACGGCAGCCTGCCCCATAGATATTAACTTTAATGGAATTTTCCACACAGCCTCCCGAGTGTGCAGACAGGCGATAAGACGCGACGCGCGTTTAACGCCATACTAAGCTGCAGTGACGAGTCTTTTATATTCCCAAAGTCTCCCAGAGACAGGCTGCCATTCCCTATCCTACACCTCCACCTCATCCATTCTCCTCGCTTCCCTCGCTATTGTGGACCGCCTCTGCTTCGACAATGTTTCCTTTATTTACCAGCCGCATCTGCTATGCTTAATTAAAGCCAGCACTCACTTTGATGGTGACGAGGGCCTGCACAAACACTCGAGTGTCCGCACTAACGTCACAAGACAAGTGACTGCTACTTTAAAAAGGCGGCGCAGTTATTATGCCGTTGCACGTACACCATTATGTGACACATCTAAAGATATTCCAGTCAATGCTGGTGATAAAACCACCTTCCTTATCTTCCTTATTTGGCAATAATGAGCATGCAATCGACTCTAAAAATCTTGTTACGTTTTGATTTAATTATTTCTTTCATTCAGTATGTTCTGAAGACCAAAATATGAATATTGAACACCCATTGGGTTCCCCCAGTCTTTGGCTTATATGGCAGCAAGTCTTTTTCATTGATTGGGACCCAAAAAAGAAGGGAAACAAATCACACTTTTATATTTTTTTTTAAATCAATGTGTTTGCATTTTGACTGGGAGGGAAGAATGAACTAGTGCTGCAACAATTAATCGATTAACTCGAGTACTCGATTAGGAAAAAAAGATTCGAATTGAATTTTGATGCTTCGAGTATTCGTTTATGTGAAGTGGTGTTGTAATGGTTTGTTTTGAAAGTGTTCGCATTTAGTTTTACTGATTTGGGTGGATACACGGCCTCTAGTCTGCCTCATTCACAAAGCCGAATATAGCTGCTCCCTGTTAAGACCAACATAGGCTAGGTATTTGTTTGAGCTAATGTTTTTTTAATGCATTCACAATTTAGTTTAAATGTATGTTTAGTAGGGCTGTCAAACGATTAAAATTTTTAATCGAGTTAATTACAGCTTAAAAATTAATTAATCGTAATTAATCGCAATTAATCGCAATTCAAACCATCTATAAAATATGCCATATTTTTCTGTAAATTATTGTTGGAATGGAAAGATAAGACACAGGACGGATATTTACATTCAACATACGGTACGTAAGGACTGTATTTGTTTATTATAAATCAACAAGATGGCATTAACATTATTAACATTCTGTGAAAGCGATCCATGGATAGAGGGACTTGTAGTTCTTAAAAGAAAAATGTTAATACAAGTTATAGAAATTTCATATTAAAACCCCTCTTAATGTTTTCGTTTTTAATAAAATTTGTAAAATTTTCAATCAAAAAATAAACTAGTAGCCCGCCATTGTTGATGTCAATAATTACTTACACAATGCTCATGGGTGCTGAAGCCTATAAAACCAGTCGCACCCAAGCGCCAGGAGAGGGCGGCAAAACTCCATAAAACACAATAAGTGAGCGTTTCACTGTACTGTCATTTAAATCTGTCTTAGCGGGGCGTCTGCGTTAATTGCGTCAAATATTTTAACGTGATTCATTTAAAAAATTAATTAACGCCCGTTAACGCGATAATTTTGACAGCCCTAATATTTAGCACATTTTTGTGGGAATAATTGTCTGAACCATTTGTTAAGAGCATTGTAAAAAAAAAAAAAAAAAAAAACATTAGTAATTTATGGCATGTGGACTTTCGCTATGTAAGTTAGCCAATTGTTCCTTTGTTGTACATTGATCCTTATTTTTTATTTTTTTTATACCGTTTGAGGCTCAGCTCAGGTATTTTATTTTTTTATGTTCCTTATCCGATTACTCGATTATTCAAACTAACTAGTTTATCGATTAATCGACTACTAAAATAATCGATAGCTGCAGCCCTAGAATGAACTAGCGCCGTCAATGGCATGAAAATAAGAGGATTCACAGCCAGTCTTCCCAGTTTAAATGAATTGGGTGTCTACAGCTCTCAGTGGCAGAAATTAAATTAATTGAGACTGATATTGAAATGAATTGTGTTGCCTGTGTGGGTTTTTTTCTGTTTGGATTTTTCGCTCTTTTTAATTGTCTTTCATGTTTTACTCGCATACAGTTGGCAGGGGAATGCAATTGGCTAACTATTGAGTGGAGGTAGGCACATTTGAGGCCGATTGGTGGCACTACTTTAGCATCTGGAATCCCTTCACTGTAACAAGTTATATAAGTTAAGATAGTCAAAATGTGTATTGCAGGAGCAGGTCTATTTATGGCGATAATGACGATAGACATGTAAGATGTAGATAGAAAGTTTAATATCGTTTTGGCGATATATATCGAACAATCGCTGCCAACCCTCCCAGTCAAAATGGATTGGAGCTCTTGCCGTCAATGGCAGCCAATTAGTTAACTCATTTGTTTTAGTGCCTTTGATAGCCAGAGGTGGGTAGAGTAGCCAAAACGTTTGCTCAAGTAAGAGTATAGTGTAGTAGTAGTGTTACTTCTGCAACCCCTAGCAAAAAGTATGGAATCACCAGTCTCTGACGAGCACTCCCTCAGACATTTTATTATGTAGAACAAACTCCGATAAAAAGCTTGAAAAAGAGTCAAGAATCTGCATTGGACAAGGTGTCAAGAGTCAAGAATCTGCATTGGACAAGGTGATGAATCTGTAACTTTTGTTTGGTGCTGTTCCAGTGAGATTTACAAAGATGACTGCCTGAAGAAAACATCAAAATTCCCACAGTCCTTGATGATATGGGGCTGCATGTCAGGCAAAGGCACTGGGGAGATGACTGGTTAAATGCACAAGTTTACATTGAAATTTTTGACCGCTTTCTTATCCCTTCAATTGAAAATATGTTTGTCATTTTCCAAGATGACAATGCATCATGCTACAGACCTAAAACTGTGAAAGCATTCCTTGGAGAAAGACTCATCCAGTCAATGTCATAGCCTGCAAATCAGATCTCAACCCTATTGAGAACTTGTGGTGGAAATTGAAAAAAATGGTCCACAGCAAGGCTCCGACCTGCAATGATGACCTGGCAATTGCAATCAAAGAGAGTTGGCACCAAATCGATGAAGAACACTCATCAAGTCCATGCCTCAGAGATGGCAAGCTGCCATAAAAGCCAGAGGTGGCTCTACTAAATACTAGATATGTGTTTTGATTGTTATTTCTTTGTTTGTTTCTCATGATTCCATATTTTTTTTCCTCAGAATGGAGTGATTCCATATATATTTCCCTGCACTTGCTCTACAAAAGTAACATTTACTGACCACCACAATGTTTTTTATTCATTTCTTTTAGTGTTTCTGAATGCTAAAGAGTTGCACTTTTGAACTAATTCATTATTTTTTTCATGCTTTTTATCTGAGGTTGTTCTACGTGATAAAATGTCTGAGTGAGTGCTCGTCCGAGACTGGTGATTCCATACTTTTTGCTAGGGGTTGTAAATGATAATACTCAAGTAAAATTAGTCATCCAAAAATTTACTTAGATACATGTTAAAAAAAAAAAAAAAAGAAAAAAAAAGTATTTGTTGAAAAGAATACTTAAGTAATAAGCAACATTGTGAGTAATTGCTTACATTGTCCAATTTTTTTTTTTTTAATAAAAAATGTTTTCTCAACTTCATCTATACGAACTGTTATTATTATACTGTACTACAACCTATTTTACGGCCGTATTAGTCCAAAGAGATGAGACAAATATCATCAAATTCAGACCAGAATAACAAAATGAAACGTCACCCGTCCAAAGAGCATGTGTGCCCTCTATTGGAGAAAAACATTGTTACCTCTGATTGGTATAATGGTTGAATGGTGGTTATTAAATGTGAATTTAAATAATTAAATTTAAAAATGTTATTATTAAATGTGGTTATAGTTGCGACGTCTCACTGGTGAAACTGAGACAACAACTGTCGGCATGTATGGCCAAAAAAAAAAAAAACTACTCGAGTAAATTTTTCTCAAAAAGTTACTCAAGTAAATGTAACAGAGTAAATGTAACTCGTTACTACCCACCTCTGTTGGTAGCCATAATAAGCCGTAATAACTTTGTTATGTAATTCTTTACAAATACAGTGGTACCTCTACTTACTAAATTAGTTGGTTTTGGAAGTACTGTAGGTTTGTAACTTGAAATTCTGTAAATAGGGACGCGTTTTCCATGTAAATGACTTAGAGGCCGTTTACGTGGTGATTCTCCGAGAATACGAAAAATTTCAAATTTGTCTCCTTTCGAACAATGTCGAAATTCCGTACGAAAACGATGTAGTATTCATTCCAGGCCCTAGGGAGCAGTGCAGATTTACAAGGTGACAGCGAATGATGCACTTTTACCCCAACAAGCTCCTCAGCCCGGAAAAAAATATGCCCGCCCACTCGAAGCAATGGCATTTTTTTCTTTTGTTCAAAAAGGCACGGAAATGGAAACATTCAACATATTTAATTTAAAAATATTATTAAAACAGTAAATTAAAGCCGACATTCTGCCATATTTGCTGTTTTTAATGTTTAGTAGCACCGCTGCACACGCCCAATGTGACATGTACGAGTGCTGACGTTATCGGCGCGGTCTCGTGCCTCGGGAGCTTTTGATATTCATACGGAGCAAGCCCCCCCTCAATCCCCCACAATCGAATTCTTCCACTTTGGAGGCAGGATTCAGAATTTTTCGTCTTCGCTGACACCATATGCACGCGAGGCAATTCCGCTACTCAGTCATTCCGTCTTTGTGTCGCAGAGTCGCCACATAAACTGCCCCTTAATCTATTCCAAGCCCACCAAAATTCAAACATAAATCTTTTATAATGCATAAAAATGCATCAAAACATGTAACAAATACTTTACAATTAGATTATTGCACAATAAACATGAAAACAGTGTTGTGCATAATAATAATAATAAAATAATAATAAAAAACCAAGAATAAAGAATAAAACTTAGTACACGCATGTAAAGCTGTCAGAACACGAGGGGCGAATGAAGAAAACACTGGGATACACATACATACAGTAGAGGTCCCTCTCTGCGACACGAGGACGCAATGACTGTGTTGCGGAGTGGCCTCGCATGCATATGGTGTCGGCGAAGACGAAAAATTCTGAATCCTGCCTCCAAAGTGGAAGAATCCGATTGCGGGGGATTGAGCTTCCTCGGCATGCATATCAAAAGCTCACGTCAGCACTCGTACACGTCACATTGGGAGTGCGCAGTGGTGCTCCTGAACATTAAAAACCGCAAATATGGCGGAATGTCGGTTTCAATTTACTGTTTTAATATTATTTTTAAAGTAAATATGTTTAATGTTTCCATTTTTGTGCCTTTTTTGAACAAAAGAAAAATGCCATTGTTTCGAGTGGGCATTATTTTTTCCGGGCTGAGGGAGCTTGGTGGGGTCAAAGTGCATCATTCTCTGTCGCCCTGTAAATCTGCACTGGGCCTGGCATGAATACTACATCGTTTTCATGCGGAATTGCGACATTGTTCGAATGGAGACGGGACCATATAAATGCAAATTTGAAATTTTTTGTATTCTCAGAGAGTCACCATGTAAACGGCCCCTTAGTCAACTGGATGCCAAGAATGCTAGGAAATAGCTAATAGCAGAGCAGCTATAGGTTGAGGGTTGTCTTAACCTGAAAATTCTGTATGGAGAGACACTCGTAAATAGGAGTGGGAACCTCTTGGTACCTTACGATACTATGCGATTTGCGATACAAAGCTCACGATAACAATGATCTGACGATACAGCGATACAACGATTTTCAATACATTGGTCAGGAAATCATTCTAGGATATTCAACAGAATAAACAGAAACTAATAAACAGAAAAACAAGCTTCTGCTTTGAATTGGAATGAGTTTATCACTAGTAGACGTCCAATCCATTTGAAGTGGGAGGGTTCATTCGCTGCCATCCCTCCCACTTCAAACGGATTGAACATCTATGGCCGTCAGTGGCAGCCAATGCCAGGCAATGAGTAATTTTGGGCCATTTAAGGTCATTTACCTGTTGATTTTCAGTTACTTCCTGTTGATTTTGGGGTATTTTATGGGTCACTTGCTGTTTATTTTGCGTGACAGAACAGAAAGTAACCTAGGAATCACCCAAATGAATAGGGAGTGAGTCAAACTCAACAGGAAATGACCTGTAAATGCCCTAAAATGAAAAGCAAGTGACCGGTAAATGCCCCGAAAATTGGACCGAATGACTGTAAAAGCTCTGGTTTTGAATGAACGAACGTTCCCAGTCGAAGTGGAATGGGCGTCGAGTTTTTTTTTTCTTCTAATTGGCAACTTTTTAAAATGATATCTCGATTCTTGACAGGACCATATCGATAACCTTTTTGGGATACAAAGTATCACGACATATCACCATTTCGATATTTTGTCTCACCCTTATTCGTAAGTAGAGGTACCAATGTAGTGTAATCATATTAGCCTTAGTTTGCAGCATCTATTCCATACTGGACTTATTGTCTTGTAATTAAGTATTAGCCTCCCATGCCCTTTTATCCTCCAATTTTCCGCCTTCTGACTTTTATCTTGAAGTTGCCTTCATGATAAAAACATGAGCGGAAACCATTACACAGTAAAGCTGGTACTTTCAAATATGTGTTTCCAAGAAGGTATATTGAAACCATAAATGTCACAAAGACTATAATCTCGATGCATGCGTTCGCACCATCTTATTGTCCGTTTTCAAAGTTTTCATCACCTTTATATGTTCTTCCTGTAAATCATTTGCGAACTTGAACCCACTTCAAACCTTTGCAGAGAATTTCATTGAATAATGTTCCCCATTCTGACAAAAGAATGCCACATCTTCAAAATAATCTTTATCTGAGTTTCTACTAGAAGCTTTTAGATGTTTACTTTGTGTCCAAATGCACATCAACCAAAGAGTCAGGCAAGAAAAAAGCTTTTCTCTCATTCTTCTTCATCTCCGTCTCCCTCCCCAAGTAGACGTCTGAGTGACTCACCTGAAAGCTACATTCGTTCTCCTATTCGGCCTAATACATTGTTTACTATCCCGCTAATCACATCTGTTCCCTAAAGTCGAGTTGTGTTTACAGTTGAAAGAGCTAAGCTGTCCGTTTTTGTTTTTTTTTTAAATCCATTGTAAGACTTTCAAAAAATGACCTTCAATTTCAATAAACCTGCTGGCGTTTCGCTGACTGAAATCAACATGCCAAGAATTCAAAAGAAATGATTCATTCTATTATTCAGTCAGTCATCTTTATTGATATAATTTTAATCACAACATCGTCTGCGCCAAAAGTTATCCGTGTGGTAACTTTGCTGACATCTTTTTGAAACCCAAAAAGTCAAAAGGATCGTGAGGCCCCGCTTTCACGGTCTGTACTCATACTGAAAATCAAGATCAAGGCTCCACCAGCCGCAGCACGTGCCCAGCCCGTCTTCGCACCCTAGCCCTTAGAGCCAATCCTTGTCCTGAAGTTACAGATCTGACTTGCCGACCTCCCTTACCCGCCTTGCTCTCACACGCCGGCCCTTGAAAATCCAGGGAGAAGGTGCAAATCTCGCGCCAGGCTGTACCTATATCCGCAGCAGGTCTCCAAGGTGAACAGCCTCTGGGATTTTAGAGCAAGGCGGGTACCCACAATTTACAAATTCCTCAGTTTCGTATTACAAAGATGTCGTGCAAATTTGATAATCGTCGCTTAATTCGTTCTTGAGTTATCTTGAACACACACACACAGAACCAAATACATAACCTCTGTCTTCCGTAGGTTTCACCTTTCACCATATGATTTATGATGATATCCTCTTATCCAAATCCCAAAGATACTGTATCTTATGAAACATGACCTCACTATTTTTTTCCTTTTTGATACAGCATGCCTCTAAATCATATTTTCAAAAATGAGAACTTTAACACCTAAAAAAAAAGGGTACTTGAATCTGACACTATCTATATAAAAGTGGAGAGTTGCTTTGTTTTTGAAGTCTTATATTAAAAAAAAAAAATGTTTTCATGCTACCACAAAATGGCACCAGCTATAAAAGAAAACATGATGACGACTGCCGAATTCACCCTTTACAAGGAGCAAACCAAAAATCAAAACAAACCTGTTGGCAAATCAGATGTGTATGGCGCAAGCGTTTAATCTTCCTGCCACTTTTTGTGCGTGTGTGTTTGCCCGGCAGTTATTTGATGGATGGTGCAGAGTCGAGCTCAGAGAGCGAAATGGAGGCTGACGACCAAAGCGAGGAGGAAGTCAGCGCAAAGGTATGTTTAGACGTGAAAGAGGATCAAAACAACTGATTTTTGTCAGTCGGCCTACTGATTAGGCCTGTTATTGGTTTTCCAGACGCCACAAAAGCTGTCCAAGCAAGTCACTCCGAAAGTGGAAGCCGAGACAAAAAATGTTGACGAGTATGCCGGCTCCACCGATGTGGACGATGAGCCAGGTTTGTGACATTGTGTGCCAAATGGATTTTGTTTGTCATGAAAACATCGATTGTGGGAGATAAATTTTTTTTGTAAGTGTTTGGAGATGTGCGCCCAGGACATCAAACATCTGTGGGAGTGCTGTATGATTTGTTGATACATCACCAAAGTGATATAAAACTTTAGACATTTTACATCTCTATCGTCATCATCGCCATAAATAGACCTGTTCCTGCAATACATTTTGGCCCAGCAGATGGCGCCCGATTTTCACTGACTTACTACATTAATGGTATTTCAGATGCTATTGTAGTACCATTAGTAGGCCTCAACATGTCGTATCTCCACTTAATAGTTAGCCAATTGTCTCCCCCTGCCAACCGTATGTGAGTAAAATATGCAAGAAAATTGAAAATAATAACACAAATAATTCACACAGAACACAGACAACACAATTTGTGCAAACCAATATGAGCATAAATTTATTTTCTGCCATTGAGAGCCATAGACATCCAATTCATTGAAACTGGAAAGACTGGCTGCGAATGCTCTACTTTTAAAGAGCATACGACATGAGAAAAAAAGTCTTAAATAGCATTATTATGTGAATTAGAATCATATTTTGAGATGATTCGACTATATACAACAGTTTAGCAAATCGCAGATGACGAGAAATTAGTCTTATGATCTGCCGCTTAGCCACGCCTACCTTTATAGGGCTCTAGCGTCCCCAACAGGTGTATGACGTCAGCGGGAGACTGGGCTCATCAGTTTTACTATTCAGCCCATTGAGGGGGAATTACTCAGAACGAGGAAAACGCGACGAAGAGAGCCGCAAAATGTCATTGTTTCAGTCTCTCTACTCCAATATTTTTACAGGATATTCTTTTTATCCAAATATTTTTCCCCAATAGCTAAATAAATGGCTTGAGAAGGACCAATCAGCCCGTCGAGGGGGAACTATTCACAACGAGGAAAGCGCGACGAAGAGAGCTGCAAAATGTCATTGTTTCTGTCTCTTTACTTCAATATTTTTACAGGATATTCTTTTTATCCAAGTATTTTCCCCAATTGCTAAATAAATGGCATGGTCATGACAAATAACAGTCTTGTGCTAAATGGAATATGAAATAATAAAAATGCACTTATTCAGGACGACATGGCAAAATTACTCCATAATGGTCAAAACTGTCGACTTCACCTCTACTGTCGCACCTCCCGAACGATATTTTATGACACCTAAATCGGACATATGTCATTTCCCTTCCCCGGCTTCGGAGAATGTAAACAAACCAAGAGGCGTGACATCTAGCCGACATGCTAACCCGAACCGAGTGATGTGTTTCAAAGTTTTCAAAGCGGAAAATCACACATAACTAGCCCGGATTATTTGACATGACGACTGGGTTGTCGATTGTCTTTGCGGATCGGCAAACCGCCTGGCGGAGAGCAATTTACAGTTCGTTCCCCGGAGGAGGGCGGCTGCAGTTGTTGTGCAGCTAATGTGCACGAGGAGAGCTTTTTACATGCCTATCAATGATCAAACGTAAGTAGTCCTTTATTTAAAGAAAGTTTGTAGTGTTTACTTTGTAATCACTGTATTAATATTTAACATAATACAACACAAGATGTTTACTCACTTCCTTGTAAGTCCAATAGTACCACAGTAGTAGGGCTTGGCCAATATCCACGGTGAATGGGAACCTTTTGAAACTCCAAAAAGGCGCACACGCCTCTCCCTCATAAAGCAAGATTTTTCTGCAGCCGTTTGGCTGGAGTGATGCGAAAAATAAACGTATTAATCCGCAAAATCAGCTGAATCCTTATTCCTCATACACAACAGTACGGCTGTTTAGTGAAGAGGACGCCTTCACCCGTACACGTCACAGCGCCCTCCTCCTCAATGCAAGACCGAAGCTGGATGGCACTCATTTTCATGGCGCGGGATTCAAAAAACTAAATAAAAAATATAGCGATCGCTTCCACACACATCCAAGCGGTCCATATAATTCAGGAGCATAAAATACCGCATGTATTATGAAATAAACATGCTTTTTCGTGTCACATGCACTTTAATACCAATGACGGCACTAATTCATTCACCCCTCCCAGTCAATATGGATTGAATGTCTAGCGCCGTCAATGGCAGCCAATAAACTAATGTTGCTATTTAATGTAATGAGGCTATTTTAATATACAGCAGTCCTAAAAGTCTAAACTACTCGTCAGGTGTATTAGTAGATATTTTAATTTATTTACATTTGAGCTAAAATATGTACAGTGCTATGAAAAAGTATCTGAACCTTGTGGAATTTCTCACACTTCTGCATAAAATCACCATCAAATATGATCTGATCTTTCAAAATCACACAGACATAAAAACAGTGTCTGCTTTAACTAAAACCACCCAAAGATGTATAGGTTTTCATATTTTAATGAGTATAGCATGCAAACAATGTCAGAAGGGGGGAAAAATAAGTGAACCCTCTTCCTAAGGAAACTTTAAAGAGCAATTGAAACCAATTTTTACAAAACAATTTAAGTCAGGTGTGTGCCCAATCACTGATGAGTGGTTTAAAGCTGCCCTGCCCACTATAAAACACACACCTGGTCAGAATTGTCTTGATGAGAAGCATTGTCTGATGTGCATCATGGCTCAGTCAAAAGAGCTGTCTGAAGACCTGCGATCAAGGATTGTTGATTTGTATAAAGCTGGGAAAACCATCTCCAAAAGTCTGGATGTTCATCAATCGACAGTAAGAGAAGTTGTCTACAAATGGAGAGAGTTTGGCAATGTTGCTTCTCTACCAAGCAGTGGCCGTCCACCAAAGCTGATGCCAAGAGTTCAGCGCAGAATACTCAGAAAGGTAAAAAAATAAACCTTAGAGTGTCTGCTAAAGGCTTAGAAAAATCACTGGCACAGTCCAATATTTCTGTGCTCACATCAACTATGGACAAGAATGGTATTCATTGGAGGACTCCACAGAGGAAGCCACTGCTGTCTATAAAAACATTGTTGCTTGTTTAATGTTCGCAAAGAGGATTTTGGACACTCCACAGAAGTTTTGGCAAAATATTTTGTGGACTGATGAAACCAATGTTGAATTGTTTGGGAGTAACACACAACGTCATGTTTGGAGGAAAAATGGAACAGCTCACCAACACCCCGTCCCTACCGTGAAGCATGGCGGAGGGAGCATCATGATTTGGGGCTGTTTTGCTGCCTCAGGGCCTGGACAACTTTCAATCATTAATGGAAGAATGCATTCAAAACTTTATCAGGATGTTTTGCAGGAAAACCTGAGGTCGTCTGTCAGACAGTTGAAGCTAAAAAGAGGATGGATGCTGCAACAAGCGAATGATCCAATACACAGAAGTAAATCAACTTCAGAATGGTTTCAGTAGAACAAAATACACGTCTGGAGTGGCCAAGTCAGAGTCCAGACTTGAACCCAATTGAGACGCTGTGGCATGACCTAAAGACAGCGATTCATCCCAAACATCCCAGGAATCTGCCTGAACTACACCAGTTTTGTAGAGAAGAATGGGCCAAGATTAGTCCTGATCGATGTGCCAGACTGATCTGCAGCTACAGAAATTAAATGTGATGGTTCACTTACTTATTGTTCCCCCTTCTGTCATTGTTTGCATACTATTCTCATTAAAATATGAAAATCTATAAATTATTGGGTGGTTTCCGTTAAAGCAGACACTGTTTTTTCATCTGTGTGATTTTGACAAAGATCAGATCACATTTGATGGGGATTTTATGCAGACATGCTAGAAATTCCAAAAGGTTCAGATACTTTGTAATACCACTGTATGGTACTGTGCTGCTTCTGAGTTTTAGGTTGCAGCACTACTTGATACATGCTTGTGGCAAGCCAGTTCAAAGTCAGTTCAAAAATAAAAAAAGTGAAAAGCTGTGTCATTTTCACCAAGAAATTAAAAAAAACATCATGGCATATCGGTATTGCCAAACTATTTAGATTATTTATCTCTAATTGATTCTACAAACACTGTTTGACTGTGGTATCTCGGTGTCGTCTTCACCTTTATGGAGCGCCACAAACAACGTGAACGCTGTTTGAGGATGGCCATGACGGAACTTAGGCATGTTTCTCATTTCTATGTTAATTCCAGGCCACGAGTGAAGTGGCCAAGGAGGCGCAATAAAAACGCCCACGAGAGGCATCGCCTTTTAATTAGCCCTCCACGGTCCACGCTACCAGTCGCCTTTCCAATGTTACTTCCTGTTTTTATTGTTTTCCGTCCGCTTCAACTTAACTTGACAGAATGACATTAATTTTCCCCGACACAACAAGCATGAACGCACTAAAGATTGGCCCCGCTTGTGTAGTGTCAAAAGAGGCAAATATTGGACTGGTTGGTAAATTGAACATTGTGTTTTGTGTGTGTTGGGTGTGTATGTGAGAGGATGGATTGACAAGTAAACGCTTGGGTTCACGCAGGTGCTGACGAGGATTCTGCCGTGGACACGGAGGATGAGCTGCAGAGGTAAACACACAGAATACCAAGAGGGATGACTAGTAATTTAACTTCCCTGCCTAAAGGAAATATCAAGCATTTCAAGACCAAGAGATTACCTGTCCTGAACTGTCAGAAAAAACTACAGTGACAGAAATCATTCTACAAACACAAGCAGCTACAAAGGGGAAAAATAAGAAGCTGATTCTGAACAAAGTTACCCGCCTTGTAGCGCATACAGTGGGGCAAATAAGTCTTTAGTCAACCACCAATTGTGCAAGTTCTCCTTCTTGAAAAGATGAGAGAGGCCTGTAATAGTCAACATGGGCAAACCTCAACCATGAGAGACAGAATGTGGGAAAAAAAACAGAAAATCACATTGTTTGATTTTTAAAGAATTTATTTCCAAATTACAGTGGAAAATAAGTATTTGGTCACCAACAAACAAGCAAGATTTCTGGCTGTCAAAGAGGTCTAACGAGGTCTAACGAGGCTCCACTCGTTACCTGTATTAATGGCACCTGTTTTAACTCATTATCGGTATAAAAAACACCTGTCCACAAACTCAGTCAGTCACACTCCAAACTCCACTATGGCCAAGACCAAAGAGCTGTCGAAGGACACTAGAGACAAAATTGTAGACCTGCACCACGCTGGGAAGACTGAATGTGCAATAGGTAAAACACTTGGTGTAAAGAAATCAACTGTTGGAGCAATTTTTAGAAAATGGAAGACATACAAGACCACTGATAATCTCCCTCGATCTGTGGCTCCATGCAAGATCTCACCCCGTGGCGTCAAAATGATAACAAAAACAGTGAGCAAAAATCCCAGAACCACACCAGGGGACCTAGTGAATGACCTACAGAGAGCTGGGACCACAGTAACAAAGGCTACTATCAGTAACACAGTGCGCCACCAGGGACTCAAATCCTGCACTGCCAGACGTGTCCCCCTGCTGAAGCCAGTACACATCCAGGCCCGTCTGGGTTCGCTAGAGAGCATTTGGATAATCCAGAAGAGGACTGGCAGAATTTGTTATGATCAGATGAAACCAGAATAGAACTTTTTGGTAGAAACACAGGTTCTCGTGTTTGGAGGAGAAAGAATAATGAATTGCATCCGAAGAACACCACACCCACTGTGAAGCATAGGGGTGGAAACATTATGCTTTGGGGCTGTTTTCCTGCAAAGGAACCAGCTTAAAAAGCTTGTGAAGAGTTACAGAAAACGACAGGCACAAAACATCACTGCTCTAGAGGAGATCTGCATGGAGGAATGGGCCAAATTACCAGCAACAGTGTGTGAAAAGCTTGTGAAGAGTTACAGAAAATGTTTGGCCTCCGTTATTGCCAACAAAGGGTACATAAATACAAAGTATTGAGATGAACTTTTGGTATTGACCAAATACTTATTTTCCACCATGATTTGCAAATAAATTCTTTAAAAAACAAACAATGTGATTTTCAGGTTTTTTTTTTTTTTTTTTTTGACATTCTGTCTCTCTTGGTTCAGGTTTACCCATGTTGACAATTACAGGCCTCTATATTTTCAAGTGGGAGAACTTGCACAATTAGTGGTTGACTAAATACTTATTTGCCCCACTGTATTTCGTTAATGACATGTACACACAACCATACACACAAGCGTTTGACCACTTATTTTTTGATATTTTTGCAGTCTTAGTGCAATCGTCTCTCTGTTGCAGATAGCAAATTTTGGCTCCCGATTCCGACGCCTGGCGGCTGGTGTCAGCCGATACAGATACTGTACCAATATTAGTTGTTTTTTAAAAAAGAAAAAAAAAGAAACATTTTTTTTCTTTTAATACGTATTGGCCCGAATATAAGACGGCCCTGATTATAAGACGACCTTCTCTTTTTCAAGACTCAAGTTTGAAAAAACAATTTTTGAACACCAAATTAATTATTATACAGAAAATAATTACAGTACATCCTAAACAAATGATTATAACAATATATTTGAGAGGAAAAGCATGTTTTTTTTTTTCTCATTCAAATCTTAATATCTGAATATTTAAATATGTAAACTAAAGTGCAATCTCATTCGTAAATGAATGGCTTCTGATTTTTTAAATGTAAATAAACCGATCTATTGTGATAAAACAACAAAATTGCAATAACTGCATTAACCATCAAAGTGAAGTCTAAACTGTAACTGTAGTCTTGAAACAAATCTGAAAAAGGAAAAACATTGCAATAATATAATGCAAACTGGTTAAACTTGAGAGGCCAGAGGAAGAACAAATTTTATTTTTTACTTCATTGGCTGCCATCGACTGCTAGATGTTCAGTCCTTTTGAAGTAGGTGGGATGGCAGTGAAAGAACATTCGTTCATTCACTGCCACCTTCCCACTTCAAATGGATTGGACATCTCCTCAAGATAAACTCATTTAAATTCACAGCATAACGCTGAAAACAGCCGCATGATTGGATGTCTATTACCGTTTAATGGCAGCATCACATACAAAGACCAATAATAAATTAAAACGTGACCAAAAAAATAACAGGATTTTTCTTCGTGATGCCGCTAGAGAACGACAGCCGTGATGGTAAACAGGTGCCTGTGCGTCTGCTCAGACTGGCTGCTTCTGCTCAGACCTTCATTTCTGTCGCTGGCCGTCAAATTTACGACCAGCTCTTAGCGTTTTGTATTTCTATGAATCCTAACGATTGCTTTGTGTTGACACGGACCTGCTGGCTGAGAGAAGCTAAGAAACAGTAACCCGCACCAACAGATGGCAATTATAAATAAGACAATCAATCATTGCCCTAAAATGTTCAACTGTAAAATAGATAGATGATATTGATTAGGGCTGCAGCTATCGATTATTTTAGTTGTCAATTAATCTATCAACTAGTTAGCTCGAATAATCGTTTTATAATAATCATTTAATGCGTTGCAGAATACTTTTTATGAGACGTAAAACAAAGGCTTGCTAAGATTGCTCTGTCAAAACAGCATTAAATGTATACAGTATAAAAAAATAAGTACAACAAAAGAACAACTGGCTAACTTGCACAGCAAAAGTCCGCTAGCTTAACTCATTTACTCCCAGCCATTTTCACCAGTGCAACCCCCTTCGCTCCCGGCCGTTTTACTGGATTTTGAAGGAATTTGCAAGGCCCACAGAAAATTCTGTTCTATTGCTATATAAACATGGAACCCACCAAGAGAAAGATTAGACTCTCTTCTTTCAGCAGGAAAAAAAGTAAGTTCATATATTTTTCCATTCTGTAGAAATCAGCATTAGAAAACAGCTTAGTTTGAGCAGTTTTCCAATTTCTGATGGGAAAAAAAAGAGAAATTGAGCTTTTTGTGAAAGCATACGCTTCAAACATAACTTTCACTTTAACACAGCTATTTTTTGCTTTAGTTACATCCCAAACATCTGAATAATGTTTTCCTTTTACAAAATAACATAAACAACAAGACAAATAGAGCTTTTGATCGCAAAGTAACAATTTATTTCAATTCAATTTTATTTGTATAGCCCTAAATCACAACAAGGTTGTCTCCAAGGGCTTTGCAGAGGCATTATGATACACAATCAGAAAGAGCAAATGAAGCAACAAAGATGAATAAATAAAGTTCAAGCCCTGGGCATCCCCCATCCTTAGACCCTCCATGTTGGCAAGGAAAAACTCCAAAAACTCCAGAGTCTTTGGGAGAAAATGAGAAACCTTGGGGAGTACCACGGTCAGGAGAGATCCACTCCCAGGACGGATAGACAGGAAGCCCCAGGACTGCTAATGGGAATTAGCAGGCGAAGTTACAGTCCGTAAAGATGCAGTGGAGTAAAAGAACAAGAAGAGGTCCATCTAGCCAGATGAGACGGGGGTAGCAACGAGGACGTCCATCCAGCCAGGGGTCCGAACAGTCAGCAGGCTGCAGCTGAAAAATAGCTGCTCCCCAGAGGGGAGGGGGGAAAGGGGACACCAGTGATGAAGAGACTAGACAACTAGATATTAACATTGGAAAATAGAAATAAAATTAAGACAAGTGGTAGGTAGAGTGAGAAAAAGGAGATAGAACTCAGTGGCTGTACTTCCCCCAGCATTATAGCTTCTAGTGCAGCACTAAACTGTGAGTCTACTCCGACTTCAACTAGCCAGACCATAAGCTTTGTCGATAGGAACGTTTTAAATCTAATCTTAAATGTGCAGACTGTCTCGGCTTTTTTAATATTAGCTGGAAGCTGATTCCATAAAACAGGGGCTTGGTGGCTAAAGGCTCTAGCTCCAACAGTACTTTTAGAAACCCTGGGAACTACCAGTAGCAGAGGTTGCGCTAGACTTTTTCGTTGTCTGTCATTTTGACTGACAGGGTCATAAAAATCCGGTCATAATCTATTTTTACCCGTCACTTAAATTTTTTAAAATGATGCTAATGACATTGTGGTGACCCTTTGTTTGGCATAATTCACCTTCCGTACTTGTGTGTCCATTTGGCCGAGCGCGTTAGCGGCTACGACACAGTCACGTGACAGAGACAGAGCGTTCCGGCTTGAATAGAGAGTTCACAGAAAGCAGCAGAGCTACAGCGGTTGGACACAGCAATTCGAGCTAACAAGACTCTTAACATTGCATACCGCTTCAACATATTCAATAGTATTTGGTTTTCTTTTATTTTAAATTAATATTCTGTCCGAACAAGCTTAACAGAGAATCCACACCGTGCCATCACACATCAAGCAGATGAATATGTAACTTTTTCTCCACAGTGACAAAAACAGCTGACTGTGGCCCCAGTAGGTGGCTACATTATGGAACAATGAAATTAACAGTTCATCTGCTGTGGCCTTACACCTTCCTCCTGGTGCGCATAGACTTGAATTGCGTGCCCGCTTGTGCAGTCCCTGTTTTTTCACCTCTTTTATCAACACCATCGTCGTTTTGGGGCTTTTTGAAGAAACTTCGGACACTCAGTTGCCTTGACATTTTTCAGAGTAAGGCCAACGACGACATGCATCAAGAGAGACAATAGCTTATTAATATGCTCACTCGCCACCCTGTGGTCTGGGGTGTGAATTGCAACCTGTCAAAATGACAGGTGGACTTCAGTTTTTCCGTCACCGTTTTTAAAAATCGGTCAACGACGGAAAATATTCGGTTAACGCGACCCCTGACCAGTAGATCTGCATTCTGAGAGTGGAGTGTTCTGTTGGGGCGGTATGGAACCAGAGCATCGGTGAGATAAGACGGCCCCAACCCATTAATGGTCTTAAATGTAAGAAGGAGGATTTTAAATTTAATTCTAAACTCGACTGGACGCCAGTGAAGGGCCTGGAGCACAGGGGTGATGTGCTCTCTTCTATTGGTTCCTGTTAAAAGTCTTGCTGCTGCGTTTTGGACTAGCTGAAGACCTTTGAGAGAACTTGTAGGACAAGCTGCAAGTAATGAGTTACAGTAATCCAATTTTGATATAACGAGATTGGATTACACATAACTAACTGAGAGATGACACTGTTGTGGCGGCGACAGCCAGGGTGAACTTTTCCCTCATCAATCAGAACCCAGAGATGTCCCTTGTAATTTAAAAAAAAAAAAAAAAAACGTAAAAGACGTAAAAATATGTCTTTGGGACACTGAAACAATCAAAAATAGAACGTATTTATACGTTTTTGGGAGCACATGAGTTAAATGCTATAGAATGCTAATGATTTTTTACAATGCTCTTAACAGATCGTTCAAACACACATTCTCACAAAAAATGGCTAAATATACCTATAAACTAAAATACAAATTTATTAAAATAACACATTAGCTCAAACAAAAACTCATGTTGGTCTTAACAGGGAGCAGCAGGAGTCAGCCATCTTAAATGAGTTACTTCATATTTACTGTTGCCACTAGAGGGCAATGTATCCATCCAAATATATAAAACTAAATGTAAACACTTTCAAAACAAACCATTACAACGCCACTCTAATTAAACGAATACTCGAAGCAGCAAAATTTGATCCGAAGCTTTTTTTTAATTGAATTGCTCGACTTGATCTATTAATCATTGCACCAATAATATTGATGGTTATTTTGAAAGAGCGGTTTTGATTTTGCCCATTTTTCTGGGCCAAAATACGTGATTTTGTTTAAATCAACCAGTGTTCTAATGACGATTGCTGGGGGGGATTATGGACAAACTTTTTTTTCTGATGAAAGAAGAGTGTCTCATGTTTAAATTTGGTGTTTGCGTAATCATGAAAAAATATTCTATCATATCAGACAATTCGCAACAACTGAAAACAACAACCATCACTTTTAATTTTAATATAGTACAAGTTCAGGGTTCAATTAAAGTACTCGTTGAACAACAAACATTTCAACCTGACAGTTCTGCTTTTACTTTTTAACCTGAAAATAATATAATATTAAAACCAAAAATAAAGAGCAAACCACATATCCTCGGGTTGTATTCACCATATGTTTACCTGCTAGTTTGTTTGTTTTTCAACACAGGAATGATACAAATTCAATATTAATACCCCCCAGAAAACATTTTTTTTCCTGGCGCCTTCTACTGCTACTTTACTCTTTCAAAGCCAAAATAATACAATATTAATATCAAAAATAAAGCACAGCCAAAATCGTTGCAATTGATTGTTTTTCCGCTCTAGTTGAGTTCATCTCTGACTTAACACGCCGCCGAGGCCTAAGGCTTGTGCAGGAGAGAAATTTTTTGCTACTCCTACACTTGGAACCTTGCAAGACGTGCCAGTACAGTTGAGGTGGTGTGAAATGAATGGCATGGCATCTTGGTGGGTGGCTGGAGAAATAATGTAAGTTATGTAGTCTTGGTACAGTATTTTACTTGATCTTTACATTTGCTACAAACATTGTACATCCTGTTAAAAAAAAAAAAAAGCCCAGCCTTTGCAAAAGGGAAAATGTTTCCACAAACATCCTTTTGCACTGTTTTACAGTACTACAATTCCACATTTTTTTCACTATTTTTATTTACTTTTATTACTTTACTAGCAGTATGACTCAGCGTTGCTCGGGTTTCTGCAACGTGAACGCACTACAAACGAATCGCAGATAAAACGTACTTTCCTTAAAGATGCAGCTGCAAAGTAGGATCACGAAAAGGGCACCATCAAAGGGTTTAATGCGTAATCACTTTTCCGTCACTATGTAGTATTGCGGCGAGTGACGTGGAGAAGATTATGACAGTTTTTATGTTTCAAACTTGATGCTCTTGTGCCCCGTACAATGCACAACTCTTAGAGACAGTGTCTTTATTGAACAGAAAACACCAGTATATAACAGCAAACACCACTTTCAGTCATGGTTGCCACAACTACCCATGAACCATTGCGAGCGTAACACATAATAAGTTGCAACAGTATGAATATCCAGCTGAAATTAATCCCTTATTAATATTCCGGAAAATTGTAATTTTTTTTTTTTTTTAATCCTGCAACTTGTTGTGGAGTACTAAAAGCCACAACGTATCATCACAGCACATTTTTTAATTTGTACATGAAACTGTAAAGTTTGAAAGCCAACTGCGACATTGCAATCGCAAGAGACAAGTCTTTTGCCCAAAAGACTGCGCTGTCGCCTCTACAGTCAGAAGCTGGCAGACCACAAGACCAAGACTGCCCTGCTTAACCAGCGCCGCCACCTGAAAGGGTCGAAGATTTTTTTGAATGACAACTTGACTCGCCGAAATTGCAAGAAAAGCACGTCAACTCAAGAAAGCCTGGAAAATAGCCAACACCTGGGTCTCGGATTACAGGATCCTTGTCAAGTTGCAAGATATGAAGATTAAAGCTATTATTAGGAGTCTTGACCAGGTGACCTCACTTGAAAATTAATGATGACATCTGAAACCACACTTCTGGACCACAACTTCTACAATAGCTGGATAACAGTAAATACTACACAGCGGACCAGTATAACAACTCGTGGATGTGGACGGTAAGCTGAAACTTATCAACGGCAGGAGTCTCTACAAGAATTTTTAACACATTAAGGATTATCTTTTAAAGATAACAAAGGCTCTGACTTTAATTTGCACGGATATAACATGGCACAAATGAATCGGGGATCTAAGGGGGGGTTGCAATTATGATTGACAATCTCCTGGAATTTATTACAATTGAGCTCCTTATCCCCAATTGTAAGAACATAATTATCTGCTGTGTCCACCGAGCTCCTGATTCAAATGTCCAGCTTACTGAGTATATGGAAAAGATACTGTATAAAACGAATAATAAGCATGTTTTTTGTTGTGGAGACATTAATCTTGGGATAAAATATGTATAACATGCTGTATGATTTTCCTCATACATTCATGTCTGATGAAACTGTTACAGTGATCTTTGTGTGCGCCAATTGTTGCCACCATGTACACCTTAGGAATGTATCCTTTTAAGAGACTTATAAGAAAAGCATATTGAGTCGCTACTCACACCAGCTGTGATAACATAACACATAATCACTTTTGCCACACACATAGCCACAACAAAATGTTCCCACAGCAAACAGATGCTAAAATGTCAGCGACATGACAAAGCCATAACCTTGTACGCCCTGAAATTAATCGAGCTGCTTGACTGGACGCTGAGTTATTGTAAACCCAGATTGTTGATTGAGTTATTGTACAGTTTGTGGCCATCTGATGTGTGTACCATGTCTGAGTGTGCGTCTTTAGTTGTATGGGGGACGGGAAACTGGTAAGCATATGCTTTCTCCCGTCTGCCTATGTCGTCTTCTTCCGTTCCTTTGGGCAAATCATATCACATTTTGTAATTGTCAATGATTGTCAATTATACTGATGATGATGACAATAAATATTTCATTCATTCATTCATTCATTCATTGTCTTTGCTAATTTTCGGAGTTTCGAATTAATTTTCCATAGAAATTGAGGACTACAGAGTCAAAATCTATCTAAGAACACTCCCAGAAACAAAGTACAACTGTGTAAAATTTCGTCAAAATCCGCCTAGCCGTTTCGGAGTCTATAGGGAACGAACACAGACACACAGACAAAGAAAGTTCAATTTACTGTATATAAGTATATTTCAAGCATTTCGTTCTGTATTTACCGTAATTTTCGGACTATAAGACTTACTTTTTTCCTTCATTTTGAATCCTGTGGCTTATAGTCCAGTGCGGTTTATTTGTTGATTTATTTTGTTTAAAAGGTAACACTTCATTTTACAGCGCCGTCATAAGACAGTCATAATTATGAAATGACACTATCATGGGCATTACTGAATGCTTATGACAGATGTCATCAAGTGTCATCTGGCAAATTATGTCACTAACTCCATTCATGTCCAGCTTGGATCTTTTACATTCATTCAAAAGTGAGATGATTTGCCAGATAAGAATAACTGACATCTGTTATAAGCATTCATTAATTCTCATGACAGTGTCATGTCATTATTATGATTGCCTAATGACAATCGTATGGCACCACTGTCAAAGTATTACCAAATACAATAACTAGCAATTAATGAAACAACTTGAACAGTAACTGAAGAAATAATTAGCACAGAACATGAATTTTGATTGTTATTTACATATGTACCACTGCAATGCATGCTAGGAGGCATGTTGGATGACAACAGCAGGTGGCAGTAGAGGTTGACTGTCTCCTTCAATGGAGCAGTGATGGCCAAATGAAGCTTCTTGAAGTATTTGTTGTTGGTTTCTTTTGGTCTTATGACAGTCATATGATGCCGCTGTCAAACAAAGTGTTACCGGTTAATAACTTTTGGTGTAAATATCCCAAAATACAGTGAGGACAGCTGCGGTTTATTGTCCAGTGCGGCTTATCTGTGAACAAATGTACAAATGAACAAAGGTGCGCCTTATAGTCCGAAATTTACGGTACTTTTGCATACCAGAAGGGCAAGGTTTATTGATTGATCTAGCTAGATAGATAGCTAACTAGACTAGTGAAGAAGAAAAGAGTCGATTTTCTCTGTTTACAGGTTCTTTTATTCTCTTAAGGAACAGGAGATAACACCACTATTTCAGGTACAAAAAGAAAGCAAAAATCACTGAAGATAAATACATTTATTAAGGAAAGCATTATTAAAAGCTGGCTGGACAGGACAAACGTCCCTGAGTGCCCCACTCAGGTGGCTTCGAGAAGATCTGTCCCAAACTCTCAACACATATAATTTTTGTCATTTCCATTGTGAATAGGCAGGCCTCCATGTTTACCCATAAAGTGGCTCACAAGAAAGTGGAATTTTACTCGCAGCTATGTTATCTGTTTATGACCTTGCTTCAGAGAAGAACCTGAGAGCTGTGCAAATCTTATCCGGTACAAAATGATATCGAAATGAGTGTACCAAGTACAATGAACACACATATAGGAACAAATATCTCTCCACTAGCTAATCAATGTTCCTTGTCATTTCAGGGTGGAGAGCGAGAACAAACAGAAGAAGATGGTCAAGCAGGAAGAAGATCCCTACGGCGGTTCCACAGACGAGAACACTGACGAGAACACGGACGCAGAGCCTGAACAGGATTATCCAATCCCGGATCTGCCGGGTTAGTCACAGTGCAATATGTGTGCATCAATTGGATACCCTTGCTGATGTGGCGTCATCTTTTCTGGCAGATTACCTCAATGGGAAGCACTTTTTTCTCTATGGAAAGTTCCCTAACAATGAGAGGAGACTACTGACTCGCTACATTGCTGCCTTTAATGGGTAACAAACTTACTACATTCATGCTAGGCTTATATTTTTAAAGGACTTACTCCTCTTGTGAATCCTGATCCGTTATTTTTTTAAGTTCAGACGGCGGGCTTGGGTTGAGAGAGGCGACCTGAGCGGCCATGATATCCCCCTCTATCGCCTCCCTTTTCTCTCAGCAAGGCGACTCACTCGCGAGTAAAGCCAGAATATATATATATATATATATATATTTTTTTTTTTTTTTTTTTTTTAAGCCCGAATAGTCATTCAATGTAACTGCGTTTAATAAAACGTATCTAACAGTATCTTATTTGGTAACACTTTATAATAACTATTCGTTTTACTAGTTAATAGATCGTTAGTAAACTGTTGATAAATGATTTATTGTTGATTTGTGAAGTATTTGTTAACAGTTTGTTAAGCATTTACAGTGTGTTCCAATATAGTTGACCACATTCTAAATGCCATTCTAAATGAAACACAGTTTGTGTGGAAACGTTTCAAGTTTTTGTGTGTAACATTTGGCATTTCTATCTTTTTAGGTTAAGAAATGCCGTTCACTTCAAAAGAAAAGGCATTTTGATAAGGCATTTTGCAGGCAGCGTTCATGTTGCACATTTATGAAAATCTGCCATAGATCCAACAAATATTTGTACTTTTCTTTGTATATTTAACCAATAAAACTTATGACCTTCAACATAAAGTGTATATAGTTTTATTAAGATCAATCAACTAGCATGGGCATTTAGAATGGGGTCAACCATATTGGAACACCCTGTAAATGCTTAACAAACTGTTAACAAATACTTCACAAATCAACAATAAATCATTTATCAACAGTTTACTAATGATCTATTAACTAGTAAAACGGATAGTTATTATAAAGTGTTACCTCTTATTTTTTACTTTAACTTATTAATGTGACGTATAATACATGTTTTTGGACAGTTTTTTTAATTTAGGGTACTTAAAGGGTTAATGCCGAATTACATGGAAATTCCGGTTACATCGCCAGCCTAGGAACGGAACTCATTCATAACCCGGGGACTACCTGTATTTCATGTTAAGGTTTTGAAGTCAAAGTGAGGGTTTTTCAATTGGGATATTAATTCAGGTTTAAGATTTTAGGTTTTAATTCTGGTTTAAAGGTTAAAATCAGGGTTTCACACATTGTAGGAAGAGGTTGAAAATTTTAAAGTTGGTTTTAGTGTTTGTGTAGATTTAGAATTAGCTTTTCAAGCTAGAATTATTCTTTCGAATGACAGTTTATTGTCAGGGTTAGGATTTCATCCTTTAGTGCCTGCAATATGAAGCAATTGTCAGAGAATCACAAAATTTGAAAAATAAGGTCTTAATGAAACCTTTTTTTTTTTTTTCAAATTTGTAAAAAAGAAGAAAAAAAAGTGTAATAAGCGTTCTAATATCTTTTTTTTTTTGGGAGGAAAGATAATTCAAAATTCTGAATTAGTCTCAAAATCATGAAATTGTAAGTGTATTAAATGTGATACATTTGGCAAGAAGGGGTTAAAATTAGGGTATTAGTACTGGTTTAACGATTCTGGGCTGTATTTTAAGTTAGCGTTTTGAAGTTAAGCTCAGGGTTTTTCAATTAGATTTTGAATTTAGGTTTAAAGGCCTTTTCACACTAGCTTCAGCCCAGTGTGAAGAGCGGTCCACAGCAAACGTAAAACAGGAGGACCCAAGTAGCCTGACGTAGACGCTGTCAGGAAGTGAAAAACGGCATGCATATATTTACTATAGTCCCAAGCACCAATGCATTTATTTTTAATTGTTGCACAAGAAAACATCGAGGAACCATTTAGCTTACCAAGGAGAGGTATGAGAGTCATTTTTCGAGTGTTCCGAAGCTCACGAAACTTTAAAAAGCACATTTATCAAGGTTTCGTCGGCCGTGTTTTGTGTATATCCGTCTGCCGAAACAGTCTGATAGCACGGATATACGTACGCCTGCTTGTCTGAAACTTAAGAGTTTAAAGGTTATGGAATAATATGTGGATTTCAAGAGTTTCCGGCAAGTTCAGCGTTTACCTGACTTGACTAAATTTGCAAATTTCAGTTTCAAGAAGTTTGGTCCTTTTAGATCAGTTAGCCATTAAATAAGGGTTTTACACCAAGTGTAGTACTGTTCTTCCTTATTGAGTTTAATTCAAAGTTAGGATTTAAATGGCACTAAACGGTATTTGCTCTCAAGTGGAAAGACATTACTATTCTATTGGCTTTCTACAGGCCTCACTGATGTTTATTAGCAGCACATACACTCAATTGTACTGAATTGTACTGTCATGAAGTGGCTCATAACTTCCATCATAAAGTATAAAAATATATAGTCTAGTGGTAAATCCCAAAGTGGCAGGTATGAACATTTTCAACATCTTGTGTGTTGACGAACGCCCCCACAGTGAACTGGAGGACTACATGTCAGACACGGTGCACTTTGTGGTGACCAGCGAAGGATGGCACGACTCCTTTGAAGACGTGAGTTCACTCTTCCTTTCCACTGTGTGATTGGAGTTTTACGTGTGGACGTGAATGTCTTCAGGCGCTGATGGAGAACGGCAACCTGAACTTCGTCAAGCCCGCGTGGATCTACGCCATCAACAAGCGTCAGAAGCTTCTGCCCTACCAGCCGTACACCGTGGTGCCATAAAAAGAAAAAAACACTTTGGGGTTTTATTTTAATTAGTTTTGTTTTGTTGGAATGAACTACAGTTGCTCACTTTTTATTGGTTCAAGCTGTTCGGCTATGTTTTACTTGTAAAACTTGCATCGGCATCAACTTGAACTTTTTTTTTTTTTTGTGGAAAATTTAAGATGGTCTGTGACTGGCTTACCTCTTCTGGGAAATTTGTCAAGGCTGCTGCGCCGCGACTGCTGGCGGCGGCAACGACGCTGATAAGACTCTTTTTATGAGGTCAGAGCAAAGTCAGGTGAAAGGTTCTACTTGTTCCACTTGGTTGTTTCCCCCCTCCCCCATTTTCTGTGAGTGGACTGCTTCCAATTTGATGAATTTGGGTTTGAGATACTTTTTTTGTAATATTGCTCACAAGAAACGACACTGGCGAGCCCACTTTTGTAGTTATGTTGGAATAAACAAAGATGATTTTGAATTTGATGATTTTTACGCAGTTGGAGTTAGTTTTATGTTCCAGTTTTGTTTTTGTCCATTGGTGATTTTTTTTTAAGGGGGAGGGGCATGTAAAGCATTCACAGCCAATTCTACCAGTTTGAAACGTTATTCCCTGTCAATGTCAGGCAATAAGTTAGGTACCTTACTATAGAAAGAAAATCAATAGAGTGTTGCATAGAGCTGTGACTAGTGTGGATTTCATTAGTTTTAATGGACATTTTATTTATAGATATTTATACTTTTTTTTTAAGAATACTGAAGATCAAGATTAATTTATATACGTATACATACATACATACATACATACATATATTAAGCAGGCATGAAAATCCCTCACCTTTCGGCGAAATTCGCCGTTTTGAAGTCAAAAAGGATGACCTACGTGAATCGTGTAGATCCGAGGAGAAAATTTTTTTAAGGGGGGGGGGGGGGGTCGTTTGTAGGCATGTGCCAGTTACCTTCACGGATTACCATGCTATGAAAACGTCGCGGTTACAAAACCACTAAAATTTTCCGTCATACAGTAGTACGTATTCGTTATTTTTCATGTGTCGAAAATGCAGCCAGAATTAGCTTGGCGCGGCAGCGCTTACCCCTTCCCCTGTTTGATGCTGCGTGTGTCAGTGACGCTATTCCAGCAAACCCAAAAACAAGCACTCCAATCGCAAGGCGTAAATTCTTCAATTTATTGATCTCTCAAATCGTGGTAACTGAAATATACCAAATGAATACATTTAAAACGTTGTACACTCGTATTTTTCCACATGTGAGTAGCTTCAACAGTTTAGCTTCATGAAAAAGTTCGTCAAAAACAAAACACACATTTTCCTTTCAAATTCAATACACAAAGTTACTAAACACTTACAAAGACGAATGATAGGCAAGGCTTAGCTAGGACAGCAACTTCATTGAGGTTAATCACAGCCGCTGAGAGAGAAACAAGTTTGTATGCGGGGAGCAAAAAAAGAAAAAAGCGTCAAAGATCGCTAATTGCGACAGATGATCTTGTACTAAGCACAAATTCACATTCGCTGGAGGAGATAAAGTATCACTCCCAATTGTTTTTTGATTAATGCATTTGCCAGCATATTGAATTTAGTGAGTAATGGTTTTCATTTTCCTATTTTGTGGTATGACAAAGTTACTGCCGTTCGTTGCAGCTTGCGTTGAACACTGCCGGAGCGTCCGGTGAAAAAATAGCTCCCGTTAAGGTAGCGTCAAGCTTGTGTATTTAACGGTAATATAAAAGCAGTGTTGTCAATAACGCGGTATCGTAATGCGTAACTAATCTGATTACTTTCTTTCAGTAAAGAACAATCTAACGCGTTCATTTTTCTAAATCAGTAATCTGAGTAAAATTACTTTCCTTGATGCCTGTGCGTTACTATTTTGTTATTGCCCCATAATGTGTGTAGAATGAAGAATACTGTAGTCATGGGAGTGACATCACATGTCACATTTTTTAATCGGGGATGGAACAAAAAGGGTCACGTGTATTACCATGATGCGTGAGCGCTGGGAGTTTGCGGCCAAAACAACATAGCCTTGCTACCTCACCAGGATGCAATGAAATAGGCAGGAGATATACTACAAACGGCTGCATTTGCACACTGGAAACACAGCCATTACTTCACATTTTTGTCCAGTAAAGATAACAAAAATATCTCCGTGCGCTGCAAACTTTGCGCTGGCTCAAAAAGACTGTCCACCGCTATAAGCATCCAATTCAAGCACCACTTGGAATTACAGCACAACAGGTAACACGACAGCCAGGACTTTTTGATACTGCTCGTGCTCAATCCTCGGTTCAAGCTCAGTTGTTGTTGAGGGTTTTGAAAGCTTAGGTTTAAAGAAATTCTAAATATCCATCTTGCCTCCTCAGCTGTAGTTTTGGCTAAGCAATGCAAACGGCTGTCTCTAAGGTTCTATAGTCACATGATCTGTTCGAAAAATAATTTGGACCCATTATGAAATACTTTGAAGGATTCCTGTTCATTTTATTCATTTGTGTTGTTTGTTTTATTGCTCTAAAACCTTTATAGACAACATTTTAAGGGCCATATTCAATGGTCTTTATTTTAAAGGGGAAGTTCAGAATTTTTTACATTAGGCTTAATCTTTGAGTTAGCCGGGGTTTAATTAGTCGTTGGAAATGATTTGAACAAATTCTGTGCAGTTTGACAGTTATTTGTTAGTTTCAGGGCTCCGGAGTGGCTAAGCTAGCGCGAGTCAATGGTGGTTGAAATCAACTCCTTCAACTAATTAAACCCCCGTTAACTCGAATATTAAGCCTTATATGAAAAATTAAAATGGTCAAATTCGCCACATGTAGGACGTTTTGCCGACGGCGGACATTTTGGCAGAACGCCGGAACATATTTCCTCCACACCTTTCTCACCTTTTTAACCCCTGACCCATTTTCATGCCTGATTAAGGCTGTCAAACAAAATTTTTAATCAAGTTAATCACTGCTTAAAAATTAATCGCAATTCAAACCATCTCTAAAATTCGCCGTATTTTTCTGTAAATTATTGTTGGAATGGAAAGATAAGACACAAGACGGAAATATACATTCAACATACTGTACATAAGTACTGTATTTGTTTATTATAACAACAAGATGGCATTAACATTATTAACATTCTGTTAAAGCGATCCATGGATAGAAAGACTTGTAGTTCTTAAAAGATAAATGTTAATACAAGTGATAGAAATTTTATATTAAAACCCCTCTTAATGTTTTCGTTTTAATAAAATTTGTATAATTTTCAAACAAGAAATAAACTAGTAGCTCGCCATTGTTGATGTCAATAATTACACAATGCTCATGGATGGTGCTGAAACCCATAAAATCAGTCGCACCCAAGCGCCAGCAGAGGGTGACAAAACACAAAAAAACAAGTAACAAATGGACATGACACTGTCTTTTTAATCTGTTCGAGCGGGGCATGTGCGTTAATTGCGTCAAATATTTTAACGTGATTAATTTTTAAAAATTAATTACCGCCCGTTAACACGATAATTTTGACAGCCCTAATATATATATATAGATATATATAGATATATCTATATATATATAGATATAGGGCGGAAAACACAGACGACTGAAAAAGCAGTTTCTGCTCTTGCACTCCTCTTTAAAAGGAACTGCTGTATTTTAAGCCCAAACAACTGTTGTGTTTGACAAAACAATATGTCTATATGCTGCCATAGCAGATTCATGGCGCATTAAGCCCCCGAAGTATTTTTAATTTGTCCGTTTCACCCTGGAAACCCCCGTTTACAGACGTCGCGCAACCGCTTTTGTTTCAACCCAGCCATAAAACGAAGGTAATTAATTATATTTATTATTCAAAATGTTATTTTTGGCTTAGAATCATTGACTGATGATATTTTGTATTAAAAAAAAAAAAAAAAGACTTTAAAAAATTATTCACTCGCATATTTTAAACTTTTAAATTACGCCACAATGAAAAAAATGGCGTCTGTAAAAAAAGTCACAGATATCTACCTTATATCTATCGCCTGATTGTATTTTTCTTTCTTAGTGTCGCATTTTCTCCACTATGTTAGATGATAATCGATCCAAACAAAGAAATATTATTTTAAAAAAAAAAGAAAAAACGTTTTAAATGGTAACTTTATGAAAAAGAACATCTCGACCACTCCTTGGTGTCCGCGATTTCTGCATCGCGACCCTTGTTATATTACCATGTTTCACCCATAAAATCCCCCAAAAATCGAGTTGCGGCCATTCACAGCTGTGTCTTGACACTCAGTGATACATGCTACATGGAGTTTAGAATCGAAACAAGGTAAGTCCGTGATAATATCTCGTTAAAGTCATGGCGTCTTTAATTCTGCTCTCGTGTGCTCTCACCTCCAGATCGGGTTTCGCTGTTAATTTTTTTTTTTTCCCACAAATGCCCTCCTGTTCAAAATTTTTCTTTCCCCCAGAAAATTGCGATTTTAAGCTTTCCAATGATGTATCACACATGCATATCAGAGAATTTTGAAAGTTGGCCAAATTGGGGTTCTCAGAGGGAACTTTGACTGACCTGAGTGTTTTCCGCCATACATATACACAATGTTACCTCTACTTACGAATGTCTCTACAAACAGAATTTTCAGGTTACGACGTGCCTCAAAGGGAAAATATTGCCTCTTGTTACAGACGAAATTTCAAGATACGAGAGGCAACAATACAATATGGGCTGCTACTCGCAGCTACCAGAGTTTACTGAGTGCAACATACTTGCACCTGCGCTGCCATTGGCTATTGCCGAGCATCTTCCCGGTATCCAAATGGCTAAGAGTGACCTCTACTGTATGTGTATCCCAGCGTGTGAGGTGTTCCGACAGCTTTACGTGAGTGTATTAACTTTTATTCTTAGTGTTTTACATGAAGCGCAACCCTCATTTTATGTTTATTGTGCAATAATTTGTTATATGTATTTGTTACATTTTTTTATGCAGTTTTTATGCTTTGTAAAAAGATTTATGTCTGAATTTTGGGGCGCTTGGAACGGAGTACGGCATTTACATGGAAAAGGTGTCTCTGCTTATGAAATTTTCACTTTATGAGACTACTTCCAGAACAAAAATAATTTTGTAAGTAGAGGTACCAATGTAACATAATGATTGTTTATATATAAAATAGTCACTTTCGTTAAAGGCCAAGTTTTTAATAGCTGTCTACTGTCCCTGAAAGGGTTAAGACATTTTTTGGCAAGTTTTTGTGGGAATTTTTTCAGATTTTGGGGGGGGCAGCTTATTTGATTTTTTTTTCGGGTTAGGATTTTATTCTTTAAAACAAATTTTTGGGAGAGTTAAGTTGTGACCATATTTTACTGTGTGGATTTTTCACTTTTTAAAATGTTTGTGGGAAACAAAGTCAAATCAATGGTGTTCTTTGTTCCATTTGGCCTTTTTTTCTATTTCAACAAGTTCAGAGCTATTTTTTATCTTTTATAACCATTTTTTTCCATTTTGTATTGTTTTTTAAAAAAAATTTTTTTTAATCTTGCTCAGGAATTTTGTGGTAATTTTGCGTAACTTTTTGGTAAATTTGTTTTTTTTGTGTGTGTTTTTTTTCCTTCCCGTGGGAACTTACCCCTTCTCCCTAATGGGGATAGTTTTGTTTGTGTGTTTTGACAATGTTTTGTTCCGTTGTCTATCCCTAATTGCTTGTTTGCAACACTCTGTACTTCCGTGACTCAATGAACTCTCCAGTTGTATAAAGTGATGAAGAGAATCGACCAGCAGAGCTCTGTGTGTTACAACACAAGAGAAGCTTACATTTATTGCTGTTAAAGGCAGCCAATAAGTTCAAGACCCTCTAAAGGGACAAAAAATGTCTTGTAAATTTCACATAAATTTAACTCCGTCCTCATCATCATGTTGGTGCAGCTCCAGAGGCTTCCTTCAAAACATGAACATTACTTCACGAGATCTATAAGAACAGCTGTTAGGAAGTGGGATTGTAAATTCCATAAAATTGCTGTTGTGTAGCTGCGTGGTGCCGTGCTGAACTTGATTTATTTTACGTCAGGCACCTCACTGGCGAGGCCGGCTCTATGTAGGGGCAAGAGGGGGAAGTGTCTCCTCGAATAAATGTCTGGCCCCCTCGAATCAAAATTTTAGAAGTTGAGAAAGCACATTTTTAAGATGCTCACAAAATTAATACATTACAAGTTGGGTTGTTCCGATCATGTTTTTTTGCTCCCGATCCGATCCCGATCGTTTTAGTTTGAGTATCTGCCGCTCCCGATATTTCCCAATCCGATTGCTTTTTTTTTTGCTCACGATTCAATTCCAATCATTCCCGATAATTTTTCGCGATCATATACATTTTGGCATTAAGAAAAAAATGAATAAAACTCAGACAAATATATACATTCAACATACAGTACATAAGTACTGTATTTGTTCATTATGACAATAAATCCTCAAGATGGCATTTACATTATTACCATTCTTTCTGTGAGAGGGATCCACGTATAGAAAGACTTGTAATTCTTAAAGGATAAATGTGACTTTGTATATTGTGACTAAATATTGCCATCTAGTGTATTTGTTGAGCTTTCAGTAAATGATACTGCAGCCATTTAACTTCTGCCCAAATGCATGATGGAAAGTGCAACCATGACTGTGCGTAGGGGCACCAATTGATATAGCTTCTCTGCGTTGGGAAAGAACATAGGGTGTTAAGAAAATGATCAACTACTACCTTTCTTCCCCACATTGCCTCCCACGTTATTTTTAATTGCTGAGAGAGGTATTGTAAGGCTTTAGCCACATAAAAAATGGCTCCAAAGGCTGTCAAAATTCTCTCTACTCATTATACGCTGCCTTTTAGCGCTATCTATAGGTAAAACGGCATCTTTATAGATTGAATGCATCAATGCATGAGTGGGTCGTGTGGCGTATGCGTTAATTATTTAACGTGATTAATTTTAAAAAATTAATTACCGCCGTTAACGTAATACATTTGATAGCCCTAATTTAAGCCAAAACTACTCTGGATGAGTGTAAGACATTTTGTCTGTAACGTTAAATACAATTAGAAAACGATTTACATAAAAAAATATATATATATTTAAAAAAAAGGCATGTCCGATATTTTTTTGCCGATTCCGATACTTTGAAAATAACATGATCGGGATGCCGATCGATCGGGACATCTTTCATTACAAGTTGACTGATCAATCTGCAGCGGTGGGGAAAACATCCGCCGAATACTGGACACAAAGACGATAAAGTATCAGTTCTCTCTCATCGCTCTTTCCCTCCGTTGTGTGTGTATTCACAGGATGGTCAGCGTGCACGCACAGTAAAGCTCGCACAGCCCCAAGTAAACATCCAATCACTGTTAGTATGTAAATGAACCTAGACGTCGCAAGACAATGTGGGTCAGGTTTCAGCGCGGCCACCGAGTGGGAAGACTAAAGGCCGAGTTATGCTTCCGCCTGCGCCGTCAAGGAAGACCCGATTTACGACCGTAGCCTCTCTGGCACCTTCCTTTTTTTCTGACTTCGTGTCGCGTTAACGCATGTGACGTGGTGGAAATGGACTATGATTGGTCTGCTCAGACTGTTGTTTCCGGTTCGGCGCAAAATCACCGGCATTGTCAAACATGATTTTTCTACACTCAAAAATGGACCAAGCCGACGAGAGTATCAACAAAGAGCAATTACAACAACTTCTACAATGTCTCGTCAAGACATTATGAAGATTGCCAAATGGCAAGCAATTCGTGGGAGGAGATTGCTAAAAATACGGGGCTGGAGGTCAGCCAGCGATTGAATTAAAAAAAATGAAAAAACCACGAGTATGTGTGTGTTCAGAATCGGGTGGCCACACGAAGCGGTGACCCAGTCGGCCAAAAAACTGCCAGATTTTTATCACTTTATTTCGTATTTTTGGTTGGTGCACTTCATCATTTATTGTATACATATGTTTGCTGTGAGTCTGTGACTTATTTACGTGTCACAAGTCAAGTATATGAAGAATAAAGCAAAGGTTTGGTATCAAAACAGATGTTTTGATGTTTAATTTTCAACAACAGACAGTTCATACACGATACATCATCACTGATTGAGAGTGCCTCGGTGCTTTTATGATAACGTTAACATCAAGGCTTTCAACGCAGTTTGGGAAGTTCCATAGACACCAGAAATCTGCTATGGCTTCCCACTGGCTGGTTGTAGGACATGGCAAACAAATTGGGCCGGAGGGCTTTGCAGACTTCGGACAAAACGCTGGACGCAGTGCTCGACGCCAGTTTGAAGCTAGCCACCACAGCTAGCTGGTTTCCACCCGAGGCTAGAACTGTATGCGGCATCAAAAGTTGGACAGACCACCTCGAAACAGTCTTCTGCGTCGCCTGCGCCTCAACATTTGTATGATCAACATTTACTCAATGTTAATGAGCTGAAGATCCACATTCAAGCGTTCCATCTTGCATTGTTTATTTTTTTCTCCGTTAAACTAGACAAGAGGTGTCAACAAGCATGCCCCAAAACCGCACAAACATAACGCCACACCCCTCTAGTGGCTTGGCAGTGAATTACAGAGCAATGCATCACCTGGCCGGAGAACCATCGAATGACGCCGTAGTCGCTGCGCCGTCACCGCAACGCGGGAGCATAACTCTTTAGAAGAAGAGTTTTTGCTAAGGGAAGTAGGAGATTGCTGTTGGAGAGGGGAATGGAGTGAAGGGAGATTTTTTAAATGTTTGGTTGCTAACAAAAAGAAAAGCCCAAAAAAGATCAAATGTTCTGTTCTATATCTGTTGTGTTTTAAATATTAGTTTGAGAATTATTTTTTTATTATTATTCATAAGACAGTTCAGTTTTACGTTTACAATTTATCCAGTTAAAATATATGTTTTGTTGTTAGTTTATAAAATCTGGATGAAGGATATTTTATTTACTTTATTGTTCAGTTTCCCCCCTTGAGGGATTGCAACCTTATTGTGGTCAGGGGGTTTGCGTCCCTCAGTGACCTTGTGCCCTGGCTGTGTGTTTGGGATCATTGTCATGCTGAAAGACCCAGCCACGTCTCATCCTCAATGCCCTTGCTGATGGTAGGAGATTTTCACTCAAAATCTCTCGGTACATCTTTCCTTTACACAGATCAGTCGTCCTGGTCCCTTTGCAGAAAAACTGCCCCAAAGGATGATGTTTCCACCCCCTTCACAGTGGGTATGGTGTTCTTCGGGTGCAATTCAGTATTCTTTCTCCTCCAAACACTAGAACCTGTGTTTCTACCAAAAAGTTCTATTTTGGTTTCATCTGACCATAACACATACTCCCAGTCCTCTTTTCGATCATCCAAATGCTCTCTAGCGAATCGCAGACGGGCCTGGACGTGTACTGGCTTCAGCAGGGGGTCACGTCTGGCACTGCAGGATTTGAGTCCCTGGCGGCGCATTGTGTTACTGATAGTAGTCTTTGTTACTATGGTCCCAGCTCTCTGGAGGTCATTCACTAGGTCCCCCGTATGGTTCTGGGATTTTTGCTCACCGTTCTTGTTATCATTTTGACGCCACGGGGTGAGATCTTGCATGGAGCCCCAAATCGAGGGAGATCTTCCATTTTCTAATAATTGCTCCCACAGTTGATTTCTTTACAACAAAGCGTTTTACCTATTGCAGATTCAATCTTCCCAGCCTAGTGCAAGTCTACAATTTTGTCTCTAGTGTCCTTCGACAGCTCTTTGGTCTTGGCCATAGTGGAGTTTGGAGTGTGACTGCGTTCGTGGACAGGTGTCTTTTATACCGATAATGAGTTAAAACAGGTGTCATTAATACAGCTAATGAGTGGAGCCTCGTTAGAAGAAGTTAGACCTCTTTGACAGCCAGAAATCTTGCTTGTTTGTAGGTGGCCAAACACCTATTTTCCACTCTAATTTGGAAATAAATTCTTTAAAAATCAAACAATGTGATTTTCTGTTTTTTTTTTTTCCCTCATTCTGTCTCTCATGGTTGAGCTTTACCCATGTTGACAATTACAGGCCTCTCTAATCTTTTCAAGGAGGAGAACTTGCACAATTGTTGGTTGACTAAATACATATTTGCCCCACTGTACAGGCCTGACTAAGTGCAATCCACTTCTCTGGGTTGAGAATGGACACAGCTAACAACCCAATTCAATGAAGAAAGCGCTGTTACTATAAGCTCTGTGGGTGGCAGGGGGTGCTGGAGCATGATGTGTACATATATGATGCTCCCCTACACATTTCTGACTGCCCCCTCATACATGCCTGCCTACAACAGGCTATCCTCACTGGGCAGCTATAAGTCTGTTGAATGTGTAAAACTTATTTTAAAAAATACACACAAATGTTTAGTGAGATGATACATGACAGTAAGTCGGTTCAGTGTGTAAAAATTACTGAAAAATACACCAAAATGTTGGTTGAGTCTATTGGATGAGATTCTCCAGCACACAGAAAAAAAAGAGTTTACTTTAAAAACACAAAAGCAGTAAATAAGCTTATTTTTATACAGTGGGGAGAACAAATATTTGATACACTGCCGATTTTGCTGGTTTTCCCACTTGCAAGCCATGTAGAGGTCTGTAATTTGTATCATAAGTTCTCTTCAATTGTGAAGGAAGGAATCTAATACAAAAATCCAGAAAATCACATTGTATAATTTTTAAATAATAAATCTGTATTTAACTGCATGAAATAATTATTTGATACATTACCAACTAGTAATTATTTCGGCTCTTAGTTCTTTTTTAAGAACCCCTCCTGTTCTCCACTCATTACCGGAAGTAACTGTACCTGTTTGAACTTGTTACCTGTATAAAAGACACATGTTCACATGCTCAAACAAACAAACGCCAACCTCTCCACAATGGCCGAGACCAAAGAGCTGTGTAAGGACATCAGGGATAAAATAATAGACCTGCACAAGGCTGGGATGGGCTACAGGAAAATAAGCAAGCAGCTTGGTGAGAAGGTAACAACTGTTGGAGAGATTATTAGAAAATGGAAGAAGTTCAAGTTGACGGTCAATCTGCCTCGTTCTGAGGCACCATGCAAGATCTCACCTCATGGGGCATCACTGATCATGAGGAAGGTGAGGGATCAGCCCAGAACTACACGGCAGGACCTGGTCAATGACCTCAAGAAAGCTGGAACCACAGTCTCGAAGAAAACCATTGGAAACACATTACGCCGTCATGGATTAAAATCCTACAGCGCACGCAAGGTCCCGCTGCTGAAGCCAGTGCATGTCTGAAGTTTTCCACTGACCATCTGGATGATCCAGAGGAGCAATGGGAGAAGGTCATGTGGTCGGATAAGACCAAAATTGAACTTTTTGGTCTAAACTCGGCTCACCGTGTTTGGAGGAAAAAGAAGGATGAGTACAACCCCAAGAACACCATCCCAACCGTGAAACATGGAGGAAGAAACATCATTTTTTGGGGCTGCTTCTCTGCCAAGGGTACAGGACGACTGCACCGTATTGAGGGGAGGATGGATGGGGCTATGTATCGCCAGATCTTGGCTGACAACCTCCTTCCTTCAGTGAGAGCCCTGAAGATGGGTCGTTGCTGGGTCTTCCAGCATGACAGCGACCCAAAGCACACAGCCAAGGCAACTAAAGAGTGGCTCTGTAAGAAGCATCTTAAGATCCTGGAGTGGCCTAGCCAGTCAGCAGATCTGAACCCGATAGAAAATCTATGGAGGGAGCTGAAAGTCCGTGTTGCCCGGCAGCAGCCCCGAAACCTGAAGGCCCTGGAGAAGATCTGCATTGAGGAGTGGGCCAAAATCCCTGCGCAGTGTGTGCAAACCTTGTCAAGGACTACAGGAAACGTTTTGGTATCTGTAATAGCAAACAAAGGTTTCTGTACCAAATATTAAGTTCGATTTTTGTGATGTATCAAATACTTATTTCATGCAATTAAATGCACATTTATTATTTAAAAATCATACACCGTGATTTTCTGTTTTTTTTTTTTTTTTTTATTAGATTCCATCCCTCACAGTTGAAGAGAACGTATGATACAAATTACAGACCTGTACATGCTTTGCAAGTGGGAAAACCAGCAAAATCGGCAGTGTATCAAATACTTGTTCTCCCCACTGTATGTCAAGTGGTTGCACGAAATAATTTTATTAGGATGTTTGTGTAGCGTCTGCTCAAAATTTTTACTACAACCACTCGCGCAGTATAATAAACACAAAGGTGGCGGGGTGCGAGTGCGTGCACGTGCGGTCATAAAACTGGCAAAAACTAAGCACTTTACACTGACTCATATAGATGTACTTACATTTGTTCACGGACGCACACATTTTAACAGGTGGCCGTCCTCTGCCCGAAATGCGCACCTTACGCCTATTCTCGCTCCCAGAATACGCAGCGCTTGTGACGTAGGACAATAACAGGACTAGTTGGTATGGGAACGTACGCATACCCAAGGAACCTTGCTAAAAGGAGTAATTAAATTGCTAATAAAATCATTTAGGATTATTTTATATGCATATATGTTATATTTTTTATAGAGTATTCGACGAGGAATACGATAGACTCATTGATACTTTGTTTTGGAAAAATCGCCATTTCTTTAAGTAGTCACATGAATAATGAGGCGGCCTGTGAAGATCGACGTAAAACAACTCTGCAAGGACTTTCCAGAAAGTACTTGGTGAATCACTCTTACAACCATCTCGTGGTATTAATAACTGATTGGACTTTCTTAAACATGTATAATCTAAGTGACATGGTTAGTGCTGATTGGGATTGATAACAGAATTATGACTGCAGCTATCAAATATTTTAGTAATCGAGTCATCCGATGAAACATATTAATTTAGGTAAAGCGCAATTATAAATATAGACAAGAAAACAAGATATTTCATCTAATATTGAACCATTTTCAGTCAATCAATGTCTTTATTTTCGATGTACATTGTTGAAAACAGCCAACAATTGCATCTTAAATGTGACAAAAAAAAGACATTCACTGCATTCACTCAAATAACTTTTAGATCTTATAAAAAAAATTCTTACCTAAAAATGTCATTACGCTTGATAACACACATCACTTAAAAGTTAGGTGTTTTTCCCACGTGTTTCAACTGAATTTCCACTTGTGTCAAGCCATAAATTCTAGTTAAGTTTTAAGTTAGTCTAAACTGTAAGTGCTGATAGGATTTTGAATTTTTGCAGTGTTCAAAATAAATGCTGTGCTGTATTGGAGCACATTAGGCACCAGTGCTACTTGGTGTTTTATCCAGACATGACTACTGAGCTAAAATTGACAGTTAGCATTATTAAGTTTTATTTTACACACTAATCACTCTACAGCGCTGTTTTCACAGAATAAATAAAGCCTGTGTGTAAGAGTTAGCCACGCATCGACAGTGGTCATAATGAATAGAAACCTAGCCCTCCGCAGGGATAATGTTACGTGAGCGAGTGACAGTAACGTTAATCTTATTTATGAGCGCTGAGAAGTGTACTGCTTTAAGATGCCGGCTGTTTTATTAACGCCGCCGAGTTGGTCATTTCGCATCTGGTTCTAAGTACATGTGATATCTATGACACGCATCAGACGCTACCTGCTACCACCGTAGCTACATGCGGGCATAGTTTTTCGCAACGTTGGCGCAGTTTGTAACTGCTGTCGGCTGCAGTAAGGTTTTTTTTTTTTTTTTTTTAATTGCTGCTGCTTCTTCTACGCACATGACGTCAGCGCGTTGTCCTGGATGAAAACTAGTCCGGGCAAAACGGGATGCTTAGAGCTGGCAAAATTAAACGATTCCTCGAGGTGAATAAAATTACTCGGATCAGTTTTTAAACTCGAATTGCTCGAGTATTCTTTTCAGCTCTAAACAGAATCGTTAGATAATCTGCCAAATGATTCCATGGTATTGAAACACTCCCTACACTTGTCGCTGCGACAGTGCAGAAAAGCTGCGTGTGCTAAATCTGTTGGCCCTCTGGGGGCCCCTGCTGGCTGGGGGCCCTAGGCAATTGCCTGGTTTGCCTAATGGGACGCCACGCCTCTGCATGCATATCGGACAATTTTGAAATTTGGCTAAATTGGGGGTCTCAGAGCGGAACTTCGAGTCACCTGAGTGTTTTCCGCCATATATCGATCGCTCCCACACACATTTGAGTGGCCCATTTCATTCAGGAGCATAAAATACCACGTGTAATATGAAATAAACATGCTTTTTTGTGTCACAGGCAATTTAAGCTTTCCAATGATGTATCACCCATGAATATAGGACAATTTTGAAATTTGGTCATAAGCCAGAATGTTATTAATATATAGCGGAAAACACAGACAAGACTGAAAAAGCAGTTTCTGCTCTTACAACCCTCTTTAAAAGAAACTGCTGTATTTTAAGCCAAAATAACTGTTGTGTTTGATAGAACAATATGTCTATATGCTGCCATAGCAGATTCATGGCGCATTAAGCCCTCAAACTATTTTTAATTTGTCCGTCGCGCAACCGTTTTTGTTTTAACCCAGCCATGAAAACAAGGTCAGCAATTATATTTATTATTCAAAATGTCTGTCATTTTTTGCTTAGAATCATTAATTGATGTGTAATATTTTGTTTAAAAAAAACTTTAAAAAATTATTCACTTACGTATTTTGAACTTTTAAACAAATCACGTCACAATGAAAAAAATGGCGTCTAAAAAAGTCACAGATATCTACCTCATAACTATTGCTTAATTGTATTTTTTTCGTTACTGTCGCATTTTCTGCGATATGTTAGATGATAAATAATCGATCCAAACAATGAAAAATTGAAAAAAAAAATTAGAAAAGGTAAATTAATGAAAAAGTACATCTCGAGCACTCTTTGATGTCTGCGATATCTGCATCGCGACCCTTGTTATATTACCATGTTTCACCCATAAAGTCCCCCAAAAATCCAGCTGTGGCCATTCACAGCTGTGTCTTGACACTCAATGATACATGCTACATGAGGTTTTTGGATCGAAACAAGGTAGGTACGCGATAATATCTCGTTAAAGTCATGGCGTCTGTAATTCTGCTCCTGCGTGCTCTCACCTCCAGATAGGGATTTGCTGTTTAAAAAACTTTTTAAATGCCCTCCTTTTCAAATTTTTTCTTCCCCCAGAAAACTGAGATTTTAAGCATTCCAATGATCACTCGTGCATATTGGACAATTTTGAAATTTGGCTAAATTGGGGGTCTCAGAGCGGAACTTCAAGTCCCCTGAGTGTTTTCCGCCATATATTTTAATAGGGTGGCGCTATGTTTATGTTAAAATGAGTTATTCAAAGTGAAGTTCGAAGAGGGAGATTTCTTCAGGTGCCCCTTAATTGGCTGAGACACCTGTCATTCAAAATCCATCAGGTGAGTTTAGAAAATCACCGACGCCCCGCCTCTCATTAGTTCCCTTAACCAATGACGTGTCTGATTCACACTGTCACGTCAAGACCCCGCGTGTGCTCGGAAATCTTGAGCGCCGTGTACCTCACACGCCTCGCGCATCTTACCACGTCGAGACGAAGCTAAGACGGGCTGGAAAGCCTCGGGAGAAACTGCGGACACACCGGAGCTTAGTAGCCGTCGTCAGGGCTGTGGTCGCCGCGCTGGGAAAGGAGTGCGGACCTGAAACCTGCTGCCGGTATGACCAATGTATCATTCTTCATGAATTGTTAACTACATTGTCATTTGCTGTAATGCTACTGGGGCTGCAGCGTGTGTTTGCTACATTAAAATTAATTAAATACTGGTATGTGTTTTGAAAACAATAGCTGTGTTCAATTCGAACTTTCTTGCTCCTTATATGTTTTTTTAATTAGCCTATTAATATTACAGGAAAACTGACTGTTTTTTGATTGACCACAATGGAACACTTTTGTTTCATATGGCAGAATCAAAATCAGAGGGCGTTTATTGTCAATGAGCCACAACAATACTGTTACAGCAGCAGTATGAATGTGAAAAAAAAAAAAAATTAAAAGTTAATTGAATCATTTTGAATAATAACGATAGTTACATACTGACAGGCAAAATAATAGATTGGGGAAAAATAACCCCAAAATATTGAAATAAAGCAAAAATGTGAAATATGTTATATACTGTTTTTTAATTTTTTTTAAATTTTATTTATTTCTAATTTTTTACACAAAACACAAACACAACATTCCCCACCACCGAATATCACCAACACCAAACAAAAAAATTTTTATAACTAATGAGCATCCAACGGGCCTGTGTTCTCCTCTATCATGGTGAGCCAGAGATCCATATTATACCCCTTTTTCCCTGTAAGTCAGCCACTTCCCCCAGTTTTTCCAAAACAAATATTCTTTTATCTTTAGCCTATATGTTAGCCGTTCCATGTCGAGTATTTCATCCACTATGAGCAGCCATTGTTCATATACTGTTTTTTGACTAATTTTACCGTTTTACTTTTTAAATGATGCAAAAGATTCAAAATCATAAATCAAGCTTATTTATACACACACGCACACACATATATATGGCGGAAAACACTGAAGTTCACTGAAGGTGAAGTTCCGCTCTGAGAACCCCAATTTGGCCAAATTTCAAAGCTGTACGATATGCATGTGTGATACATCATTGCAACGCAACCCTTTAATGCCAGCAATACGAAGCAATTATCAGAGAATCCTAAAATTTGAAAAATAAGGTCCTAATGAAACCTTTTTTTTTCAAATTTGTAAAAAGAAAAGTCAAAATGAATATGTGTAATAAGCGCTCAGATATCTCTAACCCTTGCTAAATCATGTTTGTTTTTTTCATGGAACCTGCAGATACATGTGTTGACTTCCATCCATCATTTTTTTTTTCCCCAAAAAGAAATGTCAAAATTCTGAATCCGTCTCAAAATCATGAAATTTTAGGTTTATCAAATGTGATACATTTGGCAATATAGGGTTAAAATCTCAATTTTATGGATGAAGAAAATTTTTAAAAATCAGAGAGCATAATTAAAGACGCCATGATTGTAACGAGATATTATCCCGCACTTACCTCTTTTCGATCCAAAAACTCCATGTAGCATGTATCACCGAGTGTCAACACACAGTTTTGAATGGGCACAGCCGGATTTTGGGTGGGATTTTATGGGTGAAACATGGTAATATAACAAATAGGGTTGAGCATCAAGCATTGATGGGAACCAGTTCTAACACTCCGATGCTCACGGAATCGTTCGAATTTTTAAATTTCGATTACTTGTTTTGATGCTCTGACCGCCGAGTGGAAAAAAATTGCTTGAGTTCAAAGACTGATATTTATATACAAGTTAAAATTAGCCCTGTGAGAAGTTCATTTAATTTGAAAAATCATCGAGAAGTTAAGACTTTAATATAAACAAACTATTCACATTTTTTTTACCTTGCATTTTTTTTTTACCCCGCTTCTTAAAAGAATCGGAATCGAGAATCATTCGGAATCGAAACATGGAATCTGACTCTGAATCGTTCAATTGCAAACGATGCCCAACCCTAATAACAAGGGTCGCGATGCAGAAATCGCAGACATTAAGGCGTGGTCGAGATTTTCTTTTTCATATATTTTCCCTTTTAAACTTTTTTTTTTTTTTTTCCAATTTTTCTTTGGATGTTATCATCTAAAATATCAGAGAAAACCCAGCAGTACCAAAAGAAAAACAATTAAGCGAGAGTAATGAGGTAGATATCAGTGACCGATTTACAGTCACCATTTTTTCATTTGGATGTAATTTGTTTAAAAGCTTAAAATATGCGAGTGAATAATTTTTTAAAGTCGTTTTTTTTTTTTTTTAAACTAAATATTAATCATCACTTAATGATTCTAAGCTAAAAAAATACAGACATTTCAAATAATAAATATACTTACGTTCTTTTTATGGCTGTGTTGAAACAAAAGCGGTTGCGTGACATCTTTAAACGGGGGTTCCCAGGGTAAAACGGACAAATTAAAAATGGTTCGGGGGCTTCATGCGCCATGAAACTGCTATGGCAGAATATAGACATATTGTTCTGTAAAACACAACAGTTCTTTTGGCTTAAAATACAGCAGCTTATTTTAAAGAGGGGTGCAAGAGCAGAAACAGTGGACTGAGTCTGGAGTAGAAACATCCAGAGCCACCGTGCACAGGCGTGTGCTGGAAATGGGCTACAGATGCCGTGTTCCCCAGGTCAAGCCATTTTTGGAACCTGAAACAGCGGCAGAAGTGCATGACCTGGGCTACAGAGAAGCAGCACTGGACTGTTGCTCAGTGGTCCAAAGTACTTTTTTCAGATGAAAGCAAATTTTCCATGTCATTCGGAAATCAAGGTGCCAGAGTTTGGAGGAAGACTGGGGAGAAGGAAATGCCAAAATGCCTGAAGTCCAGTGTCAAGTAACCAATCAGTGATGGTCTGGGGTGCCATGTCAGCTGCTGGTGTTGGTCTACTGTGTTTTATCAAGGGCAGACTAAATGCAGCTAGCTATCAGGAGATTTTGGAGCACTTCATGCTTCCATCTGCTGAAAAGCCTTATGGAGATGAAGCATTTTTCAGCACAGCCTGGCATCTGCTCACAGTGCCAAAACCACTGGTAAATGGTGGTTTTGGCCACCTCAGCAGTGCCACGGGCTGATTGCCTCTATGCCACGCCGCATTGAAGCAGTCATTTCTGCAAAAGGATTCCCGACCAAGTATTGACTCCATAGCTGATATAATTAATTGAAGCTAGACTTTTTTTGTATTAAAAAACACTTTTTTGTATTGGTCGGATGAAATATGCAAATTTTTTGAGATAGGGATTTTTTGTTTTTCTTGACTTTTTTGCCAAAATCAACAGTATTAATTAGAGGTGGGCGAAATTTCCGATTCTTAGATTATTCGCGATTCGGCCGTGGAAGATTCGAGAACGATTCACAAACATCCAAATTCCGATTATTGAAATATGTCAAGCGGAAGTAAAACACACTCAGCGCGCCGCGCGGTCTTCGGAATGCAATGAGGAACGGAGTGAGAGTAGCTAAACATCATGCTTGTCATTACGCGGCCCCTCGGGTAATGCCAATGCTCAACTCACGGCTCTAGCTCAACTCATGACGCGAGATAAAAACAACAACAACATACCTGACTGCTGCCGAAAGCTGCTGCAAAGTACGTCAACAATACATAATGTTAAGGTAGATATCATATTTATAGAGGACTAGATGTAAAATAGACTCGGTGGCGATAGCAGCACATGTAGAAAAAGCTAGATGCGGGCGTTAGTGAACGGCCGCCATCTTAAAGCAGTAGACTTCCCTGCAAGGCTGTTGTAGTTAACTTTTTATCTAAAATACTCCTAAATCGGTAAAATATTGACTTGAATCTATCTTTAAAATAGTTTTAAAACTTTCACATGTCGAAAGTAGACAAAAGGGAAATTATGGAATAACAGGAGCAATTTTAACAACTTTAACGGTTGATTGACAACTAAGCCTGTCGCAATATGCAATAATTCCATTTATCGTGCGATATATAAAAATGAAGGCGGTAATTTTTCCGCTGCGATTTATCACCTCGTGTGCACGTGCGTGTGCGCGTGCGGCAGACGTGCTGTTAAAAGTTCGGATTCCTCGTTACCAACTGCGCAAAATGCATATTCGTTCCAGGTCCGGCAAAAACTAGCGCCGGAGCCAATCGTTCCCATTATATCCTATTGTTCAATGTACAGGTATACCGGCCGCGTCAGTGCTCCGGAGTGACTGTGGACCATCTATGGCGCGCCGGTGTCGTTGACGTGTGGGCGCTCCCGTCAGGAGTGACAGTTCACGCGGGGCGGCTATTTTTCGGCACAACGCCGGATATTTACAACGAAGTTCGCCAAAACATTGTTACCGACTTGGCTGCTACGAACAACCTCGCTTTGACAACGAACAGCTGCTTCAAACTCTTCCTGTTTATGAAAGTCGATTGTCATATGCTGGTGTGTAGTAATGAGCAGACGTGACTTCAGCGGCGCTTGCTAACTTGTCGCACACACTAGATATCATGAAATGGCAAACTAGATGTGCTACGTCCCATGCCATTGGCTACGTGAGCCCAGAGTGATTATGGGACACGTAGTCCATACTACATCGATGAATTCTAAACTATCATGACTGAATGGAAATTAAGAAGGCCAAATCAATCCATACCAGTGACTATAGATAATGTTGCAAATATTGTTAATTCAGGACATGACACAGATGGATTCGGACCAGAAAGTAGGATGTCTTGCTCATGTAGTAAATCTAGCTGCTAAGAGAGCTGTAGCAATCAACAGTGTGCCCTGCCTCACTTTACAAACAGTAAAGATTGTTTTCAGCACTTTTATACAAATTTTTTTCAGAACAGTAAGAAGTAAGCACATAAATAATGTGCACTAAAATGCATGTATATATGATGGCAATTTAATTTTTGCTTGTTAGCAAAAAAAAAAAAAAAACATATAATTGTTTTTTTTTTTTACACAGCATTAAATGTATTGAATGGGATCGAAAATCGTGTCCCCCGTATCGAAAATCGTACCGAACCATGACTTAATTGTATCGTTGCATCCCTATGGAACACCATTGCAGAAGCTATGACGGGAAAAGTTTTCATTTGCCTAAATGCTTAAGTTATTAAGTGCCTTTTTTTTTTTTTAAACACGTTTTATTCTGTGTTTCTGTGCGGTATCAATATTGTTGTTTTTTACTTAAGAGGCATGGTCTATTGTTTTTAGATGTGATTTCTTAAAAAGTATTTTTGAATTTAAGAGTAAATATTTATCGTGTTTAAATGAGTGTACTTGATCTATTACTATATACTTCTCACTGTGTTATTGTAAATTGGTTAAAAAAAAATTGGGGCAGGGGGCGCAATAATATCGCATATCGCAATAATTTATTAGCATAATTATCGCACACTAAAATTTATTATCGCGACAGGCCTATTGACAACATTAAATTAATTGAATGTAGTTTAAAGCTGCTGATACAGAATGGGGATTTGAGTATATTATTTATTGTTTTTAACTGTTAACTTGATACTGAAATAGTCATTTGTTTAAGCCTGCGAGGCTTTTTTTTTTTTTTTTTTGTACAGTTTTTGTAAGTAATGTACAAAACATTAGCAGCTAATAGCAGGGGGGGGGTCATCAATAATCGATTTATAATCGAATCGTAGCCTCTGAATCGTAATCGTAATCAAATTGTTAGGTGCCCAAAGATTCCCACCTCTAGTATTAATACAATAAAAGGCTTGAATTACTTCAGTTGTGTGTAATGAATCTAAAATGAATGATAGTCTAATGTTTATCAGTACATTACAGAAAATAATGAACTTTATCACAATATGCTAATTTTTTGAGAAGGACTAGTATGTATACAATAGGTATTTTTTTATTTATACGAAACATTTCTAGAATTCACAATTTTAACAAAACGTAAATGGTGTTTTACTTGTATAGTGCTTTTTCCACCTTTCAAAGCACTTGACACTACATCTCCATCCACCTAACTACTGGTGACACAGCACTAGGAGCAACGTGGGGTTCAATTTATTGCTCAAGGATACTCGGCCAAGTTAATCAGGGCGGAGAATCGAACCCACAACCTCTGGGTTGGGGGACAACTACTCTACCACTGAGCAACGCCACCCCAAATATATAAAACAAGGACACTTTTTACAAAAATTGGAATTATCATTTCATATATATATAATTATACTGTATATATACTATGTATTATGCATTTTGAAAGTAAATACATGCATTGAAAAAATGAGCCTGCTGCAATCCAATATATGTCTTCATTCCAAAGTCAGATGGAATAAACACCGGTGACCCTCCACCAGATTGGTGCTTGACATAATGAATGCATAAATACATATTCATTTAGGGAGCCGTGCTGTCAAAAAGCAAACAACTCTGTAGGTCAAACTGTCCCTCATTTTACTGGCATATTAAAAAGATGTTTGGCCATATTGCAGGTTTATGGCAGCATAAAGTCTTGTAAGTACACGCCCAGCCTTTTTCAAGGACAAACCATGATGGTCTTTGCAGGAAGAGGAGGTCAAAATAATGGCTCGCGTTCACGACCGTTAATCAAAACTCCAGAAGATTTCATTTTGCAGCGATGACCTTGTCAGTGACTTGGTATGTTGAGAGTTTTGTGACGTCGGAATTTTCTGTCGCCCATCGTTCTAACCAAATTACCGTGCAATGGAAAGAGAAAAATAATAATAAACCAAAAGGTCAGGCTTCTTGTTCCTTTAATGTGACTATATGAAATTTCATGTTTCAATGTCAAACTGGCTTGGGTGCTCAATTTTGAATGGCAGTTAGTGGAAGTGGATTGGATTTTTTTGTTTTTTTGTCTTTTTCATGCTCCACTCACATGCAGTAAATATTTATCAGTTACAAATGTATTTTTAATTCTTGTTGAAATTCATATAAGCTTTTGGTCAAAGGCGTAGGTTTGGTCTCAACATTAGTAGGGACAATATGGCATTACCTGCATGTACACTTTTTGCTAGGGATGGGACATTCTTAATCATCAATGCAAAATCAGTCTGTATTGACATATACTAACTTTTATGTGTATTGGTCCAGCCTACACCGTTCAATTAAAACCTTTGTTTTCAAAGATTTTTGAAAACTTCCAGAAAATATTCCGGATTTTATGAGCAAATTTAAATTGCATCATTTAAACATAAATTATATTAACCTACACAATAAATTAGGGCTGTCAAATTTAACGCGTTAACGGGCGGTAATTAATTTTTTTAATGAATCACGTTGAAATATCTAACGCATGCGCGGAATGACCCGCTCATGCATTGCCTCAAACAGATTACAATGACACACTTGAGAGCTAAGAGGCAGAGAAAGGTGTCTTGTTATGTGCTTTTTCTTAACAAAGGTATACCACACGCGACGTGCGGGCATTTTGTTTCTTTATTAGCACATTCAGCTTCAACATTAGCGCAGCTTACAGCTCTCGGCAGGCCGTAACTCTAAAGCTACATTCACACCGGCCGCGTCATTTGCTTGTGGCGCGTCAGGTTTCCATTGAAAGTCAATGTAAACGCGTGAATAGGCACGTCAAGCTACCTCGCGTCACGCGTCGGGATGACGCCAAATCGACTGACGCGCGTCAAATTTAACGCGCCGCAAGGAGATGGTTTGGTTGAACTTTCTGCGATAGAGTTCGTCGTCGAGGGGGAATCATAAACGCAAACGTCTGGAGTTCGCCAAGCGGTATTGGGGCTTCAAATGGGACCGTGTGCTTTGGTCAGATGAGACCAAGATTGAGCTTTTTGGCAACAAACAATCTAAGTGGGTCTGGCGTGCCACGAAAGATGCGCATGCTGAAAAGCACCTCATACCCACTGTAACGTATGGAGGTGGGTCAGTGATGCTGCGGGGCTGTTTCGCTTCCAAAGGCCATGGGAACCTTGTTAGGGTGCATGGCATTATGAATGCTTTGAAATACCAGGACATTTTAAATCAAAATCTGTTGCCCTCTGCCCGAAAGCTGAAGATGGGTCGTCACTGGGTCTTTCAGCAAGACAATAAACCTAAACATATGGCCAAATCTACACAGAAATGGTTCACCAGACACAAAATTAAGCTCCACCCATGGCCATCTCAGTCCCCAGACCTCAACCCCATTGAAAACCTGTGGGGTGAGCTGAAGAGGAGAGTACAGAGGACTGGACCCAGGTCTCTGGATGATTTAGAGAGATTCTGCAAAGAGGAATGGCTGAAGATCCCTCATTTTCCCATCTTGTGAAACATTATAGGAGAAGATTAGGTGCTGTTTTGTTGGCAAAAGGGGGTTGTACAAAGTACTAACACCAGGGGTGCTAATAATTGTGACACACATTATTTGATGTCAAATAATTATTTCTTTATGTGGGATTTTTTCCCCACTGAACATTTTTTCCATTAAGATCCCATATTATTTAGAAAAAAAAAATTTAAAAGCTAAAAAACACATAATTATTATAAATCCAATAATTATGGAAGGCACTGTAGGTCCTTGCTTTTGGTCGAAAAGATATTGTTTTCGAGGTGGGGGGGTTGGTCCAATTTTGGAGTGTTTATGTTGATTTCTCAACTAATTCCTTTCTATTTTGGTGGGACTTTTCAGTTTCTGATCATTTTTATATTATTTTTGTCTTCTTTTGGAGAACGTTTTTAACCGTTTTGTGGTTGGGATTTTAGAATGTTTTAATTTTGTATATTTTGAGGGCATCTAATTTGAAATTCAACATTGAAAATTTTGTGAACAATTTGTTCAATTTCACAAAAAAAATAAGGAATCTGTTAGATGTATGTTAAGTGGGATGTTTTTTGGGCGTTTTTTTTTTTTTTTTTGTCATTCATTTGGAGGGAGTTTTCTGTTTTTAATTTTTCCCATGGATGTATTTTTTTTTTCATCCTGAAAGTGCTTTTTCTTAAGCTATTTTGCATTATAATAAAGTTGCTACTCATTTTTGTAGGCAGTTATTTTAATATTGCCAAAGATTTTGTCAATTTTGGGACAATTTTTAGATTTTTTTTTTCTAACATAAAATCATTCTTTTATGCTTTTTTTTTTTTATCAATTTGGGGGAATTTCAGGGAGAATTTATGACAGTTCTCCTTGGGTTTATTGCGTGATCGTAGCTTGGCATTTCAATCACTTGATTGAAAAACGTCCAATTTGAAAAATCATTTTTGCGACGAGTATTTTGGTGGTAGCCATGCCTGACAAATTACATGTTGCTCGGGGGAAACTGTCTATTTTCGTGGCGTGAACATGCCTCATTTTCTTTTTTGTACTTGGTTTAAAGCTTGGGTACAAATAATGGGCTCTTTCCTTATTGACTCCTTGAATCACGTAGGGTCGTCTGAACTATTTGAGGACTCTATTAGATGCAAACGGCAGGAGGGAGGGAGGATGTGCATCCATCTCAGACGGTTCCCTCTCTTCCCTCTATTTCATTCTAATGTAATCCAGTTCTTATACATTTTGCCTTCGCTTTGTAGAACCGTGACTTTCTTCTCAGATTAATCATCCATAATGTGCTGCCTGTCAAGAAAACAAAAGGGAATTACAGTTAAAAAATATTTATATACTGAGTATAATATATATACTATTTTAATAGAGGGAAGATTAAGTTGAATGAATTCAGCTCCCTTGGTTCTCCCTCTTTATGGCTGCAGAAATGTCAGTGGCGGACCAAGACGAATGGGAGTCTGTGAGGAGATAAGAGCGGAGAAGTGTTATTAAAACCAGATTAAGAGTCTTCTTCAGAGGGCAGCAGACAACCGGTTGGAGGAGCAAAAAAAAAAAAAAAAAGCGACAGGGAATGATTGCTTGTCTAGGTCTTGAAAATGCACACCTCTTACACAGTTTCATTTAGAAACATGAAATTTTATGAAATACATTTCTTCCTCTTTCCCCTTGGTTGCAGACCCCCACATGGTGTCCACGGGTAAATATAATTAGGTAACAATTGCACCACTATAGGTAGCATAGACGTGTCATGGTGTATTTTTTGTTGTTTTTAATTCTCTCTTCTGTTTGCCTCCTTCATTTCTGTCCCCCATAACCCCTTCTTGCTTTCTCCTAAAAAATAAAACATAATGAACAATTACTATGAGAGTATTTCCAACTTCAATGTGATACATTCACACTAAAGCTACAACTCACAATTATTTTTATAATCGATTAAATGGATGATTAATTAAACAATTGTATAAATATCACTTTTTACAATTACCTTCACAATTTAACTTGAAGTTGTTTTAGGCATGTTTTAAGTAATAAGAAAAAATGCATGACTTTTTCTTTCAGTAATATTTTATTACAGCTTCCTGACTTAACTGTCGTCTACAACTGTACTTTTTTAAGTACATAAAACTCGTTAAAGTTTTTAATAAAGGTTCTGAGTATAAAACGTAAGAATTTGGATATAGAGAACACAAGGACAGTTGGTCTCACCTACTTTTTTTATTGCAGTATTAACGGTTACTGTTGGCCGCAACCACGCCAAACAAGCAATCACCAAAACAAGCTGTTTTTCCAACCTCGTTTGTTATCCGCATGCTTCCGCCCTCTCCTCCAGACACATTCTCGCAGTCGGACATCCGGGCATTAATGACGTCACCAGCCACAACAAAACGCCGCCGTATTGAAATGGGGGCAAAACACGGGTCACAATCAGTTGATCTGTCGTGCATTGTAGTACAAACGCGTTGAACTTTTGTCTTATTTGCGGTCTTTTTTTCCGTCGGCATGACTAAAAGTTGCCGTGTTGCGGGTTGTAACACAAGGAAGAGTTCGGAGCCGCATTTGAAGTTCTTCATTCTTCCTCGTGAGAAGAAAAGGACAAGCAAATGGCTGAAAGCAATCAATCGAGGAACAGTAAAAGAGGACGCTTCCGTGGACCATTCTCGCCGGCGGGAACCTAAATCTAGGCACATTTACGTTTGCAGCCGACATTTTATTACTGGTGAGTAAACTTTAATCGATTTTTTTTTTTTGCCCCAATTAGCTGCTAGGATTCAATAGACTAGGCAGTGGTAATTATTAGCGTAACCGACAACTCGCAAATCGTTATTTTTCTTTTGCCATGAACTGCTCTGATCGGTCAATCGGTATATTATTGGCCAGGTGGGAATTGGTTATTTTGCCGTGACGTGTTCACGGCTGAATAACGCTTGGAGGTGAATTACCAGTTACGGCAGAAATAATCACTCTGTGTATACTACCAGTTTTCTTAGTTCCACGCAGTACATATTCCACGTAATTGATAAAGTTCAACTTACTGGGTGACTTTATGAGGTAGTTGTAGATGTTTCCGAACTCCAATGCAGGCAATTCCTATGGATTGTTTATACAGCTATCAGCTGCGACTTTGTGTAGGCAGATTTGCAGGCCATTACACGCTAATTTTAAGTTGTATCGCCTCCTCGCGTCTGTCAGCAGTGACTCGTGATGTTAATAAGTCATGTTTAAGACGTTTTTATGAAAAAAAGACGCAAAACACAGCTGAAATATATTAATTTCAGACAACGTTTGTCTACGGATGTTTACCTGTGCGTGCCCCCATCTCAAAACGGCGACACATTGCTATGCGAGATGATGTCATCGTGACATCACGCCGACTGCGAGAATAAGTAGATAGATGGATGAAAAAATACATAAATAAATAAACCCCCCCAAAAAATTAATGCAGCCTCAACGGGACACAAGCCAGTGTCCTACTTGCGCCGGTCCCAAGCCCGGAGAAAAGCAAAGGGTAAAAAAGCCTGCCCCCTCAAGATTTCTAAGTGCCCACTCTGGTGGGTAAACCTAGATCCGGGCCTGATTTCTCAGACAAAAGTCCTATTCATCAAGTTAAAAAAAACTAGCTGATTGACATTTTCTTTCCTTGTGGGCAAAGCGCTGATATACATTGTGTCAATGACTCATTTATTTTCTTTAAACAAACTAAACAACAAAATCAAACAAGGAGGAGGCAGACAGTAGTGAATCAGTCTATCAATCAATCCAAATCCAATTTTAAAATACAATCTCTTGTATGACAATTTACACCTTGAGTTTGTGTTGAAAGGAGATTAAGCTGTTATATGAATGGGTTTTTGTGTGTGTGTTTTTTTTATATATAAAGAAATGAAACAACTTTACTATCTAACAATACGTCAAGTACTAATATGCTTCTCCAAAACACAATACAAACGGCACAACCCGGAAGTATGCCGTACACACATGCCGTCAATCTGGCCACAGAACGTGGCGGCAACTAAGCACTTTACACTCAGTCACACTTAGAACACATCCCAAACATGCTAAATGAACACATCACCTCACGGCATAAATGTGCAACACAAATATGTTGTAAACAATGCTTGCCAACTTGGAGCGATGACTACTTGCAGCAGCAAATTACGAAATGCCCGCGTATGTAGGGGGTCCAACCTATTGCTGGAACCCTCCAGAACGAAGGAAAAATACTCACGTTCCACGTGGATGTACACAGCTTAACATTCCCTCGCACATCTCAACAGGTGGATGCACTCGGCACACGTCTTTCTCAGTACTAAAACAGCGCATGTGACTCGAGACCAAAACAGGAAGAAAGTGTGAGCGTTAACCATGGAAACGAACACGTAGCAGGAACATTTCTAGCATTTTCTATTCAAAAAGTTCTTCGTACATGACTACAATTTTATTCATTTTACAGTGTATCACAAAAGTGAATACACCCCTCACATTTCTGCAGATATTTACAGTGTAATTACAGAGGTATTTGCACCCCTTCTGATTTTGCAGTCACCCACTTAGAAAATAGGTAGAGGTCTGAAATTTCAATCATAGATGCATTTCCATTCATAGAGACATAATCTGGAGGAAAAAAATCCAGAAATCACATTGTATGATTTTTTAAAATGGGTATTTTTACTCCTGAGAATTATGACACTAATCTTCCTTAAAAAGGTCCCCCTTTACCCCATGAGTAACCACACACACCATCCGTTTGAGATCAATATTGTAACCTATGCACCCCAGAGTCAGTCATAATCCAACTGCTATCATGGACTAATCCAGAGAGCTTTCTAAAGACCCCAGAGGAAAAAAATGTTGAGCTCCACAAAGCTGGAAAAGGCTATGGGACAATTGGAAAGCAGCTTGGTGAGAATAAATCAACAGTTGCAGCAATTGTTAGAAAACGGAAAATGCTAAACACGACTGATAGTCTTCCCCGGACTGGGGCTCCATGTAAAATCTCTCTTCGTGGGGCATCACTCATGATGAGAAAAGTAAGGGCTCAGCCTAGAACTCCACGGCAGAAGCCGGTCATGATCTGAAGAGAGCTGGATGCACAATTTCAAAGGCTACTGTCAGTAGAACACTGCGGTTCAATGGTTTAAAATAATACTTTGCTCAGAAGGTTCCCCTGTTGAAGCCAGTACATGTAAAGGCCTGTCTGAAGTTTGCCAGGGACCATCTGAATGATGCAGAGGGGTCATGGGAGAAAGTAATGTGGTTAGATGATACCAAAGTAGATCTTTTTGGTTCAAACTTTACTTGTCGTGTGTGGAGGAAAAAGCAAGATGAGCACAATCCCAAGAACACCATCCCCACTGTGACGTATCGGGGTGGAAACCGCATGCTTTGGGGCTGCTTTTCGCCAAAGGGGACAGGACGACTTTACTGTATAAACCAGAGGATGAATAGTGAAATGTGTGGTCAGATTTTGAGCCACAACCTCCTTGAAAATGAGTCATGGCTGGATCTTCCAACATGATAATGATCCAAAGCACACAGCCAAGCTGACCAAGGAGTGGCTACGTAAAAAGCATATCAAGGTTCTAGAGTGGCCTAGCTAGTCTCCAGACCTCAATCCAATAGAAATTCTTTGGATGGAGTTGAAACTTTGTGTTTCTCAACGACAGCCCCGAACCCTGACAACACTAGAGATAAGATTTGTGTGGAGGAATGGGCCAAAATCCCTGTTTCCATATGTGAAAACCTGGTAAAGAACTACAGAAAGCATCTGACTTCTGTAATTGAAAACAAAGGCTTCTGCACTAAATATTAGCGCGGATTTTCTCAGGGGTAGCAATACTTATGAACCCCAGTCAAATACAAATAAATTAATGAAAAATCATGTGGTTTTTTTTTGTTTTTAAGATTATGTCTTTATAAGTGGAAATGCATCTATGATTGAAATTTCAGACCTCTACCCATTACTGACACTGATTAGATTTCAACGCCATTGACTGCGACAGAAGTCCAATCCATTTTTATTAGGAAAGGCTGGAAGCATTAAAATTCATACATTAATCTATTGAATTACCGAATTGGCCCTAATATAAAAAGGCCGTAATTATAAGACGACCCCCTCTTTTTCAAGACTCAAGTTTGAAAAAAGACTTTTTGAACACCAAATTATTTTTTATACAGAAAATAATTACAGTACATCTAAAACAAATGATTATAACAATATATTTGAGAGAAAAAGCATGTTATTTTGTCTCATTCAAATCTTAATATCTGAACCTTTAAATATGTAAACTAAAGTGCAGTCACATTCGTAAATGAATGGCTTCTGGTTTTTGAAATGTAAATAAACCAATCTAGTGTGATAAAACAACAAAATTGCAATAACTGCATTAACCATCAAAGTGAAGTCTAACTGTAACTAAATGGCAATAACTGCATTAACCATCAAAGTGAAGTCTAACTGTAACTTCAGTCTTGAAACAAATCCGAATAAGGACAAACATTGCAATAAAATAATGCAAACTGGTTAAACTAAAAAGAGTAGCTGAGCTCTGTCATGTCAGAACATCGATTCAATGATATCTGGCGCCATCTAGCGTCGTGAATGGGTATAATCTCTAGACCACAAATATACAGTAGGGCAAATAGGTATTTAGTCAACCACTAATTGTGGAAGTTCTCCCACTTGAAAATATTAGAGGCCTGTAGTTGTCAACATGGGTAAATCTCAACCATGACAGACAGAATGTGAAAAAAAGAAAATCACATTGTTTGATTTTTAAAGAATTTATTTGCAAATCATGGTGGAAAAATAATTATTTGGTCAATACCAAAAGTTCATCTCAATACTTTGTTATATATCCTTTGTTGACAATAAAGGAGGCCAAACGTTTTCTGTAACTCTTCACAAGCTTTTCACACACTGTTGCTGGTATTTTGGCCCATTCCTCCATGGCCCTACATGGCCCAATTCATTCTTTCCTTTACACAGATCAGTCGTCCTGGTCCTTTTGCAGAAAAACAGCCCCAAAGCATGATGTTTCACCTCCATGCTTCACAGTGGGTATGGTGTTCTTCAGATGCAATTCAGTATTCTTTCTCCTCCAAACACGAGAACCTGTGTTTCTACCAAAAAGTTCTATTTTGGTTTCATCTGACCATAACACATTCTCCCAGTCTTCTTCTGGATCATCCAAATGCTCTCTAGCGAACCGCAGACGGGCCTGGACGTGTACTTTCTTCAGCAGGGGGACACGTCTGGCAGTGCAGGATTTGAGTCCCTGGCGGCGCATTTTGTTACTGATAGTAGCCTTTGTTACTGTGGTCCCAGCTCTCTGTAGGTCATGCACTAGGTCCCCCCGTGTGGTTCTGGGATTTTTGCTCACCGTTCTTGTTATCATTTTGACGCCACGGGGTGAGATCTTGCATGGAGCCCCAGATCCAGGGAGATTATCAGTGGTGTTGTATGTCTTCCATTTTCTAATAATTACTCCCACAGTTGATTTCTTTACACCAAGCGTTTTACCTATTGCAGCTTCAGTCTTCCCAGCCTGGTGCAGGTCTACAATTTTGTCTCTGGTGTCCTTCGACAGCTCTTTGGTCTTGGCCATAGTGGAGTTTGGAGTGTGACTGACTGAGGTTGTGGGCAGGTGTCTTTTATACCAATAATGAGTTAAAACAGGTGCCATTAATACAGGTAACGAGTGGAGCCTCATTAGAAAAAGTTAGACCTCTTTGACAGCCAGAAATCTTGCTTGTTTGTAAGTGACCAAATACATATTTTCCACTCTAATTCCGTCTCTCATGGTTGAGGTTTACCCATGTTGACAATCACAGGCCTCTCTAATCTTTTCAAGTAGGAGAACTTGCACAATTGGCGGTTGACTAGATACTTATTAGCCCCACAGTAAGACGACCCCCTCTTTTTCAGTGTTATTTCAATGCAAAAAAACACTGTCTTATATTCGGGCCAATACGGGTATTTCATTAGTCACAACAGTATTCAGCTTTCACTTAGAAATATGAAATTTGGTAGACATGTCAATCAAGAGTTGACATACGAAAAAGTCTCAAGAGAAACACCTTTCGGATCTTTAATTCACTTGTTAGCTGCCATTTACAGCGATAGACGTCCAATCTATTTTCATCCCCCCCAGTCAAATTGGATTTGACATCTACCACCGTGTGAAGCAGCCAATAGATCAATTAAATACATTATTAGATATAATCCGGTGTATGAAAAGTGAGCTCCTCTTAACTGTGCAGTATGTTAACGAGCTGCCGCGCTGATTAATTCAACATGTATAGATAGTGCAAGATAGCTGTTTTTATCTTCACATCTGGCGCCGGTTTAATAAATGGAAAGAAACTTTCCTTTATTTGTAAAAGTGAAAATATGTGAAGGCCCCACAATAGTTAAATATACTGTAATAATGGGCTGCCTATCGACGGGAAATCATCCCACCAGGTCATGTCGGGTGTGAAGGTGAATTAATTGACGGGTGAATTATGAGAATGGCCATGAAGAGATGATTGGTTTTTCTCTACCAACTGAATACGTCATTGTGGTAATGGGTAATGTTTAATGAGATAAATGAGAATGTTTCCCACGCCATTCATTATAGTTCATGTTTATGTTTTTTTATTCACAGATGGCTGAGCATGCGTAAATAGCAGAGAAGAACGTTCACCTAATGACCCAACAATTTATACTATGCAGTGTGATTAAAAAAAATAAAAATAAAAAAAACGTGACCTAGAATAGCAAAATGAGTCAGAAGTTGCACAGTTTACGCAGTATAAGGCAAGTATGTTTCACTTGGTGAAATGGATCAAATGATCATTTCCTTAATAAATATTCCATTAACATGTCTTATCGATTAAAAACATTAAAAAAAGAATAATTTGTAAAAGTTACTCCAACAAAACAATCACTCGTTTCCTTTCTGTTCAGGAATCCCTAATTTATGGATATCAATCTACAGATGATTGAATTTTTCTCAATCATTTCAATAATTCCACATCAGGACTTTTTGACTTCAGGTTTGATTTTTTTCCAATACCTATAATTTAAAGGGATCCACAGATAGAAAGGCTTGTAGTTCTTAGGAAATAAACTTTATTCTGAGTTAAAATAATTAGGGCCCGAGCACTAGGCGTGCGAAGGCCCTATTGTTTTGCAAAGGATTATTATTATTAGGGCCCAAGCACTAGGCGTGCGAAGGCCCTATTGTTTTACAAAGGATTATTATTTTTTTTTTTTTTTATTTTTTTTCAGGGCAAATGAAAACGGCCAATTTGGAGGCCTGAACATGCACGAAAAGTCACCAAAATTTGCACATACCTGCGGAAAATTGTACATTTCGATAATTTTGCAACGTTGAAAAAAAAAGTAACAAAATGGCTCAGTGGCGCCCCCTTGAAATTTTAACATATATATATAACATTAGGGTCTGTCAACGTAGAGCAATGAAATTTGGGGAGTCTATACCTTGTCCAAAACCGCTCCAAAAAAGCATTGGCACCCATATTCCAAACCCAACAGGAAATCGGTTATTTTGGATCGAATATGAAATTTTTATCGATTTACAGGGTGCACATTTGAAGCCTTTTCGCCGAGGGAGTTAGTTGGATCATCTTCAAAATTGGTAAGACTGTTCAGGAGACATATGAGGTCTTAAGTTTTTAAAATGGTGCGTTTTCATTCACGGGTCTGACCTGGGCGTAGTGCCAAAGTCGGCCATTTTTTCGGCAAAATGACAAATTCAGTAAATGACTAATAGTTCCTTCACACAACGTTCAATCTTTTTCATATCTGGCATGTATGTGCGACATCCCACCCTTAACACGAGTGCATTGAAATATTACCCATTAGGCCTAGCACTCCCTTGTGAGAACAGGAAATGCCTTTTTTTACGAGACAGGTTCCTCCTCCAAGGAAAAAAAATCTGTTGACCTCAAACCTGCATCAGGGGAGCCTTAAGACCTGTGTTCAGGTGCCTGATGAAAAATATTGAGGTTTCGTTGAAGCGGAGGGGTCCAAACAGGAAAGTGAAAATGACCGTCAACAATTTGTCTCGCAAAAGACTTTGAACAGTCATAACTCGGCAGATATACAACATATCTGCGCCAAACTTCCCGTGCTTGTTGAGAGTCATACTCTGAAGGGTCTGGTAGGGGTCATTTGCATCAACTCTACAGTGCCAACTAGTGGTGACAGAAAGGAGTTTTAAAAAAGGCCTTTCCTATTGGGTTTTTTCAACGTAGAGCAATGAAATTTGGGGAGTCCATACCTTATGCAAAACTGCTCCAAAAAGTCTCTTGCACCCATTTTCCAAATCCAACAGAAAATCGGTTATTTTGGATGGAATGTGAATTTTTTATCCATTTGTAGTAAAGTATACATTTGGAGGCCTGAACATGCACGAAAACTCACCAAATTGTGCACATACATGCGGCTTTGCGTGGATTTCGATAATCTTGCGGCGTTACAAAAAAATGTAACAAAATGGCTCAGTGGCGCCCCCTTGAATTTTTCAAAAAGGCGTTTCCTATTAGGTTTTTTTAACGTAGAGTTATGAAATTTGGGGAGTCGATACCTTGTGCAAAACTGCTCCAAAAAGTCTCTTGAACCCATATTCCAAACCCAACAGGAAATCGGGTATTTTGGATCAAATGTGAAATTTTTATCAATTAACAGGGTGCACATTTGAGACCTTGTCACAGAGGGAATTAGTTGGATCATCTTCAAAATTGGTTAGACTATTCAGGAGACATAGGAGATCTAAATTTTCAAAATGGTGCGTTTTCATTCATGGGTCTGACCTGGGCGTGGTGCCAAAGTAAGCCATTTTTTCGGCAAAATGACAAATTCAGTAAATGACTAATAGCTCCTTGAAACAACGTTCAATCTTTTTCATATCTGGCATGTATGTGCGGGATCCCACCCTTAACAAGAGTGCATTGAAATATTACCCATTAGGCCTAGCGCCACCTAGTGGGAACAGGAAATGCCTTTTTTTACGAAACAGGCTCCTCCTCCGAGGAAAAAATCTCTATTCACCTCAAACCTGCAAGAGGGGAGCCTTAAGACATGTGTTCAGGTGCCTGATGAAAAATACTGAGGTTTGGGTGAAGCAGAAGGGTCCAACAGGAGACGTAAAAATGACTGAACCCATTTCGTCTCACCAAAAGTTTTGAACAGTCCTAACTTCTACAACACATCTGCGCCAAACATCTCGTGCTTGTTGAGTCATACTCTGAAGGGTCCTGTAGGGGTCATTTGCATCAACCCTACAGCGCCAACTAGTGGCAATAGAAAGTCACTAATTTTTTCTAATATATGTCCAGTTCTTTTCAGGTTGGTCATTGTAATTTCAAGACCTTTTGTAATACTTATTTCACGGCCCATGTCCACATGTCTCTGTCTGTTGCCGTGATGACCCTTTGTTCGCCATTAAAAGGAAATATTTTTTTTCAGAGACTCAGGCAGCTTATAGAGCCACAGAATTTGGCACACTTTGTCGAATTGGCCCAGTTAGAAGATTCATTTTGGTTTTCAATAAGGGCTTGGCTGCACAGCTCAGTAGCGCCTCCTTTTTTGTAGTACTCTTTCCAATAGGGGTTTTTATCTATTAGGTGTGTGAATTTAAAGAGGCGACTTTCGAGCATGTGAGGTTCTAATGGGATGAATAGAGAGGACGATCTGCCACCACCCCGACCTGCACACTGTCCGAGTTGAGTGACGTCCGAGTTGCGCAAGATTGCGAGGGCCCGTTCAGTCCTGCTTGCAGGCCTAGTTTGATATTGAAACCCCTCTTGATGTTTTCGTTTTAATACAATTTGTAAAATTAGTTTAACTAGTAGGTCGCCATTAGGGGTGTAACAAAATATCGAAATGGTGATATATCGTGATACTTTGTATCCCAAAAGGTTATCGATATGCTCCTGCCAACAATGGAGATATCGTTTTAAAAAGGTGTCAGTGTTTAACCCTTTAACACCAAACGTGTTGGCAGCGACGTGTTTACGCACATCATCTTTGAAGCCTCGTCACGCTGTAATTACGTCACCCATGTGCCGCTGGTTGCTCTCATTTAAAAGTGCGGAAGTTGATGTCCACACCAGTTTTTATTTGAAGTCAATCGACCAAGTAAAAAGGGAGATAATGTCATTTGAGTGTTACAGTTTTATTGCACTCATAAATAAGCATTAAAACGCTGCATGGACCATGTGTTCATCTCCATATTTCCATCATTTCTTGTCCTTTTTCAAAACCGAAAGCAGCACAAAAGACTATATATCCCAAGAGCCGTTGTGAGGTCAAGAACGACGAACCAAATGTGAACATTTTTAATAAATTGCCGAGCGAGGCGCCACCTAAGCAAAGGGAGGCATGCGAAGCGAGCACAGGCCGGTTGGATTGAGCGAGCGACTTTGAAACGTGCGTTATGTATCGAAAATTAAATTTAGCGCAAGCTAATGCATTATTTCATTAACATTCTAATCATAAGTAGTCCAACACAGCGGACATGTTTGTCTGATGTTGTGACCAAATCGGATGCTGTGTGATACTCCAAAAATAGCCGTAACGGTATTCGATACTGAGTATTGGATTGGGACCAAACTAATTCCACGTTGTTTCTGTATGGGATCAAATTAGGCAGGGAAGGGGTAAGGATTTTCAGTAATTCCCCCATTCATCTAGCATAGCTTATCCAAAGTAGGGGTGGGAACCTCTGGATACCTCACTATACGATAGGATTTGCAACACAAGGCTTATGATACTGATGATCTCACAATATGGCGATGCAACAATTATCTATGCATGGGCCAGGAAATCATTCTAGGATTTTTTACAAAACAACTAATGAACAGAAAAACAAGCTCTTTTCATCCTTCTGCTGTGAACAGGAATGAGTTTATCACGGGTAGATGTCCAATCCATTTGAAGTGGGCGGGTGGCAGCTAATGCACATCCTTTCATCACTCCCAATGAGTTCATTTTGGAGAATTTCACGTCATTTCCTGTTGGTTTTGGTCACTTCCTTTTCCTTTTGAGGTATTTAAGGGTCACTTCCTGTTGATTTGGGGGCATTTTTAGGTCAATTCCTGTTGATTTTGGGTTACTGAAAAGGAAGTGACTCAAAGAATGTCCCTGAATTAATAGGACGTGACCGAAAATCAACAGGAAACAACCTGTAAATAATGTTGAATGAATGAATGAATGAATGAAATATGTATTGTCATCATCATCGGTATCAATGACAGTTACAAAAATGTGGGATAGTTTGGCCAAAGAAAGAGAATCATTGACAGCCACAAAATATGGAATAATTTGCCCGAAAAGACCGATGACAGACAAAGGAAGACGGGAAAAAGCATGTGCTTATCAATACCCGTCCCCCTACAGCCCGGGACGCACAGTCTAGCATGGTAGAGTTGCATATTGCATATTGCATGTTACCTTTTCATTGGCTCAAAATTCTATTTGCATGTGTTTTCCTCTAATACTTTTAAGCATTGTGTTTTCTTGTGGTAGCTTTAAAGCCAGTTGTTGATCCGTTGTACCCATTGGTCACGTAGCGTATTTAAAACACTCTTATTTGATATGACTACGTTTAAGTATTTTCTTAAGGCATATTTAATATGTTCTGTCTGCATGCATCTAAACAAAACAAGCTGAAAGCGCACGGTAGCCTCTTGTAGGACGTTTCGACGTCTTTACTGTTCATTTTGCTTTTGCTGCTTGTTTTGTGAAATATCAACAGTGCTGCCATTCTCATTATGTTTCTCTCGGGTTCAAATTAAAAGGGCTTAAACAGATGTCATGTTCATGTCACAAGAGTCATACACTTTCGATTTATTGTCTCACCCCTAATCCAAAGACTGCAAAAAAATGATAAGTGTTAGTATTTTTTTTTTAAATTTCTTTAAAAACTGACTTATTTTAAGAAGGCATTGATATATGAAACATGCTATGTACTCTTTCCACAGACACAAACTTTTGTGCAGATTCTCAATTAAAAAAATAAAATGAATTGGGGTACAAGAGTGAGTGACTGTTTAGAAGAAGACATGTTACTGACAGTCTTAATCAACTGTCTGCCTGCAATTTAAATCATGTTTCAAATGCATATCAGTGGACTGAACAAATGCCAAAATGATCATTGACGTGAAGGCGACAACGGGTAGGAATCACAAAACTTGAAAATGAAGCTGGCAGTCAATCACTGGCAATGACAATAATGTGTCATATTTTGATAGAAACCAATCAAGAGCTTTGGTTGTTCATAGAGTTCAATGCCACTGGTTCAGAATGAATTGAATCTAGTTCATTTCACTTTCAAAATGATTATTTCATGTCTGAAACAATTTTTTCCTTGATATGTGCTGAGTTTCTGTGCTAGGTTTGGTTGTTGTCTAGCCTCACTAACATGCTGGTTGCTAAGGACAAATGAATGGCTATCTTAAAAGTAGATGTGCCATTTCCGAGTCTGTTTTCTCATAATGTTGGAATTTGAAGATGCACTGACAAACCAACTTCAAATCGTAATTACTCTGCGATGGCAAACATAGCGTAATCCTTTACATATCATTGTAAAGCTGATGTAGTGCTGGCCAAAAGTATTGACACCCCTGTAATTCTGTCAGATAATGCTCAATTTCTCCCAGGAAATGATTTGCAATTACAAATGCTCTTGTAGTATTATCTTCATTTATTTCGCTTGCAATGAAAAAACACAAAAGAGAATGGAAAAGAAAAAAAGATCATTATCATTTTACACAAAACTCCAAAAATGGGCCAGACAAAAGTATTGGCACCCTCAGCCTAATACTTGCTAGCACAACCTTTAGACAAAAAAACTGAACAACCGCTTCCGGTATCCATCAGTAGCCACTTTTACATGCTGACTTTTATTCATACCGGTTCAAATAATTCCGAATGGAAATTTCAGATCAGCTGTTTACTAGGGCTGTCAAAATTATCACGTTAACGCGCGATAATTAATTTTTTTTAATTAATCAAGTTAAAATATTTGACGCAATTAACGCACATGTCCCGCTCAGACAGTATTCTGCCTTTTGGTAAGTTTTACAGCAAGGCTTTTTGTGCTGTCTAACAGCGAACTCTTGTGGTCGCTTTGCGACATGGTTTATTGTTGTCTTGCCAGTTCAATATGGCTGCACGACGTCTCGGGCTGACGCCTACGTTGTAATGTTGTGCTTATATGATCGTTGGACAAGATTTGTCTGTAATTATGGTTGTTGTAAAGGATGTACATATTATGTTAGTAAGCAAAATGTTATATTTTTTGTATGAGACGCTTTTTGTTTATGTTTAGTGAACCTGTATAGCGTGCTAAGCTAACGTTGTTGCTAATGCAATGCTTGTGTACTTTGTTTTTGTAGTTTTACGACGGTCTAAAGAGGACAATGGTTTGAGGCCATTTTATTAATAAATCAGATGAAAAAGGAAGAAGTCTGATTATTAAGGCGTCGTTCACTAGCTGTCTAGCTTTGGAAAAAGTAGACGCTTCGGAGTGAGGACAGCATCGACAGGTTTAAATGACAGTACAGTGAAATGCCCACTACAGTCCTTATGTATCGTATGTTGACTGTATATATCCATCTTGTGTCTTATCTTTCCATTCCAACAATTTATTTTACAGAATATATATATAATTTACAGAAAAATATGGCATATTTTATAGATGGTTTGAATTGCGATTAATTGCGATTAATTACGATTAATTAATTTTTAAGCTGTAATTAACTCGATTAAAAATTTTAATCGTTTGACAGCCCTGCTTTTTCCATGTCACTTCATCTATTCCGATCCAGCGTTTACATGTGTCTGCCTTTATTCCGAAAGGACGTTTGACAACTGCCGTCTGACATGCGCAGATTAATCAAAACAAAGCGTCACGTTGCAAAACATGGAGATCGATCGTCAGATCAGCTGCTGTTTTAACTTTTCGAGTGGAAACAAAACTTCAGAATGACACGCCGTTCATTTAAAAAGTTGTGTGGGCTGGTGGAGGGATTCATGGATATAAACTTTCCGCCGGACTCCAATTAGGTGCGCTGTGCGTGTGCTTGGAAGCCATGTTGCAAGTGACGTTACTTACGTCACCAAGTGACGTCACCACGTCAGTACGGAGCATGTGCAGAAAGAACGCAACCAGACACCATTCCGCTTCCCTGTTTACATGATATAATTTTACTTCTAATCGTTTTGGGAAAAGGAATATTCCACCCCTGTGAAACGGAATGAAATTCCATTCGGTTTGGGCCTGTTCATTCCGAATGAGGTGTTTATATGGAACACATTTATTCGGTTTGAACATCTAAACCGATTGCAATTGGAATATTTGGCTCCATGTAAACATGGCTAATGAGATTCTTACAATGCTCTGCTGGAATTTTAGACAATTCTTCTTTGGTCAACTGCTCCAAGTCTCTGAGATTTGAAGGTTGCCTTCTCCAAACTCCTATATTCAGATCTCTCCACAGGTGTTCTATGGGATTCAAGGGTGTACTCATTGCTGACCAGTTTAGAAGTCTAAAGTGCTTTCTCTCCAACCATTTTCTAGTGCTTTTTGAAGTGTGTTTTGGGTCATTGTCCTGCTGGAAGACCCATGACCTCTAAAGGAGACTTAGCTTTCTCACACTGGGCCACACTGCTGCAAAATTTGTTGGTAGTCTTCACACTTTATAATGCCATGCACACGGTCGAGCAGTCCAATGCCAAAGGTATCAAAGCAACCCCAAAACATCAGGGAACCGGCCTGTTTTTTTCCTGTAAACTCTATGTTGATGCCTTTTCCCAAAAAGCTTTACTTCACTGCTGCAAAATTTGTTGGTAGTCTTCACACTTTATAATGCCATGCACACGGTCGAGCAGTCCAGTGCCAAAGGTATCAAAGCAACCCCAAAACATCAGGGAACCGGCCTGTTTTTTTCCTGTAAACTCTATGTTGATGCCTTTTCCCAAAAAGCTTTACTTTTGTCTCATCTGACCAAACGTTCCAAAACGTTTTTGGCTTTTTCAGGTAAGTTTTGGCAAACTCCAGTCTGTTTTTTTTTATGTCTCAGGATCAGAAGTGGGGTCTTCCTGGGTACCCTACCATAGAGTCCCTTTTAATTCAGACACCGACGGATAGTACGGGTTGACACTGTTGTACCCTGGGACTAAAGGACAGCTTGAACTTGTTTGATGTTCGTCGCGGTTCTTTATCCACCATCCTCACAATCTTTCGTTGAAATCTCTCGTCAATTTTTCTTTCCCGTCCATATCTAGGGAGGTTAGCCATAGTGCCATGGGCGTTACACTTATTGATGACACTGCGCACGGTAGACACAGGAACATTCAGGTCTTTGGAGCTGCACTTGTAGCCTTTGGATTGCCCATGGTTCCTCACAATTTTGCTTTTCAAGTCCTCAGACAGTTCTTTGGTCTTCTTTCTTTTCTCCATGCTCAATGTGGAACACATAAGGACACAGGACAGAGGTTGAGTCAACTTTAATCCATTTTAACTGGCTGCAAGTGTGATTTAGTTATTGCCACCACCTGTTTTGTGCCACAGGTAAATAACAGGTGCTGTTAATTACACAAATTAGAGAAGCATCACATGATTTTTCAAAGGGTGCCAATACTTTTGTCGGGTTCATTTTTGGAGTTTCGTGTAAAATGATAATGATTTAATTTTTTTCCATTCTCTTTAGTGTTTTTTCATGGCAAGCGAAATCAATGAAGGTATTGCTACTAGGGCTGTCAAACGATTAAAATTTTTAATCGAGTTAATTACAGCTTAAAAATTAATTAATCGTAATTAATCGCAATTAATCGCAATTCAAACCATCTATAAAATATGCCATTTTTTCTGTAAATTATATATATATACTGTAAAATAAATTGTTGGAATGGAAAGATAAGACACAAGATGGATATATACATTCAACATACGGTATATAAGGACTGTAGTGGGCATTTCACTCTACTGTCATTTAAATCTGTCTATGCTGTCCTCACTCCGAAGCGTCTACTTTTTCCAAAGCTACACAGCTAGTGAACGACGCCTTAATAATCAGACTTCTTCCTTTTTCATCTGATCTATTAATAAAATGGCCTCAAACCATTGTTCTCTTTGGACCGTAGTGAAACTACAAAAAAAAAGTACACAAGCATTGCATTAGCAACAACGTTAGCTTAGCACGCTATACAGGTTCACTAAACATAAACAAAAAGCGTCTCATACAAAAAATATAACATTTCGCTTACTAACATAATATGTACATTCTTTACAACAACCATACTTACGGACAAATCTTGTCCAAGGATCATATAAGCACAACATTACAACGTAGGCATCAGCCCGAGACGTCGTGCAGCCATATTGAACTGGCAAGAAAGCAATAAACCATGTCGCAAAGCGACCACAAGAGTTCGCTGTTAGACAGCACAAAAAACCTTGCTGTAAAACTTACCAAAAGGCAGAATACTGTCTGAGCGGGACATGTGCGTTAACTGCGTCAAATATTTTAACGTGATTAATTTAAAAAATTAATTACCGCGCGTTAACGCGATCATTTTGACAGCCCTAATTGCTACCAAAGCATTTTTAATTGCAATCCTTATCTGACAGAATTGCAGGGGTGCCAATACTTTTGTCCAGCACTGTATTATTCTCTTTTTGATTCAAATAACACCAAATAACAAATGATTCACAGTCAAGGGTGTAGGTTTAGTCCCAAAATTGTTAGGGACGATATTACAGCATAACCTCCATGTACACTTTTTCCTGTATTTAGTCAACCACTAATTGTGCAAGTTCTCCCACTTGAAAATATTAGAGAGGCCTGTAATTGTCAACATGGGTAAACCTCAACCATGCGAGACAATGTGGAAAAAAAAAACAGAAAATCACATTGTTTGATTTTTAAAGAATTTATTTGCAAATCATGGTGGAAAATAAGTATTTGGTCAATACCAAAAGTTCCTCTCAATACTTTGTTATGTACCCTTTGTTGGTAATAACGGAGGCCAAACGTTTTCTGTAACTCTTCACAAGCTTTTCACACACTGTTGCTGGTATTTTGGCCCATTCCTCCATGCAGATCTCATCTAGAGCAGTGATATTTTGGGGCTGTCGTTGGGCAACACGGCCTTTCAACTCCCTCCACAGATTTTTTCTATGGGGTTGAGATCTGGAGACTGACTAGGCCACTCCAGGACCTTGAAAGGCTTCTTACGAAGCCACTCCTTTGTTGCCCTGGCTGTGTGTTTGGGATCATTGTCATGCTGAAAGACCAAGCCACGTCTCATCTTCAATGCCCTTGCTGATGGAAGGAGATTTTCACTCAAAATCTCTCGATACATGGCCCCATTCATTCTTTCCTTTACACAGATCAGTCGACCTGGACCCTTTGCAGAAAAACAGCCACCCCCATGCTTCACTGTGGGTATGGTGTTCTTCGGATGCAATTCAGTATTCTTTCTCCTCCAAACACGAGAACCTGTGTTTCTACCAAAAAGTTATTATTTGGTGTCATCTGACCATGACACACTCTCCCAGTCCTCTTCTGGATCATCCAAATGCTCTCTAGCGAACCGCAGATGGGCCTGGACGTGTACTGGCTTCAGCAGGGGGACACATCTGGCAGGGCAGGATTTGAGTCCCTGGCGGCGCATTGTGTTACTGATAGTAGCCTTTGTCACTGTCGTCCCAGCTCTCTTTCGGTCATTCACTAGGTCCCCCCGTGTGGTTATGGGATTTTTGCTCACAGTTCTTGTTATCATTTTGACGCCACGGGGTAAGATCTTGCATGGAGCCCCAGATTGAGGGAGACTATCAGTGGTCTTGTATGTCTTCCATTTTCTAATAATTGCTCCCACAGTTGATATCTTTGCACCAAGCGTTTTACCTATTGCAGATTCAGTCTTCCCAGCCTGGTGCAGGTCTACAGTTTTGTGTCTGCTGTCCTTCGACAGCTCTTTGGTCTTGGCCATAGTGGAGTTTGGAGTGCGACTGACTGAGGTTGTGGACAGGTGTCTTTTATACCGATAATGAGTTAAAACAGGTGCCATTAATACAGGTAACGAGTGGAGCCTCGTTAGAAGACGTCTTTGATAGCCAGAAATCTTGCTTGTTTGTAAGTGACCAAATACCTATTCCACTCTAATTTGGAAATAAATTCTTTAAAAATCAACAGTGTGATTTTCTGTTTTTTTTTCCACATTCTGTCTCTCATGGTTGAGGTTTACTCATGTTGACAATTACAGGCCATCTTTTCAAGTAGGAGAACTTGCACAATTGGTGGTTGACTAAATACATATTTGCCCTACTGTATGTGGCGTTCGAAAACAGTATTTTCTAAAGTGTTACATCCTCAAGCAGAGGAATTTGCAGTGTATACTGTTTAATATTGAAATGATTTCACAGGTGATTATATCAGAGTTGCTTATATGTCAAATAACTCAAAGAAAAACTTTCAAAAGAGCCCCGGTCAGTCCTGCTGCTGTGTTTCGAGGGAACTTTTAATTAGTTTTGCTGCTCTTTATTGTGATTGCAACAAAAACTCGACTGACTAAAATGTTGGAAAGAGACTCGATAGCATCTGAGCCTTTAGTGACTTTAATTCATTCAGAGCAGAGTGAGGTATTCAGTTATTCTTAGATTTAATCGGATTTAGTTTATTAGAAACAAACACTAATGGAAATAACAGTGAGATTAAAAAAAAAATGCATTATTTATCACTCCAATCCCTTTTAGTGATTATTTTCCCTCCAAGGCTTAAAACTGGATGCGGAAAAATCTTGTCTCTTTGTGAAAGTCAGTGGAGTGTGATATTTTGAGTTTGGTATTTAAGGACAGCCATGTTTTTTATATCTGCTTGTGTCCTAAACTTCAGTCCTTGCAACAGTGCTGTTCATTTCTGATTAAAAAAACATCTTGTTTGGTGTCTCTATGCTGTTTGAAGTCATTTACAGAAATGGCCTTTTCAATTCCTGCTGACAGGCTTCCAATTGAGTTCACCGCCAGCTCAGAAAATAATCTTGCTTTTGTGTCATCACTTTTCAGAGCGACAATGTCTACTGGAGCATCGCCATGACTTCTTACAACAACTCTGAAAACATTTCCCCTTCACCATCTACGTCCTCCGTACTTCTGTCAACGCTTTATCTCAACTCCTCCGGCGCCCCCTCATTCATCCCGCTGTCCTCGATTGGGAATTGCAGCGGGGCGGCGCCATCGTCGTCCTCGCCACCGTACAACTTTTATGCCGTGCTGCTCGTGCTGCTCATCTTCTGCGTGGTGTTCGGCAACGTGCTAGTGTGCGTGGCCGTGTCGCGAGAAAGGGCCCTGCAGACTACTACCAACTACCTCATCGTCTCTTTGGCTGTGTCCGACCTTCTGCTGGCTACCCTGGTCATGCCGTGGGGAGTGTATCTGGAAGTAAGTCGGCCAAAACATAGTGTTTTCAACCCATTACCGTATTGGCCCGAATATAAGACGGTGTTTTTTGCATTGAAATAACACTGAAAAAGAAGGGGTCGTCTTATATTTGGTGTCTAAACATTATACCCATTCACGACGCTAGACGGCGCCAGATATCATTAAAGCGATGTTCTGTCATGACAGATCTCAGCTCCTCTCAAGTTTAACCAGTTTGCATTGTTGCAATGTTTTTCCTTATTCAGATTTGTTTCAATACTACAGTTAGTTGGACTTCACTTTGATGGTTAATGGTTAATGGTTATTGCGTTTTTGTTGTTTTATTACAATAGATTGGTTTATTTACATTTCAAAAACCAGAAGCCATTCATTTACGAATGTGATTGCACTTTAGTTTACATATTTAAATGTTCAGATAATAAGATTTGAATGAGGCAAAATAACATGCTTTTTCTCTCAAATATATTGTTATAGTCATTTGTTTCAGATGTACTATAATTATTTTCTGTATAAAAATTAATTTGGTGTTCAAAAAGTCTTTTTTCAAACTTGAGTCTTGAAAAAGAGGGGGTCTTCTTATAATCAGGGCCGTCTTATATTCGGACCAATACGGTATTTGCTTTACATATTGACCTAGTGACTTATTTATAGGCTTACACTAGAACTACCAAAGGTGGATCAGTTGATACAAACCACTTTTGTATTCAGAGAAGGGTCATCTGACTGTAATCCGCATATATTTTGTCAGCATTGAGGTCCTCACGAGTCATTCCCATTTACACTCACAAAACCACAGGTTTTGATTGCGCCAATTAGCATCTTGACTGTTTGCAGGGCAAGGCGGCCTTGGCTTTGTTGGACAGTGGACCGCTCAGGCAGGCAATCGGGCGGACAACCTTTGTACTATATTTTTTAGGGGCCGTTTACATGGTGACTCTAAGAGAATACGAAAAAGTTCCAATTTGCATTTACAGTGGGGCAAATAAGTATCTAGTCAACCACTAATTTTGCAAGTTCTCCCGCTTGAAAATATTAGAGAGGCCTGTAATTGTCAACATAGGTAAACCTCAACCATGAGAGACAGAATGTGTGTGTGTGGGGGGGGACCAGAAAATCACATTGTTTGATTTTTAAAGAATTTATTTAAAAATCATGGTGGAAAATAAGTATTTGGTCAATACCAAAAGTTCATCTCAATACTTTGTTATGTACCCTTTGTTGGCAATAACGGAGACCAAATGTTTTCTGTAACTCTTCACAAGCTTTTCACACACTGTTGCTGGTATTTTGGCCCATTCCTCCATGCAGATCTCCTCTAGAGCAGTGATGTTTTGGGGCTGTCGTTGTGTAACACGGACTTTCAACTCCCTCCACATAATTTTTCTATGGGGTTGAGATCTGGAGACTGCTAGGCCACTCCAGGACCTTAAAATGCTTCTTACGAAGCCACTCCTTTATTGCCCTGGCTGTGTGTTTGGGATCATTGTCATGCAATAAGACCCAGCCACGTCTCATCTTCAGTGCCCTTGCTGATGGAAGGAGATTTTCACTCAAAATCTCTAGATACATGGCCCCATTCATTCTTTTCTTTACACAGATCAGTCGTCCTGGTCCTTTTGCAGAAAAACAGCCCCAAAGCATGATGTTTCCACCTCCATGCTTCACAGTGGTTATGGTGTTCTTCAGATGCAATTCAGTATTCTTTCTCCTCCAAACACGAGAACCTGTGTTTCTACCAAAAAGTTCTATTTTGGTTTCATTTGACCATAACACATTCTCCCGGTTCTCTTCTGGATCATCCAAATGCTCTCTAGCGAACCGCAGACAGGCCTGGACGTGTACCTTGTTCAGCAGGGGGACACGTCTGGCAGTGCAGGATTTGAGTCTTCCATTTTCTAATAATTGCTCCCACAGTTGATTTCTTTACACCAAGCGTTTTAAATATTATTTTTTAATATGCAGTTGGGCAAATAAGTATTTAGTCAACCACCAATTGTGCAAATTCTCCTACTTGAAAAGATTAGAGAGGCCTGTAATTGTCAACAAGGGTAAACCTCAACCATGAGAGACAGAATTTGGGGGGGGGGGGGGGGGGGGGGACAGAAAATCACATTGTTTGATTTTTAAAGAATTTATTTCCAAATTAGAGTGGAAAATACGTATTTGGTCACCTGCAAAGAAGCAAGATTTCTGGCTGTCAAAGAGGTCCTCTTCTAACTTCTTCTAACGAGGCTCCACTCGTTACCTGTATTAATGGCACCTGTTTAACTAACCTGTTATTGGTATAAAACACACCTGTCCACAATCTCAGTCAGTCACACTCCAAACTCCACTATGGCCAAGACCAAAGAGCTGTCGAAGGACACCAGAGACAAAATTGTAGACCTGCACCAGGCTGGGAAGACTCAATCTGCAATAGGTAAAACGCTTGGTGTAAAGAAATCAGCTGTGGGAGCAATTATTAGAAAATGGAAGACATACATGACCATTGATAATCTCCCTCGATCTGGAGCTCCATGCAAGATCTCACACCATGGTGTCAAAATGATAACAAGAACAGTGAGCAAAAATCCCAGAACCACACGGGGGGGGACCTAGTGAATGACCTACAGAGAGCTGGGACCAGAGTAACAAAGGGCTACTATCAGTAACATAATGCGCCACCAGGGACTCAAATCCTGCACCGCCAGACGTGTCCCCCTGCTGAAGAAAGTACACCTCCAGGCCCGTCTGCGGTTCGCTAGAGAGCATTTGGATGATCCAGAAGAGGACTGGGAGAATGTGTTATGGTCAGATGAAACCAAAATAGAACTTTATGGTAGAACCACAGGTTCTCGTGTTTAGAGGAGAAAGAATACTGAATTACATCCGAAGAACACCATACCCACTGTAAAGCATGGGGGTGGAAACATCATGCTTTGGGGCTGTTTTTCTGCAAAAGGACCAGGACGACTGATCTGTGTAAAGGAAAGAATGAATAAGGCCATGTATCGACAGATTTTGAGTGAAAATCTCCTTCCATCAGCTAGGGCACTGAAGATGAGACGTGGATGGGTCTTTCAGCATGACAATGATCCCAAACACACAGCCAGGGCAATAAAGGAGTGGCTTCATCAGAAGCATTTCAAGGTACCGGAGTGGCCTCGCCAGTCTCAGATTTCAACCCCATAGAAAATCTGTGGAGGGAGTTGAAAGTCCGTGTTGCCCAACGACAGCCCCAAAACATCACTGCTCTAGAGGAGATCTGCATGGAGGAATGGGCCAAAATACCAGCAACAGTGTGTAAAAGCTTGTGAAGAGTTACAGAAAAAGTTTGGCTTCCGTTATTGCCAACAAAGAATACATAACAAAATATTGAGATGAAGTTTTGGTATTGACCGAATACTTATTTTCCACCATGATTTGCAAATAAATTCTTTAAAAATCAAACAATGTGATTTTCTGTTTATTTTTTCCACATTCTGTCTCTCATGGTTGAGGTTTACCCATGTTGAGAATTACAGTTCTCTCTAATATTTTCAAGTGGGAGAACTTGCACAATTAGTGGGTGACTAAATACTTTTTGCCCCACTGAATAACAAATATATTCATATTATGATATATAAAATACGATTAAAGTTATTGTAAAGTCACTGTTGCTGAGCAGACTACATAGGGCAGAATCTTTTATGCCCCATAGGACAAAAAAAACAACTTTTTTTTTCTTTTCAAATTACACTCAGTATAGGATTATAAATAAATAACCCTGAAGTAAATCACAGTTGAAGAGCTTGTACAAAACAGTTGTCGCTAGGTAGACTATTCGAATCGTTTCTGCTTCACTGTCCATATCCGTCGAAAAAATGCTTGTTAATTTCACTCCCGACTCTAAATTGAAGCATGTTATTGGCAATGTCAGCAATTAATTTGAGGAGTGGTTGTCACTCTACTGAAGTGAATTTCCGTGAAATAAGAGCACTAATATTTGATTGGATGTTGTCACGGCTGACAATGAACTATTCAAGTTAAGGGGCTAATTAGGAAAGTATTGCCAGGAACATCGTGTCACTTGGCGAGTATGTCTGAACTATGCTAATAAAATTAACATAGCATCAGTTTAGATGGAAGTGAAGATAGTTGAAGCAAGTAAAATACGTGTGCATTTGCAGGTGGTGGGCGAATGGCGCTTCAGTCTGATCCACTGCGACATCCTGCTGACTCTGGACGTGATGATGTGCACGGCTAGCATCCTCAACCTGTGCGCCATCAGCATCGACAGGTACGCTGTCAAGCTCCCGTCTACAAAATGGACACCGTTATTCAGTCGTTTGTTTTGTGTGGGTTTTGCAGGTACACAGCTGTTGCCATGCCTTTGTTGTACAACACGCGCTACAGCTCCCGGAGGCGGGTAGCCCTGATGATCGCCGCTGTGTGGTTCCTTTCTTTTGCCATCTCCTGCCCGCTGCTTTTTGGACTCAACAACACTGGTAAAAGCCAAAAAAACCCACAACTTTCCTACATCAATGTCAAATAATTTTGGAAAAGACAATCCCGACAGTAGGATTCAGTTTAGTGTCAAATTCGCGGCCTTGGGGCCGATCCAGCTTGAAAAGTCATTTTGTATGGCCCGTGAAAGTAAATCCTGATTTAATATTTTTTTTTTTGCTGAAATTACAGCGATGAAAGAGTATTGAGTTTTTTTCCCTTGGTAAATTGTTTAAAATATATAAATGAAATATATCCTAACACTGAGTTAGAAAAAGATAACATACTTGTCAACTACCTTATTTATGAAAAAGTATCTAAACCTTTTGGAATTTCTCACATTTCTGCATAAAATCACCATCAAATGTGATCTGATCTTTGTCAAAATCACACAGATGTAAAAACAGTGTTTTAACTAAAATCACCCAAACATTTATAGGTTTTCATATTTTAATGAGGATAGCAAGCAAAGAATGACAGAAGGGGAAAAATAAGGAAGTGAACCCTCTGCCTAAGGAGACTTGAAGGGCAATTGAAACCAATGATTTAGGTCAGGTGTGTGCCCAATCACTGATGAGTGGTTTAAAGCTGCCCTGCCCACTATAAAGCACACACCAGGTAAGAATTGTCTTGAAGAAAAGCATTGTCTGATGTGCATCATGGCTTGGTCAAAAGAGCTGTCTGAAGACCTGCAATCAAGAATTGTTGATTTGTATAAAGCTGGGAAAGGATACAAAACCATCCCTAAAAGTCTGGATGTTCGTCAATTGACAGTCAGAGAAGTTGTCTACAAATGGAGAGTTTGGCACTGTTGCTTCTCTCCCAAGGAGTGGCCATCTACCAAAGTTGATGCCAAGAGTTCAGCGCAGAATACACAGAGAGAACCCTAGAGTGTCTGCTAAAGACTTACAGAAATCACTGGTACAATCCAACATCTCTGTGCACACATCAACTTTATGTAAAACTATGACCAAGAATGGTGTTCATGGGAGAACTCCACGGAGGAAGCCACTGCTGTCTAAAAAAATGTGGTTGCTCATTAAATGTTTGCAAAATAGCACTTGGACACGCCACAGACGTTTTGGCAAAATATTTTGTGAACTGATGAAATCATAGTTGAATTGTTTGGGAGTAATACACAACGTAATGTGTGGAGGAAAAATGGAACGGCTCACCATCATCAACACCTCATCCCCACCATGAAGCGTGGTGGAGGGAGCATCATGTTTTGGGGCGGTTTTGCTACCTTAGCACCTGGACAACTTCCAATCATTAATGGAAGAATGAATCCAAAAGTTTATCAGGATGTCTTTCAGGAAAACCTGAGGCTGTCTGTCAGAGGGTTGAAGCTAAAAAGAGGATGGATTTAACAAGACAATGATCCAAAACACAGAAGTAAATCAACTTCAGAATGGTTTCAGAGGAACAAAATACACGTTCTGGAGTGGAAAAGTCATAGCCCAGGCTTGAAACCCATTGAGATGCTGTGGCATGACCTAAAGACAGCGATTCATGCCAGACATCCCAGGAATCTGACTGAACTACATCAGTTTATAGAGAAAAATGGGCCAAAATTAGTCCTGATCGATGTGCCAGACTGATCTGCAGCTACAGGAAGCATCTGGTTGAAGTTATTGATGCCAAAGGGGGTGGGCGAAAAATAATAAATGTGACGGTTCACTTACTTATTTTTCCCCCTTCTGTCATTGTTTGTATACTATCCAGTTTAAAATATGAAAACCTATAAATGTTTGGGTTGTTTCAGTTAAAGCAGACGCATTTTTTTTCACCTGTGTGATGTTGACAAAGATCGCATCACATTTGATGATGATTTTATGTAGAAATGTTAGAAATTCCTAAATGTTCACATACTTTTCCATACCACTTTTAACTTATTGCCACGAAAATGTACCTTCCATTTTCCTCTTCTCCAGCGGACCGTGAAGGCACCACGTGCAGCTTCGCCGACCCAGCCTTTGTGGTGTACTCATCGGTGGCGTCCTTCTACGTTCCCTTTATCGTCACCCTGCTGGTGTACGCTCAGATCTGCGTGGTTCTGCGCAGGCGCGGCCGACGCACGGCTCCGCCGTGTGGCCGCCGTCTGCCTGAAGCCTCGGAACCACAGAGGCACAGAAAGGTAGTGGAGTAGGGTTGGGAATCTCTGGCATGAAGCCGATTCGATATGTATCTAGATACACAGGTTACGATTCGATTAAAAAACGATACATTTTTAAGGCCCAGCGATTCGATACAATTCGATACAGTTTAAGAACGATACAGTTCGATACAGAGTGAAAACGATACATTTTTAAGGCCCAGCGATTCGATACGATTCGATACAGTTTAAGAACGATACGGTTCGATACAGAGTGAAAACGATGCGATAGTAAACATTTGTTGTGTGTGTTCGTAGAGCACAGGTGTCAAACCGATTCCAGAAAGGGCCTAGTGGGTGCTGGATTTTGTTCCAACCGATAACGCGCAGAGAGTTTAACCAATGAACTTCCTGCTGAAACAAGCAGCACCTGACAAAGTTTAACTGATTACACATGTAAAAGATCTAATTGATGAAAAGGTGTCCTCTTCATTGGTTGGAAAGCAAACCTGCACCCACTAGGCCCTTTCTGGAATCGGTTTGACACCTGTGTCGTAGAGTATTTTAAAAATATAAAAAAGACCATATTTTTTAATAGCAAAATTTACTAAATTTGATACCAATGTTATGTTTTATTTTTTATGAGAAAATAAATAAGGCTTACTATATGACCGTCGTTTTGTTGGATGGGACTGATAATACAATAAAACTCCAGTCACAGACAACAATAAAGTGCAGTAATTCAATTACTGTATTTCCTGGTGTTTTTAACACAAGAGGTAAGTAATTTAAGTGCAAACTTTCAATGTAAACATCTTACAAACAAAAAATATTAATTATATGCAGCAGCTCTTGAAAAAAAAATTAAACCTGCTAGTGTTATCATAAATAAATAATAAATTATGCTTTACGACTGGTATAATTGGGGGAATAAAAACATAGCATTTTAGACAGGTCAATAATCATTACTTTAACCTAATACACAGCAAAGTCATTCACTTATGCCCGTGCTTCCTCATTTTTTATTGCTCATCACTGTCCATATCTTTTTTGAAGGGCAAATTTTTCTTGAGGAAGATCAACTAATCCACATGTTCATATTTAAGCAGACTGCGTTTCGTGGAAACAATATGCTGCCCTTTCCAGCATTGTAGTGGGTTATTTTTCAGGGTTAAAACTCACGATTTCTGTACCGCTCCACACTTCACACAAGCTCTGTCCCATGCGAACAGATCTGGCTGCTTTCATCACTTAAAAGTCCGACTTTTGTTTTCCTTGGTGCGTTGAAAATCAATCACAGCACGTCGCTGCCGTCGGTGATCACACTGTCCATTGTTTTAGCATGTTGCTTCGTTGCCACTACTAGTTTCTTTTTCGTTTTGGGCTGTGAAGAAAACGCGACGCTGCGTGCTTTACAGTGGTTTCGTTAGCTCTCGCGTTGTTATGACACGCCCGTGACGATCAGGTAATGACGGCGACTAGTAGCGGTTCTGCCGAAATGCATGGGATGTAACTTGTGGCAACCACGACTGTGAGTAGTGCTTGTCCATATTATATCATGCGTGCGGTCTCGATCTAAGTGTCCGCTGTGAGGCGAATGACGCGCACTTGTGTCATTCACTGAAAGACACAAGCGTAGCATATGAAGTAAAAGCTAAATTATCATATTAAGCAATGCATTGAACTAGGCATTAGAAGCCGATTCTTGTGCTCGCGATAGCCGAATTCTATCTCTACTATCGGTTCACTGAATATTTAATGGCTAATTACTGTCGAATGGTAACTTTACAATCGATACATCTGTATCTCTCACCTGGAAAACCGGATATCCGGTCGTATCGGTTTATCGTTCTCAAGCTTAGAAAAAAGGTGGTGTCACCACCTGGTGCTTTTGGCTGCTTGGCCATTTTGTTAGCTAATAAGAGGGTTTATGGGAAAACTACAAATATGGCTTCTGAGGAGCTAGTGGGAGTGGTGGACTGTGAGTAGAGGTTAAAATAAAGCCTTTTTGGGTCAGAGTTTTGGATTATTTACTTCCTAACAAGTTTTTTCAGATATCTGTCATTTCTGTCGACAGATGCGTACAGTATACAGTGAGGAAAATAAGTACTGTATTTAAACACACTGCAAATTGACAAGTTCTCCCATTCAGAGGCGTAGCAAGGGTCCCCAGGCCACAAGCAACATGGGCCCTTCGAGCATGTGCAAGTAAGGGGGACAGTTGGACTTGGAGCAATAGAATAAAGAGTAGCAACACAAAAATACCACCATCGGATGCGGAGGTATATACCTTTGTGTGAAATCAGTAGTCAGATTGGCCCTACGACCCACTAAATTCAAATTATTCTGTAAAAACCACTGATTGGTGGACTACCGACCGAAATGAGTATTAAATTTGCTAATAAAATTGTTTAGGATTATTTTAGATGCATATATGTTATATTTTTCTTATAGAGTATTCGAGGAGGAATACGATAGACCCATTAATCCGCTTTTTTTTTTTTTTTTTTTTGAAAAATCACAATTTCTTTAAGTAGTCACATGAATAATGAGGTGGCGTCTGAAAATCAACTTAAAACAACTCGGCAAGGACTTTCCAGAGAGTACTTGGTGAGTCACTCTTTAAACAATCATGTGGTATTAATAACTGATTGGAGTTTCTTAAACATGTATAATCCACGTGACATGGTTAGTGTGGATTGGGATTGATAACAGAATCGTTAGAAAATCTGCCAAATGATTCCATGGTATTGAAACACTCCCTACACTTGTTGCTGCGACAGTGCAGTAAAGCTGCGTGTGCTAAATCTGTTGGCTCTCTGAGGGCCCATGCTGGCTGGGGGCCCTAGGCAATTGCCTGGTTTGCCTAATGGGACGCGACGTCTCTGCTCCCATTTAGAAATGATGGGAAGGTTTGAAATTTTCATAGTAGATGCTTGTCCACTGTGAGAGACAATCTGAAGAGAAAAAATTGAAATCACAGTGTTTTTTAACAATTTATTTGTGTTATACTGCTGCAAATAAGTAAGTATTTAAACACATGTCTAATAGCTAGAATTGTTAGCCTCAAAGACCTGTTAGTGGCCTTTAAAAAGTCCAACGAATAAGTGGAGGTGGACTTTTTGAGTCTGACTTTTTTACCTGTTTGAGGCGGTTAGCTGCATATAAACACCTGTCCACCCCATACAATCATGAAGACTCCAATTTCTAATATGGTTAAGACCATAGAGCTGTCTAAAGACACCAGAGACAGAATTGTAGACATCTGTAAGGCTGGACAGGGTTACGGGGCAATTGCCAAGCAGCTTGGTGATTTAAGATCCACCATTGGAGCAATTATTAGAAGATGGGAGAAGCTAAACATGACTGTCAATCTCTCTTGGACTGGGGATCTATGCAAGATCTACCTCGTAAGGTCTCAGTGATCCTAAGAATAATGAAGAATCAGCCAAGAACTACACAAGAGGAGCTGGTCAATAACATGAAAGGAGCTGGGATCACCATTTCCAAGATTACTGTTTGTAATACACTAAAATGTCATGGTTTAAAATCATGCATTGCACGGAAAGTTCCCCTGCTTAAACCAGCACATGTCCAGGGCCATTTTAAGTTTGCCAATGACCATTTGGATGATCCAGAGTAGTCATGGGAGAAAGTCATGTTTTCCTATGAGATTAAAATGTGTTTAAAATAGTGTTTGGAGGAAGAAGAATGATGAGTACCATCCCAAGAACACCATCCCTACTGTGAAGCATGGGGGGTGGTAGCATCATGCTTTGGGGGTGTTTTTCTGCGTATGGGACTGGACGACTGAACTGTATTTAGGAGAGGATGACCAAGGCCATTTATTGTCAGATTTTGTGGAATAACCTTCTTCAGTTAGAGCATTGAAAATGGGTCGTGACTGGGTCTTCAAACATGACAACCGCCCGAAGCAGACAACCAGAATAACCAAGGAGTGGCTTCGTAAAAAGCATATCAAGGTTCTGTAGGGGCCTAGCCAGTCTCCAGACCTAAACCCAATAGAAATTCTTTGTTTCTCAGTGACAGCCCATAAACCTGATTGATCTAGAGAAGATCTGTGTGGAGCAGTTTGACCTCTGCAATTGTAATCAAAGGCTACTGTATTACATATTAACATTGAGTCTCTCAAGTGTTCAAATACTTATTTGCAGAAGTATAAGGACTTGGATTGTTTACTTTCTAACGTTGTATTCATAGCTGTTGCTTACAAACACTGTAATTTGTTTCTTTGTGTCTCGTAGAATAAATGCACACAGCCAGAAGATGTCAAACTGTGCGCTCTGATTTTGAGACCCTCGACCGCGGCCCCCCAGCGCAAACGAGTTGTGAGTAAGCAACAAATTGCTACACAAAATTTTGGATTTTTTTTTTCATAGCCAACGGTATTGTCGCGTGGTAGACATTGGTGAAGGAGGCGTTGGTGCACCCCCTGGAGGTGGAACCGGGTCGCTTCCTGCCGCAGCCTGAGCAGACCGTAGCTGCACCGCCTACTGTCCAGACGTCATCCGCGTGCCCGGGTCGGGCCACTGTCTCCATGTCTGTGTCGGTTGGGCCCGCACCGGCACGTCCGTGTGTGGCGCCACGCTCAGCTCTGACGCCGCGGCCCCCCACGCTGGAGGGCGGCATGCGGGGCCACGAAGGCTGGCGCGAACACAGCGGAAGTGGTGGCTGGGCAGCCGTCACCAAGGAGCGGGCTAGGGGGAGGATGTCGCAGCAGAAGGAGAGGAAGGCCACACAGATGCTTGCCATAGTGCTAGGTGATCACGTGTACAACACAATTTTACACATTACTTTATTATTACTTGTATTCAAAAGACATTTTTTAATATAGTATATATTGTATATTATATAACATACGGTATTCATAATACAGTATATGATTTTTTTTTTGTTTGTTTTTTGTTTTTTTACAAGTCTTGATTGCAATTCATTTTTACATAAAAATTACCTTTATTTGATTTTATACATTATTTTTTTTTTTATATATATATATTTCTTTTGATATTGTTTATTTTCTATTTGTATATTTGTTGTATATTCGGTATTTAGTTATTTTTATTTTATATTTAGTATTTTTACCAAAATCAAATCCTTATATTTATTGGTATGTATTTATTTTACAATAAAACTACCTTCATGGTACATTTTAAATCATTTACAGTGGGGCAAATAAAGTATTTAGTCAACCACCAATTGTGCAAGTTCTCCTACTTGAAAAGATTACAGAGGCCTGTAATTGTTAACATGGGTAAACCTCAACTATGAGAGACAGAATGTGGGAAAAAAAGAAATCACATTGTTTGATTTTTAAAGAATTTATTTCCAAATTAGAGTGGAAAATAAATATTTGGTCACCTACAAACAGGCAAGATTTCTGGCTGTCAAAGAGCTCTAACTACTTCTTACGAGGTCTAACGAGGCTCCACTCGTTACCTGTATTAATGGCACCTGTTTTAACTCATTATCGGTATAAAAGACATCTGTCCAAAACTTCAGTCAGTCACACTCCAAACTCCATAATGGCCAAGACCAAAGAGCTGTCGAAGGACACTAGAGACAAAATTGTAGACCTGCACCAGGCTGGGAAGACTGAATCTGCAATAGGTAAAACGCTTGGTGTAAAGAAATCAACTGTGGGAGCAATTATTAGAAAATGGAAGACATACAAGACCACTGATAATCTCCCTCTTTCTGGGGCTCCATGCAAGATCTCACCCCGTGGCGTCAAAATGATAACTAGAACGGTGAGCAAATATCCCAGAACCACAATGGGGGACCTAGTGAATGACCTACAGAGAGCTGGGACCACAGTAACAAAGGCTACTATCAGTAACACAAGGCGCCGCCAGAGACTCAAATCCTGCACTGCCAGATGTGTCCCCTTGCTGAACAAAGTACACGTCCAGGCCCGTCTGCGGTTTGCTAGAGAGCATTTGGATCATCCAGAAGAGGCCTGAGAGAATGTGTTATGGTCAGATGAAACCAAAATAGAACTTTTTTGGTAGAAACACAGGTTCTCGTGTTTGGAGGAGAAAGAATACTGAATTGCATTCGAAGAACACCATACCCACTGTGAAGCATGGGGGTGGAAACATGCTTTGGGGCTGTTTTTCTGCAAAGGGACCAGGACGACTGATCTGTGTAAAGGAAAGAATGAATGGGGCCATGTATCGTGAGATTTTGAGTGAAAATCTCCTTCCATCAGCAAGGGCATTGAAGATGGCTGGGTCTTTCAGTATGACAATGATCCCAAACACACAGCCAGGGCAGCAAAGGGGTGGCTTCGTAAGAAGCTTTTCAAGGTCCTGGAGTGGCCTAGCCAGTCTCCAGATCTCAACCCCATAGAACATCTGTGGAGGGAGTTGAAAGTCCGTGTTGCCCAACGACAGCCCCAAAACATCACTGCTCTAGAGGAGATCTGCATGGAGGAATGGGCCAAAATACCAGCAACAGTGTGTGAAAAGCTTGTGAAGAGTTACAGAAAATGTTTGGCCTCCGTTTTTGCCAACTAAGGGTACATAACAAAGTATTGAGATGAACTTTTGGTATTGACCAAATACTTATTTTCCATCATGATTTGCAAATAAATTCTTTAAAAATCGAACAATGTGATTTTCTGGGTTTTTTTCCACATTCTGTCTCTCATGGTTGAGGTTTACCCATGTTGACAATTACAGGCCTCGGTAATATTTTCAAGTGGGAGAACTTGCATAATTAGTGGTTGACTGAATACTTATTTGCCCCACTGTATATATTATTTTATACCAAAGTAACTGTTTTGATATTAATTTCTTTAATATTTTATTCACGATTTTTCTTTTGTTTTACATCGAAATTACCATTTTGGGAAATTAGCGATTGAATATTTTGTATTTCATTTTTTCATCATTTAGCAGAATTCATTTTTATTTCTTTATTAAAAATACATTCGAATCGTCAGAAAACTAAACTTAAAACAAAAAAAATGTCATTTTAATGTAAACTGTAATGTAAACTAAACAGTAGTGATGAAAAAATAAAACAAAAAATAAGGATCAAATTCAGCTTTTTTCTATCGACTGTGAAGAAATCTTAATTTGACATTAGAATAAGCATTTTTGGTATTTCATTTTTATTATATCACTTCTTTTTTTCACAAAAATAATATCAGAAAGAAATTAAGTGCCATGTAAGCAATAAAAATTGACAAATTAAAATGAAAAGTAATGAATGAATAAAATCTACGTTGGCATACTGTACATATACTGTACAGTGGTATGAAAAAGTATCTGAACCTTTTGGAATTTCTCACATTTCCTCATAAAATCACTATCGAATGTGATCTGATCTTTGTCAAAATCACACAAATGAAAAAACTGTCTGCTTAAACTAAAACCACCCAAACATTTATAAGCTTTCATATTTTAATGAGGATAGTATGCAAACACTGACAGAAGGCAGAAATCCTCCAGCTTTATTCAAATCAACCATCGTTGATCACAGGTCTTCAGACAGCTCTTTTGACCGAGCCATGATACACATCAGACAATGCTTCTCATCAAGTAAATTCTTACCAGGTGTGTGTTTTATAGTGGGCAGGGCAGCCTTAAACCACTCATCAGTGATTGGGCACACACCTGACTTAAATTGTTTGGTAAAATTGGTTTCAGTTGCTCTTTCAGTCACCTTAGGCAGAGGGTTCATTTACTTATTTTCCCCATACTGTCATTATTTGCATGCTATCCTCATTAAAATATGAAAACCTATAAAAGTGTGGGTGGTTTTAGTTAAAACAGACACTGTTTTTACATCTGTGTGATTTTGACAAAGATCAGCTCACATTTGTTGGTGATTTTATGCAGAAATGTGAGAAATTCCAAAAGGTTCAGATACTTTTTCATACCACTGTATATGCATATTAATGTTCTTTCAGTTTTCTCAAAATAACCAAAAGCTGCTAAAAAAATATTTTCCTGCAGGTGTATTCATCATCTGCTGGCTGCCTTTCTTCCTGACACACGTCCTGAAAGCCCACTGCGCCAGCTGCTGCATCTCAACGTCTTTATACAGCACCGTCACATGGCTGGGTTACCTGAACAGTGCCGTCAACCCCGTCATCTACACTACTTTTAACGTGGAGTTCCGCAAGGCCTTCATCAAGATCCTCCTCTGTTGACGTTTCAAGTAAATGAGGTGATGATGGTGTTGGGTGGTGATGCTTTCAAATGGATTGGATGTCTACCGCCGTAAATGTGTATTTTTTTTTTCAGCCTTAAACACTTTCAAGAACACTAAACTCTACTACACTACTGTACTATAATGATGGCATTGTTTTTCCTGAAAAAACTTAAAGAGCCAAATTTAAAAATAGAATTTAAATTTGATGTTTCATTGTAAATATATTGCGCATTTTCACAATTATGGTCATATGCACTGTCAATATGAACAAATGTTAGCATGTCTATTGTTGTATGTTTTTAAGCTGAAGTGTCAAACTCATTTTTTGTCGCAGGCCACGGACAGCCACTAATCCATTTTTTAAATGAACCGACAACTATCTTGCTAGTCGATTAACTGTTTCAAGACATTGTTGACCTCAAACTCAGTTAAATCCTCTTTTTTTTACTGCTTCTTAATAGCAACATATCTTTCCTTTTCTTTTTGTAATTAATTTATGTTTTTTTATTCATAAACCTGTATTCTCTTTTTTATTTATTTATTTTTATTTTATTTTATGTTTTTAAACCTGTCTTGTTCAGCTGTTTGACACGAAGAATGGAAGTCTCAGTGCCCGGATGGTCCGAACAGTTTTAATGTTTCACATTGAGAGTCTGACATTCTCCTACTGCCATCATTCAACATACCTTGTTTATTATGACAAAGCAGCGAACAGGAAGACAACAACAAGAAATACATTGAACGTCTACACTAACTACTAATATGTTGGTGCTATTGTCAGCTAGATGTATTTGGAAAGGGAAGGGGGGGGACGGGGGTGGGGGAGTCTATAAGCTAAGTGATTGAAAGGGGTAGAGTGTACACAAATCAACTCTGTGATCTAGAACCCATTAATCGTGAGAATCCCTTGTGAGTGTAAGCCCGTTGGCGACCGACCCTACGCCACCCAATCACCAATCCCGGCACCGGGACCCCCCGAGCGCGCCCTATCACATCCAGCCGCACGCGAGCCCCACAAGGGGCGCGACAGCCACACAGACGAGCGGAGACGCCACGCGGGCCCCAACCCAAGGCCACGGCCCCCACCCAGCCAGCCCGGGGAGGGAGGGAGGGCGGGCGGAGTAGGTTCAGCGCAGCCCATCCCTTTAAAAAAAAAATTTATGATTTACTCTATATTGCCGAATGTATCACATTTGATAAAAGCATTTCCGGACCTCATTGAAGCAAAAAAAACTGTTTAAAAGCTTATTGTGTTCAATCTTACTTCAGTCATATTTGTTTTACCACAAGAACTGCTTTTTTTTTTTAATTTAATATTAAGTTTAAGGACTACATAAAGCTTTCAATCTAAAAAAAATACACTGCATTTCCTGTGAAGTAATTTTAAAAAATTAAGTTGCTGTTTTTGGCAAACATTCAGTGGAATGAAAAAGTATCTGAACCTTTTGGAATTTCTCACATTTCTGTATAAAATCCACATCAAATGTGACCTGATCTTTGTCAAAATCAAACAGATGTAAAAACTGTCTAATTCAAAATTCTAATTAAAACCACTCAGACATTTATAGGTTTTCATATTTTAATGATGACAGAATGGGGAAAAATAAATAAGTGGACCCTCTGCCTAAGGAGACTTACAGAGCAATTGAAACCAATGTTTACCAAACAATTTAATTCAGGTGTGTGCCCAATCACTGATGGGTGGTTTAAAGCTGCCCTGTCCACTATAAAACACACACCTGGTAAGAAATGTCTTGATGAAAAGCTTTGTCTAATGTGCATAATGGCTCAGTCAAAAGAGCTGTCTGAAGACCTGCGATCAAGGATTGTTGATTTGTATCAAGCTGGTAAAGGATACAAAACCATCTCTAAAAGTCAGTCAAAGAATGTTCATCAATTGACAGTCAGAGAAATTGTCTACAAATGGAGAGTTTGGCACTGTTGCTTCTCACCCAAGGAGTGGCCATCCACCAAAGTTGATGCCAAGACTTCAGCGCAGAATACTCAGAGAGGTAAAAAAAGAACCCTAGAGTGTCTGCTAAAGACTTACAGAAATCAGTGGCACAGTCCAGTATCTCTGCGCACACATCAACTATCTGTAAAACTACAGCCATAAATGGTGTTCATGGGAGGACACCATGGAGGAAGCCACTGGTGTCTAAAAAAACATTGTTTAATGTTCGCAAAAAGGCACTTGGACACTCCATAGGACAAAATATTTTGTGGACTGATGAAACCAAAGTTGAATTATTTGGGAGTAACACACAACGTCATTTGTGTTAAAAAGAGGATATAATACTCATTCTGAAGTGGCCAAGTCAATGACCAGACTTGAAACCCATTGAGATGCTGTGGCATGACCAAAAGAAAGCGATTCATGCCAGACATCCCCAAAAATCTGACTGAACTAGAGCAGTTTTGTCGGGAGGGATGGTCCAAGATTAGTGCTGATCGATGTGACAGACTGATCTGCAGCTACAGGAAGCGTCTGGTTGATGTTATTGCTGCCAAAGGGGAGCGCAGAAAATATGAAATGTGATGGTTCACTGACTTATTGAACCCCCTTCTGTCATTGTTTGCATGCTATCCTCATTAAAATATGAAAACCTATAAATGTTTGGGTGGTTTTAGTTAACCCTTTAACACCTAAGCCTATTTTGGCCGAATTTGCATGCCTTTGATGTTGTCTTTATATTTCAAAGAAAAAACTGTTCACAATGGCCAAATTGGGTGCCTTTTTTCAGGACACCTTGAAGCTCATGTCCAAACTGTTGTTTTCTTCACTGACCAATTTTAGGGGCACTTTACATGGCGCCTCTGCAACACAAAGACGCAATGACTGAGGGGCAGTAAAAAAGATAATTGGCCAGCACCTGTCAAATTTATGCAAATGACCTTTGATGGATGACGTAAGCAACGTCCCTTTTGTGCAACAGTCAAAAATATGGTATTGTTAGGTGTTCCTTTTGACACCTGTTAAAGAACTATGGTTATTGGGTGTCTCTGAAGTCTGGTTCGTGTGTAGGTGTGAGAGGAAACCTGTGGAGCTGAGGCGCCAGGGTGTCTGGTAGTCTTTTGTTATTTGGGGTCTCCCAACGTGGCGAGGGGTTTAGGAGGAAGCGGGCTGTGTGTTCGTGGTGAGACACTGCGTCTGCGTTCGGCGGGGGGTCCGCCATGCAGGTGTTGTGGGGCGTCTTTGATGAGAAGAATAGTTGAGACATGTCCAGACAGCCCCACCTATGTAGGACCACGTGATCGGCGTGGGGTGGTCCCAGCGATTAGGTTAGTTTAGCCATGCAATGTTAAAAAGTCATTTCTGGTTAGCCTACCTTAAGAGCGCGCTGCGAAGCATCTTTCCTCCCCGGCTGTGGACCAAATTTCCTGACTTTCACGGTTTTGTTGAGCTAAAAGTTTTAAAAGTCTTTTCAACGTGAGGACAGGACCGACCATGATCAACGAGACATGTGTGAATATTACCCGTGGGCGTCCTAACGTGAATGGAGAAGCCCCACGCAAGACTCAGATGTACCTACGCCGTGTACAACGACCCCCAAACGAGGAGTTGTCAGTGGAGAAGCCCATTTCTGACACAGGTTCGTGGGGCTTCAAATTCAACTATGCTATGGGAGAGTTACGCTTTTTTTCACGGCGTGAAGGCGAGGATGGTCAGATGGTGTCTTCAGAAACAGCCAACGTAAATTCAAATGATTGGGGTGTGTTGTGTGATGTCATACCTGGGGTAGTGGAGAATTCCATGAACTCAGCTGAGGGTTGGGACGACTTGAGTTTTGTGTGGCTATCCAGATCCTCCAATGGCGGGCGTTGGTTTTTCCGTGTGATGATCACTCAGCAGCCTGAGTTGGACAAGGAGGATGGCGAAGCCATTGACCACGACGATTTGGATTTCCAACTGGACTCGTTTAGCAGCGAATGCGGTGTATTTGAACCCATCCTATCATTGCCTCTATCTGACTGGAGTGCTACCATGGGCCGGTATGCGACACGAATCTCCGCCCTTTTCCAAAATGCGAGGTTGTGGCATAACATTATAGGTGTGAAAAAAACGCTGACGTATGTTTAAACCAGGCCCCCTGAGAAAAAGACCCACCTACAGACCCGCCCACCTCAACAGTTTTTATAAACGGCCACAGCCTGACTGTGAGTATACCAAGTAACCACGAGAGAGCCAATCACATCACCTTCTGAGCAGAGACCTGTGGAGATGGAAGCACGCACGCTGAGACGCATACAAACAACATGGACTCCCTTTGAGGATGGCGTTGTTACACCATCTACAGCGCCTTCGGTTTTTAACGGTCCAGAGGTCGCCATTAGCCACCCTGCCACCGAGCCTGAGGGTGGGGGCTCAAACGCTGCAGTGACCATGCCTGGTTCACCATCTTTTTGGCCTGAAGAGCACCCCCCACCCACACGCCCTGTGAGACTTGGAAAAAGGCGCGCAGGTCTGGAGGCGGCGCTGACGGGGGGCTGCGTATCACCTGTGTTCCCGTCGGAGGAGCCCAGGACGCCCGCGTCACCGGCATCACCGATCTTCCCAAAGGAAAAGGATACGTCACCACCACCATCTCCCCGGATCACTGTGAACCCCTCCCCTCCAGAGAAACCTGCTGAGAATGACGAGTCCTCCACAAATTCTGAGGACTACGTGGTGGTTGACACACCCTATCATTCTCTAAAGAAGGCTAGAACACCCCGTTGGGCTGGAGTATTTTTCCGGGAAATTAGAGAAGGTTGGTTGACCCCCGATGAATATGATTGTATTAAAAATACCATATTCTACCTGTTTGAAAGGGTGCTAACTAGCTTTATTAAACAAGAATGTTATGGATGTAGAGTCGGCCACCCGAGTCAAGAACAACACTCTTGCTTATACATCCCGGAAGAGTACTACCTGGGCATTCAGTTTCGTCTCGTGATCCAACGTCTGTACAAGCCAGAGTTTATTCCCAGTATACAATACATGTTGAGACTCCACGGTCGTGCAATTGAACGCAAAAAAGTCGAAGCGGCGGCCGAGATCATTCTACTCGAGCTCCAGCGGGCTGACTTTATTTTTAAGACATTGGATGCAGTAAACAAGGACTCATTTACACCTGATCTTAAACAGAGTTTGGATCAGATTTACTTTGGACTTTGAGGAAGAAGGAAAAACATGGGTAGCCGCAGCTCACGTCTGCTGGAGAAGGAGGAGGGGGAGGAGGAGTTGGAGGTGGAGGTGGGGGGTGTGAAAGCCCCGATAAAGAGATCTGAAGCGTGGGATACCACGCGCTGCCAGCAGGAGGCTTCCACAAAGTATGATTGGAAGGATATTTTACACAGGACCATTCGTTACAACCGTGACACAGCCATAGATGATCATGTGGAGGTATTGATGTATTTGTTGGATTTGGCAAGGCCTTTTTCAGCCATGCTATTTAATATGCGATGGACCGGTTTTGTGAAGTACGTGGTTTTACTGAGTATATTTACGTGTACAGCCAAAGCACGTCTAGCAGAGACCTGTGACAATCTATTAGAAACTTGGGTGGACGTCCCCTCGGTAGGTAGGACTATGACGATGATTGCCTTGTTTGTTGATGCCGCCAAATTTTGTTTAGACAACAACCACCCTGTCGATATAATGTCAGAACTGGATGCTTTTGAATGTGTTATGAAAAAAAGAATTCCAGCTCAGATCCTGACCAAGATCTCAAAGACCATTCACAAATAATTTGTATTCCTTTGTATAAAGGTGTCATGCTGAAATGTATTTTGTACCTAACAACATGTGTGCATTAAAAAAAAAAAAAAAAAAAAAAAAAAAAAAAAAAAATTAAAAAAAAAAAACTTGTCAGTACATTATTTCCCATTTTGCATAAAAACATACAGCTTCACAGATCTGGTTCATTCACCATCATGGCCTTGAAGAGGCGTATGAAAGAGATTTACTACGATGTAGGTCACCCTGCGAGTCTCGGGGGTGTGGCCAGACTGCGCCAGGGGGTGCAAGATGAAACGGGGAAAAAAATAAAACGTGATACAGTTATTAATTTTTTGTCCGGTGAAGATGCTTACACCCTACATAAACCAGCCAGAATTACATTTCCCACGAATAAAGTTTTTGTGTCAGCCCCACTTTCACAATTCCAGGCAGATCTTTGTGATATGAATAGCTTATCAGAGTTTAATGATCAGTTTAAATTTCTATTGACAGTCATTGATATTTTTTCTAAAAAGGCCTATGTACAAGTTTTGAAAAATAAGACAGCTATCGAGGTGACCAACGCATTTAAAGCTGTTCTATCACAGAGCGGTGTTCCAAAAAAAATACAAACTGACGCCGGTAAAGAATTTTTTAACAAAAGCTTCCAAAAGTTGATGAAACAACATAAAATTACACATTTCGCGACGGCATCAGATAAGAAGGCTTCAGTGGTTGAGAGATTCAACAGAACTCTTAAAACACGCATGTGGAGATATTTCACATTTAAAAACACTCATCGTTACATTGACATTGTCCAGGATCTAGTGGCTAGCTACAATGACAGCTATCACTCTAGTATTAAAATGAGACCCAACCAGGTTAACGCAGAGACAGCGCAACAGGTGTTTCGTAACTTGTACGACGGGTTCATATGCACACGAAGACGTCGGTCAATGAAATTCAAAGTAGGTGACTTTGTTAGAGTGTCAAAATTGCGTGGAGTATTTGATAAGAAATATGAACAGAGCTATTCTGATGAGGTCTTTACCGTGGTGGAATTTTTAACGATGAAGTTGAGCGCCATGCCAAAAGCTCTCGGTTTTGAGGACAAGCTGAAGGGGTATTTCCCACACATCTTCAGCAGCGAAGCAAATATGAATTATGTTGGGCCATATCCGCAACCGGAATATTACGCCCCCGACCGCATGTCACCCAGCGAGCGGTCAAAATTCTATGCTTGGTACAATGCCGAGTGCGGAGGTGTTTTTGACTTCAAAAAAGAGGTCTTAATGTACTGTCGGAACGACGTGGACATTCTTGCGTTAGGCTGTCAAAAATTTCGTGATGCTTTTTTAAAGGCTACACGTGTCGACCCTTTTAATTGTGTGACGATTGCATCTGCATGCATGACCGTTTTCAGGTCGAATTACCTGGAGGTCAACACTCTGGCCATAACACCACCTGATGAATACAGACGGCAACACAAAGCCTTCTCCCACGATTCGATACAATACTTGATGTGGGTGGCTTATAAAAAAGGTGTGCATATAAGACATGCCATGAACGGCGGCGAGCAAAAGGTCGCGGGCTTACACGTCGACGGCTTTTGTTACGTTTCAGATAATGTCATTTATGTCTGGGAATACGAAGGATGTTTTTTTCACGGCTGTCCCATTTGTTTTGACCTAGAGAGGGCGTGTCCGCTGACAAAACGTCCTTTTGCAGAGCTGTACGCCGCTTGTCAGAGGAAACACCAGCTTCTGAGAGCAGTACCTGGCGTGCGACTGACTGTTATGTGGGAGCATGAATGGGTCGCGCTTAAGCAGTCAGACCCGGAGGTGAGAGAGTTTCTCTCCAGATCAGAGTTCCCTAAACCTCTTAAGCCGAGAGACGCGCTTTTCGGCGGGAGAACAAATGCTTTCGTGTTGAGTTACACAGCAAAACCTGATGAGAATGTATCTTACGTCGACGTCGTTAGTCTGTATCCCACAGTAAACCATAAATGTGAATATCCCATTGGACACCCCACTGTTATCCACAACAACTTTGGTGACGATCTAACCAAATTTTTTGGTTTCATCAGAGCAGAGGTGCACCCGCCAAGACGGCTTTATTTCCCGGTGCTCCCCTTCAAAACAGCCCGAGGCAAACTTGTATTCACACTATGCCGCACCTGTGCTGAGGAGAACAATCAAGCCACCGAATGCACACACGACGACTCAGCCAGGTGTCTGACTGGCGTGTGGACGACTTTTGAGTTTAACAAGGCTGTCTCATTAGGCTACAGAGTTGGGAAAATATCCGAGGTGTGGCATTTTGAGCATTCGAGCACCGAGATATTCAAAAAATATATCTCTGCTTTTCTGAAAGACAAGCAGGAGGCGTCAGGCTACCCTGCAAATGTCGTTACCCCCGCAGAGAAGGAGCAGTACATTCAGGACTACCGGACACACCAAGGCATCCAGCTTGATCCCGATTCCATTCAAATGAACCCGGGTAAAAGACAGGTTGCTAAATTGTGTTTAAACAGTCTCTGGGGGAAATTTGGTCAACGAGATAACATGACTCAGACACAATTTGTGAAAAACGTTGATGAGTTTTTTAAAATTTTGTTCTCAGGTCTGTATGAAATCAAATATTTTGACTTTATTAACGATGATGTGGCGATGATTCAGTATATTTTCAGGAAGGAGAATGTCGTGCTACCAGGTCCAACGTCGAATGTATTTGTCGCATGTATGACTACTTCGTATGCCAGACTAATTATGTACGAGTATTTGGAGCAGCTACAGGAGCGGCTCATTTATATGGACACAGACAGTCTAATCTACACCACAGGCGCTGGACAGACACAGCTCAAGCTAGGTCCCTATCTCGGTGATTTATCAAATGAGCTTGAGCCTGGAGAAAGTATCGAGACGTTTGTTTCCGCCGGGCCAAAATCTTATGCCTACCGAACTCGGAATTCTCAAAAAACTGTGATGAAGGTAAAAGGTATTACACAGACATTTGAATGTGGACAGCATGTCAATTTTGACAGCTTTAAGCAATTGGTTGATGGATATGTTAATAACCACGGCGGCGAACACTCTGATTGTATCTACACACCACAACACACGATTACTCGCGATAAAAAAGGCTTTCATTTGAAAAATGCTTCATTTCTCAAAAGGGTGCGCGTCGTGTTTGACAAACGGAGAGTGTTGGCTGGTGGGAAAACGCTACCATTTGGCTATTAAATCTTAGGGGGAAAAAAAAAAAAAAAAAAAAAAAAAAAAAAAAAATGGATTTAGCAGAAACTGAGTTTGACCCACGGCTCCAGCCGCCATTCTCAATACTCATTTGTGGGCCCAGCTCCTCGGGAAAGACCTATTTTGTGAAAAATGCATTACAAAACCATGCTCATGTCATTAAAAATCTGCCTCAAAATGTTGTCTGGATTTACACATCGATGCAGCCCATGTATGATGAACTGAAAAAGTTGAATAAACAGATAAAATTTCTCAAGGGCCTCCCTGATTCATTTGATGATGAAAGTTTATTTCCTAGGGATCAAAGTCATCTCATAATTCTTGATGACCTAATTTTCCAAGCTTCGGACCACCCTGAAGTCGTGAAAATCTTTACACAATATAGACATCATTTAAACATGAGTGTAATTTTCATAAGCCAAAACATTTTTCACCAAGGTAAATACAGCCGTGCAATAAGTCTGAATAGTACGCATTTAATTTTGTTTAAAAACCCCCGAGACAAATTGCAGGTTAGCGTGTTGGCTAATCAGATCCTCCCAACAAAAAAAAAGTATTTCTTAGAGGCTTTTGAGGATGCGACGCGCCCTCCTCACGGCTATTTAGTCGTCGACTTGACGCCCAACTGCCCAGAACAATACAGACTAAGGACAGGGTTACTGCCAAATCAGTGGCCTACTGTTTACCTCCCGAAATTATAATATGTCTCAACTAATAAAAAGCAATGCAGCTCTACTTAGGGCTCTGTTTCGTGCCAAAACAGGTGAGCGTAAGCACATCTTAGCTCAAAGCCCTGATAGTCTAATTAAGGCTTTATGTGAGATTGCACTTAATCTCGTGAGAGGGAACATCCCGCTGACTACCTGTCAACTCAGAAAGTTGAAAAAACAAAAAAACATCTTCCGCCTGCTCGCTGACAAGAAAAAGAGTCTGAAGAGAAAACGCGCCGCTTTGAAGCAAAGGGGTGGATTCATTTTCCCCCTTCTGGCAACATTGGCACCGGTCGTGGGGAGTCTCATAGGCGGCTTGATAAAAAAAGACTGAAGAAAAATGTCCCTTAAATCTGCAGACAAGATGTACCTCATCTCACCGCAACAGCTGGAACGATTAAGAAGTACCACCCCTAATATACGTGAGAAAGCAGAACAAGATTTGGACACTAGAATAAGGGATGTGTTAGAAGACCGGTCCTTAACTCAATTTGAAAAAATAAAAAAGTATGAATCTCTGATGCAGCGTTACTTAAGTCTCATTAAGCAGGGGGAAAAAGAGATGGAAAAAACAGTCGTAAGGGTTACCCAGGAAACTCCAGACCACCAGGGGGCGCTCAAATCCGTTGTCAAAGACGTCATCGAAGAAGAAAAGAAAACGGCAAAGGAAGACGTAATGGAGGGGGAGTCATGGCAGGAGCTGGTTCAAAACATACCAATCAGATATCGGAAAAATGCGTTGTGCGTGCTAAAAAAATTAACAGAGCATGGGATAAAATGGACGTCTAGGCATGAATTCATCTACCAAGCCAATGCTGTGAGGGGATCTCATATGACAGATCTGCTTAAACATTTGACAGCAGCTGGCAAGTCAACATCGTCACCGCCACCTAGAGGATGGGAGGTGTTCCTGCAGACGCTGTATGAGATCAACATACCGGAATCCCTTGTGACTAACGCCGGCGCCCGCCAGCAGTTCAGAAACGTGAAGCTGAACGGCGGTTTGAACGAAACCGTTCCCCCTGACGGTGGGGCCTCGAGTTGTAAAAAGAGAAGACCACGTAGGAAGAAGTCACCTCCATCCGTGCGCAAGTGGATAGGATTTACCCCATAGCGAATAATGAGACTGAGACGTGTGCTTTTACATTTTTCACCATTTTTTATTCAATAAATTTTTTTTGAACAAATCAAACGTCTACAGACAATGGTATTTCTTAAATTTTTCATACGAGCAGGTTTGTTGACCAGCACACACATTGGTAGTACAGTTCTGATAATGCTTAACAAAAGCAGAAACCATAGCATCATTTTTAAGTGTGTCATTACTGTAACACGCTAAGACGTCATCATAAGACATACCGCATCCACGGTGGGCTAGGTAAAACACACAATGCTGCCCGCATGTCACCGAGAGTTCATTTTGCAGCTGGCGGTTGTGATAATATATCCGTATCGCGTGTTTTTCCAAGAAAGACATGATGGTGTGTGGATAGTAATTGAAATCTGGTGAATATCCGTAAGCGTCAAAAAAAGTAGCTGTCCCGTTCGACTCCATCGTTAATGCCAGCCAGTGTTCTCCGGGTCGGCTTCGCGGGTGTGTATTCACAATATAAAATGTTGTTGACGCGGGGTTTAAATAAGCTAGTTCATCCGAAGCATAAACACCGCCGAATAACTTGCCTTGGAGTCGTTTCATAAGCGTTTCCAGTGCTTTGCCATTCATCCTCTATCAGTAATAATCCAATAACACCTCGCGTTTAGAATTTATTTCCAAAATGGAGTCGTAGCACGCGTAGACAATTAAGGTGACGGTTTGGGGCAATGCTGCTCGGAACCTCATCTCCAATCGGACGCTGCCGCTAGTGAGCGCGGAAAGAGCAGCAGAGTCGTCACTCGCCGCCAGGTTGAAGACGTACAGGGCATAGCCGGATAAAAAGTCATCGCGATCAATGCACAGAGGTAAGTCTTTCAAATGTCTTCCAGTCGCCGTGTACAGATTATAGAACTCTCGCTCCACGTTACCGCCGTCAAATTGCGGCTGAAACGCTTTAGACGGGATCTGACGTCCTTCCGAGCACAGGGAGAGAAATTCTAAGTCAAAATGATGAAAATTAAACGGATTACCGTGCCTCCTCCCGACAAAATTATTGTGGGATACTAGACTTAAAACCACATAACGTGGAATCGGCCCAAGAAAAAGATTGTCTTGTTGACAACTCCTCGAATTTTGTGGAATGGTATATGTCTTTATGTTAATACGTGATAACGGGTACAGCGCGTTTTCTTTGTTGAGTGCAGCTGCGTGGCCGAGGGCTATGGCCGGCGAGACGGCGACTCTCTTCACGAAGAGGGAGGCGCTTAATATCCTCAATTTGTGATCGGACCCGGCTGGAGCCATGAGACAAAAGTCATCGTTTGCTTTAATAAGTTTGATGCGCAAATCCACATTGTTTAGTAAGAGACGTTCACAAAATAATATATCCGCATGCAGAGGTCCGATGACTTGAAAGGGTCTCGAACCCACAACGCGCTGGGCGCGTTTAACTAGCCCTTCGTTCACATTTTCCCCCTCGAGAGCAGTGGACTCCATCTGGCCGCGCGTGTCTTTATGGAACATCGACGCTGTAAATTGACTTTTCAAAGTCGAATCAGAAAAATTTAATAAAGTTTCTATGATAGCTCGGTATGGATGCGTGGCACTCGATTGAGAGATAAGACGGTCGCCGAGCGTGACATCTACTTGTGAAAAAATACTGTTTAGTGGATAATTAATTATGCCGACGCGCTCCTGCGCGGGTAGGTCTGATCCATCGGCGCGCGTAACCTTTAATTGTAGCTGAAGCAATGTGTCAGCCAAATCCAAATACTTTGAGCCATCCCCTGGAATAAAAAACTCAATAGGGCCTCCTTCGGTGAGAGCTGATATTGGTAGCATTTCGACATAATGGCTATGGTCGATGGATAATTGCGTTAATGGCGGGCTAAACAAATCCAGCTCGGCCATGCTGCATTCTTGAGATCGGTGGTGGATCAGCGCCATTTCGTGTCAGAGTGAATTAGGAAAAGATATCCAAGTTGCTTCTTCTACGCTTTGTTCTGGAGACTGTTCTCCTCCTAGACACGCTGCGTCGCTTTTTACGCTGCTTCTGACGACCCCGCCCCTTTCTGACGAGTCTTTGCGTAGGTCTTCTTACAGGCCTGCGCGCTAGGACCATTAAGCCGGATCCTTGTTGTGAGGGCCCCTTGTTATTGTTTTTAAATCGTTCCACGACACGCCCAGCTACGTCCGACGCTATGTTTTTGGCTGCTGTCTGTAGATGAGGCTTAGCCATGCTGAAACCTCTCCTGAGTAGCGGGCTTACAAAACGGAACAGTTTGGCGAAGATGGAACCCAACCCCCGACCATATTGAACAGGTGTACCGTGGAATCCTGGTAGAGCGCCCCCTGCCTGAGTCTCATAGTATTCCACAAATCGATGGAGATCCGGGTGTGTCTCTAGCATTACCATCTTTTAAAAAAACGGGGTCTGAAATGTAGTGTGACGATAACTTTTCCGTGTTTAAACTCCACAGGTTTGTTCTGGTCTGTCTTGACCTCGATCGAGATGTCCTCAATATGCTTCCTGTTAACTGGCATGTAATAAACTGGGTTAAAGCTATTAAACACTGTTTCTTTGGGCGCCCCTGTCACTGTGATTGTCCTTAGTAGCGGAGCCAGTACGTCACCGACCAGTTGGTGTTGAATAACATCGGTATAAAGAAAAAAATGTGAAAGCCCCGCACTTATATCCGCGGGGTACGGAGCCTGAGTGCCCCGGGTGTCGCAGGTGTACCATACACCTGCATCTAGACCTAAAATATGTGTCAACGGCGGATTAAAGCGTATTTTGTAGTCCCCTGTTCCTTGAAAAAAAAATCGACTTGTCAGCGAGTTGTAGAGAAAACGTATGTGGGTTTCACACCTTTTGTACAAGGCAGCTTGTATGGCCTTGGTAATTTTATCAGGTGAATCATAATAACCCTCAGGAATCTGTAGACTTGTGACAGAATATTCTCCACGCTCCGTCGCGCTCTCCTTAGAAGCCTCATCACACTTCAAGTGTATGACGTCAAAAGTAGTCCGGTTTTCTGGAACGTTTAACCAAGTATGTGGGTATGACAGTTCAGCCAGCCCGACCTCCCAGTCGCCTTGTAGATCGAGGTGTTGCGCCAAGCTTACTCTGAATTGAGCTATCGAATTGTCTGAAAAGACTTGGGAGCTGGCGTTGGAAGGCAGGGTGATGTAAAACCCGTCCGTTAAGCTCGGATTCATAGCTTGAATGAGAATAACCCTGATAGTTTATTTGCTTTTATATGTCAATGACCTGGCTCGAAGGCAACCACGTGTCAAATTTGGCTGGGTAACCTTTAAAGCGGCTTAGAAATTGTTCAACCCCGCCCACTTTGCGTTTCTTCAATATTTTGTCAACTTTGTACAAATAGTCTTTTGCTAACTTCACTTTCTGGAGTTCTGCTTCGTAAAACGTTCCTCCTATCACCTCGTTGGCGCTATCTTTTAGTCTGTAGACGGGTTGTTTTCTACGCAGGCATTCCACCACGGTAAAGACCTCATCAGAATAGCTCTGTTCATATTTCTTATCAAATACTCCACGCAATTTTGACACTCTAACAAAGTCACCTACTTTGAATTTCATTGACCGACGTCTTCGTGTGCATATGAACCCGTCGTACAAGTTACGAAACACCTGTTGCGCTGTCTCTGCGTTAACCTGGTTGGGTCTCATTTTAATACTAGAGTGATAGCTGTCATTGTAGCTAGCCACTAGATCCTGGACAATGTCAATGTAACGATGAGTGTTTTTAAATGTGAAATATCTCCACATGCGTGTTTTAAGAGTTCTGTTGAATCTCTCAACCACTGAAGCCTTCTTATCTGATGCCGTCGCGAAATGTGTAATTTTATGTTGTTTCATCAACTTTTGGAAGCTTTTGTTAAAAAATTCTTTACCGGCGTCAGTTTGTATTTTTTTTGGAACACCGCTCTGTGATAGAACAGCTTTAAATGCGTTGGTCACCTCGATAGCTGTCTTATTTTTCAAAACTTGTACATAGGCCTTTTTAGAAAAAATATCAATGACTGTCAATAGAAATTTAAACTGATCATTAAACTCTGATAAGCTATTCATATCACAAAGATCTGCCTGGAATTGTGAAAGTGGGGCTGACACAAAAACTTTATTCGTGGGAAATGTAATTCTGGCTGGTTTATGTAGGGTGTAAGCATCTTCACCGGACAAAAAATTAATAACTGTATCACGTTTTATTTTTTTCCCCGTTTCATCTTGCACCCCCTGGCGCAGTCTGGCCACACCCCCGAGACTCGCAGGGTGACCTACATCGTAGTAAATCTCTTTCATACGCCTCTTCAAGGCCATGATGGTGAATGAACCAGATCTGTGAAGCTGTATGTTTTTATGCAAAATGGGAAATAATGTACTGACAAGTTTTTTTTTTTTAATTTTTTTTTTTTTTTTTTTTTTTTTTTTTTTTTTTAATGCACACATGTTGTTAGGTACAAAATACATTTCAGCATGACACCTTTATACAAAGGAATACAAATTATTTGTGAATGGTCTTTGAGATCTTGGTCAGGATCTGAGCTGGAATTCTTTTTTTCATAACACATTCAAAAGCATCCAGTTCTGACATTATATCGACAGGGTGGTTGTTGTCTAAACAAAATTTGGCGGCATCAACAAACAAGGCAATCATCGTCATAGTCCTACCTACCGAGGGGACGTCCACCCAAGTTTCTAATAGATTGTCACAGGTCTCTGCTAGACGTGCTTTGGCTGTACACGTAAATATACTCAGTAAAACCACGTACTTCACAAAACCGGTCCATCGCATATTAAATAGCATGGCTGAAAAAGGCCTTGCCAAATCCAACAAATACATCAATACCTCCACATGATCATCTATGGCTGTGTCACGGTTGTAACGAATGGTCCTGTGTAAAATATCCTTCCAATCATACTTTGTGGAAGCCTCCTGCTGGCAGCGCGTGGTATCCCACGCTTCAGATCTCTTTATCGGGGCTTTCACACCCCCCACCTCCACCTCCAACTCCTCCTCCCCCTCCTCCTTCTCCAGCAGACGTGAGCTGCGGCTACCCATGTTTTTCCTTCTTCCTCAAAGTCCAAAGTAAATCTGATCCAAACTCTGTTTAAGATCAGGTGTAAATGAGTCCTTGTTTACTGCATCCAATGTCTTAAAAATAAAGTCAGCCCGCTGGAGCTCGAGTAGAATGATCTCGGCCGCCGCTTCGACTTTTTTGCGTTCAATTGCACGACCGTGGAGTCTCAACATGTATTGTATACTGGGAATAAACTCTGGCTTGTACAGACGTTGGATCACGAGACGAAACTGAATGCCCAGGTAGTACTCTTCCGGGATGTATAAGCAAGAGTGTTGTTCTTGACTCGGGTGGCCGACTCTACATCCATAACATTCTTGTTTAATAAAGCTAGTTAGCACCCTTTCAAACAGGTAGAATATGGTATTTTTAATACAATCATATTCATCGGGGGTCAACCAACCTTCTCTAATTTCCCGGAAAAATACTCCAGCCCAACGGGGTGTTCTAGCCTTCTTTAGAGAATGATAGGGTGTGTCAACCACCACGTAGTCCTCAGAATTTGTGGAGGACTCGTCATTCTCAGCAGGTTTCTCTGGAGGGGAGGGGTTCACAGTGATCCGGGGAGATGGTGGTGGTGACGTATCCTTTTCCTTTGGGAAGATCGGTGATGCCGGTGACGCGGGCGTCCTGGGCTCCTCCGACGGGAACACAGGTGATACGCAGCCCCCCGTCAGCGCCGCCTCCAGACCTGCGCGCCTTTTTCCAAGTCTCACAGGGCGTGTGGGTGGGGGGTGCTCTTCAGGCCAAAAAGATGGTGAACCAGGCATGGTCACTGCAGCGTTTGAGCCCCCACCCTCAGGCTCGGTGGCAGGGTGGCTAATGGCGACCTCTGGACCGTTAAAAACCGAAGGCGCTGTAGATGGTGTAACAACGCCATCCTCAAAGGGAGTCCATGTTGTTTGTATGCGTCTCAGCGTGCGTGCTTCCATCTCCACAGGTCTCTGCTCAGAAGGTGATGTGATTGGCTCTCTCGTGGTTACTTGGTATACTCACAGTCAGGCTGTGGCCGTTTATAAAAACTGTTGAGGTGGGCGGGTCTGTAGGTGGGTCTTTTTCTCAGGGGGCCTGGTTTAAACATACGTCAGCGTTTTTTTCACACCTATAATGTTATGCCACAACCTCGCATTTTGGAAAAGGGCGGAGATTCGTGTCGCATACCGGCCCATGGTAGCACTCCAGTCAGATAGAGGCAATGATAGGATGGGTTCAAATACACCGCATTCGCTGCTAAACGAGTCCAGTTGGAAATCCAAATCGTCGTGGTCAATGGCTTCGCCATCCTCCTTGTCCAACTCAGGCTGCTGAGTGATCATCACACGGAAAAACCAACGCCCGCCATTGGAGGATCTGGATAGCCACACAAAACTCAAGTCGTCCCAACCCTCAGCTGAGTTCATGGAATTCTCCACTACCCCAGGTATGACATCACACAACACACCCCAATCATTTGAATTTACGTTGGCTGTTTCTGAAGACACCATCTGACCATCCTCGCCTTCACGCCGTGAAAAAAAGCGTAACTCTCCCATAGCATAGTTGAATTTGAAGCCCCACGAACCTGTGTCAGAAATGGGCTTCTCCACTGACAACTCCTCGTTTGGGGGTCGTTGTACACGGCGTAGGTACATCTGAGTCTTGCGTGGGGCTTCTCCATTCACGTTAGGACGCCCACGGGTAATATTCACACATGTCTCGTTGATCATGGTCGGTCCTGTCCTCACGTTGAAAAGACTTTTAAAACTTTTAGCTCAACAAAACCGTGAAAGTCAGGAAATTTGGTCCACAGCCGGGGAGGAAAGATGCTTCGCAGCGCGCTCTTAAGGTAGGCTAACCAGAAATGACTTTTTAACATTGCATGGCTAAACTAACCTAATCGCTGGGACCACCCCACGCCGATCACGTGGTCCTACATAGGTGGGGCTGTCTGGACATGTCTCAACTATTCTTCTCATCAAAGACGCCCCACAACACCTGCATGGCGGACCCCCCGCCGAACGCAGACGCAGTGTCTCACCACGAACACACAGCCCGCTTCCTCCTAAACCCCTCGCCACGTTGGGAGACCCCAAATAACAAAAGACTACCAGACACCCTGGCGCCTCAGCTCCACAGGTTTCCTCTCACACCTACACACGAACCAGACTTCAGAGACACCCAATAACCATAGTTCTTTAACAGGTGTCAAAAGGAACACCTAACAATACCATATTTTTGACTGTTGCACAAAAGGGACGTTGCTTACGTCATCCATCAAAGGTCATTTGCATAAATTTGACAGGTGCTGGCCACGTTGGGAGACCCCAAATAACAAAAGACTACCAGACACCCTGGCGCCTCAGCTCCACAGGTTTCCTCTCACACCTACACACGAACCAGACTTCAGAGACACCCAATAACCATAGTTCTTTAACAGGTGTCAAAAGGAACACCTAACAATACCATATTTTTGACTGTTGCACAAAAGGGACGTTGCTTACGTCATCCATCAAAGGTCATTTGCATAAATTTGACAGGTGCTGGCCAATTATCTTTTTTGGCAGTTTACATGGCGACTCTGCGACACAAAGACGCAATGACTGAGTTGCGGACTCGCCTCGCGTGCATATGGTTTTGGACAAGACGGAAGGCGAAGACGAAAAATTCTGAATCCTACCTCCAAAGTGGAAGAATCCGATAGCGGGGGGTTGAGGGGGGCTTCCCCGGCATGCATATCAAAGGCTCCTGCGGCGCGAGACCGCGTCGTTAACGTCAGCACTCGTACATGTCACATTGGGCGTGCGCAGCAGTGCTGCTAAACATTAAAAACAGCAAATATGGCGGAATGTCGGCTTTATTTTACTGTTTTAATAATATTTTTAAATTAAATATGTTGAACGTTTCAATTTTTGTGCCTTTTTGAGCAAAAGAAAAATGACATTGCTTCGAGTGGGCGGGCATATTTTTTTTCCAGGCTGAGGGAGCTTGGTGGGGTCAAAGTGCATCATTCTCTGTCGCTCAGTAAATACAGTGCCTTGCAAAAGTATTCGGCCCCCTTGAATCTTGCAACCTTTCGCCACATTTCAGGCTTCAAACATAAAGATATGAAATTTAATTTTTTTGTCAAGAATCAACAACAAGTGGGACACAATCGTGAAGTGGAACAACATTTATTGGATAATTTAAACTTTTTTAACAAATAAAAAACTGAAAAGTGGGGCGTGCAATATTATTCGGCCCCTTTACTTTCAGTGCAGCAAACTCACTCCAGAAGTTCAGTGAGGATCTCTGAATGATCCAATGTTGTCCTAAATGACTGATGATGATAAATAGAATCCACCTGTGTGTAATCAAGTCTCCGTATAAATGCACCTGCTCTGTGATAGTCTCAGGGTTCTGTTTAAAGTGCAGAGAGCATTATGAAAACCAAGGAACACACCAGGCAGGTCTGAGATACTGTTGTGGAGAAGTTTAAAGCCGGATTTGGATACAAAAAGATTTCCCAAGCTTTAAACACAAAACTATTGAAATGGAAGGAGCATCAGACCACTGCAAATCTACCAAGACCCGGCCGTCCTCCCAAACTTTCTTCTCAAGCAAGGAGAAAACTGATCAGAGATGCAGCCAAGAGGCCCATGATCACTCTGGATGAACTGCAGAGATCTACAGCTGAGGTGGGAGAGTCTGTCCATAGGACAATAATCAGTCGTACACTGCACAAATCTGGCCTTTATGGAAGAGTGGCAAGAAGAAAGCCATTTCTCAAAGACATCCATAAAAAGTCTTGTTTAAAGTTTGCCACAAGCCACCTGGGAGACACATCAAACATGTGGAAGAAGGTGCTCTGGTCAGATGAAAGCAAAATTGAACTTTTTGGCCACAATGCAAAACGATATGTTTGGCGTAAAAGCAACACAGCTCATCACCCTGAACACACCATCCCCACTGTCAAACATGGTGGTGGCAGCATCATGGTTTGGGCCTGCTTTTCTTCAGCAGGGACAGGGAAGATGGTTAAAATTGACGGGAAGATGGATGCAGCCAAATACAGGAACATTCTGGAAGAAAACCTGTTGGTATCTGCACAAGACCTGAGACTGGGACGGAGATTTATCTTCCAACAGGATAATGATCCAAAACATAAAGCCAAATCTACAATGGAATGGTTCAAAAATAAACGTATCCAGGTGTTAGAATGGCCAAGTCAAAGTCCAGACCTGAATCCAATCGAGAATCTGTGGAAAGAGCTGAAGACTGCTGTTCACAAACACTCTCCATCCAACCTCACTGAGCTGGAGCTGTTTTGCAAGGAAGAATGGGCAAGAATGTCAGTCTCTCGATGTGCAAAACTGATAGAAACATACCCCAAGCGACTTGCAGCTGTAATTGGAGCAAAAGGAGGCGCTACAAAGTATTAACGCAAGGGGGCCGAATAATATTGCACGCCCCACTTTTCAGTTTTTTATTTGTTAGAAAAGTTTAAATTATCCAATAAATTTTGTTCCACTTCACGATCGTGTCCCACTTGTTGTTGATTCTTGACAAAAAATTAAAATTTTATATCTTTATGTTTGAAGCCTGAAATGTGGCGAAAGGTTGCAAGGTTCAAGGGGGCCGAATACTTTTGCAAGGCACTGTATGCACTGCCCCCTAGGGCCTGGCATGAATACTACATCGTTTTCATGTGGAATCGCGACATTGTTCAAATGGAGACGCAAATGCAAATGCAAATTTGACATTTTTCGTATTCTCGGAGAGTCACCATGTAAACGGCCCCTTAATCCACATTTTGAAGCCCAAAAGACAAAAAAATCCCAAAACCTTTTTTCAAAATTTTTAATATTGATGTCCCACTGACAACCAAACATGCTCGACCAACCGTTTTGAAGCTTGATAATATTTATTTAACTTGTTAGGATAAACATTCAATAGAAAAAATAAGATTGAATAGTTTTTTGTTTGACAATTCAACACAAACACCAGGTGTGGCCATAGGCGTTTTTGGCCTTTACACATTGTATGGTCAAAACATGTTATATACAATGCAAAATAGTGAGGGAAAAAAATTATATATATCATCCAACACAAAAAGGGTTTGGACGATATCTCTTTGTGAAGTTAAGTATTGTACCCATCACCTTATCAAAGGTATATATGTATATGCAATTAAGCTTCTCGAACACACATCTATATAAAAATTGAAAAGATTCATAGTGAACAAAAAAATTTATAATAACATTGAAAAAAAGTATTTTCAAAAATATTGACAAGTAGTTCAGTTTAATTCAATTTTTTTCAGGCATGCGGCCCAATAAAGTTTTGTTTTTTTTGCGCACTCAATAAAGTTTGTTTTTGAACAGGTCACTGAGCTGCGTTACATACAACGTCACACAGCCTACTCTTCTGCCGTTTGCGCGCTGCTGTCACTTCTACTCGCCGAGACGCCGACTAATCCGAGGAAAACAATGACAAATACAGCTCATCCTATTCATTGAGTTAATGAAATAATGCATTAGCTTGCGCTATATTTAGTTTTCGATTCATTCTGCACGTTTCAAAGTCACTCGCTCAATCCAACCGGCCGTTGCTTGCTTTGCGTGTCTCCTTTTCCTTAGTTGGCGCCTTGCTCGTCAATTTATTAAAAATGTTCACATTAGGTTCGTCATTCTTGACATCACAACGGCTCTTGGGATATGTAGTCTTTTGTGCTGCTTTCGGTTTTGAAAAATGAAGAAATGTTGGAAATATGGAGATAGACACATGTTCCATGCAGCGTTTTAGTGCATATTTATGATTGCAATAAAACTATAAAACTCAAATACATTATCTCCCGTTTTACTTGGTCGATTGACTTCAAATAAAAACTGGTGTGGACATCAACTTCCGTACTTTCAAATGAGAGCAACCAGGGGCACGTGGGTGACGTAATTACAGCGTTACGAGGCTTCAAAGATGATATGCGTAAACGTGTCGCATTCGACCTGTTCGGTGTTAAAGGGTTAAAGCAGACACTGTTTTTTCATCTGTGTGATTTTGACAAAGATCAGATCACATTTGATGGTGATTTTATGCAGAAATGTTAGAAATTCCAAAAGGTTCAAATATTGCTATTGATCCTGAAAATATAGGTGATTATCTCTGCATTTGGTGATTTTTGTGCATCTAGCGTAAAATCTGAGAATTTTTTTAGCCATTTTAAGTTTTGTTATACTTGTATAAAATATAATTAATTGGGATTTTATTCGGGAACAACTTTGAACTTTTTGATGCCGCTGCTCATGGAGACTCATATGTGCCTAAGGGAGGTGCCTGTTTTGATTGTAGGTTGCTAGCGGCTTTGGTTTTTAAAATATTTGAAGTTTTTGAAAATAGGCCCCCTACGGAGCTGCCCTGCGCGCCATTTTCTGTCAAGTGATAGTGAAGTCTCTGGTCCGGGTTATAAAATCCCGTCCCCCGCCCTCCCGGCACAGAGAGCGCCGAATCACCAACACGGCACAAGTCTGAAAATGTCCAACTCGGGTAATTCCCAGTTAAGCCTGAATGATATATCGTTTAAACATCGCCATCGCGATGTGCGCGTGCGCGATAGTCACATCGCATGCACGTGCGATAGTTTTTAAAAAAAAATTTTATCCACATACGCCTTGCTTTCTGCTCTGCCCACAGTCTCACACCCTCCCTCTCCCAGCCCTTAGTCACTGCGGCACTTGCTTATTAAAGTTAACAATGGCTTTGATCTGGCCAAAGAAGCAGACTTCACACGGGCATCTGTCAATCATCGTTTAACCCTTGAGAGTCGAAGGACGCGCCGGCGCGTCCTCAGCGCACGTCGTCTTTGAAGCGCCCTCACGTTTTAATTACGTCACCCACATGCCGTTGGTTGGTCTCGTTTTAAAGTGCGGAAGTTGCGGTTTCGTCTCGTTATTATTTGAAGTCAATCGACCAACTAGAACGTGAGATATTGTCATTTAAGTTTTATAGTTTTATTGTCCTCTCAAAAAAACATTAAAACGCTGCATGGATCATTTGTTTATGTCTATATTTCCATCATTTCTTGTCCTTTTTCAAAACGGAAGCTCCATGAAAAAACACAAATCAAACGAACCCTTTCGAAGTCACAGTGGAAGCACAAAATGCGTTTTTTTTTTTTTTATAAATATAACTGCCGTGCGAGGTTCTACCGAACGAGAGGGAGGAGTGTTCTGAAGCAGCGAAGTGGCGAGCGACGGCCGTTTGGATCGAGCAGCGACTTTGTGTGACTTTGAGAATGAACGGAAAACTAAATTTAGCGCAAGCAATTGTTCTTTTTGATCAACTTGAGGAAGAGGATGGTCCAAATTCGTCATCATCGTCTTCATCGGAAGAGTCCTCGAGTGAAGATAGTGACGGATTTGAACACGTGGGTGACGCCATCGACGAGCAGAGGTAAGCCAACTCACTTTTTTTTTTTTTTTTATGCTGAAAAAGTTTCTTTTTAACGTTTCTTTTGATATTGCAAGACAAAGTTAATTTTGATGCAATATAAGTGTGTGTTTGTGTATATAATAATAAAATGTGCATATCAGATCGAAGTCATACATGCACTGTGTGTATCCCAGGCAGGAATTTATAATTTGTGGTGTTCTTCTTTCTATATGAAGATTAGGGATGTAGCACATATTCAGCTATGGTGTTCTTTCTATTGTCATACATATAGATTTCCATTATTATTTATTGCTGTATATATTTTTATTTTATACTTTATTATTTTCATAAATACTGACTTTTTTCATGTACATTTGTAGTGACAATGAAAGTAAAGTGAAATGAAAATGGAAGGGTGGAAAGAGGACCGACACCCCATGGAAGTGTGGGCTGTGTGATGTAGCCCTGTGTCTAATTCCAGGACGAAACTGCTTTTGGGAGTGGCATGCCTGAAAAAAATTTAACTTGTTTATTGTAAATATTTTTGAAAATACTTTTTTTCCCAATGTTATATATATTTTTTTCCCCCCACAATCAGTCTTCTCAATTTGTGTATATAAATGTGTGTTCAAGAAGCTTGATTGTGTGTACATAGTTTTCATCAGGTGATGGGCCGCAATACCTAAACTCATATAGAGCACAAAAAACACACCAAAAAAAAAAAAAAATTGAGGGGGTGCGCTAATTCGCGGTTTTTCACTTATCGCGGCGGGTTCTGGTCCCTATTAACCACGAAAAACGAGGGATCACTGTACACTGTGGTGATGGTGAGTCATCCACAGTCTTTCCAGACAGCTATTCAGGTCATCTAGTGAAAATGTATTTTTAAAATATATATATATATATAATTTTTAAAAATAATATCGCAATATATCGCAAACCCCAAAAAAATCGTAACAATAGTTTTTTCCAATATCGTTCAGGCCTATTCCCGGTACATCTCCCTATGTCTGAAAGCCATGACACGGTTAAATCCAGAGTTTCATTACATGAGAAAATTAGTCTGAAAGGGGCTACTACTATGCGACTAAAATAATAATAATAATAATAATAATAATGAAAATAATTATACGATAATGCCTTCATTTCCTGGGACAATAGAGGTATTTGCAGGCTTAGAGACCTTTACATACAGTTGTGGTCAAAAGTTTACATACACTTGTGAAGAACATAATGTCATGGCTCTCTTGAGTTTCCAGTTATTTCTACAACTCTGATTTTTCTTCGATAGAGTGATTGGAACAGATACTTCTTTGTCACAAAAAAACATTCATGAAGTTTGGTTCTTTTATGACTTTATTATGGGTTAACAGAAAAAGTGATCAAATCTGCTGGGTCAAAAATATACATACAGCAACATGAATTAGCAATTTCTTGTGAGTTATTATTGACTTGAACAAGTCAGGAAAGTCACTTGGAGCCATTTCAAAGCAGCTGCAGGTCCCAAGAGCAACAGTGCAAACAATTGTTTGTAAGTATAAAGTGCATGGCACTGTTTTGTCACTGCCACGATCAGGAAGAAAACGCAAGCTATCACCTGTTGCTGAGAGAAAATTGGTCAGGAGGGAGAAGATTCAACCGAGAATCACCAAAAAGCAGATCTGCCAAGAAGTAGAAGCTGCTGGAACACAGGTGTCAGTGTCCACAGTCAAGCGTGTTTTGCATCTCCATGGACTGAGAGGCTGCCGTGCAAGAAGGAAGCCCTTGCTCCAAAAGTGGCACCTTAAGGCTCGGCTCAGTTTGCTGCTGATCACATGGACAAAGATAAGACCTTCTGGAGGAAAATTCTGTGGTCAGACGAAACAAAAATTGAGCTGTTTGGCCATAATGCCCAGCAATATGTTTGGAGGAGAAAAGGTGAGGCCTTTAACCCCAAGTACACCATGCCTACCGTCAAGCACGGTGGTGGTAGTATTATGCTGTGGGGCTGTTTTGCTGCCAATGGAACTGGTGCTTTACAGAGAGTAAATGGGATAATGAAGAAGGAGGATTACCTTAAAATTCTTCAAGATAACCTAACGTCATCAGCCCGAAGATTGGGTCTTGGGCGCAGTTGGGTGTTCCAACAGGACAATGACCCCAAACACACATCAAAAGTGGTAATGGAATGGCTAAATCAGGCTAGAATTAAGGTTTTCGAATGGCCTTCCCAAAGTCCTGACTGAAACCTCATTGAGAACTTGTGGACAATGCTGAAGAAACAAGTCCATGTCAGAAAGCCATCAAATTTAACTGAACTGCACCAATTCTGTCAAGAGGAGTGGTCAAAGATTCAACCAGAAGCTTGCCAGAAGCTTGTGGATGGCTACCAAAAGCGCCTAATTGGAGTGAAAATGGCCAAGGGACATGTTACCAAATATTAGCGCAGCTGTATGTATATTTTTGACCCTGCAGATTTGATCACTTTTTTCTGTTCACCCAAAATAAAGTCATAAAAGAACCAAACTTCATGAATGTTTTTTGTGACAAAGAAGTATCTTTTCCAATCACTCTATCAGAGAAAAATCAGAGTTGTAGAAATAACTGGAAACTCAAGAGAGCCATGACATTATGTTCTTCACAAGTGTATGTAGACTTTTGACCACAACTGTAGATAACACATTTGTGACATTTGAACAATTTGTGACAAAATTTGGTATTCCTCGGAATAATTTCTTTAGATTTTTGCAAGTGCGCAGTTTTGTTCGCAGTTTAAACACATTATTCCTTGCTTTACCAGAGGAAAATTGCTTTAGATACTTTTCTAACGCCTCTGCTTTCACTTAAGAGCAGTCTATCGACTATTTACGGCCAAATTTGTAGCTTACAAAAATGTCTCATTGGCACCAATTAAAGCACTGTGGGAACAGGAACTTGGTGTGATGATTTCGGAGGAAGTATGGGAGGCGGCACTGAAAAGAGTTCATTCTTTATCCATTTGTGCACGGCACGGTCTTATTCAGTGCAAAATTATTCATTATTCAAGGACAAGTTGTCCAGGAGTTATAAAGATGTTGCCCCTACCTGTGCACGATGTAACGGTTCACCAGCTAATCATACCCACATGTTCTGGTCCTGCCCGTCTTTATATAACTTTTGGCTGGAGGTATTTAACACAATTTCAGGAATATGCGGTGTACGAATAAGTCCGGACGCAGATCTTTTCAAGTAGGAGAACTCGCACAATTGGTGGTTGACTAAATACTTATTTGCCCCACTGTAAATTTAATTTTCACAAAAAACATAAGGTTGGTGCTGAAATTTTGCAGCCACACAAAATGACATGTCTGGCCCCCAAAGCCGCAAGTTTGACACCTATTTTTTTTTTTAGGAATCTGGCATAACATTGTGCTTGACCTTTAAATGTTCCAACATTTTTGTTTTCAGGGCATTGAATCGATCACAATGGCACGTTTCTATAGACACTACTCACCTACGTCACAAAATGACGTGTCGCTGTATCCGGCCGCCATATTGTCCGTAATTTTTTAGCCCTATTCCTAATGGTTTCAATTAGTCGTGCAATTTATAGAGCAATTCATGGAAGCCCCGGTGTTATCTGACGCTGTAAACTCATTGGATGCGTTGCATAAAAGGCGTTATGTGGAAAAGCTTCAGTTTATCCATCCGCCAGATCCATATTTGATGCCTAAATCGATGTTTTTCGACCTGCTGTCTTCGCCGTCTCTGCCTGACATATGCTACCCTGATATTTACAACTATCTTGTCCACACAAAATCAGCCTATTCTCACGAAAGTTTGAAAAACTTTAAGAGCTTGGAGGCTTATAAATACTTTGTTGCTGGTTGGGTGAAACAGGTCCTTGTCCACGAAAATTCGGCAGGAATCTATCTTGTGCTCAGGAAGGCGAGTTACGAAATTTTCAATTTAAAATCTTTTGTTCTTGCAAACATCCACTGTCAAGTCTAATGTATTTCATGTCATTTGTCAATGGAGCTAGGGCTTTTAATGTTTATATGGTTTAGCGATAGCACTCTCACTACATACATATATAATATGTTATAATTCAATTCAATTCAATTTTATTTGTATAGCCCTCAATCACAACAGATGTCTCAAAGGACTTTACAGAGGCAATATGATACACAATTAGAAATGAAGCAACAAAGATGAATAGATACAGTTCAAGTCCTGGGTATCCCCTATCCTTAAGACCCTCCATGCCGGCAAGGAAAAACTCCAAAAACTCCAGAGTCAATTGGGAGAAAAATGAGAAACCTCGGGGAGTACCACAGTCAAGAGAGATCCACTCCCAGGACGGATAGACAGGAACCCCAGAACTGCTAATGGGAATTAGCAGGCGAAATTACAGTCCGTAAAAATGCAGTGGAGTAAAGGAGCAAGAAGAGGTCCATCTAGCCAGATGAGACGGGGGTAGCAGCGAGGACGTCTATCCAGCCAGGGGTCCGAAATTACAGTCCGTAAAAATGCAGTGGAGTAAAGGAGCAAGAAGAGGTCCATCTAGCCAGATGAGACGGGGGTAGCAGCGAGGACGTCTATCCAGCCAGGGGTCCGGACAGTCAGGAGGCTGCAGCTGAAACATGGGAAGGGGGAAAGGGGACACCGGGTGACTAGTGATGAAGAGACTAGACAACTAGATATTAACATTGGAAAATAGAAATAAAGTAAGACAAGTGGTAGGTAGATTAAGAAAAGAAGATAGAACTCAGCGGCTGTACTTCCCCCAGCATTATAGCTTCTAGTGCAGCTTAGACTAAACTGTGTGTCTACTCCGACTTCAACTAGCCTAACCATAAGCTTTGTCGAATAGGAACGTTTTTAATCTAATCTTAAATGTGCAAACTGTCTTGGCTTCTTTAATACTAGCTGGAAGCTGATTCCATAAAACAGGGGCTTGGTGGCTAAAGGCTCTAGCTCCGACAGTACTTTTATAAACCCTGGGAACTACCAGTAGACCTGCATTCTGAGATCGGAGTGTTCTGTTGGGGCGGTATGGAACCAGAGCATCGGTGAGATAAGATGGCCCCAACCCATTAATGGTCTTAAATGTAAGAAGGAGTATTTTAAATTTAATTCTAAACTCGACTGGAAGCCAGTGAAGTGCCTGGAGCACAGGGGTGATGTGCTCTCTTCTATTGGTTCCTGTTAAAAGTCTTGCTGCTGCCTTTTGGACTAGCTGAAGACCTTTTAGAGAACTTTTAGGACAAGCTGCAAGTAGGGAGTTACAGTAATCCAATCTTGATGTAACGAACGCGTGAATTAATTTTTCTGCATCGCTTTTAGATAAAATATTCCTAATTTTGGCGATGTTGCGCAGGTGAAAGAAAGCCGTTCTACAGGTTTGTTTAATGTGTGCTAAGTCAGTGTCAAATAAAACTCCTAGGTTTTTAACTGTGGTGCTGGAGGCTACACTTACATTGTCCAGAGTGACTATCTGGGCAGCTAAAGAGTCTCTCACACTTTTCGGGCCTATTATAAGGACTTCTGTCTTTTCAGGGTTAAGTAGAAGATGGTTAGTGCTCATTCAGGTATTTATATCTCGGACGCAGGTGCTTAGTTCTTCCACTTGCCTGACCTGCTCAGGTTTAATTGATAAATACAGTTGTGTGTCGTCAGCGTAACAATGAAAGTTAATGCTATGTTTTCTGATGATATTACCTAGAGGAAGCATATACAGCGTAAACAAGATGGGCCCGAGGACCGATCCTTGCGGCACACCATAACTAACTCTAGAGTACGATGATGATTGCTGGTTTACATTGACAAACTGGTTCCTATTAGATAGATATGATTTAAACCAGCAGAGGGCTGCTCCTCTAATGCCTATGTCACATTCTAGTCTCTGCAATAAGATATTATGGTCGATTGTGTCAAAGGCTGCACTCAGGTCCAACAGAACCAGGATCGAGACTAGTCCAACGTCAGCAGCAAGTAACAAGTCATTAGTTACTTTAACTAATGCAGTTTCAGTGCTATGATGAGCTCGAAAGCCAGACTGGAAATGTTCAAATAAACTATTGTCCTGTAGGTGCTGACAGAGCTGTTTAATATATATGAAGTGCGATAGCACTACTCCAGATTGTCCCTAGTTGAATTTATTTTTTGGCTTTTGACCTCAGTAGTGAAATTGTAAATTAATTGAATGACAACTGTCTTATTATCCCCTTATAATTATATATTTTCAGGTAGTTCATTCACAACGTCTGAGTGTATGTTGTCGGCGATTAGCCTAGCAATGATCTTAATTGTGGTTGTCAGCCCAAATCCCTCTAAATATATATTAAATGCATCTTACCAGATATAAAATGACTACTACATAATCTGTGGTAATCGTTTGGAGCCCAGTTTTCTTGTCGAATTGCAGCAGCCCATCTCGCTCTCCTCTCCGGGTCTCTCGGAATCCGGTAGAACTTCAAGTCTCTCCGTCTATCTTCTCTGTTATTGTAACCGACCGCCACACGCCTTCACCATTTTGATTACTAATGTTGACGAGCAGAAAAACACGCCATAATAGAAGGAATTTACGTAGCGGTAATGCATCAACAGTGACGAGTTGACGGACAATATGGCGCGGGGGCGTGGTTGTGACGTCATGTGAGTAGGGTCTATTGCACATGCACAGAAATGAAAATGCTGTTCAATGAATCCCCAAAAATGATCATCAGTGTCTCGGCAGGCATAATTTATGTTTGGGTTCATTGAAAGAATGTCAGCATATGTCACACTTTGAACGTCTCGACGGAATTCTTTTCATACATAATTCCTTCGTATGTCCACCCACTTTTCCCAAAGCAGTCACTCGAAAGTCATCCACATCTTTGATTGACAGGAAAGGGCAAGCAAGATAAAAACGGGATGTGAAGCCTTCACTTTTTGTGATCTGGGCTGGAAAATTTACTCCCCAAAGGTAGTGATGCTTTGGCTACACAATTCTTTGGAAAAGTTGACAGTAATAAAGTTGCGAGTCGGCAGTGACCTTTTATGCTGCTGGTGCAGGTCGATACAGCATGACGTTCATTCACGTTGCATCACATGGGATCACGTACAAACGGAAGGATATCAAAATCAACGGCGAGGAGCTTCGGGAGGGTTCCTTCATTGTTGCAACCTCGCACGTTATTTAGCTTTTTTTGTTTTTGTCAACTGACATTTTGAGATGTCAAGCCTGAGGTTTTCATCTTGTAGGTCACGACTGCAAAGGTAGAAAAAAATTGGAATAATGTTGATCCTTTTTGAGGGAAAAAAATATTTTGGCCAGCAGTATCACACAGAAGTAATGTTGTATCAAATAATGTCATTATGAAATCCCTTTTGTTTCTCATTTTTTAACAATGTCGGTAAAGGAATATTAATCCAATTTATTTTTATATTCATGTGATTAATTCTGAAAATAAGATACCGATCGATCGGGTCCGATCCCGTCATTTTCAAAGTATTGGCAAAAAAATATCGGACGTGCCTTTTTAAAAAAATTTTTTTAATTAAATAGTTTTCTAATTGTATTTAACGTTACAGACATAATATGTTACACTCATCCAGGGTCTTTAGTTTAGGCTTAAGGTAGGGTTATCAAATTTATCCCGATATTAATTTTTTAAAAAATGTATCACGTTAAAATATTTAACGCAATTAATGCATGCGCTGCACGACCCATTCACGCATTGTCGCGCTTAATCTGTAATGGCGCCGTTTAACCTATATAGAGAGCTAAAAGACAGCGTAAAATAAGTATAGTGAATTTTGGCAGCCTTTACAGCCTTATTTTAATTGGCTAAAGCCTTGCAATCCCTCTCCCTACGATTAGAAATAGCGTGGGAAGCAATGTGGGGAAGCAAGGTTGTAATTGATCTTTTTCTTAACACCCTAAGTTATTTCCCAGAAGATATATGAATTGGTAGCACTACGCACAGTCATGGTTGCACTTCCCATCATGCATTTGGGGAGAAGTTAAATGGCTGAATTATCATTTACTGAAAGCTCATAAAAATCCACTAGATGGCAATATTTAGTCACAATATACAAAGTCACATTTGTCCTTTAAGAATTACAAGTCTTTCTATCCGTGGATCCCTCTCACAGAAAGAATGTTAATAATGTAAATGCCATCTTGAGGATTTATTGTCATGATAAACAAATACAGTACTCATGTACTGTATGTTGAATGTATATATTTGTCCGAGTTTTATTCATTTTTTTCTTAATGCATTGCCAAAATGTATATGATCGGGAAAAATTATCAGGAATGATTGGAATTGAATCAGGAGCAAAAAAAAAGCAATCGGATCGGGAAATATCGGGATCGGCAGATACTCAAACTAAAACGATCGGGATCGTATCGGGAGCAAAAAAACATGATCGGAACAACCCTAAAGATAACACTAATGTTGAAATTCCTGAAGTTGGTAATTTGTCATTTTATGTCTTTTCTAAACAAATCACATTTTTTTAAATCTAATTTGCTAAATTAATTTTTAAGTTTAGTCTCATCGCAACTTTTATGAAAAAAAAGAAAAATAGTTTCAATCTTGTTGTGATTTTTATCACTGAAAATACAACTTTGTTGAAGTGATGTCCCTGATCCAATCATGTCATTTTTAAAAGATCAGAATCGGGTGTAAAATATTGTTCTTTTAAGTTTTTATTTTTTTTATTTTTTTTTTATTTAAGGGCTACAAGGCAACAAAATAAGATGTACGAAGATATAATCAAAACAAAAAACAAAATAATTATGCTTTGGACGGCGCAACATTTTTACAAGATTGGAATCAGGTGAAATAGATTGGATTGTTAAACTGAACTTTGGACTTAAAGACTTGAAGACTTTAATAAGCCATAATTTTTCTGTTTTGCTAAAATATGTTATTAGAAACACATATTATTGTCATTGATTTAAAAATCTGTAATATTTAGTACATTTTATGACTATGGAGGGCGCCATGTTTTACGCGCACAACGCACGCTGGGGGTGATGACCCGGTTGGCCTGGACGGGGAGAATAGCTTTGCTAGCTAGCAAGTGAAGCTAGTATGACGACTGGCATTATTTTGTCACATTCTGCTGCTGGTCAGATGGTTTTGTTACAGAGCTGTGGGATGAGTTCCCAACGACATACCTGCATCCAATTCCAGCTCATCAGCAGTGTCTTTAAACCGATCCTAGGCAGCTTGCCGAGATATTGACCTGCTGCCGTTTGACAGTTTGCATATCCTTTCGTTTGCTAGTTGCATCATTGCCTTGTTTTTTTCATTTGTCTGCCTCTCACCGCCGTTTTCAGTTTTTTTTTTTTTTTTTCAATTGATCCCAACCTTCTGTTACGGACCCTTTTTGTGTCTCCCTTTTCGTTTTTGTGTGTTCAATAAACGCTTTTACACAATCCCTATCTTATTTCTGTCTGCTTGCTGTCTGAAGTAAGCCGTGTTTTCTAATTCGTGGTCAAGACAGCCGCACTTTCTTTTCAGTTGCGTTTCCCTTTCAGGTTTTACCGCACAAATCATGCACAGTGGGGCAAAAAAGTATTTAGTCAACCACTAATTATGCAAGTTCTTCCACTTGAAAATATTAGAGAGGCCTGTAATTGTCAACATGGGTAAACCTTAACCATGAGAGACAGAATGTGGAAAAAACAAAACAAAAATCACATTGTTTGATTTTTAAAGAATTTATTTGCAAATCATGGTGGAAAATAAGTATTTGGTCAATACCAGTAGTTCATCTCAATACTTTGTTATGTACCCTTTGTTGGCAATAACGGAGGCCAAACGTTTTCTGTAACTCTTCACAAGCTTTTCACACACTGTTGCTGGTATTTTGGCCCATTCCTTCATGCAGATCTCCTCTAGAGCAGTGATGTTTTGGGGCTGTCGTTGGGCAACACGGACTTTCAACTCCCTCCACAGATTTTCTCTGGGGTTGAGATCTGGAGACTGGCTAGGCCACTCCAGGACCTTGAAATGCTTCTTACGAAGCCACTCCTTTGTTGCCCTGGCTGTGTGTTTGGGATCATTGTCATGCTGAAAGACCCAGCCACGTTTCATCTTCAATGCCCTTGCTGATGAAAGGAGATTTTCACTCAAAATCTCTCGATACATGGCCCCATTCATTCTTTCCTTTACACATATCAGTCGTCCTGGTCCCTTTGCAGAAAAACAGCCCCAAAGCATGATGATTCCACCCCCATGCTTCACAGTGGGCATGGTGTTCTTCAGATGCATTTCAGTATTGTTTCTCCTCCAAACATGAGAACTTGAGTTTCTACCAAAAAGTTCTATTTTGGTTTCATCTGACCTTAACACATTCTCCCAGTCCTCTTCTGGATCATCCAAATACTCTCTCGCGAACCGCAGACGGGCCTGGACGTGTACTGGCTTCTGCAGGGAGACACGTCTGGCAGTGCAGGATTTGAGTCCCTGGCTGCACATTGTGTTACTGATAGTAGCCTTTGTTAATGTGGTCCCAGCTCTCTGTAGGTCATTCACTAGGTCCCCCCGTGTGGTTCTGGGATTTTTGCTCACCGTTCTTGTTGTCATTTTGACGCCATGGGGCGAGATCTTGCATGGAGCCCCAGATGGAGGGAGATTATCAGTGGTCTTGTATGTCTTCCATTTTGTAATAATTGCTCCCACAGTTGATTTCTTTACACCAAGCGTTTTACCGATCTTCCCAGCCTGGTGCAGGTCTACAATTTTGTCTCTAGTGTCCTTTGACAGCTATTTGGTCTTGGCCATAGTGGAGTTTGGAGTGTGACTGACTGAAGTTGTGGAAAGGTGTCTTTTATACTGATAGTGAGTTAAAACAGGTGCCATTAATACAGGTAACGAGTGGAGCCCCGTTAGAAGACGTCTTTGATAGCCAGAAATCTTGCTTGTTTGTAGGTGACCAAATACTTATTTTCCACTCTAATTTGGAAATGAATTCTTTAAAAATCAAACAATTTTACTTTCTAGGTGTTTTTTCCACATTCTGTCTCTCATGGTTGAGGTTTACCCATGTTGACAACTACAGGCCTCTCTAATCTTTTCAAGTAGGAGAACTTGCACAATTAGTTGTTGACTAAATACTTATTTGCCCCACTGTATATGGGTTGCGATTGCTTTATAATGAAAATCATGACTATGACGTCACACAGATGTATAGTCCTGTGGTTTACGTGCTCCTCTGTCACACTGGAAATGGGGGTTCAAATCCTGCTGGAGACCTTCATATATTTGCTTTTGCCTCTTGTTTTGTGAAATATCGACAATGCTGTCCTGCTCATCACTTTCCCGCTCGGGTTCAAATTGGAAAGGCAGACCCGAAGACATGTTTACGTGACTAACGAGTGACACTGTGGATGTACCGCAGCACTGCCCAGTGATGTCACCACATAGCATCATCAACAACATTGGCGACCTACTAGGTAGACTAATTTTTCAAATTCTATAAAAACGAAAACATTTAGAGGGGTTTGAACATCAAATTATTATAACTCATTCTAACATTTATCTTTTAAGAACTACCGTATTTTTCGGACTACAAGTCGCACCAGCCCAAAAATGCGTAATGAAGAGGAAAAAAAACATACACACAAAACACACAAAAAAAACCCATTTTCATTATAAAACAATCGCAACCCATATACAGTGGGGCAAATAAGTATTTAGTCAACCACTAATTGTGCAAGTTCTCCCACTTGAAAATATTAGAGAGGCCTGTAATTGTCAACATGGAGGTCCGTGTTGCCCAACGACAGCCCCAAAACATCACTGCTCTAGAGGAGATCTGCATGGAGGAATGGGCCAAAATACCAGCAACAGTGTGTGAAAAGCTTGTGAAGAGTTACAGAAAACGTGTGGCCTCCGTTATTGCCAAGAAAGGGTACATAACAAAGTATTGATATGAACTTTTGGTATTGACCAAATACTTATTTTTCACCATGATTTGCAAATAAATTATTTAAAAATCAAACAATGTGATTTTCTGTTTTTTTTTCCACATTTTGTCTCTCATGGTTGAGGTTTAACCATGTTGACAATTGCAGGCCTCTCTAATATTTTCAAGTGGGAGAACTTGCACAATTAGTGGTTGACTAAATACTTATTTGCCCCACTGTATTGTATTCTTGTGTTATAAAGTATTTCATATAAAGAAATAGGCCCTTTATTCTCATCTTCCTCCGTTTCTTTGTTTGTTTTTTACAACTTTAAACTCATTATGTTGCCCTTTTATCATGAAAATAGCTTCTTGATTCTCTGAAATCTCACATCAAAAAACAGATTCACATTCTTCTACAATTTTGATCTGTTGAGCAGGGGCGGAACTCAACGGGGTCCTGAGGGTGCGACCGCACACGGGCTGAGGGGCCCGGTTTGCGGGCGTAAAGTGAATGTTGTTGGGCGAGGGGAGGGTCAAACAGAAAGGTAAGATGATGCTGGGAGCTGTAATATAGTGTTTTAAGTGTTAAAATATTTGATTATGAGTTTGTTGCAACAATATGCATCTCTTTAAAAACATTCTTGTAATTATTTTTTTAAATTAATCACGTTAAAATATTTGACGCAATTAACGCACATGCCCCGCTCAAACAAATTAAAATGACAGCACAGTGTCATGTCCACTTGCTACTTGTGTTTTTTGTCTCCCTCTGCTGGCACTTTGGTGCGACTGATTTTATGGGTTTAAGCACCATGAGCATTGTGTAATTATTGACATCAACAATGGCAAGCTACTAGTTTATTTTTATTAAAATGAAACATTAAGAGGGGTTTTAATATAAAATTTCTAAAACTTGTACTAACATTTATCTTTTAAGAACTAAAAGTCTTTCTATTCATGGATCGCTTTAACAGAATGTTAATGTTAATGCCATCTTGTCGATTTATTGTTATAATAAACAAACACAGTAATTATGTACAGTATGTTGAATGTATATATCCGTCTTGGGTCTTATCTTTCCATTTCAACAATAATTTACAGAAAAATATGGCATATTTTATAGATGGTTTGAATTGCGATTAATTACCATTAATTAATTTTTAAACTGTGATTAACTCGATTAAAAATTTTAATCGTTTGACAGCCCTAGTAAAAAGATGTCAACGTTGTGAAGGTGGGGAACACACCACTATTTTTTCTACTGAAAGTCCGACCTGCATCAGAGTTAGTGTGACATTAATCTGTGTGAATTTTTCGAATAAACTCATTCCAATTCACAGAGAGTGTGAAAGTTCGTATGAGCCAATTCAGATTTATTTTGCATTAATTATTTACCTATTATTTAGTTCAGTTCATATTGGTGAGAAATGTAGCCCTGACCCCCGTTCACCCAATCTGTTTGGTCTTATTAATGTCCCGTCCCCAGAAAAAAGTGTACATGCAGGTTATGCTGTTATATCGCCCCTACCAATATTGAGACCAAACCTATGCCCTTGCTTGTAATATCAAAAAAGAAAGAAGTTCCACACATTCCATTGTTTTTCTTTTTTTTTTTTTAATGCAGGTTTACTCTTATTTTATGCATTTCCCACATTTGAAACATTGGCCTAGTAGGAAAAAATGTCTTTTTAACTTTAACTGGATAAACGGATACAAATTAACTTAACTAAAATATTATTTAAAATGAGTAATAAACAGTCTCGTGAAATTAACCTGATTTTCCTTGACAAGCTACTACAAAAAAGTTTGCCAAACCATTTAAAATGTGTCAACACGAGCTACGACGAGCCCCTGTCTCTTGGTAGAACTCCAATTCCCAGCATTCCCGCGTTCTGGCTTTCCCCAGCAAACACCGCGGCTCCGGCAAGATGAGGCCAAGATGGCGACGAAAACTAGCACTGAGAGCGCTCCTCCATTTGATTGTCCAACATGGTGAGAAAATGCACTTGTTTATCGACGAAAATTGGGCCGTCGTGCAATTGGCGATTACCTCTCATACCGTCAACATTGACAAAGTTAGACAAACCTTTTTTCAACGAGACTTTTTGGTCCACTTCGCCCGCGTCAGCGATGCTAAAGCTAAGTGGCTAACGATGTTAGCGGCGAGGGTAGCTACTAGTCAATGACTCGTACGTGGAAAAGATGGGTGCTCTTTAATTACTCTCAATTTGCTACATAACGTTGACCTTCAATTCGTGTGCTTCCGTCTTGTTGAATAAAGTATTTTTTTTTATTGTACAACCTAGGTCGAAAAAAATTTAATGAATACTGTCAATAAAAAATGTCAAATTTGAAAATGCGCTCAATTTCAGGGGAGGCAAGCCACCGGTCGGGCTCCACTTGGATGTGATGAAGGGAGACAAACTGATAGAGGTAAGTTTCGTGTGATAACAGCCGTCCAGCAATTATCGATGCATGGGAGAGGAAATCACTCGAGGATATTCTGCAAAACAAAAGAGAAAAACAAGCTATTTTCATCCATCTGCTGTGAATTGGAGTGAGTTTATATCTAGTAGACGTCTAATCCTGGGGTCCCCAACCTTTTTTGCACCACGGACCGGTGTGATTTGGGTCTTTTTTTCACGGACCGCTGTTCTGTCAAATTTTGCTCCCAAAGCTTTTGTGGCGGTGAAGAAAGCCCTCTTTTATATTCAGTTGAACTCTCAATGTTATCCAACGGTGCTAAAAAACTACCGTATTGGCCCGAATATTAGACGGCCCTGATTATAAGACGACCCCCTCTTTTTCAAGACTCAAGTTTGAAAAAACGTTTTGAACACCAAATTAATTTTTATACAGAAAATAATTACAGTACATCTGAAACAAATGATTTTGGGCGACGACTTACGTCATACGTTATTATCGAGGCCAAGCGCACATAGATATACAAAACCAGATATACTGCTAACAGTTCAATCAATGCATTTCTATGACGACCTCCCATTCTGTAGTTTTATATCTAGAGTAGACAGGGATATTGGTGTGTTAAGCAGCACAGGCCAAGGTCAATCGGCCAGAACGCAGTCGTTAATGAATTATTATTAGTGCTGCAACGATTAATCGATTAACTCGAGTATTCGATTAGAAAAAAATATTCGAATTCAATTTTGTTGACTCGAGTATTCGTTTAGTTAAATTAGGGTTTGAATGGTTTATTTCGAAATTGTTGCATTTAGTTTTATTGATTAGGCTGGATACACTGCCCTCTGGTCTGCCTCTTTTCACATGGCTGAATCCAACCGCTCCCTGTTAAGACCAACGTAAGTTACGTTTTTGTTTGAGCTAATATTTTTTAATGCATTCGTAAATCGTAATTTAGTTTATAGGCATATTTGGCCATTTTTTGTGGGAATATGTGTCTGAACCATTTGTTTAGAGCATTGTAAAAAAAAAAACTTTAGTATTTTGTAGCATTTAAGCTAGCGGACTTTTTCTATGTAAGTTAGCCAATTGTTCTTTTGTTTTACATAGATCCTCATTTTTTAAAATAAACTTATACCGTTTGGGGTTCAGCTATGGTATTTTAATTTTACATGTTCAATTCAGGGTGTCCCCTGCCTACTGCCCGAAGTTAGCTGGGATAGGCTCCAGCACCTCCGCGACCCTCGTGAGGAATAAGCGGCATGGAAAATGAATGAATGAATGTTCCTTATCCGATTACTCGATTATTCGAACTAACTAGTCCATCGATTAATCGACTACTAAAATATTCGATAGCTGCAGCCCTAATTATTATTTCTGCGCGGCCCGGTACCAAATGCATCACGGACCGGTACCGGTCCACAGCCCGGTCGTTGGGGACCCTTGGTCTAATCCATTTGAACTGCAAGAGTGGCAGTGAATGGACATTCAATGCCAACTTCAAACGGCTTGGACATCTCTGGCTGTCATTGGCAGACAATGAGTTAATTTTAGGGCATTTTATGTCATTTCCTGTTAATTTTTGGTCGCTTCTTGTTCCTTTTAGGGCATTTACAGGTCACTTACTGTTGATTTCGGGGCATTTACGGGTCATTTCCTGTTGATTTTGATTAATTGATTAACTTGAGCAATTCAATTAGAAAAAAGCTTCGAATCAAATTTTCCTGCTTCGGGGATTTGAGGAGAGTGGCTTTGTAATGGTTGGTTTCAGAAGTCTTTGCATTTAGTTTTATTGATTTGCGTGGGTACACTGCCCTCTAGTGGCAACAGTGAATATGACAACTTATCCAACATGGCATGATCCAGCTCCCTGTTCAGACCAACATAAGGTTGTCAGTTTTTGTTTGCACTAATGTTTGTTCATGTGTTTGTAAATTTGTTTAGGAGTGTCCCTACAGTGGGGCAAATAAGTATTTAGTCAACCACTAACTGTGCAAGTTCACCCACTTGAAAATAATGAGAGACAGAATGTGGGGAAAAAAACAGAAAATCACATTGTTTGATTTTTGAAGAATTTGCAAATCATGGTGGAAAATAAGTATTTGGTCAATACTAAAAGTTCATCTCAATATTTTGTTATGTACCCTTTGTTGGCAATAATGGAGGCCAAACGTTTTCTGTAACTCTTCACAAGCTTTTCACACACTGTTGCTGGTATTTTGGCCCATTCCTCCATGCAGATCTCCTCTAGAGCAGTGATGTTTTGGGGCTGTCGTTGGGCAACACGGACTTTCAACTCCCTCCACAGATTTTCCATGGGGTTGAGATCTGGAGACTGGCTTGGCCACTCCAGGACCTTGAAATGCTTCTTACGAAGCCACTCCTTTGTTGCCCTGGCTGTGTGTTTGGGATCATTGTCATGCTGAAAGACCCAGCCACGTCTCATCTTCAATGCCCTTGCTGATGGAAGGAGATTTTCACCCAAAATCTCTCGATACATGGCGCTATTCATTCTTTCCTTTACACAGATCAGTCGTCTTGGTCCCTTTGCAGAAAAATAGCCCCAAAGCATGTTTCCACCCCCATGCTTTACAGTGGGTATGGCATTCTTCGGATGCAATTCAGTATTCTTTCTCCTCCAAACACTAGAACCTGTGTTTCTACCAAAAAGTTCTATTTTGGTTTCATCTGACCATACCACATTCTCCCAGTTCTCTTCTGGATCATCCAAATGCTCTCTAGCGAACCGCAGACAGGCCTGGATGTGTACTATCTTCAGCAGGGGGACACGTCTGACAGTGCAGGATTTGAGTCCCTGGCGGCGCATTTTGTTACTGATAGTAGCCTTTGTTACTGTGGTCCCAGCTCTCTGTAGGTCATTCACTAGGTCCCCCGTGTGGTTCTGGGATTTTTGCTCACCATTCTTATCATTTTGACGCCACGGCGTTAGATCTTGCATGGAGCCCCAGATTGAGGGAAATTATCAGTGGTCTTGTATGTCTTCCATTTTCTAATAATTGCTCCCACAGTTGATTTCTTTACCTATTGCAGATGTTTTACCTATTGCAGATTCAGTCTTCCCAGCCTGGTGCAGGTCTACAATTTTGTCTCTGGTGTCCTTCGACAGCTCTTTGGTCTTGGCCATAGTGGAGTTTGGAGTGTGACTGACTGTTGTGGACAGATGTCTTTTATACCGATAATTAGTTAAAACAGGTGCCATTAATACAGGTAACGAGTGGAGCCTCGTTAGACCTCGTTTGAAGAAGTTAGACCTCTTTGACAGCCTGAAATCTTGCTTGTTTGTAAGTGACCAAATACTTATTTTCCACTCTAATTTGGAAATAAATTCTTTAAGAATCAAACAATGTGATTTTCTTTTTTTTTTTCACATTCTGTCTCTCATGGTTGAGGTTTACCCATGTTGACAATTACAGGACTCTCTAATCTTTTCAAGTAGGAGAATTTGCACAATTGGTGGTTGACTAAATTCTTATTTGCCCAACTGTATATTTTTGGAAGGGGTGAATATGTGTTTGAACAATTTGCATTGTTAAAAAAAAAAAGTCTGCATCTTGTAGCATTTAAGCTAGCAGACCTTTGCTATGCAAGTTAGCCAATTGTTCTTTTGTTGTACTTTGATTGTCGTTTATTTTTATATACCGTTTGAGGTTAAGCACAGGTATTTATTTTTAAATGCATTTATTGCTCGTTTGACGTTAAGCTCAGGTATTTTAATTTATTTCTAAATGCATTTTTCTCTTGCGAAATGAAAGTGCAATTCTTCTTTGTTTGATAAAAGTCAGGAAATTTATTTTGTATTCCCATTTGATGCTTTTTTGAAAGTGCAATATTAGCAAGCCTTTGTTTTACATCTCCTGAAATTTATTCTGCAACACATGAAATGTTCCGAATGCAATTATTCGATTTTTCCTAACTAATTAATAGATTAATCGTTTACTTAAATAATTGATAGCAGCAGCTCTAAAATATAACACTATCTCTGTGAAACACTGTAATGGCACATGATACAAGCTGGGCAAGCCAGAGAGTGCCAGTTGTTGTACACTGGCCTCCATCTCCATGGCTGCACGGCTCTTTAAAGGTGCCAGAGCAACAAAAAGCCCTGATATTTAAGCTTCTCAGTAGGGAGTGGCGCTGTTGAGTTATGGCTCAGAGGCACAGCACATACAGTTTAAATGTTCGAGTCGGAAGCTGCATTTTCTCTGTACTCCACAGAAACTGATCATAGACGAAAAGAAGTTCTACTTGTTCGGAAGGAATCCGGACTGGTGCGACTTTACTATCGACCATCAGTCCTGTTCACGCGTCCACGCCGCCCTTGTGTACCACAAACACCTCAAGAGGCTCTTTCTCATCGACCTCAACAGCAGTAAGACATGGTTAAAACTAGAGCTGTCCCGACTAGTCGACATAGTCGACGTCATCGATGACGTAAATCCGTCGACGAGCACAACATCCCGTCGACGGTTAATGAAGGGTTAAAAAAATATATGCGTGGAAAGTTAAAATGTCGGATGCTCTGTTTGCAAGCGGGGGAAGCGGCACAAAGCCAAAAAAAGCGCACCAGAGTGTCCAAAACATTGCCTTATTTCAAAGAAACAAAGGAGAGTACACTCTTCTGTCCTGTCTCTTCAATGCCAAGCTTGGCTGCACGTCGGCCGTGAATAAACACCTCAAGCGCCTTCACGCAGTTTGTAATTTTTTTTTTTTTTTCATTTTTTGTACACCAGAGGGTGCTGTCGCCTTACTAAATAATAATGTTTCATTGACAATGGGCCTATAAGTGCTATTAGTATTGTTCTTAATGCTAATTGAAAGGTTTATTTCATGTTATGGTTTATTTTATGGTATAGAAAATTAGGTTAAAATAAGGTTAAAAGGTTATAAATATATACAGTATATAGAGTGATTGCACTCAAGGGAGAGATTGTCAGTGATAAGGTAATAAGGTAAAGGCAATTCATATAGGCAATTCATTGATATATAAATAAGGTTTAAAAGGAAAAAGGTGAAAAGTTTTTGTTAATTTCTAATTGTGTTGCTTTATTTGTGTGTACCGTAGCTCTTACAGTGTGTTTACATCAAGGATGGAATAAAAGTTGTAAACCATCAGTTTAAGAGACCATCTTTTCAATCAGGATGCTACACTAGTTAATTCTATCAGCATTTGAACTCATTGTTTATTTGTGATTTATTATTGTTATTTACGTGTTTATTTGTACTTTAATAAGTAATTTGAGTGTTCCAATATGTTTTTTGTGAATTGATAAGCGTCAACAAAAATTTCATTGCTAAATTAGTTTAAAAAAAAAAAAAAAAAAAAAATTAATTATTAGATTAGTCGACTAATCGTAAAAATAGTCGGCTGACTAATCGGGAGAAAATTAGTCGTTTGGGACAGCCCTAGTTAAAACACATTTGTCATATCAAGGCTTTCTTTTTGAGGAAATAAAGTCATTTTTATATTTCTAGCGCACGGGACTTTCCTCGGGCACATCCGCCTGGAGCCTCACAAACCTCAGCAGGTTCCCATCGACTCCACTTTGTCTTTTGGGGCGTCCACGCGCACATACACCATTCGAGAGAAGCCCCAAAGCCAGTCGGGCGCCAGCGCAGAAATTAAAGTTGGCGACGAAGACGAGCTGAAAGGACTTCTCGGGCTGCCTGAAGAGGAGACTGAACTAGAGGTGCGGTTGACTTGAACGGCGTGATGTTACGTCATGAATTGATGTTGTATTCGTCGATCCCGTTAGAACCTGACTGAGTTCAACACTGCACACAACAAGCGCATCTCCACGCTGACCATAGAAGAAGGTAACCTGGATATCCAGAGGCCTAAGAGGAAGAGGAGGAATTCCCGAGTAACCTTCAATGATGAGGACTCCATCATCAATCCTGGTACATTACGTCAATCTCCCGTAGTCGCGTAAACTCCCTGGCTGTTACTCGTCATTTTGTGACATGAAATCTTTTTGAGTTTTTGTAAAAAAAAAAATTTAAAAAAAGAAAGACTAAAACTGTTAGCTACTAGTGTTGCACCGATACGATTTTTCTTGCCTACCAATACCATGCAGGGTTTCCCCTAGGATTTTTTGAAGCTGTGGTGGTAGTGTGCTGCATCAAAGTCGGACAGCCCCACATGTTGTGCTGCGGTGAAATTGCTTCATATCACGACTGATGAGATTTTTTTTTTTTTTTTTTTTTAAACAATATTTTTTCGAAGAAGAACCATAACAAAGATCTATTTGAAATATTTCATTAGCCAGGTAAATAAAATACTTCGAATGTGACGGTCTACATTTATGATGGAGTATTGGGCCAAATACAAAATAAGTCAATAAAATGACTACGAGATTTTTAATTATTTATTTGCTATGGGGGGGGGGATTATTACATAGAGGTAATGTAGCTGTAAACTGCTACGCACCTTATGTACATATAACTTAGCTGGGAGCTACGATGAAGCATTGGCATAAATCATTCTATGGATAATAATTTGATGTAGATGAGGCACGAGAAAAAAAGTTGAACTACTACGGGAATGCATGCTGAATTAATGGTATGAGAATAAAAATCTATTACGTAGAGCTAATGTAGCTGAAAAAGCTGCTACATACTTCACGTAGCGCATTGCCGCCTCTGTTAAAATTAACAATATTGAAATCATCTTGTGTTTTAGAATCGGTTTGACAAATAAGGAAATCCTTACCTCATCTACATCAAATTATAATTGATTGAAGGATTTATACTAATGCTTCGTCGTAGTCTCAGCTACAGTACATGTATGTGAAATGCGTAGCTGATTACAGCTAATTACCCCTACTTAATAACTCGACTGTTTTTCCTCATAGCAATAGTACGACTTAATCTCTTTATTTGGTTCTAATATGCAATACATTACCACAATTACCACTCTAAATACTTCAAAAATACTCATCTGAAATTACTACCAATGACATCAGCAACGGACAAATGCTATGCTAGGACATGACGATTCGGGTCACGCCAAAAAGAACCTAAACGTCATGTCAATGTCAATATTAAGGTCGTTTTCACAGGTTTAAACCAGAATTACATTCATTAACTTGAAATACCTTTCTGTGGATTTTTCTCCCGACTCTGCGCCAAAGTAGGTAGACTCACGCCTGCAACAGGAGAACGGATGTGATTTTCAAAATAAAGTGTGTGATTGAACGATTTGTATTTGACGTGCTATTACAGAGGACTTCTGGCAAATAGTGCGTAAATAACGAGCTATAGATATTCAGTTAGATGTATTATTAAATAACACAAATTATAAATTAGAATGTATCTTTTAAAAAAAGCATACACAAAATGTAAATTAGAATGTATCTTTAAAAGAAAAAAAAAATCTAGTTTGCAAGGGGTTGCGGTGCGCCACATGCTTTTATATCTAGGGGAAACCCTGCCATGCGCTGTGGTACCAGCCGATGCCGACAAGTATTTCAAACAGATACACTAAATTTTCCATGTCCCGAGCATATATTTTTGCATGTGGTAAATATCGGATCTGCCAATAATGAGTCTGATCCCATACATTGGAAATGTATTGAGAGGAATAAAAAGCATATCAAAATGTCTTTTTTTTTTTTCCCCCAATCTGAACAAAGCTATCCTAAAATTATAGCCATAAAAAAGGCTTATTAATACAGCAGTGGTCTCAATAAATTGAAAAAGACAATGAAGCGAGAGAAAAAAATCCACAAATCCTTTATGAAGCAAACAAATAAGGCTGCAAACAAATTACCTTTAAATATTTCGTTTAAATACACTAAAACAAAAATGAAGTTGGTGATCGAATGTGATAAATGTAGCTATTTTGGTTGTGATTTTCATGACTTTTTTTTTTTTTTTTTTTTTTTTTTTTTTTAATGTGGTTGCTGAAATTTTTCTTCTATGAAGTTTGTTTCATGTCTCCAAACCCGGGAAAACTGGCTGTGAATGCTCTGGTTTCAGTGCCATTGACGCCACTAGACGTCCAATTCATTTTAACTGGGAGGGGACGAATGATCGAACGACTGAGTTGACATAGAGGCTATTCTAGTGGAAAATTTTGCTAGCAACCTGTCAACAGACACCTTTTTAAACGATATGTCGATTCTCGGCGGAAGTGTATCGATAACCTTTTAGAATACCAAGTATCGCAATATACCACAATTTCAATATATTGTCACACCCCTAATCACGAGTGAATTCTCACCACCGTGTTGTTGTTGCAGAGGACATCGACCCTTCGGTGGGGCGTTTTAGGAATATGGTGCAGACGGCCGTCGTCCCCATCAAGGTAAGAAGCTTCTTATCAACTGCCCCTGACAGTGCTAGATCAAGCCATTTTAACATTAAAATGGATTGGTTGTCTAGCGCCGTCGTATTAGCCAGGAGTGAGGGGATAGAAAACATTCTCTTTTTTCTCGGAGCAGAAACGTCGCTCTGAAGGCCACAACACATTAGGTCTGGACGACTTCACCGCCAAGCGTATGCACGGTTACTCCATGAGCGGCGGTCTTTACGGCGACCTGCCCCCAACCAGCCACGAAAACCAACCCACGGGCGCTCCGGGCGGCGCCTCCATGCAGGGCGGCCTCCCGTTGCCCTTCCCCAACCCCGCGCCAGAGGTGGACCTGGCCCCCGAGGCTCCTCGCCGCCCCGTCACTCTCAACCCCACCCCGGTGTCCGTGCCCTTCCTCCAAGAGACCCTCAATGAGCCGCGCAAAAAGAAGTACGCCAAAGAAGCGTGGCCGGGCAAGAAACCCACGCCATCGTTACTTATCTGACCGCGGACTGAGTCTTATTTTAGCGCTTGTGACGCAAAATGGCGAACAAAGAAAATAAGACTATATTTCCAGCCACTGTTAGAATCGTTTGTGTCACAGACTCCAATGAGTTTTTTTTTTTTCTTTTGTTTTCCACTCTTTTCAATGTTTTTTGCAAACGCTATTAATAAATGGCAAAAGAGTATTTTTATATCCGATATTTTACTGTGGAAGGAAAGCGATGTTGTTGTGATAGCAGATACTCTGAAGAAAAGTTGAGTTTATTTGGTTTTTGAGTGGAATTTTAGGATTAAACTGAAATGCTTTAAAAATCAACTTTTCACAAATGTCAACATGCATTTTTTATCCCCATAACGTAGTTAAGAAGTTTGTATGCGTCATGCTAGAAGCTAGCATATAGCTACTAGCTGCATGGTGTTCTAGCTAGCATCTATAACATTTACAAACTTAATTTGACCTGTTTAATAATGTCCTAATACTTTTTCCGTTACATGCTGTTATCTAACAAGGTGATTTAGCGAAGTAGTTAAAAAAAAAAAAAGCATCAAGGATTTTTATTTCTATGCCATTCTTCTAGTCTGTGTGTCTTTGCTACAACCTACATACGACTCTGTAAGGTCAATGGCCATTTAAGAAGGTCAAATTATGTTTGCCTACATGAATTCTAGTGCATTTTAGCTTTGTCAAGGGAAAAATGTTGGCCTGGTACAACAGAAAAGAGTCGATATAAAACATTTTCTAAGCCCTGAGAAATGTGTTTTTCTCACATTTTATCGAGAAATTTCACTCAAAAACTGAATTCCCCTAAAGCAGGGGTCTCCAAATCGGTCCTCAAGGGCCGCTGTGGATCCTGGTTTTTGTTCCGACTGCAAAGGTGTCTTGTTTTTTTGGAATGAAATCCTGCGCCCACTGCAGCCTTATGTGGAATAGTTTGGAGACCACTGCCGTAAAGGTTTAAGGTAGTATGAACTGTATGCTCATAATATTGTACGTGTATGTGCTGTGTTGACTATTCTAATAAATATCTTGCAGTTATCATTGCAGCTACAAGACGGTGAGATACTTTTACCGTTATAGTGAATTTTTGTACAAAACGTTGGGCAAACTTAAACCATTTGTACTATGGGATATTTACAACAAAAGATATTAACCGGTAACGCTTTATTTGACAGCAGTATCATACGACTGTTATAAGACCAAATGAACTACCATGAAGCTTTGTACCAATTGGCTGCCAAGCTTTATTGCTTCAAGAAGCTTCATTTGGCCATCACTGCTCCCTTGGGGGAGACACTCAACCTCTTCTGCCACCTGCTGTCAACACTTGTCGTCCAACATGCCTCCTAGCATGCATTGCAGTGCCACAGATGTAAATAACAAAATTCATGTTCTGTTCTAATCAATTACTGTTCCCGTTTCATTCATTATTTGCTAGTTAGGGTATTTGGTAACACTATTTGACATTGGCGCCATAAAACTGTCATTACACAATCATAACTATAACATGATACTGTCATTAGCGTTAATGAATGCTTATAACAGATGTAATTTAGTGTTATCTGGCAAATTATCTCACTTTTGAATGGATGTCAAAGAGCCAAACTGGACATAAATGGAGTTAGTAGCAAAATTTGCCGGATGACTCATAATGACATCTGTCATAAGCATTCAGTAATGCCCATGCATAAACTTCATAATGCATTATGAAGTCTATGGCCCATGATAGTGTCATGTCATAATTATGACAGTCTTATGACGCCACTGTCAAAGTGTTGCCAAATACCATAACAAGCCATTAACGAAACAACGAACAGTAACTGAATAAATAATTAGCACAGAACATGAATGTTGATTGTTACTTACATCTGTAGCGCTGGAATGCATACTAGGAGGCATGTGTTGCCTATTAACCCAAATCAGCAAATAAGCCACAGGATTCAAAATGAAGGGAAAAAGTAGCAGCTTACAGTCAGGAAATTACGGTTGTTGAATGACAAAGCCGATAAAAACTCGGAAGGTAGTTTATGTGTTACGTTAGTTTGAGTTTTAGTTGTGAAGCCAAAATTATGTGATTAATATGAAAACAGTTCAGTTTTAGAGCAGCAGGTTCGCCTTGAACCGTTAAGGCAATACTAGGTAACTTTAGCGGTAGTGTTTTGCCGGAAGGAAAACTGTGTTTTCCATGAGGACCAACGCATGAGCGCACAGTGTTGTAAAATCCTCATCTAATGGTTGCCTGCAGATGAATTAAATGACATTTCTGACGATGTTGGAAATAGAAACATTTGATTTTTTACTGTATTACCCCACCTGCCTCCAACCCCCTACATCCGAACACGTCAGCGCTGACGCTGGGGGGGTTCTCGCCAGCAAGTGAAAACCGGGCCAATGTCAATTCTTGACTCATCCTAGCAGCTTCTCTTTTTTAGTCTCCTCGGACATAACTTTTTGTCTCTATTGTTGCTGTGCCAGCGTTCGCATCGGCTTAACGAATGGGGAAAAGCGTATGCCGTAAAGCAGCCAGCACATTTGTAGATTTTTTTTCTGTGGCAGGGTTCCTGCCACCCTCCTCAAAGTTAACTAGTGCCGGTGGTGTCATTCAACTAGTTGTCAGTCGACATACCATAAATGTGAAAATATTTAATGAGGGTTGAGAAGTTACCTAGTGTTGCTTTAATGTCAGCCATCTAGATAAAAATAAAATAAAATGATGGAATACATTTAAATAAACGAATTTAGGGGGGATACTGGCTAAATTATTTGACAGCTACGGCTGTAACCGCTTGAAAATTTTGTTTTGAATGCGCAATGTATGACTTCACTAGTTTTATTACTGCATTAGTAATACACCAAGGAAGGAGATTAATCGTATGAAATATGGAACTTTTGGTCAAACTAAGAAAAGAATAGTCTTTGAGATTCTAACGCGTTGCGTTACACCGTTGTCTTGGTGAAGACCGTGAAGTGGTCCGTGACCGGAAGTGACGTAAACGCCTTTAATCTTCTTACGCTAATGAGCAGAAGAAGCCACCTTTCGCTAACTTTCGTCTTTGGCTTTTGTAGTCAAGTAAGTGTAAAAAAAATACACAAATTGAACAAGTGAAAAATTCTTCAGAATGTTAATTTCCCGAAAATTGTGGACTACCTTGAGGCGTCACGTGACCTACTGTACTACAGTTCAGTCTCAGGTACAGGCTTTTCAAAATCGTATATTTAGCATTTTTACGACGCAGTTGAGTGTGTTACTCTTTGAAACTTGTATAGTTATTATTTTAAATGGTTTTTTATATGCGTCTGTATGAATATACATCAAATACTGTCATGATATTTTACATTCCTTCCTGTGTTAAAGCCAAAAAAGAGCAAGTTTGGACCTCTAAACGACGAAGACCGAATTTTCACGAATTTATATGGCCGACATGACTGGAGGTGAGCGTACTGACTGCTTGGAGATGCTCCCAAAGTTGCCTCAACTCACAGCCATCCCTTCTAGTTTAAAATTAAAAGAATAAGCTAAACACACTTGTAGACATTGTACTGAGCGGCTGTTGCTGGGCAGAATATGTGGGGCATATTCATCTGTGCCCCAAATTCCAATTTTCTATGCCAATATGTTTTTAGACATACAAATATGACAGATAAACCTGTTAAGATTGATAGGTCACTCCTTTTGACAAATTTTGCAATTAATCGATGAATTGAAACATGATTGTTGAATGATCGTGAATGTTGTTTATATAATTTTAATTCACATAAAATTGCTATTTAAGATTTTTTTATGGTGTCATATTTTGAGACGATTCGTCTATATACAACAATTTGGCAACTTGCAAATGATGAGAAATGAGTCTGCCGTTTAGCTCTTCCTGTCATCACGGTCGGTCTCTACTCCAATATTTTTACAGGATATTCTTTTTACTTGAGTATTTTTCCCCAAATGATAAATAAATTGTATGGTCATGACAAATAACAGTCTTGTGCGGAATATTTCATTAAAAATGCATTTATTCAGTAGGACAGGGCTAAATTACTGCATAATCGTCAAAACTGCCAACTTCTTAAACCTCCTGAAATGTATTTTATGCCACCGGAGTTAGTCTGGCTTTTGTCATTTCCCCTCTCCGGAGGAAAGAGCGTAAAAAAACAGGAGGCGTGAAAGCTTGGCGACATGTTAACCCAAACCGAGCAGCTTTCCCACCTTTTGAAAACGAAAAATCACACAAAACTAAACCGACCCATGTCACCCACGGCGGTTGAGGTAATTGTCTTTACCGGTCAGCCAGCCCCCGGCTCGTCATTGAACGCCGAAAATGGCGCATTCTTGGTGGACTAACTGGCCGACGTTGAAGCGCATGGCTGCTGGAGCCCAAGCCAAGGATAACGCTTTCTCAGCGGGCACACGAAGAGGGCCGAGAGGGGTCTAAGTCTCTACACAATCGAGAACCACAGACAAGAGTGCGTTTCTGCTCGAGCACGGGCACTCATCGGCCAGCGACCATGGTGTGCAACAAGCCGCCGGTCGTCGGCCAAGGGAGGCGGCCACTCCCGCCTTTTTGGTGAGCAGGGAGCATTGTCACCCACAAAATGCGAGCAACTTCCTTATTAAAACGTGTGCCATGATCCCAGTATTTGACATACTATAAAACACGTTGCTTACTCACTTCCTTGTCCGTCCAATGGTCCCACAGTGGTCGGACTTGTTTTGTCCATTCTTCGCAGTGAGCAGGATCTTTTTGAATCCCAAAAAGGCTCACACACTTCTCCCTGGTGCAGCAACAAAAGCCTGCAGCACATTGGGCTGGTGTAATGCGAAAAATAAACGAATTAATCCGCAACATCAGCTGAATCCGCAGTCCTTCTGTCCACTATATTTATGGTGGTATCGTGAAGATGATTAGTCCGCTGACGTCACATTCGACTTCTTCCTCAATCCAGACTCTGGCCGGAAGTCACTCATTTTAATGGCGGGGGATTTAAAAAAAACAATAAATATATCGATTGCTTCCAACCACATCCAAGCGGTCCATTTCATTCAAGGGCATAAAATACCGCGTGAATTTTGAAATGAAAATGCTTTTTGCTGTGATAGGCACTTTAAATGAATTTGATGTCTATAGTTGTCATTACAGGCAATGAGTTTTTGTCTTGTTGCTTTAGTCTGAAAGGAGCCCTGAGGCGAGGTGACTGGTACAAAACCAAGGAAATTCTCCTCAAAGGACCCGACTGGATCATCAGTGAGGTAAAGACGTCCGGCCTGAGGGGCCGAGGTGGGGCTGGATTTCCCAGCGGTATGAAGTGGAGCTTCATGAATAAACCAAGTGATGGCAGGTAAACACACAAATATGCAGGTATAAGAGAAGAAGTCCACACACATCTGTTTTTCTTTTAGGCCCAAGTACTTGGTGGTGAACGCAGACGAAGGCGAACCCGGCACCTGTAAAGACCGTGAGATCATGCGTCACGACCCGCACAAGTTGCTGGAGGGTTGCCTGATTGCGGGGAGGGCTATGGGCGCCAGGGCTGCGTACATCTACATTAGAGGGGAGTTCTACAATGAGTCCTCCAATGTTCAGGTATGCACTGAAAAAAATTGCAGTGTTCATAAGTAGGGCTGCAGCTATTTTAGTAGTCCTTAAGTCGATGAACTAGTTAGTTTGAATAATCAAGTAATCGGAATAGGAACATTTAATGCATTGCAGATATATTTTAGTCAAGTTTTAAAGTCCTGTAGTCAGGTAAAATACCTTGGTCATCTGCTCACGGACACTCTGACTGACAACGAGGACATATTGCGACACTGTCGCTCATTATATGTCCAAGCCAATGTTCTCTCTCGAAAATTTGGTCCATGCTCTGATAAGGTCAAGCTCGCCCTGTTCAAGGCTTATTGTACTCCCCTCTACACTGCGCATCTGTGGTCAAATTACACTAAGACAAGTTTTCAGAGACTGCAAGTGGCGCATACAATGATTCTTTGAGAATCTTGCTGAAAAGGCCCAGATGGTGCAGTGCCTCTGAAATGTATCTGCTCGGGTGAATACTCTCCAGGCCCTTCTAAGGGTGCTAATGTTTAATTTTATTCATCGTTTGAAATGTTCTGAAAATGTGATTGTCTGGGGCCTGACAAACATTTTGCATAGTTCTACTCGCTGCTTGTCACTGTTCTGGAAGCACTGGAATAGGTGCCTTTTAAGTCTGGGCCAATAGATGACCTAATTTTTGTATCACTGTAGTTTACCTTCTTTTATTGTTATGTTGTTTTTAATTTTGTATGGTTTGTTCCCTTGTATTGTGTGGTTGTGGTTTGGACCTTGAGTCTGTTAATAAATCTATCTATCTATCTATCTATCTATCTATCTATCTATCTATCTATCTATCTATCTATCTATCTATCTATCTATCTATCTATCTATCTATCTATCTATCTATCTATCTATCTATCTATCTTAGGAGATATAAAATATTTCTTGAAAACTGCAGAATTTCACTTTCATTTTAAAATGAATGTAAATACCTGAGCTTAGCCCCAAATTGTATAAAAAAGTAACTAAATGAGGATCGAAGTACAAAAGTACAATTGGCTAACTTGGATAGCAAAAGTCCACTAGCTTGAATGGCAGAAAATGCTAAGGTTTTTTTTTTTTTTTTTTTTTACAATGCTCTTAGCAATTCGTTCAAACTCATATTCCCACAAAAAAAACGGCTAAATATACCTCTAAACTAAATTATGAATGTATAAAAAAATATTAGGTCTAACAAAAACTTACCTTATGTTGGTCTTAACCGGGAGCAGATGGATTCAGCCATGTTACATGAGTTACAGGTATGTCATAGTCATTGTTACCAGTAGAGGGGAGTGTAGCCACCTAAATCAATAAAACTAAATTCAAACACTTAAAAAAAAGACATTTCAACACCACTCTGACTAAACGAATACTTGAAGCAGCAAATTTTGTTTCGAAGCTTTTTTCTCATCGAATTACTCGAGTTAATCGATTAATCGTTGCAGCACTACTCATAAGTTTACTCATTGATAAACCTCCTTTCCATTTTGACTGATAGTGGGCTTCATATCAGAGAAATGTTGACTTGAAGTTGGGTGGTCTGTGGATCATAAGTTTCAAAATTGGGAAAAAAACAGATTAGGCTTTTATTTTGATAACAACCTTCACTTGTCCTCAACAAACAGCATGTTAGTGTTACCGGACTGCCAACAGATTTGGCATAAGAACGAAGGACAAATTGAGGAACAATTTATTATATAATACATTTCAGCTATGAAATCATTATGTAAATATATTTATAAATACATTCTGATTGTGTAATTGAGCATCATTAACAACCAAGGGGTATTTTAATTGAGTGGTCATTATTATGTGCATTGTTGGGTATTTTTATACTTGATCATAATTTTTGCAATTGTAATGTATGCCACTCTTTGTTAAGTTAATGTGGGAAAGAGTGACATTCCATGTAGTCACCATGTAATATTTTTTTCGACCGCTTGATGGCCTTATTACTCACTCTCCTTCCCTTGTGAGTGTATTTAGTCAGTTAATTTAATTGTTGTTAAGTGAAAGCTCACATTAAAGCTAGTCCAGCATTAAAATGTATTAAGATGTGTAGAAAAAACAATTAGACCTGATATAATTTAGTACAGTGCTACCTGTACATACGAAGTTAATTCGTTCCAGGACCTTGTTTGTAAGTCGAAATTGTTGTATGTTGATTTTCGCAGAGCAATACATTATAATTCCATTCATTTGTTCCAAAGCCAGAAAACCTACACTAAATTTTTAATAAATACTGCTGCTACCATTGCAAATAGCAATTACACAGAGCAAAAAAAATAAATCATGAATAAGCAAACTAATAATAATATAACAATAGTAATAATAATAACTGTAATAAAGTAACAAATCGAGTTCTAATGTGGTGAATGTGTTTGCGTGGTGTACCTGAACGCATCGCGTGGCTGACTTGACAGTGAGATAGGAGTTTTTACTTTTAACCAGTGTTGTTAATCTTACTGAAAAAAAGTAATTAATTATAGTTACAAATTACTTCTCCCAAAAAGTAATTGCGTTAGTAACTCAATTACCTGAATGTAAGAGTAATTAGTTACTTGGCAAAGTAATTGGTGATAATTACTTTTTTTTTTTTCCCCTCAAAAAAAAAAAAAAAAACATTGGCCACACTATGTGAAGTTTTTTGTGAAGGTTTTTGGTACAATTGGCCCGAGCCCAATTCTTTACCCTAATTTACCCTTTACCCTGGATCAACTGTTAAAAGTTGTTAAAATTGCTCCCATTATTGCATTTCTTCCCTTCTCTCTACTTTCGACATATGAAAGTTTTAAAACTGTTTCATCATTTAAAGATAGATTCAAGTCAAGATTTTGCCGATTTAGAAGTATTTTAGATAAAAAGTTACTTAGGTTCGCTAGGAAGGTTCTCTACAACAGAGCCGTCCTAAAAAGTCTACTGCTTTAAGATGGCGGCTGTCTACTAACGCATTTAGTGCCATGCAGTGTTGTTAATTTTACTTTAAAAAAGTAATTAATTACAGTTACAAATTACTTCTCCCAAAAAGTAATTGCGTTAGTAACTCAGTTACCTGAATGTAAGAGTAATTAGTTACTTGGCAAAGTAACTAGTGATATTTTTTTTTCTCAAAAAAAAAAAAACAAAAAAAAAAAAAACACACAGGTCACACAATGTGAAGCTTAAAGTGTTTGGGGGACAATTGGCCCTAGCCCAATTCTTTACCCTCCACTTAACTAGACGCAAGGGTATTGCGATAACTAGCTAGTAACCTTTGCTATGTGTGGAAGTCATTTAAAGTTGTGAATCAATCGTTAAAGTTGTTAAAATTTCTCCCGTTATTGCATTAGTTGCCTTCTGTCTACTTTAAACATGTGTAAGTTTTAAAACTGTTTCATCATTTAAAGATAGATTTAAGTTAAGATTTTGCCGATTTAGAAGCATTTTAGATTTTAAAAAATTACTTAGGTTCGCTAGGAAGGATCTCTACATCAGAGCCTTCCTGAGAGGTCTACTGCTTTAAGATGGCGGCTGTTTACAAACGCACGTAGTCCTTAAAACATGTTGGCAGTGCAGTCTGTCATTTGCATCTAGTTTTATAATATGATATCTACCGTGTCATGTGGGCGTAGTTTGTCGGCTATGGCTGCAGTCAGGTATTATTGGAGCAATGGAGCCACCTAGCATCGCGGTTGGAACGGCGTCTTCCCCACTCCTGCTCTGCTCTCGTCCCCGTGAGTCCGTTTCTCTCAGACTTTTTTTTATTCAACTAACTTAGTAACGCATAGTAACGCACGCCTCAGTAACGGTAACGGCGTTGCCAAGATGAGAAAAGTAATTAATTAGATTACTCATTACTGAAAAAAATAACGCCGTTAGTAACGCCGTTATATTGTAACGTCGTTATTAACAACACTGCTTTTAACTTTGTATACTTTGCTCAGTTCCGGCAGACAGTAGGCGTGTTGTGTTGCACAAGTAGATGGAATAAATGATTAGAAACCTGACGAAGCTGATGATTTATTTGGCGATGTTACCACAATAATAATTGTCACTTTAACTTATAAACTTGGCACGGTGGCTGAGTGGTTAGCACATCTGCCTCACAGTTCTGAGATCAAGGGTTCAATCCCGGGCTTCGGCCTTCCTGTGTGGAGTTTGCGTGTTCTCCCCGTGCCTGCGTGGGTTTCCTCCGGGAACTCCGGTTTCCTCCCACATCCCAAAAACATGCATGGTAGGCTGATTGAACACTCTAAATTGTCCGTAGGTATGAGTGTGTGCGTGAATGGTTGTGTGTCTCCTTGTGCCCTGCGATTGGCTGGCAACCAGTTCAGGGTGTCCCCCGCCTACTGCCCGTTGTTAGCTGGGATAGGCTCCAGCACCTCCGCGACCCTCGTGAGGAATAAGCGGCATGGAAAATGAATGAATGAACTTATAAAGACTAGCGAACGGAGGTCGGAGGAAGGCCGTCGAGAGTAGACAATGCCGTATTATCAAGCCAGTTCACGGATGCGGAGACCACGCTCATATTTTTCTATCATTTCCATATTCATTTCAATTGTAAGCATCACCTTTTTTTGCTTTTTCACCACCTGCACGAACATTCTTGGAACCCATGTTGATTCCTCTAACAAGAAAATCCGCCGCGCGTCCGTCTTAAGGGGAAACAAAGAAACTGCAGCGCTGGCATAAATCATATTTCGAGCATGTCTTTGGATGTGAAACAAATGGCGAGTCAAATCTCGAAAAGATCGTGTGTTTGTTGAAGCGATCGTATGTCGAGGTACCACTGTAGTTTTCTTTTCTAGAAAATAATTTATCAGTTTCCTTAAATCTTATGTTTTTCCTTTGTAAAGCAAAATACTACTGCATTTTGTTTTTTGGTAAAGAAAATTAGAATTTCGGGAACAAATAGAGATCGACAGGTTTCTATTTTCACAAACGTTTGATCAATCAGAAAATTGTACAAAAGAGGTGGTTACAGACATTCAATTTTTTACCAAATAAAACAGTTTTCCCTTTTAATGTCGGAATCTGTGAACGTTCTGGCTCGTTTTCCCATGCCATAAATGTCTCTCAACATAGATGGCGATCAACGAGGCCTACAAAGCCAAGCTCATCGGGAGGAACGCGTGTAGCTCCGGGTACGACTTTGACGTGTTTGTCATGCGGGGTGCCGGCGCTTACATTTGCGGGGAAGAGACGGCGCTCATCGAGTCGCTGGAGGGCAAACAAGGAAAGCCGCGACTCAAACCACCTTTTCCTGCAGACATAGGTGACCTCAGCACAACATAATATTTGAATTTGTATGAGGAATTCACTATTCACCAAGAGCTTTCATCAAACAGAACTTGTTTGCTCTGAAATGTCACTATTATTGCACCGCTAATGCCACAACATTGTCATATGTATGTCACTACATTATATGTTCTGAGCCATCTGTCTAAATCTGGCTACTGCATAATCGGGGTACAGCATATGCAATATTTGCACAGTTACATTATAGCATTTTTGCACTGTTACATCAATATCTATGCTAATGCTGTCAACCGATGAAAATTTTTTTTGTATACATCTTTTTATTTGAATTTTTTAATGCAGTACATCTCAGCCAGAACAAAAATAACAGATCTATTAATCTTAGCATGGTCATCTGGTATACGAACAAAGAGTGAACGTTTAGACTGACACAATTCCAGAGTTGTGATTGGCTGTTTTGTGAGCAGGTTCTTCATCTATTTTACACAGACCATGCATACATCACTAACAAAACAAAATACAGCAAGACCCACATACACACGACAACAACAACAACAAAAAACCCCAAAACAACAAACAAACAAAAACAAAAAAAACAAAAAAAAACCTTAATAGTTCAACGTTACCATAGATAACATTGATATTATAATGAGCAAGAAGTAAGATGACGTATTAACTAACTAAACTACATAATTTAAACAAAATAAAAGAGGAAGGTGGGGGTGGGGGGGCAAGGCTTTTAGTTGCTTTCTTGAGAAATCGTGAGTCCATCTAAGTAGTCTTTAAAGGGCTGCCAGGTTTTTTGGAAGGTACTTCCCCTTCCAGATAGTGAGAATCTTATCTTCTCTAGCTTCAGATGAGTCAAAACCTCTTTGAGCCAACTATTGTATGATGGGGGATTTGCATGTTTCCACTTGAGTAAAATAAGCCGTCTTGCTAGTAAAGTCGTGAAGGCAATTACATGGCGTATTGGTGCTGATAAAACGGGTAATGGAGGAGGGCAACCAAAAAGTGCTATGCATGGGTCCTCCCCCAGATCTGTGCCAGATACAGTTTCCAGTGTGTTGAAGATCTGCCGCCAAAAATTAGTGAGGTTAGGACAAGACCAAAACATATGTGTGTGATCAGCGGGTGATTGTTTACATCTATTGCAGCTATCAATGATAGTGGGGTAAATTTTTGATGAAAATTTTTAATTGAGTTAATCACAGCTTAAAAATGAATTAATCGTAATTAATCACAATCTATAAAATATGCCATATTTTTCTGGAAATTATTGTTGGAATGGAAAGATAAGACACAAGACGGATATATACATTCAACATACTGTACTTAAGTACTGTATTTGTTTATTATAACAATAAATCAACAAGATGGCACTAACATTATTAACATTCTGTTAAAGCGATCCATGGATAGAAAGACTTGCAGTTCTTAAAAGATAAATGTTAGTACAAGTTATAGAAATTTTATATTAGAACCCCTCTTAATGTTTTCGTTTTAGTAAAATTTGTAAAATTTTCAAACAAAAAATAAACTAGTAGCTCGCCATTGTTGATGTCAATAATTACACAATGCTCATGGTGCTGAAACCCATAAAATGAGTCGCACCCAAGTGCCAGCAGAGGGCGAAAAAACACCAAAAAACACAAGTAACAAATGGACATGACACTGTGCTTTCATTTTAATCAGTTTGAGCGGGGCATGTGCGTTAAATGCGTCAAATATTTCTACTGGATTAATTTAAAATGTTAATTACCGCCCGTTAACGCGATAATTTTGACAGCCCTAATCTATGCACAAACTCATATCAGGCCAGCCATCTTCCGTCTTATATGAGTACTGTAAATTGTCATATACCCACTGTTGCGCTCTTATATTACCACTGCTGTACATCACTACTTATTGCTAGTTACTTTTTCACTTTATTCCCAATCTTCGTACACTGTAACAGTGTATATTAGCCTTATTGTATTTTTGCCTTTGTCTTTTGTGGTGCACATTATGGCGAAGCTTTACATTTTGTTGTACTCTGTAAAATGACTATAAACGCTTTCTATTCTATCTATTTTATATAATGTATTTTTTCCCTCTACATAGGAGTATTTGGGTGCCCGACGACTGTTTCCAATGTGGAGACGATCGCCGTGGCACCTGCCATATGTCGCAGGGGCGGAGCTTGGTTCGCCAGCTTTGGCAGGGAGAGGAACTCTGGAACCAAGCTGTTCAACATCTCGGGCCACGTGAACACACCTTGCACTGTGGAGGAAGAGATGTCCATCCCACTCAGGGAGCTGATTGAAAGGCACGCAGGTACATGTTCAGCAGTCCACGTTACCAATCCCAGAATCCTCTGCACTGACGAGCTGTGGGTTGATGATGTAATGGTTTCAACTAGTTTTGCAAAGGTAGCATTTTTTGGCTCCCGATTCCAACACGTGGCTGGTGGTATTGAAAGATGCTGTACCAATATTCTGTGTTTTTTTTTTTTTTTTTTTAATCTTTTCATAAAAAAATGCTGTATACTAACTTGACTGTAAAGTATATACTATCATCGCCTGCTTAACTCGTTGTCTGCCGTTGACATCCATGGATTGGACGTCTACAAGTGATGAACGAATTGGAGGGAAGTTGTATCTTGGCCAGAGGAAGAACAGAATTTTCTAATAATTTCTCTTTCCTGCAAGAATTACCGTCAGCACAAGATTTCAATCTGTTTGGAGTGGAAAGATGGCAGCAAATACTGTAAATGTTTGTTCATGGACATTTACAAATAATAAACAAATTGGAGGGAAGGTGCACCTTGACCAGAGGAAGAACTTTTTTTTTTTTTACCTCCTTGGCTGCATTTGACAGCGTTAAATGACCAATCCATTTGAAGGGTGGCAGCGAATGAAGGTTCATGGATTGGATGTCTACTAGTGATAAAAACATTGAAATTCACAGCAGAATGACTATTGGACACTACACGATTAGATGTCCATCACCATCTTGGGAAGGGCTCTTTTGTGTGCACAACTTCCGGCCATCTTGGACCGGGAAACTAGATTTCCAATAGTACATATTGCAGAGCATTGGCAATTTAGCATGTTGTTTATCTTAGTGCTCCCAGGTACCGATGACATCATTTTAGTGCCTTGTCGGGACCGGTACTAGTATCGATATTGGTGTAACTCCAGTTTTAAACCAAACTAAGCACATTTTAGATCAGATATGTAGTAAATCTGTTTTTTATTCAGTCAAGTCACATTCCAATTTCTCCATCAAAGCCAATGTGAAGTTAATTTTGGCTGAATGTTCATTCGACCCTCTCAGTCAAAATGGATTGAACGTCCAGCACCGTCAAGATTAAAAACAAGTCATACTTACGTGAAAGGGTTCAGGTGAACTATAGCAGTCAGCAGCTGACTAAAACACACATTTGTTTATTCTCACATAGCACAAACACAGTTGTTTTATATTTGTGAACACGGAGAGAAACTATTTGTGCTAACTGCAACCTTAATATGAATTGTGACAGGAGGAGTGAAGGGTGGCTGGGACAACCTACTAGGGGTGATCCCCGGGGGTTCGTCCACTCCCATCATCCCCCGGCATGTGTGCGATGACGTGTTGATGGATTTCGATGACCTCGTGCGGGCAGAAAGCGCCCTCGGCACAGCCGCTGTTATCGTCATGGATCAGTCGGTAAATACTGCGGCTCTTTAAGGAGCCTTAAAAAGTATTGAAGTAAAATCCGTGTAATAAAGGTCTTAAATGGTCTTAAATTTATTGTAAAATCATTGTAGTGAGGGTGTAACTGTACACCAAAGTCATGGTTCGGTATGTACTGTGGGGCAAATAAGTATTTGGTCAACCACTAACTGTGCAAGTTCTCCCAGTGAGGGTGTAACTGTACACCAAAGTCATGGTTCGGTATGTACAGTGGGGCAAATAAGTATTTAGTCAACCACTAATTTTGCAAGTTCTCCCACTTGAAAATATTAGAGATGCCTGTAATTGTCAACATGGGTAAACCTCAACCATGAGAGACATAATGTGGGGAAAAAAAAACATAAAATCACATTGTTTGATATTTAAAGTATTTATTTGCAAATCATGGTGGAAAATAAGTATTTGGTCAATACCAAAAGTTCATCTCAATACTTTGTTATGTACCCTTTGTTGGCAATGATGGAGGCCGAACGTTTTCTGTAGCTCTTCACAAGCTTTTCACACACTGTTGCTGGTATTTTTGCCCATTCCTCCATGCAGATCTCCACTAGAGCAGTGATGTTTTGGGGCTGTCGTTGGGGAACACGGACTTTCAACTCCCTCCACAGATTTTCTATGGGGTTGAGATCTGGAGACTGGCTAGGCCACTCCAGGACCTTGAAATGCTTCTTACGAAGCCACTCCTTTGTTGCCCTGGCTGTGTGTTTGGGATCATTGTCATGCTGAAAGACCCAGCCACGTCTCATCTTCAATGCCCTTGTTGATGGAAGGAGATTTTGACTCAAAATCTCTCGATACGTGGCCCCATTCATTCTTTCCTTTACACAGATCATTCGTCCTGGTCCCTTTGCAGAAAAACAGCCCCGAAGCATGATGTTTCCACCCCCATGCTTCACAGTGGGTATGGTGTTCTTCGGATGCAATTCAGAATTCTTTCTCCTCCAAACACAAGAACGTGTGTTTCTACCAAAAAGTTCTATTTCGGTTTCATCTGACCAGAATACATTCTCTTAGTCCTCTTCTGGATCATCCAAATGCTCTCTAGTGAACCGCAGACGGGCCTGGACGTGTACTTTCTTCAGCAGGGGGACACGTCTGGCAGTGCAGGATTTGAATCCCTGGCGGCGCATTGTGTTACTGATAGTAGCCTTTGTTACTGTAGTCCCAGCTCTCTGTAGGTCATTGACTAGGTCCCCCTGTGTGGTTCTGGGATTTTTGCTCACCGTTCTTGTTATCATTTTGACGCCCCGGGATGAGATCTTGCTTGGAGCCCCAGATGGAGGGAGATTATCAGTGGTCTTGTATGTCTTCCATTTTTTAATAATTGCTCCCACAGTTGATTTTTTTATGCCAAGCGTTTTACCTATTGCAGATTCAGTCTTCCCAGCCTGGTGCAGGTCTGCAATTTTGTCTCTGGTGTCCTTCGACAGCTCTTTGGTCTTGGCCATAGTGGAGTTTTGAGTGTGACTGACTGAGGTTGTAGACAGGTGTCTTTTATACCAATCATGAGTTAAAACAGGTGCCATTAATATAGGTAACGAGTGGAGCCTCGTTAGACCTCGTTAGAAGAAGTTAGACCTCTTTGATAGCCAGAAATCTTGCTTGTTTGTAGGTGACCAAATACTTATTTTCCATTCTAATTTGGAAATAAATTATTTAAAAATCAAACAATGTGATTTTCTTTTTTTTTTTTTCCACATTCTGTCTCTCACAGTTGAGGTTTACCCATGCTGACAATTACAGGCCTCTCTAATCTTTTCAAGTAAGAGAACTTGCACAATTGGTGGTTGACTAAATACTTATTTGACCCACTGTATGTCAGTACAGGGGTCACGGTCTGGTACGGGTTCGGTACAAAAAGGAAAAAAAGTTTGTTTTTTTTCTAATCACAGCATTTGAAAGTTTTGTTCTATTTGTTAAAACAGTAAAAAAAAAAACAGCCATTATTAAACTTGCAAGAACATCTTACTGAAGAGGAAAATGTTCTTGTGAGATATGATTCTTTTGTTTTATTCGTCCTTGCAGACGGACGTGATTCGAGCCATCGCGCGTCTGATCGAGTTCTACAAGCACGAAAGCTGCGGCCAGTGCACGCCTTGCAGAGAGGGTGAGCAAGCGTCAAACTATGCAAGGTTTTTCCAAAGAAAGATCTTTGTGAACTCGCTCCTCAGGCGTGGACTGGATGAACGGAATGATGTGGAGATTCGTGCGAGGCAAAGCTGCCAATTCCGAAATTGACATGATCTGGGAGCTGAGCAAGCAGATAGAAGGACACACCATTTGTGCTCTGGGGGACGGAGCCGCGTGGCCTGTGCAGGTGAGCTGATACGACACATAAAAAGCTTGGGAGAAATCTTAATTGTGTTTTCTACTTCCACAGGGACTGATTCGCCATTTTCGTCCAGAGATGGAGGCACGCATCGCTCAGCATAACAAGAAAAATGCTCCGAGGCAAACGGAAATTGAGATGATCTGAAACCAAGTACTTTATTGTTGAAATTCTTTTTAAGTACTGAAAGTATTAAAGTATGCAAATGAGGCATTTCTTACACCCCTGATAATGGAAGAAAAAATTTCTAACCCTTTCCTGCACGAATTACGACTGGTCGTTGTGGCCTTAAAGTGCCTGTGACACAAAAAAAGCATGCTTTTCATATTACACGCGGTATTTTATGCTACTGAATGAAATGGACCGCTTGGATGTGTGTGGAAGCAATCGATGTATTTATTCCATTTTTTAAATCCCGCGCTACAAAAATGATGACCTCCGGCCACTGTCTCGGATTGAAGAAGAAGGCGAATGTGACGTCAGCAGACTAACAAGCTTCAGGACCCCGGCTCTCGATTGTGTCCAGACTTCCAGGCCCCTCGGTCCTCTTCGTGGCTTGGGCTCGGGCAGCCACGCGCTCCGACATCGGCCGATTTGTCCACTGAGAATGTGCCATTTTCGTTCATTCCCTTCTGCATCCCGGTGACCAGCACTGCCTGCCTGCCAGGGCTACAGCAGAACGACAAGCCGAAACTTGCTTGCTGCCAGCGGCTGGCCAATCGGAAAAGACTATCAACCCCACCACTGTGTGTGACATGAGTCGGGGTAGTTTTGTGTGATTTCTCGTTTTCGAAAGATGAGGAAAAGGCTTGGAAAGCAGCTCGGTTTGATTTAGCATGTTGCCTAGCTGTCATGCCTTCTGTTTTGTTTACGCTCTTTCCTCTGTCATCGAAGCCGGGAAACTCTTCCTCTGTCTCCGAAGCCGGGAAATGACAAAAGCCGGACTAACTCCAGTGGCATAAAATACCGTTCGGGAGGTTTAAGAAGTCGGCAGTTTTGACCAATATGCAGTAATTTTGCCTTGTCGTACTGAGTAAATGCATTTTTTAATATTTCATATTCCATTTAGCACAATACTGTTATTTGTCATGACCATACCATTTATTTAGCAATTGGGGAAAAATACTTAGATAAAAAGAATATCCTGTAAAAATATTGGAGATTGAAACAATGATGACATTTTGCTGCTCTCTTAATTGGGCTGGATTCAAAATAAGCTGAAATTGTTACTCTGCTGACATCATCACCCAGCTGGAGGCTCTAGAGCACTATAATGACAGGTGGGCTAAATGGCAGATTAAAAAACAAATTTCTCATCATCTGCGGTTTGCCCAATTTTTGTTTATAGTCGAATTGTCTCAAAATATTTTAATTCACATAAAAATGCTATTTAAGACTTTATGTCCTGTCTCAGGCACTTGAAATCATTGGTCATAGTCCATTTTGACTGGATCGTTCATTTGGATTGGACAATTCTGCATAGTTTGAAGAAACACTCGGGAATTTTATTTTTATTTGCATTTCATGCTCTAGCAAGTGTAGTCTTAGCAAGCCAAAATAAATACTATGCCAAGCATAAACACTTATTTCATATATCCTAAAATTTATTCTGCAACGCAATAAATCTTCATAATCCCAATACTCGAACTAACTACTTGATAGATTTATAGATCACCTAAATAATCGATAGTTCTTAACTCTTTACCATTGTTGGCAACAGAAGTCCAATCCATTTTGGCTGAGAGGCCTGGCAGTGAATGATTGCCATATTAATGACACACACACACAAAATAACAGGCGGTTTAATTTAAGATGCTTTATTTAAGCAATACATTAGTCTGATTTTACAACATAACTTCAAAAACTGTTCATCCAACAAAGTAGGGTCCATGTTTTTTTTTTTTCACAAAGACAATATATTCCAATTTTCGCAATCTGTCATTGTTCATGTGACCATCCAATCATGTCAGTCCTAAAATTCAACTGTACAGATTTATGCTCACCAAAAAAAAAAAAAAAAAAAAAACAGCTACAAGTCGTCCATGCGTATTTTCACGGCGCCATCCAGAAGGGCATGGACTGCTGTGACTGCGCTTTAGCTCGAGGCGGAGGCGGGGGTGGGCAGCGGTACCCCTGAATCCATTCTAAGGAGGCCGACGGTGAGCCCCCCGGGTTACCTGACCCTGAGGCTTTGGCGCTCGGGTGGTCTTCCTCTTCGTCAGAAGAGTCGCCGGCGTATGCAACCAAGCCTGTTTTTAGTCTCTTTCCTGCAGGTTCTGCTGGGGAAATTCAGGGAAAGAAAAAGACAAGACAAGAAAAAAACAGCAGCAACAACATTTCAAAACAATCCAAAATCGGAAGAAACACATTAGTACGGCAGAGAACGGGCGGGGCATCCCAGAGCCGCCATTGGTTGGTTGGGGGGGCGTCCAATGGCGCGGCAGGATGGCGTCAAAGCGGCGTTACCCCCCGCCCCCCAGGGGTGACATGGAAGAGAAGGAAAAACAGAGAAAAAAGAGAAAACACAAAAACAGGAGAGAGGCTCGTTAGTGAGGGAGGCCAACACGGCACAGGGATGATGATGTCATCAGAATGAGACAAGAGACTGGAGCTATTTGGAGGTTTTTAGGCACTGCGGGAGAATCCTGGAAGAGTCATCGATATCGTCAACGCTTTGCTGAGGTTGATCCGTTGCAGACATTTTTAAATTTTAAGTAAAATTACTGAAGTGGGGGGGGGGAGAAATTAAACTTTTCCTGACAGGGGGATTTGAAATGTGATGTAATGTACTTACCCACAGGGCCTTGAAGTGGCCTTCTCTCCTCCATCTTAGGTCTGGCGCCATTTACGGGAATCATCGGTGGAGGCATTAGCTGCCGACTGGAGAAAACAAACAGCCAATTTCAAGTACAATACATTTGCATTTGATCTTTGACAAAAATCACATCATGTTAATTGGTGCATTGAGTAAAATTTCTGAAATAATGCATGTCTACTGAAAAAAAAAAAAAAAAAAAAAATGCTACCGTAAAATTAAGTGTAGCACGGTACCAAAATTATACATAACAATTATAATAGCAAATAAAAATGGTGTTTGTGTTTTTAAAAATGATTTAAAACAATAGTATTCAATTATTACAATTTGTCAAAAAGTGATTTGTAAAGAAAAAATCCATTAAAAAAAACTAAAATTGCCGAAATTAAAAGAATTTGAAAGTGTACAGTAAAATATGAACTACTGTTATGTGTAATATGGAAAAAAGGGAAGAGGAAAAATAATTCTAAAAGATAAACAGTTATCCCTCGCTATTTCGCGGCTCAACTTTTGCATCTTGGTGCATCCATGATTTTTTAATCTTGTTATAAGTAAGAGTTCTAAAAACATTTATGTACACTTTTTCATATCTATGTCTGTATGCACAATTACACACACGTATCGTGAGTGAGAGATTGAATATACAGTACGTATTTTATTTATTCATACATTATTTTATGTATATTTTTATATTTATATGAATATATAATACGTATTTATAATATTTATACATTATTCTATGTATGATATTTACATTATTAATATCTTCATGTTTCAAACTATTCTTTCAAATTCTAATGATGACGTATGCATTTATAGGGTTTTATATAGAGCTATTGATATAATACTATTATATACACAAAATAAATGTAAACGGTCAGTTCTGGTTCCTAATAACAGCGATAAGTGAGGGATCACTGTAGATGCATAGACTTCACCATCAGTTGACAAGACAGCTCCTACAGACTATGTGTAACGGCCTCCCGGAGGAGGCAGAGCGCCGCGGCAGCTTTCACTGTGATAAACTCGCTGCGTTCTAATGCCGGATTTAGGTGGAAACAGGACGAAAATTTTAATGCATTCAAGCAGGCCGGAGTGTCTCGAGAGTGGTTTGGTCGAGGATTCAAGTTGATTAAAATGAATGGGAAAAAAATTGCTTAACTTTAGCTTGAAATATTTACTTAAAATGAATGATAACTGCCCGTTTTTTTGCTTTGAACCAAGATTCTAGACTGTCTACGTTCATATCTATAGAAATTCCGGGATTTACGCATTTGTTTACAAAAATTTTCAACTTAAAAAGGTCATTGTTTTGTGATGGCCGCTAGGTTGGATTTTGTATCCATACACAATAGCGTAACTTTACATTCAGATAAATCAGGTAATTTTTAGCCAAATGCCCATTTTTTCAGAAAAAATAAAAAAAAGTTTTTCAGACTTTTTGCGCCCATACAAAAAAAATCGGCTTTAACGCGTTTTATTTTATAACATTTCAATCTAAAAACGACGAGAACCAGATAGCCATCAAGACGTGCTGAGGCAATAGTGACATCGGAATTCAACCTAAATAAGTTGTAATTGTATGTAGAAAAATGCAAAATTTGCTCTTGTTGAGTAAAATTAAGGTAACTGCATACTTTCCTCAAGTATTAAATTTCTAATGTGAAAATTGAGTGATTTATTGAGAACTAACATCAAAATTGCACTAAATAAAAATGTAAGTTGTTATTTTGTGCAAAAACTTATATATGGCGGAAAACAGATGACTTGAAGTTCCGCTCTGAGACCCCCAATTTGGCCAAATTTCAAAATTGTCCAATATTCATGTGTGATACATCATTGGAAAGCTTAAAATCTAAATTTTCTGGGGGAATAAAAATTTTGAACAGGAGGGCATTTAAAAAATAAATAAATAAAAAAAATAGCAAAGCCCTAACTGGCGGTGTGAGCACGGCGCGCGAGAGCAGGATTAAAGACGCCATGATTTTAACGAGATATTATCACATACTTACCCTGTTTCAATCCAAAAACTCTATGTAGCATATATCATCGAGTGTCAAGACACAGATGTGAATGGCCAAAGCCAGGTTTTTGGGAGATTTTATGGGTGAAACATGGTAATATAACAAGGGTCGCAGTGCAGAAATCGCAGACATCAAGGAGTGGTCTAGATGTTCTTTTTCATATATTTGCCCTTTTAAATGTTTTTGTTTTTCTGTGTTTGGATCAATTATTTATCATCTAACATATCGGGGAAAATGTGACAGTAAATAAAAAAATTCCAATTAAGGCATAGTTAAGAGGTAGATCTCCATGACCTTTTTTAGAGACACCATTTTTTTCATTGTGACGTAATTTGTTTAAAAGTTTTAAAATATGCGAGTGACTAATATTTTAAAGTTTGTTTTTTTTAATGAAATATTATACATCAATTAATGATTCTAAGCTAAAAATGACAGACATTTTGAATAAGAAATATAATTACTTAGCTTCTTTTTATGGCTGGGTTGAAACAAAAGTGGTTGCGCAACGTCTGTAAACGGGAATTTCCAGGGTAAAACGGACAAATTAAAAATAGTTTGGGGGCCTAATGCGCCATGAATCCGCTATGGCAGCATATAGACATATTGTTCTATCAAACACAACAGTTCTTTTGGCTTTAAAAAACAGCAGTTTATTTTAAAGAAGGGTGCAAGAGCAGAAACTGATTTTTCAGTCTTGTCTGTGTTTTCCGCCATATGTTACAGTAAATATTGCTAATGATCCTGAAAATATAGGTGATTATCTCTGCATTTGGTAATTTTTTGCATGTACTGTAAAATCTGAGAATTTTATAGCCATTTAAAGTTTTGTCATACTTATATCAAAAATAATTAATCAGGATTTTTTTAGGGAACGACCTTGAATTTTTTGATGCCGCTGCTCATCTAGACTCATATATGCCTAAGGGAGGTGCCTGTTTTGGTTTTAGGTCGCTAGCGGCTTTGGTTTTGAAAATATTTGACTTTTTAAGTTTTGAAAATAGGCCCCCTATGGAGCAGCCCTGTGCCCTGTTTCCCATCAACTAATAGTGAAGTCTATCGGAGATTAAAAGATTACAGATTCTTAGAATACTGCATACCCGTCCCTCTCACTCGGCAGGCCCGAGGAACTCGTCACTGGGGGTCCTGCTGTCTCGGGGCTGCCAGCGGAGTAGCCTGCACCTAAATTAGTCATATGAATGGGTCCATGCTATGAGCAGAAAGACACACAGGCACCGTTAGCAGACATTCTCAACATGACGCGACTGGCCACAGTATCAACTAAGTGTCATTTTTGGCGTTTATTACTTCTTACCGTGTGTGACCGAGATTTTCCTGGGTCACAATTTAAGACATGACACAATTTAATACATGTGTATAGATATATTTTACCACTACACAGGATGTTTCGTCAGTATTATAAGGGAAAAACAATAAAAATATATCGAAAGTAACGAATGACGCGTCGTATGTGTCGCTTACCTGATAGCCGAGAAGGTTACTGTCGCACTCGTCAGGTACTTCTTCAGTGAAGCGTCGTTTCTGCGCTGGATTGGTCGTCATCGACGGAGGAGGCAGAACTTTGGGCGGAGCCACAGCCGATGGGACGTAGGTCACCGGGGGAACTGTCTGTGTTGAGAAAGGAAATGCGTTGTAGCCGAAGTTTGGTGCCAATATAATTTTACTTTTACCTGAACAACTGAAGCAGGAACAGGAGCAGGAACGGAAGAAAGAACAGGAGGCGGAATAGGTGTCGGAAGAGGAGCTGTGACGGGCGGAGCCGGACAAATAGGCGGGGCTATATTGGGGGGTGGCGGGGGAGGACCGGGAGTGGGCGGGAACTGAGGCATGACAACCTTGGGGGGTGCGGGCGGAGGAATGGGAGGGGGCATGGAGTAGGGCATGGGTGGAGGCTGGTGCTGAGGAGGGGGCACTGGCATGGGGTAGCCTGGTTGGAAACCAGCTGGTGGGTAGTAAGCAGGTTGCGGAGGCATCCCGTTCATCACTGGGGGTGGTGGGAAGCCTGAGAGAAGATTGCAGCGCAGCGAATAATGTTTTAGTGACAGTGACTGCTATGGATGTCTGTTAATCTGATTTTTAAAATAATTTACCTTGCTGTGATGGCATCATCGTGTTCATTTGACTGAGGAAGCGGGAATACTCTGCATGGACCTAGCGAGAGGAAAAAAAGTCTCATGATGATGATACATTAAGAAGTGGTTGAAGGTGCTACTTACAGTCTGAAGAAGGTTCTGACACAATGTTTTCGCTGCTGCAAGACCTTCAGGTTTGGGATGGCTGGAGAGGAACATCAAAAATGTGGTAAGCGTTGACTTCCTTTCAACTCATGCTGGTCTAATTTTTTTTTAATACGATAATTACTTTCTACCACCATTTATTGGTCATACTATATTTCTGATTAAAAAAAAAAAAAAAAAAAAAAAAAAAGGCTGTCATAAGGCACCACAAAACCCAAGGTCGCGGTGCATAAACAAAACAACCACTTAAAGTCATTGTTTAAAGGGAACCACGTATAGAAAGACTTGTACAGTGCCTTGCAAAAGTATTCGGCCCCCTTGAATCTTGCAACCTTTCGCCACATTTCAGGCTTCAAACATAAAGATATGAAATTTAATTTTTTTGTCAAGAATCAACAACAACTGGGACACAATCGTGAAGTGGAACAACATTTATTGGATAATTTAAACTTTTTTAACAAATAAAACACTGAAAAGTGGGGCGTGCAATATTATTCGGCCCCTATACTTTCAGTGCAGCAAACTCACTCCAGAAGTTCAGTGAGGATCTCTGAATGATCCAATGTTGTCCTAAATGACCGATGATGATTAATAGAATCCACCTGTGTATAATCAAGTCTCCGTATAAATGCACCTGCTCTATGGTAGTCTCAGGGTTCTGTTTAAAGTGCAGAGAGCATTATGAAAACCAAGGAACACACCAGGCAGGTCCGAGATACTGTTGTGGAGAAGTTTAAAGCCGGATTTGGATACAAAAAGATTTCCCAAGCTTTAAACATCTCAAGGAGCACTGTGCAAGCCATCATATTGAAATGGAAGGAGCATCAGACCACTGCAAATCTACCAAGACCCGGCCGTCCTTCCAAACTTTCTTCTCAAACAAGGAGAAAACTGATCAGAGATGCAGCCAAGAGGCCCATGATCACTCTGGATGAACTGCAGAGATCTACAGCTGAGGTGGGAGAGTCTGTCCATAGGACAACAATCAGTCGTACACTACACAAATCTGGCCTTTATGGAAAAGTGGCAAGAAGAAAGCCATTTCTCAAAGATATCCATAAAAAGTCTCGTTTAAAGTTTGCCACAAGCCACCTGGGAGACACACCAAACATGTGGAAGAAGGTGCTCTGGTCAGATGAAACCAAAATTGAACTTTTTGGCCACAATGCAAAACGATGCAACACAGCTCATCACCCTGAACACACCATCCCCACTGTCAAACATGGTGGTGGCAGCATTGGGCCTGCTTTTCTTCAGCAGGGACAGGGAAGATGGTTAAAATTGACGGGAAGATGGATGCAGCCAAATACGGGAACATTCTGGAAGAAAACCTGTTAACCAGCATAGTAACAATTAAACTAAAGCACAAACATGCCATGGGGCTTTCCTACAATAACACTATTCATTAAATAGATAATAACCAAATAACCCTCTCTGGGTTCTTCTCAGAAAAAAAGCCAGGAAATAACACTATTGGAAAAAAAAAAATAAATAAATAAATAAATCAAAATGCTCTCTGGTATTGTTCAGGGGGCCGGACCAAATGTGGAGGCGGGGCGTATCCGGCCCGCGGGCCGTAGTTTGGGGACCCGTGCCCTAAGCGATGCATTAATAACGCAACGAACAAACGATCACTGCCAGCCCGCCCAGTCGGATTGGACGTCTAGCAACATCAATGCCACCTAATGAGTTAATATTATTGTCTAGGAAATTATGCTAAAACCACTGCCAAGTACTAGTGGATAATTTATATATCTTCACATAAGCATTTTTAAATGTTGCAATACTATATGATGCATTTCACATTTGTGACAGGTCTGTTAAGTATTGATTCAAACGAGTGAATGATCCCCACCTGATGTAGATATACATGGGCTCAAAAGCCTCTCTTCCGGACGTCGGTTCCAGACAGCCCGAGCCTTTACCCCTAAGGAAGACTTTGGCTCCCGTCTCCGCCTGGATGTGCTGCAGGTATGAACAGTTTGGACCTTCCACCCGCTCTTTAACAGCGAAGCCCGGGACGGCGTGCTCCAGGCCCACGAAAGTCTTATCTTGAACATAGTGCATCTGTGGACACGTGCCGCAAGTACAATTACACCGCCACCGGACATTTTAGCACGTTATCGGTCGTACCCCGGTCTGGAAGTGTGGTTTCATGGGGGGCAGCGACGGCGGAGGTCCTTGCGGATAAGCGGTCACTGATGTGGCAGTGGACGAAAAAGACGAAGACACGGACGAGGAAGCGGTCGCGGCTTTTACTACTCCGTTGGTGATGATTTCCTTGATTTTGTTTACAGCTCCTAAAAGCGCAATGAAATGAACACCTCAAGTAGATCAGAGTAACTTCAGAAATTTGACATGTGACAAGTACTGACGGTCCACGAGCTCTCGCGTCTGTCCTTGAACGTGAAGATACAGAGGCCGATCCCTGATAGGAAAGAGCAGAAGCTGTGTTGAGAGGTAAATAATGACTTATAGCAACTAACAATAGGACAAGAAGTAAGTTTTGTCACCCTGGTGGCGCTTTGCCCTTCTCCTCTGCAGTCATGTAGCGCCCCCTTGTGGACACCGCAGCACTGCTCACTTTACTGATCTGGAAATTAAAATTATTAATCAGATTTCACTGATGTATTATTTTTATTTTGTAATGATTTTAGCTATATTAGCAATGGGACCATTTCGTTGTATCACTGGTATCAAACTACAGGCTCTGGGGCCAGACGCGGCCCACAACATCATTTTGTGTGGCCCGTGAAAGTCAATTCTGTGCTCTAATTTCATCTTTTTTGGTCAAATAAAATTGAAACAAACTTTCGCTGGTGCAAAAATCAAGAACTCCCGAAATCAAAACAACTATAAAGACTTTTTTTGAGTGTTACTGGGGGCCATAGCCAGAGTATATTTCTAATTTTATTGGTATTGATTTTGTTCATAGATGTATTTATTTAAAAAAGAACAATAATAGTTAAAAAATATATTATAAAAAAATATTTATTTAAATCATATTAAATGAAAATAATATAATGAAAAATTAATTATATAAAGGTGTTTTCTTTTCAATTACCCAAAATAGTCAGTTACAATATAAAGGGATAAACTAACAGCTTTAAAAAAATTAACAAAAATATTTACTATTTTCCCCTTTTTGTGTCAATTTAAAACAAAAATTAGAACTGAATATATATAATTTGCTGTCCCCCTCTTTTTAAGAATAATGAAAATATTAGAGATTATTACTAAGATGCTCAAAAAAGCGGATTTGAACAGTTCTTAGGTCACCAATGTTTCTAAACGATTCTTTGACAATCAAAATTAGGGCTGCAGCTATCGATTATTTTAGTAGTCGATTAATCTATCAACTAATTAGTTCGAATAATCGCGTAATCGGATTAGGAACATTGAATGCCTTGCAGAATCAATTTTAGGAGATGTAAAAGAAAGGCTTGCTAAGATTGCACTTCCAAAAGAGCATTAAATATGGAGACAAATAAAATCCTGAGGGTTTCTTAGTTCAAACAATGCAGATTTGCACTTTCATTTAAAAATAAATGAAAATAACTGAGCTTAGCCTCAAATGGTATTTAAAAAAAATGAATAGTTGAGGGTCTAAGTACAACAAAAGAACAATTGGCTAACTTTTTTCTTTTTTTACTCTTAACAAATTGTTCAAACACATGTTTTTGCAAACGACAGTTAGATATACTCATAAACTAAATTACAAATGCATGAAAAAACATTAGTTTATGTTGGTCTTAACAGGAAGCAGCTGGATTCAGCCATGTTAAATGAGTTATGCCATATTCACTGTTGCCACCAGAGGGCAGTATATCCACCCAAATCAATAAAACTAAATGCAGACACTTTTCAAAACAAACCAATATACACGACTCTAATTAAACAAATACTCGAAGCAGCAAAATTTGATTTGAAGCTTTTATCTAATCGAATACTCGAGTTACTTGATTAATCGTTGCAGCACATGACTTTTCATTTTGTAATCCATTAGTTGTTGATTAATTTTGGCAGCCTTAAATGGCAGACATATTGGCCCTCCGAATGAAACCATTACTACGATGCAGGCTACAACAAAGATGAGTTTGAAACATTCACTGGAGGCCAAAGCCTCTGGAGACTCTTGCTTCCAGCGAATAATCACTGCCAACCCTCCCGGGTAAAATGGACTGGACGTCTAAGGCCGTCAATGGCTGACAAGGAGTTAACTAATCAGATTTCACACCTCATCCTGTGTCTGTCCTCGTGTTAAGAGATTCCGGCATGTGATTGGGACATCATTGATCTCGACCTCTGCCACGACTAGGTCATCTTTGGCCTTGGGTGCTACCTGAGGTTTCCCCACGCCCATAATCTGTCATGGAAGAAATGCATAGAAAAGGTTCAAAGTTAATTGGCAAAACTCACTTCCTACAGCAACTAATTTTGTCTTTGCAGCATTGTCGTGCACCTTATCAACAGGCCCAGGTGCGCCTATCTGCGACGGGTTGAGTTTACCCTTCGCTACCAGCATGGCATTAATCTTGGCGGCCACGGCGGCAGCAGCGTCCAGAGCCCCGGTGGGTGCCGCCTCAGCCTCCCCCGGAGCACCGGGGTCGGGACTCGGCTGGTCCCACTTGCTCGCGCGGCGGCTAGGAGGACAACAAAACGACTTTTAGCCATAAACAGCCACGCGGAGTTTGTGCATGTTATTCTACTTGAAAACAATATAAAATAATAGCTAAAAACGCAGTGTAAATACAGTTTTTCTGAGACGTCTGATATACAGAACTACAAAGAGCTAACACGGTCCAAGAGTCCTCCATGATTACATAAACTAGCTGGCTGGGTTACGGAATACAAGCCGTTATTACAACGCAAACGCCAAACTCACCCGCCGTTTTGACTACCACCAAATGACATATATGTCCTGAAAAGTTTGTCTTTCGCTGTGTAAAAACACGCGAGATCAATCTCTTGTCCTATATCTAGCACACGTATGATAGTACAGTAGCTAAGCTAGGCAAGGAACCATCGATATCATACATGGAAGGCTATATGTCTAAGGACGAGTCGGCGGCGTTAGTAACTGGCAGCCATCTTTCGTCGGGGTAATTTATATACTGGGCTGTATTATAGTGGTTATAAAGCGAGCGGTTTTCTCGACTAAAAACTCTTAACTCTAGCTGAATTCATCACGGATTTACACATAGTTTCCTTTATAACTAAACATTAAAGTAGATATGATTCAGGCTGGATTTTGAAATTAAAAAAAAGACTAATCATTTACTGCATCGCTAAAGTTGGTGAAAAAATAGTCGTTTAAAAAGGTTGGAAAACGGTAAATTTACATCGATTTTAAAGTTCAAGCCATTATGATATAATTGTCGAACGGCTCCGACGCAAAATGGCCGACAAGTGACGACGTTGGCTCACCCCACGTTTTAGCAATCTAAAACGCTATATACACATATCTAAAAAGTAAATGCTTCCGTTTCCGGTTTGATGCCCAATATCGCAGCTAGAAGACGCCAAAGGAAAGCTTGGCCATTTCTAAAATGGTGGCGTTTACCTGCTGGACTTTGGAGTACACATGTGTTTTTTAAATATCGAATATTAATATCAAAATATATCTTTCAAACGTGTGAAAATGCACCAATTTCTGGCAAGCGTTTCAATTCAAAATATTTGGTCAAGAGATTTTAGGCCCTTTTTTGTTGTTGAATCCGAGTTTCAAACAGCAGAAGGCCAGAAACTTTAATCTTCATCCTGTGTTCGAAATGCATCATTGGACAGATTGTTAAATACAAAACTAGACAACATTTAGTAATTGGTTAGAAATTTGGAAAGATAATATAAGTAGGCTAAGTCAAAGGCCCAAGTCGTGATTGTTAATTTTGCGCACAATCATGCATGTAGAACACAAAAGTTAAGAATTGACTCCAAAAAAGTTGTTAAAATACATAGTGATATTGTACAGTTAAGAGGTATTTGAAGTTGATAAAGTTCACAAAATTGGTGTTTGAAAAAACAGAAAATGACCTTTTTTTTTTTTTTTTTTTTTTTTTAAACCTGTTTAGTTATAGTTGTCACTTTCCATTGTAATTTGCACTTGATAGTTTTGAACAACCTGACGTTGTCAAGATAAAGTTGAATGATATGTTGCTATTTTCAGGTGAGACTGCAGTCAGGAGACTACAGCATTCTGTCTCAACCTGTTCTAATAAAAGGTTTCTGCAAAAGCTCTTTCACACCAGAATTATGGCTGTAAATGGTAAGTGTCTTTTTGTTATGTTATGGTAGTCGGCAGCACGGCACAGCTGTCAACAGACTTGCAGGGGCCCAGGGGCAACAGACCATTATTAGGAACCCCCGCCACCAGCTTGTCACCACAACATACACAGTACTTTTAACGCTTTGCAAGCAATGGTGGTGTAAATTATTTAATTTGAGATGGACAGTTATATTCAACAGACCGTAATGTGATGTGAATGTAAACGTTCAGTGTTAGCGGCTGTTGTTCACTTACCGACATCACCGTCCACAGCCAACTCTAGCCCTAATTCTCTGGCTTCTTGTCCCACTTTTAAAAACTTCATCATTTTTTTCTTGTTCACCTCTATGATCTCCATCTCTTTTTTTCTTTTCTTTTCTTTTCTGCGCACCCGATTTATGACGACTTGCCATGTTGGAGTATAACAATGACGGATTTTAATTTCCCGCTTCAGGGCACGTACGTAGTGTAGCTTTGAGTGCGCCAGAGCGGGGTCAAACCATTCTCTGCTAAGACAGAGGGTGTGGGTGGGGGGCGTTGTGCAAAATAAGGGGAAGAAAAAAAAATTGGAAATATTTAATGTTAAGGTTTTTAAGTATATATCGAGTAGAACATAATATTTAATCAGACAATGATTGAAATAAAAAAAGAAATGATGAAATGTGAATGTAAAGTAAAATAAATCGGGGGTCATTCAGGGGCCCTTATGGTCCTGAGGCCCGGGACAACAGACCCGCTCCCCCGTCGATGGACTTGGTAGTCAGTAAGGTGAATTTTGGCCCCACAAGCAAAAAAATATGAAAGTAAAATGCCAGTCATCTATATATAGTTTGTCTCAGCATTTTTAGAGAGCCATTAGGAGCCATTTTTTAAATCAACTGTGAACAAACGTTCATTCGCCCCTCGCAGTCAAAATGGATTTGACGTCTAGTATAGTCAATGGTAGACAGTAAGTTAAATAAAATGCTTTTTTTTTTTTTTAAGTCGTAATTTGTGCATGAAAGTGTTAATTTAATGTGAGTGCCCATGATCTACTGTTTTCCTGCTGTATTTCACTACTAGTCATTGACATGAATGTTGATCTAAATGATATGCAATAATTCCATATTTTTATGACCAAAATGGATAATTTTCTGAGTTGGGAATCAACTTCCGTTTAGTAACCCTGTCAACCCAAGGCCGTTGGTAATCTTACAAATAGTGACGTATGACCATACAAGTTGGTGACTAATCTTACAACGTCGTATATAGCGTGCAATATGAAACAAAAATAAAACTCAATTTTTAAATTAATATTAATTTATTGGTAATATTGTAACATATAACCTGGTGCAATCAAAGAACAATCAGTATCTTCAGCAACATCATGATTGCTAAAATTTTACAGTGACTTTTGTTATAATTGTATGCAGCTCTTTTGGCAATTTCTATCATGTCTTTTGATGCAATTCAGTTTGACTTGAAGGTAGTTTGTCAGTGTGTCCAATTATAAATGAAAAAGGTCAATTGATAAAATTAACTTACCGATGCACTCTTCGAGTCAGGGAACATTTCTTTTGCTAATTCTTAGAAGTGATCAGCAATAGTTGCGGGCAAATTGTGTTCGGCAACAATTTGGCAGAATAAAATCTCCGCTTTTGTCACTTTTTATTCTGCAGACTTAATCTTTATGACCAGTGTTGTTAATCTTACTTTCAAAAAGTAATTAATTACAGTTAAAAAATACTTCTCCCAAAAAGTTATTGAGTTAGGAACTCAGTTACCTGAATGTAAGAGCAATTAGTTACTTGGCAAAGTAAATGGTGTTACCTTTGTTGGTTTTTTAAAAATGAAAAAAAAAAAACAAAACAAACTAGGCCTGCAAGCAGGACTGAACGGGCCCTCGCAATCTAGCGCAACTCGGACGTCACGCAACTCGGACTGTGTGCAGGTCAGGGTGGTGGCAGATCCTCCTCTCTAATCATCTCATTAGAACCTAACATGCTCGAAAGTCGCCTATTTACATTCCCACACCCAAGAGATAAAAACCCCTATTGGAGAGAGTACTACAAAAAAGGAGCCACTACTGAGCTGTGCAGCCAAGCCCTTATTCAAAACCAAAATTAATCTTCTAACTGGGCCAATTCGACCAAGTGTGCCAACTATTGTGGCTCTATAAGCTCCCTGAGTCTCTGAAAAAAAATATTTCCTTTAAATGGCGAACAAAGGGTCGTCACGGCAACAGACAGAGACACGTGGACATGGGCCGTAAAAAAGTATTTTAATAGGTCTTGAAACTACAATGACCAACATGAAAAGAACTGGACATGTTTTGGAAAAACGAGTGACTTTCTATCGCCACTAGTTGGCGCTGTAGGGTTGATGCAAATGACCCCTACAAGGCCCTTCAGGGTATGACTCTCAACAAGCACGGGAAGTTTGGCGCAGATATCTTGTATATCTGCCGAGTTATGACTGTTCAAAGTTTTTGGAGAGAAAAACTGTTGACAGTCATTTTCACTTTCCTGTTTGGACCCCTCCGCTTCAACGAAACTTCAATATTTTTCATCAGGCACCTGAAGACAGGTCTTAAGGTTTCCCTTATGCAGGTTTGAGGTAGATTGATTTTTTCCCTTTAGAGGAGGAGTGTGTCCCGTAAAAAAGGGCATTTCCTGTTCCCACTAGGAGGCGCCAGGCACAAATGGTAAATTTTCAATCCAGTCCTGCTCAGGCTGGTATACCTCACACACATGCCAGATTTAAAATAGATTGAACGTTGTATGAGGGAGTTATCAGTCATTTTCCGAATTCGGTGTTTTGGCGAAAAAATGGAAGAATTTGGCGCCCCGCCCAGGTCAGGCCCGTGAATGAAAACACACCATTTTGATAACTTAAGATTTCATATGCCTCATGAACAGTCTCACCAATTTTGAGAATGATCAAACTAATTCCCTAGGTGCCAAGGTGTAAAATGTGCACACTGTAAATCGATAAAAAGTTCACATTCAATCCAAAATACCCGATTTCCTGTAGGATTTGGAATGTGTGTGCAAGAGACTTTTTGGAGCAGTTTTGCACAAAGTTTTGACTCTCCAAATTTCATCACTCTATGTTAGAAAAACCTAAATGGAGAGGCCTTTTTGAAAATTTCAAGGGGGCGCCGCTGAGCCATTTTGTTAAATTGTTTCGTAACGTTGCAAGATTATCGAACGTTATCCAAAGCCGCATGTATGTGCAAATTTTGGTGAGTTTTTATGCATATTCAAGCCTCCAAATGTAAACTCTTACTGTGAACCCATGAAAATTTCACATTCGATCCAAAATACCCGATTTCCTGTTGGATTTGGAATATGGGTGCAAGAGACTTTTTGGAGCAGTTTTGCATAAGGTATCTACTCCCCAAATTTCCTTGCTCTATGTTGAAAAAACCCAATAGGAAAGGCCTTTTTTAAAACTTCTTTCTGTCGCCACTAGTTGGCACTGTAGAGTTGATGCAAATGACCCCTACAAGAACCTTCAGGGTATGACTCTCAACAAACACGGAAAGTTTGGCGCAGATATGTTGCATATCTGCCGAGTTATGACTGTTCAAAATTTTTGGCGAGACAAATTGTTGACGGTCATTTTCACTTCCAGTTTGGACCTCTCCGCTTCAACGAAACCTCAATATTTTTCATCAGGGACCTGAACACATGTCTTGAGGCTCCCCTGAAACAGGTTTGAGGTCAATAGATTTTTTTCCCTTGGAGGAGGAGCCTGTCTCGTAAAGAAGGCCATTTCCTGTTCCCACTAGGGGGCGCCAGGCCTAATGGGTAATATGTCAATGCAGTCGTGTTCAGGCTGGGATATCTCATATACATGCTAGAAATGAAAAAGATTGAACGTTGTATCACGGAGTTTTTAATCATTTTCTGAATTTGGTATTTTGCCCAAAAATGGCCGACTTTGGGACCACGCCCAGGTCAGACCCTTGAGTGAAAACTCACCATTTTGAAAACTTAAAATCTCATATGTCTCCTGAATAGTCTGACCAATTTTGAAGACGATCCAACTATTTTCTTCAGCGACAAGGTCTCAAATGTAAATCGATAAAATTTCACATTTGATCCAAAATTTCCGGCTTCCTGTTGGGTTTGGAATATGGGTGCAAGAGACTTTTTGGAGCAGTTTTGCACAATGTATCGACTCGCCAAATTTCATTGTTCTACGCTGAAAAAACCTAATAGGAAAGGCCTTTTTGAAAATTTCAAGGGGGCGCCACTGAGCCATTTTGTTAAATTTTTTTGTAGATTATCAAAATTTACGCAAAGTTGCATGTATGTGCAAATTTTGGTGAGTTTTCGTGCATGTTCAGGCCTCCAAATGTAAACTCCAACTGTGAACCGATAAAAATTTCACATTTGATCCAAAATATCCGATTTCCTGTTGGATTTGGAATATGGGTGCAAGAGGCTTTTTTGAACAGTTAGGCATAAGGTATCTACTCCCCAAATTTCATTGCTCTACGTTGAAAACCTGAGAGGAGAGGCCTTTTTGAAAATTTTAAGGGTCAAGGGGGCGCCACTGAGCCATTTTTTGACATTTTTTCAAAACGACACAAGATTATCGAATTTTACGCAAAGCCGCACGTATGTGCAAATTTTGGTGACTTTTCGTGCATGTTCAGGCCTCCAAATTGGCCATTTTCATTTGCCCTGAAAAAAGAAGAATAATAATAATAATAATAATAATCCTTTGCAAAACAATAGGGCCTTCGCACGCTCAGTGCTCGGGCCCTAAAAACAAAGTAACCTTTGCGATGTTTGTAAGTCATTAAATGTTGTGAGTCAACCGTTAAAGTTGTGTAAATTGCTCCCGTTTTTGCATTGCATTTGCATTCGGTCTACTTTCGACATGTGAAAGTTTTAAAACTGTTTCATCATTTAAAGATAGATTCAAGTCAACATTTTGCCGATCTAGGAGTATTTTGGATAAAAAAATACTTATGTTAGCTAGGAAGGTTCACTACTACAGAGCTGTAAGATGTGCTTTAATGCTTTTGCACACTAACGGTATTTACAATAATTAAACCAATTACAGTGCTGCTCGAAAGTTTGTGAACCCCACAGCGATGGTCAGATTTTTTGTAAAAAAAACTAAAATAACCTTATTAAATGTTAAGTTATACCCAAATCCACAATACTGACATTCCAAATAATGGACTGAAACAAAAGAAATAGTTATATTGTCATTCTTTATTGAACAAAAGTGGTTGATTTAAGAAAAACTCAGATATCATGTGTGCAAAAGTTTGTGAACCCCTTCAGTTAATAGGATATTGCGCCTCCTTTTGCAGAGATTACCTCAACCAAACGGTTTCTGTAGTGACTAATCAGCCTCTCACATCTACTTTGGGGGATTTTTGCCCATTCTTCCTTGCAGAACGCAGTCAGTTGAGAGAGGTTTGATGGGCGTCTGGCATGAACTGCTCGCTTCAGGTCCCGCCACAGCATTTCAATGGGATTTAGGTCAGGACTTTGACTGGGCCAGTCCAGAACACGAATCTTCTTCTTTTTCAGCCATTCCTTGGTTGTATTGCTGGAATGCTTTGGATCATTATCATGTTGCATGATCCACCTTCTGCCAAGCTTTAACTTCAAAACAGATGGCGTCAGGTTATGTTCTAGGATTTGACATTTTCCTCAGAATTCATGATTCCCTGGACTATGTGGAGTTGTCCAGGTCCTGAGGATGAAAAGCAAGCCCAGATCTTGACATTCCCACCTCCATGCTTCACTGTTGGGAGAAGGTTCTTTTGGTGGTATGCAGTGTTGACTTTTCGCCAGACATGGCGGTTTTGGTTGTGACCAAACAGTTCAATTTTGCACCTACATCAGTTGATGAAAACTCTTTTTAATTTAGTCTCGACAACACAACTGTTAAAAAAAAAAAAAAAAACTACTGAATTGATTGATTAGGAAATCAGGTTGAAATAATAGAAAATTCCAAAATGTTGAGGGGGTTCACAAACTTTTGAGCAGCACTGTATGTGTGTTTAAAACTAGGTGTTATGATTATGTTTTCTCATGTAACAGTCTATTCGCTTGTGCTTTAGTGCTTATACAATGAAAAGAGTAAGGTTTCTGTTTTCAGTAAACGTCACCATAATGTTTCATTCACGGTTTCTGTTCTCAGTAAACGATACCATAACAGCTGTCTCTCGGTAAACGAAACTTACGCATGTGCAATGAATGCTCTCCCACTTGTCAATAAAACACGCGACCCCCAGGGAGGGGGCTGAGAGAGACACACTGACCTTGCGAATGAGCGTATTACCCTGTCAGCCCTCTCCCTGGTGGCTGCCGGTGAAACTCAGGATTCCGTCTCCTGTCTGATCCTTGCCTTCGTCCTCCTCTTGGTCTTTGTTATTTTGCTAGATACAAGTAAATTTAGACCTAACAAGAGCCTTTCTGAGAAGTCTACTGCTTTAAAATGGCGGCTGTTTACCAACGCCGCCGAGTCTGTCATTGCGCATGTAGTTCTATATGCATGTGATATCTGGCGTAGATTGTAGGCTGTCGGCTACATTTAGGAAATATTGGAGCCACCTTGCCTAGCATCGCGTTTGCTACAGCGTCACAACAAACACTCTTCTCTCTCCGTGTCTCTGACTTTTCTTGCGCCATTCAACCAACGAAATGCATAGTAACTAACGCACATTGTTTCGTTGCCGAAACGGTGACAAAATCCGAACGGAGAAAAAAAAGACGTAATGCACGTAAAACGTACAGATTTTGAACGTACGGCATACACATTTAAAAATCAGTGCTCACTTGTACAAATTACCCCGAAACCGTACAATTTGACAGGTATGTAACTAAACCGGGGGTCAGCAACCCAGGGCTCTGGACCTGCATGTGGCTCTTTAGCGCTGCCCTAGTGGCTCCCTGGAGCTTTTTAAAAAATGTTTTAAAAGGGAAAAAGATGGGGTAGGGTAATATATTTTTTGTTTTAATATGGTTTCTGTAGGACGACCAACATGATTCATATTCATTAACATTGTGATGAAGTTAAATTTGAGGCGGCATCGTACAACAGAGTGTTCACGTGGGGCGTCGTTCTCTATAGGATTCACTGCAGGGAAAATAAACTGTATTTTCTGCACAGTGAGGCGCACCTAAAAGTCTTACATTTCTCAAAAGCCCACTGTGCGCCTTAAAACCCGGTGCGCCTTATACTACATATGAATCAATATTGAGCCGCAAAAGGTCTCACAGCAACTCGGAGCGCAGCTCCATCTAATGAATGCATAATGTAACTCCAGCCTCTACTTTAGTGTCCATTCTATGCGCCTTATACCGTATTGGCCCGAATATAAGACTGTGTTTTTTGCATTGAAATAAGACTGAAAAAGTGGGGGTCGTCTTATATTCACGGTCTAGGCGTTATACCCATTCACGATGCTAGATGGCGCCAGATATCATTGAAGCGATGTTCTGTCATGACAGATCTCAGCTACTCTGAAGTTTAACCACTTTGCATTATTTTATTGCAATGTTTTTCCTTATTCAGATTTGTTTCAAAACTACAGTTACAGTTAGACCTCACTTTGATGGTTATTGCAGTTATTGCAGTTTTGTTGTTTTATCACAATAGCTTGGTTTATGGTAAATGGTGTTATACTTATGTAGCGCTTTTTCCACCTTTCAAGGCGCTCAAAGCGCTTTACACTATCTCTCCATCCACCTACTGGTGACGCAGCACCAGGAGCAATGTGGGGTTCAGTGTCTTGCTCAAGGACATTTACATTTCAAAAACCAGAAGCCATTCATTTACGAATGTGATTGCACTTTAGTTGACATATTTAAATGTTCAGATATTAAGATTTAAATGAGGCAAAATAGCATGCTTTTTCTCTCAAATATATTGTTATAATCATTTGTTTCAGATGTACTGTAATTATTTTCTGTATAAAAAATAATTTGGTGTTCATAAAGTCTTTTTTTTCAAACTTGAGTCTTGAAAAAGAGGGGGTCATCTTATAATCAGGGCCGTCTTCTACTCGGGCCAATACAGTAATGCGGTGCACCTTATATATGATTTTTTTTTTTTTTTAAATAGCCCATTCATGAAGGTGCGCCTTATAGTGCGGAAAATACGGTAATCATGAAGGCTTATTATGTATTTGTAGCCAACATATCGGTAGTCATTTTGATTATAGGCTAATTTAGCTAATGTAGATACATACAGCATGTGTTGCTTTCATTATAAGCCTTTAAACTTTTGCAGCTCCAGACATATTAGTTGGGTTTTTTTTTTGGTCCAATATGCAGAGGCGTAGCCTCCCATTAGGCATACGCAGGCGATTGCCTAGGGCCCCCAGCCAGCAGGGGCCCCCAGAGGGCCAACAGATTTTGCACGCAAAGGTTTAGCACACTCAGCTTCACCGCACTGTCGTAGTTACAAGTATTAGAAAAGATTCAATACCATGGAATAATTCGGCAGATTATCCAACAATTCTATTTTCAGGCCTAATGAGCATATGTGTTTAAGCAAGTCCAATAAGTTTTAACACTACATGTATGTGCAAATAGTGATTCCCCAAGAACTTTATGTAAAGTCCTTGCTGTTATACTTTGTGTTGGTTTTCACAGGCCACCTCATTATTCATGTGACTACTTAAAGAAATGGTGATTTTTCCAAGAAAGTCTATTAATGGGTCTATCGTATTCCTCGTTGAATACTCTATAAGGAAAATATAACATATATGCATCTAAAATAATCATAAACGATTTTATTAGCAATTTTCATACTCCTTTTAGCAAGGTTCCTTGGGTATGCGGTATGCCGCTGCGTACTTTCCCATAGCAACCAATCCTGTTACTTCACAAGCGCTGCATATTCTGAGAACGAGAATAGGCGTAAGCGTAAGGTGCGCATTTCGAGCAGAGTACGGCCACCCCACCTTTTAGAGGATTAATCTGTGCGTCCATGAACGAATGTAAGTATTTCCTCTTCATGCCATAAAGTTCTTATGATAAGTTAGAGCCGTTATCAGCGCTCGGCTGGTTGATCTCACTCGTTCTCGCTGCGTCGAGGAGAGCGTTCTTTACATTATATTCGCATTGCACATTTGCTTTAAGAGGGAAGGTGTTAGTCTAGCATCTTAAAATGATGTTGTACATCCATGTTGTCCATCCAGTGTAAAGTGCTTAGTTTTCGCCACTTTTATGGCCAAGATGACCGCACTCGACCCCCCCCACCTTCGTGTTCATTTTACTGCACAAATATGTATGTGTGTCACGTGACTCAGAGTGAGAGTGGGCGGGGATCAGGCCTTTTTTTAATTGGCAAAATGAAGTTATCCGTCTGGAAATGAAAAAAGAAAGAAAAAAAAGCAGAAGAGGAGAAAAGGAAGCAAGACAGCGGTGAGTGTACTATGTTACTGTAGTTTTATGTCCTAATGTAGTAGAAGCCGGGCACTTTGAGTGTCCTAAAAAGCGCTCTATGAAGGTGAGGCGTTATTAGACTTTTATTAAATATGCTATTACTCCAAGTCCAACTGTCTCCCTTACTTGCACATGCTCAAAGGGCCCCATGTTGCCTGGGGCCCCCGGGGACCCTTGCTACGCCTCTGCCAATATGGCTCTTACAACATTTTGGGTTGCCAACCCCTGAACTAAACCATCCGATTCATGTAATGACGCAGTTCGCCTGTGGGTGTCGCTGTACACTCAAATGCGAGCAGAACAGCTCGCTTTTAAACTATTATAAGTGCTTCACCTAACATAAACTCAACATCGATGTATTTGCAGTCGTAACATTGAGTAATCTCTAAATGCCACCAAAGCGCGTGTTTCTAAATTCAGTCATGGAAAGACACGATGTGTTCTTTTGGAAAAACTTTGGCGCGTCCTCCTACACGTACACACATGGCGTTCACATGAGTCAAGTGTCAAGAGGTCAGAGTTCAGGCCAAGCCCGACGCCCGACTTGACACAGACGCCTGTTCATGTACAAGAAGGGGAGGAGGCAGAAACTCAGGGAGGGGAAAAGCAGACATGTCATATTTACTGTCTTTGCAAGTAAGAGCCCAGGTGCGAACCGTAATACGTATGTCGGTTGATGTAACCTCCGGCCTCTAAGGCGTGCGAGCCCGGGCCTCGCCTGATCCTGGCCGCTGACACCGACGTGCGAAATCACCGGACGCGATGGAGAGGAGGGCGCCTCGCCGCGGGGTCGCGTTGACTCAAACAAAGAAACACTGTTAGCAGCCGCGGCTTGTGTGTTTGCTGTCAGACCAGCAATTACACAGAGGTCAAGCATATTTGATGCAAAACCGTTTTCCCATACAAAAGATGGGAAGTGGAATTGAACCAAGGGTGTCTAACTCATATTTGTTACGGGTCGCATTGTAATCTATCGTACGGCCACTACGTCAATTAATCTGATCAAATAAATGGTGTTATGGTGTTATACTTGTATAGCGCTTTTCCACCTTTCAAAGCGCTCAAAGCGCTTTACACTACATCGCCATCTACCTACTGGTGACGCAGCACCAGGAGCAACGTGGGGTTCAGTATCTTGCTCAAGGATACTTAGGCGAGTTCATCAGGGCAGAGAATCGAACCCACAGCCTCTGGGTTGGGGGACAACTACTCTACTGCTGAGCCACGCAATCCAAAATTAACAACCATTTTGATCGTCAATTCATTGTTAATTGTCATTGTTGACCTAAAAAGTGTCGAAATTCAAATTTTTGAGTCTCTTAATAGCAATTATTGACTTATTTAAAAAAAAAAAAAAGTATTAACATTAAAAAAAAGTTTTCAATTAAAATGGAAAAAATGTTCTTCTGATTTAATTTAAAAAAGTAGAGTTAATTAATTTTTTATATACATATAAAAGCAAAAAATGAGAAAAATCCAACCTTCAAATATAGCTTTTAAAAATTTCTGTTCATCTTGAATTTTTATAATTACTGTTTTAATTAAATTAAAAAAAAAGGAAAATGGTTATTTTTGTTTTAACTTTGTTTTTACATTTTTAAATTTAAAAAAATCTTATTTACATGAAAAATAATAAAAAAATAAATATTTCTTTTTCAATTAAGAAATATATATATATATATATTTTTTTTTTTTTTTCAAAATTACAGCTGATTTTTGGGGGGCATTTTCGGTTGACTTCCTGTTGATTTTTGGGCATTTCTTTGTGGCTTCTTCTTGATTTTGGTCACTTTCTTTTAATTGGCATTTCTTGGACTTTCCCTGTTAATAAGGCCCCTAATTACATTTTTTTTTTCATATACATAATACACTTACATAAGTTCCCTATAAAGTGTTAAAAGGAAGGAACAAAAAAAATGCATGAATTATTTTTTTCAATGTTCTTAAAAATCTGTAAAAATCTTAACAATCTGTAATTTTGCTCTTTTTAGCAAAAAAACAATGCGAATGATTTGCTTTCGCGGGCCACACAAAATCATGTGGCGGGCCGGATCCGGCCCCTGAGCCTTGAGTTTGACACCTGTGCTATACACCAATTCCACTCATTGGCCGCCATTGAGGGCAATAGACTGACAGGGGGCTGTAAATCTCGGCCGATAATTTAGCGACACTAACCATTTTTTATATTCATCAGACCACAAACTGGCCCTTTTTTTATGTGACGTGATGCATAAACCCATATTAACACGTGAAGCGTATATACAGGAAACACGCGGAGGGTAAAAGAAAGAGGGAAAACATATGGAGGGATTGAATTTTCACAGTCAGACGAGCGAGTGCCGCGGGAATCTTTTCGACGTACGTTTGTAGAGAATGGGAGCATCGCAGCAGGATCTTGGCCCGGGCCGCGGCCTCGTCTCGTCTGCCCGGCGGGGTGCTTTCCTGAGCTGGCTGCCCAGGGGAGGGGCACCTGCGAGCAGGCACGATCACTGGTCAAGAGGAGGGCCCGGCGGGCGGGGGTATGGAAAAGACACTCGCTTGTTCCAGGAAACGGACATCTGTTGGATGTATGAAATCCTCAGGTAGAGCGAAAGGACATCCCGCTCCTGTTCTACTCTCCTATTCCAAGCTAGCAGCTAATGACGCTATCTGAGGATGAAATCAGAAGTTTTTGTTGTCGAGCAGAACAGGAGTTATGATTGGAGCAGGCCGCTTGGCGCTGGCCACTACCAACACACGCAGAGTTTATAGATAGGCCGGCCTGCCAACTGACACAATATTTTCCATCCATTTTGTCAGGCAAATGTATTTGAAGTTTATCAGGCACTCAGTCATCCTAGCAGACTCGAGGGAGGATTTAATCATCTGATATCTTGAGTTTTTATAACACAGGCACGTTGACATTAATATGCCACCAAGAGTCATTGTTGGACATCCTCAGTCTCCGCACGGGTAGAGTCCTCTATTTTTTACTGACTGGCACTGAAACATGATTATTCACTGCAAGGTAACAGACGCAGGGGCGGATCTTGAATAATGTTGATGGGCTGGAAAGAGGGCGGCAGGAACTATTCATCGATTTTTTGGGGAGGGGGCAATGACACAATATTCTGTAACGATTTGATTCGAGGGCCTTTGATCGATCTAATACAAAATTATTTAGACATTTAAGTTATTTAACCCAATCAGTTGCGATTTACCTAAAGCAAAAAAATATATGTGGTGGAAAACACTCAGGTGACTTGAAGTTCTGCTCCGAGACCACCAATTTGGCCAACTTTCAAAATTGTCCGATATGTTCGTGTGAGTGATACATCATTGGAAAGCTTAAAATCTCAATTTTCTGGGGGAAGAAATTGGTTATTTAAAAAAATAAATTAATTAATTAAACAGCAAAACGCTATCTGGAGGTGAGAGCACGCGAGAGCAGAATTACAGACGCCATGACCTTAACGAAATATTATCACGTACTTACCTTGTTTCGATCCAAAAACTCCATGTAGCAAGTATCACTGAGTGTCAAGACACAGCTGTGAATGCCCACACCTGGATTTTTGGGGGATTTTATGGGTGAAACATGGTAATATAACAAGTGTCGCAATGCAGAAATCACAGACATCAAGGAGTGGTCGAGATTTTCTTTTTCATATATTTACCCTTTTAAACGTTTTTTTTTTCTCCAATTTTTCTTTGTTTGAATCGATTATTTATCATCTAACATATCGGAGAAAATGCGACAGTAACAAAAAATATACAATTGAATAGAGGTGTGCGAAATTTCCGATTCTTAGATTATTCGCGATTCGGCTGTGGAAGATTCGAAAACGATTCACAAACATCCAAATTCTGATTATTGAAATATGTCAAGTAAAGCGGAAGTAAAACACACTCAGTGCGCCGCGCGGTCTTCGGGAGGCAATGAGGAACGGAGCGAGAGTAGCTAAACGTCATGCTTGTCATTACCCGGCCCCTCGGGTAATGCCAATGCTCAACTCACGGCTCTAGCTCAAATCATGTCGCGAGATAAAAAAACAACAAGATATCTGACTGCTGCCGACAGCTGCTACAAAGTACATCCACATAATGTTAAGGTAGATATCATATTTATATAGGACTAGATGCAAAATAGACTCAGTGGCGATAGCAGCACATGTGCAGAAAGCTAAATGCAGGCGCTAGTAAATGGCCACCATCTTAAAGCAGTAGACTTCCCTGCAAGGCTGTTGTAGCGAACCTTCCAAGCGAACCTGATTAACTTTTTATCTAAAATACTCCTAAATCGGTAAAATATTGACTTGAATCTATCTTTAAAATAGTTTTAAAACTTTCACAGTTCGAAAGTAGACAAAAGGGAAATTATGGACTAACAGGAGCAATTTTAACAACTTTAACGGTTGATTCACAACATTAAATTAATTGAATGTAGTTTAAAGCTGCTGATACAGAATGGGGGTTTGAGTATATTATTTATTGTTTTTAACTGTTAACTTCATAATGAAATAGCCGTTTATTTAAGCCTGCGAGGCTTTTTACAGTTTTTGTAACTAATGTACAAAACATTAGCAGCTAATAGCGCGGGGGGAGGGGGGGGTGTCATCAATTATCGATTTATAATCGGATCGTAGCCTCTGAAACGTAATCGTAATTGAATCGTTAGGTGATTCCCACCTCTACAATTAAGCCATAGTTATGAGGTAGATATCTGTGACTTTTTTACAGACAGCATTTTTTTTCATTGTGATGAAATTTGTTTAAAAGTTTAAAATATGCTAGTGAATAATTTTTCAGAGTTGTTTTTTTTTTTTTTAACTAAATATTAGACGTCGATTAATGATTCTAAGCTAAAAATGACAGACATTTTGAATAATAAATATAATTAATTACCTCTGTTTTATGGCTGGGTTGAAACAAACCCAGTTGCCAGTGTCTGTAAACGGGGGTTTCCAGAGTAAAACGGACAAGTTCGGGGGCTTAATGTGACATGAATCTGCTATGGCAGCATATTGACATATTGTTCCATCAAACACAACAGTTGTTTCGGCTTAAAATGCAGCAATTTATTTTAAAGAGGTGTGCTAGAGCAGAAAGTGCTTTTTCACTCTTGTCTGTGTTTTCTGCCATATATAAATAAAATACAAATCAGTTTTGATGTGTATGGCAATTTTATTGATGAAACTTTGATTAAATATTTTAATGATTTGATTTTTTTTTTTAACAAAACACCAGATTGAAATTATAATCATTTTAACAGAATTACATTCAATTGTGTTTAACATCGATATTTTTTAAAATGTACGAAAAAGTATTAGGGCCAAACAAAGAAAGGGGGAAAAAAATTGGACTACGGGCGTAAAGTCATAGTATTACGAGATTTAAAGATAAGCAATACATGTAGTATATTGTAATATTATGAAATTAAAACCGTAATATTACAAGAAAAAGTTGAATTATTACAAAATTAAAGTTGTTATATGGCGAGAAAAAAGTGATGTAACAAAAACTAAGTAATAGATTGTAATTTTACAAAATTATAGTTGTACTACCGAAAAAAAATGTCATATTACAAGATTAGTCGTAATATTACGAGAAAGTCTTTATACTACAGATTGCTAATCTCGATAATTTAGCTGCAATGTACTTGATGTAACGTTAACCACCTCCTTTTTTATAGCTTTGCTAGCATAGTGAACTGAGTAACAAAAAATGCTAAATTAGTTATGAAAATATACAGAAAAATTGCATGTGTATGGAAATTTTTTGCAAATTCCCATAACATTGCTAACATAATGAACAGAGAAAAAAATGCCAAATTAATTATGAAAAACTACAGAAAGTTTTTAACCTTACTTGTATGTGTATGGAGATTAACAAAATAAACACTAATAAAAAAACGTAAGTAGTTGTAAAAAAGCTAGCCTATGTGCATGATCTAATAGCTTTGCTAACATAGTGAATTGAGTCGCGAAAACATGCTAAATTAGTTCTAAAAACTACAAAAAAGGAAATTAAATCCATGCCATGTGTATGGAGAATTTTTGCCTGATCTTATAGCTTTGCTAGTGAATTGAGTAACAAAAAAAAAAAAAACAATAATAGGTAAATTACAGGTCTAATGTTATTAAATGTATTGATGTCCAAATAGCTTCACCAACATAGACAACCGAGGAACTAAAACGTTTTTTGTTTTTTTTTGCTATCGATAAGCATATGTTACCTACTTTGATTAGTAGAAAGAAGTTTTGCTTTTTTATTTTTCAGTAATTATTTACGTTTTTTTGAAAATGTTAGTTTTAATATTTGCTTTTGAAGTTGGCACAAGACATTTTATCCACTAATCATTCTGATAACTGTTAACATCAAACAATCTTTTGCCCACTGGATGCGACTGAATTACAAATTGCCGACTCATCCGCGAACCCGGCGATTGATCTTCGTGCACTCTTCAATTGAAGAAGAAAAAAAAACAGCGACCCCAGGTGTTCTTAGCAGGGAACTACTACTGTATTATTATTCATCAAACCGCAAACAACATGGTGTCTATCATCGAGGATTAAGTAGATTTCCGTGGCCGTTTTTTTTTTTCATGCCCGTGATTCGAAAATCACCTCCCTGGCGCTTTGTCGAAATACATTCCTTTGAAATGGACAAAGTTTCTGAGATAGCGGCGTTTGTGTGCGAAACGTGCATGGATATTACATTAAGTCCTCAACAGGAGCACCCCCTGTGGTGGGAGCGCACACAGCTGTGGATGATAAGTGCAAAGGGAGCGTTGCGCTGAGCGGTAGCCAGGTAAATGAAAACACATGCCATGACCGCAGAAAAGCCTCAGCGATGTAGACGAATCAAGAAAAACTCGCGAATCTGCTTCACTCCTCCCGATTGCATCATTTTCTAACTTTCAATTGAATGAAATCACTCAAACAAAGTTGGAAAAAGAATGTATATTATGTTATTGAATGTCATTTGAGAGTCAATAGAGCTTAATGGTTTTACGGTCTGGGACGGAAAAACACACTGACCCAGATACAGTAGCGGTGTGTCATCAGACAATGAATTGTGACATTGAGCCGCTGATGAAATTAAAATTTCGAATAAATCATTAGTCATTAACTATGCCGTAAAAATGTGAGTTGATTAATTTATGTTGTATTGTGTGACGTACAATTGATGCCCTGAATGTGAAAATCGTGGGTCCCCTATATTAGGAATCATAATGGATTGCTAAATTTTCACTGCCATTGACGGCAGTTGACAACCAATCCATTTGGACTGGGAGGGTTAGCAGCCATCATTTGCTATCAATCGCAGTGAAGTATGATCACTCAATTTATTCTTAAATATTTACTCGCAAAGTTTGTAATTAGCATTGTAATGACATAGTAATAACATTGTAACAAATTAACACATTGGCTGCCATTGACAATAACAGAGGGCCCCAGGCAAATTGGCTTGGACATCTGTTGCCGTCAACGGCAGTAAAACATGAGCACTTAATGCCAGCTTTCCCAAAAGAAATGGATTTATTTTTGTTTCTAAGTATTTAGTAGCAAAGTGCCCTTTTAATTAGCATTGTAATGACTTAGTCATAACATTGTAACAAATTTAATAACGTATTGGCAGCAAATGACAGCAACAGAGGGCCCCAGTCAAATTGGATTGGACATTTGTTGACGTCAATGGCTGTGAAACATGATCACTAAATGCCTGCCTTCTCAGCTGAAATGAATTTATATGTATTTTCAAGTATCAACTAGCAATGTTCCATTTTAATTACAAAGTAATGACGTTGTAATAACATTTCAACAAATTTGTTAACTCACTAGCTGACATTTTTGACTGGGAGGCTCCAGACAAATTGGATTGAATGTCTGTCGCTATCAATAGCAGTGAAACATCATCACCCAATGCCAGCTGTCCCATTTTAAATGAATCGCCAGCCTGATGTTAAACATCAGTTTTACTGGCTTTTACCTTCAAAAACAGGTATCGTGACGGTTAAAGAAAACTAAACTATAATTAAATATAAACCTGAATTCAAAAAAACACATTAAAAAACAATTCTTCAAGCTGAGCTAAATAAGGGCATTTTGCCCCTAAAATCTGACACATTACAAGTATTTTTTAAATTTATTTATCTTCTCGCACCAGTGACGAGTGATTTTGCTGATTTTTACTTTTTAAATCATATTGTTATTGTTTTTTTTCCCCCAAAACTTTTGCTCTACTTATAAGCTTACTTCGGGCTAAAAAGCACAAATGAGCTGCTCAAGTTGTCCGATCACATGATCGGAAACCGGGCCGAGCAGGCCATTTTTCAGAAGATCAGAATCGGGTGAAAAGGATCGGGATTTTGATTTAATCATTTTTTTTAAGGGCTAAAAAGTAACAATATAATCCTGAAATACAACGGCATTGCCAAAATAAACAAAAACATATACGTTTTATACTCTGCAACACTCCCGGAAAAAGCCCGGAAAAGTAACATGTTTGGAACTTTTGTTTTTAAAAAAGTCTTAATCTTTTTTCCTGGTATCAGATCAGGACTCTGTAACGGCAAATTCTCAAAACTCTGACTCCGGTGAGAAAATATGCGTCATCAACATTTCTAGTATTTACGGTTTATATAGTGAAAACATGTGAAAATTGGAATACAATGGTACCTCTACATACAAAGTTAATTGGTTCCAGTACGTTGTTTGTAAGTCGAAATGGCTGTATGTCGAGCAGGATTTTCCCATAAAAATACAGTATAATTCCAATAATTCGTTCCACAGCCGAAAAACCTACACTGAATCCTTGATAAATACCGCTGGTACTATTAAAATGGCAATTACACATATCAAAGCAAATAAATTATAGATAAACATCGGAATAATAATATAATCATAATAATTCCTGTAATAATGTAATTAATCGGGTTCTAATGTGGCGGACGTTTTTTGCTGTGCTTGAACGCAACGCGCAGCGGTCGTGACGGAGAGAGGGAGCGGTGAGGTTGAAAGTTTACTTCTTGAGAACACAGGCAACAAACAACCGGATTGTGTTGGATAAGTTCTGAAATAAATAATAAAAACCTGACGAAGCTGGCGATTTCTTTGGTGATGTTACCACAATAATAATTGTCACCTTACCTATAAAGACTGGCGAACGGTGGTCGGAGGAGGACCGTGGAGATGTATTGTTGAGGCAGTTTACGGATGCGCACCCCACGCTCATATTTTTCTATAATTTGCGTTAGGCCAGAAAGATATTGGAAAAAACGATTCTTGCGATTTTTGGGGGGTTTGCGATATATTGCGATATTATATTGCGATATTAAAAAAACATTTATATATTTTTTTAAAGAAATTTTCACTTGATGACTTGAATAGTTGTTTGGAAAGACTTTGGATTAATCACCATCACCACAGTGTACAGTGATCCCTCGTTTTTCGCGGTTAATGGGGACCAGAACCCGCCGCAATAAGTGAAAAACCGCAAAGCAGCGCCCCCCCTCCCAAATTTTTTTTTTTTTTTTGTGTGTGTGTTTTTTGTGCTCAATGTATTTATTCAGATTTAGCATTGGAAGGAGATATATATGACATGTTTTTTCTCACTTTTTTCCCCAAATTGTTTTTAAAAATGTATAAAAATCGTTTTTAAGCACTTCAAATGTCAAAGTTATGATCAGTTTTAAACATAAATGTCCAACCAAATCATTTTTAAGAAGAATAAAGTACTGTAGTAGATAAATGCATGGCTTTATTAAATGCTTCTGTTTATCTACCATAGCTGTGACAGTTGGAGTGACATGTAGCCACACACACACACACACACACACACACATACACACACACACACACATTCATTCCAGCTCAGCTTCCTTGCAGAAACTGTTTAACAAGTTAAACGATGATTGACAGATTGCTGCCCGGCTTCTTTGGCCAGATCAAAGCCATCGTCAACTTTAATAAACAAGTGCCGCAGTGACTGAGAGGAACAAAGGGCTGGGAGAGGGAGGGTGAGAGGCTGTGCACAGAGTAGAAAGCAAGGCGTATATGGATTAAAAAAAATAAAAACTATCGCACGTGCTTGCGATGGGACTTTTGCGCACGCGAACGATATATCGTTCAGGCTTAATTTGCATCATCATTTCAATGGTAAGCGTCACCTTTTTCCTTGTTTCACCACCTGTACCGCTCACTCACTTTTTTGAAACCTGTGTTGATTTCTCTCACAAGAAAATCTGCTGTGTGTTCGTCTGCGGTGCTGTCATGTCGTCTTATTTCGAGCATATCGTCGGATGTAGAAACAAATGGCGGTTGTCGAAAAGATAGTGTGTTGAAGCGATCGTATGTTGAGGTACCACTGTATTCACTTTGCGATTTGCATTTACTACTTGCGACCTTAAAGGGAACCTCGGACTTAAAGACTTGTAGGCTCTAATAAGCCACAATTGTTCTCTTTTACTAAAATATGATATTGCCATTGATTTTAAAATCTATAATATCTAGTACATGTTTTGAGCCATAGAGGGCGGCATGCTTTAAGCGGGCAATGTACGTGACGATGGGTGATGACATAGATTGTCACTGTCACTCGACGAATACTACCGGGTTACTGCAATTCCTTCTACGCAGCGAGACGTCCAACACATTGCGCCCATCGATTAAAAGTGGCGAGTACTTACTACCGTATTGGCCCGAATATAAGACTGTGTTTTTTGGATTGAAATAAGACTGAAAAAGTGGGGGTTGTCTTATATTCGCGGTCTAGATATTATACCCATTCACGACGCTAGATGGCACCAGATATCATTGAAGCGATGATCCGTCATGACAGATCTCAGCTACTCTCAAGTTTGATCAGTTTGCATTATTCTATTGCAATGTTTTTCCTGATTCAGATTTGTTTCAAGACTACAGTTACAGTTAGACTTCACTTTGATGGTTAATGCAATTATTGCAATTTTGTTGGTTTATCACAATAGATTGGTTTATTTACATTTCAAAAACCAGAAGCCATTCATTTACGAATGTGATCGCACTTTTGTTTACATATTCATGTTCAGATATTAAGATTTGAATGAGGCAAATTAACATGCTTTTTCTCTCAAATACATTGTTATAATAATTTGTTTCAGATGTACGGTAATTATGTTCTGTAAAAAAATTACTTTGGTGTTCAAAAAGTCTTTTTTTCAAACTTGAGTCTTGAAAAAGAGGGGGTCGTCTTATATTCAGGGCCGTCTTATATTCGGGCCAGTACGATATTTGTGTTTTTATTAAGTCATTTATTACCTTTTCATTGCTTCAAGATATGTTTGCATACTTTTAAGCTTTGTGTTTTCTGCCGGTAGGTAGCTTTAAAGCAGATTGTTGATCTGTTGACTACATTAGTCCTGTAGCATATTTAAACCCTTATCTGATATTACTAAGTATTTTCTTAAGACATCTTTAGTATGCTCTGTGTGTATGCATCTAAACAAAACAAGCTGAAAGCGCACAGTAGCACTTCGGGTGTCAAACTCGCCTCTTGCAGTTTCTTGTAGTTAATTTCGCCAGTATAGCACATTTTGGCAGAACATTTTTTCCCCCCTACTCTTGTCTAGCCTCATCCCGTCTTTCCTGTTCATTTTGCTTTTGCTGCTAGTTTTGTGAAATATCGATAGTACTGTCATGCTCAGTAATGTTCCTCTCGGGTTCAAATCGAAAGGGTTGAACAGATGACATGTTTATGTTGCTAGAGTCATACTGTGGAAGCCTGGCAGCGTAACCATGTGACGTCAACAACAATGGCGACGTACTAGTTAAACTAATATTACAAATTGTATAAAAACGAACACATCGAGAGCGGTTTTCATATCAAATTATTTTAAATCATAATAATGTTTATTTTTTAAGAAGTACAACTCTTTCTATCCATGGATAAAAGTTTTTAGTTACTCCAGTAGTGCTCCCAGTAAAAAATGGAGTCTGGGGCCCTGGGTATCATTCAATTTGTTCTGTATATGTAATATGATAAGGCTGCTATTATGTAATTACTCTATATGGGATGGAAAACATACTGTAATAACCTTCCGACGGAAACCATAACTGCCATTTGTAGTTATTTTACATTGTGTAGTAATCTTCGGTATCGTGGCATGTGTTTCATTAATCTGGCAAAAAAACAAGCAATAAACTCTTATTCCAATAAATCAGCACAAGTACACGTTTTAATGTCTTGATTTATTTTGGAAGGCTCAAACATTACATGCTCATTGGAAATATTTTAGACGATCCGGAAAGTAATCACAACTCGATTTGAATAAAAAAAAACTTTATAGTCACGGTTAAGGTTACTTAATATTAGCTCTCTGTTCCCGCACCATTAAATATGGACGTTTATGGCTTTCATTAGGAATTATGAAGTCTGGAGGAGAAAATAACTGGTTTTGCAGCAAATGTCTCTACCAGACTAGAAAGCTCCGTCCAACTGTCAGTCAAAAAAATTGGGCCATGCGGGCACATTTTAACACCCACCGTCCCTTTTTCTTCCCCCTCTGTCCCTTCATCCCATCCTTCCAGCGCTCTCTCATGTAACAATATTTGCCCATGTGCGTCAATGAGCAGCGGGGTTTGCGCTAAAGTACAGTGCAGCCTTTGAGGTAGGCATACAGCGAGCTGGTTGCGGCAGAAAGATACTGAAACAGCAGCCAGCAAATATACACAAGAACAGAGAAGACCTGAGGAACTCGGTGACATGCTGACACATCCATACAAACTAACCAAATGTCAATCAAAATTTTTTGCAGAGGCGAAATAGCCAGGTGGGTGCTGTATTAAATATCACTGCTTTACATCCTTTTTTTAGCACTATATTTGCATCCAACTGGAAAGTTATTGAAAATATTGCCTCAGTTGTTATAGCAAAATTCAATGATCACATTTGTGACACCAGCAAAATCAGTGACCATTTTTAGACAATTTTATCATTGACACCTGTTTTACTTAACCATTTCAGGGTCAGAGGTCACTACAGGGGGCAACTATTCAAAAGTAGACATTAACCCTTTACAGCAGTGCTTCTCAATTATTATCTGTTATGCCCTGCCATGCCATGCTTTTTTAAAATATATATATATTTTTTAATTAAATCGTTTTCTAATTGTATTTAACGTTACAGACATAATATGTTACACTCACCCGGAGTCTTTAGTTTAGGCTTAAGGTAGGGTTATCAAATTTATCCCAATAACGGCCGTAATTAATTTTTTAAAAAATGTATCATGTTGAAATATTTAACGGAATTAATGCATGCGCTACACGACCCACTCACGCATTGTCGCGCTCAATCTGTAATGGTGCTGTTTTACCTATATAGAGAGATAAAAGGCAGCGTAAAATGAGTAAAGTGAAATTACTTAGAGTGAAAGCCTTACAATCCCTCTCTCTACGACTAGAAATATCATGGGAAGCAATGTGGGGAAGCAAGGTAGCACTTGATCTTTTCCTTAACACCTTATGTTATTTCCCAACGCAGAGAAGATATATCAATTGGTAGCACTACACACAGTCATGGTTGCACTTCCCATCATGCATTTGGGCATGGCTACAGTATCATTTACTGAAAGCTCAACAAATACACTAGATGGCAATATTTAGTCACAATATACAAAGTCACAAGTCTTTCTATCCGTGGATCCCTCTCACAGGAAGAATGTTAATAATGTAAATGCCATCTTGAGGATTTATTGTCATAATATACAAATACAGTACTTATGTACTGTATGTTGAATGTATAGTATATTCGTCCGAGTTTTATTCATTTTTTTCTTAATGCATTGCCAAAATGTATATTTCCATGCCGCTTATTCCTCACGAGGGGAAAAATTATCGGGAATGATTGGAATTGAATCGGGAGCCAAAAAAAAGCAATCAGATCGGGAAATATCGGGACTGGCAGATACTCAAACTAAAACCATCGGGATTGGATCGGGAGCAAAAAAACATGATCGGAACAACCCTAATTATAAGTATACTTCTGCCTAACATTGTGTCATTTTTTTTCTGTTAAAGAAAAAAAAGCAACATAGATCAACTTAAAATAAAGTACAGTGATACCTCGGCTCACGAACGCTTAAGCTCACGAACTTTTCGCCTCAAGAACATGAAATTCGCGAGCATATAGTCTCTGCTGGCGAACTAGTTTTCGGCGGACGAACCAAGCCACGCGGTCGGACAGCGCCACGAGAAGCTGACGCACGCTCACGGCGTCCCAGTTCGTCCCCTCCCTTTCGTTGAGTGCGGACGTGGTTTGTGTTTGATAGACATTTTGGACCATATTGAGTGTACTTTTGCTATTATGGGACCGAAAAAGAGTTACATACAGTCCTTATGGAAGGTGACTCGTGTTACCAATTCGCCCTCGACTGGTAATTGGCGGTGCTTTCAGCTTCCCACCGTCGTGAGAAGTGGACCGGCGAGTCACGTTGGCTCGTTGTCGTCGGTTGTCTTCGGTTCGCCCGATTTCCTCTCCAGAAAGGAGGCGGCGTGCATACAAACACCCAGAGGCGTCGGATGGCTTTTATTAACAACCAAAAGCATGTGGTGGGCACAGCAGTGGAGTCTACGCTAACTGCGCACTTTGCCGGTAACACTCTCCTTCCAAACAGTAACTCCCTCCCTCCCTCCTCCTCCCACTCCTCCCACTCCCATACCATCGCAAAGGTAAATAAAACAACTTTATTATACAGTACAGTTTATTTCTTTAATTATAATACAATAGCACACTTATTATACATAAAATAAGGTATATTTTTGTGTAGTTTTAAGGCTTATTTAGTAGAAAATTATGTTTTATGGGGACCTGGGAACGGATTATTCTCATTTTAATGGTTTCTTATGGGAAATAAATGTTCGGAAGACGAACTTTTCGCCTCACGCACACTTTCTAGGAACCAATTATGTTCGTGAGCTGAGGTATCACTGTACAGTGATCCCTCGCTATTTCCCTCGCTATTCTCCCTCCCTCTCTCTCCTTGCTCTTTGTTGGTCAGGCAGCGAGTGCACTGGAGTTGCTTATTAACTCATTTGCTCCCAAAAACGTATAAATACGTTCTATTTTTAATTGCTTCAGTGTCCCAAAAAGGAATTTATACGTCTTTTGCGTTTTTTTTTTTTCACAATCAGCATCTACAGGTTCCCATGTACAGTGCCTTGCAAAAGTTTTCGGCCCCCTTGAATCTTGCAACCTTTCGCCACATTTCAGGCTTCAAACATAAAGATATGAAATTTAAGTTTTTTGTCAAGAATCAACAACAAGTGGGAAACAATCGTGAAGTGGAACAACATTTATTGGATAATTTCAACTTTTTTAACAAATAAAAAACTGAAAAGTGGGGCGTGCAATATTATTCGGCCCCTTTACTTTCAGTGCAGCAAACTCACTCCAGAAGTTCAGTGAGGATCTCTGAATGATCCAATGTTGTCCTAAATGACCGATGATGATAAATAGAATCCACCTGTGTGTAATCAAGTCTCCGTATAAATGCACCTGCTCTGTGATAGTCTCAGGGTTCTGTGTAAAGTGCAGAGAGCATTATGAAAACCAAGGAACACACCAGGCGGGTCCGAGATACTGTTGTGGAGAAGTTTAAAGCCGGATTTGGATACAAAAAGATTTCCCAAGCTTTAAACATCTCAAGGAGCACTGTGCAAGCCATCATATTGAAATGGAAGGAGCATCAGACCACTGCAAATCTACCAAGACCCGGCCGTCCTTCCAAACTTTCTTCTCAAACAAGGAGAAAACTGATCAGAGATGCAGCCAAGAGGCCCATGATCACTCTGGATGAACTGCAGAGATCTACAGCTGAGGTGGGAGAGTCTGTCCATAGGACAACAATCAGTCGTACACTGCACAAATCTGGCCTTTATGGAAGAGTGGCAAGAAGAAAGCCATTTCTCAAAGGTATCCATAAAAAGTCTCGTTTAAAGTTTGCCACAAGCCACCTGGGAGACACACCAAACATGTGGAAGAAGGTGCTCTGGTCAGATGAAACCAAAATTGAACTTTTTGGCCACAATGCAAAACGATATGTTTGGCGTAAAAGCAACACAGCTCATCACCCTGAACACACCATCCCCACTGTCAAAAATGGTGGTGGCAGCATCATGGTTTGGGCCTGCTTTTCTTCAGCAGGGACAGGGAAGATAGTTAAAATTGACGGGAAGATGGATGCAGCCAAATACAGGAACATTCTGGAAGAAAACCTGTTGGTATCTGCACAAGACCTGAGACTGGGACGGAGCTTTATCTTCCAACAGGACAATGATCCAAAACATAAAGCCAAATCTACAATGGAATGGTTCAAAAATAAACGTATCCAGGTGTTAGAATGGCCAAGTCAAAGTCCAGACCTGAATCCAATCGAGAATCTGTGGAAAGAGCTGAAGACTGCCGTTCACAAACACTCTCCATCCAACCTCACTGAGCTCGAGCTGTTTTGCAAGGAAGAATGGGCAAGAATGTCAGTCTCTCGATGTGCAAAACTGATAGAAACATACCCCAAGCGACTTGCAGCTGTAAGTGAAGCAAAAGGTGGCGCTACAAAGTATTAACGCAAGGGGGCCGAATAATATTGCACGCCCCACTTTTCAGTTTTTTATTTGTTAAAAAAATTTAAATTGTCCAATAAATGTTGTTCCACTTCACGATTGTGTCCCACTTGTTGTTGATTCTTGACAAAAAAATTAAATTTCATATCTTTATGTTTGAAGCCTGAAATGTGGCGAAAGGTTGCAAGATTCAAGGGGGCCGAATACTTTTGCAAGGCACTGTATCTGAGATAGAATGCAGATGGGATATAACTAAAGCAAAAAATAGCTGTGTTAAAGTCAAAGTTATGTTTGAAATGTATGCGTTTACTCATTTTCTCCGTTTTTTTCATCAGAAATTGGAAAATTGCTCAAACTAAGCGATTTTCTAATGCTGATTTCTAAAGAATAGAAAAAGATATGAACTTACTTACTTAGAGGAGAGTCTAATCTTTCTTTTGGTGGGTTCCATGTTTATATAGCTATAGAACAGAATTTTCTGTGGGCCTTACAAAATCAGTCAAAATCCAATAAAACGGCCGGGAGCGAAGGGCCTTGCTCCGATGAAAATGGCTGGGAGTGAATGAGTTAAAGTTAACAATGATTGACAGACGTTTAATGTTTGAGCTTGCCAGAGAAGCGAACTTCAAAGCGCCGCTGCGTCAATCATCGTTTAACTTGCTAAACAGTTGCTGTGGCAACTCATTGTGTGTAAGTGAGGAGCTTGAACTGATTTGAGTGGACTCACTCAATGAAGCATTTATTAAAGCCAAGCATTTTTCTACTTCATTCTTTTTTTTTTTTTTTTTTTTTTTTTCCTTTCCCCCCCCTTTTTTCAAAAATAATTCAGTGGGACAGTAACATGTTTAAAAGTTTTCACAATTATTACATTTGAAGTGCGTTAAAAACATTTATTAAATATATATATATATGCATACGTTTTTTTTAGTTATACTACTACTATACTATAAAAAGTGCAAAAATGGCATATATCTTTCCAATGCTAAATCTGAATAAATGCATTGAACACACACCAAAAAAAAGCTACTTTTCGCTTTTTCACTTATCGCAGTGGTTTTTGGTCCCCATTAACCGTGAAAAACGAGAGATCACTGTATAACTTCATTAAGATTGTGTTGTTTGTAAGAGAAAAGACTTAAAACGCATCAATTTGCCTGAATTAAACAAAAAAAGACATCCAAATTTAAAAAATACACTCAAAGTACATTTTTTGACCATTTGATACTGAAAAATAAAATTTTATAAAATCAATAAATAATATTAAATTAAAATTAATTAGCAACGCGAACTCATGAGGGCAATATGCCAAACAATTTGACCAAAAAAGACAAAAATAGAACAAAAACGATAGTGTCACTGGACAGAGGTAGGCCTGTCGCGATTACAAATTTTAGTAGGTGATACATTGTCCTCTAGATTATTGCCGATATACGATATTATTGTCATTTTTTTTTTTTTTAAACCAATTCAACCACTAATGTAGTGACAATACATCCTAATGAATCACCCATTTAAATAGATGCAATAACTTGTTATTCTAGAAACACAAACTATATTAAAAATAACATTAAAACCAGTTTTGTTAATAACGGCGTTACAATATAACGGCGTTACTAACGGCGTTATTTTTTTCAGTAGTGAGTAATCTAATTAATTACTTTTCTCATCTTGGCAACGCTGTTACCGTTACTGAGGCGGGAAAGGCGTGCGTTACTATGCGTTACTAAGTTGGTTGAATAAAAAAAGTCAGAGAGACGGACTCACGGAGACGAGAGAGCAGAGCAGGAGTCGGGAAGACGCCGTTGCAAACGCGATGCTAGGTGGCTCCAATAATACCTGACTGTAGCCTACAAACTACGCCCACATGATACAGTAGATATGACATATTATAGAACTAGATGCAAATGTTAGACACGGCTGCATTGGCAACATGTTTAAGGACTACATGCATTATTAAACATCCGCCATCTTAAAGCAGTAGACCTCTCAGAAAGGCTCTGTTGTAGAGATCCTTCCTAGCGAACCAATTTAAAATTTATTTATTTATTTTTTTAATCTAAAATGGTCCTAAATTGGCAAAATCTTGACTTAAATCTATCTTTAAATGATGAAACAGTTTTAAAACTTACACATGTTGAAAGTAGACAGAAGGGAACTAATGCAATAGCGGGAGCAATTCTAACAACTTTAACGGTTGATTCACAACTTTAAATGACTTCCACACATGGCAAAGGTTACTATCTAGTTATCGCAATACCCTTGTGTCTAGTTAAGTGGAGGGTAAAGAATTGGGCTAGGGCCAATTGTCCCAAAAACCCTTTAAACTTCACTTTGAGTGACCTTTTTTTTTTTTTTTTTTTTTTTTTTTTTGAGAAAAAAACAAAACAAAACATTGCCAAGTAACTAATTACTCTTAAATTGAGGTAACTGAGTTACTAACGCAATGACTTTTTGGGAGAAGTAATTTGTAACTGTAATTATTTACTTTTTTAAAGTAAAATTAACAACACTGATTAAAACACACACACCCAATACATAACTTGCCATTTGAAAGCTAGCTAAGTGGATGTAGAATATGAAATAAGCCTGAAACCTAACGCCATGTTTGTTTTCTGCCAATTAGAGCCCATAAAATGTGTTGATTTGATCCAAAATGGCAGTCGACTTGTCCTGCAAAGTGCATGTAAAGCTAAATTACTCATTGCCAATTACATTTTTCATAATGGGTGTCATTTTAAAGCATTTTAAATCTTAGTGCTGAATCGGAAGTATGTCAGAGTAACTCCAGACATCTTTATGACATACTTTTATTTTGAAACATTCAACGGAAGTAAACCTTACACTTTGTTCAAAAACATGCATTTGTTTTCTATTTTTGTCATGCATATAAATTCAGATAAAGATTTTTCACTTCGGTCGCAAATGCTGTAAACCAGCGAGTTTTCATGTTTGAAGTGTCACCTTTTAACTCCAAGTTTGCGTTTTGGAGAAGACTGCCAATGTTTTATAGCATGCTAAAGTGGTCTTTTTTTTCCGCTAGCCTCATCAGTGTAGCAATGGTAACGATTTACAATGTTTAATATAGATGTGTTTCCTTATTTTATACGTTTGAACTTAAGTTCTACGGTGTGTTGATGAACGATAAACATCTTTTCAAAGAACTGGAGTGTCATATGCAATCAACACACGTGTGCCGAGTGCACATGCAAACACGCCAAGCAGCGATATATCCCAGCCGGGAAAATTACCGGCAACGATATATCGCAAAATTACCGACCTCATTTTTATTTACCATGCGATTGTTTGACTTATTGCTGAGACAGAGGGACAGTTTTTATTTTGCTTCAGGCAGTATTAGCTCCCTTGCAATGGTGTAGGGTTATTTAGCACTGAGCATGCTAAACAGTGCTCGCTGCTTTACTGACAAAGCGAACAATTCTTGCCAATATTCGGCACGTTTTCGCTGAAAAACAATCAAGCAGCTTATCGATGAGGTTGGGGTCTAATGTCTTTAAGTGACGTTTTCATTGATTTGGCTTCCTGCCGTTCGCTACAAAAATTTTTAGACACCGTAAACAAAATAGTCTTTCCTCGTCTCCCACTGTATTAAAAGTCAAAGCCATTAGTCAAACGGCCCGAAAACGGCCGCCGGGGGAGAACCAGAGGTGTGGGCGGTCATCGTGATGCTCCCAAGCCGATAATGTCACTTCTTGGGCGGACACGTGAGTACCAAAGAAGATGGTGGGTCGCTGCGTGAGCCTGGCCCGAAAACGGCGCACAACTCTTCATATCTCTTTGCTGTGTGCTCTTGTTTGGTTAACAAATACTGCACACACTCTGAAAATGACAGTGCCACTGCCACCTACTGAGTAGATGTGCAATTACACTTTATTCTAGAGGGGCAAAAAAGTATGTTCCCCCAGGTCATACACGCCACCCCCAGCATTGCTCTGCGCCCCCCCTGACCGTCAATGGCACCTAATGAATTATCAAGGAAGTGAACCAGAAATGCTCCAAAACTAATAAGAAGTGACCCAGGGGGAAAAAATATTCCTTAGTAATTACATTGTAATGACATTGTAATAATATAGTAATAGCATTGTATCAAATGTGTTGACTGATTGGCTGCCATTGATGGCGCTAGACATTCAATCCATTTTGACTGGGAGGGGCGAATGAACGAACGTTCATTCGTCCCTCCCAGTTAAAGTGGATTGTCCGTCTAGCGCCGTCAATGGCACTGAAACATGAGCATTCACAACCAGTCTTCTTGGTTTAAATAAACTGGACGTCTACGTTGATGTCCACATCTAAGTTGACACTTAAGACTGTTAACCTTTTATAGAGCAAGTGACTATTTGTAGTAATAAAATAAATAACATTAGCAATTATTACATTATTTTCATAATTTATTAATGAGTTAAAGCCACTACGACCACAATGAAGTGTCTAGTGAGATTCATTTAACTTGGCTATCGGATCAAATGACTCATAGTATTGCAGAAAGTCTTTATTTAGAGCTCTATATTAAGCATTAATATAAACATCAGTCAGTAACAGAGTCATAGCCATGCAACAGCATTGCATGTTCAAACAGAGCAACATAAAGTGTATTTTGAAGTTGACGCAAAGCAAACAAGAGACTCACGAAAACTGATTTCACAATGCCTCAGAAAAATCCCAGAGATACAGTTCAGTCCACATTTGAAAATTTCTTTAACAGAAAGGGAAAAAAAACATTCCTTGAATATTTTTTCTTAGAAAACATGCAGAAGTGCATCAATATTTTACTGGAAATGTTTGTGCATGCAAAAAAAAAAAATTCTTACATCTGGTGATTTGGTTCATTTAACTACAATAATAGTAACCACTCAACTACAGTGATGCATTTATTGGCTGCCATTGACGTCTATTACCGTCAATTGCGGACAATGAGTTAAAGGGACAGACAACACATATGACCTTCATCTGAAACACGGTTGCTCAAAATATTTAGGGAAGCAAGTTTCTTCTTCTGATAATGGAGAAATAATGTTAAAACTGACCATCGCTAATGCTAAATAAATGACACCGCTAACATGGGCAGCCATGAGATAATGTATCAATTATGTCAAGACGAAGGGTGAACAATCTGGGATACTCACATTTGATTGGCTATATACAGTCCTAGCACTGATAAAATGTCACTTTGTGGTATTTACATTTTTTTCTCCGCTTATTTACACCACACAAATACCATCCTGTGTTATTTCAATTTATTAAGCCCTCCCACTTCAAATGGATTGGATGTCAAGTGCTGCCAATGGTAACCAAAGAGTTTAAAAAAAAAAAAAAAAAAAAAGTTTTAATGTTTTATTCCTCTGTCTAAAATACACCTGCTGGCAGTCAATGAGTTGACAAATTACCGTAATTTTCTGACTATAAGCCACCTATTTATTGATTTATTTGGGTTAATAGGTAACACTTTATTTGACAGCGGCGTCATAAGACTGTCATAAGACCGTCATATTTATGACATGATACTTTCATGGGCATTACTGAATGCTTATGACAGATGTCATTAAGTGTCATAAAGCAAATTATGCCGCTAACTCCTTTTAAGTCCAGCTTGGATCTTTTACATCCATTCGAAAGTGAGATTATTTGCCGGATAACACGAAATGACATCTGTTATAAGCATTCATTAATGCTCATGACCGTGTCATGTCATATTTATGACAGTCTTATAGCGCCACTGTCAAATAAAGTGCTACCAAATACCATTACTAGCAATTAATGAGACAACTGGAATAGTAACTGAAGAAATCATTAGCACAGAACATGAATTTTGATTGTTATTTACATCTGTAGCACTGCAATACATGCTAGGAGGCATGTTGGACAACAACAGTGTTGACAGCAGGTGGCAGCAGAGATTGACTGTCTCCTCCAAGGGAGCAGTGATGGCCAAATGAAGCTTCAAGAAGCAATGAAGCTTTGCAGCCAATTGGTTCAAAGCTTGATGGTGGTTCATTTGGTCTAATGACAGTCGCATGATGCCGCTGTCAAGTAGAGTGTTACCGGTGAATATCTTTTGGTGTAAATATCCCATAATACAGTGAGGACAGCTGCGGCTTATAGTCCAGTGCGGCTTATTTATGAACATAAGCCGTTTTCGTGCCAGATTTGGTGGGTGTCTGTTTATAGTCAGGTGCCCCTTATTGTGTGAAAATTACGGTAGTTCAAATGTTATAACTATGTCATTACAGTGTAATTACAAAGTTATTTTGCTCGTTAATATTTTTAAAAATAAATCAATTTCAACTGGAAAGCTGGCATTGAGTGATCCTGTTTTACGGCCATTGACGGCAAACAGTCACTGCCAGCCTTCCCAATCATAATTGATTGGACGTTTATCTCAGTCAACGGCAGTGAACAATTTAATCATCCATTATGATTCTTAATATAGGCCCCCCAAGTTTGTCACATTCAGGGAATCAGTTGTACGTCACACAGTTCAAGCAAAATTAATTATGTGTCTGGCCAAACCATGAGGTGAGTATGCAGTAATTTAATATGACTAGAAAAGTTGTATGTTTAAAACAAACAAACAAAAAATTTTAGTACAGAATTGACATCGGCTGATACCACACAGCCATGTGGTAGAATCGTTATCGGGAGCCAAAAAAATGGTCTTGGTAACACTAGTGTTGTCTGTCCCTTTAAGGACTGTTTCATTCTGAACCATCTACAAAACTCTTTAACAAAGTGCTCTGATTTGCTTGGTGCAATTAACAAGCTGAATCTTTGGTGTCAAAATGACGAATTTACAGTACTTTTTTTTTCACGTGTTTACTTCAATGACACGAGACTCACATTTTTATGTGTCAGGTGATACAAAGAAACTCCTACAGCGGACTGCTCTTGCGGCAGAGCTGATTGGCCGACGTCAGCGTCGGCCGGTTGCGTCTTCGCTTCCCGGTCAGTAGCGTGTAGAAAAACGGATTCACGCAAGAGTTTCCGTACGTCAGCCCTGTTAGGATCCGGTTGACTGTCACCTGAGTGCCCACCGGTACTGTCCTTAGCATGCCGGGCTGGTAGAGAAGAAGAAGCTGCCAGATCCAGAAAGGAAGGAAGCAGGCCCAAAATGCTAGGACGATACCCAGGATCAGGAGCAAGACTTTGGGTTTGGGAGCACGGGCGGGGCAAGCGGTACTAGTGCCAGTTCCCCACGGAGCTCTGGTTTGAGACACCCAGTAGAGTCGTCCGAGAGTAGCGTAGAGAGCTCCTATAGCCAGGCCCGGTCCGAGAATGCTGGTACAGAAGAGCACGCTTAGATAAGCCTTGGAGCTCTGTTCGTCCCACGCCGGAACGCACAACCGTCCCTCCTGGTTCTCCCCTTCCTCCAGGTGCAGGGTGATCATCATGGGTAAACTCAGCGCCACTGCTAGCCCCCAAGCTAAACTGACTCTTAGTAGACCTGAAGAGTTGGTGGACGAGGTGTGCAGGGGGTGCGCCACGGCTCTGTAACGGTCCAGACTCATGGCGGTGAGGGTGAAGATAGAAGCGTGCATGGTGAGGAGGTCCAAGCTCAGGAGGAGACGGCAGCCCAATTCTCCAAAAGCCCAGTCGGATGTTAGGCTGTCGTAGACGATGAATGGTGCGGTGAACAGGTAGAGCAGGTCGGCCAGAGCTAGACTCAGCACCTGGAGGTGGAGAGAGGACGAAGAAGAAGAAGAGGAGAGTGGAGACGAAGAGGGGGACAGAGAGGAAGGGTCGGACAGGCAAGAGGGGACTCGGGTTAAGCAGCAGGTTAGTCCCACTCCGTTTCTCCTTCTGCTTCTCCTGCGCCTCAGAAGGAGAACCAGAGTGTACAGGTTGCCAATGATGCCTAGTAAGGAAAGCAGGGAGAGGAAGGAGCAGAAGACAGCGGTGGATGCTAGGCTAGGCGATGGAGAAGTGGACGGAGGAGTGGAAGGCAGAGAAAAATTTGGAAGGACTGGGAAAGTGTTCGCAGGGGAAGGTGGAGGCAAGGAGGGGTCCATTTATGTGAAGTTGTTAGCTTGTTAGAACGTTAGCCGGAATTGCTTGAGCTAGTTAGTACTTTTGAAAGCTCAAGCTTTTTTTAGTCGATAGATAGAGATGAGGAAATTGACAGGAAAGATGGAGTAAAGACAACAAAACATTCAGTGCGACGCTTCACGTGTGACACACAAAGAATATAGTCGTAAAACTGAAAATGTCAGTGAAACGGGGATGGTTTATGTAGTAGCACAAACCATCCGCGGTTGGCACAGCCTTCCCGGTTTTATGGATTCAGGCGGAGCAGTCCTAGTTTTAGTAAATAATTGGATTTTCAGAGTAGGAGGGCTCCAATTGGGGCTGTAAATCTACACTGAAAGATTATTCAGATCATCTGTTGGACACCAATCAGTTGAGTGGAACCATCCAGATACCTGAAGACAGATTGCGCGTGGTTGTTATTCTTGACATTTTCTTCAACCAGTATACGGCCGACCCGCCTTGACCGGCGCCACGTTTGGTTAAAAATTCTCGCAGTGACATCAAAGCGTCAGTGGGGTGCCAGGACACACGGAGACCCGGGCGACACCGGGGTTAAGAGCTGCAGTTGAACTGCAGAGGAGCAGCCGGTCCCCCCGCTGTGCCGCGTGCCTCCACGTTTACCAGCTCGCTTTGAATAGCATCGCTGCCATAAACGACCCCGCTTTTCCCGACACAATCGTCTTTGCGGCAGATTTTCTGACCTCTGCTCGCCTGATTTAATTAGACTTCATTTGCTTTGAAGCAGAATTAGTGTTTTTTCTAAAGAATTTGACAAAAGAGTTACATTTTAGGAAACATAAGTATGTGTTTTCTCTTATTATTTTGTATGTGATCGTGAATTCCAACAAAAGTAAAGACCTATTAACCTCAAATTAATTTTCACAAAACACATTTTCCTTAATCTCACCTCTAAGAAGGCGTCGCAAAGACAATATTCCACCGATTCATCTGGCCAAAAAGTTCACTCTCCATTTTTGAGTCCTTTTCCAGTCCTCTTAAAATCCACACAATTCGTGTTTTGGTCGAAAAATACAAGCTTGAGATATCGGGAGAATCGACCGGCAAACTTTGCGACGTGAACTGGACTGTCTTGGTGCGGCTCCTTCTGCCCGGAGCAGTCTTTGATGTGTGGGTGTGTGTGTTTGAGGAGAAAAAAGGGGGTGGCTTGCTGAGTGATGGACATATCCTACACAGTGATGAATATTAATATAAAGTTGTGTGGTCCTAAACTGGAACCAGGTGGTCCGAGCAGGTTGATTATTTAATTCACGGATAGTTTTATAAACAATCTAATTGCAGGTTTCGCGTTTTGTGTTACTGCTAATCACTTGAGAGGACATAAATTGTCTCGGAACTCCAACCCCATTTCACCCAAAGTCATATTGTATCGCATTAAATTAAAGTTGCTTTGAAAGATGACAGAACTATGACAGATTTATCGTGCGCTCACACATTACTCGCTGGTTTGAAAATGTGCGACTTCTGTGGGAACTTCAGCGAGTGTGGTCATGTTTTGATGGTTTGCTAATGGTTTGAAAGCTTTGAGCGGAGTGTAAATCACACTTTCGACCCCTTGCACAGACCGCAAGAAGATGGCTATAAATGGTGTTGGAATATTGTGTTTGGGAAATAATTAAGATTCTGGGAAATAAAAGTTTTACTTCTGCCAGTTGGTGAAACCTACAGAAATAGAGGTTATGTATTCAGTTCCGTATGTCTGTTTGTAAGTGAATCATTTTATCAAGGTTTTTTTTTTTTTTTTTGCAAAATATTAGACATCAATTAATAATTGTAAGCTAAGAAATGATAGACATTTCTAATGATAAATATCATTGCTTACCTTCTTTTTATGGCTGGGTTGAAACAAAAGCGGTTGCGCGGTGTCTGTAAACGGGAGTCTCCAGGGTAAAACAGACAAATTAGAAATAGTTCGGGGGCTTAATGCGCCATGAAACTGCTATGGCAGCATATAGACATATAGTTGTATCAAACACAGCAGTTCTTTTGGCTTAAAATATAGCAGTTTATTTTAAAGAGGGTTGCAAAAGCAGAAACTGCTTTTTCAGCCTTGTCTGTGTTTTTCGCCATATACTGTATATACATTAGTGCTGTCAAATTTATCGCGTTAACGGGCGGTGATTAATTTTTGTAATTAATCACGTTAAAATATTTGACGCGTTTAACGCATGCATGGAACTGCTCATGCATTGCCTCAAACAAATTATAATGACGCCGTTTTTGCATATAGAGAGCTAAAACGCCAGTAAAAGGCGAGTGGACACGGATGTTCAATGGACCGCGCCTTTTATTGGCATAAGCTCTGGCAACCCGTTCACAACAAACATATCTATTGTGGTGGGCGACGTGGGGAAGAAAGACAGGAGATGATCTTTTTCTTAACACCCTGTATTGAACACAACGCAGAGAAGATATACCATTTGCAGCCACCACTGACGGTCATGGTTGCCCAACTTCCCATCATGCATTTGGGCGGAACAGTTAAGTCGTTACAGTATAATCTAGTGAAAGCAAAACAAAAATAATATTCCTATCTCTCAAAAAAATAATCACAAAAAGAAAAGCGCTCAATGCAAAGATAACTGGCATTTCCGATCAATATAGCTATGCAAAATACACATAAAACTTAATCAGCCTTGGCTAGATCTCGAATTAATTCAAAACTCGCCATTGACACCTTGTGGTGCATTTCAGTCACTACTTTACGTAGTTAAAGACACTGTGGAAGAACGGAAGGGAGCCCACGTGACGTCCTGCTCGACGACGTCAACAATGGCGAGCTATTAGTTTATTTTTTGATTGAAAATTTTACAAATTTTACTAAAACAAAAACATTAAGAGGGGTTTTAATATAAAATTACTATAACTTGTACTCACATTTATCTTTTAGGAACTACAAGTCTTTCTTTTCATGGATCCCTTTAACAGAAAGAATGTTAACAATGTTAATGCCATCTTGTGGATTTTTCGTTATAATAAACAAATACAGTACTTATGTACAGGACGTTGAGTGTATATGTTCGCCTTGTGTCTTATCTTTTCATTCCAACGATAATTTACAGAAAAATATGGCATATTTTAGAGATGATTTTAATTGCGATTAATTACGATTAATTAATTTTTTAGCTTTGATTAACTTGATTAAAATTTTTAATCGTCTGACAGCCCTAATATATACGTTTTTTGTTTTCAGAAAAGAGGAAAAACAGCTACTATTCTTTTTTATTTTCTTCCTTAAATTTCTTTTTAACTATTTTAAAAATATTTTATCTATTTACATTTTTTTCAGCATAAAAAAAACTGGAAAAAATATTCTCTTTAACATTTTTTAAAAATACAAAAACAATTTTTTCTAAAATCAATTTTAAACTGAAAAAAATATATAGATCTGATTTCTGTAGTCCTCGATCTTTCGTTGGGGAATACACAAATTTTATACAGGTAGTCCCCGGGTGACGACTTACGCAATTTTGACTTTATGACGCCGGAGTCTCGTCCGCCATTGTTTCTCCATTCATTTTTTTAGTCGCATAAACAGTACCTTATTGTACCTCACAGTATCTTATTTTTTACTTTATTAATATGACGTGTTTTGTACTCACTAAACATGAAGTTGTTTAGCTTTATAGACAGCTATCAATTGTGGTTTTTGAAGCTTTTTACTTCCTTCACGTTTAACGATTTGTAAAGCTTTAACACATACAGTGGGGCAAATAAGTATTTAGTCAACCACTAATTGTGCAAGTTCTCCCACTTTAAAATATTAGAGAGGCCTGTAATTGTCAACATGGGTAAACCTCAATCATGAGAGACAGAAAGTGGAAAAAAAAAAACAGAAAATTACATTGTTTGATTTTTAAAGAATTTATTTGCAAATCATGGTGGAAAATAAGTATTTGGTCAATACCAAAAGTTCATTTCAATATTTTGTTATGTACCCTTTGTTGGCAATAACGGAAGCCAAATGTTTTCTATAACTCTTCACAAGCTTTTCACACACTTTTCCTGGTATTTTGGCCCATTCCTCCATGCAGATCTCCTCTAGAGCAGTGATGTTTTGGGGCTGTTGTTGGGCAACACGGACTTTCAACTCCCTCCACAGATTTTCTATGGGGTTGAGATCTGGAGACTGGCTAGGCCACTCCAGGACCTTGAAATGCTTCTTACGAAGCCACTCCTTTGTTGCCCTGGCTGTGTGTTTGGGATCATTGTCATGCTGAAAGACCCAGCCACGTCTCATCTTCAATGCCCTTGGTGATGGAAGGAGATTTTCACTCAAAATCTCTCGATACATGGCCCCATTCATTCTTTCCTTTAAACAGATCAGTCGTCCTGGTCCCTTTGCAGAAAAACAGCCCCAAAGCATGATGTTTCCACCCCTATGCTTCACAGTGCAATTCAGTATTCTTTCTCCTCCAAACAGGAGAACCTGTGTTTCTACCAAAAAGTTCTATTTTGGTTTCATCTGACCATAACACATTCTGCCAGTCCTCATCTGGATCATCCAAATGCTCTCTAGTGAACCGCAGACGGGCCTGGACGTGTACTGGCTTCAGCAGGGGGACACGTCTAGCAGTGCAGGATTTGAGTCCCTGGCGGCGCATTGTGTTACTGATAGTAGCCTTTGTTACTGTGGTCCCAGATCTCTGTAGGTCAGTCACTCGGTCCCCCCGTGTGGTTCTGTGATTTTTGCTCACTGTTTTTGTTATAATTTTGACGCCACGCGGTGAGATCTTGCATGGAGCCCCAGAACGAGGGAGATTATCACTGGTCTTGTGTGTCTTCCATTTTCTAAAAATTGCTCCCACAGTTTATTTCTTTATACCGAGCCGTTTACCTGTTGCAGATTCAGTCTTCCCAGCCTGGTGCAGGTCTACAATTTTGTCTTTGGTGTCCTTCAACAGCTCTTTGGTCTTGGCCATAGTGGAGTTTGGAGTGTGACTGACTGAGGTTGTGGACAGGTGTCTTTTATGCCGATAATGAGTTAAAACAGGTGCCATTAATACAGGTTACGAGTGAAGCCTCGTTAGAAAAAGTTAGACCTCTTTGACAGCGAGAAATCTTGCTTGTTTGTAGGTGACCAAATACTTATTTTCCACTCTAATATGGAAATAAATTATTTAAAATCAAACAATGTGATTTTCTTGTTTTTTTTTCCACATTCTGTCTCTCATGGTTGTGGTCTACCCGTGTTGACAATTACAGGCCTCTCTAATCCTTTCAAGTAGGAGAACTTGCACAATTGGTGGTTGACTAAACACTTTTTTGCCCCACTGTATTAGCTGAAACAACTTACAGCGCTTGTGGGCCAAACCAGAGCGCAGCTATCCTTTATCCATGTCAGACGTCTGAGGTCTGCTTCTCAGTCATACAAGGCGACAGTCCAGCCAGATCCAATGCTGCCACCACAGGACAGTATATCAGCCATCATTAAATAAAATGCAATACTTTGGACTTTTTGGATAGTTACTTTGAGATTAACTTAAAGTGTTAGTTCAGACTTACACGGAAATGGGTTACGTCGAAAGCATAGGAACGGAACTCGTTCGTAAACTGGGGTCTAACTGTATATTGTAATTTTTGGACTATTTCCCCCCAAGTTCGAACCCTGCAATTTACAGTCCATTGCAGCTTATTTATGGATTTTTAGCAGTCTAATAAGCTGAATGTCTTTTGGTTTTGAGTTCTTGTAAAATATGGTAGGTGAGACTTATAGTCAGGTGTGGTTTTATAGTCCAAAATTACAGTAAATGTTATTTTACTGAAAAACCTGAAGTCTATGCACATGATTTAATTTTGCAGTCCACACAAAATGATGTGGCGGGATGGCTCCTGACCTTGAGTTTGAACTTGCGCTAAATATTTGGAAGTATATCTGTTAAAAAAATAGCACCAAAGCAACTCTGTTGCATTTGCTCTATTTCTCTTGGAACCTTTTCATTCAGTTTCATATCATTTTATTGGAGATGTGGCTTTTTCTTGGCCTTTCAGGCTATAATGCAGCTCGCTAATATCTGTTATTTGTCACAGATGTTGAGACTGGTCTGATGTGTTGTGTCTACCATTTCGTGAATATTGGAAGGCTCGAAATACATCTGCTTCTCAACTAAAGTGCGCATCTACCAAGAGGCGATTAGTGTGTGAATTGCTGACACGCTCTCAAAAGAAAAGATCAGCAGATCTTTTTTTTTCCCTTTTTTGTTGGAGACTGTAATCACACTGAGAAATTCTGATACTCCAGCTGAAGTCCATATTTTATTGCTTTACCGTAAATCAAAAACCACAGGTTTCAGACACAGTATATGGACAATATCAGCCTCACCGTAGAGTGTGAGTCATGAAGTATATTATTTATGATCATTTTCGTATTGTATTGTAAAAATAAATGTTCATTTTCTTCCAAGTGATCCCGCGATAAATGAGTAAGAATACTGTTATTATTTTGACTACATCAGAGATGAGATTGGTTTAGCAATGTAGCATTCTAGCATTAGCCTAGGACCCCCATATAAAGATTCAGCCGCAGAGACACCAGCAGTTCCAAATACCAGCTTGTCGTTCATCAGTGGCTTTTTAACAGCTGCTCTTGTAATGCGACAGCTTTGTCTGACAGAAATTTTTCCTAATGTGCCTTCATCGGAACGAACCCGTTGCTCCGTGAGTCATTCACAAGGCATTGGTCTACTTCGCAATTTTCATCAGCTAAGAGATTCTTCTTTTTCCTAATTATCAAAATTTCTTGACCTTAAAGGGGAAGTTCAGAATTTTTAACATCAAGCTTAATCTTCGAGTTAGCACGTCTTTAATTAGTCGGTGGAGTTGATTTCAGCAAATTCGATATAGTTTGTTCATTATTTGTTAGTTTCAGGGCTCCAGAGTGGCTAAGCTAGCACGAGTCATTGGGCTGACTTAGCATGTCAATAAAAAACAACAACATATGCACGCATGAAAATCATCGGTGACCCATGCAATCAATAGTTTTAGGCTATGTTTTCAGGATAAAGTTAATAAGAATTAATAATAAATAAATAATAAAACCTAATAAGACTACTTTTCATCGTGTCAGTGTCATTTTGTCAGTGTTGTCCCATGAAACGATATACTTAAATATCTGCAGAAATGCGAGGGGTGTACTCACTTTTGTGATACACTGTATATTGTTCCTCGCTCTTCATAGGGAATTTCCTTTGCCCATTTCTTCTGTCTGTTTCCCAGCCTTTAAATGCACATTTTGCCATGTTGAACGCCTCCACTATTTGATTGCTTACGAGAAGGCAGGTTTGCTGGAGGTCAAAATGTCTTTTGACTGCCAAAATAAAAAAACAACTTGTCGCGATCAGCTATCTTTGCTGTTTACATTCGCTTGGAATGCTTTGCGCTCGCAACTGGTACCCTCCGAGTGGGATAAGTCAGACTTCCCACCTTCCTCGAATGCAGCGAGAGCACGAGTGGCCGAAGCACTCCTCTCTATTGTGGTCATATTACGCATCTAAAGAAATACTCCTGCAGAATGAAATAAAATACGCCAGGTTTTTTTTTGTTCCATTGTTTTGACCTCTTGGGTGTTTTGGAACAATAATCTGCATTTTTAATTTATTTGACTATGTTGGATCTTTTCATTGATCTGTATCATTTTTTTTATTGGCATGCTAAGTCAGCCCAATTGAATTGGGCTAGCTTAGCCACTCCAGAGCCCTGGAACTAGCAAAAAACTTACAAACTGCACGGAATTTATTGAAATCAACTCCACCAACTAATTAAACCCCAGCTAACTCGAAGATTGAGCCTCATGTAAAAAGTTCTGAACTTCCACTTTAAGGTGAAGGTGACTATGGCCGTATTTTACATGAAAACTGCATTTGTTCATGAATATATTGAACTGGATTATAAACATGTGCCTAAATTCAGTATGGGTTACTTACATGAAATCTTCCTTACATCATATTAGCTTGTAAAAATCCATAAACTAGCTACACTAGACTTACAGTCCGAAAATTATGCATAATTTGCTTGCATGATAATGTTGAATGAAATGTGGAGACTAAAACAGAAAATTGGGGAGTTATCACATTTTTACATGGTAAGTTTTCACTTTTTTAAATGGTAAGATTTACATTTTACATGATAACACATTTTTAAACGATAATATCATGGTTTTACATAGCAATGATCACGTTTTTTGTATAAAGTTTCACTTTTATTACACATTTTTACATGATTATTACGCTCATATGTGATGTTCTCTTTTTACACAACACGTTTTTACAAAATTAACAAATTCTTACACGATAAATGTCTTGGTGTTTTTTTTTTTTTTTTTTTTTTTTACACGATAATCAAAATGTTTTTACTGAATAATTATCATGCTTTAAAAATAGGTTTTCATGTTTTTACAAAATCGACATGTTTTACATTATAATTAAGACGTTTTACTTGTTAATCAACACTTTTTGACATGATAATTATTACATTTGTACATAATACCATTTTGACATGATAACACATTTTTACATGATAATTAAGAAGTTTTAACGTGATTTTTAACATGATTTTATATGGTAGTGATCATGTTTTTAACCGCAATTTTACATTTAACATGACATTTGTCACATTTTTGCATGTTAACTTATCATGTTTCTACATTATTGTATAAAAATTTTGATCCTGGACTTTTTTGTGAGGGGGGGCAGTAATATGCTTCTGTATGTATATAAAGGTCAACAGTATTAAAAAATATATATATATATTGCCCAGAAGACCAAAACTCAAAATATTAATTCATCCTAAATCCGCAATATAGAAGCATATGGAACATGCAGTTTAGTTTTTTACTCATTTCAGTAAATTTGGCTCTGTGGTTAAAGACGAAACACCACAATCTTGATACCTTTAACAGAAAATGGTCCATCAGCAGTTCTAGAAAATTGGTTCGGACAGACCACTCTTTGTGCGTCCTTTCCTGTGTTTTCTTTTCATGTAAGCACACAAGCGAAATGAAATGTTCTCACCAAAGTCTGTGGTAAAGGTAGACTTACATATGATCTAAGCGAGCCGATGTATCACAGCTGTCATCTCACAACAAATGCCGTTCAAGGCTGACCTAAGTTCAAGTTCAAACGCACATACTGTATGAGATTCGGCATCTGATTTATGGCAGAAATTATCTTATTAAGCCCTGTGACATGCAACATTTTTTATTTGTCATGGAAAGGTTTGAAACCGTGGGTGGAGCGTTTTATCCAGCTCGAATGATACTTAAATGTGTCATTCCAGAATTGGAGGACATTTTACGTCCTGCCCTTACAATTCTAAGTAATCCAAATACAAAGTACTAAAACAAGCATTTCCTTAAATAAATTTGCTCGAAAATTTGCTTGTTCTGAGACCAAATGTAACAAAAATCAACTAAAATTTGAATAATTTTTAGAAAATCTCAAGTATACCACAAATGCCAGTTTTCTGTTGTTCCACCAAAGCTAACACGAGTACAGTTTTGCTAGTTTAACAGCAAGCTTCCATTCTTGAGAAAAAAACTAAAATTCAAACTTTTTTGAAAGCTAAGCAACTAGCTTCTACCCTTGATAAAAAGTAAATATTAGTATGTTTTTTTTTCCTTCAGCTAAACAACTAGCTTCTAAGCTTGAGAAAAAGCGAACATTAGTATGGTTATGCTAGCTAAATTATCAGACAACTTCTATTCTCAAGCAAAACCTAACATTAGTACTTTTTTTTTATTAGCTAAACTAGATTCTACCCCTGAGAAAAAGCTAATATTCGTACGGTTTTGCTAGCTAAATAAACAGCCAGCTTCTACTCTCAAGGAAAAAAACTAACATGAGTACTTTTATGATATAGCTAAACAACTAGCTTGTATCCCTGAGAAAAAGCTAACATTAGTGTGGTTTTGCTAGTTAAACTAGGCTTTACTCTTGAGAAAAGCTAACATTTATATAGATTTGCAACTCTGATCACACCCAATTATTGTATATATTTAAAAAATAATGTAATACAATGTTTAATCTGTAAAATAAGATCATCAAAATACTGTTTATAATCATTACTTTTTTTTTTTTCTTAATTCATTACTTTCCGATCGTATCCAAATACAAAACATCTAAAATAAAAAAAAAAAATTAAGACAAAAAAAATTAAAAGAAAACTAAAAGTATACTTGAATAAATTTTTAGAAATACCATATGTCTGGAGTACGTCTAACATGAGTACAATTTTGCTAGCTTATCAGGAAGCTTATACTCTTGAGGAAATGGCTAACATTATTACTTTTTTGACAGCTAAACAACTAGCTTATACCCCTGAGAAAAAGCTAACATTAATATGGTTTTGCTTGCTAAAAAACTGGCTTTTATTCTTGAGAAAAAGCTAACATTATTGTGGTTTTGCTAGCTAAATAAACAGCCTGCTCCTACTCTTGAGGAAAAACTTAACATTTGTACTTTTTGAAAGTTAACAACGAGCTTCTACTCATGAGAAAAAGCTAACATTTGTACGACTTTGCAACTCTGATCACACCAAGTACTTTTAATATAAAAAAAAATTATGATCTTGTAAAACAAGATCATCAAGATACTGTAGTTTATTGCCTCTTATTGATTGATGTGAATCCGATTATTATAGGGCTGTCAAACAAGACGGACATAAACATTCAACATACTCTACATAAGTACTGTGTTTTTTGTGATGACAATACATCCACAAGATGGCATTAACATTATTAACATTCTGTTAAAGGGATCCACAAATTTCAGTACAAGTTATAGTAATTTTATATTAAAACCCCTCTTAATGTTTTCGTTTTAATAAAATTTGTAAAATTTTCAATCAAAAAAGAAACTAATAGCTCGCCATTGTTGACGTCGCCAAGCGGGACCGTTCTTCCACAGTCTTTAACTACGTGAGGTAGTGATTGAAATACACCACAAGGCGTCAATGGCGAGTTTTAAATTAATTAGAGATCCAGCCAAGGCAAAGTCTAAGTAAGTTTTATGTGTATTTTGCATAGCTATTTTGATTGGGAATGCCAGTTCTCCTTGCATTGAGCGCTTTTCTTTTTGTGAACATTATTTTTTTGAGAGATGGAAATATTATTTTTGTTGTGCTTTCACTAAATGATACTGTAGCTACTTAACTGTTCAGCTCAAATGCAAGATGGGAAGTTGGGCAACCATGACTGTCAGTGGTGGCCGCAAATGGTATACAGTATGTTCTGCGTTGTGTTCAATTAAGCGTGTTAAGAAAAAGATTGTCTTCTGTGAGATATAGGAATATTTGCCTGGTATACCAGACTCACCGCTGTTCCAGTGATTGAGTCTGGCGACCCTCCGGTGGATCAAATTCCGAGGGCGAAGCAAGCCACAGCAAACAGACAGCGGAGTGGACCAATCAGTGACGGGCAGACGTGACGTTGTTAAAGTGACAAGTAATTAGCGTGAGCGGAGAATGGAGAAGTTTATTCAACATGACTAGCGCGAGCCATGTTGACTGTTGTCAATGACTAGTTTCGATGTGTTTTTGGTCATTTAAAACTGTTTTAACCTCGGATTGGAACATATTCTCTGCTAACCCCGTTCGCCATCTGTGTTGTTGTAGAGACGACTTTCGGCGCGCAAGAGTGACGTTACTCGTTAAGAACACATCACGCAAATAAACGAATCTGATTGGACGGTTGATTTTGTACCTTGCTCGAGAGGCCGTTAATGGGCTGGGTCCCAGACTATTTCTCAAAGTGTTTGAAAAATACAGGGAGATTAGTCTGGCTGTGCCAGGCAATAGGAATATTATTTTTGTTGTGCTTTCACTAAATGATACTGGAGCGACTTAACTGTTCCACCCAAATGCATGATGGGAAGTTGGGTAACTATGACTGTCAGTGATGGCCGCAAATGGTATACAGTATGTTCTGCGTTGTGTTCAATTTAGCGTGTTAATTAAGCGCCACAATACTGTGAAAGAGTTGCCAAAGCTTAAGCCAATTAAAGGCGCGGTCCAATGAACGCTCGCATTTCTCTGCCTTTTCGCTCTCAATGTGCATGAACGGGTCATTCCGTGAATGCGTTGATTGTGTCAAATATTTTAAAGTAATTAATTAAAAAAATTAATTAATTTAAAAAATTAATTACCGCCCATTAACGCGATAAATTTGACAGCACTAGATTATTGATGAACTGAAGGCTTATTTCTCAAGAATTTTAAGGTAAAATGTCCTCCAATTCTGGAAAAAAAAAATACACATGCTGATTTGATATTTTTTCATACCGTTCGTATGACCCTCCGAGGACTGTCTAAAAACCCTTTTTTTCCGGAAAGGAAAAAGGCTTAAAAGTTAGCTTTAATAAGAGGTTTGACTTGTCACCGGATAAACGAGGCCTTTCTAGACTTCTCAAGCGTAGCTCACAGTTGCCTGTTATCCGCCCAGTTGTTTTTGGCCCGGTACACTTAGAGCCCACCGCCGTGCTTTGCCTGCTTAAGAGGCCGGATGATTTAGTTGGGACTAACCACTAAAATGTGCGTGCGAAGTGAGCTGCGCCTCGGTTGGCCGCTTCATACGTGTGCTGGCATACGCAAGACGGACACAGACAGGGCGGATGGTAGGGGGTGGACATACCTATCCCCACAGGGTGTGAGGAATTTGAAAAAATACCTGGCATGAGCACGCCAAAACTGGAGGCAGGAGGAGGCGCGCATTGAGATATGAGATGCCCGGCCTGCCGCTATCATGTTAGCGCACGCAGATGGATTAGACTCGTTGAAGTGAAATATAGAGAATAAAGTAATAAAGTAGCTCCCACTGACCTCATACTGACTAAAATGTGTGGAAAAGTAATATCGTTGAAGTTCGCAGGAGTTTCCTTCACTTTTGAAAAGAAATTTAAAAGCACTGAAAACAGTCATAAAACTCTTTCCTGGAACGCAAATGTTTAAATATTGTAAAATAATATGGCTCCTCTGACACAAATTTGAAAGCACATTACTGTAATGTCAAGTATTATTTTTTGGATGATAAATTGTATGTAACAACATGCATATGTTGTTACATACCTTGTGGACCTTAGCAAATTCTCATTTGCTAACTAGTGGTTTAATTTATTTCACAATTTTTTCCCCTCCAATATTTATTTCCATTTTGATGAATTATTTAAATTTTACCTTTATGGGGTACCCAACCAGTGACTATCACTTAGCAGAGCTTTATTAGCACTTTTAGACGAATTTGGTTACTTTATGGAAACAAACTAAACCCTTTTTTCCCTCAAAACCTGGAAATACACTCACCGGCCACTTTATTAGGTACACCACGCTAGTAACGGGTTGGACCCCCTTTTGCCTTCAGAATTGCCTCAATTCTTCGTGGCATAGATTCAACAAGGTGCTGAAAGCATTCCTCAGAGAGCTTGGTCCATATTGACATGATGCCATCACACAGTTGGTGCAGATTTGTCGGCTTCACATCAGTGATGCGAATCTCCCGTTCCACCACATCCCAAAGATGCTCTATTTGATTGAGATCTGGTGACTGCGGAGGCCATTTTAGTACACTGAACTCATTGTCATGTTCAAGAAACCAATCTGAGATGATTCCAGCTTTATGACATGGCGCATTATCCTGCTGAAAGTAGCCATCAGAAGTTGGGTACATTGTGGTCATAAAGGGATGGACATGGTCAGCAACATTACTCAGGAAGGCTGACGATGCTCAATTGGTACCAAGGAGCCTAAAGAGTGCCAAGAAAATATTCCCCACACCATTACACCACCAGCCTGAACCGTTGATACAAGGCAGGACGGATCCATGCTTTCATGTTGTTGACGCCAAATTCTGACCCTACCATCCGAATGTCGCAGCAGAAATCCAGACTCATCAGACCAGGCAACGTTTTTTCAATCTTCTATTGTCCAATTTCGATGAGCTTGTGCAAATTGTAGCCTCAGTTTCCTGTTCTTAGCTGAAAGGAGTGGCACCCGGCGTGGTCTTCTGCTGCTGTAGCCCATCTGCCTCAAAGTTCGACGTACTGTGCGTTCAGAGATGCTCTTCTGCCTACCTTGGTTGTAACAGGTGGTTATTTGAGTCGCTGTTGCCTTTCTATCAGCTCGAACCAGTCTGGCCATTCTCCTCTGACCTCTGGCATCAACAAGGCATTTCCACCCACAGAACTGCCGCTCACTGGATATTTTTTCTTTTCGGACCATTCTCTGTAAACCCTAGAGATCGTTGTGCATGAAAATCCCAGTAGATCAGCAGTTTCTCAAATACTCAGACCAGCCCTTCTGGCACCAACAACCATGCCACGGTCAAAGTCACTCAAATCACCAACTGTGTGATGTCATCATGTCAATATGGACCAAACTCTCTGAGGAATGCTTCCAGCACTTTGTTGAATCTATGCCACGAAGAATTTAGGCAGTTCTAAAGGCAAAAGGGGGTCCAACCCGTTACTAGCATGGTGTACCTAATAAAGTGGCCGGTGAGTGTATATATATATATTTTTTAAAATCAATGCTACAAACTCACAAACACAACCACAAAATGGCCTAAAAGTCAGTTCTATGAAAGTGCAGAAAGAAAAAGGAAAATATATCAAATTCAAGTAGTTCATTCAAGGTTAAAAAATAAAAATCAAACTAAATTGAAGGAATCCGAACTTTTAGCCAGATTGCTGGAATTACGCCAGCTGAACCGCCGGAACCGTGCTTGCCCAATTCCAACGTACCGGGCCGGCGGAAACCCAACAACCTGGCCAAAAGGCCAGACTCCGCGACTTCACCTTAGGGGCAGTTTACATGGCGACTCTGCGACACAAAGACGCAAGGACAGAGTAGCGGACTTGCCTCGCGTGCATATGGTGTCGGCGAAGACGAAAAATTCTGAATCCTGCCTCCAAAGTGGAAGAATCCGATTGCTGGGGATTGATGGGGGCTTCCTCGGCATGCATATTGAAGGCTCCCGCGGCCCGAGACCGCGCCGATAACGTCAGCACTCGTACACGTCACATTGGGCGTGTGCAGCGGTGCTACTAAACATTAAAAACAGCAAATATGGCGGAATGCCGGCTTTACTTTACTGTTTTAATAATATTTTTAAATTAAATATGTAGAATGTTTCCATTTTTGTGCGTTTTTGAACAAAAGAAAAATGTCATTGCTTCGAGTGGGCGGGCATATTTTTTTCCGGGTTGGTGGGGTCAAAGTGCATCATTCTCTGTCGCCCTGTAAATCTGCACTGCCCCCTAGGGCCTGGCATGTATACTACATCGTTTTCACGCGGAATTGCGACATTGTTCGAATGGAAACGCAAATGCAAATGCAAATTTGAAATTTTTCGTATTCTCGGAGAGTCACCATGTAAACGGCCCCTTAGTCTTATCCCCTTGTATTTGACTCTATTTTAAAAGCTGGCAAAAGGCTGTGAAACACATTGACAATTTATTCCAAGTCTGCAGCAATCATACAGCACAGAGAGACCCAGGCGAGGAGGCAAACTGAATCCAGGGTCACCATAATCACTAGTCAACAAACGATTCCCAAGAAAAATTACAATGATTAGTTGAGCATTCAGTCTTTTATAGCAGGGGTGTCAAACCAATTCCACAAAGGTCAAGAGGGTCCTGGATTTCGTTCCAACCAATGAGGAGGTCATCTTTTCACCAATCTGATCTCATACAAGTGTAATCAGTTGATTGTAGTTAGGTGCTGCTTGTTTGGTTTTGGTTTGACACCCGTTTTAAAGGCTTTGGTGATGCGGCAATTTGCAGCGCCAAGACAATAGGTAGATAAGAGCATAACAGATACGGGACGCCTTCTGACGACGGAAGCCCAACGCGCGTGTCATGCAGCTGACTGAGCAAGATTGACGCTGACAAGCAATGTGATAGCCAAGACATCTACAAGCCCACGGCTGCACCGCCAAATCCCGAAATCAACTCTTGTCGTGCCACAATACGGAGGAACCCGCGACCGTGAAGTGAACACTCAGCACTCACGTGGTGCTGAGGATGGCAAAATCCTTAACTCTCGTTGCCCTAACAACAGTAATGCCCGAATGCTTCTGTCCAATCCACAACAGACAATAATCCTAAACAACGCCCAAACACACCCTTCTTCCGGACCTCAGCCCGCCTCACCAGAGCCTTTAAAAGACTGAAGGTTAACTAGTCGTTGTCTTTTTTTAAGGGAATCCTTTGTTGACTTGTGATATTGTGACCCTGGATCCAGTTTGCCTCCTCCCCTGGGTCTCTGTGCTGTACGATTGTTGCCGACTTGGAATAAATTGTCAACTTGTGTTTCGAAGCCTTTTTCCAGCTTTTAAAATGGAGTCAGTACAATGGGTTAAGACCAGTGTTGTTAATCTTACTTTAAAAAAGTAATTAATTACAGTTACAAATTACTTCTCCCAAAAAGTAATTGCGTTAGTAACTCAGTTACCTGAATGTAAGAGTAATTAGTTACTTGGCAAAGTAACTGGTGATAATTTTTCATGTTTTTTTTTCTCAAAAAAAACCCAAACAAACACAAACAAACAAACAAACAAAAAAACAGGTTACACAATGTGAAGTTCAAAGGGTTTTTGGGACAATTGGCCCTAGCCCAATTCTTTACCCTAAACTTAACTAGACACGGGTATTGCGGATATTGCAATAACTAGATAGTAACCTTTGGTATGTGTGGAAGTCATTTAATGTTGTGAATAGGGTTGTGACGATCATGTTTTTTTTGTTTCCGATCCTATCGTTTTAGTTTGAGTATCTGCCGATCCCGATATTTCCTGATCCGATTGCTTTTTTTTTTTTTTGCTCCCGATTCAATTCCAATCATTCCCGATCATATACATTTTGGCAATGCATTAAGAAAAAAATGAATAAAACTCGGACAAATATATACATTCAACATACAGTACATAAGTACTGTATTTGTTTATTATGACAATAAATCCTCAAGATGGCATTCACATTATTAACATTCTTTCTGTGAGAGGGATCCACGGATAGAAAGACTTGTAATTCTTAAAGGATAAATGTGACTTTGTATATTGTGAATAAATATTGCCATCTAGTGTATTTGTTGAGCTTTCAGTAAATGATACTGTAGCCATTTAACTGTTGTGCCCAAATGCATGATGGGAAGTGCAACCATGACTGTGCGTAGTGGCACCAGTTGATATATCTTCTCTGCGTTGGGAAACAACATAGGGTGTAAAGACACATTGCTTTCCCACGATATTTCTAATTGTTGAGAGAGGGATTTTAAGGCTTTAGCCAATTAAAAAAAGGCTCCAAAGACTGCCAAAATTCACTCTACTCATTTTACGCTGCCTTTTAGCTTTATGTATAGGTAAATCGGCGCCATTATAGATTGAACACGACAATGCGTGAGTGGGTCGTGCAGCGCATGCGTTAAATATTATAACGTGATTAATTTAAAAAATTTTTTTTTTAAATTACCGCCGTCAATGCGATAAATTTGATAGCCCTACTTTCAGCCAAAACTAAAGACTCTGGATGAGTGTAAGACATTTTGTCTGTAACGTTAAATACAATTAGAAAACGATTTAATAAAATATATATATATTAAAAAAAGGCATGTCCGATATTTTTTTGCCGATCCCGATACTTTGAAAATGACGTGATCGGACCCGATCGGTCGGCATCCTGATCGATTGGGACATCTTTAGTTGTGAATCAACCGTCAAAAGTTGTTAAATTGCTCCCATTATTGCATTAGTTCCCTTCTGTCTACTTTCGACATGTGTAAGTTTTAAAACTGTTTCATCATTTAAAGATAGATTTAAGTCAAGATTTTGCCGGTTCAGGAGCTTTTTAGATAAAAAGTTACTTAGGTTTGCTAGGAAGGTTCTCTACAACAGAGCCTTCCTGAGAGGTCTACTGCTTTAAGATAGCGGCTGTTTACTAACTCATCTAGTTCTTTATACATGTTACTAGCGTCTGCATCTAGTTCTATAATATGTGATATCTACCGTAGCATCATGTGGGCGTAGTTTGAAGGCTATTGGCTACAGTCAGGTATTATTGGAGCCACCTAGCATCGCATGTGCAACGGCCTCCCCACTCCTGCTCTGCTCACTCGTCTGAGTCCGTGTCTCCCAGACTTTTCTCGCGTCATTCAACCAACATAGTAACGCATAGTAACGCATGCCTTTTCCGCCTCAGTAACGGTAACGGCGTTGCCAAGATGAGAAAAGTAATTAATTAGATTACTCACTATTGAAAAAAATAACGCTGTTAGTAGCGCCGTTATATTCTAACGCCGTTATTAACAACACTGGTTAAGACTATGGTAAAGAGTTTGGCCTTTCGGCCGGGTTGTTGGAATTGTGCTAGCGCTGTTCCGGCGGTTCGGCTGGCGTGATTCCAGCAATCTGGCTAAAAGGTCAGATTCCTTCACAATTATGCACAAATGTTCACTTTTCGAAGTTGGCCTGCTCCATGTCACGTGAATAGCGAGTGTTTTAATGTATATGGAAAAGAAAGAAAAAAAATATTTTATTAAATATTTTATTAAATATTTTAATTAACCATTTGATGCCTGAGATTACACTGAAGAAATATACATTTTAAAAAAATCAAATGCATAAGTACTTTTAAGTACTATTGGAAAAACCTACATTGAGGAAAAAATCCTAAATAGATTAAGAAAAAAATATATATACATATAAATGCTGTATATATTATACAGATAGAATGGCAGAATTGATTAATAAATTTTTTTATTTTTGAAATGTAAAAAGTCTTATTTTTTTTAACATTTTAGTTGATTGTATATATTTACTTTTTTGTAATTTTTTAAAATGATTTATCTAATTTTAACATGTATTTTTAATTTAATTTTCTGTTGTTAGTAGTCTTTATTAACTCAGTGATTGCAAGTGACAGCGATAGACGTCCAGTCTGATTTGACTGCAAGGCTTGCAGCCATTGAACGACAGAATGAAATAAAAAATACTGTAGCTATTCCATCCCTGCTTAGCAGTGTTATATAAAAAACATATTAGAGAAACAAGTTGCACAAAATGAAAATGCTTCACTGCCACGCTATTTATTTGTCGGAGCACATCCGTCTCCATCTCTTCCGACACATTATATAATTACATTTATCTGAGCTATGGGTTTGTTCTAGTGCTTTGACCCGCTCTTCGTGCATTTCTGCTTGTTAATTATTATGCATCAATCTTAAATATGCAAATGATGAAGCGCGGTGAAGGAGTTCAGTGAAATCTTGCTACTGCAGACACACACTGGAGCACAAATCGAAAATGGAGGTATGCACTTCAAGATGAAACAAATGCAAAAATATTATGCTCTGTTTACAGATATATTTATTTATTATTCCAAAAGTAGGGGGCCATTAAACTTGATAAAAGTAAGGTTCACAGTGTTAACAATTAATGTTCAAATACTACTTTTGTTTTCTTGCCAAATATATATGGCGGAAAACAGGTGACTTGAAGTTCCACTCAGAGACCCCCAATTTAGCCAACTTTCAAAATTGTCCGATATGCATGTGTGATACATCATTGGAAAGCTTAAAATCTCAATTTTCTGGGGGAAGAAATTTTTTGAACAGGACAGCATTTAAAAAAAAAAAAAAAAACTTATTTTTTAAACAGCAAAATCCTATCTGGAGGTGAGAGCACACGAGAGCAGAATTACAGACGCCATTACTTTAAGGAGACATTGTCGCGTACTTACCTCTTTTGAATCCAAAAATTCCATGTAGCATGTATCACTGAGCGTGAAGACACAGCTGTGAACGGCCACAGCCGGATTTTTGGGGGATTTTATGGGTGAAACATGGTAATATAACAAGGGTCGCGATGCAGAAATCACAGTCATCAAGGAGTGGTCGAGATTTGTTTTTTTCATATATTTACCCTTTTAAATGTTTTTTTTTTTCTCTATTTTTTTTTTTTTTGGTCTGGATCGATTATTTATCATCTAAAATATTGGAGAAAATGCGACAGGAACGAAAAAAATACAATTAAGCGATAGTTATGAGGTACATATCCGTGACTTTTTTACAGACGCCAATTTTTTCATTGTGACGTAATTTGTTTAAAAGTTTAAAATATGCAAGTGAATATTTTTTTTAAAAGTCGTTTTTTTTTTCAAACTAAATATTAGACAGCAATGAATGAGTCTAAGCTAAAAACGACAGACATTTTGAATAATAAATATTAGAGATGTCGCCGATCGATCGGGTCCGATCACGTCATTTTCAAAGTATCGGAATCGGCAAAAAAAATATCATGCCTTTTTTATATATATATATATATATATATATATATATATATATATATATATATATATATATATATATATACAGTGCCTTGCAAAAGTATTGCACAGTGCTCCTTGAGATGTTTAAAGCTTGGGAAATCTTTTTATATCCAAATCCGGCTTTAAACTTCTCCACAACAGTATCTCGGACCTGTCTGTTGTGTTCCTTGGTTTTCATAATGCTCTCTGCACTTTAAACAGAACCCTGAGACTATCACAGAGCAGGTGCATTTATACGGAGACTTGATTACACACATTTGGATTCTATTTATCATCATCGGTCATTTAGGACAACATTGGATCATTCAGAGATCCTCACTGAACTTCTGGAGTGAGTTTGCTGCACTAAAAGTAAAGGGGCCGAATAATATTGCACGCCCCACTTTTCAGTTTTTTATTTGTTAAAAAAGTTGAAATTATCCAATAAATGTTGTTCCACTTCACGATTGTGTCCCACTTGTTGTTGATTCTTGACAAAAAAATTAAATTTCATATCTTTATGTTTGAAGCCTGAAATGTGGCGAAAGGTTGCAAGATTCAAGGGGGCCGAATACTTTTGCAAGGCACTGTATATATTCGTCTGAGTTTTATTCATTTTTTTCTAAATGCATTGCCAAAATGTATATGATCGGGAAAAATTATCGGGAATGATTGGAATTGAATCGGGAGCAAAAAAAAGCAATCGGATCGGGAAATATCGGGATCGGCAGATACTCAAACTAAAACGATCGGATCAGGAGCAAAAAAACATAATCGGAACGACCCTAATAAATATGATTAATTACCTTCGTTTTATGGCTGGGTTGAAACAAAAGCGGTTGCGCGACGTCTGTAAATGGCTGTTTTCAGAGTAAAACGGACAAATTGAAAATAGTTCGGGGGCTTAATGCACCATGAATCTGCTATGACAGCATACTGTATAGACATATTGTTCTATCAAAAACAACTGTTGTTTTGGCTTGAAATACAGCAGTTTCCTTTAAAGAGGAGTGCAAGAGCAGAAACTGCTTTTTCAGTCTTGTCTGTGTTTTCCGCCATATATCAAGATTTAAATAAAAACAAATAATTATATGAATAAAAAAAAAGAACCTTTCCTGTATACTTATTTAAAATTTAGGGAAAAAAATCATATAAAAAGAATATTTCGTTTTCCCCATTTTTTTTTATTGAAAATTTTAAATAAATGGAAAAAGAAGACAATATTTGCTATTCAGAGGCTCAAAGAAGAGGATTTGGACAAATTTGAGGTCAACGATGTAAATAGACGATCAAAATGCTGTCGCTGTCGATTCATTTTCTCATCAATTACTGTAGTTGATTCATCGGGGCAGCCATAGTTTCACTGCTATTGGCAGCCAATGAGTTAACACATTTGTTACAATGTTATTACTATGTCATAACAATGTAATTACTAAGGAACTTTGCTTGTTGATACATAAAATACTTATTCACATTTTATTACTATTATTTTATTCATATTTTTATTTTTATTACTTAATTTTATGTTATTCTTAACACTGTGGGTCAAATTCTACAACATTTTGTTCCGTATTCTTTCTATCTATCTATCTATCTATCTATCTATCTATCTATCTATCTATCTATCTATCTATCTATCTATCTATCTATCTATCTATCTATCTATCTATCTATCTATCTATCTATCTATCTATCTATCTATCTATCTATCTATCTATCTATCTATCTATCTATCTATCTATCTATCTATCTATCTATCATTGAGTGATCATGTTTCACTACCATTGACTATGATAATCTCGTGCCGTCAATGGCCGCCAATGAGTTAAATTCTTCTAAAAATACTAAATAACATACTGATGTTCTGGTGGGTTAGCATAGTGCTTCCAGGAGTTCCCAAAATGTCCAGCGTATAAAAACAGAGCAGTGCTAAAGCCCACACTTACACCCCCTTGATATAACAGCCTTTATTTTTAAGTGTATCTTGGTGTATTTTTGCAGCCCACCCAAATGAACGGTTTGTAACGGGTCCAATCTGTGGGGAGTCCCTTCATGAGGACGAACGAACGCCCCGCATTCTTTAACATTAACGGCTCCCTAATCTCATCCCTGGCTGTCCTTGCCTTCCGTGTTCATTTAATTAACTTGCTTAGGCGTTTCTCTGCAACCGCACTGACAAATGACCGTCCTCAGTATCATAGCCTTGATTAAATGGGCGGACATTTTCTTGTGTGACAAACTGTTGTTGGATCAGACTGATTCACAACTCCTGATGAGTTATTGATCCCCTCGGGCTGTCTCTTTACGGTTCACCATCAAATTTTCCTAATCCTTCTTCGGCACCAAGTCAGGATTGGTACTTTCTTTCCCCAGTAACACTTTCATCAGTATATTCCTGAATTACATTTACTGTAGCTTTTACATTTGATTGTAATCGGTCGTAAATCAGAAAACTAACTTAAACTGAGGTATTACATATAGTAATTTAGTTTTCCAGTAATTTGTTTTTAATTTTGAAATGGGTTAGTTACTGTATATTCTAGAAGCGTATACGCATGTTGAGCCTGATTATCTAGTTTTCTGCATCAGAGTTGTTTTTCGCCGACCTTTTAATTTTCGTCTCAGACTTTTGGACGATAATACTTCTTAGTCATTTATTAGTAATTTCAAAATGTTTTTCTTCGCCTTGATTTTGTTGACAAAAACTCAGACTAATTTCATCTAGTTTTAGTCGACATTTACTCAATGTTTTTGTTTGTAAAATTCAAACGTTTTATGCCAAAAATAAATTAATTCATGTTTCAACCTATCTTGAATGAAAACTGACAGAGGAGCACATTTTGTGAGTTCTAACAAGCATTTACAAATCTGAGGTGGGTAGAGTGGCCAAAAATTGTACTCAAGTTAGAGTAGCGTTACTTCAAAATAATATTACTCAAGTACAAGTAAAAAAGTATCCAGTAAAAAAGAATGACTCAAGTAATGAGTAGCATTTTGAGTAACTGGTTATTTTTGTTTGATTTTTAAGAAAATAAATAAATAAAAATTTTAAGCAATGGTATTTTTTTTCTCTCAGCACAAATCTGTATGAACTGTTGTTATAATGATACTATAAAATAACCCATTACATAACCACATTAAGCCAAAGATTTTTTTTTTTTTTTTTAAATCATTAAAGAGAGAGAGAGGAAAAAAAACAGTAATAAAGCATTATTCTTCCAAAGAGCATGAGTGTAATTTTAAATAAAAAAAAACTAGTAGCCCGCCATTGTTGATGTCAATAATTACACAATGCTCATGGGTGCTTAAACCCATAAAATCAGTCGCACCCAAGCGCCAGCAGAGGGCGACAAAACTCCAAAAAACACAAGTAACAAGTGGACATTGCACTTTGCTGTCATTTTAATCTGTTTGAGCGGGGCATGTGCGTTAATTGCGTCAAATATTTTAACGTGATTAATTTTAAAAATTAATTACCGCCGTTAACACGATAATTTTGACATTTTTAAAAGGAAAACATTATTCAGATGTTAGGGATGCAACAAAAGCAAAAAATAGCTGTGTCAAAGTTATGTTTGAAATGAATGCGTTTACAAAAAGATCATTTTCTCCGTTTTTTCATCAGAAATTGAAAAATTGCTCAAACTAAGCTATTTTCTAATGCTGATTTCTAAAGAATGGAAAAAGATATGAACTTACTTTTTTTCTGCTGAAAGAAGAGAGTCTAATCTTTCTTTTGGTGGGTTCCATGTTTATATAGCAAGAGAACAGAATTTTCTGTGGGCCTTGCAAAATCAGTCTAAATCAGTGCTTCTCAATTATTTTCTGTTACGCCCCCCCCCCCAGGAAGACGCAAACGTTTCGCGCCCCCTAACTCTGCCGCCACTGTAAATAGGCTATATACATATATAAATTTGTGTAAAAAATTATTAAAAGTTAAATAAAATAAATAATTATAAGTACCCCTCTGCATAGCATTTCCTTGTTCACGTAAAAAATGTAACATAGATAAACTTACAATAAAGTTTCACTTTAACATTTCTGTTTGTAGCAGAATAGACTTAAAGCGCATCTTTGCCTGAATTAAAAAAAAAAAAAAAAAGTCACATCCAAACAACACACTCAAGGTAATTTTTTTGACCATTTGATACTGAAAACTCAAATTGAATAAAATTGTAAATAATAATAAATTCACATTGATTAGCAACAATAACTCAATAGTACAATATGGCAAAAAAAAAAATTGACCGAAAAAATAGAAATTAATAAATAAATAAAAAAACGACACTGTCATTGGACAGAGGGAAATTTTATTTTGGCTGCAGGCGGTATCAGTTGCTTTGCTATGAGGTGAGGCTATTTTTGCACTGAGCAGCTTGTTATGCCACCTTATATGATACTAACAGTGCTCGCTGGTTTACAGGTGTAACACTCACAAAGCTGGATGATTGTTAGCAATATTCGGCACGTTTTTGCTGAAAAAAAATCAAGTGGCTTATCAATGTGATTGGGGTCTAATGTCTTTAAGTTAGGTCTTAATTGATTTGGCTTTATGCTGTCTGCTGACAATATTTTTAGACACAGTAAATGTATAAATAATATGTTTATATAGTAAATATATAAACATATTGGTCTTTCCTCGTCTCCCACTGAGGCCAAAAGCCACATACACTTCGTCATATTTCCTTGTTTTAGCTCTTATCGGCTCCTGCTATTTGCTGTGTGCTCTTGTTTAGTTAAAAACTACTGCGTATACTCTGAAAATGAGAGCGCCACTGCCATCCACTGAGTGGATGTGCAATTTTACTTTATTCTAATATGGCAAAAATGTATGTTCTCCGAGGACACATCGTTCTGCGCCCCCCTGGGGGGGCCCGCCCCACTATTTGAGAAGGATTGGTCTAAATCCAGTAAAACGGCCGGGAGCGAAGGGCCTTGCTCCGGTGAAAATGGCTGGGAGTGAATGAGTTAAGAGGACACTCGCCGTTAGCATTAGCGTAATGCAACATTGTTCTGTACCAGGGCTAATTAATTACTTGTGGATTTATTGTTGCCTCTAGGTTAGGGATTAGCAAGTAGAGAGCGTGTGTGCTTTTTGTCACAGCTTTCAGCCTGTAGTAGTACAATAGTGCTTGTTTTATATCATAGGCGGACATCGTCAGACGTCCTATCCAGTGACTCGTTGCAATCTACATGTAATATTTTCAGTTTATTTTAATATTATGTAATTATACACTGCAGGTTTCTTTGTAATTACATAGTAATAACATTGAAATAAATTTGGTAACTCATTGGCTGCCGCTGATGGTGACAGACGTCCAATCCAGTGTTGTTAATAACGGCGTTACAATATAACGGCGTTACTAACGGCGTTATTTTCTTCAGTAGTGGGTAATCTAATTAATTACTTTTCTCATCTTGGCAACGCCGTTACCGTTACTGAGGACGGAAAGGCATGCATTACTATGCGTTACTATATTGGTCGAAAAGTCTGAGGGAGACGGACTCACCGAGACGAAAGAGCAGAGCAGGAGCGGGGAGGAGGCAAGAAAGTTGTGACGCCGAGCAAACGCGATGCTAGGTAGCTCCAATAATTCATGTTGTAGCCGATAGCCGACAAACTACGCCCGCATGTTATGGTAGATATGGTAGACATGGTAGATATCACATGTACTGTATATAACTAGATGCAAAATGACAGCCGCCATCTTAAAGCAGTAGACTTTTTAGGACGGCTCTGTTGTAGAGAACCTTCCTCGCGAACCTAAGTAACTTTTTATCTAAAATACTTCTAAATCGGCTAAATCTTGATTTGAATCTATCTTTAAATGATGAAACAGTTTTAAAACTTTCATATGTCGAAAGTAGAGAGAAGGGAACTAATGCAATAATGGGAGCAATTTTAACAACTTTTAACAGTTGATTCAGGGTAAAGGGTAGATTAGGGTAAAGAATTGGGCTCGGGCCAATTGTACCAAGAACCTCCACAAAAAACTTCACATAGTATGGCCAATTTTCTTTTTTTTTTTTTTTTTTTTTTTTTTTTTTTTTTTGAGGGTAAAAAAAAAAAAAAAGTAATTATCACCAATTACTTTGCCAAGTAACTAATTACTCTTACATTCAGGTAATTGAGTTAGTAACGCAATTACTTTTTGGGAGAAGTAATTTGTAACTATAATTAATTACTTTTTTTCAGTAGGATTAACAACACTGGTCCAATCCATTTTCACTGGGAGGACTGGCAGCCATCGAACAATCAAAACAATCAGTCAAATTGGATTGTGTGAAAGTGAGTGGAGTGAAAACTACGGTTAGGAATCTCTGGCATGAAGCTGATTCGATCTGTATCTAGATACACAGGTTACGATTCGATTAAAAAAACGATACATTTTTAAGGCCGAGCGATTCGATACAGTGTAAGAACGATACGTTTCGATAGTGAAAACGATACGATAGTAAATATTTGTTGCGTGTGTTTGTACAGTATTTTAAACATATAAAAAGACCACGTTTCTAATATAGCAAAATTAAACAACAAAATTTCATACCAATGATATGTTTTATTTTTTTATGAAAAAAAAATAAGGCTTACTATATGACCGTCATTTTGTTGGATGGGACTGATAATAAAGTAAAACTCCAGTGACAGACAACAATTAAGTGCAGTAATTCAATTACTGTATTTCCTGGTGTTTTTAACACAAGAGGTAAGTAATTTAAGTGCAAACTTTCAACGTAAACATCTTACAAACAAAAAATATTAATTATATGCAGCAGCTCTAGAAAAAAAAAGAATTACCTGCTAGTGTTATCATAAATGAATAATAAATTATGCTTTACAACTGGTATAATTGGGGGAATAAAAACATGGCATTTTAGACAGACAGGTCAATAATCATTACTTTAACCTAATACACAGCAAAGTCATTCACTTATGCCTGTGCTTCCTCCTTTTTTTATTCCTCATCACTGTCCATATCTTTTTTTGAAGGGCAGATTTTTCTTGAGGAAGATCAACTAATCCACATGTTCATGTTTAAGTAGACTGTGTTTCGTGGAAACAATATGCCGCCCTTTCCACCATTGTAGTGGGTTATTTTTCAGGGTTAAAAACTCACGATCTCTGTACCGCTTCACACTAGCACTGTCCCATGCGAACAGATCTGGCTGCCTTCATCACTTCAAAGTCCAACTTTTGTTTCCCTGGGTGCATTGAAAATCAATCGCTGCATGTCGCTGGCGTCGGTGATCACACTGTCCATTGTTTTGGCATGTTGCTTTGTTGCCACTACTAGTTTCGTTTTGGGCTGTGAAGAAAATGCTACGGAGCGTGCGTTACAGTGGTTTTGTTAGCTCTCGCGTTGTTATGACACGTCCGTGACGATCGGGTAATGACGGCGACTAGTAGCGGTTCTGCCAAAATGCATGGGAAGTTGAGGCAACCACGACTGTGAGTAGTGCTTGCCCATATTATATCATACGTGCGGTCGCGATCTAAGTGCACTGTGTGGTGAATTATACAAGCCCAGCATGTGAAGTAAAAGCTAAATTATTATTAGGGTTGTTGCGATCATGTTTTTTTGCTCCCGATCAGATCCCGATCGTTTTAATTTGAGTATCTGCCGATCCTGATATTTCCCGATCCGATTGCTTTTTTTTTTTTTTTGCTCCCGATTCAATTCCAATCATTCCCGATAATTTTTCCCGATCATATACATTTTGGCAATGCATTAAGAAAAAAATGAATAAAACTGGACGAATATACAGTATACATTCAACATACAGTACATAAGTACTGTATTTGTTAATTATGACAATAAATCCTCAAGATGGCATTTACATTACTAACATTCTTTCTGTGAGAGGGATCCACGGATAGAAAGACTTGTGACTTTGTCTATTGTGACTAAATATTGCCATCTAGTGTATTTGTTGAGCTTTCAGTAAATGATACTGCAGCCATGCCCCCAATGCATGATGGGAAGTGGAACCATGATGGGAAGTAAAACCATGACTGTGCGTCATGCTTCCGATGGATATATCTTCTCTGCTTTGGGAAATAACTTGAGGTGTTAAAACAAATATCAATTGCCACCTTGCTTCCATACATTGCTTCCCATGATAATTCTAATCATAGGGAGAGGGATTGCAAGTTTATTGCTGATTCAAAGGAAGGCTCCAAAGGCTGCCAAAATTCACTCTTGTTATGCGCTGCCTTTTATCTCTCTATATTGGCGTCATTACAGATTTAGCGCGACAATGAGTGAGAGAGTCGTGCAGCGCATATATATTAATAGCATTAAGTATTTTAACGTGACACATTTTATAATAAATTATTTGACGCCGTTATTGGGATATTTTTGATAATCCTACCTTCAGCCTAAATTAAAGACTCTGGATGAGTGTAACATATTATGTCTGTAACGTTAAATACAATTAGAAAACGATTTAATTAAAAAATATATATATTAAAAAAAGGCATGGCCGATATTTTTTTGCCGATTCCGATACTTTGAAAATGACGTGATCGGACCCGATTGAGCGGGATCCGATCGATCGGGACATCTCTAATTATTATCATATTGAGCAATGTATTTAACTAGGCATTAGAAGCCGATTGTTGTGGTCGCGATAGTTGAATTCTATCTCAACTATCGGTACATTGAATATTTAATGGCTAACTACTGTCGAATGGTAACTTTACCAACGATACATCTGTATCTCTCACCTGTAAAACCGGATATCCGGTCGTATCGGTTTATCGTTCTCAAGCTTAGTGAAAACATGATCACTCAATGCCAGCCTTCCAATTTGAAATTGATTTATTGTCTATAACTGGTATAAGGATATTGCAAAAGGACAAATCAGGTTACTGGGACTTAGATACTAAAATGTGTGATCAGGTCACCCTTAGTATGCATTTCTCACTTTTGAAAAGTGGGAAAAGAGGGTAATTTAGCAGGGGTAACAAGTGACTGCTTGGTATTTATGTTCACAAATCCAATCAATAAAAGATTACGATTGGAGTTGTGAAAGACCCCGAGGTGTGAAGTTCCACACAGCTGCTAATTTGAAATCTGGTTTGTAATTATGCACAAAAACCAGGTGGTGTACTGTAAAGCGTCAGGTGGTGTGAAATGTCTGAAAGCTTGAGTATGAACACAAGAGACAAAACTTGTCTCAATCTGCCCACTGGTGGTTTGTCAAGGTTATTGCAGCCAAAAATAATAATGTCGTCATCAGACAGAGTGAATCCACTTGGCTGCCAACACAAATCCAGTTCTCTTCCTTCAAAATCAAGTTCACGTCATTTTTCCCATTGACTGCCATGCATCGAATGAATCATTTTATAGCCACAGTATGGAAGTAACCCATGTTTGACTTGAACAGTGGAAATGTTGGCGCAGCGGTTAGCGCTTGAGCTGCGAGAACCGCGGGTGGTTTCGCGCCTCATTTCCAATCGCACAATACAAATGGAAACTAACCCTTTCTAAGATGAACAAATTTTTCACTGTTTTAGGTCACAGCGTTTTACAATCCCAAATGAGGCTCTTTAAACCACAAAGAAGGCTTATTATGGAGGGACTTGCATTGGTTAAATAAGGCGACTCGATGCTAATTTTCGTTAGCGCTTTAGTTAGCGCAAGGGCGTAGGTTTGCATAGGGACAAAACTGACCAACTTTTTACGATGCTCAAATTATCCCCACCAACTTTTAAGCAAACTTATTTGCATTATATAATGACTTCTGTTATATAGGAAATTTAAATTGTCTTCTCATATGTTGTAAGGATAGAATCGACCCTACCATTATTAAGTGAATTATTATCATTGTGTTTAGACTTACATTTATCCCTTTCCACTTGCTTAATGTGCCGGTCCATTTTTTTTCCTCAAACGCGTGTTTTATTGGCTGATGACTTGACCCACCCACCCCCAACCCCCGAATGTTATGCTAATGCTACGAGTTGCATCTAGTGTGCGATAACCACTGAGCACAGACCTTTAAAGGCTAAAGTAACATTGCATATTATATTTGGTTAAAATAAGAAAACAAATTATCGTGTGTGTGTGAGAGAACACTGCACTGGTGAGTGAGGGGGGTGCAGCACATCACAAGAGTGACACAACCACACAATGGTACGATGCAGGCTAGCTACACATAAAATTGCCATACATTGTGAACATGTGATGTAAACTATTGCGCATTTTCGTCTCGTTTTTGCCTCGTCAGACAAAAACTGGTATTAGGCTTATGTTTTCGTCTCCCAAAACACGTTTTTTGCTCGTTGTAATCTCGTCATTGTCATGAAAAAAGTGTTCATTGACTAAATATTTTCGTTGTAGTCATCATTGACGAAAACGACAGTGCTATCCATGAATGGGTCCACTTCAGGGGGGCAATGAAATCACACATCAGAATTTCATGAGAGTACTTTGGTTCGAGTCTTGGGGTAGTCTAGTATGCCTCAGGTGTAGATCGATTTTTTTTTCATTATTTTTTTCCGAAACTTTAGTTTGAATCCAGGGGCCCCCCAGAAGTGGACCCATTCTTCGATAGCTCCCTGTTGTTGTTTTTTTAAATAAAGGGACTTGCACTTCAAAATGTTTCTTTAGTAGTAAACCTTGTATCACCTGAACCAATACAGATTAAAGTTAATATAAATCGATACAGATTTATTTTGCATTGATCATTTCACCTATCAATTATTAGGTTCATATTCGTGAAAAATGTAGCTCTGAGCCCCGTTCAATAATCTGTTTGGTCTTATTCATGTCCCGTCCCCAGCAAAAAGTGTGCATGCAGGTTATGTTGTTATATCGTCCCTAGTACCAATGTTGCGTGAGCATATTCTATTGTACATCAGCATTCAGCTAGCCGGTGCATTCTGAAAACGACATATTGTTTGTATTTTAATGCTCAGTATGTGTACTTTTCTGATTTACTTTTTTTTCCGCAGAATATTTATTTTATTTGTAAAAACTTGAAGTTGTTACATTTATCATTATTATTTATTTTATTTTTTTTTCAGTTTAAAATTTTTTTTTTTTTTTTTCATTTCTTTATTTAATTATTTATTTATTTTTACAGTTTACTTTGACTTTAGTGTAAAATGTCTTGAAAACTATCAACATTTGAGTTTTTTAAGGGACTCTTCAAAATCTTCCAAACTAAAGTACTTGGTTTTTATCAACACCATGTTTGTTTAAAAATGAAGCATTTTTTGTTTTTTTTACGATGTACAAGCTCCATCTTAAAATCAGCCATTTTGAATGATCGCTTTCAACCCTATCGCAATCAATGGCAGTGAATGAGATAATATCATTGATTTTATTATTTTTTTTATGCAGTAATCCTCCTCCTTTTGATAAATTTGACATCATCATCATTGTCCTTTAGACTCCTCCCTCTTTGGCTCTCAAACCCCTAAACCACACCCCCTTTGTTTTCCACAGGTCAATCACTCACACTTATGTAATACAAAATGATACTCTTTATAATCCACATTGATTTATTTTGTCATCTGCCACAATGAGTTGACTATAAATTTACATTTTCCCAACCGTGTGTGACAAACGCTTGCTCGTGCTTGTCTTAGCATCTGTTTGAAAGCTTTTTTCCACATATGACACATGTTGGCATCACTGCGACTGAGATTAAATCAGATTAGGAAGAAAAAAGTAAAACAGTTCTCTCTCTCTCCCAAACACAGGAGTTAGATTTACATTTCAAAGTATTTTTTTTTCTAAAAAAGAAAATAATCATGAATTTAGGTAAAATTTTGTCACCAAAAAGCGAACTAGAATGTGAAAATAAGCATTCAGCATGTTATTTTTTTTAATAATACCTGACTTGTATTTCTTATGAAATCTCATACTGTTCAAATGAATCCTGATTGTGTGACAAGGTCAGTGGCAGCGGCGCGCGCACACCCGAGAGGACACAGCACCCTCGGGAGCACGCACACCAGGACAGTTGATGCTGGCACGCAGTTGGAGTGAGCACCTATAAATCATCACCTTTTTAAGAACGCTTTTGAATCGGTTAAAATGACAACATCACCTACGGTGAGTGAAATTTCTTCATCTTTTAAAGTATGTCGAAAAATTGACTTTTTGATACATTCAGATTGTTGGTGAGTAAGATAGCTATGAAAGGGGATTATCAGATAAAGTCTAATAAACAGAATATGTTGAAGTAATTTTGATTAACAAGATGCATTTTGTTCTAACTTCCATTCTAGTCATATTAACAAATGAAATCCAAGCAGATGATATACATGTCAATATCAAAATATGTGAGCTTACTGACAGGGTGGACATTTTAGGCTAAGATTAATTACATGTTCATTTTATTAGCACAAGTTGGACCTTCACTTCGCAACAAGATTCAGTTAGTAAGATGACTGTTGTTTATTGGTTTGTATCCTTTAAACAATTATTATCACAGCATTTAAACCTTTTATTTAGCAGATCATATATGGAATGTCATGTCAAGTCATTGGGGGAAAAAATATTATTAAAGACACACATTTTGAAAGATTTATCATTGTACTTGTTCATTCTTGCCCACTTATATTAAGACCTCAGATTTTTATTATTCTTTAAATTATAATGTAATTCATAATCAAAGATTTTCATAATTGAATTGGATTTCCTTCGTTTTTATAACAGACCTTTGTTGATAATTTTAATTTCAGGGAAGCCAGTTACTAAACTCACCTACTTTATTCCAAGTACCATTTCATTTTAAACAACCGAAAAACTGCTCTGGGTTAAGTCAATGCAAAAGCGTAGGTTTGGTCTCAACATTGGTTGGGACCATATAACAGCATAACCTGCATGTACACATTTGCTGGGGACGAGACATTAATACAGTGGTATGATAAAGTATCTAAACCTTTTGGAATTTTTCACATTTTTGCATAACATCACCATCAAATGTGATCTGATCTTTGTCAAAATCACACAGATGAAAAAAGTGTCTGCTTTAACTAAAATCGCCCAAACATTTATAGGTTTTCATATTTTATTAAGGATAGCAAGCAAACAATGACAGAAAGGGGAAAAATGAGTTAACCCTCTGCCTAAGGAGACTTAAAGAGCAATTGAAACCCAATTTTTACCAAACAATTTAAGTCAGGTGTGTGCCCAATCACTGATGAGTTGTTTAAAGCTGCCCTGTCCACTATAAAACACACACCTGGTAAGAAATGTCTTGATGAGAAGCATTGTCTGATGTGCATCATGGCTCGGTCAAAAGAGCTGTCTGAAGACCTACGATCAAGGATTGTTGATTTCTATAAAGCTGGGAAAGGATGCAAAACCATCTCTAAAAATCTGGATGTTCATCAATCGACAGTCAGAGATGACAGCGATTCATGCCAGACATCACATGAATATGACTGATCTACAGCAATTTTGTAGAGAGGAATGGGCTAAGATTAGTCCTGATCAATGTGCCAGAGTGATTTGCAGCTACAGGAAGCGTCTGGTTGAAATTATTGCTGCCAATGTGTGGTTGTGAGGGAGGGGGGGGGCGCACAAAATATTAAATGTGATGGTTCACTTAGCTATTTTCCCCTTTCTGTCATTGTTTGCATACTATCCTCATTAAAATATGAAAACCTATAAATGTTTGGGTGGTTTTAGTTAAAGCAGACAGTTTTTTTCATCTTTGTGATTTTGACAAAGATCAGATCACATTTGATGGTGATTTTATGATGAAATGTGAGAAATTCCAAAAGGTTCACTTTTTCATACCACTGTCAGACCAAACAGGGTTCTGGGCTACATCTCTCACAAATATGAACCTACGGGAATTAATTGAAAGGCTATATGATCAATGCAAAAATAAATCTGTATTGACTTACGCTATCTTTCATATGTATTGGTTGAGGTGATATACTGTTCAATTCAAACCTTTTTTTTCAAAAACTACTAAAGAAAAATGTTGAAAACGTCCAGAATAAATAAATAATAATAATAAATAAATTTTAATAGCAAATTTAAATGACAATATTTGAACATGACTTAAATTATATTAACATACTCAATAAATACAAACTTGTTAATAATCTATTAACTATCCTGGAATGCAAATAAATTTGTCTGAAGACCACTCATATTGACTGTCTGAATAAAGAAATTAAGTATACTGAAAAAACTTGTTTGGAATAACAAAAATAAATAAAATTGGTGCCTTCTTTCAGGTAAAACACGACTGCTTTAGTCCACAAGCACAGCCAAACACCACAAAAAAACCTGAAAGCTCCTTTAGGCTGCTTTTAGACTTCATGAATAAAATAAAAATGAAATTTAGTGGAGTTAAACCTTGGTTCACTACATTTCTCAGTTTAATTAAGTTTAACAGTAGAAAACAAGAGTTTTGCAGGTTAGCGAATTCACATAGTTTAATGTTATGCTAACTCTGATGCAGGGCAGACTTTCAAATAGCAAAATTTGTGTTGTGTTCCCCAACTCCAAAATATTGACATCTTTTTACTAGGGCTGTCAAACGATTAAAATTTTTAATCGACTTAATTACAGCTTGAAAAATAATCGTAATTAATCGCAATTTAAACCATCTATAAAATATGCCATATTTTTCTGTAAATTATTGTTGGAATGAAAAGATAAGACACAAGATGGATATATACATTCAACATACAGTACATAAGTACTGTATTTGTTTATTATAACAATAAATCAACAAGATGGCATTAACATTATTAACATTCTCTTAAAGCGATCCATGGATAGAAAAACTTGTAGTTCTTAAAAGATAAATGTTAGTACAACTTATAGAAATTTTATTTTAAAACCCCTCTTAATGTTTTCGTTTTATTAAAATTTGTAAAATTTTCAATCAAAAAAATTAACTAGTAGCTCGCCATTGTTGATGTCATTACACCATGCTCACTCCCCAAACCCATAAAATCATTTGGACCCAAGCGCCAGCAGAGGGCGCCAAACAACAAAAAACAAGTAACAAGTAACAAGCGGACGTTACACTGCTGTCATTTTAATCTGAGTGTGCGTTAATTGCGTCAAATATTTTAACGTGATTAATTTAAAAAATTAATTACTGCCGGTTAACGCGATAACCCTACTTTTTACATAACTCACAGTGGCTGCTGCTGTCCGGAAAATAACATAAACTTGTAATATCCCTTCACTTCGAAAGGAGGTGGAGGAGGCAGCATGTTGTCGACATGTTGTATAAGTCATCAACCAATCAAACGTTCGTTTGAGGGAAAAAAATGGACTGGCACATTCAGCAAGTGAAACGGGGTAAATGTAAGTCTAAACATAATGAAAAAAATTCACCTAATAATGGTAGGGTCGATTCTAAAAATGGACTAGCACATTCAGAAAGTGAAAAGGGGTAAATGTAAGTCTGAACATAATGAAAATAATTCACCTAATAATAGTAGGGTCGATTCTATCCTTACAACATATGGGAAGACAATCTAAATTACCTATATAGCTGAACTCTTTATATTATAGAAATAAGGTTGCTTAAAAGTATGATTTGAACGTCCTAAAAAGTTGCTAGTGTTCCGTCCCTACCGTCCCGATGCAAATCTACGCCCTTGAATCAATGTCACGTTTTCTGAAATAACCCAGATGCAAAGAAAAGCAGAGTTGAAAGAACTTTTGTCATGGATGATATGCCATGAATACTTCTCGTGACTGGCCCGAAGTCAGCCCTGAGTTCATTCAGGAGCTCCAAAAATGCTCAAAATAAACTAATTTATGTTTGTGTTATTTGACAAATATTTAAGTATGTGTACCACCTCTTGTTTAAAACAATATCATCTCTTTAAGACCTAATTTCAGCCAGTATGAAAGAGTTGCTTTTGTATTCGGTGGAGTGGCATTTTGCAACACAAACATCAATAAGCAGTCTTGTCAATAAGCAGACTAATATAAAGCAAGTACCACAGTACAAGTGCTTTTGCTCATCAAATGAGTGTTTCAGAGTCATGAAGATAGCTGATAAACACCAGTCATGCGGCTGACTGGGCAGTGTTGTTTAAGTCTTGTTTCGCTCACTCGTGTTTTTTTGTTCACGTTACTGTTAGCTTGATAGGACTGAGCTTTTATTGACCGACGATTTTTGTGAACAAAGGCTGTTTCTGTTATTCTTGTTTGACAAAAAGAAGCACTTAGTGAGAGATGGAGACTGCTAAAATAGCTGCAGTGAAGAAAATAAGTATTTGAACACCCTGCGATTTCGCATGTTCTCCCACTTAGAAATGATATGGGCGGGTTTGAAATTTTCATGGTTGGTGCTTGACCATTTTGAGAGACAAATCTAAAGGAAAAAAAATCCAGAAATCACAGTGTATGATTTTTTTTTTTTTTTTTTTTTACAATGTATTTGTATTATACTGTTGCAAATTAGTATTTGAACTCATACAGTGGGGCAAATAAGTATTTAGTCAACCACTAATTGCGCAAGTCCTCCCACTTGAAAATATTACAGAGGCCTGTACCGTATTTTTCGGACTACAAGTCGCACCTGAGTATAAGTCACACCAGCCATAAAATGCCCAACGAAGACAAAAAAAAATATACAAGTCGCACCGGAGTATAAGTCGCATTTTTGGGGGGAAATTTATTTGATAAAATCCAACACATAGAACAGAAATGTCATCTTGAAAGGCAATTTAAAATAAAATAGAAAACAACATGCTGAATAAGTGTACAGTGTACAGTGCGTGAACAACGAAATGCGATTATACTCATGCTACCCGCGGGTTATTAAAAGTATTTAAAAAAGCATTGAATTTAGTTTTCCATTATTAAAGGTGTTAAAAGTATTAAATTAGCTGTTGTAAGTCTGGAATTTTTCTACCGTGGTCTTAATTTTCAAGAATATCTCCTAAACATCATCCTAAATTATATCCGTGAGTTTTTTTGTTTTTGTTTTTTTTTTAATCCATAACGAAGATGACGCATAGAATTTTTACAATGCACTGCACTACAAATCGAAATGCAACTCGTGCGTGCCAAACCACCACAACCAGCAAAACGGAGAATCCATCCACCTCTGCATCAGGAATGCGTCCGTTTGTCGGTGGAACGAAAACCCTGCAGGCAGAAGTATTGTGGATTCTAAACACCAAAACAGACCACCATTCATATACTTCAAATGAGTCCATTGGTGATCTGTTTCGGATATTACGTCATTTTTGGTCGGCATCGGCTGTCACAATGTTGGTCATATTGCGTTTTGTTCCAGAGCTCTGTTCCCGATGTCTTAACTGTCTTTTGTAACGAATTTTCAGTTGGCAGAAAAAAAACGCACATTTTCTTAATGTTTAAATAGTCTACATATTTTTATGATCATTATAAATGGATTTACACAATGAAATAACGCTGGAAAAGTTTGTTTAACATAATGTTGGTCAAATCGTGTTTTTTTTTCCGGAGGGAGCATTCCCGACTTTGTAACTGCAGCCAATTTAAGCTCATCAAGACTTTAAGATAGAGGTAAAATCGGGCCTAAAAAATCCAGCCCAACCCGAACTGGTCCGCGGGTATTAAAGCCCGACCCACGTTTTGTGTGATAGCATTTGTGACGATGTCTGCATAAAAGCCGTTCTTTTATAACGAATTCTCAGTTGGCAGAAAAAAAACACATTTTCTTAATGTTTATATAGACTACATATTTTTATGATCATTATAAATTTATTTACACAACGAAATAACGCTGGATAAGTTTGTTAAATATAAATAAACAGATGCGGCTTTGCGGACTCGCAGAGGGGAAGATTAAAAAGAGCGTATAGGCACGCGCTGGCTCTGCAATGACCATACAGCGCCTTCTTTTTTTTAATCCAAATTATTTATTTTATAACAAGTATTCCTTAGTTTATCATTCATACATCGTTAATACATAGTTATTTCAAAAAGTTAGCGAGAAAGAACCCTGGCCCGGCCCGACGTAATAATTGACATTTTAATTTCGGTCATGTTTTCAGTTTAATTTAGCGGTTTCCAGCTTGCTATGTTTATAATTGCGATGTTTGTTTACCGCTTTTCTTCTTACTGCGAAGAGGGAGGAAGTTACATCGGCCGCCGCTATGATATTTAAGTCATCAGCCATCTGCTGTGACCTGGGAATTTAACGCCTGCTTTCATGCACACTGCTTCCCATGTCAGTCGACAAGGGAAATTGTTTTCACACACAACTGCGGCACGGTTAAGTCCCGCGATATTCCCGTTGTTTTGGAGTATGCGATAGGGGCTCAAGTTACATCCAGATACTTTAGGTTGCAGTTTATGGGTCATGTGAAAGCAGTGGACCTGCTTAAAAATTTTGGTTTGCCTTTCGAATGAATGTGAATTTCTCCGTTTTAACTCAAGAGTTAGCCATGTTCACTGGGATCTTGGCAGGTGCACTAGCGGCTAGCCTGTTACAGAAGATGGCTGGTCTGAGTCCTGTCCTCCTCCTCTTTTTGTCCCTAATTATTGTGTGGGTGTGTGTGTTTACAAAAATTCTGACAGACTTTATAATGTTACTTTAAATGTGTTTTATTCGTATCTTCAATATATGTGCATTCTTTTGTCAAACACACTTAGTAATTGAGGTTAAATTTGATGTTCAGTGCTTTATTTATTTAATATGATTCAATATGATCTAAATAATGGGTGCGAGAAAAGTATTAATTTTCAGTTGAAATGGCATTAAAAAAGGTCTTAAAAGTCTTGAATTTAGATTTATCAATCCTGGGGGGATCCTGATACTGTCCTCACCAGGACGCTACGGCTCGGTCCTGGCTATTCAGCGGGCTAAACTCCCAAATGACGATGCTGGACGTATATTTTGCTGAATCAATTTCGTCCTCGATACCAAACAGGTTCGCATCGACGTAAATAAATGATAATTAGGTGCTTTTAAAGCAATGACATGACACAAACGGTTAGCATCCGTTCGCTAGCATTAGCACATCGTTCAAACAACCACACAACTGGCTCTAAGTGTCCGATCGCAGGTGGAAAACACACAACAACAACAGAAAAGATGATACACACAGGCGTTGCCTCTGTAGAGATATTTTACAAGCATAAACAATGAACGTAGGTTTGCAGCCGTGTTTCTCTCTCGCTAACTCGCCCAATCACTCAGAGCTACGTAGCTGTCGGTCTTCTTCTGGCGTGTGAGCGCTCATCTTCACGTAAACAAGTGCGAGTGCGCCCCCACGTGGGCGTGAAAGCGCCACAAACTAAAATCATGCATTTCAACATAAAAAAGTTAATAATACAATTGAACACACATTGCCAAAGGAAGAACGCGAATGTGGCCATAGCTATTAAGTTATTCAGATAACTATAGCATAAAGAACATGCTAACAAGTTTACCAAACCATCAGTGTCACTCCAAAACACCAAAACAACATGTGAAATGATACCATAATGTGTTAATAATTTCACACACAAGTGACTCCTGAGTATAAGTCGCACCCCCAGCCAAACTATGAAAAAAACTGCGACTTATAGTCCAAAAAATACGGTAATTGACAACATGGGTAAACCTCAACCATGAGAGACAGAATGTGTGGGGGGGGGGGGGACAGAAAATCACATCGTTTGATTTTTAAAGAATTTATTTGCAAATCATGGTGGAAAATAAGTATTTGGTCAATACCAAAAGTTCATCTCAATACTTTGTTATGTACCCTTTATTGGCAATAACGGAGGCCAAACATTTTCTGTAACTCTTCACAAGCTTTTCACACACTGTTACTGGTATTTTGGCCCATTCCTCCATGCAGATGTCCTCTAGAGCAGTGATGTTTTGGGGCTGCCGTTGGGCAACACGGACTTTCAACTCCCTCCACGGATTTTCTATGGGGTTGAGATCTGGAGACTGGCTAGGCCACTCCCGGACCTTGAAATGCTTCTAACGAAGCCACTTCTTTGTTGCCCTGGCTGTGTGTTTGGGATCATTGTCATGCTAAAAGACCCAGCCACCTCTCATCTTCAATGCCCTTGCTGATGGAAGGAGATTTTCACTCAAAATCTCTCAATACATGGCCCCATTCATTCTTTCCTTTACACAGATCAGTCGTCCTGGTCCCTTTGCAGAAAAAAAAAGAAGCCCCAAAGCATGATGTTTCCACCCCCATGCTTCACAGTGGGTATGGTGTTCTTTGGATGCAATTCAATATTCTTTCTCCTCCAAACACGAGAACCTGTGTTTCTACTAAAAAGTTCTATTTTGGTTTCATCTGACCATAACACATTCTCCCAGTCCTCTTCTGGATCATCCAAATGCTCTCTAGCGAACCGCAGACGGGCCTAGACGTGTACTTTCTTCAGCAGGGGGACACGTCTGGCAGTGCAGGATTTGAGTCCCTGGCGGCGCATTGTGTTACTGATATTAGCCTTTGTTACTGTGGTCTCAGCTCTCTGTAGGTCATTCACTAGGTCCCCCCGTGTGGTTCTTGGATTTTTGCTCACCGTTCTTGTTATCATTTTGACGCCACGGGGTGAGATCTTGCATGGAGCCCCAGATTGAGGGAGATTATCAGTGGTCTTGTATGTCTTCCATTTTCTAATAATTGCTCCCACAGTTGATTTCTTTACACCAGACATGTCCAAAGTCCAGCCCAGGGGCCAAATGCAGCCTTTGGTCAAATTTCATCCGGCCCCCAGCCTCTGTCATAAAATCAATAACGTCTGGCCCGCACATAGACTTAATAAATTGGTCAGCAGTACTGCTACCAGCATATGAAGTAGTTTACACACTAAATGCTGCTCCTCATTTACCCACTAAAAGGCAGCAGCACTCTAAGCAACATTACTCTGTGTGACCCTTTATTCCCAATGTTCTAAAATGGCGACAATCAACAAAAAAGAGAAAGTTGACTGCGACGGCCGACGCTTCAAGGATAGGTGGAAATTGGACAATTTCTTCACTAAAATACGCAACAACCGTGTCTGCCTCATTTTCAAAGAGACAGTCGCTGTTTTTAAAGAGTTCAATGTGAGGCGATATTACCAAACAAGACACGCTGACATGTACGACAAGATTACAGAGAAGATACGTAGCCAGAAATTCAAGCAACTTGAAGCTAGTTTAATTTTACAACAGCAGTATTTCACAAGAGCCTGAGAGTCGAAAGAGAACGCCACAAAGACTAGTTGCGAGATTGTTGAAAATATTAGTTAAAAAAAATAATAAAGCTAATGGGACACATGGAATGGTTTGCTAAAATTTGCTCAAATATATTGTTCTACGTAAAGGATGTCAGCCAAGGTCGGCCCCCCACATTTTTACCACACCAAATCTGACCCCCTTTGCAAAAAGTTTGGACACCCTTGCTTTACACCAAGCGTTTTACCTGTTGCAGACTCAGTCTTCCCAGCCTGGTGCAGGTCTACAATTTTGCCTCTGGTGTCCTTCGACAGCTCTTTGGTCTTGGCCATAGTGGAGTTTGGAGTGTGACTGACTGAGGTTGTGGACAGGTGTCTTTTATACCAATAATGAGTTAAAACAGATGCCATTAATACACGTAACAAGAGGAGCCTCGTTAGACCTCGTTAGAAGAAGTTAGACCTATTTGACAGCCAGAAATCTTGCTTGTTTGTAGGTGACCAAATACTTATTTTCCACTCTAATTTGGAAATAAATTATTTAAAAATCAAACTATGTTGATTTTTTGTTTTTTTTTTCCACATTCTGTCTCTCATGGTTAAGGTTTACCCATGTTGACAATTACAGGCCTGTTTTTTTTTTTTTTTTTTAAGCCCGGATTCAATATAACGGCATTTAACACAATGTACTTCACAGTATTTTATTTTTTACTTGATCTTATTAATATGACGTATAATACATGTTTTTGGACAGTTATTTTGTATTTAAAGGTACTTAAAGTTAATTCCGACTACATTGCCAGCCTAGGAACAGAACTCGTTCATTACAAAGGGACGACCTGCATCTCTAATCCCACCCCCCTTTGCAGGAGGGGCCTGCAGAAAATTTTCCACCAGCACTACCACTACCCCACACATTCAATTCAAATTCAAATTTAGTGTACATACTCTCATAATGCTGAGCTAGGATCATGTGTGAGTCAGGTTTTCTTAAGAAGCTACTCAAATCTTATAGACATTAGCAAACGTACATTAAGACAATCATAAGAAAAAGTATAAGAAGAGCAGAAAGAGTGAATTATCGCACATTATGGTATCCTCATACTACAATGACATACTGACAAACAATAACAGTTGACACTAGGTAAAGAAAAAAAAGAAGAAAAAAAGAAATATTTCCCTAGAACAGGAGAATTTATAACCTAGATATGTTGGAATTTTTATGTCACATCAGATGATCGTGAAAGTGTGGAGGGACCTGCGAATAATTATCCACTAGGACTCCCTCCCACCGAACGTTCATCTCGAGGGGCCCGTTTATACTCGTCATCGCACCCAGGCCTTGTTCACTTATGTTCTGCCACTGCCAGCTGGCATTTGGTTATGAATGATCGCTACCACCCTACCAATCTAAATGGATTGGACGTCTATCACCGTCAACTGCAGTCAATAAATTAATCATGTCATTGTTTTTTTTTTTTTTTTTTTAGATTTTAAATTTGTGATGTGTTTTGAGTTGGGGTCACAGAACAAATTTAACTTTTATGTTACGGCAGTGCTATATTCAAACTCCCATTACAACTTATGGACAATTTAGAATTTTCAGTGAGTCTAACAGGCATGTTTTCGCCATGGAAACGACGAAATGTGTATTTTAAACAATGATATGACTTTAGCTTAAAGAGCATATGACAGGAGAAAAAAAAGTCTTAAATAGCATTATTATGTGAATTAGAATCATATTTTGAGATATTAGAATAAGTTAAACCTATTTGACAGCCAGAAATCTTGCTTGTTTGTAGGTGACCAAATACTTATTTTCCACTTCAATTTGGAAATAAAATCTTTAAAAATCAAACAATGTGAGGTTTTTTTTCCACATTTTGTCTCTCATGGTTAAGGTTTATCCATGTTGACAATTTCAGGCCTCTCTAATCTTTTCAAGTAGGAGAACTTGCATAATTGGTGGTTGACTAAATACTTATTTGCCCCACTGTATGTCACCGTCAATGCTGCTGGAACACGATAGGCAGCCGTGATAATTGTTGAGTTCCAAGTAGATATATTTTTTTAATTAGAAGCCTGCAGCTTCTTAACTCCTCACCAGATTAACGTTTGGTCATTGCCACACGATGACCTCCATTTCTGCATGCGGCCGACGGGAAGATGTTGAGAAGTTTCAATTAGAAGAAATAAGGCTGACTGCCAATACAATTACACAAACGTGCCAGTTGCGTGCAAGTTTGACATTGTTTTACCTAATTTCAACAGCCTCGATCACAAAATGTGCTGGGGAATTGACAGTACAACACTGGCTAGCGCTCTTATTGATCAGACTGACTCGAAACAGAGTGACAGTGAATTTGAGGATTGTATCATAATGTTTCAAAAGGCAAATACTTCCTTTTTGTCTGTCATGTAGTATCAAAATGTTATTTGAAAAGCTAATTTCAATCCTATGCAGAGTTAAAACCTAAACAAGCCTAAAAAGAGTGATGTGACAGACAGAGATCTAATCTATGTCCTAGTTTCAAACTAACACCAGTCAATAGCAAAGTATTGATGTGTGGATATTTGCAGTGTCATGGGTTGGTTTGCAGAAGAGTATTGATGAATTCAAACCCACTAACAACATTAAAAAGTTGTACTAACATCATAACCATTTGTCCACATAACACCCAAATAACAGCAAGTAATCTGACGGATTTGAAGAGTTGCTAAAAAAACATTTAGCTTGAAAGAGGCTCATTAGCCTGTGCAATGAAATGTTCTGGCATGGCATAAAAAGTCAGAATCAAAGAATGTGACAGTTGAGATTAAATTGCATTCATCCCTTTTTAATAGTTATCCCAGGTTCCACTCCATGTTTTGTTTAATCAGGTTTCAGCTACTGTGTTTTATTTTGTAATTGTAGTCTGCCCAGCGCTTTCGGATGAATCAGATTTCAAAAAATGTCCCCATCCTCTTATTGGTTGAGCTGCGCAAGGTTGATCGCCTTCACTTTGTGTAGACTTACGTCCACTATGTAATCCTACAACTGCGCTGACAAACTGTCCAATCCATTTTGACGGGGAGGAGCTGGCAGTGATCCTACGATTGTTGCCGTCCCTCCCAGTCGAAATGGATTGGGCGTCTATCACTGTCAATGGTCGCGAAACAGGATCATTCACTGCCAGCTATCCCAGATTAAATGGATTTGTCTTTATTTTTAGTTTCCTTAGTAATTACATTGTAATTACATAGCAATAATATTGTAACAAATGTATTAACTCATTGGCTGTCAATGACTGCCACGATGAATCGAAGTCAACTAACTGATTTGCAAATCAAACTTCCGTAACTGAACTGAAATACAGTGGAACCTCTTCTTATGAAATTAATTGGTTCTGGAAGTCATTTCGTAACATGAAAATTCTGTTAGTAGAGACGTGTTTCGCATGTAAATGCTATAATCCGTTCCAAGCCCCCCAAAATTCAGACATAAATCTTTTATAATGCGTAAAAATGCATCAAAACATGTACGTAACAAATACAGGTTACAATCAGATTATTGCACAAAAGATATACCGTATCGGCCCGAATATAAGACTGCCCTGATTATAAGACGACCCCCTCTTTTGAAGACTCAAGTTTGAAAAAAGACTTTGTGAGCACCAAATTAATTTTTATATCGAAAATAATTACAGCACATCCGAAACAAATGATCATAACAATATATTTGAGAAAAAAAGCATATTATTTTGCCACATTCAAATCTTAATATCTGAACATTTAAATATGTAAACTAGAGATGCCGATCGATCGCGTCATTTTCAAAGTATCGGAATTGGCAAAAAAATACCGGACATGCCTTTTTTTAATATATATATATATATTTTTTAATTAAATCGTTTTGTAATTGTATTTAACGTTACAGACATAATATGTTACACTCATCCAGAGTCTTTAGTTTAGGCTTAAGGTAGGGTTATCAAATTTATCCCGTTAACGGCAGTAATGATTATTTTTTAAATTTTATCACGTTAAAATATTTAACACAATTAACGCATGCGCTGCACGACCCACTCACGCATTGTCGCGTTCAATCTGTAATGGCGCCGTTTTACCTATATATAGAGCTAAAAGGCAGCATAAAATGAGTAGAGTGAATTTTGGCAGCCTTTGGAGCCTTTTTTTAATTGGCTAAAGCCTTACAATCCCTCTCCCTATGATTAGAAATACCGTGGGTAGCAATGTGGGGAAGAAAGGTAATAATTTATCTTTTTCTTAACACCCTATGTTATTTCCCAACGCAGAAAAGATATATCAATTGGTACTACTACGCACAGTCATGGTTGCACTTCCCATCATGCATTTGGGCAGAACAGTTAAATGGCTAAAGTATCATTTACTGAAAGCTCAACAAATACACTAGATGGCAATATTTAGTCACAATATACAAAGTCACATTTATCCTTTAAGAATTACAAGTCTTTCTATCCGTGGATCCCTCTCACAGAAAGAATGTTAATAATGTAAATGCCATCTTGAGGATTTATTCTCATGATAAACAAATACAGTACTTATGTACTGATTGTTGAATGTATATATTCATCCGAGTTTTATTCATTTTTTTTCTTAATGCATTGCCAAAATGTATATGATCGGGAAAAATGATCGGGAATGATTGGGATTGAATCGGGAGCAAAAAAAAAAGCAATCGGATCAGGAAATATCGGGATCGGCAGATACTCAAACTAAAACGATCGGGATTGGATCGGGATTAAAAAAACATGATCGGAACAACCCTTAATGTAAACTAAAGTGCAATCACATTCGTAAATGAATGGCTTCTGGTTTTTGAAATGTAAATAAACCAAATTAATCTATTGTGATAAAACAACAAAATTGCAATAACTGCATTAACGATCAAAGTGAAGTCTAACTGTAACTGTAGTCTTGAAACAAATCTGAATAAGGAAAAACATTGCAATAAAATAATGCAAACTGGTTAAACTTGAGAGTAGCTGAGCTTTGTCATGACAGAACATTGCTTCAATGATATCCGGCGCCATCTAGTGTCGTGAATGGGTATAACGTCTAGACCGCGAATATAAGACGACCCCCTCTTTTTCATACTTATTTAAATGCAAAGAACACCGTCTTATATTCGGGCCAATACGGTAGTAATCAGAATTGTGCATAATGTAAAAATGTTCGGTCGTCCAGCGCCTGGCATCCCGGGGGGTCCTCTAGGTTGTTCTCCATTCGGTCGTCTTCCGCCGGCGCCCCGGCTGAATGCCGTTGAATCGGGTTGCGGGTCTTATCAAATGCGCTACTGCCCTCCAGTGGCCAGTTTTATTGCTTTAAAATGGATTTTCAGCTTTGTGCTTTGGAGCTAAATTGAATCAGAACCCAGAGATGTCTCTTGTAAAAAAAGAAAAAATGTAAAAGACGTATATATATACGTCTTTGGGATACGGAAACAATTAAAAAAGAAACGTAATTATACGTTTTTGGGAGCAAATGAGTTGATTAAAGTTCTAAAAGTAGTTTCGTAAACTGAAAATTCTGTAAGTACAGACGCGTTTTCCATGTACTGTGAAGAAAATAAGTATTTGAACACCCAGCTATTTTGCAAGTTCACCCGATTAGAAATCATGGAGGAGTCTGAAATTTTCATTGTATGTGTATGACCACTGTGAGCGAGATAATCGAAAAAGAAAAATCCAGAAATCATAATGCCTGTTAGTCCGCCTATCAAGGCCACCTCCACTCCATGTATTATCCTGAATCAGATGCACTTGTTTGAAGTTGATTGACACCTGTCCACCCTATACAATCAGTAAGACTCAAACTTGTAACATGGTCAAGACAAAATAGCTGTCCAAAGACACAAGTGACAAAATTGTTCACCTCCACAAGGCTGTAAAGGGCTACAGAGCAATTGCCAAGCAGCTTGGTGAAAAAAGGTCTACCTCGTGGGGTCTCAATGATCCTAAGAAAGGTGAGGAATCAGCCCAGGACTACACGACAGGTTGCTAAATCACCTTAAAAAGAGCTGGGATCACCGTTTCCAAGTTTACTGTTGGTAATACACTAAGACGTCATGGTTTGAAATCATGCACGGCACTGAAGGTTCCCCTGCTTAAACCATCACATGTCAAGACCTGTCTTAAGTTTGCCTATGACCATTTGGATGATGCAAAGGAGTCATAGGGGAGCACGTTTTGTAGTTAGATGAGACTAAAATAGAACTTATTGGTCATAATTCCACTAACTGTGTTTGGAGGAAAAAGGATGATGACTACTATCCCAAGAAGCCCATCCCTACTTTGAAGCATGGGTGTGGCAGCATCATGCTTAGGGGGTGTTTTTCTGCGCATGGGACAGGATGAGTGCACTGTATTAAAGAGAGGATGACTGGGCCCTGTATTGTGAGAGTTTGGGGAACAACCTCCTTCCTTCAGCCAGAGCATTGAAGATGGGTTGTGCCTGGGTCTTCCAATATGACAATGACCCGAAGCACACAGCCAGAAAAACCAAGAAGTGGCTCCGTAAGAAACATTACAAGGGTCTAGCCTGCCCTAGCTGGTCTCCGGACCTACTTATTTGCAGCTGTATCACACAAATCGTTAAAAAATCATACATTGTGATTTCTGGATTATTCTTTTTGGATTATCTCTCTCACAATGGACATGCACCTAGGATGAAAATTTCAGACCCCTCCATGATTTCTAAGTGTGAGAACTTGCAAAATAGCAGGGTGTTCAAATACTTATTTTCTTTACTGTAAATGCCCTGATCCGTTCCAAGTCCCCTAAAATTCAGACATAAATCTTTTATAATGCATGAAAATCATAGGTGAAGTTTGACTTTTGGAGCAGGGGGGGCACAACATGTTGATGACCCCGAAATGCAGTGTCAGCAATGAAATTACCTTACAAGAATATTTTTAATAATTAGTTGAAAATGAGTGTTTGGGTTTTTTTTGTTTCCCATCATTCTTGAGGGGGAAGGAGAAACGATATCGTCATCGCACACACCATATAATTGTCTGCATTAGTCTAACACATATATAGTCTAACACATACATATGGTACAGGTTGGCACCGTCTAACTGTTTGCATTACTCTAACACACGTAATATAATTAATCAGGAAATAGTATCATTTTCATATTTACGGTAGGACTACGCTACTAATATAAAATAAATAGAACACCATAGTTTAATGAGAAGAAATAGAAGAGATACACAATGCCGTCTTATCACAAGAGTGACGCACCAACTCTGGCAATCAGCTCTCCCAGCAAACTCCAAGGACAAAGCGCTTTGTCCTAAAACAAGTACAACCAGCCCGGACAGCAAAGTTGATAGCGGGCGTCCCAATCCGCGCACGAACCTAAGCCGCCTCAAACCGGCCAACAAGGGGAAGACCAAAAAGCAACGCCCACACCCACCTTCAGACACACCTTTGACATGACCCGCGTCAGCAAAGACTTTAAAAAGACTGGACACTGAGATAAGACAGATTTTTTCTGCTCGGAAACATATAGCCTTGTTTTGGATCCAGAATTGTCCCTCCGTCGTCTGTTTTTGCCTTGTTTTTACCATTGTCGACGAATAAATTGTCAAACTGTTTTCGGTGAGTGTTCTTCAAGCTTTTGAAACATGGAGTCAGTACAAAGGGTTAAAATAAGAGGACGCGTGAGATTCGGCCTTCCCGGTGGGCGCATGCGGAGCAGCGTCAGCCGAGCGGCAATTGTTTTGGCTGGTGCTGTTCTCGGGTGCGTCTGGGCCGGGGGGGCGAATTTCAACAAGGGGAATTCTAAATCAGGCTGCTTAGGTAATACTTTTCACCAAGATCGTCATCCACTGAATATGGTACGCCCGCCGGTGTCGTGCCAATGTAGTTACCCCAATCAAAATTTGTATCCCCTGGTCGGAGCCATATGGAGGTAGTGTTGATTTGTGTCTTTATTATTCAATCAAAAAAAAGTTGCTTCATTAAAAAAAAAAAAAAAAGTTGCTTCAATGAAAATATATATTTTCAACCAAAAAAAAGTCGCCTTGATAAAAAAAAAAAAAAAATTGTTTGAATGCAAACAAAAATAAAAAAACTCAAAAAAATGCAAGTGAAAGCTCTTTTTCTTTGATTGATTGATTTTTTTTTTTTTTTTTTTTTGATTGAAGCAATGTTGACTTGTGTTTGGACCACATTTTCAAAAAGAAAAATCAATCCAAAAAAAATTTCAATCATGGAAAAATTTTTTGAATGCGAAAAAAAATATTTGAGATTGAAAAGGTTGCATTTCAACAGTTAATTTTTCATTGATAAACTTTCCTTTGATTGAAGCAATCCTTTTTGTGTTTGGGCCATATTATGGGTAGGACATTTTTGTCAAAATCATTTAATCCCCAAAAAGTTGCTTCAATCAAAAAAAAAATATTTTCAATCAAAGAAAAAAATCATTTGAAAAATAAAAATTGCCCTCCCCTATTTTTTTTTTAAATTATATGCAAAGCAAATGACCGTCTAAGTTGCTAGTCACATGATCTGTTCAAAATTTTTTTTTGACCCATTATAATTAATAATTAATTATAATTAATAAAAAAAAAAATTTTGTTCATTTCATTCATTTTTGTTGTAGTTTTATTGCTTTACATATAAGTCAATTACATGCAATGACACTTTTCGGCCACCAGGGGGGAGACCCCCCTGGCCCCCCTTAAAATCTGCTTATGATGAAAATGCATCAAAACATGTTTGATGCATTTTCATGTTTTATAAAAGACGAAAGATGAGACTTGTCCATAGTGTAAAATACAAAATAATGGAGTAAAGAACAGAAAGTTAATCCACTCATGCAAAGCTGTCAGAAAAGGAGGGGCAAATGAAAACGACGCTGGGATACACACTTACACATACAGTATAGGTCCCTTTTAACCAATCGGATGCCAGGAATGCTAGGCAATAGCCAATGGCAGAGCATCTATAATTATGTTACATTCAGTAAACGCTGGGAGCTGTGAGTGGGCATCCAGGTATCATGAAATTTCTTTCGTAACAAGAGGCAATATTTTCCCGTTGAGGTGTGTCTTAACCTGAAAATTCTGTATGTAGAGACATTTGTAAGTAGAGGTACCAATGTACCATTAATTTTTTATATCCCTTCCCAGCTCAAAGACAAAAACAGACCTTTGTGGTATGTTCCTGCGCTAGGACTGTCTGTAAAAAGGAATAACCTCCCGAAAACAACAAAGGACTGCATGAACGGTAAGATCATCTGTTTTTACCATGACCATTTACAATACAGCATTGTGCAGTGAAAGGGAAATGTATATTGTGGTTTTCCATCCCAGTAGTCTGAAATTTACAAGCACGTTTCATCCAAACAGTGAGTCATAAGTACATTAGAATGTAAGTTTTATTGGAGATACTGTATCTTTCAGCTTAAAGGAAGTATACTGGAATCACTGAAAATCTCGTAGAATGTCATATACGAGTACTCAAGACCATATTGGATTTACACTGCACTGAGGCATAGCTACGAGTGAAATACCGTACAAAAATGTAGTTTTATCGGTTGCAATTTGACACTTCACGTTCTGTGTTCCCTATGTCTTTTTAGGTCTGGCAGTGTGTTAGATAAAAGCAAAGGAGAAAACGGAAGAGCAAGCCAGAAAAGGAAAGAAATGCACACTCAGCAACTTTTTCTTTCTTGATCGTTTTGCCCAAAGCAACCAAACAAGCACTCTGTTCTTTTGCATCAGAAGGGAAATCCAACACACCAACAAAGATGAACCCATATGTCACCTCCCATTTCAGGAGGGATCTTTTTCCTCATTTTTATTTGTTGTAGTAACATACAGAAAACACATGGGTACTCCTCTATATACACAATTATATCAGTAGCTTCTTCTGAAGTATTTGGTTTTGTCCAAATTTGATAGTAGAATGACCCTGAAATTACAGTACAAGGTAAATGCAAACTCTGAATTTTTAATTGTCAGTGTATTTGCATCTTAAGTGTCATATTCTTGTAATGTCCCCACTTTTTGCCAGAAATTCTAATGTCTAGGTGGCCTTCTGGGAGTTTGTTGAGAGTAGGAATATGAACTGAAATCTTACCCAGCTTCTTGACTTGAACCCAAGAAAACCAACTTCTTCAGGTGACCTGTGTACTTGCCTTTTGCACAAAGCTTCCAATTAACTCTTTTCAAGCACATAGTGATCGCTCTGTTATTTTCTTCTTCTGATCAGGCTTAGGTGATTTCTCAGCTGTAAATGAGGTATGTCTGGTCAAATATAGATGCATGTTGAACATGATTTCTTGAATAATGTGATTATCTACAGTTAAATTCACAAATAGGCAAATGTGGAAGACCCTGAAAGACAAAGTGTTACGTTAAGTTATACCAGGATAAAAGAAGAATCAATCATAGACTCCACCATCAGTTGACAAGATGCCTTCCCATAGGGGGCTGACCCAGGCAGGACTTTGAGTTAGCTTTCACTGTGAAAAACTCAAACACACACTGCGTTCCAACGCCGGATTTAGGTGGAAATAGGACGAAGGTTTTACTGCATACAAGCAGGCAGGAGTGTCTCAAGAGTGATTTGTTCGAGGATTCAAGGTAATTATTAAATTAAATAGCACCATGCATGCACTTTAAAACGTTGTGAAAAAAATCAATGGATAAAATAAAGTTTGTGTAACTTTAGCTTGAAATATTTACGTAAAATGATCGATAACTGCCCGTTTTTGCTTTTAACCAAAAATCTAGATTGTTTTACGTCCTTATCTATAGAAATTCCACAATTTAAGTATTTATTTAAAAGAATTTTCAACTTGAGAAGCTCTTTGTTTCGTGACGGACCCCATGTTGGCTTACACAATACCTCAACTTAGGCTTGAAATATTTACGTAAAATGAATGATAACTGCCCGTTTTTTGCTTTTAACCAATAATCTAGACTGTTTTACGTTCATAGCTATAGAAATTCTGCAATTTTTGGCTTGAAATATTTACGGAAAATGAACGATAACTGCCCGTTTTTTGCTTTTAACCAAGGATCTAGACTGTTTTATGTCCATATGTATAAAAATTCAGCGATTTAAGCATATATTTGCAAGAATTTTCAACTTTTAAAGCTCTTTGTTTCGTGACGGCCGCCATGTTGGATTACACAATACCGTAACTTTTGCTTGAAAATTTTACGTATAACTATAACTATAACTATAACTACCAGTTTTTTTGTGTGTTTTTTGCTTTTAACTAATAATCTAATCTAGACAGTTTTACGTTCATATCTATAGAAATCCCGCGATTTGAGCATTTATTTACAATTATTTTCAACTTGAAAAGCTCTTTATTTTGTGACGGCAGCCATGTTGGATTTTGTATCCCTACACAATTGGGAATTCAACCGAAATAAGTTGTGATTTTATATAGAAAAATGCAAAACTTGCTTTTCTTGAGTAAAATTAACATGATTCTGCATGCTTTCCTCAAGTATTAGGTTTCTGATGGGAACATTGAGGGATTTATTAGCTGTTTAAAACTGAAAGAAAATAATAATAAGTTGCTATTTTGGGCAAAAACCTATATGATATGTTAAATATTGCTAATGATCCTGAAAATATAGGTGATTATCTTTGTATTTGGTAATTTTTGTGCATCTAACGTAAAATTTGAGAAATTTAAAGCCTTTTAAGTTTTGTTATACTTGTATAAAAAAATAAAAATTAAAAATCGGGATTTTATTTGGGAGCTACTTTGAAATTTTTGATGTCAATGCTCATGGAGACTCATATATGCCTAAGGAAAGTGCCTGTTTTGGTCTAAGGTCGCTAGCTGCTTTTGTTTTGAAAATATTTTAATTTTTTTAAAATAGGCCCCCGACGGATCGGCCCCGTGTCCCGTCAGCTGATACTGAAGTCTAAGAATCGAAGTTTATCAGACTTTTTATTAATGGGGATCGCCTATGGTTGAAATGTGACCTACTTGATTTCTAAAATCAGTTGTCCGTCTTGAGTGACTTTAGTTTAGTAACACAAATTGTGTATTTCATCTCTTCTATGTATTGTGTTTTTTCTTTTGTCAAGCCAAAACCAAGAAGTTCGTGAAACCGAAGAACTGTATCGTAAGAAACGGCATGTTTTTTCCATTTGCATGTTAGGTTATTTTATCATATCTCCCTTAGTATTTGTACTTTTCCACAATTTGCACTTGCTCCCAATATGTTCAGAAGTACTGAAGTGTTTGTGCCTGAGATACTTAATTTCTTCAAATTGAACAAATCCTGCATGTGATCCTGTTAAGGTCGATCTAGTCTTTCCCTTTCTCGCAAATCAATCTAACTAACATTGTTTTTAGTTTGCTTCAATTTATAAACAGTGTTGGAGAACTTTGAGATCTCCCCATGAAAGGACTGTTCTCAGAAACATTTTGTCAAGGACCCAACATGAAACTGAACAATGCCTATAAAGGAAATACCATTGGACAGTATGGACTCTGATATCAGCGTTACTACATTGTGAACTTGACTGATTCACACAGAACAACAAAAACGAGACTTGAATGTGCATAATGGGCGCAGCGCGTGTGAAACGGCGCTTCAGTGCTGTGGTGGATGGGCCAGTAGAGGAGGAGGAGGTCATGAGGCTGGCACAGAGTGCGGCAGAGACGGGAGGAAGTCCAACTGGAACCCCGAGCGGACCCTCCCCGACACACGCCGTCAATGGCTTAGTCCTGGCTATTCCCAGCGATGCACGGAGGCAGAGTGCCGCAGGAGAGTCAGCTGGGGGAGAAAACGGAGAGAGAACGGTGTGCTCGGACCCGAGGAGGGGAAGAGGAAGTAGTGTAGGAGGAAGAGGGGAAGGCCGGTCCGACTCAGACCGGGATTCCCTTTCTTCCCCCTCCACCACCGGACGCTGGCGCACCAAACGTGCAGGCCGCCAGCCCCGAAAGCGCTTTGTGGGCAAGGACGGACGCTGCAACGTTACCTTTGTCAACATGAGCGAGAGGGGCCAGCGGTACCTCAGTGACCTCTTCACCACCTGCGTGGACATCCGTTGGCGTTGGATGTTGGTCATTTTCACTCTCTCCTTTCTTCTCTCCTGGTTGCTCTTCGGATTTGCCTTCTGGCTCATTGCCTCCGCGCACGGGGACCTCTCCGTTCGCCTCGTCCCGGTGGCCGACACCTCGGCGCCGGGAGGAGACGGCGACAGAGGCGCGGCGATGGAGGAGCCGTGCTTCCTCCAAGTGAACAGCTTCATGGCAGCTTTTCTCCTCTCCTTGGAGACGCAGACGTCCATCGGTTACGGATTCCGAAGCGTGACCGAACAATGTCCCCTGGCGGTGGTGGCGGTCGTTTTGCAGTGCATCGTGGGCTGCATTATTGACGCCTTCATCATCGGGGCCGTCATGGCAAAGATCTCCAAGCCCAAAAAACGCAACGAAACTCTAGTTTTCTCAGAAACAGCCGTGGTGGCCCTCAGGGACGGCAAACTCTGCATGATGTGGAGGGTTGGAAACCTGCGCAAGAGTCACCTGGTAGAGGCGCATGTCCGAGCGCAGCTGTTAAAGGTGAGTGTCAGGACTCTTTGGCTGCATTGTGAACACCCCCATCCTACGTCAACTTCACTGGCTTCCCGTCAAACAAAGAATCAACTACAAGATCCTCATCATCACCTTCAAAATACTCCATGCCTCGCTACCTTTGCGATCTTCTCCGTCTAAACAATCCAACCCGTTCACTTCACTCTACCACTAGTCTTCCCCTCTCCGTCCCCCGTGTCCGCCTCTCCACCTTTGGTTCCAGAGCTTTTAGTCATTGCGCCCCCCAGCTCTGGAACTCCCTACCCCCTGATCTTCGCATATCCACCCTATCACTTTTCAAATCTAGACTGAAAACACACCTGTTTACTCTTTCTTACCCACCATAACCCTTAGCTCTGTTATATTTTTACTTCTTTTATTGTGCTTTTAATTTTTTATCCTTTTATTACCTTTTTATCGTACTGTGATTCCATGTCTCTTGTGAAGCGTCTTTGTGTGTTTTGAAAAGCGCTCTAGAAATAAAAAATATTATTATTATTATTATTAGAAAGGTGACAGAAAAAGTTCCAGTCCAATATATGACATAGTCCTCATATTTATTCCGAGTCATGTTGATTTTGGTGCATTTCTGGATAGCTTTCTGTTAAATTTTGAGATATTTCTGTGTCACTTACTGTTAAAGCAATCTGACCTTTTAGCCAAATGGCCGGAATCACGCCAGCCGAAACGCGTTAGCGCAATTCCAACGACTGGGACCGGCGGAAAACCAACAACCCGGCCGAAAGGCCAAACTCCACACGTTCACCTTAGTTTCAACCCCTTGGGCTGACTCCATTTTAAAAGGTGGAAAAACGTTTTGAATGACAAGTTGACAATTTATTCCAAGTCGGCAGCAATCATACAACACAGTAGTGACGGGATTTGTCGTTTACTTGAGGAAACAAATCCATTCCAGTTCGTTCAGTAAAAAGACTCGTTCAAACAAATCGTTCACCGAATCGTTCGCCTACCTCATCCCTCCACCCCCACCCACTCAAATGAATCGTTTGGTTAGTGAACGGGAAGTGACGTTGCCGAACGAATCTTCAAAGACCGCTTAGCAATATAACTGAACGGGAAGTGACATTGCTTGATCCCTCCCCCTCTTGCACAAAGGCTCCTCATTGGCCGCTCGTCGTAGATTCAGAAGTGAGTGACAGACTATGTCATTCTGTTTTCACAGCCTCGTCTCTACCCCTCCGTTGAGGGAGAACTTCAGCGTCGTCTGTCCTATTTCTATGGGATCAAAGTCATAGCTCGTGGTTGCATTTTGATTTAGGACACTGTTAAACATTTTCCTTTTGTGGATTTGGGCTCGGGGGCGCACAGACTTTCTCTAGCATGATATTGATCACATATACAATATTGCCGCTACCATACTACGTGACACGCTTGCTGTCACGCAAATAAAAAGAGAAATTGAAAGTTTAATTTCTAAATATGGAACGACCTACACATTATATTTACCTCACGTTCTGTTGTGTTTTTGTTTTTATGCTCCTCACTATTATTTTTGGTAACTATCGTTAAAACTAAAACATAAATAGCCGGTTGTCAAATGTATTGCTCTGAAATAAAAACAATACTACATTTTGATACAAAACAGTTTCATTGCAAATTATTATTAAGATGATTGTATTAAAATATCATTTTTGCACTGGTATTAATAAATAAATAATCCAGCGAGCTCCTCCGTCTTCCCCTCATCTCAGATCGTCAAATGCTGACGACAAATAATTGTTTAATAATTGCAGCACGTCTACTCAGCGAGCTACAAGGCTCAACAACATCATCCGCTACAGTTTGCTCTTTACAATGTCGCCTTTCCACTCTCATTAGTCTGTTAAGAAAAATGTAGACATATTGCTACATCTTCCGTGCCGGCGTGCGTTGTTTTAGGGCGGATGGACATTAATTTGTCAAACCAACCAACACCCGACACGCTCTGACACGAAAAAAAAAAAAAAAAACACTTGGAAAAAAATGACGTACTGTATATTTGAGGTGTGCGAAATTTCCGATTCTTAGATTATTCGCGATTCGGGCGTGGAAGATTCGAGAACGATTCACAAACATCCAAATTCCGATTATTGAAATATGTCAAGTAAAGCGGAAGTAAAACACACTCAGCGCGCCGCGCGGTCTTCAGGACGCAATGAGGAACGGAGCGAGAGTAGCTAAACATCATGCTTGTCATTACCCGGCCCCTCGGGTAAAGCCAAGGCTCAACTCATGCCGCGAGATAAAAAAACAGCAACATACCTGACTGCTGCCGACAGCTGCTAAAAAGTACGTCAACATAATGGTACGGTAGATATCATATTTATATAGGACTAGATACAAAATAGACTCGGTGGCGTTAGCAGCACATGTACAGAAAGCTAGATGCGGGCGTTAGTAAACGGCCGCCATCTTGAAGCAGTAGACTTCCCTGCAAGGCTGTTGCAGCAAACCTTCCAAGCGAACCTAATTAACTTTTTATCTAAAATACTCCTAAATCGGTAAAATATTGACTTAAATCTATCTTTAAAATAGTTTTAAAACTTTCACATGTCTAAAGTAGACAAAATGGAAATTATGGAATAACGGGGGCAATTTTAACAACTTTAGCGGTTGATTCACAACATTAAATTAATTGGCTGTAGTTTAAAGCTGCTGATACAGGATGGGGATTTGAGTATATTATTTATTGTTTTAACTGTTAACTTGATACTGAAATAGTCGTTTAATCATCTATATTTTTTGTCATCAATAATCCATTTATAATCGAATCGTAGCCTCTGAATCGTAATCGAATCAAATCAAAAAATCAAAATCAAATCAAATTTATTTATATAGCCCTTTACAAAACCCGAAAGGTCCCTGTCAAGTTCAAAAATAGATTCTTAGGTAGACATTTGTAAAATTACCCAAAAATAAGGAGAGAAGACACTCAGTTTTCTTGGCCAAGGAGAGCAAGGAGGGACTAAACAGTGAAATGCTGGATTACGCTGTTTAGTCACCAAAATTGACTCCTTGCTCTTTCTTTTATTAGGGGCTTGTCCTAACACAGAAAGGTGCCGCCCTAAAGGGAGGGGGAAAGCAAGCTGGAGACACCCATGTGATTTTGATTGGCTATGTGTGAGCATGTAGGCGGAATTAACTAAATACACGTGTGTAAGCAAAGACACTTAGATAAAGTGGTCAGAATGACCCAGACACTTCAGTTATGCTACGCTGCGGCCATGGAAGATGTCCTCGAATGGAAGATGTCCTCGAAAGTCTAGACGTAAGATGCTGAAGACGTCCCAGAAGGTCTAGTTACGCAATGTTGCGGCCATGAAGCAAGGCAGTTGTCACCCCGACCCTCTTAAACACTTTATAACACTTAAACATTATACTACAACCTAGTATAGCAAGCAATAATCATTTACTGGTTATATCAATAAGAAAAAATATGGCAATATGTATTATGTATGTATTAGGTATATATGAGCACAGGCAAATATTCAATCAATCAAGCAAATATTCAATCAACCCTCGATAATTAACTCAACAGTCCCCAAAGTGCTTTACAACAAAGACAAACATGGCACATAGTAAATAAAAGGCAGGAAAGTATTATACAATGACATTAGGAAGAAAAAAAGAAACTAAACAACGCATCACGATAAAGGTCAGCAAATAAAACAAATTTAACAGATAAAATCTGAAAACATTAAAAACCCTAAAGAAATAAAACCAGGTTAAACTAGTCTTGGGGAAAGGCGAGTCTGAAAAGGTGTGTCTTTAAACGAGATTTAAAAAGGCCCAAATTTGTAGTGGTGCGGATTTTAGGGGGAAGATTATTCCATAACCTGGGCGCAGCAACCGCAAAAGATCAGTCTCCCCACTGTTTGAGTTTGGACCTCGGAACGTGCAAATGAAGTTGGCCGGTAGAGCGAAGAGTCCTGCCAGAGTTACGGATGGTCAAAATTTCCGATAAGTAAGAAGGAGCCTGGCCATTAATAGAATTAAAAACAAACGGTTAAAGTTTAAAATCAATTCTAAAATGGACTGGAAGCCAGTGGAGCGATGACAGCACGGGGGTAATATGTTCACGTCTAGGTGTATCTGTTAAAATAATAAAGTTGGAGACGAGAAACTGAGGACTTGGGAAGACCAACATAAAGTGCGTTGCAGTAATCCAGCCTTGAGCTTATAAAAGCGTGAATTGCTTTTTCAAGGTCGTGGCGAGTTAGAAGAGGCTTCACTTTGGCAAAGAGACGGAGCTGGAAAAAACTTGCTCTTACAACAGAACTAATCTGTTTTTCAAAGTTGAGCCTGCAATCGAATATCACTCCGAGATTTTTAACATCGTTAGGTGCCCAAAGATTCCCACCTCTACTGTATATACTGTTTCAGTGCAAACTCGAATAATGATCATACTAAATTTTAATTTTCCTGTGCACGTATGAGGTAAATATCGCTGCCATGAAGCCTCCAATCAGTGACAGTTCTCTCCCCTGCACTGCCGTCACGCGACCGCAGCTCAGCTTATGCTTGCCTCGTAGCTACCCGCGAAAGTGTTTTAAACTACTGTAAATTTAATAGTATGTCGTCATATGTAGTCCCGGGTGTGTTGAGAAAAGTAGTACACTGAACCATGCTCGCAAGGTTTGTGTGGTGTTTTTGTCTGTTTGAGCAGCATATGATAGGCTCCACATTAAAAAATATGTCACTAAGTCATTTCCTTTCATTTTTCGATTCGTTCACCTCGTGACTGGAAAGTCAAGTTAGCAGCAATCTCGGTCACGGGAAGTGACATAGCTCAGTCTTGCCCCCTGCCTGCACGCTGGCTGCTTATTGGCCACACGTGAAAGTGAGTGACAGATGCTCTGATTCTGTTTCCGCTCCCTCCCCTGCCCGCGATGAGGCTGGCGTCTGATTGGTCGTTCGCGATATCAAGACTCTGCCGCTTGCTCAACGCCCTCCCACGCAGCAAGCATGCCCAAGTTTCCAAGAACTAATCAGTGCAGAAGGTGATTAGTTCAGTCTCGTTAGCCCCAAACAATGCGTTCAAAAAAAACGAATCGTTCATGATCGATACAACACAGAGATACCGATACAACAGAGAAACCCATGCGAGGAGGCAAACTGGATCCAGAGTTACCATATCACAAGTCAACAAAAGATTCCCGGGAAAAATGACAATGATTAGTTAAACATTCAGTCTTTTAAAAGCTCTGGTGAGGCGGGCTGTGGTCCGGAAGAAGGGTGCGTTTGAACACTGTTTAGGATTATTGTCCATTGGACAGGAGAATTCAGGCGTGACTGTTGTCATGGCAACAAGAGTTAAGGATTTTGCCATCCTCAGCACCATGTAAGTGCTGAGTGTTCACTTCTCGGTCGCGGGTTCCTCCGTATAAGATGTTTCTTGTGGCAAGACAAGATGTCCAGCCATTTGTTCTGGACTGTCCAGAACAGCTAATTGCAGGATTTGGTGGTGCAGATGTCGGCTTATAGATGTCTTGCCTATCACCATGTTGTAAGCGTCAGTCTTGCTCAGTCAGCTACATGACACGCGCGTTGGGCTTCCGTGGTCCGAAGGCGTCCTGTATCTATTCTGCCCTTATCTGCCCGTTGTCTTGGCGCTGTAAATTGTAATCATTTCAAGTCCAACTGTTCATAATATCAAATATATATATATATATATATATATTTTTTTTAATTATTACATAAATGCTATACTAGATAGTATAGCATTTATGTAGCATAATAGTAAAGATACTATTACCTTCACTGCCGATTTCAGTTCACCTTTTGATTTTTGGGGCAATTCTTTGTGATTTCCTGTTGGTTAGGGGCAGTGCTGTTTTTGGCAGCCCTTGTAATTTTTGTCTTTTGGATGAAAATACTTGGTCATATTTTGGTTGATTCAAAATGTGTTCGTCTTCGTCTAGTTTTAGTCCACGAAAACTCACATTTCTTCTAGTTTTAGTCGACAATTCTCAAAATGTTTTCATCTATAAACTTAAAATGTTTTAGTCCATGAAAAAATAAACAAATAAAAGGTTTCCAACAATTTCAACTGAACATTGACAGAAGAGCACATACAGTAGTTGTAGAGGACATCAACATCTTCATAATCATAATATCCACTCAGCAGCAAAATGGCACATTATTTGCAATTAATTAAACTCACCTGGATGCCATGAACTGTGTTCAAAAAGTTTTCCAAGAGTTTAAGAAGACAGTCTCCGAGTCACCGCGCTAAATGCTAATGCTAATGCGAACGCTATGCTCACGCCAGTGTTGTCACGGATTTCTTGAAAAAGTAATTTAATTACTGATTACAAATATTACAGTTACTGTCAAAATGAACTAATTCATTGCCATTAACAGGAAAGACATCAAATCAATTTCAACTAGGGTGACTGGCATTGCCTGCTCATATGTCCCTGCCATTGACGGCGATAGACGTCCAATACAATTTGACCCGGGGCGTTGTCTGCCGGCCCGCCCAATGAAAATGGAATGGACGCCCATTGCCATCAATGCCGGTTAATGAGCAATGCCATCGTGTTAGGTTTAGTGTGACATTGGAAATTAATGGGCTTTTTTGTGCAGTAGCGATCAAAGATATAAACCCAGTGCTGTGACCATCTGGCCTGATTCTGCGGTCTAGAGTTAATGACTGCTTGTTTTATTCTCCCTCTGGGTTTAGGAAGATTTACCATGGATTAACTTGGCCACCGCTCCTTCCCCATTGTCATTTATCATCACATTTTTCTCTGAGATGTATCAGAATCGTCATCCCGATATTGAAACTGACCCCATATTTTAAGCCAGCGCTAACTCAACGTGAAAACGTTGCGTGCGAGTGTAAATGCTTCCGAATTTATCCACGGGCTAAAATCTGTGAAGGAGCCAAATGTGATTACTCAGAAGAGCGAGGCAAAGAGAAAAGGGCAGATGGGATTAGGTTTTTGAGGATCAAAGAAATACAATTGTAAATACTGTGAGTGGATATGATTTCATAGCAAGCTAGTGGGATCAGTGATAAGACTTTGCAGTGTTTGATTATTGCAAATCGAATTGAAGCGGTTTTAAATGTCTCCAAAAAGCCTACTAAAACATCTATTTACCTATTTTTATTTCCTTGCATATCATCTGGAGAACAGTCAAGAGTGACACGAGAAGGAGAGTTCCTTCCGCTAGACAACTTGGATATCAACGTTGGATTCGACACCGGCACGGACCGGATTTTCTTGGTTTCGCCTGTCACTATCGTCCACGAGATCAATGACGAGTCGCCGTTCTTCGAGATGGACCGCAAGACTTTGGAAAGCGACACCGAAATGGAAGTGGTGGTGATACTGGAGGGCATGGTGGAGGCTACCGCCATGACCACGCAATGCCGAAGCTCCTACCTGGCTTCGGAAATCCAGTGGGGTTATCGATTTGAACCTGTGCTCTTTGAGAAGAAGGACGGCTATGAGGTAAGCAGCCAAAGACTTATGGGTCAAGTAGATTGGAAACATGAAAGAATTCAAAAACAGTGAACAGGGTTTTTTATGGCTGCCCTTTTAATTGTCGTCTTAGTCTTTTGGACAATACTTATTAGTCTTAGTCATTTTTTAGCAGTGTTGTCACAGATTACTTGAAAAAGTAATTTAATTGCCGATTACTGATTACGCCTCAAAAAAATAATCTAGTTACTTTATTGATTACTTCATTATCAAAGTAACTAAGTTACTTAAAAAGTAATCTATCAGTTACTTTTTAACCATTTTTCTCCCTTTGCCGCCTCAACATAAGAATGACAACAGAAAAATGTCATCACATGTAATTGACTTGTGATGATTGAATTTAAAGGGGAATATCAGAATTTCGCGCTAGCTTAGCTAACTAACAAATATCTGACAAAGTGCTTGGAATTTGTTGAAATCAACTCCACGGACCAATTAAATCCCACTAACTCTAAGATCAAGCCTCATGTCAAAACTTCTGAATTTCGGGTTATGGTTAACAGCATATCAGTGCCAATGTAAAACAATGCAAACTGACGGCATAATAATCAACAACACACACGTGGGTTGTACAGTACAATAAACACAAAGGTGGTGGCGGGCGCGGATCAACGTGCAGCCGTGCACATTAACAACCCGGAAGTACTCCACTCAACACACACGCGGTCAATTTGGCCACAAAACGTGGCGGCAACTAAGCACTTTACACTCAGTCGGACTTACAACACATCCCACAGATGCTAAACGAACACATCACCTCACGGCATAAATGTTGAACACGCATATGATGTAAACAAAGCTTGCCAACTTGGAGCGATGACTGCCCGTCGTTGCTACAGCAAAGCTACGAAACGGCCGCACATGTAGGGGGTCCAGCCTTTTGCTGATACGCTCCAGAATGAAGGAAAAGTACTCACCTTCATTCACGGATATCCACAGATCAATATTCCCTCGCAACGTCTCAACACTTGGCGCAAATGCCCACCCGCCTCAGTCCCACAACACGTGACGCGAGACCAAAACAGGAAATAGCTGAGAGGTTGTCATGGAAACACGTACCGGGAACCTTTTATTTTAGCATTTTCTATTCAAAATGCTCTTCGTACATGACTACAATGTTCTTCATTCTACATACGTTATGAGGCAATGAAAAAACAGTAACGCAGAGACACTAAGGAAACTAACTTTAATCAGATTACTGGTGTAGAAAAATGAACCCGTTACATTACTCGATACTGAAAAAAGTAATCGGATTACAGTAACGCGTTACTAACGCGTTGCTGACAACACTTTTTTAGTCATATTAAAATGTATTTGTCTTGGTCTAGTTTTTGTTGACGAAAACTCAAGACTAATTGCCTCAAGTTTTAGTCGACTTTTACTAAAAATATTTTCGTCTGTAAAATAAATAAAAAAATACTCCAAAAATAAATAAATAAATAAATAGTTTTCCAACCATTTCAAATGAACATTGACAGATGAGCACATATTGCCAACTTGGTGATCATACACACTCGACAAGAAAACAGTACAGTATTTTCAAATAATTATACCCACCTGGATGCCACGAACTGTACGCAAAAAAAAAAGTCTGTCCGAGAGTTTAAGAGGACGCTCGCCGTTAGTTCGCATAGTCCAATGCTAATGCAAATGCTATGCTAATGCTAGAGGTTACATTTCGTGTGTGATGATTACTCAGCATAGACTTTTAAAGGCAAAGCAACATTGTACTGGTCCTTCTAAAAAAATTAGCATATTGTGATAAAGTTAATTATTTTCTGTAATGTACTGATAAACATTAGACTTTCATATATATTTTCTGTAATGTACTGATAAACATTAGACTTTCATATATTTTCGATTCATTACACACAACTGAAGTATTTCAAGCCTTTAATTGTTTTAATATTGATGATTTTGGCAAAAAAGTCCAGAAAAAACAAAAATCCCTATCTCAAAAAATTAGCATATCATGAATACGGACTCTAAAGAAGCTACTAACCTAATCATCTGAATGAACGAAATAACTCCAAACCCCTGCGAAAAATTCCTGAGGCTTTTAAAAACTCCCAGCCTGGTTCATTACTCAAAACCGCAATCATGGGCAAGACTGCCGACTTGACTGCTGTCCAGAAGGTCATCATTGACACCCTCAAGCAAGAGGCTAAGACACAGAAAGAAATTTCTGAGCGAATAGGCTGTTCCCAGAGTGCTGTATCAAGGCACCTCAGTGGGAAGTCTGTGGGAAGGAAAAAGTGTGGCAGGAAACGCTGCACAACCAGAAGAGGTGACCGCACCCTGAGAAACATTGTGGAGAAGGACTGATTCCAGACCTTGGGGGACCTGCAGAAACAGTGGACTGAGTCTGGAGTAGAAACATCCAGAGCCACCTTGCACAGGTGTGTGCTGGAAATGGGCTACAGGTGCCGCATTCCCCAGGTCAAGCCACTTTTGAACCTGAAACAGCGGCAGAAGCGCCTGACCTTGGCTACAGAGAAGCAGCACTGGACTGTTGCTCAGTGGTCCAAAGTACTTTTTTCAGATGAAAGCAAATTTTGCATTTCATTCAGAAATCAAGGTGCCAGAGTTTGGAGGAAGACTTGGGATAAGGAAATGCCAAAATGGCTGAAGTCCAGTGTCAAATAACCAGTCAGTCATGGTCTGGGGTGCCATGTCAGCTGCTCGTGTTGGTCTACTGCAGTACTTCTCAAATGGTGGGGCGCGCCCCCCCAGGGGGGCGCAGAGCAATGCCAGGGGGGGCGCGAGTGACCTCGGGGAACATGCTTTTTTTTTTTTTTTTTTTTTTTGCCGTACTAGAATAAAGTGTACTTGCACATCCACTCCGTGGGTGGCAGTGGCGCTCTCATTTTCAAAGTGCGTGCAGTATTTTTGAAGTAAGCAAGAGCACACGGAAGAGACTCATGCAGAGCTGGACTCACGCAGCGACCCACTGTCTTCTTCGGTTCTCACGTGTCCGGCCGAGAAGTGCCGTTTTCGGCTTGGGATCGTCACGACCACCGCCCTCACCTACGGTTCTCCCTCGGCCGCCGAGAATGCGCTTTTTTCGGGCCGTTTGCCTTTGACTTTTAATATAGTGGAAAATGAGGAAAGACCACTGTTTACTGAGTATAAAAACGATTATAGCGTAGAAGCCAAATCAGTTAAGACGCCACTTAAAGACATTAGACCTCAATCTCATTGATAAGCCGCTTGACTATTTTTCAGCGAAAATGTGCCGAATACTGCCAATTTTCACAATCGTCCCGCTTTGTCAGTGTTATATCAGTAAACCAGTGAGCACTGTGGTGAATCAGCGAAAATAAAAACTTTCCTTCTGTCCAAAGACTCCCCCCCGCCTCTATTCAGTTTTGGTTTTTTTTCGGTCAAATTTTTTGGCATGTTGTCCTGAAGAGTAAATGTTTCTAATCAATTTGAATTTGTTATTATTTACTGATTTTATTACATTTTATTTTTCAGTATCAAATGGTCAAAAATGTACCTTGAGTGTATTTTTACAGTTTGGATGTGACTTTTTTTTTTATTTTTATTTTTTTAACTTCAGGCAAATTGATGCGCGTTAAGTCTTTTCTGTTACAAGCAACACAATGTTAAAAAAGTTATACTTTATTATAAGTTGATCTATGTTACTTTTTTTCTTTAATAGAAAAAAAAAAGGACACAATGTTAGGCTGAGGCGTACTTATAATAGTAATATAGACGAATGATACTATTTACAGTGGCGGCAGAGAGTTGGGGGGGGGCGCGAAACATTTACGTCTTCCTTGGGGGGGCGTAACAGAAAATAATTGAGAAGCACTGGTCTACTGTGTTTTATCAAGGGCAGGGTCAATGCAGCTAGCTATCAAGAGATTTTGGAGCACTTCATGCTTCCATCTGCTGAAAAGCTTTATTGAGATGAAGATTTAATTTTTCAGCACGATCTGGCACCTGCTCACAGTGCCAAAACCACTGGTAAATGGTTTACTGACCATGGCATTACTGTGCTCAATTGGCCTGCCAACTCTCCTGACCTGAACCCCATAGAGAATCTGTGGGATATTGTGAAAAGGAAGTTGAGAGACACCAGACCCAACACTGTGGATGATCTTAAGGCCGCTATCGAAGCATCCTGGGCCTCCATAACAACTCAGCAGTGCCACAGGCTGATTGCCTCCATGCCACGCCGCATTGAAGGAGCCATTTCTGCAAAAGGATTCCTGACCAAGTATTGAGTGCATAGCTGATATAATTAATTGAAGGTTGATTGTTATCGTATTAAAAAACACTTTTTTTTGTATTGGTCGGATGAAATATGCAAATTTTTTTGGATGGGGATTTTGGGTTTTTCTTGACTTTTTTTCCCCAGAATCATCAATATTAAAACAATAAAAAGCTTGAACTACTTCAGTTGTGTGTAATGCCTGTAAAATATATGAATGTTTATCAGTACATTACATAAAATAACTATCACAATATGCTATTTTTTTTTTAGAAAGACTAGTACAGTGGGGCAAATATGTATTTAGTCATCCACCAATTGTGCAAGTTCTCCTACTTGAAAAGATTAGATTGGCCTTAATTGTCAACATGGGTAAACCTCAACCATGAGAGACAGAATGTGGAAAAAAAAACAGAAAATCAGATTGTTTGATTTTTAAATAATTTATTTCCAAATTAGAGCGGAAAACAAGTATTTGGTCACCTACAAACAAGCAAGATTTCTGGCTGTCAAAGAGGTCTAACTTCTTCTAACGAGGTTTAATGAGGCTCCACTCGTTACCTGTTTTAACTCATTAACGGTATAAAACACACCTGTCCACAAGCTCAGTCAGTCACACTCCAAACTCCACTATGGCCAAGACCAAAGAGCTGTCGAAGGACACCAGAGACAAAATTGTAGACCTGCACCAGGCTGGGAAGACTGAATCTGCAATAGGTAAAACGCTTGGTGTAAAGAAATCAACTGTGGGAGAAATGATTAGAAAATGGAAGACATACAAGACCACTGATAATCTCCCTCGATCTGGGGCTCCATGCAAGATCTCACCCCGTGGCGTCAAAATGATAACAAAAACGGTGAGCAAAAATCCCAGAACCACAATGGGGGACCTTGTGAATGACCTACAGAGAGCTGGGACCACAGTAACAAAGGCTACTATCAGTAACACAATGTGCCGCCAGGGACTCTATTCCTGCACTGCCAGACATGTCCCCCTGCTGACGAAAGTACACGTCCAGGCCCGTCTGCAGTTCGCTAGAGAGCATTTGGATGATCCAGAAGAGGACTGGGAGAGTGTGTTATGGTCAGATGAAACCAAAATAGAGCTTTTTGGTAGAAACACAGGTTCTCGTGTTTGGAGGAAAAAGAATACTGAATAGCATCCGAAGAACACCATACCCACTGTGAAACATGGGGGTGGAAACATCATGCTTTGGGGCTGCTTTCCTGCAAACGGACCAGGACGACTGATCTGTGTAAAGGAAAGAATGAATGGGGCCATGTATCGAGAGATTTTGAGTGAAAATCTCCTTCCATCAGCAAGGGCATTGAAGATGAGACGTGGCTGGGTCTTTCAGCATGACAATGATCCCAAACACACAGCCAGGGCGACAAAAGAGTGGCTTCGTAAGAAGCATTTCAAGGTCCTGGAGTGGCCTAGCCAGTCTCCAGATCTCAACCCCATTAAGAAAATCTGTGGAGGGAGTTGAAAGTCCATGTAGCCCAACCACAGCCCCAAAACATCACTGCTCTAGAGGCGATCTGCGTGGAGGAATGGCCAAAATACCAGCAACAATGTGTGAAAAGCATGTGAAGAGTTACAGAAAACGTTTGGCCTCCGTTATTGCCAACAAAGGGTACATAACAAAGTATTGAGATGAACTTTTGGTATTGACCAAATACTTATTTTCCACCTTGATTTGCAAATAAATTCTTTAAAAATTAAACAATGTGATTTTCTGTTTTTTTTCCCCACATTCTGTCTCTCATGGTTGAGGTTTACCCATGTTGACAATTACAGGCCTCTCTAATATTTTCAAGTGGGAGAACTTGCACAATTAGTGGTTGACTAAATACTTATTTGCCCCACTGTATATGTTTTTTTTAATGTGTCCTCCATTTTGACCGTATGGAAATGGCCACCCCAAACAGGAGGATTAAGCCACATTGTTCTTTTTTTCAGGTGGATTATTCATTCTTCCACAGAACCTACGAAATCCCAAACACACCGTTGTGTAGCGCTAAAGAGTTTACTGCGCTCAAGTACATGAAGAGTTCACGCTCATCTCTTTGCTATGAGAACGAAGTGGCTCTGAAGCTCATTTCTCCTGATGAGGAACCGGACACAGAGAATAGGAAACTATCAGGCCACCTCCACTTCAACTGAGGAAAAAGAGAGACAAGTTTGACTCTCTATTAAACTTGTTGTGTGATTGGTCCTGGCAATCTTTGAAAATCCTTGAAAACTTGAGTCTGCTAACTTCCAAACTGGCCCATTCGCACCGCAGCACAGCAACAGCACTCCGCGGTGGCTGTAACGTGCAACTGCACTTCACTTAAGGACTTTGAGATGAATTTTTATGCAGTGAAAGGTAGGGTATTCTCACAGGTACACTTCAGGAATGTATTGCAGTATTATGCTGATTTATCATTGTTATTTTCTTATGGTAAGTATGGATAGTATAATTTTTTGTTTGTGGGGATTAGCTATTGATTATGTGGAGAAAACGAGATAAACGTGCAGCGGTTTCGAGTTTTTTCCATGTAATTGTCTACCGTTGAATTTTTTAAAACTATGTTGTGAAGGAATATGGTGTTATTGTGACGTTTTTCATTCTTTTGTTATCAAGTGAACCCCTGTTTATCGCAGGAAATGTGTTCTAGGCATCGTGGTGAAATTGGAAAATCGATTATATGGAAACTAGTATTTTTTGTGGTGGCATTAATCACATTTAAACTTATTAAAAATACATTTAATTGTTTTTAAAAAAAATTTTTTTTAAACGCTTTAATTCACAGGTTTTAAATTCATTGCAGGTCCATGTGGCCTGTGAAAGTATAAACGATAAACAAAAAGACATTATTTAGTTTTACAAATATTTGAAAAAATTCAATGTTAAACGTTGTTTTCTTATTAAAATACAAAAAAATTTGAGAAAATACTTTTTTAATCTAAAAAATACAGGTACAGTAAAGAAAATAAGAATATTTACTATTAATAGTAGGCCTGCACGATATATCGTTTGAATATCGCCATCGCTAAAGTCCCATCTCACGCATTATTTTTTTTTTAATTTACCCTAATTTTCGGACTATAGGCCACTACTTTTTTCCCTCATTTTGAAATCCTGCGGCTTATAGTTCGGTGCAGTTTATTTGTTCATTTATTTGGGTTAATAGGTAACACTTTCTTTGACAGCAGATGGGCATTAATGACATAATGAATTATGTCACTAACTCAATTTATGTTCAGCTTGGATCATTGCATCCATTCAAAAGTGAGATAATTTGCCAGATGACACAAAATCTGTCATGAGCATTCAATAATGCTCATGGCAGTGTCATGTCATAAATATGATGGGTCTTATGACAGTCTTATGGCGCCACTCTCAAATAAAGTATTACCAAATACCATAACTAGTAAGGGTGTAACGGTACATGTATTTGTATTGAACAGTTTCAGTACGGGGTGCTCGTCCAACGAGTTTCTGATGTAATGTATCCCTTACTTTTCGAGGCTTTGAGTCGATCGGGTTACAGTTTCTTTGTGTAGATTATATTTAGTCCGTCTTCTCTACGATAATGAGGACCAACACGGTAGGACCGTATATAACCCAGAAACGTCAACGGCGCGTCAACCAGGGGCGGACTGGTAATCTGTGGGTTCTGGAGGATCACAGAACGGCCGGTGCCGTGGACGGCCGGCGGCCGCCATTCATTATACATCACTGTTTTTATCCCCTCTATCCTCTGATTATCTACAGTTCACATCCAATCCGACAGGTGGCAGCAATGCGCCTGGCTGTTGACTGCCAATCTGATAGACTAGGAACGAAGAAAGCACAGAGTAGCCTTCATTGGTTCCTTCCTTGTGGAAGCAAAATAGCGACGAGCGTTAATGCACAATATGGATGGTGGTGGCAAAAAACAGAAAAGAGCAGGATGGCGCGGAGAAGGTTAGGGAGAAAAAAATTAAACTGGAGAGTGAAGCATTAAAATGTCATAAGTCGACAAATATTTTCGCAAGCAGCAGTCTGGCTGCAACGGCCACGTCGGATAACAACAGCCCAGCTCCCGGCAATGGTGAGAGGGAGCGGCAGCCGCTCTGACGTGCAGCCGGTGCAGGGAGAGAGAAAAGAAGAAGGAAGTAAGCTGGAGGAAGTTCCCCAGACAAGCGCAGGGCAAGTAAATTGGGATGAAGAGGGTTACTTGCTCGGTATACTGGCAATTGTTATCCACCAGGTAGCTACATTTTAAATGAAATAAATGACAATTAAAGGGTTAGTGCCAGCTAATCGATGTACCCGTTTGCAATCGTGTCAAGTTACAGTATGCTCGTCCTACTATCCCACTCTTAAGAAAAAATATTTTAGCCGTAAAACAATGTATGCACACGCAGCATAGCAATATTAATTCAGAAGAAATATAACAAAATATTAATAAAATGAATAGTTTTACTTTAAAGTTTAGGTAGTTAAACTGATATGATATACATTATATTTTTAATCATTTATATATCGTTTTGTTGTCTGGTTAATACTTTCCAATGAAGGTTATGTATACAGGATTTGTCTTGAAATGTTTATTGTATTTTCATTGAAATTGATTATTTGTATGGCAGGGGTCTCCAAACCGGTCCTCAATGGCCGCTGTGGGGCCTGGGTTTTGTTTCAACCGATCGAGTACCGACAGTTTAACCAATGACGTTTCTGCTAAAACAAGCAGCACCTGACTGCAATCAACTGATTCCACTTGTAAGACACCAGATCGGTGCAGAGGTGTTGTCTTGTTTTGTTAGAATGAAATAGAATGAAATCCTGTGTCCGCCGCAGCCCTATGTGGAATAGTTTGGAGACCACTGAATTATGGCATAAACAATGAAGTCATTTTATAGACAGAGATATATAGAGATATATTATAATCAATTGGATACCTAAAACTTGCTTTGAAAAATAAATTCTTTAATTTGTTTATTCAGGTTGATCATAGAGCTAGTACAGAAAATGAATCCAACTCCAGTTCAGACTTGCAGTACTTTGAGCGCCCCAAGTCAGACAGTCACAGTCTAGACACATTTTCTTAATTTTTCTCTGAAAGTGCACGAAATTGATGCATTTTACAATAAAATGTAAAAAAAAAAAAAAAAAAAAAAAAAAAATTCTCCCCGGGGGGACATGCTCCCGGACCCCCCTAGGGGTTCTGTGTTTCCTTTCGTAAAGCGATTCTTGTGGGCTGGGCTGAGTCAAAGTCCAGGGCTGCTTTTTAGTCCCAGTCCGCCTCTGGCGTCAACGTGTCTGCCACGAGAACGCAGTGAAACGCGGGCGTTAAAGTCAATCAGTCAATGCACACCAGTCGCAGTGCGGCCGCATGTTACGCGTCCCAGAAGCGGCTCAACGCGACGCATGCTAACCGGAAGTCACTCGTGTAAAAATACGGTGGATCCGGTCGATTTTCAAACTAATATGCAATCGTAACCCACTTTTTGAGTCCATCAGATCTCTTGAGTGGTAGATCGGGGCACAGTTGACTTGTCTTTTTTGACTTACTGCTGTCTTTGCTATAATAATAACCAACACGGCCCAGTGTTCAATACAAAACCCTCCTACCACAACAAAACAAGTAGGAACTAATATTCACATAGGAACTAAAGTTATACAACATAAAATATACAATATAAATGAAGACTACATCACATTTGTAAAATATAAACACATAATAAAAGAAATAATAGCCCATTTAAATAAAATAAATTGAAATGAGCTAAAACACCTGTAATTAAATAATCAGTGGTGCCTCCAGAAATTTTTCATAGGGCTGGCCAGATGGGGCCACTTAAAATCTTGGGGTGGCCAAAACTAAAAGCCATAATTTCAGGTTTTAATTGTATTATTGCAGTAAAAAGATCAGGGGAAAACTATCAGAAAGACTTAAGGACACGGCTACTGATATTCTTTGGTGTAGTGTATAATATTTGATGTTACTAATGATTTAATGTGCATAGTCCGTAACTGTTTAGTCAACATTTTGAGTGCCACAGCAATTCTGTTTTATTGTGTTATGTATATAAATTAGGCATAAAGTGTACATTTAACTAGGGCTGTCAAACGATTAAAATTTTTAATCGAGTTAATCGCAGCTTAAAAATTAATTAATTGTAATTAATCGCAATTCAAACCATCTCTAAAATATGCCATATTTTTCTGTAAAATATTGTTGGAATGGACAGATAAGACAAGACTGATATATGCATTCAACATTCTGTAAATAGGTACTGTATTTGTTTATTATAACAATAAAGCCACAAGATGGCATTAACATTATTAACATTCTTTCTGTGAAAGGGATCCACGGATAGAAAGACTTGTAATTCTTAAAGGATAAATGTGAGTTTGTATATTGTGACTAAATATTGCCATCTAGTGTATTTGTTGAGCTTTCAGTAAATGATACTGTAGCGACTTAACTGTTCTGCCCAAATGCATGATGGGAAGTGGTGCAACCATGACTGTGTGTGGTGGCGGCAAATGCTATATCTTCTCTGTGTTGGGTACACTACAGGGTGTTAAGAAAAAAAGATCAACTCCTGTCATTCTTCCCCACGTCGCTTCCCACAATATTTATAGTTGCTGTGGGAGAGATGACAAAGCTTTTGCCAATTAAAAGCACGGTCCCAATGAATGCTTGTATCTACTCCACTCTGCCTCTTATCTCTGTATAGAAGGAAAATGGCGCCATTGTAGGCTGTTTGTGGCAATGTGTGTATGAGTCGTACTGCGAATGCTTTCGTTCGTTCGTTCGTTCGTCGTCTCCCGCTTATCCGAATCCGGGTCGCGGGGGCAGCAGCCTCAGCAAAGAGGCCCAGACAGCCCTCTCCCCAGCCACTTCCACCAGCTCATCTGGGAGAATCCCAAGGCGTTCCCAGGCAAGCCGAGAGATATAATCCAGCGTGTCCTGGGTCGGCCCCGGGGTCTCCTCCCAGTTGGACATGCCTGAAACACCTCCCGAGGGAGGCGTCCAGGGGGCATCCTAACCAGATGTCCAAACCACCTCAACTGGCTCCTCTCGACATGAAGGAGCAGCGGCTCTACTCTGAGTCCCTCCCGGATGACCGAGCTCCTAACCCTATCTCGAAGGCTGAGCCCGGCCACTCTCTGAAGGAAACTCATTTCAGCCGCTTGTATCCGCAATCTTGTTTTTTCGGTCATTACCCAAATTTCATGGCCATAGGTGAGGGTAGGAATGTAGATTGACCGGTAAATCGAGAGCTTCGCCTTCCGGCTCAGCTCCCTCTTCACCACGAGAGACTGGTTAAGCGCCCGCAACACTGCTGATGCTGCCCCAATTCGCCTGTCAATCTCACGTTCCGACCTACCCTCACTCGTGAACAAGATCCCGAGATACTTAAACTCCTCCACCTGGGGCAGGAACTCACCCCCGACCTGGAGCGAGCAATCCACCCTTTTCCGGCTGAGAACCATGGCCTCAGACTTGGAGGTGCTGATTCTCAACCCAGCCGCTTCACACTCGGCTGCGAACTGTTCCAGCGAGAGCTGGAGGTCGCTGTTTGATGGAGCCAGAAGGACCACATCATCCGCAAAAAGCAGAGATGAGATCCTCCCACCACCGAACTCGACCCCCTCCACCACCCGGCTGCGCCTAGAAATTCTGTCCATGAAAGTCACGAACAGAACCGGTGACAAAGGGCAGCCCTGGCGGAGTCCAACTCTCACCGGGAACTGGTCCGATTTATTGCCGGCCACACGGACCAGACTCATACTCCTGTGGTAGAGGGACTGGATGGCCCCTAGCAGAGGGCCATCCACCCCATACTCCCGGAGTACCCCCCACAGGGTGCCCCTGGGGACACGGTCATAAGCCTTCTCCAAATCCACAAAACACATGTGGACTGAATTGGCGAACTCCCATGCCCCCTCAAGCACCCTCGCGAGGGTAAAGAGCTGGTCCGTGGTTCCACGGCCAGGACGAAAACCACATTGTTCCTCCTCGATCTGAGGTTCAACTATCGACCGGACCCTCCTTTCCAGTACCCTGGCGTAGACTTTCCCGGGGAGGCTGAGGAGTGTGATCCCCCGATAGTTGGAACACACCCTCTGGTCGCCTTTCTTAAAGATAGGGACCACCACTGCGAATGCTTTAATTGCGATAAATATTTTCACGTGATTTTAAAAAATTAATTACCGCCCGTTAACGCGATAAATTTGACAGCCTACATTTAACAAAACAAAATAAATGCATTCATTTGGGATGAAATGCATAACTGATGCTACAACAATCTAACGATATACTGGCAAGCGGGGTGGCCAGTAGGGTGGCCAACCAATTTATAGGGGTGGCCGTGGCCACCCCCTGGTGGCGCCACTGTAAATAATAAGAATAATACACAACTCCTGCTTAGACAATTAAATTTATTAATTTCTGTGTGGCGCTTTAACTTGAGAAAATCCACCAATAAAGCTTTTAAAAGCCGTTCATCAGAAAAAAATGATTCATTGAGGCATTTCATTTGTAAAATAAACGTTAAAATCTTTGTCATTGGGATTGCTTTTCTCTTTAGCATAGGACTTCTTTTTTCTTCTTTCAGAAAGAAAGCTGACCAATACGCGGGGTCTGGAAGGCAAATTGTTGTTGGATTATTATTTTTAAATACCCGCTACTTTTTGAGCAGAATTCTAGCTTTGTATAGGCTAATGTTCCTATTATCAAAAGCAGAAAACTGTGTAATAAACGACTAGCACATTTATATTTTGCATGTTGTTTTCTTACTGTACCGAAAATGAACCGAACCGTGACCTCAAAACCGAGGTACGTACCGAACCGAGATTTTTGTGTACCGTTACACCCCTAATAACTAGCAATTAATTAAACAACTGGAAAAGTAACTGAAGAAATAATTAGCACAGAACATGAACTTTGATTGTTATTTACATCTATAGTGCTGCACTGCATGGTAGGAGGCATGTTGGACGACAACAGTGTTGACAGCAGGTGGCAGCAGAGGTTAACTGTCTCCCCCAAGGGAGCGTTGATGGCCAAATGAAGCTTCTTGAAGCAATGAAGCTTTGAGGCAATTTTGTTCTAATCTTCACGGTGGTTCATTTGGTCTTACGACAGTCTTATGATGCCGCTGTCAAATAAAGTGTTACTGGTTAATATATTTTGGTGTAAATATCCCATAACACAAAGACGACAGCTGCATCTTATAGTCCAGTGCGGCTTATGTATGAAGAAATGCCATTTTCATGTCAAATTTGGTGGGTGGAGGCTTATAGTCCGGTGCGCTTTATAGTCTGAAAATCACGGTAGTTTTGTTTTATTAATCCAAAAAAATACAAGTAAATTAAAGAAAATAAGAACATTTACTATTAAGATTAGGCCTGCATGATATATTGTTTGAATATCGCCATCGCGATCCCACTGCACGTGTCTTTTTTTTTTTTTTTTTGAATACGCAAACTTTTGTTTTTCTTCATAAAAGCAGAAAGTTTGCAAAGACATGCCCTCCTGGATTTCTTTATACAGCTATCTTGGTCATTCATGGATTCATCATGAATTCAATCTTCATTCACGTTCACAGATGTTATTTTAGCCTGGATTAAAAGCTATTGTATGAATACAATGTGGTCATGGTGAGTCAACCAAAGTCTTCCCAAACAGAGCTATTCAAGTCATCTGATGAAGATTCTAATCTTTTTCATATCACAATATATATCAGAATATATCGCAAAACCTCAAAAAGTCACAATGTCAATTTTCAAAATCGTTCACACTAATTAGGAGGCTCAAAAATTTGGACATTTCTTAAGCCATTATTCAAATATCAATAGTTACTGATCCATTTGCCAATCCATTAGTCGAGGAACTATGAGGTAAAGATTGAAGTATGCGATGGAGCGCCATCTTGTTGCAGAATTTGTCCCTTTCTATGGTTAGGCATGTAAGAGGCAGCTAAGATTTGTTGATATTTCACCCTGCAGATCTCTTTGGGTGCAGACAATTAAAAAACCGTGTGGCATTTGCAAAGGCCCACAGCCTGTCAAAAAGATGGACGCTAGAAAAGTGGCAAAAGGTGGATTTTTCAGATGAATCTTCCATTGAACTACACCACAGTCGCCGCAAATATTAAAACAGTGAAGTTTGGTGGTGGCAAAATCATGGTCTGGGGTTACATCCAGTATGGGGGTGTGCGAGAGATCTGCAGGGTGGAAGGCAAGGGCGTAGGTTTGGTATCAACATTGGTAGGGACGCTATAACAGCATAACCTGCATGTACACTTTTTGCTGGGGACGGGACGTTAATAAGACCAAACAGATTGGGTACATTTCTCAAATATAGCTGGTTCCTACGTTGAATGAAAAAAGGTTACAATAAAATTATTTTCATGAGAGAAAGTCCTTTTTCAAAATGTTTGCTTCATATAACGGAACTTTACAATGGTTGTGTTTTTGTTTTTGTTTTTTTTGGGGGGGGTTTAAACAAATGTCTATCGGCTGCAAATAAAAATATTTTTTAATGATGAGATAGAAAATACATACATTTTAACATTTTATTTGGGAATAAATGCACAAAATTCACAGTTGGATTAACGTTAACAGTAGAAAAAGTACAGGAAGACACGTCACTAAACAGCTTTCTACTCGAGTTTTACAGGTTGGCAAGTTCACACAGTTTAATGTTATGCTAACTGATGCATGTCGGATTTTCTGTTGCAATATTAGTGGTTTGTTCCCCACCTTCACAACATTGACGACTTTTTACATAAAGTGTCTGCTGCTGGCCGAAAAAACCTTCTAATACCCCTACTCTTCAAAGGGGGCGGAGGAGGCGGCATGTCGACATGTATTTCTGTTGGGATTGTGTGAATGTGGGGGTTCTAGCCATCAGCCAATCAAACGTGTGTTTGAAGGGGAAAAAATGGACCAGCACGTTCAGCAAGTGATATGGGGTAAATGTAAGACAATCTAAATTACCTATATAACTGAACTCATTATATAATGCAAATAAGGTTGCTTAAAGGTTGGTGGGGGCAATTTGAGCATCCCTAAAAGTTGGTGGTGTTATGTCTCTACTGTCCCAATGCAAACCTACGCCCTTGGTGGAAGGCAATGTAAATAGTCTGAAATATCAACAAAACTTAGCTGCCTCTTACATTCCTAACCATAAAAAGGGACTAATTCTGCATCAGGATGGTGCTCCATCGCATACTTCAATCTCTACCTCAAAGTTCCTCCAGGACTGGCCCGCCAAGTCACCAGACATGAACATCATTGAGCGAATAAACTGGGGTAGGATGAAAGAGGAAGCATGGAAGACGAAACCCAAGAATGTTAATGAACTCTGGGAGGCATGCAAGACTGCTTTCTTTGATGTTCCTGATGACTTCATCAATAAATTGTATGAATCCTTGCCGAAGCCCGTGGAAGTCATACAAAATATTAAATTTGGATCTCACAGCACCACTACTTAATTCGCTTATCTTATGTAACATATTTTTGTATTTGGAGTACATTTTTTGTTCAATTTTCACACTACTTTCTGTAGGCGACAAAACTTTTGTCTTGCCAAAATTTGACCTTTATGTTTTTTTAAATGATAAATCTTTTTTCAGTGAAACAACATACAACATCATTTGGGAGGGTCTTGGCTTTCATATGAGCCATTTCTGAAACCAATTGAATAATTAAAAGTCAGGTTATTAGCAATTGTTTCTACAAAATGGATAATCGACAACTTTCGTCAGGGACTGTACAATGCAAAACGCCATCTAGTGCACACGTACACACAATAAGACTAAAATTGTGCAACTCTACATTTGGACTTGCTTGTATATATTATGAAGCAGAAACAGATGATGACCTAATATTTGGCGATATAACGGGGGTTCACTATATTGTACCTCAATCTTTTGTTGCTTGTTACACTAAAGTTTTAAACTGAGCCCCAAACATGTCTTGGTATGTAAAGTATATGTGAGTGTTGCACCGATACGATACCGATATGTTGCGCTGTGGTATCGGCGGACACTGTACTAATAACAATGTTGTTTTTGTTTTTTTTTATTCTAAATACAGTGATACCTCAACATACGAAGTTAATTCGTCCCAGGACCTTGTTTGTAAGTCGAAATGGTCGCATGTCGAGCAGGATTTTCCCATAAGAATACGTTATAATTCCAATAATTGGTTCCACAGCCCGAAAACCTACACTAAATCCTTGGTAAATACTGCTAGTACTATTACAAATGGCAATTACACGTAGTAAAAAAAATAATTATCAGTAAAAATAGTAATAATTCCTGTAATAATGTATCGAATCTGGTTCTACAGGGTGACCCAAAAAAAAGTTTACACTGCCAAAATACAACTTAAACGCCATGTTTATTCATCTTGGAATTAGAATTTAATCACAAATTATACATTATTGTAAAGAACATGTACAGTACACTCTATTTTTCAATGTGTCCTCCCTTAAATGTCACAACAGCCTCCAGGTGCCTGCAGACGCTTGACAGGTCTTCTGTATGTAGGATGCTGTCATCTTTTCCCAAGATCTAACAATGGACCTCTCCAAGGCTGCCACAGAAGTTTGTGGCTTCTTACAGGCACTGTCCTCCACAATTGCCCATATGCTATAATCCAGGGGATTGAGATCTGGACTCTGGGGTGACCACATATCACCTTGTCAATCAACTTTTTGGTCCCCACAGATCGGGCACTTCCAGACCCAGGTTTTCGTGAGGCTGTTCCAGTATCTTTCAGCTTCTTTTTGACTTTATAGACTGCACATCTGGATATTCTCAGATTTGCTGCAATCTCAGTAGGTGTCAGACCGGCACGCAGCAATTCAGGTACAGCTAAAGTTTTCTTCATTTTCAGCAGAAGTACAGGAATTGTAGAGACGAGAGATTACCAGCTGCATTGAGTGACCTTAATGAATCACTTAAGCATGGCAACCTATTTAGATATGTTTCAATGGCTTTTAAACAAGCAGTCAACTGAGTGTAAACTTTTTTTTGGGTCACCCTGTAATGTGGCTGACGTGTTTTTGTGTGCTGTACCTGAACGCACCACGTGGCTGACGTCACAGTGAGATGTCGAAAAGATCGTGTGTCGAAGCAATAGTGTGTCGGGGTACCACTGTATATCTAAAATATAAGGGACCTATCAACAGGAATTGACCCTGAAATGCCCCCATATCAACGAGAAGGGACCCCTAAATGCCCCCGAATCAACTAGTGATAAATAAATGCCCCGAAATCAACAAGTGACCCGATATCAACAGGACGAGACCCTGAAATGCCCACCAAATCAACAGGCAATGACCTGATCTCAACAGGAAATAACCCTGAAATGCCCCCTTTTCAATAGGTCCCCGATATGAACAGAACGTGATCCCTAAATGCCTCAAAATCAAGAAGTAATTTACAAAAAAGTGCATCCCAGATCAAAATGTGACATGATTTCATCAGGAAGTGGCCCAAATATGCCCCAAATCAACAGGACATGACTTATCAACAACAACTGACACTCAAATACCCCCAAAACAACATGAAATGATCTGTTATCAACAGAAAGTGACCCTGAAATGCTCCCATATCAACAAGGAGTAACCAGATACGAACAGGAAGTAATAACGAAATACCTCAAAATCAACAGGAAGTGACCCAATTTACCAACCGTCACAGCAAAGCTACATTGAAATTTTACAGAAATTGCATTCTCTAGTTTTCTTTCTAGCTTTCCTCCATTGAGGGCACTACAACATGTCCAATCCATCTGAAGTAGGAAGGTTGGCAGCAAATGAACGGTCATTCGCTGCCACCCTCCCACCTCAAATGGATTGGACATCTACTTCTGATAAAGTCATTTATTGTAAATCACAGCAGAAAAATGTATCGGTATGGGTGCAACACTATATTTTCCTACACTTGAGAATTTTGTCGCAAATTTGCCCGGATGATTAGCTTGCTTTAAGCAGGCCTGAGCTGACACGATAAACCAAATACTGTATAGCCTGCAAAAATACTTTTAAATACTTATTTTTTTATTATGAATGTTGTTTTTAGTAGAGCAATGAATGTACACTGCACTGAAAAAAACTAATAACTGATGCACTTCTATTAACTAAATTTCACTGCTTGCAATATTAAGTTCAGTTCACAAGCAGTAAATTTTACTTAATAGAAGTAGGTGAAAATTGTTACAATGATTTTATCAAGTAAATCCAAGTTATTTTTTTTCAGTGTACGAGAAATGCCACTTGACGCAAGCGTTGTCATTGATTACAGTGCACAGGGACCAATTTTGCGACAAAGCACTGCTTTTGTCTGGGTGAAAATCCTCAACTCACTTTCACTCACATTTCGTTTTCTCACAAAACGCCACAAGATGGCGCCAAAGTAATACATTATTTGCAGTTTGACATTACTATGCAATTCTTTTGATTTTCCACTAAAATCTCACTTTATAAATGCAATGCTAATCTGAGATTATCATCATAGCCAATTAGCCTACAAATTCAAATGGATTGGACGTCTGTCGCTGTCAATGGCGCTGAAACATGATCATTGATTTTTGGACACGGCAAATTATTAGTGTTGAGGCTCTTGACTCAGTCACTTATGAAGGTTTTGTAACCTATGTGCTTGAATGTTGTCAATCGTCGTCTTCCCATAAACGTCCACCCTCAAGTTCTATTTTAAAGGCTGCATGGTGGGTCATGGGACCTGCCTTCACTTCCATCAAATATAACTTGAACTTTTTAGAGCACCATAGCACTTTGAATTTTCAACATTGCAGAAAAATTGTAACGAGTACTTTTCGATCATGTAATTTCTTTCATTATGACTGATAAGTATTTAGACAAAGGGTGGGCAGTTTATGTATTCAAGAGGGTCATAAAAAATTAGTTTTAAAATAAAAGATGGGTCAAATCAGTCCAAGATGAGGTAGAATTTTTTTTGTGTGTGTGTTTTTTAATAAAAAAAACAGACCATACGTTTCCCAGCCCTTGAATTTGACAATTTTATTCCTAAACCTTGCATATTTGTGAATTTATATTATGGGAAAAACAATGTATTTTCATGCTACATGTGAATGTCTCTTTCATACTGGGATTAGGATTAGTTTTTTTTTTTTGTTTTTAGTTATTTCAACTGGCACAACTGATTCTTCTTCAGGTAATATTCCTGTTTTTTTTTTTTCAATTATTATTTTATGATGGCAAAAGTACTCAAAAATCTGTATTTAGGTAGAAGTACTGATTGTTGTGTTGGGGGAAAATTAAAAATACCAATGTAAATGTTTGTGTTTTATTACTTGTCATCAGTCATCCCACAATATGAAAAATGAACGAAACTATGTTCACCATGATGTTGTTTTAACTTAGGAATTTATTTCCTGTACGTAATACTTGATTTTAAAAGTAACTAAGATTTGGTCAAGAGGTGGGTAGTAACGTGTTACATGTACTCCATTACATTTACTTGACTAACTTTTTTTTTTAGAAAAATGTACTTCTAAGAGTAGTTTTACTAATCTATACTTTTTACTTTAACTTGAGTAGATTTGTGAAGAAAAAATGTCGGAATTCAGTGACTTTTTTTTTTTTTTTTTGTACTTCTTTGGCTTAATGTGGTTATGTAACAGGTTATTGTACAGTATAATTATGACAACAGTCCATATAGATAACATTGTGCTCAGAAAAAAATACCAATGTTTAAAAAAAAAAAAAATCCAACAAAAATATAAGCAGTTACTCACAATTTTACTCATTACTTGATTATTCTTTTTACCAAATACTTTCTTTTACTTGTACTTGAGTACATTTTTGGACGACCACTTTTGCTTTGAGTAATACCGTATTGGCCCGAATATAAGACTGTGTTTTTTTGCATTGAAATAAGACTGAAAAGGTCGGGGTTGTTTTAGATTCGAGGTCTAGACATAATACCCATTCACGACGCTAGATGGCGCCAGATATAATTGAAGCAATGTTCTGTCTTGACAGATCTCAGCTACTCTCAAGTTTAACCAGTTTGCATTATTTTATTGCAATGTTTTTCCTTATTTAGATTTGTTTCAAGACTACAGTTACAGTTAGACTTCACTTTCATGGTTAATGCAGTTATTGCAATTTTGTTGTTTTATCACAATAGATTGGTTTATTTACATTTCAAAAACCAGAAGCCATTCATTTACGAATGTGATTGCACTTTAGTTTACATATTTAAATGTTCAGATATTAGGATTTGAATGAGGCAAAATAACATGCTGTTTCTCTCAAATATATTGTTATAAACATTTGTTTCTGATGTACTGTAATTATTTTCTGTATAAAAATTAATTTGGTGTTCAAAAAGGTTTTTCAAACTTGAGTCTTGAAAAAGAGGGGGTTGTCTTATAATCAGGGCCGTCTTATATTTGGGCCAATACGGTATTATTTGAAGTAACGCTACCCTTATTTGAGTAAAATTTTTGGCTACTTTACCCACCTCTGGATTTACTATATACAGCCGTTGCTGACAACACTGGCTTAACTAAAAAAATGACATTTTTTGAAGGGAAGAAGTGCATTTTTGCCAGTAATTCTTAATCTAGGGCTTCCATGATTAATCGATTTGTGACAACTAATTAATACTCTAATTAGTTCAACTCTGGATCGTCGAATATTTGTTTTGCAGTTTATTTATTTAAATGAAAAGAACAAAAAAAAGGACAAAACTATTCTCATTTTAATATATATATATATATTTTTTTTTTATTTGTTTATTTTCATAATTTTATTGAGAAAAAAAACTTTTAAAAATAATTTTCCAGATTATTAAATTATTTGAAAAGTATTTGGATTGTTGATTAAACATATACCAATTTAACACTAAATATTCTTTATTTAATTTTAACTTCAAAAACAAAACAAGGACGTAAAACTACCACTGCAGTTTGATTTTAATTCATTTTTTTAAAGAATGCTGTCATTTATTTTCGATAATTTAAAAAAATGATTATTTCACTTATTATCAACTGTAAATATTCTCAGATTTATTTTCTGTAGTCCTCGATGAAAGCCTTTATAATTGCAGTTGTAGTATTCATAGTCCAACAGAGGTGGGTAATAACACGCTACATTTACTCCGTTACATTTACGTACCATACATTCATTCGAGTGTTGACTTCACAACGTACAAGACCTCTGATAGTTTGTATACTGTGACTAAATATTGCCATCTAGTGTATTTATTGAGCTAAATGAAATGTTTGAATAGAGTTTGACCAAAGTATGAGTATTATTTTAATAGCTATTTTCGTTGGGAATGCCAGTTCTCTTTGCATTGAGCGCTTTTCTTTTTGTGAGCTTTTTTTTTTTTTTTTTTTTGGAGGGATAGGAATATTATTTTTGTAGTGCTTTCAGTAAATGATACTGTAGCGACTTAACTGTTCCGCCCAAATGCATGATGAGAAGTTGGGCAACCATTACTGTCAATGGTGGCTGCAAATGGTATATCTTCTCTCCGTTGTGTTCAATATAGGGTGTTAAGAAAAAGGTTAGCTCCTGTCATTCTACCCCACGTTGCTCGCCACAATAGTTATAATTGTTGTGGAAGAGATGCCAAAGCGTATGCCAATAAATAGTGCGGCCCCAATGAATGGCTGTGTCCACTCCTTATGCTTGTCTCTGCCTCTTAGCTCTCAATATACATAAAACGGCGCCATTGTAGTTAGTTTGCGGCAATGCAAGAGTGGGTCGTCCCGCGCATGCATTAAATGCGTTATTTTAACGTGATTAATTTAAAAAATTAATTACCTCCCGTTAACGCGATAAATTTGACAGCCCTAGAAAAAATATACCTTTTTAAGTAACGTTACCCTTACATGAGTGAGGTTTTGGCTACTCTACCCACCTCCATAGTCCATTTTTCTTTTTATCAATGCAAACTTTGTTGTGACAATACGCATTTGCGGCTAAAATGTTAAGACCAGTGTAATATAACAGTAAATTTTGTGTTTGATACATATACTAAATAGTCAAATTGTAAAATAGTTGGGGATTAATGGACTATTCAAAACAATCGTTTGAGGCAGCCCTACTTTAATCTTCTTTTTAATTATTTTTTAAACTCAAACAATCAAATGACACAGAAATGCACAGGTTTCAGCAGTACGAATAATTTATTAGATATACATAAGTGTTGGTGTATCTGTGAATGTGAGCCTAAGTGTTAGAGTGAGGGTGTGTGGTTTTGCAGTAAACAGCAAACAATGCAACGTACGAGTGCAAAATACCATACCTCGATATCACAGTAAATACTACAATGATACATAACAATAGGTATACACAAAACTTAACTGGATACTACTTAGGGCAGTAATATCACACATTCACAGTGTAAAAACAAATTGTAATAAGTAACTTTCCAAATTTGTGTCTACATTAAATGGCCTTAATGCTGAAATGTCGTCATAAAAATAGATACTCGAATAAAATACCTGCAAAATCTGTTTACTAAACCATCTAATTCATACACGTCAGGATTTTTGAGCTCTTGTCAGTTTGGTCAAACCGATCCAAGATCAGTATGAGCCCTCCCCCTGCAGCTGCGTCGTTACAAACAAAGGGCGCGCAAATCTCCGTACTATTGCACGAGGCTGACGAGTATGCACCTGCTACGGCTCTCCTATTGGCTATCCTGCACGTCGTTTGGCCCTTTAGCCCCGCCTTGTGCGTGTCGTCATTGGTCAGCGGCGTCATTGCTTTGTCGCCATTCGTCACCGCTTCCGTGTCGTACCAGTCAAGGGGTGGACGGCTTTTGGCGAGTATTTGGGGTGGGTTCACGGAGCCCTTCGTAGCTTGCCATTGGCGTTTATCTTCAACTGGGCCAGAATCTTTGATTCTGATTGGCGGTTGGACAGGAAGTACTGCTTTTGGGCTGAAGCCACACGCCTTGCCCTTACTTCTCTCTCTCTCCGGTTCTACTTTATTCCCGAGCAGGACCTGTGTATGTGTGCTTTGAATGTGCGGCTCCACTGGGCTAGAACGGTGCGATGATAAAAGACGCCTCTGCGGTAGGCTACACACCTATCAGAGAGCAAAATAGCCAAGAAACACCCTCAGGACGCTCCCCCGCACACCTTTAACCGTTCCTAGCGCAACCTGAAGGTAAGACGTTTGAATTTGAGTGAATTTCAACTTAAACATTTGGAGCCTTGAACGCCTCATATTTGTGCCTTGTAGTCTGCTAACACGCTAGTGGAGTCTATACGGTGGCGTAAGAATGAACGTTGGTAGTGAGGCGTTCACGGGGCTTTTTTATCTTTGTGCCTTGTAATGGCTTTTACAAAGGGAAAGCCACCGGCTGACTATGACCATTTCATTACGCAGTGTAAGCCTTGTGAGGAGTGGCTGATTGTGCGCTATGAACGTGCACATAATGTGCACATTATTCTAAAATGTCATTTTGGCTGCCACATGTTAGTTGGATAAAGGCCCCTGATCCTTGGTCATCCTTGTAATCGATCAACTAAGGTGTGGTTTTTTAGTGGGGATCAATTTCAAGGGTCTCCCACCAACACCGCATAGGTGTGCAGTCTGCTTCACATTATATTAATAGCCACATTACAACCTCTGCCCTGGTGATAAAATGTCTCATCATGCACCTTAAAAGCCGGGAGGAGAAAGGCGTGTCTGGCTCTGATCCCGTCTCAATTAAAATTGCGTTTAATTCCAATTTAACTATCTAAAAAAAATGAGAAAAATTGATTACTTTGACCAAACTGGTTAAAAAAAAAAAAAGACAAATGGTTTATTCCGTTTTTTTTTTTTGATATCGTGCTTTCCTTTTAACCTTAACCTTCATTCTTGTTCTTTTACCTTCCCTTCATCCTGTCCAGCTTCTCAAAATGGGTTTCGAACCCAGAACCTAGAACTGTGAAGCACCGTTTACTATGAATTCATTTGTTCCTATCTGATGTCTACGTTTCAATCTGAACTACAAAACTCTGACCGTCTATAGTGGATAACCTTAGTTTAGGGCACAGGTGTTAAACCCGTGGCACGGGGGCCAGATCCGCCCCGCGCATCATTTTGTGTGGCCCGCGAAAGGAAATTATGTGAACATTTTCATGTTGAGAGAATATGTATGTATGAACATTTTTTAAAAGGATATTTACAGTTTTATTTCCCCCTTTTTTATATAAAATAAAAATTAAAGAAATACCGGATTAAAAAAGATATATATGAATTGACAATAATTTTTTAAAAATAACAAAAAATATTTACTAGAAAAATGAGATAACGTTACAAAATTAAATAAAAAATTAAAACATTAAATTAACAAATGGAAAATATAAAAACATTTGCTTTGAAGATGATTTTTAAAAAAATCACAGTTATGGACAATTTTTTTAGGTCAGCAATGTCTCTAAACATTTATCCACTTCCAAAGTAGTGGTAGATTAATGTGCTAATCCATAGGTTTTCAAATAATCGATGAATTGTGGAAGCCCTAATTGGCAGACATAGTGACTCTGAGAAATCATGGCCTGTGTTGTGCTGCAATGATTATTTAACTCGAGTAATTCAATTAGAAAAAATATTTGAATTAAATATTGCTGCTTAGAGTATTCGTTTAATTAAAGTGGCGTTATAATGGTTTGTTTCGAAAGTGTTTGCATTTAGTTTAATTAATTTGAGTGGATACAATGCCCTCTAGGGGCAACAGTAAATATGACATAACTCATTTCACATGGCTGAATCCAGCTGTTCCCCGTTAAGACCAACATAAGCTTTGTTTTTGTTTGAGCTAATGTTTTTTTTTAATGTGTTAAGACCAACATAAGCTTAGTTTTTGTTTAAGCTAATGTTTTTTTAATGTATTTGTAATTTAGTATATTATAGTATATTTAGCCTTTTTTGGGGGGTGTGGGAATACGTTTGAACCATTTGTTAAGAGAATTGTAAAAAAAAAAAAAAAAAAAAAAAAAAAGTAAGCATTTTATAGCTTCTAAGCTATCAGACTTTTGCTATGTGAGTTTGCAAATTGTTCTTTTGTTGTACTTAGATCCTCATTTATTTTTTTTATACCATTTGAGGCTCAGCTCAGGTATTTTAATTTTTTATGTACCTTCTCCGATTACTCGATTATTCGAACTAACTAATTAATCGATTAACTGACTACTAAAATTATCGATAGCTGCAGCCCTAGTTGTGCCTGTGCCATGTTTGAGACCCCTGGTTTAGGGTATTGTTTTTTGTGCAGTGTTCAGGATGTTGCTATGGAGGGCAGCTGTTTGCTTCTGTGTGTGTGTGTGTGTGTTGTGAATGTGTACGTGTGTGTGTGTAGGAACAGGACTAACAAGACGGAATTGTGGACAAATGAGTCCTCATCTCCCACGCTCGCCGGGCTCACAAGAGGTTGCACATAACAAAGGGTTTATGATGACAATGTTATGGAAATGGACACATTCCGTCACATGACTTTCCCACTGTTGCCGACTCAGGGTTGCAAAATTGACTAAGATGAGAGTTTATTACCATGGATCGAGCTGTGGTTTACTGCTCCATTCCAGGGTTGTCAGTCAAACTCATTGTGGTCTGTGTGCCACGTTAATGGCAATTTGATCTTGACCTCCACTGACTCACCCGACCTTACAGACTAATGTAGGAACTTTTCAGAATGAAAGTGCAGCTGTCATGGTGCCTTGTAATGCATCAACGTGCTTACAAGTTTTGGTCGGAGAGAATGTAAATTCAGGGATTAGAACTGCAGCTGTTGACTGTATTTGCAATATCTGGTCTCAAAATTTTGTATGGAAGGTTATCATTTTTATGTATTTTTTTCCTTGCTTCTGAAACTTTTTTTTGGCATTCTTAAAAGAACTACCGTAATTTTCGGACTATTAGCCGGTACTTGTTTCCCTCATTTTGAATCCTGCAGTTTATAGTCCAGTGCGGCTTATTTGTTGATTTGGGTTAATAGGTAACACCTTATTTGACGACTGCATCATAAGACTGCTATAAAACCGTGATAATTATGACGTGACACTATAATTTGCATTAATGCCTGCTTATGACAGATGTCATTAAGTATCATCCGGCTAATTATGTCACTAACTCCATTTATGTCCAGCTCGGATGTTTTACATCCATTCAAAACTGAGATCATTTGCCGGATGGCAAAAACGGACATCTGTCATAAGCATTCATTAATGCTCATAGCAGTGTCATGTCATAATTATGATGGTCTTATAACAGTTTTATAGGGCCACTGTCAAATAAAGTGTTACCAAATACCATAACGAGCAATTAATGAAACAACTGGAACAGTAACTGAAGAAATAATTAGCACAAAACATCAATTATGATTGTTATTTACATCTGCATTGCTGCAATGCATGCTAGGAGGCATGTTGAATGACAACAGTGTTGACAGCAAGTGGCAGCAGGGGTTAACTGTCTCCCCCAATGGGAGCAGTGATGGTCAAATGAAGCTTCCTGAAGCAATGATGGTGTTTCATTTGGTCTTAGACAGTCTTATGATGCCGCTGTCAAATAAAGTTTTACTGGTTAATATTTTTTGGTGTAAATATCCCATAATACAGCGAGGCGAGCTGCAGTTTATAGTCCAGTACGGTGTATCTAATGAACAAATGCCATTTTCGTGTCAAACTTGGTGAGTGGCGGGTTATAGTCAGGTGCGCCTTATAGTCCGAAAATTACAGTACACTTTTAAAAAAAGGTAAATTTACAGTGAAATACTGTCAGCTGTGTTTGCTAAAATGTTACCCATTAAAATAACATGAAAGCTAAAATTTACGTTAAAACAGCTTAGTGCTTCAATTTTTTTTTCATAACAGTGATAGATTTGTAATCAGTTCTGATGGGGGTGTTCACATCATGTTTCACCTTTTCTTCTCACCCCCCTGAACATACACGATTATCTTGGCAGTCAAACGTGCTGACTATTGACTTATTGAAGACAGGTTGAAGTTGTTGCTGTGCATGTAGAAGTTTAGAAAAACCTAACTCCCTGAGGACTTCGAAGAGTGCGGGTAGATGAAGCTAGCCTAGGCTATTAGCTCAGTGGTCAGTATGCTTGACTGCCACAATGATGGCACAGTTACAAATCATGGTTGGAGAAGAGTGAAAATAAGCGCAGTGATGTCACTGTTAGACCAGTTACATATATAGTTACATTTTTTGTAGTTTTTTGTTCATGCAACAGTATTTTGGCACGGTTTTCTCATTATTTGAACGGTGTAGTTCTTGCAACCAGAGTAGTTTGCATCTTTACAATCTCAGCATTATGCAAATTGACAGTAAAACTAAAACAATTACGACAAAATATAAATACAGTGGTACTTCTACTTATGAACGGCTCTACATACAGAATTTATAGGTTAAGACACGCCTTTATGGGAAAATATTGCCTCTTATTACGAAAGAAATTTCAGGCTAAGGGAGGCAAAAATACAGTATGGCTGGTACTCGCAGCTCCCAGAGTTTACTGAACGTAACATATTTATAGCTGCTCTCCCATTGGCTATAGCCTAGCATTCCTGGCATCCATTTGGATAAAAGGGACCTCTACTGTATGTGTATGTGCGTATCCCAGCGTCCTATTCATTCACCCCTCGTGTACCAACAGCTTTACATGATTCTATTAACTTTTAATATTTTGCTCTATTATTCTTGCTTTTTTACATTATCCACAACTCCGATTTTGTTTATTATGCAAAAATCTAATTGTAACATGTACAGTGGGGAGAACAAGTATTTGATACACTGCCAATGGGAAAACCCATTGGCAGTGTATCAAATACTTGGTTCTCCCCACTGTATTTGTTCTATGTCTAGATACATTTTAATGCATTATAAATTTTTTAAATATGTCTGAATTTTGGGGGCTTGGAACATTTTGGGGTATATATATGTAAAACACATCTCTACTAACAGAATTTTCAGAGTACGAAACTACTTCCATAACCAATTAATTTCGTAAGTAGCGGTACCAGTGTGGGGCAGTTTACATGGCGACTCTGCGACACAAAGACGCAATGACTGAGTAGCGGAATGGCCTCGCGTGCATATGGTGTCGGCGAAGATGAAAAATTCTGAATCCTGCCTCCAAAGTGGAAGAATTCGATTGCGGGGGATTTAGGGGGGCTTGCTCCGAATGCATATCAAAGGCTCTCGCGGCGTGAGACCGCGCCGATAACTTATACACGTCACATTGAGCGTGCGCAGCGGTGCTACTAAACATTAAAAACAGCAGATATGGCAGAATGTCGGCTTTATTTTACTGTTTTAATAATATTTTTTAAATCAAATATGTTGAATGCAGGGGTCGCGTTAACCGGATATTTTCCGTCGTTGACCGGTTTTTTAAAACGGTGACGGAAAAAACTGAAATCCGTCCGTCATTTTGACAGGTTGCAATTCACACCCCAGACCACAGGGTGGCGAGTCAGCATATTAGCTATTGTCTCTCTTAATGCATGACGTCGGTGGCTCTTCTGTCAGAATATTGTAGCGTCACCGGGGTCTGGCGGCGGCACCGTGATTGACACATCAACGCGAGGTTCTTATTGGTGCACCCGGTGTGCCAGCGCGTCATCCAATCACCCAATCACATGACGTCACAACTCGCCCCCCTGACCGGAGCCGCCATATTGTGTGTCAGCTCGTCATATTTACACATTACCGCTACGTACATGCCTCCTATTACGGCGTGTTTTTCTGCTCGTTAATATTAATAATCAAAATGGTGAAGATGAGAGCGAGATGGACTGCTGTAATTCGACAAGAAGTATGGGCACCAAACGATCACCACAGACTATGTAGTAGTCTTTTTATATCTGGTAAGATGCATTTAATATATATTTAGAAGATTTTGGGCTGACAACCACAATTAAGATCATTGTGTGACGTTGGTGATTGGGGTCTATATCGTTGCCTCTTTTTCTTTGGGGGCGGAGTTGTTGGTAAGCAGAGTAAAAAGGGAGAAAAATACCACGACTTCGTGTCTAATTTTTCGCCGCCAAGCAAGTGTTACAATATTAATTAAAAATGAATGAAAACTAAATACTATTGAATATGTCATCATTAAAAAAATCATCATTTAAAAAATTTAAGTGACGGGTAAAAATAGACTATGACCGGATTTTTATGACCCTGTCAGTCTAAATGACAGACAACGAAAATGTCTAGCGCAACCTCTGGTTGAATGTTTCCATTTTTGTGCCGTTTTGAACAAAAGAAAAATGCCATTGCTTCGAGTGGGCGGGCATATTTTTTTCCAGGTTGAGGAGCTTGGTGGGGTCAAAGTGCATCATTCGCTGTCGCCTTGTAAATCTGCAATGCCCCCTAGGGCTTGGCATGAATACTACATCGTTTTCATTCGGAATTGCGACATTGTTCGAATGCAGGCGGGCCCATATCAATGTAAATTTGAACTTTTTCGTATTCTCGGTGAGTCACCATGTAAACGGCCCCTGTATTTGCAATGTCTATTAAGGATTATAAGTACAGTCATTTGAAAAGAAACACTTGAATTATCCGTCCTAATTCTCCTCACTTGATTCTGACTTTGCTAACAGCATCCAGTCCTCTGTGTATTATAGCTAAGACACAAACAATGAATCATAAGCGTTAGCCTGCATATTTAGCAACACAGTCACTAATAGCACGCATCAATTAGCTTATGTGTCACGTACAGCTAAACTGACTTTGAACATTTTTCTGCCAGGATATACTACTACCATACTCTTATAACTTCAATCCAAGTTCAAATGGAGTTTGAAACAATAATGTAATTTTAATGTGTCTTTTCAGCATAGCCGTACAAGCTTATTGGTGGATATTTTTAACTAAAACTTGCCAGCCAATTGAAGAAGAAAAAATAAAAACATTGGCTCTATCCTCTTACAAACCAACCCAAAGTTATATTTATTAGTGCCACTGACAGGCTGTCTGGGCGGGCGGTGGTGGCTCTATTGTCTATTACACACCCAGTTTTATTGTAACCGGTATGGTAGTGGCGGGGTTACAAATTCTCCGCCTTGTCATCAACAAACATTGCAGGGCAAAAAAGAGGCTTCAGTACGACACACGTCACGCACGGCAGGAATCAGGCCTGATGACATACCTGCCGTGGCTGGGAGACACCTAATAGTTCGCATACACACACACAGTGGAGGGCGGCTCCATAGTTTTCATTTCTGATCAGCATGCTTGGCTAATCAGTGAAAGGTAGACGTTATTGGACAAGTTGGCCAAATCAAATGGAACGGAAACATAGCACAGAGAATGACACTTTTCCTTGCAGAATGTCACACCCTTCAAATTTTTTATGTTATCTACTTACAAAATACTAAAACCTGCACTTTTTTTGTAAATATACTTCTAATAACAAAGAAAAAAATGTGTGAAAATATTTTTCAAATACCAAAAAATTATGAAGTACCCCCTGAACTGCAATTTTTCTCTTGTTCTAACCCCCAATGACTAATTCTCAAATAAAAGTTACAAAAATTTTAATTTTTCAAGCAACAATGTTCCCACAACAAACTCAATCCTGTATTATCACCTTTTTATCATGTAAAGAAGAAGAAACCAATAATTGACATATGCTGGATTTCAAATCATCGGGCAATTTTCCAAAAGAATTGCTAGCGCATATTTATATCATTGGGTCTATTTGTCATATTTTTACAAAATAGTTAGCATTGATTGAATGTAGACATGTGCCGATGACCGGTTTCACGGCATACTGTGGTATGAAAACGTCAAGTTTTAAAAACCTTACATTAACAATCTGAACAGTGGGCTAATTGACAGAGTAAAACTAAAACAATTACGACAAATTATAATTACAGTGGTGCCTCTACTTGCAAACATCTCTACATACAAAATTTTCTGGTTCAGGTTAAGACCAGGCTTAACGGGAAAATATCCCCTCTTGTTATGAAAGAAATTTCAGGATAAGGAAGGGAATGTACAGTATGGCTGGTACTAGCAGCCACCAGAGTTTACTGAACGTAAAATACTTTTCAAGGTATACCGTGGTATGAGAACGTCAAGGTTTCAAAACTCAAAATTAGCTATTTTTCATGTCCCAAAAATGCAGGGAGAAATCTCTAGCTTGTAGCTGCAAGGCTTAACCCTCCTCCACCGGTTGTTGCTCAGAGTCAGTGAGTCAGCTGTGATACAGGATGGCTAGAGGAGGTGAAACTCCTGAACTTTTTCTACCATTGAAGAAAACAAAATCGCTGGTATGGGAATACTTAGGCTACAGAAAAGTTGCAGACTGTCGTGGCTTAGGGACAGAGGGCCAACCGACATGTAAAACATGTTTGCGGAGGGTCGCTGCCGAGGAGGCAATACCTCCAATATGATTTCGCATTTATACATAATTAAAGGTTAGCAAACACTCATGAACGTTTCCCACTTGCTACGAGAGTTAACTCCAGCATGTTTAGTGTGCCTAGCGGTGGTAAAACATCTGTTATTTTTCTCTGTGGCAACTATCTGTATTGAGAAAGAGAGTGTGTGTATAATCTAAACATGATACGAGTCATACACACATGCTTTTTAGGGAAAATAATTCACTTATTTTTGTTCTGATGATAATAATGTCTAGCTGCGCTGTAGGTTTAAGCTCACCTTAAAGGACTGAATTTATTTAAATTGTATGTAGAATATGTACCTGTATGTATATTTATTTATTTTAACTTAAAATGTTTGAAAATAAAAATCCTGTTCAATGGAAAAGTTTGTTTTTTTTTAAACCCAGATATCTCAAAGTAACCCATTTTAAAGCTGTAGTTGCAATACCGTGATACCTGATATGATATTTTGGCTTGGTTATCATACCGTCAGAATATCATACCGGCACATACCTAAGAATGTATTATTTTCATGCAACACCGTTAGGCGTTGTAGGCGCAATTATTTCATTTTTTCTTCGTTTAGTTTATCTTCATAACCATAGCCAGTAGTTAGCTTCTACTCCTGAGAAAAAAGCTAATAGTATCTATCTTCATAATCATAGCTGGCTAAGCAGTTAGCTTTTACTCCTGAGTAAAAGCTAACAGTATGAATTGGCAACTCTGTTAAAATATTAGCATTGATTTGTAAGCTGAACTAATCGGGCCAAATAGAGTTTACGACTTAATATTAAGGAATATGGAGTAGTGTTGCAACGATTAATCGATTAACTCGAGTATTCGATTAGAAAAAAATATTCAAATGAAATTTTTTTGCTTCGAGTATTCGTTTAATTAAAGTGGCGTAATGGTTTATTTTGAAAGTGTTTTCATTTAGTTTTAATTGATTAGGGTGGATACACTGCCCTCTGGTGTGCCTCATTTTACATGGCTGAATCCAACTCTTCCCTGTTAAGACCAATATAAACCAAGTTTTTGTTTGAGCTAAGGTTTTTTTAATGCATTCGTAATTTAGTTTATAGGTATATTTAGCAGTTTTTTTGTTGGGATAATATCTGAACCATTTGTTAAGAGCATTATATAAAAAAAAAAAAAAACAGTAGCTTTTATAGCATTTAAGCTAGCGGACCTTTGCTATGTAAGTTAGCCAATTGTTCTTTTATTGTACATATATCCTCATTTAAAACAAAAAAAGGCTCAGGTATTTTAATTTTTCATGTTCCTTATCCGATTACTCGATTATTCGAACTGACTAGTTCATCGATTAATCGACTACTAAAATAATCGATAGCTGCAGCCCTAATGTGGAGCAGAAATCAGAAAAGTGAATGGTTATTTTACAAAAATCTTTAAGACAAAATGTCCTCCAATTCTGGACTAAATGCACTTTAGGTTTTTTTAACCAAACATTAGCTTTTTCTGTAAGGGTTACCAGCGTAACGCTAACACCTAAATGTGCTAATAAAACTAGCATTGAAGTGGTCGTTACAACGAATCAGTGAACAATCATTTTGGGTCGTATAAATGGTTCAGCAGTCAGCGTGTAAAGCATATCAATCCTTGTGGCCTCATTGAGAAGTTTTCGAGTGACTGGTTCTCACGGAATGATTTCGATGTCAGAACACATCTCGAATCTTCCTGTCGAACCTCCGCCCTCGTTTCACGCTCGTCACCTCACGATTTTGCCTCATCTTTCACAGAACTACAGTGTAGAACACTTTATTCTTGGCACTTCTTACTTTTGCCCTCTAAATGGAACGACAGTCTATTTTTATTTGCTTTGTCAATCTTGCTTCTTTACTATTCCACATTTCCCCTTCTGACTCGCCATCCCTCCCCCTCCGCTTAGCTGTCAAGTCAGTTCACTCACCCTTTCCTCCATCCCTGTCTTCTCCTTGATTTGTTCTGTCTTCCAATTAGACCATTACTGGTACGTGTTCATATTGCAAGTTCCCTGGATGCTCTTTCCTTCTACTACTGCTCCCTTTGGTTTGCTGTTTCCTTGAATGTTTTTGTCCTCCCAAATTGCACAATACATTTTTGTGCAAACACATATTAATCTGATTAGTAGTGTGTCGTATTATTTGCTAAGTGGCGATTTAACTAACTCAGTTCACCTTCTTGATACCACTCTTACTTTTGCAATTCTAGAAACCATCAATGCTAAGTAAAAATGAAAGTATGCAAGCAAACTTTTCAAATTTCCATTTTTTTCTTTTGCCTCTCCTTCTCACAGTGCCAGCAGTATCATGTCCAGGGTCGGCATGAACGAAGTCACCCGCTACCTCAAGTCGGGGGTGGCTCCAAGTACCCCCGCCCCCAATACGTCAGTGTTGTCCGCTGCCGGTCAGGCTGACTGGGCAGCCAAGCGTCTAGTGTGGGTGCCGTCAGAGAAGCATGGCTTTGAGGTGAGTGACTGTGAGGAAAAAAAAAAGTCACTTTATTTGTATGAAAATTGTCATTTATTAATTTTATTTGTCAATTCTAACAAGGTATTGTATTAATATTGTATTTAGTACATGGTATTGGACAGTATTTACACTCCAGAGTAGTGCTGCAACAATTTGTGATGTGTGTGTGATCTGACATTACACTCAAAATGAATATCTAGAATTCAGCAAAATGCTGCACAAACTAACGGCACCACTTCGGGTCCATGATTAAGCAGTAAATGGGAGGGCTGTGTGATGTCATCACTTTAAAAGCAGAATATCTGCAAAACAAAACAGCACAAACAAATCACAAACAACTGACACCATTTTTAGCCATTTTTAATCAAAATGGGGGACTGTTTGACTTCAGATTTAACTATAAAGGATTGTAATTATTTCAAAAACGATAGCTGCACAAAAAAAACTTTTCACAGCACAAACGATTGACATAATTTTTATATAAATTTACATGTGATGGGGAGCCATCTATACCCACCAAATTTCATTCAAATCTGTCATCAAATAAAAGGTAGTAATTTTAGTTTGTGACCTCAACACAAATAAAAAACAAAGTGAGTGACCCTTTCAGGCCATCCTTGGGTGGTCTAAAAATATAGTTCTTGCGTGTTTGAAGGTACATCCCCCCCAAGCAATTGCCAGTGTTGCCTTCCCTGCCATGCCATTCATTTTTCATATGCGACATGGAATATCACGTTAGCCCAAAAACCTCAGAATGGACATTACTTCTACATTTTCACGTTATTTTTGCGTCTGAAAAGAAAGGAAAGGCGGAAGGCAAAGAAATCAAACACAGTGAACATTTTCAAACATGTGGCTTCCATTCATACATTGGAATCGCAGTGATTTAGTGACATACTGCTACATTTCACTAGCACAAAGCACAATAAAAGTAATAGCCAAGCAATTGCTTTATCCCCGAGTCGTACAAGTGCAAAGAATGATTTTCAACATGTTACATTCCACTTGACTACCACCTGAATCTTTATTCAACTAGTATCCCTGAGCATGCTTCTTAAGGGTAGGGCGTGTCAAAAAAGTGTGCCTGAGTAGCAAAGGGTGTATACACGCCTGTTGTCAATTCTATAACAAATGCACGTAGCCGGCAGGACCAAATGGATTGCTATTTTTTCGCCATAGTATCAATTAGTCCTGCTTTGCTCTCACTTTGCTTGGAGCAATTGACACTTATTGCAGGATGCGATGTGAATTTGAAGTCCTCCATCTTTTCTGCCCAACTGGTTTCATCATAAACTATGAATGGAACAATGTCCTTCCTTCACATTCCTTTCACACAAACGCTGATTTCATTTTACAGTCATGACGAGAATGGCATTGCTGGACCAACACGCATTCTCATTTTTTTATTTGACTTTCATTTGCTCAGCAATGTACTTCTCAAGCGTGAATAATGTATGACACAGTGTGACATGACAATGGATGCTCTTGTCTATTTTCTGTCATGATGATAATTGACACCAATGTTAGATTTGATATATTGCATAGTAATATGGCTTAAATGGGAATACATTTATGTATGAAAATACTTTGACGTTTGTTGCAAATTACCTTTAGGTGCCCCGCCCATAACCTTTCCAGACATGACCGATGTTGTACGAAACAATTTGGCCATACGGTTGTAAGGGAAAGTACAAAGAGTGGTGCGGTCATACTGGAATTTGAAAAGTTGTGGGACTAGTTGTTAATAAAATAATGTTGCGTAGCGTAGTTGTGATTTTTAAGATTCCAGGAAAAGGAATTTGAAAAGGTGCGATGTGTTAGGGTTGGGATGATCCACCTCGATATGCCAGGGTCACAAAACAATATCAAAAATGCTAACAAACAAAAAAGTACGTTAAAAAAAGACGTACACGTAGTGCTGCAATGATTAATCGATTAACTCGAGTAATTCAATTAGAAAAAGGATTCGAATTAAATTTTGCTGCTTCAGGTATTCGTTTCATTAAAGTGGCGTAGTTTTGAAAGTGTTTGCTTTTAGTTTTATTAATTTGGGTGGATACGCTGCCCTCTAATGCAACAGTGAATATTACACAACTCATTTAAAATGGCTGAATCCAGCTGCTCCCTGTTAAGACCAACATAAGCTAAGTTTTTGTTTAAGCTAATGTTTTTTTAATGCATTTTTAAAAATGCATTTGTAGTTTAGTTTATATGTATATTTAGCTATTTTTTGTGGGAACATGTGTTTGAACCATTTGTTAAGAGCATTGTAAAGTTAGCATTTGTTAGCATTTAAGCTAGCTGACTTTTGCTATACAAGTTAGCCAATTGTTCTTTTGTTGTACTTATATTTATTGATATATTCATTTATTTTTTTATATACAGTTTGAGGCTCAGCTCAGGTTTTTAAATTTTTTTGTGTTCCTTATCCAATTACTTGATTATTCGAACTACCGTAATTTTCGGACTCTAAGCCGCTACTTTTTTCCTTCATTTTAAATCCTGCTAGTCTAGTGCGGCCTATTTGTTGATTTATTTGGGTTAATAGGTAGCACTTTAGTTGATTTTTTTTTTATCCTTCTCATGGCAGTTTCATGTCATAATTATGTTTGTCTAATGACATTCATTTGGCGCCACTGTAATTAAAAGTGTTACCAAATACCATAACTAGCAATTAATGAAACAACTGGAACAGTAACTGAAGAAATAATTAGCACAGAACATGAATTTTGATTGTTATATACATTTGTAGCGCTGCAATGCATGCTAAGAGGCATGTTGAACAACAAAAGCGTTAACAGGTGGCAGCAGAGGTTGACTGTCTCCCCCAAGGGAGCAATGATGGCCAAATGAAGTTTCTTGACGCAATGAGCTTTGCAGCCAATTGGTTCAAAGCTTCATGGTGGTGAATTTGGTCCTTTGACAGTCGTATGATGCCGCTGTCAAATAAAGCGTTACCGGTTAATATCTTTTGGTGTAAATACCCCATAATACAGTGAGGACAGCTGCGGCTTATCAATGAACAAATGTTATTTTCGTGTCAAATTTGTCTGGTGGCGGCATGTAGTCAGGTGCGCCTTAGTGCAAAATTTACGGTAACTACTTCATCGATTAATCGATTACAAAAATAATCGATAACTACAACCCTAAATAAAATTTATTTTTCAGTTATTTTCACACAATACCGCAAGAGGGCGCTCAAGGTCTGCGTTTCAACATTGGCGGTAACTTATAAAAACAACAGACAAGGGCTGACTAAAATGGCACCGAAAAGAAAATGGGTTTTAAATTGTGTTTATTTTCAAATTAATTTGAGATACAAAGCAAAATATTCCAGATGTACAAAGATATTGCCAAAGGTTTATTTTTATTATAAACAACATTGCAACACAGGCAAAAACAGTAAAAAAAAAAAAAAAAAAAGTCAGGAAGGTGAACATTGTAGTTGTGAGAAGCTAACGCTAATATAGCATTTAGCGTAATTATTCAGGCATGAAAATCTCTCACCTTTCGGCGAAATTCGCCGTTTTGAAGTCAAAAAGGGCGACCTACGTGAATTGCGTAGATCCGAGGAGAAATTCTTTTTGGGAGGGGGGGGTCGGGAGGTTTTATTTAATTATTATTATTATCATCATGTGATTAACTTAGTACGTAAACTGATCGGTTCTTTAAAAAAGTGACACGGACAGTCAGCAAATCCTTCTAGATGCTTCGCTGACGAGAACCAATCATCGGCCCAAGCTGCGGGCCATTATTCCAAACGCGCGCACTCCTTACGTGAAACAAGGAGTGCTCGGCAAGCCTTTGGTTGCATTGCAAAGCTTCGAAAACAAAAAAGCAGGCCTTATCCACACCGGGGCAGACCAGAGCGCAGCATTCACACTTGCCTGTATTTGCCAGCAGATTGAATTTGGTGAGTAATGGTTTCAATCGTTTTCACATTTTGCGATATAAAAAAGTTAATGCCATTCGTTGCAGCTTGCGTTGAACACTGCCAGAGCTAGCCAAATCTCCCATGAAAAAAAATGGCTCCCGTTAAATTGGCGTCAAGCTTGTGTATTTAGCGGTAATATAAACGAAGAAACACACTGTTGAGTCAAATTAAGCGGCATGCTCTCGGATTGAGGGGTCGCCTCGCAGCGCATCGCTCCCGTTGTCCGCCTTAGACGCGTTATTTTCGGCTGGGACTTGAGCTGACGGCCGGTGTCGGCACAACACCGGCCCGACGAGTGGTGGGAATGACTCTTGCTTCTTAAAGTGCCTGTGACACGAAAAAGCATGTTTATTTCATAATACACGCGGTATTTTATGCCCCTGAATGATATGGGCCGCTTGGATGTGTGTGGAAGCGATCGCTATTTTTATTTAGTTTTTTGAATCCCGCGCCATGAAAATGAGTGACTTCCGGCTTCGGTCTTGCATTGAGGAGGAGGGCGCTGTGACGTGTACGGTAGAAGACGTCCTCTTCACGCTACATTGTACTGTTGTGTATGAGGACGAAGGATTCAGCTGATTTTGCGGATTAATACGTTTATTTTTCGCATCACGCCAGCCAAACGGCTGCAGACAAATCATTCTGTATGAGGGAGAGGCGTATGCGCCTTTTTGGAGTTTCAAAAGGTTCCCATTCACCGTGGATATTTACTGTGGGACCATTGGACTTATGAGGAAGTGAGTAAACATCTTGTTTTGTATTATGTCAAAAACGAATACAGCGATTACAAAGTAAACACTACAAACTTCCTTTAAATGAAGGACTACTTACGTTTGATCATTGATAGGCATGTAAAAAGCTCTCCTAATGGTCATTAGCAGCACCACGTTAGCTGCACAACAAATCCAGCCACCCTCCTCCGGGGAACGAACTGTAAATTGTTCTCCACCGGGTGGTTTGCCGATCCACTAAGACAATTGACAACCGGGTCGTCATGTCAAATAATCCAGGATAGTTATGTGTGATTTTCCACTTCGAAGACTTTGAAACATCACTCGGTTTGGGTTAGCATGTCGGCTAGCTGTCACGGCTTCTGGTTTGTTTACATTCTCTGAAGCCGGGGAAGGGAAATGACATATGTCCGATTTAGGTGTCATAAAATATCGTTCGGGAGGTGCGATAGTAAAGGTGAAGTCGACATTTTTGACCATTATGGAGTCATTTTGCCATGTCGTCCTGAATAAATGCATTTTTATTATTTCATATTCCATTCAGCACAATACTGTTATTTGTCATGAACATGCCATTTATTTAGCAATTGGGGAAAATACTTGGATAAAAAGAATATCCTGTAAAGATATTGAAGTAAAGAGACAGAAACAATGACATTTTGCCACTCTCTTCGTCGCGTTTTCCTCGTTGTGAATAGTTCCCCCTCGACGGGCTGACTGGTCCTTCTCAAGCCATTTATATAGCTATTGGGGAAAATACTTGGATAAAAAGAATATCCTGTAAAAATATTGAAGTAAAGAGACAGAAACAATGACATTTTGCCGCTCTCTTCGTCGCGTTTTCCTCGTTGTGAATAGTTCCCCCTCGACGGGCTGACTGGTCCTTCTCAAGCCATTTATATAGCTATTGGGGAAAAATACTTGGATAAAAAGAATATCCTGTAAAAATATTGGAGTAGAGAGACTGAAACAATGACATTTTGCGGCTCTCTTCGTCGCGTTTTCCTCGTTCTGAATAATTCCCCCTCAATGGGCTGAATAGTAAAACCGATGAGCCCAGTCTACCGCTGACGTCATCCACCTGTTGGGGACGCTAAAGCCCTATAATGGTAGGCGTGGCTAACCGGCAGATTAAAAGACTAATTTCTCGTCATCTGTGCTTTTCTAAATTGTTGTATATAGTCGAATCGTCTCAAAATATGATTCTAATTCACATAATAATGCCATTTAAGACTTTTTTTCTCGTGTCATATGCTCTTTAAAGCTTTTCAGAAATACAGGGATCCCTCGTTTTTAGCGGTTAATGGGGACCAGAACCCGCCGCAATAAGTGAAAACCGCGAAGTAGCGCCCTCCCCCATTTTTTGTGTGTGTGTTCAATGTATTTATTCAGATTTTACATTGGAAAAAAGATACATATATAAGACGTTTTTTCACTTTTTTCACCAAAGTATCATTTATAAATGGTTTTCAAGCACTTCAAAATGTAAGAATTATGATAAGTTTTAAACATGTTACTGCCCCACCGAATTATTTTTAAACAAGAATAAAGTAGTAAGAAAATGCTTGGCTTTATTAAATGCTTCATACTGAGTCTACTCAAACCCTCTCAGGCTTTGTTAAACGGTGATTGCCACATGTGCAAAGTTTTTCTTTTTATATATATATTTTTGTTTGAAGCAACTTATTTGATTGAATAATAAAAACACATGTCCTAGCCAAAATGTGGCCCAAATGCAAAACAACATTACTTCAATGGAAAAATTTGTTTCAATCAAGAAAAAGTTTTCAAATGCTTTTTTTGTCTCAAATTTATTTTGCAATCATAAACAATGTTTTTTATTGAAGTGACTTTTGGGATTAAAAGTATAACTGTATTTTGATTGAAGCAACTTTGTTTTTGATAGAAGTAACTTTGTTTTTTGATTGAATAATAAAAACACAAATCTGCCTCCATCGTTATTGAGAGAGAAAGAAATTAAGAAAGCTTTAAAACTAAAAGCCACCGGGGAGTCTGTTTTTTTTTTTTTTTTTTTTTTTTTTTTTAATATTTATATTTCATTACATGGACATGCCTCGTAGGGAAAGGAGATTGAGGGATAAAAAGAGTTGGATGAGGCTGCTAAAGGCAGCGGATACCTCATCAGCTGGGTGAATAGCAGACCTGGTAAGAACAGGTTTGCAAGGATAGTCGGGTATTAAATACAATTATAAACACAATTACAATGTTATTTTTCTATAAGATTTTATGTCATTGCTTTATTAATCATTAGGTGCTAGAGTTGTTAAGTATGGATAATAATGAAATAATAGTTTTGAGAAAACTGTGCTATTGGTGGCTCAGTGACCATCTGATATGGTTTGTTCTCAGATGAACAAGTTGAGGAAGGAAGTTTTGATGCAGAGGTTGAAGGAAGAAAAGAGCTAGACTGACTGAGTCACAGCCAGAAAGTGTGGATGACAGTTTTGATTTCTATTCACTGTTGCCCCCTCCCAATTAAAGTATGTCACAGTCGCAGCCAATTATTATCTAAAGCTGGTTAAAATTGAAGTTATGTTGTTTTACGGTGTATTAAATACTTGTTCATGTGCCCCTTTTGATCTACGAGCACCCGCCCCTCCACCGGTCTCTGCACGGCCCTGCTGAAACACAGTGTGGGTCGACAGAGCTCAATATTTTGTTGGGGTGTACAGTGTACTGGAACATATTTCCTCCACACCCTTCTCACCTTTTTAACCCCTGACCCATTTTCATGCCTGATTATTACAAGAAGTAATGTATGTTACATATATATTATATATATTATATATATATTACAATAAATTACTTATTTTAAGAGTAAAACCTTTCAAAAAATGTCTCACAATGAAAAAAATAGTCCTAACAATATGAGAATAAACAATATAAATATAACTATGTAATAATAATAAATATTAAGACTTTTTTTAACGTATAGTCAGTTTGTCATACAAATTCTTCCTATGTAATTTCCAACACTCCTACACATATAACTCAACTTTCACAACTCTCACTTCATAACTAGAGGTCCATCTAATGATACGATATAAAAGCACTCTCATAGTTTTGCCTTGTCGTTAAGTAACGCCACTTTCCTTTCCGTGAGTGTCAGGTGTCTGGAATACTTTCAGTATTAGCGTTAGCTGAGTCACTCAGTCAAGGCTGCAGTTGCGTCACCATGGCAACATACCGATTACACACACAACACAGCACAGCCAATAAAAAAGAGTTTCACTGTCATGGATGACGATACTCCAAAAAACATACCTGTACTCGATGTCATTCACGACGATAGACATCCAATTAACTCTTTGTTTATCACAAATGAGTTTTATCACTAGCAGACGTCCAATCCATTTGGTTTGGACCAAGGGCGTAGTTTTGGTCTCAATATTGGTAGGTACGATATATGTACACTTTTTAAACTAGGGACGCGCATTAGTATGACCAAACAGATTGGGTAAACCGGGGTCATATCTCACCAATATGAACCTCATTAATTGATAGACTAAATGATTAATGCAGAAATAAATCTGTATGGACGTCTAAGTTCACACTGAAAATTTATTACATCCTAATCTGATGATTTTTCTTAAATCTAGTCGAATAATTTTCACCATCTTGTTTTGAGTATTACGGTAACTCATTCACTCCCAGCCATTTTCACCGGTGCAACCCCCTTCGCTCCCGGCCGTTTTACTGGATTTTGACTGATTTTGCAAGGCCCACAGAAAATTCTGTTCTATTGCTATATAAACATGGAACCCACCAAAACAAAGATTAGACACTCTTCTTTCAGCAGGAAAAAAAGTTAGTTCATATGGTTTTCCATTCTTTAGAAATCAGCATTAGAAAATAGCTTAGTTAGAGCAATTTTCCAATTTCTGATGAAAAAACAGAAATTAAGCTTTTTGTAAACGCCTACATTTCAAATATAACTTTGACTTTAACACAGCTGTTTAACTTAACAACTTATTTTGCTTTAGTTACATCCCAAACATCTGGATGTTTTCCTTTTACAAAATGAGAAACAACAAGACAAATAGAGCTTTTGATAGCAAAGTAACAATTTATTTACACATAACTAACTGAGAGATGACGCTGTGGCTGCGACGGCCGGGGTAAAGTTTTCCCTCATTGCCGCCTGTCTCATAAAGGTGGATTTTTTTTAGTCTTTCCATCACGGACTCAACGGCATCGTCTGTTGCACCCGGTCGTTCTGCTCTGTCATCCAGCGCCTTGCATCCCGGGCATCCTCCCGGTTGTTCTGCTCGGTCGTCCGCCGCCTGGCATCCTGGACATCCGTTCAGTCGTTTTCGGCCTGCGCCCCGGCCATGCGGCCCGCCATTCGTTCCGTTGAATCGGGTTGGGGGTCTTACAAAATGTGCTACTGCCCTCCAGTGGCCAGTTTTATTGCTTTAAAATGGATTTTCAGCTTTGCTTTGGAGCTAAGTTGAATCAGAACCTAGAGCTCTGTCGTGTGAAAAAAAAAAAAACGTAAAAGACGTATGAATACGTCTTTGGTACACTGAAACAATTAAAAATAGAACGTATTTATACGTTTTTGGGAGTAAATGAGTTAAAATCTAGTTAACAGATGAATGTGTCGGATTCTTCCACTTTAAGTAAATATTACTATTTGTTCTTGTTAAGCCCATACATATAAAGTTGGTCATTGTTCACCTAAATCAAGAAAAAAATGCTTTCAAATAATGTTTCGAACAATATCTATTCTTGAATTAAGAACATTTCTGACAAACAAGTTCTTTTAAGATTAAATATATTAATTTTTTGCCTAAAATAAATCTGTTAAGCTCATTTTCAGCCAGCTATTTTTTTATCTCAAGAAATCTGTGTAAAATTTACTTGAAGCACGGGCACATAATTTCACTTATTTCTAGGAGATTTACACTGAAAAGGGTTTTTGCAGTGGATATGTATAGGTTCAGGTGATACACAGTTCGATTCAAACCTTTGTTTTCAAAAACCACTAAAGAAACATTTTGAAAACTTCCAGAATAAATGTCTGGAATTTATTAGCAAATTTAAAAGGCAATATTTAAACACACATTTGTGTATTAACAAGCAAAAGAAATACAACATTTTTAATAATCTCTTAACTATCCAGTAATGCAAAAAATAAATAAATAAATAAACATTTGTCTTAATACCACTTAAAATTGTCTGAATAAATTAAATATCACAAAAAACGTCTTAGTCAGGGAATAACACAAATAAAAATGGAGCCTTCAGGTAAAAAACACTTCTGCTTTTGTTCACAAGCACAGTCAGCAAAAATGAAAGCTCCTTTGGGCTGCTTTAAGACCACATAAATAAAATAAAAATGAACTGGGGAGAAGGGGGTAAACCTTGATTCACTACATTTCTTACAGTTTAATTAACGTTAACAGTAGAAAACATAGGATATTTCTCTCAAAACAGTTTACTCTTTGATTTCCAGAAATTTGCACAGATTAATGTTATGCTAACTCTGATGCAGGTCGGACTTAGAGTAGCAAAATTAGTTGTATGTGCTCCCCACCTCCACAATATTAACGTCTCTCTTTGCATTACTTAGTCGCTGCTGCTGGCAGAAAAAAAATTTCTTTGAAGGGTGCGGAGGAGGCTGCATGTTGTATTTGGGGAGGTGGGTAGCCAATCAAACGTGCGTTTGTGTGAAAAAATGGACTGGCACATTCAACAAGTGAAAAGGGATCAATGTAAGTCTGAACATAATGAAAGTACTGTAATTCACTTAATAATGGTAGGGTCAATTCTATCCTTACAACATATGGGAAGACAATCTATATGAACTATACAACTGAAGTGATTATATAATGCAAATAAGATTCCTTAAAAGGTGGTGAGGACAATTTGAGCTTCCTGAGAAGTTGGGAGTGTTATGTCCCTACCATCCCTATGCAAACGTACGCCCTTGGTTTGGATTTTCAGTGCCATAATAATTTAAATTTTCACTCAACTGTTGATCTTATTTCAGGCGGCCAGCATCAAGGAGGAGCGTGGCGACGCTGTGGAAGTGGAGCTTAGCGACAGCCAGAGACTGATGACGCTGTCCAGAGAGGAGGTGCAACGGATGAACCCACCACGCTTCAGCAAAGTGGAGGACATGGCCGACCTCACCTGCCTCAATGAAGCATCTGTGCTGCACAACCTGAGGGAAAGATACTACTCAGGCTTGATTTATGTGAGCACTCCCAAACTCATTATTCAACAAAGTCATGGAAAATCAAATAGTAATGTCAACACTAGCATGCAAAAGGATACTGTCATTTGCAGTTTAATTGGTATGGGATGAGTGTACCAACTTTTCTGCACTGTCAAATATTCAGCAGCATAAGTCATTCAAATAGGCTGTCAAGTACCATCAAGTCAATTAGTTCAGCTGTCGACGTGCATTAACGGAATGAACGACGGCTGAAGTAGTCGAGCTAAAAAGATTTCGATCAATTTCAGGATGCAGTCACAGACTCAAGTGATCGATCGGGTGCTTTAATGAAAGATGCCAGCCCCATGTGGGTGCTAAATTCCAACCCAAGTAATCATTTTGTGAATGACACTAAACTGACTAGTGTGTTGTCTACACAAACATGAACATTGCTTTTGTGTGGTTGCTGTTACAGAAGCAATTTGGATTTTGAGATTTTTTTTTCTATGAAGTATTAATAGGGAAAGGTATACTACAGTTGTACCTCTACTAAGGAAATTAATTGGTCCTGGAAGTAGTCTTGTAAGCTGAGAATTTCGTAAGTAGAGACGCGTTTTTCATGTAAATGCCCTAAACCGTTTCAAGCCCCCCAAAATTCAGACATAAATCTTTTATAAAGCATAAAAATGCATCAAAAAATGTAACGCATACATGTTACAATTAGATTATTGCACAATAACGAAGAGGATGAATGAAGAGGACGCTGGAATACATACAGTAGAGGTTCCTCTTAGTCAATTGGATGCCAGGAAGCTGCTAGACAAAAGCCAATAGTAGAGCAGCTATAAGTATAAGGCTGCAGTTATCGATTATTTAAGTAATCGATTAATCTATGAATGAGTTTTTTTTTTTTTTTTATCGAATAATTGGATTAGGAATATTGAATACGTCAAAGAATATATTATAGGAGATATAAAACAGGCTTGGTAAGATTGCACTTTCAAAAGAGCATTAACTACGAATACAAAATAATATTCCCGAGTGTTTTTTCATACTCTGCGAGGTTTCACTTTGATTTCACAAGAGCAATAAATACTTTTAAAAACAAATTGTAAGACCTGAGTTTAGCCTCAAACGGTATTAAAAAAAATAAAATAAGGATCGAAGTACAACAAAAGAACAATTGGATAACTTGCTTCGCAAATTTTGCTAGCTTAAATGCTATAAAATGCTAACTTTTTTTTATAATGCTCAACAAATCGTTCATATGCGTATTCCCTCAAAAAACTGCTAAATATACCTTTAAACTAAATTACGAATGCCTAAACAATCATATTATCGCAAACAAAAATTTACAACTGTATGTTGGTCTTAACATGGAGCAGCTGGATCCAGCCGTGTTAGATGTTATACTTACTGTTGCCACTAGAGGGAAGTGTATCCACCCAAATGAATAAAACTAAATGCAGAAATTTGATAACAAACCATTACAACGCCACTAATTAAACAAATCCTCGAAGCAGCAAAATTTGATTTGAAGCTTTTTTTTAATTAAATTACTCGAATTAATCGATTAATTGTTGCAGCTCTATGAAAGTATGTTATGCTCAGTAAACTCTGGGAGCTGAATGTAGCAGTCCATACTGTATTTTTGCCTCGTATCCATATATTTCCTTCGTAACAAGTGGCAATAGTTTCCTGTTGATGTGTCGTAACCTGAAAGTTCCGTTTGTAGAAATGTTCGTAGGGGTACCACTGTACTTTTCAACAAATGTATAAAAGCAGCCTTTCCCAAATTGTTTTGAAGCTGCAATATAGAATTCAACAAAATGAACAAAACAATTGCGTTATAATGAGGAGGGAAAAAATGATTGGGTAAAAGATAGTTTACATGTATTAGAATAAAAAAATCCTAAAATGTTATTTATCCAAGGGAAAATGTCTTCATTTGACAATTTTTTTTTTTTCAAAGAGCAAAATTATAATGAAAAAAAATAAGTTTAGACTATTAGAAAATGTCGTCAGAGCAAAAGTTTATTATTGCTTGAAAAAAGTAGATTTTATGATGAAATAAAAGTCGGAAGTCAGCAATTGTTTTTATTCTACAAAAAAGTTGAATGGAAAATTAAGGATATATTTTATGAGAATTAAAATCTAAATAGCCATCAAAAACTGTTCGTAATTAGAAAAAAAAAAAGTTTTGTTTTTTTTTTCCAAATTATTTCATAATTCTCGAATCATAATTTTATATATATATATATATATATATATATATATATATATATATATATATATATATATATATATATATATGGTTTTTTTTTAAATTCAGACTGGATAAAATAAAAGTAATATTGTTTTTTTTAAAAATTATTTTATGATGGAAATGTTATGTCAAAAAATGTATTTTACAGGAAAAAAAGGTGATAGCTATTAGAGAATAAAATGACTACTGGGATAAATAAGTACAAATTTTACCAGAATAAAATTGCCATACATAAAAATATTTCATTTAAAATAATCAATATTACAAGTTGTAACTTTATGCTTTTCATGTTCCTTATTAATGCGCTATAGCTTTATGAAAGACAAGGTAATAAATTCCATGAAGTAAATTGTTTCATGGATCAAACATTATTAATTCTAGATCATATTTCAGTTTGGCTGTTTTTTTAAATCCGTTTAAAGGATTGTTTTTGTGACTGTTTTTCAAATGTACTTAAAGCAATGCCCTTTCTTGTGGGAAAGGAAAGCTACCTTTGCCACTCATTGAAGGGTGGGTGAACTGACTCAGATTTCCTATATTTACAGACATATTCCGGCCTTTTCTGCGTGGTGGTTAACCCCTACAAGAACCTTCCCATCTACACCGAGAACATTGTGGAAATGTATCGGGGCAAAAAGCGGCATGAGATGCCGCCTCACATTTACGCCATATCTGAAGCGGCCTATCGCAGCATGCTGCAAGGTACTTAGCGCTGCTATCTTTGACCTCTCTGAGGATGTAGCAACACCCGAGCATCTGCTATCAGTTCGGCATGACTGGAATGCACTGCTCAATCTCTTGCATGATCTTTGATCGTGTGTCCACACAGTGGCCGCTATTCCAAGGCGTGGTATTACCCTTATCAAAAGTGGATATAAATTAGTTGAGATTGTATTTTTCTTCAAAGTGCCAAGGAGTGGCTTTGCCAACACAACTGTAGGCATGGTGTATGTAACTCAATGCTGGTTGTAAGTAGGGCTGGGCGATATGGCCTTAACTATGGATCACGGAAAATTGAGCAGATTTACCTCGAAAAGGATAAATGACGATAAATTCGCCCAAGCCTACTGTTATATCATTTGAAAATCTGAATCAATGCATTAAATACAAATTAACTGTTTCTTGTTGATTTATTTACCAGCTTTCAATTTAACAATTGTACATGCTGTCTAAACATTAAGTATATAAAAAATTCTTGTAAGCAATAACAATTCAAGTACTGTATGAACATTTATAACGGCTTGTATGACTTGAACAATGTATATTATAAAAATCAATACTACGACTGTGCAAACATGTCATTTAAACACAATTTACAGCTTGAACAGTACACTTCAAACAACGTATTGTTAATGGCAGCTATGACATAATTACTCAACACAAGTGTTTACTTAAAGGTTTTAGGTATTTTTTTACCAGGGCCTTTTTTTTTTTTTTTTAATAGATGCACGCACACACATGCACCCCCCACGCAGACACACGCACATTAAAGCTATATTGCTCTTATGGCAATGAAACATGTAAGATTGTATGATGGCAGTAATGAGACAGAATACCAGAATGACAAAATTAAGAAAGCACATACAGAAAAATAGCTGTTGCCATTAAACGGTCACTGTTGGATTATAATTTATGCTGAATGCTTTACCATCATAAAAGATTTCAAAGAAATCACACACATACACAGATGAAAAATAACGCGACATACTAATTGCTAGATGCAGTCCATGCACAATCATTAAGTTCAGCCGTTTCGACAATGTTAGAGCCGCTATCCAACTCTCACGTTCATTTGTAGCTGCTGTTAGCCGCTAGCGTTAGCCAGTGGCCTGGCTACCAGTAGAAAGTACTGAAAACACAAGCTCCTGAAATCGTGAGAACCAGGGAGGAAAGCGGTTAAAAGCCTGTCTGAAGGCTCCCAAGAGTCTACTTAATGTCGGGTGAAAGTTTGGCGAAGCTACCTTAAGCCCGACTCATCATGTTTGCTTGTAGCGTTAGCTGCTAGCATTAGCCTACCGGGCTTCTGTTTGTTTTTGAGTTCCTGATAACCACGTGACTTCATACGTAAGCACACAGAGGGGAATGAACATAGCCGAATAATGGAGAGTCAATGCAGGATGAAAAGACAATATTTTTTTGTTTTATTAAATTACCGAATTTACCGACATGGTCAAAATTATGTCCGTCATCGTGAAAAATTTCGGTAATGGTAAATTTTCGGTTCACCGCCTGGCTCTAGTTGTAAGTAATTGATTTCGAGGTGGCCAAAGTACTTCGTTCATGTGTGGTTTAAAAAAAATAAAATAAGAAAATGGTAAAAATAAAAGTCAGGATTATATACAATACGATTGTATGCAATTATATACGTTTTGATAACTTGATGCAACTGTATGCTAGCAGTCTACTCAACTGAACTTGACTCACTTTACCAAAACGAGTTTGGAAGTAAATCTTGAAAAAGAGGCTTCAAGCGGTTTAATACCACTCCCAGTCAAAGTTTGCTGTCAAACTAAACATAAAATAGTTATTTACACACTATAATCACAGACCTTTGACTTAACTCTGCTTAGCTTAATTCCAATAGACATTTCTAAATGATAAACAGGCTAACAAATAGCATCTAGGTGGCCACGCTTAGCAGCAAATATGTATAGAACAGATCAATATTACAAAACTCAAAACAAAGATAATTACACATTGTGTATTTAAAAAACAATATAGTTTTATTGTGTATTTAAATAACCCAATAGTTGTGCCCTATGTCTACTTAGCTTCTATCAGACAAGGCTAAACAATTAACAGCCTAATGAATAGCGTCAACGTGGCTTCGCTAAGCAGCAAATATTTAAAAATAAATAAATAATATATATATATATATATAAAATCCAGAACATGTGCACATATTTATTCACAACAGAAATGACTTATAACTACAGCTTTTGAGTCACTTATTATGATTAACACTATTATATATTCTACCTTTTTTAGCCGGGTTGTGAATGATGATTTGAGATATGCAGCTGGAAAACACAACAAAAATTTTAGCAAAGCGACAAAAGGGATAATAAAAATCTACCAACTGGAAATATGGGAAGCGAGTATTGTAAAAGCAGGTTTATTGAGCAATATCTCAGCCCCAGGGTGTCCTCCTACGATAACAGGATGGGGCAGATTAAATTCTGGGTCTATGTGTTAGCCACCACCCTAAAGGTTGAGCTGCAGGCATGTTACTGCGGCGACAGAACCAGTAGGACCAGTATGAATTCTTCTCCTCTTGAACACGCAAGAAATGCTAAAAGCAGTTACAAGTAGCCGGGCGCCAAAAAAATGTCCAGTTGAGGGCTGCCAGCAGAAGAAAATGGGCCCAGGACCTCTTTTAGGGTTCTAATTTGGCATGCAAAGAGTAGAATGCAATGAAAGGAGTCAACGTCACGACACTTGAATCACTTAGCACTTTTTTAACATGCGATTTGTCTATGAATCACTATGCAAATAGGTGATGTAACTATTTTAACACAGTTTTTTTTCTGCCTTTATGCAGATCGAGAAGATCAGTCAATCCTGTGCACGTGAGTACGCTATAGTTGCTGCATTTGTTTTGCCTTGAGGGAACTGTCAAGTTCACCCATTTCAGACATTAGTGTCTGTCATGATTTTAAGTAAATCTGATTGTTTTCACGCTGTCCTAGTGTTTCCCATCCTTTATGGAGACAAAATGTATATTTTAGAAAACTGCACAACCCTCAGTCTCACAAAAAATGTTACCAAAAGTACTGAGTGCATTTCCAGAATTATTTAATTTTAGTCTAACTTTAAGTACTAATCTACTTAATCTGTGGCTATTTTACATGTAGTCAATAACCCTTTCTTAAGGGTACCACAGATAGAAAGAAGTGTAGTTCTTAAAAGATAAATGTTAGTATGAGTGAGTTATAACAATTTGATATTAAAACCCCTTTCATTGTTTTCGTTTTAATAAAATTATGTAAAATTAGTTTAACTAGTAGGTCGCCATTGTTGACGACGCGATGCACTCTGGGCGGTGACGTCACAGTGTAAAAAAAAAAACCAAACCAAAAAAAAAAAAACGGTCCCTTTTTAGCTACATAAACATGTCGTTGGGTCTGCCCTTCCAATTTGAACCCGAGTGGAAAAGGGATTAGCAGGACAGCGCTGTCGACCACAGGACTATACTTCCGCATGACGTTAATGATTTTCCTTATAAAGCAATCGCAACCCACAAGCGTCGTCTGTCTCTGTCGGGTTGGGATAAAAAAATTTTAAAAAACAAGGGAAAACCGCGGTGTGAGGCATTCAAACGAAAAAAACAAGTCAATGATGCAACTAATAACGAAGGGATGTACAAACTGTCAGATAGCAGCAAGTCAATTTTCAGCAAGCCGCCTAGGATCGGTTTAAAGACACTGCTGATGAGCTGGGATTGGATGCAGGTACAATGTTTGGAACTCATTCCACAGCTCTGTAACAAATCTGACCAGTAGCAGAATGTGACAAAATCATGCCAGTCGTCATACTAGCTTCGCTTGCTAGCTAGCACAGCTATTCTCCCGGTCCAGCCCAAGCTCGTCATCACCCACAATGTCCATTGCGCGTGTAAAACATGACGCCCTCCATAGGTCAAAACATATACTAAATATTATAGATTTTTAAATCAATGGCAATAATATATGTGTTTCTAATGATATATTTTAGTAAGAAAACAATTGTGGCTTATTAGAGCCTACAAGTATTATCGTCCGAGGTTCCATTTACATAGGTTTTTAGGAGTAACCTGTTTATGCAAGACCATGCAAATATGTTCAAAACCCAAATATGCTCAAGTTCCACTTAAAAAAAAAAAAAAAAAACTTATTACTGGGGTGTTATAGGGCTGGTTGATTTTGAGGTCAAGATCGAAGATCGGAGCTGTGTCACATTTCATCCACTATTACCGTATTGGCCCGAATATAAGACGGTGTTTTTTGCATTGAAATAAGACTGAAAAAGAGGGGATCGTCTTATATTCGCGGTCTAGACATTATACCCATTCATGATGCTAGATGGCGCCAGATATCATTGAAGCGATGTTCTGTCATGACAGATCTCAGTTACTCTCAAGTTTAACCAGTTTGCATTATTTTATTACAGTGTTTGTCCTTATTCAGATTTGTTTCAAGACTACAGTTACAGTTAGACTTCCCTTTGATGGTTAATGCAGTTATTGCAATTTTGTTGTTTCATCACAATAGATGCGTTTATTTACATTTCAAAAACCAGAAGCCATTCATTTACGAATGTGATTGCACTTTAGTTTAGATATTTAAATGTTCAGATATTAAGATTTGAATGATGCAAAATAACATGCTTTTTCTCTCAAATATATTGTTATAATGATTTGTTTCGGATGTACTGTAATTATTTTCTGTATAAAGATTAATTTGGTGTTGAAAAAGTCTTTTTTTCAAACTTGAGTCTTGAAAAAGAGGGGGTTGTCTTATAATCAGGGCCGTCTTATATTCGGGCCAATACGGTACATATGTAGATGCAAACTGACTAGTTTGACAGTTATGGAATAGTTCTTCAAAGAGAATCCAATGTTGGCAGTTTTTAGGTTCCTTATTACGGCTTTATGTTAGGCTGTCACATAGACGTCCAATCTGCTTGAAGTGGGAGGGATGGCAGCGAATTAACGAATGTCACCCTCGTAGTTCAAATGGATTGGACGTCTACTTGTGATAAACTCATTCATAGCAAAAGGATGAAAATAGCTTGTTCACTGAAACATGGACGAGAAGATGAGCAATTTTCACTTTGGATTGTGCATCGTGGGTTATAGGGGCGAGTCTGGCGCAGGCAAAACAGAAAACACGAAGAAAGTCATTCAGTATCTGGCTCACGTCGCTTCTTCTCACAAGGGCGCTACCCCGAACAGGACCAAAGAAGCTTTACAGGTATGATGTAATTTTGTTTCCGTTATAAATTCTTCAATCCTCGGTAATTCTGCCGGCTCACGTTACGCTGTGTGATTATGCTTACGACTGCATTTTTTTTGCTCCTTGAAATATGAACACATGGAATTCACTCTTCAGCTTTATCTCCACTACTATTTCCTGATTTGAAAATTACACTTTAGATTGTATCCCCTGCTTTTTTCCGCGTCTTCCTTCCTGCATCATTTCTTTCCTGCACCATTTCTCCTTTTTATTCCTCTGTATCTCTTTAACTGCATGCTCAGATGGATGGCAATCGCTCCTTAACCAGGGGCACCACTTTGGTGAACAAGGTGAGTTGCCTCTTTTCCGCTATCCTAGTCTCTGCTTTTTTCCTCAACCTTCTGACGTACTACCAACAGTAACTGAATAAGTAACAGTGACTCATACCTGTCGTTTTTTGCATGTTAACAGCTTTAATTTTTTTCATATAATTATTCTTGTCTTTTTGTCCCATTTTTTTATCCCATCTGTGTTCACCTGACAACTCAATCCCTCCAATTTTCTGCACAATTCCTCAGATTATGCAATATGTGAGTATGCACTAATTTTGGGGTGTTTATTGGTGGATGAAGGCTTGAAGAATATTAACAATCTTCATCAAATAAATGTGTCACATTTGTAGTGTATGCATGTTTGAATGTAAATATCTACCTCAAGGTAAGTAGTTTATGAAGAGTGTGTCTTTAAATTGTGTACAAACAACCGTACTTCAACATAAGTTGGCATTGCGCAAACACAAGTATTTGCCATTGGAAATATTGAACATGTTTCTCTGGAAAGCCATTTGAGTATTTAGAAATAAAGATTCTATTCTATTCTATTTACAAGCACGACTTGTTATAAAAAAGTGTACTAGTTACATAAAACAGGGCTAGACTGGAATATATTTTTGAAACATTGATAAATAATTTCCAAGCACTAGTAGGAATAATAAAGTGTGTACTAGCCACACAAAAACAGGACTACACTGGAAAATATTTGTTAAAACGGTGAAAAATCATACTGTTTCTGACTTTGGATGGTGGAGATGTTCAAAATTGGTCTGTTTGCAGAGGCGGGGCTAGAGGGTAGGCAAGCCAGGCAGTTGCTTGGGGCCATGGCCAATAACTGAGCCCCAGTGGGCACTCAAAATGTACTTCACAGCAGTGTTGTTTTTAGCAGTCCGTTTAATTTTCCTTAGTCTTAGTCATATTTTAGTCATTTCAAAATGTGTTTGTCTTCGTCTAGTTTTAGTCGACATTTACTCAATGTTTTCGGCTGTAAAATCCAAACCTTTTACTCTAAAAATAAAGGTTTTTAACTATTTCAAAAGAACATTGACATACGAGCGTATATTGTAGCATATACAAATCTATCACCAACCTGGTGATAATGCACACTCAGCAGAAAAACAGTACAGTAATCCCTCGTTTTTCGCAGTTATGGGGACCAGACCCACACCCGCCGCAATAAGTGAGTGTGATAAGATAAAACTGCGAAGCAGGACCCCCCACACACCCCCCAAAAAAATATTATGTGTGTGTGTTCAATGTATTCAGATTTATCATTGGAAAGAGATACATATAAGGTAAATGCTTCATTGAGTGAGTCCACTCGAATCCACTCAAGCTGCTCACTTGCACACAATGAGTTGCCACAGCAACTGTTTAACAAGTTAAACGATGTTGACGCATGCAGCCCTTCGAGGTTTCGGCTTACAAGCATCTCTGGCAAGGTCAAACCTTACTTGTCTGTCAATCATCGTTAACTTCAATAAGCAAAGAACAGCAGCAGGAGCGAGAGTGATGGACTACGTGATCAGATCGGGACAGCTCTATAAAATTCTGCATTTATTTATTTATTTATTTTAATTGAAAACAAAAAATCCGCATTGGACTAAGGCAGTACTTCTCAAATAGTGGGGCGCCCCCCCTGGCGCAGAGCAATGCCAGGGGGGGCGCATGTGACCTCGGGGAACATGTTTTTTTTTTTTTTTTTTTTTTTTTGCCGTACTGGAATAAAGTGTACTTGCACATCCACTCAGTAGGTGGCAGTGGCACTCTCATTTTCAGAGTGCGCGCAGTATTTTTGAACTAAGGAAGAGCACTCAGCACACACAGACAACAGATATGAAGAGCAGTGTGCCACCGCCGTTTTCGAAAGCCGTTTCCGACCGGACTCACTCACGCAGCGACCCACTGTCTTGTCCGGTTCTCACGTCGCCGCCCGAGAAGTGCCATTTTCGGCTTTGGATCGTCACGACGACTGCCCTCACCTGCGGTTCTACCTCGGCCGCCGTGAATGCGCTTTTTTCGTGCCGTTTGCCTTTTAGCTTTGACTTTTAATACAGTGGGTGATGATGAAAGACCACTGTTTACTGTGTCTAAAAATAATTATAGCAGACAGCAAGAAGCCAAATCAATTAAGACGCCACTTAAAGACATTAGACCCCAATCTCATTGTTAAGCCGCTTGATTTTTTCAGTGAAAACGTGCTGAATATTGCCAACAATCGTCCTGCTTTGTCAGTGTTATATCAGTAAGCCAGTGAGCATTGTTAGCATGCTAATTGCAAAATAACTCCACACCATTGCAAAGGAGGTAAATACTGTGAGCAGCGAAAATAAAAACTGTCCTGTCCAAGGACACTTTTTTTCCCCTTTTATTCAGATTTGTTTTTTCGGTCAAATTTTTTGGCACATTGTCCTCATGAGTGAATGTTTCTAATCAATTTTAATTTGGTATTATTTACTGATTTTATTACATTTTATTTTTCTGTAACAAATGGTCAAAAATGTACCTTGAGTGTATTTTTTAGTTTGGATGTGAATTTTTTTTTTTTTAATTCAGGCAAATTGATGCACGTCAAGTCTTCTCTTTTACAAACAAAACAATGTAAATAAAGTTATACTTTATTATAAGTTGATCTATGTTACTTTTTTCTTTATTAGAAAAAAAGGACACAATGTTAGGCAGATGCGTATTTATAATAGTAATTTTATAGACAAATGATACTATTTACAGTGGCGGCAGAGAGTTTGGGGGGGGCGCGAAACATTTACGTCTTCCTTGGGGGGGCGTGACAGAAAATAATTGAGAAGCACTGGACTAAGGGCACGAAGTTTGAAGCACGAAGTAGCGAGACATCACTGTACACTATTTTCAAATCATTATACCCTATCTGGACGTCACGAACTGTATGTAAAATAAGTTTTCCGGCGGTTTAAGAGGACACTCTCCTTTAGCATTAGCCTAACATGTAAATTTGAATTAGCACCATTTTATGTACTACTCAAAACAAGTTTGGGTTGTGGGGTAAAATTTTATAAGGAAAGTGAGATCCACAATAATCTATGTACTGTAGATTAATGTATTAATTGTCATGGGTACTGAAGCGGATCCCTTCTGATTTGGGGCAAAAAAAAAAACACAGCCAGTCAGTCCACTTTAAGTCAAACATTAATAGGTTTCAATACCTTTTGCATAACTAATTATTCTCAAAAAGCAAAATTCACAAGTTCAACCACTGAATTTCCAAGGTTTTCACTTTCCGGTGCTTCCAAACTCTCTATCTCTTTGGCAACCTGCTGAGTACGGAAACATTGAACAGATGCAAGCATTCCAAAGTTTAGAGGTGAAAATAAGTTCACTTGGAAAGTTGACAATGTATTTTCTTCTTACATTTCACTTCAAAGTTCAGTGTGTGATGATACTCAGCCTGCATATGCATAAATTGTATTATGGTTAATGGTCACTAAAAGATAGAAGGGATTGTACGGGATTGTTAGAGTTAAAGTTCTTTTCTACTCCACGCATGCTCCACCAATGCCCTAATGAGTCCACAGAGCCCTGATGTTTTAAATGTGAGCTCCACCAATGCCGGATGAGTTCACAACAGAGCCCTGATATTTTAACTGAGACTGCCCACAAAAAGCCCTTTTTCTTACCTTCAATAGTCATCACTTGACAAAAACGCTTTTTTAACCCACTTAAGACTCGATACGAACTATTTATTACGTTTCTCGTGCTGATTTGATGAGCTCGTCGCTTTATGTTCGTCCTTGTAAAAGCAAGCGCGTCATGCACAAGCTGCAGTTACGCTTTAGGCTGGATGCGGCACTCACGAGTAAAAAAGTGACAAACCCCGTCTAGTCCTTTTAAGGATAATGTTGAATTTATTTTCCACATCAATAACCTACAGTCCCTTCCAAAAGTATTGGGAAAGCGCAGGCAGTTTCTTTGTGTTTGTTGTGTACTGAAGACGTTCGGGTTTCAGATCAAATACATGAGTATTTTTATCTTGATGTGTTAAACAACTCACGATAGAGCAACTTTTGTTTGAAGCCAAATTTAGTTATGGTGAATTTGTTATCCTCAAACCTTTAAAGCAACAACTGCATTAAACCTGAAGCTTGTTGACTTCACCAGATAATTTATTTCTTCATTTAGAAAGCCTTTTCAGGCCTTAACGGCAAAATGCATTCTCTATTAGGTTAAGGTCTTATAATTGACTTAGCCAGTCTAAGACCATCAATATTTTCCACAAATATATGTAAAATAGCATAACTAAAACCAAATGTTTTGAAGGACTGTTAGTGTTCATGGTATTTTTTTTTCATAAACAACAAACAATGGCTGATTAGTACCTAATTACCTATTAAGAAAAATGCTGACTGACTTATAGTGAAATGCAGCATGCCCATTCAAGTTCTGTATGTTCTAAAAATGGCTTTTTGCCATTGGAACTTGTTTGATCATGATGACAGAAATGGTAGTGTGACTGATGGCGTCTTGATAAGCTTTTCTACGCGTCCACTTGTGCTGATTGTCTTTGCACCGTCCGTCACTGGCTGCTGCACTGACACTGCAAAACAGCTGCAGTAATGCATTGCAGCAGGCGAGACCGAGCCAATATGAGCTGAAGCTGCCCCCGTTTGCCCTACAACAGTGGTTCTCAACTCAAGATATCCAGCCGTTCCCTCATGAAAGCCCATTGTTCTGACAAGCGTTGAGAACCATTGTTGTGTGTGAGTGAGTGCGTCACTTTGTATGTGCGCTGTGGTTATTTTTGGCTATCCTTTGGTGTGACTGCTCCTGAAAGATGACTCGTGAATATTTTTAAATCTTCAAAACCATTGTTTTCACAAAAAATAATGAAGAATTGTTCTTTACAATTGTATCGTGTGTAAAGTTAAAATGATTTGGGCGTGATTGATTCCACAGGGGGAGCTGGAGAAACAATTGCTGCAAGCCAACCCCATACTGGAGGCCTTTGGCAATGCAAAAACTACTAAGAATGATAATTCTTCAAGATTTGTAAGAGCTATTTTAATTTTTTCTTTACCTACACCTTGAATTGAGTTTGACTTTTTATTTAAAAACTTCTCTTTCCTCAGGGTAAATTCATCCGCATTAATTTTGATGTTACGGGATACATCGTTGGTGCCAATATCGAGACCTGTATCCTTTTCACAGTAGAGTATTATAAGTCAAGGTCGAGGCTAAAATAAACCTCTAATTTGGTGTTATCCCAATGTAAAAGAGGCCATTGTCGTCTCTTCTTCCTTCCTCCTTCCCCGCTTACGTGATATCAGCGTGTCAACATCCTTGACTTGTAAACTTTAGACCTCCTGGAAAAGTCCCGGGCCACCCGGCAGGCCAAAGATGAGAGAACATTCCACATCTTTTACCAAATGTTGCATGGAGCTCCTGAGGCAACTAAATGTGAGTCCAAAAGATGAACTTTGATAAAAAACATAGGGATCATTCCAAAATTGGAGGACATTTTCGCTTCAATGTTCTTGAAAAATAAACCTTCACTTTCCTGATTGTATGGTACAATTTTTTAAATAATGAGTCATTATTGTATGAGGCATAGTCATAGTAATGGTTGCAGGTAACATGGGTGAAAATCTGTAGCCTACTAATGTTAGATTTTTTTTTAAGAGTATAAGTAGCGGTTTGGCTAGTGGCTACCATTGACAAACAGGATAAACTTGTACATTTACCAACGTGAAAAAAAAATACAATTTTTTTTGGCAGAGTCACAGCAACAGGGATCTAGCTAACAGGGGTGCAAATTGGTACTAATGTTGGATTTTTCTCAGGACAGGAAACTATGGTATTGTTGTACTGGACTGTACTGTACTGTACTGTACTGTCGTAACTGTTTAGCTAGCCATTACTGCTGACCAAAACAATAAAAAAATATTTAAATGAGTAAATAAAAATACAAAAAAATATATATCCCTGGCATAGTCACAGTAATGGGACTTCAGGTAACAGGGGTTGCAAAGCTCTACTAATGTTAGCTTTTCATCCACCTATCCATCCATCCATCCATCCATCATCTACTGCTTAGTCTGGGGTCAGGTTGCGGAGGCAGCAGCTTTAGCAGGGAAGGCCAGACTTTTCTCTCCCCAGCCACTTCAACCAACTCCTCCGGCGGGATCCAAAGGCGTTCTCAAGCTAGCCGAGAGACGGTCTCTCCAGCGTGTCCTGGGTCATCCCCGGGGCCTTCCGCCGGTGGGACATGCCCGGGACACCTCCAGGGAGGCATCCGTACCAGATACCCAAGCCACCTTTACTGGCTCCTGTCAACGTGGAGGAGTAGCGGCTCGACACCGAGTCCCTCAGGATGACCGAGCTTCTTACCCTCTTTCTAAGAGAGAGCCCTGACACGCTGGAGAGGAAACTAATTCCGGCCGCTGGTATCCGGGATTTTGTTCTTTCGGTCATGACCCACAGCTTGTACCATGCGTGAGGTAGGAACGTAGATTGACTGGTAAATCGAGAGCATCGCCTTTCGGCTCAGCTCCTTCACTACTACGGACCGGTGCACAGTCTGCATCACAGCAGACGTTGCACCGATCCGCCTGTCGATCTCCCGCTCCCTCCTACCCAGGGGCAGGATCTCATCTCTGACCCGGAGTGGGCACGCTACCCTTTTTCGACTGAGGACCATGGTGTCGGATTTGGAGGTGCTAATGTTCATCCCAACCGCTTCACACTCGGCTCCGAACCGCGCCAGTGAAGAGTTGGAGGTCACGGCTTGATGAAGCCAACAGCACCACATCATCTGCAAAAAAGCAGAGATGCAATGCTGAGGCCACCAAACCAGACCTCCTCAACGCTTCAGCTGCGCCTAGAAATTCTGTCCATAAAATTTATGAGCAGAATCGTTGACCAAGGCCAGGCTTGGCGGAGTCCAACCCTCACTGGGAACGAATTCGACTTACTGCTGGCAACACCGGTCGTACAGGGACTGAACAGCCCTTACCAAGGGGCTCGGTGCCCCGTACTCCCAGAGCACCACCCACAGGACTCCCAGAGCCACATGGTCGAAAGCCTACTCCAAATCTAAAAAACACATGTAGACTGGTTGGGTGAACTCCCATGCACCCTCGAGTACCCTGCCAAGGGTGTAGAGCTGGTCCACTGTTCCACGGCTAGGACTAAAACCACACTGTTCCTCCTGAATCCGAGCAAAACGTTAGCTTTTCCTTAAAATATGAAAATATTTGGTATCATGTTTGGTATAGTCATAGTAACAGGATTGCAAGTCTCTACTAATGTTACCTGTTCTTAAGGAGTAGAAGCTAGCTGTTTGTTTAGCTGTTTAGCTAGCTGTTATTGCTGACCAAGAGGACAAACTTATCGATAAAATTATTGCCTAATTCATTATTTACAATATGGAAATACACTAGTCCCCAGATTACGACGTACCCGATTTACATAATTTCTTTTACAACACCGGAGTCTCGTCTGCCGTTTTGTCTCCAGCCATTTTTTTTTTTTTTTGGGCAGTTCGGTCAACGGTACCTAGTTCCCGTTGCCAGTCTTCATGTCAGGATCTCTCATGTTTTTTTACTTTATTTTATTAATATAATATATTAGAGCTGTCAAAATTATCGCGTTAACGGGCGTTAATTCATTTTTTAAATTAATCACGTTAAAATATTTGACGCAATTAACGCAGATGCCCCGCTCAGGGAGTTTTAAATGACAGTACACATTGAAACGCTCACTTGTTGTGTTTTATGGAGTTTTGCCGCCCTCTGCTGGCGCTTGGGTGCGACTGATTTTATAGGCATCCATGAGCATTGAGTAAGTAATTATTGACATCAACAATGGCGGGCTACTAGTTAGGGCCCGAGCACTGAGCGTGCGAAGGCCCTATTGTTTTGCAAAGGATTATTATTAGGGCCCGAGCACTAAGCGTGCGAAGGCCCTATTGTTTTGCAAAGGATTATTATTATTATTATTATTATTATTAGGGCCCGAGCACTAGGCGTGCGAAGGCCCTATTGTAATGCAAAGGATTATTATTAGGGCCCGAGCACTAGGCGTGCGAAGGCCCTATTGTAATGCAAAGGATTATTATTATTAGGGCCCGAGCACTAGACGTGCGAAGGCCCTATTGTAATGCAAAGGATTATTATTATTATTATTATTATTATTATTATTCTTCTTTCTTCATGGCAAATGAAAATGGCCAATTTGGAGGCCTGAACATGCACGAAAAGTCACCAAAATTTGCACATACGTGCAGATTTGCGTAAATTTCGATAATCTTGCGTCGTTTTGAAAAAATGTCAAAAAATGGCTCAGTGGCGCCCCCTTGACCCTTAAAATTTTCAAAAAGGCCTCTCCTCTCAGGTTTTCAACGTAGAGCAATGAAATTTGGGGAGTAGATACCTTATGCCTAACTGTTCAAAAAAGCCTCTTGCACCCATATTCCAAATCCAACAGGAAATCGGGTATTTTGGATCGAATGTGAAATTTTTTCGGTTCACAGTTGGAGTTTACGTTTGGAGGCTTGAACATGCACGAAAACTCACCAAAATTTGCACATACATTCAACTTTGCGTAAATTTTGATAATCTACAAAAAAATTTAACAAAATGGCTCAGTGGCGCCCCCTTGAAATTTTCAAAAAGGCCTCTCCTATTAGGTTTTTTCAACGTAGAACAATGAAATTTAGTGAGTCGATACATTGTACAAAACTGCTCCAAAAAGTCTCTTGCACCCATATTCCAAACCCAACAGGAAGCTGGAAATTTTGGGTCAAATGCGAAATTTTATCGATTTACATTTGAGACCTTGTCGCTGAAGGATAAAGTTGGATCGTCTTCAAAATTGGTCAGACTATTCAGGAGACCTATGAGATCTTAAGTTTTCAAAATGGTGTGTTTTCATTCAAGGGTCTGGCCTGGGCGTGGTCCCAAAGTCGGCCATTTTTAGGCAAAATACCAAATTCAGAAAATGATTAAAAACTCCGTGATCCAACGTTCAATCTTTTTCATTTTTAGCATGTTTATGAGATATCCCAGCCTGAACACGACTGCATTGAAATATTACCCATTAGGCCTGGCGCCCCTAGTGGAAACAGGAAATGGCCTTCTTTACGAGACAGGCTCCTCCTCCAAGGGAAAAAAATCTATTGACCTCAAACCTGTTTCAGGGGAGCCTCAAGACATGTGTTCAGGTGCCTGATGAAAAATATTGAGGTTTCGTTGAAGCGGAGAGGTCCAAACTGGAAGTGAAAATGACCGTCAACAATTTGTCTCGCCAAAAACTTTGAACAGTCATAACTTGGCAGATATGCAACATATCTGCGCCAAACTTTCCGTGTTTGTTGAGAGTCATACCCTGAAGGTTCTTGTAGGGGTCATTTGCATCAACTCTACAGTGCCAACTAGTGGCGACAGAAAGAATTTTTAAAAAAGGCCTTTCCTATTGGGTTTTTTCAACATAGAGCAAGGAAATTTGGGGAGTACATACCTTATGCCTAACTGCTCAAAAAAGCCTCTTGCACCCATATTCCAAATCCAACAGAAAATCGGGTATTTTGGATCAAATGTGAAATTTCTGTCCATTTCTAGTACAGTTTACATTTGGAGGCCTGGACATGCACGAAAACTCACCAAATTTTGCACATACATGCGGCTTTGTGTGGATTTCGATAATCTTGCAACGTTACAAAAAAATGTAACAAAATGGCTCAGTGGCGCCCCCTTGAATTTTTCAAAAAGGCGTTTCCTATTAGGTTTTTTTAACGTAGAGCAATGAAATTTGGGGAGTCGATACCTTGTGCAAAACTGCTCCAAAAAGTCTCTTGCACCCATATTCCAAACCCAACAGGAAATCGGGTATTTTGGATCGAATGTGAAATTTTTATCAATTAACAGGGTGCACATTTGAGACCTTGTCACAGAGGGAATCAATTGGATCATCTTCAAAATTGGTTAGACAATTCAGGAGACCTATGAAATCTAAACTTTTCAAAATGGTGTGTTTTCATTCATGGGTCTGACCTGGGCGTGGTGCCAAAGTCGGCCATTTTTTCGGCAAAATGACAAATTCAGTAAAGGACTAATAGCTCCTTGAAACAACGTTCAATCTTTTTCATATCTGGCATGTATGTGCGGGATCCCACCCTGAACACGAGTGCATTGAAATATTACTCATTAGGCCTAGCGCCCCCTAGTGGGAACAGGAAATGCCTTTTTTACGAAACAGGCTCCTCCTCCAAGGAAAAAAAAATCTATTCACCTCAAACCTGCATCAGGGGAGCCTGAAGACATGTGTTCAGGTGCCTGATGAAAAATACTGAGGTTTGGTTGAAGCAGAAGGGTCCAACAGGAGAAGTAAAAATGACTGAAGCCATTTCGTCTCACCACAAGTTTTGAACAGTCATAACTTCTACAACATATCTGCGCCAAACATATCGTGCTTGTTGAGTCATAGTCTGAAGGGTCCTGTAGGGGTCATTTGCATCAACCCTACAGCGCCAACTAGTGGCAATAGAAAGTCACTCATTTTTTAAAATATATGTCCAGTTCTTTTCAGGTTGGTCATTGTAGTTTCAAGACCTTTTAAAATACTTATTTTACGGCCCATGTCCACATGTCTCTGTCTGTTGCTGTGATGACCCTTTATTCGCTCCTTTTTTGTAGTCCTCTGTCCAATAGGGGTTTTTATCTCTTAGGTGTGTGAATGTAAAGAGGCAACTTTCGCGCATGTTAGGTTCTAATGAGATGATTAGAGAGGACGATCTGCCACCACCCTGACCTGCACACTGTCCGAGTTGCATGACGTCCGAGTTGCGCTAGATTGCGAGGGCCCGTTCAGTCCTGCTTGCAGGCCTAGTTATTATTATTATTATTATTATTCTTCTTTCTTCATGGCAAATGAAAATGGCCAATTTGGAGGCCTGAACATGCACGAAAAGTCACCAAAATTTGCACATACGTGCAGATTCGCGTAAAATTTGATAATCTTGCGTCGTTTTGAAAAAATTTCAAAAAATGGCTCAGTGGCGCCCCCTTGACCCTTAAAATTTTCAAAAAGGCCTCTCCTCTCAGGTTTTCAACGTAGAGCGATGAAATTTGGGGAGTAGATACCTTATGCCTAACTGTTCAAAAAAGCCTCTTGCACCCATATTCCAAATCCGACAGGAAATCGGATATTTTGGATCAAATGTGAAATTTTTTCGGTTCACAGTTGGAGTTTACGTTTGGAGGCCTGAACATGCACGAAAACTCACCAAAATTTGCACATACATGCAACTTTGCGTAAATTTTGATAATCTACAAAAAAATTTAACAAAATCGCTCAGTGGCGCCCCCTTGAAATTTTCAAAAAGGCCTTTCCTATTAGGTTTTTTCAACGTAGAATGATGAAATTTGGTGAGTCGATACATTGCGTAAAACTGCTCCAAAAAGTCTCTTGCACCTATATTCCAAATCCAACAGGAAGTCGGAAATTTTGGATCAAATGCGAAATTTTATCGATTTACATTTGAGACCTTGTCGCTGAAGAAAATAGTTGGATCGTCTTCAAAATTGGTCAGACTATACAGGAGACATATGAGATCTTAAGTTTTCAAAATGGTGAGTTTTCATCCAAGGGTCTGGCCTGGGCGTAGTCCCAAAGTTGGCCATTTTTGGGCAAAACACCAAATTCAGAAAATGATTAAAAACTCCGTGATACAACGTTCAATCTTTTTCATTTCTAGCAAGTATATGAGATATCCCAGCCTGAACACGACTGCATTTAAATTTTACCCATTAGGCTTGGCGCCCCCTAGTGGGAACAGGAAATGGCCTTCTTTACGAGACAGGCTCCTCCTCCAAGGGAAAAAAATCTATTGACCTCAAACCTGTTTCAGGGGAGCCTCAAGACATGTGTTCAGGTGCCTAATGAAAAATATTGAGGTTTTGTAGAAGCGGAGAGGTACAAACTGGAAGTGAAAATGACCGTCAACAATTTGTCTCGCCAAAAACTTTGAACAGTCATAACTCGGCAGATATACAACATATCTGCGCCAAACTTCCCGTGTTTGTTGAGAGTCATACCCTGAAGGTTCGTGTAGGGGTCATTTGCATCAACTCGACAGTGCCAACTAGTGGCGACAGAAAGAAGTTTTAAAAAAGGCCTTTCCTATTGGGTTTTTCCAACATAGAATGAGGAAATTTGGGGAGTTGATACCTTGTGCAAAACTGCTCCAAAAAGTCTCTTGCACCCATTTTCCAAATCCAACAGGAAATCGGGTATTTTGGATCAAATGTGAAATTTTTATCGGTTCACAGTAGGAGTTTACATTTGGAGGCTTGAACATGAACGAAAACTCACAAAAATTTCGACATACATGCGGCTTTGCATAACGTTCAATAATCTTGCAACGTTACGAAAAAATGTAACAAAATGGCTCAGTGGCGCCCCCTTGAAATTTTCAAAAAGGCCTCTCCATTTAGGTTTTTTCAACGTAGATGGATGAAATTCAGAGAGTCAATACCTTGTACAAAACTGCTCCAAAAAGTCTCTTGCATGCGTATTCCAAACCCAACAGGAAATCGGGTATTTTGGATTGAATGTGAATTTTTTATCGATTTACAGTGTGCACATTTTACACCTTGGCACCTAGGGAATTAGTTTGATCATTCTCAAAATTGGCGAGACTGTTCATGAGGCATATGAAATCTTAAGTTATCAAAATGGTGTGTTTTCATTCACGGGCCTGACCTGGGCGGGGTGCCAAAGTCGGCCATTTTTTCGCCAAAACACCGAATTCGGAAAATGACTGATAACTCCCTCATACAACGTTCAATCTATTTTAAATCTGCCATGTGTGTGAGGTATACCAGCCTGAGCACGACTGGATTGAAAATTTACCATTTGTGCCTGGCGCCTCCTAGTGGGAACAGGAAATGCCCTTTTTTACGGTGACACACTCCTCCTCCAAGGGAAAAAATTAATCGACCTCAAACCTGCATAAGGGAAGCCTTAAGACCTGTCTTCAGGTGCCTGATGAAAAATATTGAAGTTTCGTTGAAGCGGAGGGGTCCAAACAGGAAAGTGAAAATGACTGTCAATAATTTTTCTCTCCAAAAATTTTGAACAGTCATAACTCGGCAGATATACAACATATCTGCGGCAAACTTCCCGTGCTTGTTGAGAGTCATACCCTGAAGGGCCTTGTAGGGGTCATTTGCATCAAACCTACAGCGCCAACTAGTGGCAATAGAAAGTCACTCGTTTTTCCAATACATGTTCAGTTCTTTTCAGGTTGGTCATTGTAGTTTCAAGACCTATTAAAATACTTATTTACGGCCCATGTCCACGTGTCTCTGTCTGTTGCCGTGACGACCCTTTGTTCGCCATTTAAAGGAAATATTTTTTTTCAGAGACTCAGGCAGCTTATAGAGCCACAGTATTTGGCACACTTGGTCGAATTGGCCGAGTTAGAAGATTAATTTTGGGTTTTGAATAAGGGCTTGGCTGCACAGCTCAGTAGTGGCTCCTTTTTTGTAGTACTCTCTCCAATAGGGGTTTTTATCTCTTGGGTGTGGGAATGTAAATAGGCGACTTTCGAGCATGTTAGGTTCTAATGAGATAATTAGAGAGGAGGATCTGCCACCAGCCTGACCTGCACACAGTCCGAGTTGCGTGACGTCCGAGTTGCGCTAGATTGCGAGGGCCCGTTCAGTCCTGCTTGCAGGCCTAGTTAGGGCCCGAGCACTAGGCGTGCGAAGGCCCTATTGTAATGCAAAGGATTATTATTATTATTATTATTATTATTATTCTTCTTTCTTCATGGCAAATGAAAATGGCCAATTTGGAGGCCTGAACATGCACGAAAAGTCACCAAAATTTGCACATACGTGCAGATTCGCGTAAATTTCGATAATCTTGCGTCGTTTTGAAAAAATGTCAAAAAATGGCTCAGTGGCGCCCCCTTGACCCTTAAAATTTTCAAAAAGGCCTCTCCTCTCAGGTTTTCAACGTAGAGCAATGAAATTTGGGGAGTAGATACCTTATACCTAACTGTTCAAAAAAGCCTCTTGCACCCATATTCCAAATCCAACAGGAAATCGGTTATTTTGGATCGAATCTGAAATTTTTTCGGTTCACAGTTGGAGTTCACATTTGGAGGCTTGAACATGCACGAAAACTCACCAAAATGTGCACATATGTTCAACTTTGCGTAAATTTTGATAATCTACAAAAAAATTTAACAAAATGGCTCAGTGGCGCCCCCTTGAAATTTTCAAAAAGGCCTTTCCTATTTGGTTTTTTCAACGTAGAACGATGAAATTTGGTGAGTCGATACATTGTGCAAAACTGCTCCAAAAAGTCTCTTGCACCCATATTCCAAACCCAACAGGAAGCCGGAAATTTTGGATCAAATGTGAAATTTTATCGATTTACATTTGAGACCTTGTCGCTGAAGAAAATAGTTGGATCGTCTTCAAAATTGGTCAGACTATTCAGGAGACATATGAGATCTTAAGTTTTCAAAATGGTGAGTTTTCACTCAAGGGTCTGACCTGGGCGTGGTCCCAAAGTCGGCCATTTTTGGGCAAAATACCAAATTCAGAAAATGATTAAAAACTCCGTGATACAACGTTCAATCTTTTTCATTTCTAGCATGTATATGAGATATCCCAGCCTGAACACGACTGCATTGAAATATTACCCATTAGGCCTGGCGCCCCCTAGTGGGAACAGGAAATGGCCTTCTTTACGAGACAGGCTCCTCCTCCAAGGGAAAAAAATCTATTGACCTCAAACCTGTTTCAGGGGAGCCTCAAGACATGTGTTCAGGTCCCTGATGAAAAATATTGAGGTTTCGTTGAAGCGGAGAGGTCCAAACTGGAAGTGAAAATGACCGTCAACAATTTGTCTCGCTAAAAATTTTGAACAGTCATAACTCGGCAGATATGCAACATATCTGCGCCAAACTTTCCGTGTTTGTTGAGAGTCATACCCTGAAGGTTCTTGTAGGGGTCATTTGCATCAACTCTACAGTGCCAACTAGTGGCGACAGAAAGAAGTTTTAAAAAAGGCCTTTCCTATTGGGTTTTTTCAACATAGAGCGAGGAAATTTGGGGAGTAGATACCTTATGCAAAACTGCTCCAAAAAGTCTCTTGCACCCGTATTCCAAATCCAACAGGAAATCGGGTATTTTGGATCGAATGTGAAATTTTCATGGGTTCACAGTAAGAGTTTACATTTGGAGGCTTGAATATGCATAAAAACTCACCAAAATTTGCACATACATGCGGCTTTGGATAACGTTCGATAATCTTGCAACGTTACGAAAACATGTAACAAAATGGCTCAGTGGCGCCCCCTTGAAATTTTCAAAAAGGCCTCTCCATTTAGGTTTTTTCAACGTAGAGTGATGAAATTTGGAGAGTCGATACTTTGTGCAAAACTGCTCCAAAAAGTCTCTTGCACACACATTCCAAATCCTACAGGAAATCGGGTATTTTGGATTGAATGTGAACTTTTTATCGATTTACAGTGTGCACATTTTACACCTTGGCACCTAGGGAATTAGTTTGATCATTCTCAAAATTGGCGAGACTGTTCATGAGGCATATGAAATCTTAAGTTATAAAAATGGTGTGTTTTCATTCACGGGCCTGACCTGGGCGGGGCGCCAAATTCTTCCATTTTTTCGCCAAAACACCAAATTCGGAAAATGACTGATAACTCCCTCATACAACGTTCAATCTATTTTAAATCTGGCATGTGTGTGAGGTATACCAGCCTGAGCAGGACTGGATTGAAAATTTACCATTTGTGCCTGGCGCCTCCTAGTGGGAACAGGAAATGCCCTTTTTTACGGGACACACTCCTCCTCTAAAGGGAAAAAATCAATCTACCTCAAACCTGCATAAGGGAAACCTTAAGACCTGTCTTCAGGTGCCTGATGAAAAATATTGAAGTTTCGTTGAAGCGGAGGGGTCCAAACAGGAAAGTGAAAATGACTGTCAACAATTTTTCTCTCCAAAAACTTTGAACAGTCATAACTCGGCAGATATACAAGATATCTGCGCCAAACTTCCCGTGCTTGTTGAGAGTCATACCCTGAAGGAACTTGTAGGGGTCATTTGCATCAACCCTACAGCGCCAACTAGTGGCGATAGAAAGTCACTCGTTTTTCCAAAACATGTCCAGTTCTTTTCATGTTGGTCATTGTAGTTTCAAGACCTATTAAAATACTTTTTTACGGCCCATGTCCACGTGTCTCTGTCTGTTGCCGTGACGACCCTTTGTTGGCCATTTAAAGGAAATATTTTTTTTCAGAGACTCAGGCAGCTTATAGAGCCACAATATTTGGCACACTTTGTCGAATTGGCCAAGTTAGAAGATTAATTTTGGTTTTGAATAAGGGCTTGGCTGCACAGCTCAGTAGTGGCTCCTTTTTTGTAGTACTCTCTCCAATAGGGGTTTTTATCTCTTGGGTGTGGGAATGTAAATAGGCGACTTTCGAGCATGTTAGGTTCTAATGAGATGATTAGAGAGGAGGATCTGCCACCACCCTGACCTGCACACAGTCCGAGTTGCGTGACGTCCGAGTTGCGCTAGATTGCGAGGGCCCGTTCAGTCCTGCTTGCAGGCCTAGTTATTATTATTATTATTATTCTTCTTTCTTCATGGCAAATGAAAATGGCCAATTTGGAGGCCTGAACATGCACGAAAAGTCACCAAAATTTGCACATACGTGCAGATTCGCGTAAAATTTGATAATCTTGCGTCGTTTTGAAAAAATTTCAAAAAATGGCTCAGTGGCGCCCCCTTGACCCTTAAAATTTTCAAAAAGGCCTCTCCTCTCAGGTTTTCAACGTAGAGCGATGAAATTTGGGGAGTAGATACCTTATGCCTAACTGTTCAAAAAAGCCTCTTGCACCCATATTCCAAATCCGACAGGAAATCGGATATTTTGGATCAAATGTGAAATTTTTTCGGTTCACAGTTGGAGTTTACGTTTGGAGGCCTGAACATGCACGAAAACTCACCAAAATTTGCACATACATGCAACTTTGCGTAAATTTTGATAATCTACAAAAAAATTTAACAAAATCGCTCAGTGGCGCCCCCTTGAAATTTTCAAAAAGGCCTTTCCTATTAGGTTTTTTCAACGTAGAATGATGAAATTTGGTGAGTCGATACATTGCGTAAAACTGCTCCAAAAAGTCTCTTGCACCTATATTCCAAATCCAACAGGAAGTCGGAAATTTTGGATCAAATGCGAAATTTTATCGATTTACATTTGAGACCTTGTCGCTGAAGAAAATAGTTGGATCGTCTTCAAAATTGGTCAGACTATACAGGAGACATATGAGATCTTAAGTTTTCAAAATGGTGAGTTTTCATCCAAGGGTCTGGCCTGGGCGTAGTCCCAAAGTTGGCCATTTTTGGGCAAAACACCAAATTCAGAAAATGATTAAAAACTCCGTGATACAACGTTCAATCTTTTTCATTTCTAGCAAGTATATGAGATATCCCAGCCTGAACACGACTGCATTTAAATTTTACCCATTAGGCTTGGCGCCCCCTAGTGGGAACAGGAAATGGCCTTCTTTACGAGACAGGCTCCTCCTCCAAGGGAAAAAAATCTATTGACCTCAAACCTGTTTCAGGGGAGCCTCAAGACATGTGTTCAGGTGCCTAATGAAAAATATTGAGGTTTTGTAGAAGCGGAGAGGTACAAACTGGAAGTGAAAATAACCGTCAACAATTTGTCTCGCCAAAAACTTTGAACAGTCATAACTCGGCAGATATACAACATATCTGCGCCAAACTTCCCGTGTTTGTTGAGAGTCATACCCTGAAGGTTCGTGTAGGGGTCATTTGCATCAACTCTACAGTGCCAACTAGTGGCGACAGAAAGAAGTTTTAAAAAAGGCCTTTCCTATTGGGTTTTTTCAACATAGAGCAAGGAAATTTGGGGAGTAGATACCTTATGCAAAACTGCTCCAAAAAGTCTCTTGCACCCATATTCCAAATCCAACAGGAAATCGGGTATTTTGGATCGAATGTGAAATTTTCATGGGTTCACAGTAAGAGTTTACATTTGGAGGCTTGAATATGCATAAAAACTCACCAAAATTTGCACATACATGCGGCTTTGGATAACGTTCGATAATCTTGCAACGTTACGAAACAATTTAACAAAATGGCTCAGTGGCGCCCCCTTGAATTTTTCAAAAAGGCCTCTCCATTTAGGTTTTTCTCACATAGAGTGATGAAATTTGGAGAGTCAAAACTTTGTGCAAAACTGCTCCAAAAAGTCTCTTGCACACACATTCCAAATCCTACAGGAAATCGGGTATTTTGGATTGAATGTGAACTTTTTATCGATTTACAGTGTGCACATTTTACACCTTGGCACCTAGGGAATTAGTTTGATCATTCTCAAAATTGGTGAGACTGTTCATGAGGCATATGAAATCTTAAGTTATAAAAATGGTGTGTTTTCATTCACGGGCCTGACCTGGGCGGGGCGCCAAATTCTTCCATTTTTTCGCCAAAACACCGAATTCGGAAAATGACTGATAACTCCCTCATACAACGTTCAATCTATTTTAAATCTGGCATGTGTGTGAGGTATACCAGCCTGAGCAGGACTGGATTGAAAATTTACCATTTGTGCCTGGCGCCTCCTAGTGGGAACAGGAAATGCCCTTTTTTACGGGACACACTCCTCCTCTAAAGGAAAAAATCAATCTACCTCAAACCTGCATAAGGGAAACCTTAAGACCTGTCTTCAGGTGCCTGATGAAAAATATTGAAGTTTCGTTGAAGCGGAGGGGTCCAAACAGGAAAGTGAAAATGACTGTCAACAATTTTTCTCTCCAAAAACTTTGAACAGTCATAACTCGGCAGATATACAAGATATCTGCGCCAAACTTCCCGTGCTTGTTGAGAGTCATACCCTGAAGGGCCTTGTAGGGGTCATTTGCATCAACCCTACAGCGCCAACTAGTGGCGATAGAAAGTCACTCGTTTTTCCAAAACATGTCCAGTTCTTTTCATGTTGGTCATTGTAGTTTCAAGACCTATTAAAATACTTTTTTACGGCCCATGTCCACGTGTCTCTGTCTGTTGCCGTGACGACCCTTTGTTCGCCATTTCAAGGAAATATTTTTTTTCAGAGATTCAGGGAGCTTATAGAGCCACAATAGTTGGCACACTTGGTCGAATTGGCCCAGTTAGAAGATTAATTTTGGTTTTGAATAAGGGCTTGGCTGCACAGCTCAGTAGTGGCTCCTTTTTTGTAGTACTCTCTCCAATAGGGGTTTTTATCTCTTGGGTGTGGGAATGTAAATAGGCGACTTTCGAGCATGTTAGGTTCTAATGAGATGATTAGAGAGGAGGATCTGCCACCACCCTGACCTGCACACAGTCCGAGTTGCGTGACGTCCGAGTTGCGCTAGATTGCGAGGGCCCGTTCAGTCCTGCTTGCAGGCCTAGTTATTATTAGGGCCCGAGCACTAAGCGTGCGAAGGCCCTATTGTTTTGCAAAGGATTATTTTTTTTTTTATTTTTTTTTTTATTTTTTTTTTTCAGGGCAAATGAAAACGGCCAATTTGGAGGCCTGAACATGCACGAAAAGTCACCAAAATTTGCACATACGTCCGGAAAATTGTAAATTTCGATAATTTTGCAACGTTGCAAAAAAATATAACAAAATGGCTCAGTGGCGCCCCCTTGAAATTTTAAAATTGGCCTATAACATTAGGGTCTGTCAGCGTAGAGCAATGAAATTTGGGGGGTCTATACCTTGTCCAAAACCGCTCCAAAAAAGCATTTACACGCATATTCCAAACCCAACAGGAAATCGGTTATTTTGGATCAAATATGAAATTTTTATCGATTTACAGGGTGCACATTTGAGACCTTTTCGCCGAGGGAGTTAGTTGGATCATCTTCAAAATTGGTGAGACTGTTCAGGAGACATATGAAATCTTAAGTTTTGAAAATGGTGCGTTTTCATTCACGGGTCTGACCTGGGCGTGGTGCCAAAGTCGACCATTTTTTCGGCAAAATGACAAATTCAGTAAATGACTTATAGTTCCTTGACACAACGTTCAATCTTTTTCATATTTGGCATGTATGTGTGGTATCCCACCCTTAACACGAGTGCATTGAAATATTACCCATTAGGTCTAGCGCCCCCTAGTGAGAACAGGAAATGCCTTTTTTTACGAGACAGGTTCCTCCTCCAAGGGAAAAAAATCTGTTGACCTCAAACCTGCATCAGGGGAGCCTTAAGACCTGTGTTCAGGTGCCTGATGAAAAATATTGAGGTTTTGTTGAGGCGGAGGGGTCCAAACAGGAAAGTGAAAATGAACGTCAACAATTTGTCACGCAAAAAACTTTGAACAGTCATAACTCGGCAGATATACAACATATCTGCGCCAAACTTCCCGTGTTTGTTGAGAGTCATACCCTGAAGGTTCTTGTAGGGGTCATTTGCATCAACTCTACAGTGCCAACTAGTGGCGACAGAAAGAAGTTTTAAAAAAGGCCTTTCCTATTGGGTTTTTTCAACATAGAGCAAGGAAATTTGGGGAGTAGATACCTTATGCAAAACTGCTCCAAAAAGTCTCTTGCACCCATTTTCCAAATCCAACAGGAAATCGGGTATTTTGGATCGAATGTGAAATTTTCATGGGTTCACAGTAGGAGTTTACATTTGGAGGCTTGAATATGCACAAAAACTCGTAAAAATTTGCACATACATGCGGCTTTAGATAACGTTCGATAATCTTGCAATGTTACGAAAAAATGTAGCAAAATGCCTCAGTGGCGCCCCCTTGAATTTTTCAAAAAGGCGTTTCCTATTAGGTTTTTTTGACAGAGAGTGATGAAATTTGGGGAGTCGATACCTTGTGCAAAACTGCTCCAAAAAGTCTCTTGCACCCGTATTCCAAATCCAACAGGAAATCGGGTATTTTGGATCGAATGTGAAATTTTTATCGGTTCACAGTAGGAGTTTACATTTGGAGGCTTGAACATGCACGAAAACTCACAAAAATTTGGACATACATGTGGCTTTGCATAACGTTCAATAATCTTGCAACGTTACGAAAACATGTAACAAAATGGCTCAGTGGCGCCCCCTTGAAATTTTCAAAAAGGCCTCTCCATTTAGGTTTTTTCAACGTAGAGGGATGAAATTCGGAGAGTCGATACCTTGTACAAAACTGCTCCAAAAAGTCTCTTGCATGCATATTCCAAACCCAACAGGAAATCGGGTATTTTGGATTGAATGTGAAATTTTTATCGATTTACAGTGTGCACATTTTACACCTTGGCACCTAGGGAATTAGTTTGATCATTCTCAAAATTGGCGAGACTGTTCATGAGGCATATGAAATCTTAAGTTATCAAAATGGTGTGTTTTCATTCACGGGCCTGACCTGGGCGGGGTGCCAAAGTCGGCCATTTTTTCGCCAAAACACCGAATTCGGAAAATGACTGATAACTCCCTCATACAACGTTCAATCTATTTTAAATCTGGCATGTGTGTGAGGTATACCAGCCTGAGCAGGACTGGATTGAAAATTTACCATTTGTGCTTGGCGCCTCCTAGTGGGAACAGGAAATGCCCTTTTTTTACGGGACACACTCCTCCTCTAAAGGGAAAAAATCAATCTACCTCAAAGCTGCATAAGGGAAGCCTTAAGACCTGTCTTCAGGTGCCTGATGAAAAATATTGAAGTTTCGTTGAAGCGGAGGGGTCCAAACAGGAAAGTGAAAATGACTGTCAACAATTTTTCTCTCCAAAAACTTTGAACAGTCATAACTCGGCAGATATACAACATATCTGCGCCAAACTTCCCGTGCTTGTTGAGAGTCATACCCTGAAGGGCCTTGTAGGGGTCATTTGCATCAAACCTACAGCGCCAACTAGTGGCGATAGAAAGTCACTCGTTTTTCCAATACATGTTCAGTTCTTTTCAGGTTGGTCATTGTAGTTTCAAGACCTATTAAAATACTTATTTACGGCCCATGTCCACGTGTCTCTGTCTGTTGCCGTGACGACCCTTTGTTCGCCATTTAAAGGAAATTTTTTTTTTCAGAGACTCAGGCAGCTTATAGAGCCACAATATTTGGCACACTTGGTCGAATTGGCCCACTTAGAAGATTAGTTTTGGGTTTTGAATAAGGGCTTGGCTACACAGCTCAGTAGTGGCTCCTTTTTTGTAGTACTCTCTCCAATAGGGGTTTTTGCTACTTTCGAGCATCTTAGGTTCTAATGAGATGATTAGAGAGGAGGATCTGCCACCACCCTGACCTGCACACAGTCCGAGTTGCGTGACGTCCGAGTTGCGCTAGATTGCGAGGGCCCGTTCAGTCCTGCTTGCAGGCCTAGTTATTATTATTATTATTATTCTTTTTTCAGGGCAAATGAAAATGGCCAATTTGGAGGCCTGAACATGCACGAAAAGTCACCAAAATTTGCACAAACGTGCGGCTTTGCGTAAATTTCGATAATCTTGTGTCGTTTTGAAAAAATGTCAAAAAATGGCTCAGTGGCGCCCCCTTGACCCTTAAAATTTTCAAAAAGGCCTCTCCTCTCAGGTTTTCAACGTAGAGCAATGAAATTTGGGGAGTAGATACCTTATGCCTAACTGTTCAAAAAAGCCTCTTGCACCCATATTCCAAATCCAACAGGAAATCGGATATTTTGGATCAAATGTGAAATTTTTATCGGTTCACAGTTTGAGTTTACATTTGGAGGCCTGAACATGCACGAAAACTCACCAAAATTTGCACATACATGCAACTTTGCGTAAATTTTGATAATCTACAAAAAAATTTAACAAAATGGCTCAGTGGCGCCCCCTTGAAATTTTAAAAAAGGCCTTTCCTATTAGGTTTTTTCAACGTAGAACGATGAAATTTGGCGAGTCGATACATTGTGCAAAACTGCTCCAAAAAGTCTCTTGCACCCATATTCCAAACCCAACTGGAAGCCAGAAATTTTGGATCAAATGTGAAATTTTATCGATTTACATTTGAGACCTTGTCGCTGAAGAAAATAGTTGGATCGTCTTCAAAATTGGTCAGACTATTCAGGAGACATATGAGATCTTAAGTTTTCAAAATGGTGAGTTTTCACTCAAGGGTCTGACCTGGGCGTGGTCCCAAAGTCGGCCATTTTTGGGCAAAATACCAAATTCAGAAAATGATTAAAAACTCCGTGATACAACGTTCAATCTTTTTCATTTCTAGCATGTATATGAGATATCCCAGCCTGAACACGACTGCATTGAAATATTACCCATTAGGCCTGGCGCCCCCTAGTGGGAACAGGAAATGGCCTTCTTTACGAGACAGGCTCCTCCTCCAAGGGAAAAAAATCTATTGACCTCAAACCTGTTTCAGGGGAGCCTCAAGACATGTGTTCAGGTCCCTGATGAAAAATATTGAGGTTTCGTTGAAGCGGAGAGGTCCAAACTGGAAGTGAAAATGACCGTCAACAATTTGTCTCGCCAAAAATTTTGAACAGTCATAACTCGGCAGATATGCAACATATCTGCGCCAAACTTTCCGTGTTTGTTGAGAGTCATACCCTGAAGGTTCTTGTAGGGGTCATTTGCATCAACTCTACAGTGCCAACTAGTGGCGACAGAAAGAAGTTTTAAAAAAGGCCTTTCCTATTGGGTTTTTTCAACATAGAGCAAGGAAATTTGGGGAGTAGATACCTTATGCAAAACTGCTCCAAAAAGTCTCTTGCACCCATATTCCAAATCCAACAGGAAATCGGGTATTTTGGGTCGAATGTGAAATTTTCATGGGTTCACAGTAAGAGTTTACATTTGGAGGCTTGAATATGCATAAAAACTCACCAAAATTTGCACATACATGCGGCTTTGGATAACGTTCGATAATCTTGCAACGTTACGAAACAATTTAACAAAATGGCTCAGTGGCGCCCCCTTGAAATTTTCAAAAAGGCCTCTCCATTTAGGTTTTTCTAACATAGAGTGATGAAATTTGGAGAGTCAAAACTTTGTGCAAAACTGCTCCAAAAAGTCTCTTGCACACACATTCCAAATCCTACAGGAAATCGGGTATTTTGGATTGAATGTGAACTTTTTATCGATTTACAGTGTGCACATTTTACACCTTGGCACCTAGGGAATTAGTTTGATCATTCTCAAAATTGGTGAGACTGTTCATGAGGCATATGAAATCTTAAGTTATAAAAATGGTGTGTTTTCATTCACGGGCCTGACCTGGGCGGGGCGCCAAATTCTTCCATTTTTTCGCCAAAACACCGAATTCGGAAAATGACTGATAACTCCCTCATACAACGTTCAATCTATTTTAAATCTGGCATGTGTGTGAGGTATACCAGCCTGAGCAGGACTGGATTGAAAATTTACCATTTGTGCCTGGCGCCTCCTAGTGGGAACAGGAAATGCCCTTTTTTACGGGACACACTCCTCCTCTAAAGGGAAAAAATCAATCTACTTCAAACCTGCATAAGGGAAACCTTAAGACCTGTCTTCAGGTGCCTGATGAAAAATATTGAAGTTTCGTTGAAGCGGAGGGGTCCAAACAGGAAAGTGAAAATGACTGTCAACAATTTTTCTCTCCAAAAACTTTGAACAGTCATAACTCGGCAGATATACAAGATATCTGCGCCAAACTTCCCGTGCTTGTTGAGAGTCATACCCTGAAGGGCCTTGTAGGGGTCATTTGCATCAACCCTACAGCGCCAACTAGTGGCGATATAAAGTCACTCGTTTTTCCAAAACATGTCCAGTTCTTTTCATGTTGGTCATTGTAGTTTCAAGACCTATTAAAATACTTTTTTACGGCCCATGTCCACGTGTCTCTGTCTGTTGCCGTGACGACCCTTTGTTCGCCATTTAAAGGAAATATTTTTTTTCAGAGACTCAGGGAGCTTATAGAGCCACAATAGTTGGCACACTTGGTCGAATTGGCCCAGTTAGAAGATTAATTTTGGTTTTGAATAAGGGCTTGGCTGCACAGCTCAGTAGTGGCTCCTTTTTTGTAGTACTCTCTCCAATAGGGGTTTTTATCTCTTGGGTGTGGGAATGTAAATAGGCGACTTTCGAGCATGTTAGGTTCTAATGAGATGATTAGAGAGGAGGATCTGCCACCACCCTGACCTGCACACAGTCCGAGTTGCGTGACGTCCGAGTTGCGCTAGATTGCGAGGGCCCGTTCAGTCCTGCTTGCAGGCCTAGTTATTATTATTATTCTTCTTTTTTCAGGGCAAATGAAAATGGCCAATTTGGAGGCCTGAACATGCACGAAAAGTCACCAAAATTTGCACATACGTGCGGCTTTGCGTAAAATTCGATAATCTTGTGTCGTTTTGAAAAAATGTCAAAAAATGGCTCAGTGGCGCCCCCTTGACCCTTAAAATTTTCAAAAAGGCCTCTCCTCTCAGGTTTTCAACGTAGAGCAATGAAATTTGGGGAGTAGATACCTTATGCCTAACTGTTCAAAAAAGCCTCTTGCACCCATATTCCAAATCCAACAGGAAATCGGATATTTTGGATCAAATGTGAAATTTTTATCGGTTCACAGTTGGAGTTTACATTTGGAGGCCTGAACATGCACGAAAACTCACCAAAATTTGCACATACATGTAACTTTGCGTAAATTTTGATAATCTACAAAAAAAATTAACAAAATGGCTCAGTGGCGCCCCCTTGAAATTTTCAAAAAGGCCTTTCCTATTAGGTTTTTTCAACGTAGAACAATGAAATTTGGCGAGTCGATACATTGTGCAAAACTGCTCCAAAAAGTCTCTTGCACCCATATTCCAAACCCAACAGGAAGCCGGAAATTTTGGATCAAATGTGAAATTTTATCGATTTACATTTGAGACCTTGTCGCTGAAGAAAATAGTTGGATCGTCTTCAAAATTGGTCAGACTATTCAGGAGACATATGAGATCTTAAGTTTTCAAAATGGTGAGTTTTCACTCAAGGGTCTGACCTGGGCGTGGTCCCAAAGTCGGCCATTTTTGGGCAAAATACCAAATTCAGAAAATGATTAAAAACTCTGTGATACAACGTTCAATCTTTTTCATTTCTAGCATGTATATGAGATATCCCAGCCTGAACACGACTGCATTGAAATATTACCCATTAGGCCTGGCGCCCCCTAGTGGGAACAGGAAATGGCCTTCTTTACGAGACAGGCTCCTCCTCCAAGGGAAAAAAATCTATTGACCTCAAACCTGTTTCAGGGGAGCCTCAAGACATGTGTTCAGGTCCCTGATGAAAAATATTGAGGTTTCGTTGAAGCGGAGAGGTCCAAACTGGAAGTGAAAATGACCGTCAACAATTTGTCTCGCCAAAAATTTTGAACAGTCATAACTCGGCAGATATGCAACATATCTGCGCCAAACTTTCCGTGTTTGTTGAGAGTCATACCCTGAAGGGTCTTGTAGGGGTCATTTGCATCAACTCTACAGTGCCAACTAGTGGCGACAGAAAGAAGTTTTAAAAAAGGCCTTTCCTATTGGGTTTTTTCAACATAGAGCAAGGAAATTTGGGGAGTAGATACCTTATGCAAAACTGCTCCAAAAAGTCTCTTGCACCCATATTCCAAATCCAACAGGAAATCGGGTATTTTGGATCGAATGTGAAATTTTCATGGGTTCACAGTAAGAGTTTACATTTGGAGGCTTGAATATGCATAAAAACTCACCAAAATTTGCACATACATGCGGCTTTGGATAACGTTCGATAATCTTGCAACGTTACGAAACAATTTAACAAAATGGCTCAGTGGCGCCCCCTTGAAATTTTCAAAAAGGCCTCTCCATTTAGGTTTTTCTAACATAGAGTGATGAAATTTGGAGAGTCAAAACTTTGTGCAAAACTGCTCCAAAAAGTCTCTTGCACACACATTCCAAATCCTACAGGAAATCGGGTATTTTGGATTGAATGTGAACTTTTTATCGATTTACAGTGTGCACATTTTACACCTTGGCACCTAGGGAATTAGTTTGATCATTCTCAAAATTGGTGAGACTGTTCATGAGGCATATGAAATCTTGAGTTATAAAAATGGTGTGTTTTCATTCACGGGCCTGACCTGGGCGGGGCGCCAAATTCTTCCATTTTTTCGCCAAAACACCGAATTCGGAAAATGACTGATAACTCCCTCATACAACCTTCAATCTATTTTAAATCTGGCATGTGTGTGAGGTATACCAGCCTGAGCAGGACTGGATTGAAAATTTACCATTTGTGCCTGGCGCCTCCTAGTGGGAACAGGAAATGCCCTTTTTTACGGGACACACTCCTCCTCTAAAGGGAAAAAATCAATCTACCTCAAACCTGTATAAGGGAAACCTTAAGACCTGTCTTCAGGTGCCTGATGAAAAATATTGAAGTTTCGTTGAAGCGGAGGGGTCCAAACAGGAAAGTGAAAATGACTGTCAACAATTTTTCTCTCCAAAAACTTTGAACAGTCATAACTCGGCAGATATACAAGATATCTGCGCCAAACTTCCCGTGCTTGTTGAGAGTCATACCCTGAAGGGCCTTGTAGGGGTCATTTGCATCAACCCTACAGCGCCAACTAGTGGCGATAGAAAGTCACTCGTTTTTCCAAAACATGTCCAGTTCTTTTCATGTTGGTCATTGTAGTTTCAAGACCTATTAAAATACTTTTTTACGGCCCATGTCCACGTGTCTCTGTCTGTTGCCGTGACGACCCTTTGTTCGCCATTTAAAGGAAATATTTTTTTTCAGAGACTCAGGGAGCTTATAGAGCCACAATAGTTGGCACACTTGGTCGAATTGGCCCAGTTAGAAGATTAATTTTGGTTTTGAATAAGGGCTTGGCTGCACAGCTCAGTAGTGGCTCCTTTTTTGTAGTACTCTCTCCAATAGGGGTTTTTATCTCTTGGGTGTGGGAATGTAAATAGGCGACTTTCGAGCATGTTAGGTTCTAATGGGATGATTAGAGAGGAGGATCTGCCACCACCCTGACCTGCACACAGTCCGAGTTGCGTGACGTCCGAGTTGCGCTAGATTGCGAGGGCCCGTTCAGTCCTGCTTGCAGGCCTAGTTTATTTTTTGATTGAAAATTTTACAAATTTTATTAAAACGAAAACATTAAGAGGGGTTTTAATATAAAATTTCTCTAACTTTTACTAACATTTTTCTATTAAGAACTACAAGTCTTTCTATCCATGGATCGCTTTAACAGAATGTTAATAATGTTAATGCCATCTTGTTGATTTATTGTTATAATAAAAAAATAGTCCTTATGTACCTTATGTTGAATGTATATATCCATCTTGTGTCTTATCTTTCCATTCCAACAATAATTTACAGAAAAATATGGCATATTTTATAGATGGTTTGAATTGCGATTAATTGCGATTAATTACGATTAATTAATTTTTAAGCTGTAATTAACTCGATTAAAAATTTTAATCGTTTGACAGCCCTATAATATATATAATGCATGTTTTTCAAGTTTGAGATTTAGGGGGTATAATGGGTACCTAAAGGGTTAATTCTGACTTGGGCGGAGATTTGGGTTTTGTCGCCAGCATAGGAACGGAACCCGTTTGTAACCTGGGGACTACCTGTACCATTGATGGCGCTAGACGTAGACGTCCAATCCATTTTGACTGGTTCGTTGCTTTGCCCTCTCATCGTCAAAATTGGATGTCTAGCGCCGTCAATGGGAGCCAATGAGATAATACATTTGTTAGTGTTATTACAATGTCATAACAATGTGATTACTAAGGAACATTAATTAATTCGCCCACTCGAAGTCTAAATGGGATGTCTAGTGCCGTCAGTGGCAGCCTAATGAGATGACACATTTTTTTTGTGTTATTAACTATGTCATAACAATGTAATTACTAAGGAATGTTTTCAAGCATTTCCTCAGAAACTTAACGTTTTAGTATTGTGTATGTGGATTATTTAAATTAAAAGGGAGAAATTTAATTACAATGTTATTACTATGTCATAACAATTTAATTACTAAGGAGTATTTTCAAGCATTTCCTCAGAAACTTCACGTGTTAGTATTGTGTATGTGGATTATCTAAATTAAAAGGGAGGGATGTAAAACTTCCCCCAATTCTGGAATGACCCATAAATGTGAAAAGTCAGTGTTATTTAATCATGGGACATATGTTAAAATTTGTTTGTAAATGTAGGTCAGTGCTTCTGATTCAACACTAATTAAACTTATCTGGTGTGTTTACAGCTGACCTGCTCTTAGGAACTGCCGACGAGTACCGCTTTCTCAGTGGCGGGTCCATAACTGTTCCCGGTCAGAGCGATTCAGAGAACTTCACCCAGACTATGGACTCCATGGCCATAATGGGTTTCACCACAGATGAGTGCACGTGTAAGTGGATGAATGCAAGTCGTTTATATGCATGCTTGGATTGAACCCCCTTGAATATTTGAGTCATCTTTTCAGCCATGCTGAAGGTGATATCCGCCGTGCTCCAGTTCGGAAACATTTCTTTCACAAAAGAGAAGAACCACGATCAAGCGTCCATGCCTGACAACACTGCGGCTCAGAAACTATGCCACCTGCTGGGCATGAACGTGCTTGAGTTCACGAGAGCCATCCTCACTCCAAGGATTAAAGTGGGCAGGGAGTATGTGCAGAAGGCCCAAACTAAGGAACAGGTAAAAAAAATAAAATACAAAAGCTGTGGCTCTTTTTGTCTTTCTGCTGCAAATTTGAATTAGTTTATCACTACTAGACGTCTAATCCATTTGGGCTGGCAGCTGGCTGGCACTTCCAATGGATTGGCGTCTATTGCCGTAAATGACAGGCAATGAGTTATTGGTTAATGGTTGACGCACTATATGAGTTAATTTTGTTGATCAACTATTAATTAGAGTTGTCTGATATTATCGGCCGAGAAAGGATTTTAAAATGATATCGGACCATATCGACATTGGATTTTCATTTTCAGTTTTGGGCCATTATGCATGTTTCCTTCAACTGAATGTAGAAACCTTCGGCCTTCGGCCTGGGTACAAGGGCTGGTCACAGCTTAGCACAGCAGTTATGCTGACTAACCTTTCGATGTCTCCCAACTAAGATACTTGGGATTTGTTTTGTGAGCAGATAATTTGCATTCATGATGCAAAGATTATATGAACAATAAATAATTGAAAAATAAGGAATTATAAACTCATGAATTAGCCGTAATATGTTAAATCCACGACCGCACATATCGGTATCGGTTTGATATCGGTATTGGATTTTTGGAGTTGGACAATATCGGGATATACAGTGCCTTGCAAAAGTATTCGGCCCCCTTGAACCTTGCAACCTTTCGCCACATTTCAGGCTTCAAACATAAAGATATAAAATTTGAATTTTTTGTCAAGAATCAACAACAAGTGGGACACAATCGTGAAGTGGAACAAAATTTATTGGATAATTTAAACTTATTTAAAAAAATAAAAAACTGAAAAGTGGGGCGTGCAATATTCTTCGGCCCCCTTGCGTTAATACTTTGTAGCGCCACCTTTTGCTCCAATTACAGCTGCAAGTCGCTTGGGGTATGTTTCTATCAGTTTTGCACATCGAGAGACTGACATTCTTGCCCATTCTTCCTTGCAAAACAGCTCGAGCTCAGTGAGGTTGGATGGAGAGTGTTTGTGAACAGCAGTCTTCAGCTCTTTCCACAGATTCTCGATTGGATTCAGGTCTGGACTTTGACTTGGCCATTCTAACACCTGGATACGTTTATTTTTTAACCATTCCATTGTAGATTTGGCTTTATGTTTTGGATCATTGTCCTGTTGGAAGATAAATCTCCGTCCCAGTCTCAGGTCTTGTGCAGATACCAACAGGTTTTCTTCCAGAATGTTCCTGCATTTGGCTGCATCCATCTTCCCGTCAATTTTAACCATCTTCCCTGTCCCTGCTGAAGAAAAGCAGGCCCAAACCATGATGCTGCCACCACCATGTTTGACAGTGGGGATGGTGTGTTCAGGGTGATGAGCTGTGTTGCTTTTACGCCAAACATATCAATTTGCATTGTGGCCAAAAAGTTCAATTTTGGTTTCATCTGACCAGAGCACCTTCTTCCACATGTTTGGTGTGTCTCCCAGGTGGCTTGTGGCAAACTTTAAACGAGACTTTTTATGGATATCTTTGAGAAATGGCTTTCTTCTTGCCACTCTTCCATAAAGGCCAGATTTGTGCAGTGTACGACTGATTGTTGTCCTATGGACAGACTCTCCCACTTCAGCTGTAGATCTCTGCAGTTCATCCAGAGTGATCATGGGCCTCTTGGCTGCATCTCTGATCAGTTTTCTCCTTGTTTGAGAAGAAAGTTTGGAAGGACGGCCGGGTCTTGGTAGATTTGCAGTGGTCTGATGCTCCTTCCATTTCAATATGATGGCTTGCACAGTGCTCCTTGAGATGTTTAAAGCTTGGGAAATCTTTTTGTATCCAAATCCGGCTTTAAACTTCTCCACAACAGTATCTCGGACCTGCCTGGTGTGTTCCTTGGTTTTCATAATGCTCTCTGCACTTTAAACAGAACCCTGAGACTATCACAGAGCAGGTGCATTTATACGGAGACTTGATTACACACATTTGGATTCTATTTATCACCATCAGTCATTTAGGACAACATTGGATCATTCAGAGATCCTCACTGAACTTCTGGAGTGAGTTTGCTGCACTGAAAGTAAAGGGGCTGAATAATATTGCACGCCCCACTTTTCAGTTTTTTATTTGTTAAAAAAGTTGAAATTATCCAATAAATGTTGTTCCACTTCACGATTGTGTCCCACTTGTTGTTGATTCTTGACAAAAAAATTAAATTTCATATCTTTATGTTTGAAGCCTGAAATGTGGCGAAAGGTTGCAAGATTCAAGGGGGCCGAATACTTTTGCAAGGCACTGTAGGTTAAAAAGTCATTATTGGACAACTCTACTATTTTTCAATCAAATGTCGCGGAAATGGGCACAATGACAGCCAATCAATCAACCTTTTTTTTGTTTTTTAACATTAAAATAATTGTTAATCACTACTTTCATGACGATATGATAGGATATTGATTGTTTGGGCAATGATTCAATTATTTGACGGTATCACAAAGTCTGCCATGATTCAATTTTGAATGAATTTGAATCGATTTAATATGACTTTATTTACAAATTTAAACCTTTCATGCATGAAATATGATTTTTAAAATTGTTTTATCTGTTTGTTGAATCACCCTTCCCAATCAAAATGGATTGCACGTCTAGCACTATCAATGGCAGCCATTGAGAAATGAGTGCCTTGTAAGGGTAAAAAGAAAAGGAAAAAAAACATAAATCATGCATGAAACGGTTAATGTAAATCAAAAGGGTTCATTTAAAAGCCTTGAATAGAAGCCCATATATTTTAAGTTATCCTCGCCTCACATGGAGTCATTTTTTGGGTTAAGTTGTCTTTATTCCTGTCATTTTCCCAAGAAGTCAAATGCTTAAGCCATTTAAGCGTTTTAGTCTTGACTCTAATGAACAATACAGTTTATTTTATATTTACGGTACTTGTGTTGTTAAACAGGATTTATTTGCTCAGATAAATGGTGCAGATTTTGCTTCCATTCCACATTTCATATTAAGATCAGCACCTTACATGACTTTTAAAATTAGCATGATTATTCGTGACCTTTTATGCATTCAGGAAAATGTCAACATTGCCCTAATCCCATTTCATGTAAATCAACTCGTTCACGCCTCTCTCCCCGTAGGCTGACTTCGCCGTGGAAGCTCTGGCCAAGGCCACATATGAGCGGCTTTTCAGGTGGCTGGTGCACAGAATCAACAGAGCTTTGGACCGCAGACAGAGACAGGGAGCCTCCTTTATTGGTATCCTGGATATTGCTGGTTTTGAGATCTTCCTGGTGAGTTTATATGAAGATGTGTGGTGCTAAATTCACAGAAAATGTGTTTTAACACATTGTTAATCATCTCTGCAGCTCAACTCCTTCGAGCAGCTGTGCATCAACTACACCAACGAGAAGCTGCAGCAGCTCTTCAACCACACTATGTTCATCCTGGAGCAGGAAGAGTACCAACGCGAAGGCATCGAGTGGAATTTCATCGACTTTGGACTTGACTTGCAGCCGTGTATTGATCTTATTGAAAGGCCGGTATGTACATCTTATAGCAAAAAATGCTATCCTTAGCATTCGCTCAGTACTGTATTTTTCGGGCTAAAAGTCGCAATTTCTGTCATAATCTGGCCAGAGTGCGACTTATATTTAGGAGGGATTTAAATGGGAAATTATTAGGGGAATGTCCCGATCATGAAGACATGTTTTTTCAATATTGTAGCGCTTACAGAAATACAGTAGGGCAAATAAGTATTAAGTCAACCACTAATTGTGCAAGTTCTCCCACTTGAAAATATTAGAGAGGCCTGTAATTGTCAACATGGGTAAACCTCAACCATGAGAGACAGAATGTGAAAAAAAAAAAAAAAAACAGAAAATCCCATTGTTTGATTTATAAAGAATTTATTTCCAAATTACAGTGGAAAATAAGTATTTGGTCACTTACAAGCAAGCAAGATTTCTGCCTGTCAAAGAGGTCTAACTTCTTCTGACAAGGTCTAACGAGACTCCACTCGTTACCTGTATTAATGGCACCTGTTTCAACTCATTATTGGTATAAAAGACACCTATCCACAACCTCAGTCAGTCACAAACTCCACAATGGCCAAGACCCAAGATCTGTCGAAGGACACCAGAGAAAAAATTGTAGATCTGCACCAGGCAAAACGCTTGGTGTAAAAAAATCAACTGTGGGAGCAATTATTAGAAAATAGAAGACATACGACAGCCCCAAAACATCACTGCTCTACCGGAGATCTGCATGGAGGAATGGGCCAAAATACCAGCAACAGTGTGTGAAAAGCTTGTGAAGTTACAGAAAATGTTTCTCTATTATTGCCAACAAAGGGTACATAACAAAGTATTGAGAACTTTTGGTATTGACCAAATACTTATTTTCCACCATGATTTGCAAATAAATTATTTAAAAATCAAACAATGTGATTTTCTGGGTTTTTTTTTCCACATTCTGTCTCTCATGGTTGAGGTTTAACCATGTTGACAATTACAGGCCTCTCTAATATTTTCAAGTGGGAGAACTTGCACAATTAGTGGTTGACTAAATACTTATTTGTCCCACTGTATAAGGGACAATATGCACTATAATCAGGGGTGCACATAATTTTTTTGCCCAGGTTCTCAGAGGAGGACCTGGAGATGTGACTTGGTCCTCATTGAGCTTGAGAGCCGACCCGCCTGATGCGATAAAATTATGACAAGCTTTACTTAGAGCCAATTACCTTTAATTAATTATATTAACAATTAATGCCTGATTAACATCAACTGGCACAAGAAAATTGCCATTACTTCGAAGTGAAATGTAAAGAAATAAACAAAATAAAGGGCATTATGCGGCTCCCACATTAACTCCAAGCCTTTGTATGTCAGGGAATGCGCGGGAAGGCAGGTTGTGTGGACCCAAAAGCAGTGAAACAAAAAATGCAAGGCAGGAGGCAGTGAACTCAAAAAAACGTTTTAATAATAACTAACAAAAATCACAAAGTTCAAACAAAAGGACTATGGATCAACAAAACTTACGTAAACGGATGGACAGGTACGCGAGGGCTTGGACGGGTCTTGACTTTGGCAAGGACAGACATAGACAATGACGCAACAAGGAGTGACAAGAAACTGGGTCATTATATACGCAGACAAGTGGTAACGAGACGAGGAACAGCTGGGTAACACAGGTGGATGCAGATTGCAGGATACACTGGGAAAACACACACAGGTGAGAGCAATGGGTAATCACAGGGACAAGTCACACTAGGAGAAACCAACACAAAACCTAACATTGTAAAAGTGGGATGCCCTCCTCCTCATAAGAGCTCATTGAACGTACATGTTTAGCTTTGTGAAATGCGAGCAAAAACACGTTAGTCAGTGCGCATGCGGACCACTTATGTGCACCCCTGACTATAATAATACAAGCAGAAGCACAAGCTTACAATGATGACAAATAATGGCTTGTTATTACCTCAAATGTCGTGCACAATCAGTGTCATAACAAAACTGAAACCACATCACATAACAGCAAACTCAAAACTAGCATAACTAGCAAGCAATGAAACAACTGAAACAGTAAATGAAGAAATAATTAGCACAGAGTGCAAACATTATTTACATCCCGAGCGCCACAATGCATGCTTGGAGGCATGAGACTGTTCTTATTGGTCTGTTTTGCCCGCAAAGGTTGATGGGTAATTGGTTAGCGCAGAGTGTCCTTGTTCATTGATGACCTGCATCCGTGCTGCATTCAGTATAGTGAGTTGTTTCTTGGAGTTGTGTGATACATTAGACACAAGAACAGCATGTAGAAGTTGATGTCAAAACGTCATGCTTAGAACTGGCAAAATTAAACCATTCCTCGAATCGAGAAAATGCCTCGATCAATTTTTAAAATAGTTACTCGTTTCAGCTCTACTCAAAATGGAATCTCTGTCCTTGGGATTGAATATTAAATACATTTCCTCATAGTCTGAAAAATAGTACAGTAATATGTTGGCAATGTGGCTTATCTTGGCTAGGCCCACCCTCCCGGTGTTCTGGCCCTGTTGGACGAAGAGTGCTGGTTCCCTCGAGCTACAGACCAGTCATTTGTGGAAAAGCTTACCAGTCAGCAAGGAAACCATCCCAAATTCTTCAAATCCAAGCAGCCGCGTGGCGAGGCTGACTTCTCAATCATTCACTATGCCGGCAAGGTAACCATCAATTTCAAAAATGTAGAAAACTGTGCTGGGTACAGAAGGATCTTATTTTTTTTCTTGATTCCGCACTGTCAGGTTGACTACAAAGCCAATGATTGGTTGGTGAAGAACATGGACCCCCTTAACGACAATGTGGCGTCTCTTCTCCATCAGTCATCTGATCATTTTGTTTCCGAGCTCTGGAAGGAAGGTGAGACTGATTCTCTCATTTTTCCTGCATAAACGATAACTTGTCAAGATTTTTCCTCAAAGACTTCGATCAAATATACGCAATAAAGTCCAGCTAACTTTATATTTTCTTTTTATCATGCATCATGCTTTCATCCGTCTTTCCTTCACTCAATCTTTCCTGATTCTTCTTTATTCACTCCTGGCTCGGAATCCTTTTTCCCCTCTTTGCTCCCCCGCATCCGTCCTCAGATATTCAAACTCTACCTCGCGCCTACTTCTTTGACAACTATACCACACTACAGGCAAATGGCTCCGACAGTAGGTTCCTCTGCACCACTGTGTGTGCCTCAATGCATGAATCCTTCCCTCTACTCGTAATGTGTTTGTCTTTGTCTTTTTGTTGTGTCAATACAGTGAACCTTGACGTTCTCAACTCATCAGTGGAAAAAAATTGGATTTAAAATCTATTCCTTTTAAAAAAAATATATGGGATATAGCCGGGGTTCGCTGTATTTTTTATGTTTTTGTATCAATATTGCTTTCAGTAGACGTAGACTGAGTAGATTTCACATTGTTAATGTCGCGACTCACCTCTAGCATCGTAGTGATTTGAGAAGAAAAGTAGCAGCATGTAGATACAAAGGCAACATTCAGGATCAGGAGACAAATCCAAACCAAATGCACCAATTTGATCCTGAATGAACTCTTTATATGCAAAATATTGTTTTACAAACATCTAATTAGTGACACAAAAAGTATGTAAAACAATATTTTTGTGTTAAAAAACATGACTTTTTGTTCATATCATCCGATCTCGAATATTTTTGTCTTCTTAAACTTGATTCTTTTAATATATTTTAACTGTTTTCTGTACTTTGAGCGTAAGTGTCGTTCAACTTTTTTTTTTTTTTTTTTACATGAATTGAATGTTGTCATTCATTTCCACCATGTTTGATTGAGGAAATACACGCACAGCTGATCACCGAAATCTACATTAAACATTTTCACAATCAACTATCATTATAAATCACCCAGCAAGTGTTGTTTTTGGCAGCCCTTTTAATTTTCGTTTTATTCTTTTGGACGAAAATACTTACTAGTCATATTTTAGCCATTTCAAAGTGTGTTAGTCTTCGTCTAGTTTTAGCCAACACTCAAAATGTTTTCGTCTGTAAAATTCAAAAGTTTTATTGAAAAAATAAATAAAGGTTTCCAACAATTTCGAATAAACATAGACAGACGAGCACATATTGTAGCATCTACAATATACAATAAGCCAACTTTGTGACGATAATACTGTACTATATGTACAGTAAAAAAAAAAAAGTTGTCTGAACATTTAAGAGGATGCTCGCCACGCTAAAGTTGATGCTAACGCAACCTGTTACATTGAGTGTGTGGTAATCACTCAGTACAGACCTTTAAAGGCTAAAGCAGCATTGCATATTTCCTCTTGCCAAGCATTTTCGTCTCGTTGTCGTCTTGTTGTCGTCTAGTCAGGCGAAAATTGGCATCCGTTGTAGGGCTGCAGCTATCGAATATTTTAGTAATCGAGTAATCGACTGAAAATCCTATGGATTAATCGAGTAATCGGATAAAACATATATTTTTAGGTAAAGAGCAATTATAAATATACATGACAAAACAATACATTTCTTCTAATATTGAACCATTTTCAGTCAATCAATGTCTTGAAAACAGCCAACAATTGCCTCTCAGATGTGACTAGAATAAAAAGACCAATTCACTGCTTTCACTCCAAAAACTTTTAGATCTTATAAAAAAAAATATATTTCTTACCTAAAAATGCCATTACGCTTGATAACACACATCACTTAAAAGTTAGGTGTTTTTCCCACGCGTTTCAATTGAATTTCCATTTGTGTCAAGCTATTTTTAAGTTCTAGTTAAGTTTTAAGTTAGTCTAAACTGTAGGTCCTGATAGGATTTAGAGTTTTTGCAGTGTTCAAAATAAATGTATTGTAACATATCATGTTATAATATGGCAGGGATATTTGCATGCGTTCCTGAATGCACCGTGTGACGAGCGGGGGTGAGGGAGGTGCGAGAGCGAGCGACGTGCCTTCCTGTTGTTGTGGTTCTGGCGGGTGCGTGTGTGTCGGCTTTGGCAGACAGCAGTCGTGGGTTGGTTGTTCCACAAGTTCCCAAAAAAGAAATAATTGCAACCTAACGAAGCGGGTGACTCTTTGTCAGGGTTACAGTATGATACCTGCTGTATTGGAGCACATTAGGGACCAGTGCTACTTGGTGTTTTATCCAGCAATGAGTACTGAGCTAAAATTGACAGCTTTATCATATTTTCATTTTACACCCTCATCACTCTACAGCGCTATGTTTTCACAGATTAAATAAAGCCTGGATGTAAGACACGTTAGTCATGCATCGACAGTGGTCATAATTAATATAAACCTAGCCCTACGCAGGGCTAACGTTACGTGAGCGAGTGAGAGTAACGTTAATCGTACTTATTAGCGCTGAGAAGTGTACTGCTTTACCAACACCGCTGACTCTGTCATTTCGCATCTAGTTCAACATACATGTGATATATGAGACGCATCAGATGCTCTCTGCTACCACCATAGCATCATGTGGGCTAGTTTTTAGCAACATCGGCGTACTAGTTTGTAGCGGCTGTCGGCTGCAGAAAGGTTTTAATATTTTTTTATTGCTTCTTCCTCTACGCACGTGAGATCAGCGCGTTGTCCCGCATTAAAAGTAGTCCGGGCAAAACGTGATGCTTAGAGCTGTCAAAATTAAACGATTCCTCGAGGTGAATAAAATTACTCGGATCAGTTTTTAAACTCGAGTTACTCGAGTTGCTCGAGTATTTGTTTCAGCTCTCATCCGTTTCATTATGTTCTAGTCTCCCAAGCTACGTTTTTAACTCGCCATTGTCTCTAAAAACTTGTTCATCGGCGAAATATTTATCGTTATTGTTGACGAAACAACACTACACCCAGCCCTAGAGATCGTAGATGGAAAACATTTATAGATCGATCTCAATGATTAGCTGTGTCATATTTAGTCAACAATATACAGTCAGATTTTAAGAGTCAAATGTTGATGGTTTTCAGGTGGTTTATTGCATCCAGAGGAGGTAAACTGCAAAACTAAACAAAATAATACATTTCATATTTCGAGCGCCTGCTAGCTTAACGCTAATTTACAATGCCAGATGCCATGCTTTAAAAATTTCCATTAAAAAAAAAAAAAAAACATTCAAATTAAATAAAAATCTGAACGATTTGAGATCAGATCATATGAAAAAAGAACGTGATCATTTTTATTGGCCAGATCGCCCAGCCATTGTACTATGTCATATTTAAAAAATATATTAACTGTTCTCTACTGCTAACTTTCCGTCCAGTGGACCGTATCATAAGTCTGGACCAAGTGTCATCATCTTCCGAGAGCAGCGGACCAGTCACATTTGGCGCAGCTGGACTAAAGACGAAGAAGGGAATGTTCAGGACGGTGGGTCAGCTTTACAAAGAGTCTCTCGGCAAGCTGATGGCCACATTGAGGAACACCAACCCCAACTTCCTGCGCTGCATTATTCCAAACCATGAGAAGAGAGTGAGACACTTCAAATAATGATTCCTCTTTAACAGCAACAGACAATAAAAACTGTTGTTTTGTTCTTTTTAGGCTGGCAAGCTAGCACCGCACTTAGTTTTGGACCAACTGAGGTGCAACGGCGTCCTCGAAGGGATCCGTATCTGCCGACAAGGCTTCCCTAATCGCATCCCCTTCCAGGAGTTCAGACAGAGGTTAGCGCGGGTCGTATTAGTTGTGTTTCTATTTGTATGTCGTGAACTTCACTCTCACGCCTGCCTGGCCGAGCACTGACTCAAATGTGTCTTGTAGATATGAGATTCTGACTCCCAATGCTATTCCTCGCACCTTCATGGATGGAAAACAGGCATCAGAACTCATGGTGAGTCCTTGTTCAGAAGTAGAATTTCATGGAATCTGAGAAAACGGGGTTGGTTATCACAATTTTTAGTGTTGATTTTTTTGCCATCAACCCTGTTGTCTTAGAATAGTCACACATTTATTGCTGGGAAGCTTAATGTCTTGAAGGTGGATTTGACATTCTTTTCCTTTTTCTAACAATTTTTTAAAAACAATTCTCATACAATAACACCCTAGCAATTACCACATTATTATAAAGGATACTTTTGTTTGGTGGTCTGCATATACTTTGACCTGGGAATTTTGTTTTAATTTCTTCAATGTCTTATAGCCTAACATAGCTCAAGCTTATGGGTGATTCTAATGAAAAGCTTACATTACGGTAATTAATGACAAAAACTATCTTAAAATTAGCAGAAAGCTATGATGTCTCAGTATTTTTTTCATCACCAGTTTGAGCCTTATTTACAGTAAAATATTTAATTGATTAATTTCTAAAACGTAATATTACACGTGATGGTAATTATCACCTATGGTGGGGATGTAGGCATATAGAAAAACATAAACTTGACTATTAACAATATAAAAAAAAATTTAAAAAAATCTTCAAGTCTTGCCTTCATTGTGGTGCTTTTGAGTCAGAATAACTTCGTTTATAAAAAAAAGAAATGCTGATTTTGATGGAACCATGAACACGCTGCAACTGTAATGAAAGCTGCATGCTTGGTGACCAGATATTCCTTAAATATTTTTCTATAGAAAGAATAAACCATTTTATCTTATCATAGTCTGCTAAATTATATAATTTTAAACTTTTTTTTTTTTTTTTTTTTAACTTGAATATTTATGATGCTATTTCTGAAGTGACGATTCTAAAATCAGTTTAAAAAAACATACAAAATATAATTTTGGTAACAAATCGTGGACTGGGCCACATTATAGGCATAACAGTCTTTCAATTAACTATTTCAGGTTTTCGTGACTATCCCTAAAATCAGGGATATAGTTAGCTCCATAAGGTTACCTGCATGAAAATCGCACAAATAAGATTTTGCTATATTGTTGCCCCCCCCTTTTTTTGCCAAATCCTTAATGCAGCTTAGATCTTTTTGGCCCTAGTTCCAGCACTCCAGCAGATATTTTAACACATAATATTTCAGTTCCATTTTACATTGCTGTTTGACTCTCCCCTTCCCCAATCATGCCCTCTTTATGCCCGCAAATCGGGCTCCCTAGAGGCCCAGGCCTGGGTGCCACTGCACCCCCAACTGCCCCCTAAGCACCACTGTGTAGCTCGAAAAGTTGTCAAAATTTCCATGGGAGCACAGTCACTTCTCAATATCATTATTATCCCCACTATCATCGTCATTGCCCCCACCATCACCATTGCCCCCATATTAATTTGGGATTTCCTGATTGCGCCATTTTTCAGAGGATGGGAATAGAGTGAAAATGAGCGAGTTTTTAAATTTAAATTTTTTTTTTACAATGGGGCAAATAAGCATTTAGTCAACCACTAATTGTGCAAGTTCTCCCACTTGAAAATATTAGAGAGAACTGTAACTGTCAACATGGGTAAACCTCAACCATGAGAGACAGAATGTGGAGGGAAAAAAAATCACATTGTTTGATTTTTAAAGAATTTATTTGCAAATTATGGTGGAAAATAAGCATTTGGTCAATACCAAAAGTTCATCTCAATACTTTTTTATGTACCCTTTGTTAGCTATAACGGAGGCCAAACGTTTTCTGTAACTCTTCACAAGCTTTTCACACACTGTTGCTGGTATTTCGGCCCATTCCTCTATGCAGATCTCCTCTAGAGCAGTGATGTTTTGGGGCTGTCGTTGGACAACATGGACTTCAACTCCCTCCACAGATTTTCTATGGGGTTGAGATCTGGAGACTGGCTAGGCCACTCCAGGACCTTGAAATGGTTCTTACGAAGCCACTTCTTTGTTGCCCTGGCTGTGTGTTTGGGGTCATGTCATGCTGAAAGACCCAGCCACATCTCATCTTCGATGCCCTTGCTGATGGAAGGAGATTTTCCCTCAAAATCTCTCGATACGTGGCCCCATTCATTCTTTCCTTTACACAGATCAGTCGTCCTGGTCCCTTTGCAGAAAAACAGCCCCAAAGCATGATGTTTCCACCCCCATGCTTCACAGTGGGTGTGGTGTTCTTCGGATGCAATTCAGTATTCTTTCTCCTCCAAACACGAGAACCTGTGTTTCTACCAAAAAGTTCTATTTTGGTTTCATCTGACCATAACACATTCTCCCAGTCCTCTTCAGGATCATCCAAATGCTCTCAAGCGAACCGCAGACGGGCCGGGACGTGTACTTTCTTCAGCAGGGGGACACGTCTGGCAGTGCAGGATTTGAGTCCCTGGCGGCGCATTGTGTTACTGATAGTAGGCTTTGTTACTGTGATCCCAGCTCTCTGTAGGTCATTCATTAGGTCCGCCCGTGTGGTTCTGGGATTTTTGCTCACCGTTCTTGTTATCATTTTGACGCCACGGGGTGAGATCTTGCATGGAGCCCCAGATCGAGGGAGATTATCAGTGGTCTTGTATGTCTTCCATTTTCTAATAATTGCTCCCACGGTTGATTTCTTTACACCAAGCGTTTTACCTATTGAAGATTCAGTCTTCCCAGCCTGGTGCAGATCTACAATTTTCTCTCTTGTGTCCTTCGACACCTCTTTGGTCTTGGCCATAGTGGAGTTTGGAGTGTGACTGACTGAGGTTGTGGACAGGTGTCTTTCATACCGATAATGAGATAAAACAGGTGCCATTAATGCAGGTAACAAGTGGAGCCTCGTTAGGCCTCGTTAGAAGAAGTTAGACCTCTTTGACAGCCAGAAATCTTGCTTGTTTGTGACCAAATACTTATTTTCCCCTCTAATTTGGAAATAAATTCTTTAGAAATCAAACAATGTGATTTTCTGTTGTTTTTTTTTTCCACATTCTGTCTCTCATGGTTGTGGTCTACCCGTGTTGACAATTACAGGCCTCTCTAATCCTTTCAAGTAGGAGAACTTGCACAATTGGTGGTTGACTAAATACTAGGGCTGTCAAAATTATCGCGTTAACGGGCGTTAATTAATTTTTTTAATTAATCACGTTAAAATATTTGACGCAATTAACGCACCCGCTGACATATTGCCTCAAACATTACAATGAGGCCGTTTATGGACATTAAGAGTGAAGAGAATGCCACCGGCCGCTTGGGGGCAGCGCCGTTCCATACTCATGTTATGTCTTCTAAACGTGGGAGAATTTGTAGTTGTGAGAGTTTATGCTGTATTCACAATGCAATGCAAATTGCTATTTGTGCTCCACACATATTTCGGTAAGTTTTCTTTCTTTTAGTGGCAATTATGTGTCTCTTTGTTTTATTTTGGGTAAGATATGTACAGGTACAGTGGGGAGAACAAGTATTTGATACACTGCCAATGGGTTTTGGACTTTTGGCAGTGTATCAAATACTTGTTCTCCCCACTGTATATGTTATACAGTAAAGGCGAGTGGACGCAGGCGCGCCGTTTATTGGCATAAGCTTCTCCTTCACAACAAACATAAGTATCGTTTAGTGAAAGCACAACAAAAATAATATTCCTATCTCTCTCAAAAAAAAAATAAAGTTCTCAAAAAGAAAAGTACTTCAGTCTATAGTAATGAGGCCCTATTCTGACACACAGTTAAACAACAATGCTAAATAAACTGGCATTCATATCAATTTAGCTATGCAAAATACACGTAAAACTTTTCACTCTATTTTTATTATTGTTATTTTTATTCTTATTATTATTCTATTAACTCTACTTTTGATTGAAAATTTTACAAATTTTATTAAAACGAAAACATGAAGAGGGGTTTTAATATAAAATTACTATAACTTGTAACTATAACATTTATCGTTTAAGAACTACAAGTCTTTCTGTCCGTGGATCACTTTAACAGAAAGAATGTTAATAATGCCATTTGTGGATTTATTGTTACAATAAACAAATACAGTACTGATGTACAGTATGTTGTATGTATATATCCATCGTGTGTCTTATCTTTCCATTCCAACAATAATTTGCATTAAAATATGGCATATTTTAGAGATGGTTTGAATTGCGATTAATTGCGATTAATTACGATTAATTAATTTTTAAGCTGTAATTAACTCGATTAAAAAATTTTAATCGTTTGACAGCCCTACTAAATACTTATTTGCCCCACTGTATGTTTTATACTCAGCAGTCAGCAATACTCCAGGAGAAAGCGGAAAATGAAGTACGGTAAAAACTTCAGTACTGTAACATGTTTGGAAAAAAATCTCTGTATCGGATAAGGGACTCAGGTGACAAAATCAAGTGACTCTGACTCGGATGCAAACGTTTTAGAGGTGTATATTATCCATTACCCAATGTTGTTTGTGGACCTGGGAAGTAGCCCCCAGGCAAGAAGATCACCCATTACTACGTGTCCTAACTCTGCACTAAAAGACAAGATTTGGGAGCTTGAGCCAAAGGGGTTAGCCTCCAGCATCAGAGCTCCCCCTTGCCAGCCCTATACGAAAAGTTGTATTAAATGTGGCGACGTGTAAGCTTGTTTGATTACTAAAGTTTCATCTATATAGGTATGTAATATAGATTGTAAATGTTGGTTAGTTTTTCTATTAGAGATTTTTAACTCGTAATTTTCTTGCACAGATCAAAGCTTTGGAGCTGGATTCCAATCTGTACCGGGTGGGTCAAAGCAAAGTGTTCTTCAGAGCCGGCGTGCTGGCTCACCTAGAAGAGGAGCGAGACTTAAAGATCACAGATACCATCATACGCTTCCAAAGTGCGGCGAGAGGCTTCCTTGCGCGCAAGTAAGGAAACCAGAGGTGTCAAACCATCCTTATCAGTCACATGGGAAGCGAAGCATCCTTGACAGGAATTTGGCACGTCACTTTCGGAATGCTGGGACTGACATGAAAAATGGGGCACGTTGGTTAATTAAGACCATCGAACTGGAAATATCAGTTCATTCGCATTGCCAGTCGTCTTGAAGAATGTGTGAACAACTTTCTTTCAAGTTGATATTTCTAAGGGAGATTTAAAATGAATCTGTCATTCTAATTGAATGCCACAATATTTTTGCATTGTGTATGTGTTTGAATGTGTTTCAAAAGTGATGGAGAGGTTAATCCATATGCTAATTTCTGAAAGTGTTAATGTGGTATTTTTCTCTGTCAGAGCTTTCATGAAGAAGCAGCAACAGCTGAGTGCTCTGAGAGTGATGCAGAGGAACTGTCATGCTTACCTCATACTCAAAAACTGGCAGTGGTGGCGGCTTTTCACTAAGGTATGACATGCCAATTGCTTTTAATTAATTCACTACTATAGATTTATAACACTGGCTGTGTTTACATCAACAATATTCAGATTAAAATTATGATCGGATACTCTGTTTCATGGACACTAAAAATATTGTTCCGATTAACTCATTCACTCCCAGCCATTTTCACCGGAGCAAGGCCCTTCGCTCCCAGCCGTTTTACTGGATTTTGACTGATTTTGCAAGGCCCACAAAAATTCTGTTCTATTGCTATATAAACATGGAACCCACCAAAAGAAAGATTACCCTCTTATATTTCAAACATAACTTTGACTTATACACAGCTATTTTTTTTTTTTTTTGCTTTAGTCACATCCCAACATCTGAATAATGTTTTCCTTTTACAAAAAAGATAAACAACAAGACAAATAGAGCTTTTGATTTTTTGAGTACTGCGGGCTCTGCTCGCGAGCAGCACGGACTCAAAGGCATCATCCTCTGCACTAGTGGTCCCGGTCGTTCTGCTTGGTCATCCAGCGCCTGGCATCCCGGGCGTCCTACCGGTTGTTCTGCTTGGTCATCCGCCGCCTGATATCCATTCGGTCGTCTTCCGCCGGCGCCCGGCCGTGCGACTTGGCCGTTGGTTGCCGTCGAATCGGGTTGCGGGTCTTACCAAATGCGATACTGCCCTCCAGTGGCCAGTTTTATTCTTTAAAATGGATTTTCAGCTTTGTGCTTTGGAGCTAAATTGAACCACGACCCAGAGATGTCTTTTTTTGGAAAAAAAAAAAGTAAAAGACGTCTTTGGGACACTAAAAAAATTAAAAATAGAACATATTTATACATTTTTGGGAGCAAATGAGTTAATTAGGATTCATGCAGTTTCATGCATCAAACTTTCGGTCGAACCAAATTATTTTGATATGTGCAGATTGATGCTGCTTTCATGTGGTGTCATAATTCTGGTAAATATGGTTAGAAACTAGGTTTTTTTATGTCAGTTTGCAGGGTTTTTTGCATTCTCTTTGTCGGAGATGAATTATTACGTCTAAAAGTTTTGCCCACACAACAAAATGACAGGACAACAAAAGGACATACAGTGGTACTTCTACATATGAAGTTTGTTCCAAGACCTTGTTTGTAAGTCGAAATGGTCGTATGTCGAGCAGGATTTTCCCATAAGAATACATTACAATTCCATTAATTTCTTCCACAGCACAAGAACCTACACTAAATCCTTAAGAAATACTGCTGTTACTATTGCAAATAATAATTACAAAGAGCAAAGGAAAAAAATTATGAATAAAAATCAGAATAACAATAATATAATATTAGTAATAATAATAATAATACCTGTAATAATGTAACGACTCGGGTTCTAATGTGGCAGACTTTTTTTGCTGTACCCGAACGCACCGCAGGGCTGACGTGACAGTGAGCAAGAGAGCGCTATTTTACTTTCTGTTTCTATCCTGGCGTCAACAGTGAACAATAGGCGAGTTGACGTAATAAATAATTAGAAACCTGACGAAGCTGGCGATTTCTTTGGGGATGTTACCACAATAAGAATTGTCCCCTTAACTTATAAAGACTGGCGAAAGGAGGAGGACCGCCGGCCGACCTCGACATTCTACGGCCCTATTGTCGACCCAGTTCATGGATGCACACACCATACTTATATTTTGCTATCATTCACATCTTCATTTCAATGGTAAGCGTCACCTTTTCTTTTTTCTCCACCTGCACTAACCTTTTTGGATCCAGTGTTGATTTCTCTCACAAGAAAATTCAGCCATGCGTCCGTCTTCCGGCAAAACAAAGAATTTGCGGCGCTGTCAAAAATGTCGTATTTCGAGCATGTCGTCGGATGTCAAAAAGATCGTGTGTTATCGTATGTCGAGGTACCACTGTAATCATAACTACCGATGTGGTAAGGTTAATTTTTCCGAGAGCACATGAAAGCAGCATGGCTAAATATACCTAAAAAAATATTAGTAGAAGTACTGACTTCCGTGTCAACAAAACATCGCTTGGTCCATTTCGACATGAAACGTTGCCGCAATTTCATGTATTTTTCTCATTTTACAACCGTCAACTCTTACAACAACATTGATATCCTTTATTATCGTCAGCAACGTGTTCATCTCACATACAGACCAGTTTAGTCTTGTGTAGAGCTGAAACGAATACCCGAGCAACTTGTTGCTAGAGTAACTAGAGTTAAAAAACTGATCTGAGTAATTTTATTCACCTCGAGGAATCGTTTAATTTTGCCAGCTCTAAGCATCACGTTTTGCCCGGAGTACTTTTAATGCGGGACAACGCGCTGACGTCACGTGCGTAGAGGAAGAACCAATTAAAAAAATACCTTACTGCAGCCGACAGCCGCTACAAGCTACGCCGACGTTGCTAAAAACTACGCCCGCATGATGCTACAGTTGTAGCAGGTAGCTAAGTTCTGATGCGTCTCATAGATATCATATGTATGTAGAACTAGATGCGAAATGACAGACAAGGCGGCGTTAGTAAACAGCCGCCATCTTAAAGCAGTAGACTACATAGCGCTAATAAATAAGATTATCGTTACTGTCACTAGCTCACGTAACTTTAGCCCTGCGGAGGGCTAGTTTTCTATTATGACCACTGTCGATGCGTGGCTAACGTGTCTTACATACAGGCTTTATTTAATCTGTGAAAACATAGCGCTGTAGAGTGATTAGGGTGTAAAATAAAAAATAATGCTAACTGTCAATTTTAGCTCAGTAGTCATTGCTGGATAAAACACCAAGTAGCACTGGTCCCTAATATGCTCCAATACAGCAGGTATCATACGTACATTTATTTTGAACACTGCAAAAACTCAAAATCCTATCAGGACTTGCAGTTTGACTTACTTAAAACTTAACTAGAACTTAAAAATAGCTTGACACAAATGGAAATTCTATTGAAACACATGGGGAAAACTTTTAAGTGATGTGTGTTATCAAGCGTAATGACATTTTTAGGTAACAAATATACATTTTTATTTTTTTTTTTATAAGATCTAGACTTTTTTTAAGTAAAAGCAGTGAATTAGTCTTTTTATTCTAGTCACCTCTGAGATGCAATTGTTGGCTGTTTTCAACAATGTACATCGAAAATAAAGACATTGACTGACTGAAAATGGTTCAATATTAGATAAAATGTCTTGTTTTCTCATGTAAATTAATAATAGCTCTTTACCTAAAAAAAATGTTTTATCCGATTAATCGATAGAATTTTCAGTCGATTACTTGATTACTAAAATATTCGATAGCTGCAGGCCTAGTCTTGTGCCTGCCCTGTCTTGGACTCACTCTGCTTCTACTAGCTTCTGGGAATAACAGAAACTGATAAAATGACATCACAGACATGCGGGGGTGAAGAGGGTTTATTCCGAAATTTTGGAATAAAGTGTTTTCATGCGCGCTGAAAGGATTATCAATCGACATAACCAACCCCCTCGTTTGGAATAGAATAGAATAGAATAGAATAGAATAGAATAGAATAGAATAGAATAGAATAGAATAGAATAGAATAGAATAGAATGGAGTAGATTCTTAATCGGAATGGACTGATTCGGGTTAGTATTTCGAATGGGGTGTGTACTTAATAGAGATCGACCGACATGGGTTTTTCAGGACCGTTGCCGATAACAGATTTTTGGAGCCGATATTCATTTGCAGCAAAAGTGTAAATATTTATATTATATTAAATCATCAAGATAGCTAAAAACAAAAGCAAATAAAACATGAAATAGTAATAAAATTATGTTTCTTGAGTAAAAACAAATGTGTTTTTTTTTAGTGCTAATACAATTAGAAAAAAGCTTTGAATCAAATTTTGCTGCTTCGAGTATTCGTTTAATTGGAGTGGCGTTATAATGGTTTGTTTTGAAAGTATTTTCATTTAGTTTTATTGATTCTGGTGGATACACTGCCCTCTAGTGGCAACAGTGAATATTGCGTAACTCATTTAACATGGCTGAATCCAGCTGCTCCCTGTTAAGACCAAAATAAGCTGATTTTTTTTATGCTTTCATAATTTAGTTTATTGGTATATTTAGCTGTTCTATACGGGAACATGTTTGAACGATTGTTAAGAATGAAAAAATAAATAAAGGTAGCATTTTATAGCATTTAAGCTAGCGGACTTTTGCTGCGCAAGATAGCCAATTGTTCTTTTGTTGTACTTACTCATTTATTAATTTTTCTTAATGCCATTTAAGGTTAAACTCAGGTATTTTTATTTTTAAATGAAAGTGCAATTCTGCATAATTTGAAGAAACACAATTTTTATTTTTGCATTTAATGCTCTTTTGAAAGTGCAATCCTAAAATTAATCTGCAACGCATTAAATGTTCCTAAACTGATTGCTTGGATTCAAACTATCTAGTTGATAGATTAATCAACTACTAAAATAATCGATTGTTGAAGCCCTAGCTTTTTTTAACGATGACAGATAGAGATCTAATCTTCTGTCTTCATGTAACCACGGAACACAATATTCTGTGGCACATGAGATAAGGGTTGTGACATGATGTTTGGTACTGCATGAGTTAAATGGTATTGACCAACTGCACAATGATCATAAAGAGACCATTGACTACGCTTAACATTGGCTTTTATGTTGTCATGACTGATGTCATCACTAAAATTATCCCTTATATAAAGCTCAGTCGTGATGTTAGTTTTAGGGGGCAGTTTTCTGATCTTAGGTCTTCAGTCTGATGACATCATTCAGCATTTTCCATCGACTTGAACAAGACTGGTGTTTTTTTGTTTCTTTCATTGACTCGAATAAGACTGGTGTTTTTGTTTTTGTAAACAAATTTTGAACACTTAAGCAAAGATGCCGAACATTTGCGTGTCTTCATTAATAACTGAAGGATAAGAAATTACAGAGACGATGATTCCGTGCCGATCTTCACCAAAATTGATGTGCACATCTGTACTCATTCCCAGTTCAATCTCTATCTCTAAAAATATCACGGTGAGAAAGTACATTATTTATTACCATAATTTTTGTACCAAATTTTCGTAAGAAAGCTATTGCAGTTTGGGAGTGTCCATTTTTTCGATCATAAGACATGAATTATTAAAGCAACACTAGATAACTTTTCAGTTTTTATTTTAGCGACGCAGGTGGACAAAATTGGTAGTGTTTTGCCTTAAGGAAGACTGCGTTTCCCGTGAGGACCAGCGCATGAGCGCACAGTGTTGTAAAATCCTGATCTACCGGTCGCCTGCAGATGGATTAAACAACATTTGTTTCCAGCGGCTGTGTGAAAGATGAATAGTAATGAGGTAATGAATCCAGTTGTGGCTAAACAATAGCACATGACGATGTTGACAATAGAAAAATTACATTTTGTACGTATTCCCCCACCAGCCCTCTGACCCTCCATGCTCCCCCTACTGCACCCGAACTCGTCAGCGCTGACGAAAACCGGGCCAATGTTTATTCTTGAGTGTCCTTTTATCCTGGTAGCCTCCCTTTTTTCTTCTTTTTTTTTTTGTCTCCTTGGACAAAACGTTGGTTGCTCTGCTAGTGCTAGTATCGACTTGTGTGCAAGTGACGTATGCCGTAAAGCAGTCAGCACATTTGTAGTTTTTTTTGTGTGTGTGTGTGTGGCAGGGTTCCTCAAAGTTAATTAGTGCTGGTGAAAGCGATACAGACTCCCTCAAGGAATAATAGAGATGTCATTCAACTAGTTGTCAATTGACATCACAAATGTTATTTTTTTTAAATGTTGAAAAGTTACTTAGTGTTGCTTTAAATCGTAATTATTGATACTGATGATCATGAAAATGAATCACATTTCCTGAGAAAAAAAATACAGAAGGTGAGTTTGTTAACTCATTCACTCCCAGCCATTTTCACTGGAGCAAGGCCAACAGAAAATTCTGTTCTATTACTATATAAACATGGAACCCACCAAAAGAAAGATTACTCTTTTCTTTCAGCAGGAAAAAAAGTAAGTTCGTATATTTTATAGCTTAGTTTGAGCAATTTTCCAATTTCTGATGAAAAAACAAGAGAAATTGAGCTTTTTGTAAAAGCATACGTTTCAAACATAACTTGGACTTTAACACAGCTATTTTTTGCTTTTGTGACATCCCAAACATCTGAATGTTTTTCTTCTACAAAATATCAAGACAAATAGAGCTTTTTATAGCAAAGTAACAATTTATTTACACATAACTAAACTATTGAACTGAGAGATGATGCGGCTGTATCGGCAGACGGGGTACATTTTTCCCTCATCACCGCCTGTCTGTCTCATCAAGATAAGATTTTTTTTTTTTTATCTTTCTTTTGTAGTGACCACTATGTCATAACAGAATTCACCTAGGAACTTGTGTCTCGCGCTTCTTACTTCTTCCAACCTCCGTTTCCTGACTATTTCTCCTCATTTCCTTACTATTTCTCCTCATTTCCTTTCACAGTCCGATAGGAGTTCTTACCAAATGCGCTAATGCCCTCCAGTGGCCAGTTTTATTGCTTTAAAATGGATTGCATCAGAACCTAGAGATGTCTCTTGTGTAAAAAAAAAACGTAAAAGTATAAATATGTTTTTGGGACACTGAAACAATTAAAAATAGAATGTATTTATATGTTTTTGGAGCAAATGAGTTTAATGACTGTCTTGGCTGAATTGTCCCTTTAAGGCACATATCCAATACACATAACAATGTGCAGCTCAAGCAGTGGTTGGGAATTAGTCGTCTTGCTAATACGGTCTCTTTCTCTGAATTACTTTTTAATTTACTTTCTGCCATCAATAGGATTAAGGTAGTCAAGAGTTTTGACTTATTCTATTCACTAACGAATACGAATAACTATAATTAATTCTCACGTGATCTGAACTCAATAGAGCATGTATTTTTTTACTTACCAGCGATAAAAGTTACTGTATAAAGACAAAAGTCTTAAAAACGTTCCGGTAAATTTATAGCATAGCTATAAAAATTTCAACATCACTACCACTGACAATGATAGACGTCCAATGATTGCTGCCGACCGCTCCCAGTCAAAATGGATTGTACATCTTTGTTATGTCTCTTAGCACCTTCATATGTACTGAAACATGCCGTGGTCTTTTTAGACAGAAAAGAAAATGTTTCCCTGACTGTTGATGTATCCTTGGCAGGTGAAACCCCTACTTCAGGTGACCCGTCAGGATGAGGAGATCCAGCTGAGAGAAGCGGAGCTGGTGAAAGCCAAGGAAAAAATTACCCGATTGGAGCAGGACTTCACCGACCTGGACAAGAAACACTCTATGGTGAGGCAACCTCATTTTTCTTTTAACAGAACGTCCTCACTCAATTAGCCTTACTTTCTAGCTGTTAGAGGAGAAAGCAGTGTTGACCGACCAGCTTCAGGCCGAAGCAGAGCTGTTCGCAGAGGCCGAGGAAATGCGGTCAAGGCTGGCTAGCCGCAAGCAGGAGCTAGAGGACGTCCTGACTGAGGTGGAGAGCCGCTTGGAGGAAGAGGAGGAGAGGGGCATACAGATGACCAACGAGAAGAAGAAAATGCAGCAGACTATTCAGGTGGGAATTATGAAAAACTAGGGCTGTCAAACGATTAAAATTTTTAATTGAGTTAATTACAGCTTAAAAATTAATCGTAATTAATCGCAATTTAAACCATCTATAAGATATGCCATATTTTTCTCTAAATTGTTGGAATGGAAAGATAAGACACAAAATGGATATATACATTCAACATACGGTACATAAGTACTGTATTTGTTTATTATAACAATAAATCAACAAGATGGCATTAACATTAACATTCTGTTAAAGCGATCCATGGATAGAAAGACTTGTAGTTCTTAAAAGATAAATGTTAGTACAAGTTATAGAAATTTTGTATTAAAACCCCTCTTAATGTTTTCGTTTTAATAAAATTTGTAAAATTTTCAATCAAAAAATAAACTAGTAGCCCGCTATTGTTGATGTCAATGATTACACAATGCTCATGGGTGCTGAGGCCCATAAAATCAGTCGCACCCAAGCGCCAGCAGAGGGCGACAAAACTCCAAAAAACACTGTGCTGTCATTTTAATCTGTTTGAGCGGGGCATGTGCGTTAATTGTGTCAAATATTTTAACGTGATTAATTTAAAAAAATAATTACCGCCCGTTAACGTGATAATTTTGACAGCCCTATGAAAAACACAAGTCTCAGACCAGTGGCAGATGTTGGTCTTTCAAAGTGTGTCCTCCTGTTAGTGATTTGTGACATTGGCGGTGCACAGCGGCACCCGCTGCTCGGTGGGGAAATTAAAAGGACCCACGTATAGAAAGACTTGTAGTTCTTAAAAGATAAATGTTATTATGAGTTAAAATAATTTGATATTGAAACCCCTCTTGATGTTTTCGTTTTCATACAATTTGTAAAATTAGTTTAACTAGCAGGTCCCCACTGTTGACGTCACTGGGTTAGGCTGCCGGGCTTCTAGCGTACGACTCTAGTGACATAAATATGTCATGTTTTCAACCCTTTCAATTTGAACCTGATAGTAACATTAATGAGCGTGACAGCTCTGTCGATATTGCACAAAACGAGCAGCAAAAGCAAAATGAACAGGAAAGACGGGATGAAACGAGAAGAGTATGACAAAACTGTTTCGCCGGCATAACACCATACAAGAGGCGAATTTGACACGGTACTACTGTGCGCTTTCAGCTTGTTTTGTTTAGATGCATACAGACAGAACATACTAAAGATGCATTAATAAAATACTTCAATAAGGGTGGTTAAAATAACACTACGTAACTAATGTAGTCAACAGATCAACAATCTGCTTTGAAGGTACCGCAAGAAAGCACAATGCTTAAAAGTATGAGAGGGAAACACGAATGTGTTGGATGTCTCGCCGCATGGGAAGGAATTGCAGAACACTGGTAGTGTTTATCTAGTGACAGTGACAAACTAAGTCATCACCCCAAGCAACCATTGCGCGCATAAAACATGCCGGCCTCCGTAGGTCAAAACAAAATATTATACATTTTGAAATCAATGGCAATATTTTATGTGTTCCTAATAACATATTTTAGTAAAAGAGAACAATTGTGTCTTATTAGAGCCTACAAGTTTAAGTTCTCCAAACAGCAGCTACAATTAAAAAAAAAAAAACACCAGAAATACAAGCTCAATATTTCGCTAGTTGTTTTTGACAAAGTGTTGCTAAAATGATTATGAAAATCTCCGGTTCAACTCAGAACAACAGAATGAAAATTGGAAAAATGGATGTTAATACGACAAGGTCACTGATTTGCTCAATTTGCTATCAATCAAAACGAGATTCAGCTTCACACAGATCATTCAATCATCATGCAGAGAAGTAAAGCGTCCGGGCCAGCCGAGCCTCTCCCTTGCCCATAGACCCACAGCGACGCACATCGTAAAATGGGCGTGATAAACCCAGCTTTTAGTCAATGACTCGTGTCATTTCGATGTCTTGCTACAATGCACTCTTAACTCTGGAGATGCACAGTGTCCACAGTGTTTGAAAGACTGTGAAGCTGTGCAAATGAATGAAGTTGAGTGCGTTCACTGCGTTGTAGAGCGCATATAGTCAATGTAGTGCACACAATAGTATATATTTGATTTTGACATTGTTCCCTTGCAGTCTTAACGCAATCACCACAGTCTCAAATATTTATTCAGTTGCGCCACTAGGTGGTGGCCACACCCCCACTAAAAACTTAATAGCCACACCACTGGCAAGCAGAAAAACAGTACTTGAAATCCTAGAATATTTCTGAGCACCCTGTCTAAAAATATATATACCTTATATTATTGAACGAAAGAAAATAAAATCAATCTGTTTATCAAGAGAACAGTAGTAGTCTCTAAGTCATGTTTCTTTTAATTTATATTTTTACATATGACAGCCACTTAAGGAGTGGGAGAGTGTAATAGACTTGCAAAGAGCTTTACTAGTTTTGACTAAAACAGAATAGTTTTTGTTTTTGTTGTTGTGGGTTACAGTTGCACATATCGATACATAATTTAGCTTTGCAATTGGAAGACGGAGAGTCATTTTTCGAGTGTCCCAAACTTCAAGAAAGTGCATTTTATCACTTTCCTCAGCCTTGACATGTGTGTGTCTGTCCACCGAAGAGTATGCTATCACTTCGGCAGCACCTCCTAAATTTATCGAGTCTCTGGGGTCGTAGAATTTCTGCCTCATCAAAAAAAAAAAAAAAAAAAAAAAATGGAATAATGTTTAAAAGGTACTGGAAAAACGGGAAATATAGTCTTGAAAGTCCTTAAAAAGTACTTGAATTTGGCCATGAAAAAGGTGTACGATTCCCGCAGGGTTGTTTTTGGCAGGCCTTTTAATTTTCATCTTAGTGTTAGTCTTTTGGACGATCATACGTATTAGTCTTGGTAGTATTTTAGTAATCTTAAAATGTGTCTGTCTAGTTTTTCTTGACGAAAACTGAAGACTAATTTAGTCCAGTTTTGGTCAACGTTAACTAAAAAGGTATTTGTAAAATTAAAAAATTCAGCATAAGCCTAATGCTAACGCGAACGCTATAGTAAGGCTACGAGTTACATTTAGTGTGTGATGATCACTCAGCGTAGACCTTTAAAGGCTAAAGCAACATTGAATATTATCTCTGGCCAAGATAAGAACAAATCTTAACGTGTGTGCAAGCCTGGAGACGACACTGATGGAGGGGGCGCAGCACGTCACATGAGTGACACAACTACACACTACTACAATGCAGGCTAACGACACATGTGACGGAAACTGCGCATTTTCATCTCGTTCTCATCTGGTCAGATGAAAACTGGCATTAGTCTCGTTATGTTTTAGTCACCCAAAACACGTTTTTAGCTTATCATCATCTCGTCATGAAAAAATTGTTCGTTGACGAAATATTTTCGTTATAGTCATTGTCAACGAAATGACACTGCATCCCCGAGTATAAAACTGTTCTGAAGTATACTGTAATGCCTTAGAAACAAAATCAGACTACAATTGATCCCTATTGGGAATAATTTGCTTTTAGGACCTGGAGGAACAGCTGGAAGAGGAAGAAGGAGCCAGACAGCGCCTCCTGCTGGAGAAAGTGTCCCTCGAGACCAAAGTCAAAAGTCTGGAGAATGACATTCTGACTACAATCGAGCAGAAAGATCGCCTCGCCAAGGTTGGTGCCTTACGAAAACCTCCCGCTTGTCCGTGAAAAATTGGTGAAAATCGTGTGCTCGCGAGCAGGAAAAGAAGCAGGTGGAGGAGCGTCTGAGTGAAGTGACGGACCATCTTACCGAAGAAGAGGAAAAAAGCAAAAGTCTCAGCAAACTCAAGAACAAACAGGAGGCCGTCATCGCTGACTTAGAAGGTGAAAAACGGAAGAAATTTAACAGATTTGAAAGGCAAAGTCGACACCTTTATCATGTGAATGCCAGTGGAAGTCATCTTCAATAAATTGGAAAAAAAAAAGAATTTCATTTGTCTGATGTGTAATACTGGAGAACATTGTAAATAAAAGCCAGTATAGTAATACCAGGAAGTGTCAGACATTTTATCAATGCTGGTACTATTTTAAGCCAATCAAATGCGAGTATCCCAGATTGCTCGCTGTTCTTCATGATGTCATCAATACCCATTTTACCCATATTTCATGCACCTTTGCTCTAGTCTTCAGGTGTCAAACTCGCGGCCCAGGGGCCAGCTCCGGCCCACCAACTCATTTTGTGTGGCCCACAAATGTGAATTGTGTGCATCTACTTCATGTTTCCTGCTAAAATGACATTTACATTTTTGGAGTCCTCAATGACACATCATGGACTGCAGAAATCAGAGAATTATTATTTCCTTTTTTTTTTTTTTTTTTTTTTTTTTTTTTCCCCATTTTTTAGAAATTAGAATGTTTAAAAAATGAAGAAAATATTTTTTAAGAAATTAACATATTTGATTCAAAAAAGAATATTTAAAAATCAAAGCTTTTTTTCAAATTAATCAAATGTAAATATTTTTTTGAAAAAAAAAAATGAATTGCTATTAACAGGCTCAAAAAGATTAGGCAATTTTTAGGGCAACAATGTCTAAATGATTAATTGACTATCATAATAATTGTCAATTAGTCTATTAATTGTTGCAACCCTAGTTGGCAGACATAATGGCCAACTGAAAGAAACCACAACTACGATGTGGCCTGCGACAAAGATGAGTTTGACACCCCTGCTCTAGTCTCATCAGCGTGTATGTGCGTGGGTATAACTGAGATCACAAAATGGCTGCTCTCGTAAGCAGTTTTTGTTTAAACATTCCTAAGTGTAATCTATCCCTTTAAGGACTGAAAACATTTGTACGTGTGTTCAGATCGTCTAAAGCGAGAGGAGCAAGGTCGTATGGAGCAGGAGAAGTGGAAGAGGAGAATGGAAGGCGAGGCTTTGGAGGCGCAAGAGCAGCTGTCCGACATGGGCCTGATTTCCAACGAGCTGAAAGGGACTCTGAGCCAGAAGGAGAAAGAAATAACCGCTCTGCAGACTCGCTTAGAGGAGGAGAACGCGAGGCGCTCCGAAGCTCAGAGGTCAATGAGGGAGGCCTTGTCGCAGGTTTCGGAGCTGAAGGAGGAAGTGGAGAACGAGCGAGGCATGAGAGAGAGAGCGGAGAAGCAGAGGCGAGATCTCAGCGAGGAGCTGGAGGCTTTGAGGACTGAGCTGGAGGACACTCTTGACACCACCGCTGCCCAGCAGGAGCTCAGGTGGGATGGATAAACGCTACGTTCAACCCATTTTAACTATGAGGGAAAGAAGTGAACAGAGAAAAGAGGAAAAAAACAGGAAATAGAAGTAGAAAGTCTTTATTGTCATTGTACAGAGTACAAGGAGATTTAAACCTTCGCCAGAACATGCACCACATAAAACAAAAGCAAAAGTACAATAAAGCTAATATAAAAAAATAGTGTTTATAGGCATTTGCCCGTATAACATTCTGACCTTAAGCCAAAATTTCACGATATTGCAATTACAGCCCTGAAATGTGTTAAAGATACCTGGGTTTGAAAAAAAAAACACTTTTCCATTGAACAGGATTTTTACATTTCAAAACATATTAGCAAATTGGAACATAAATTTAATGTTAAGATAAATTAAACTAACAAAATATTGTAAATAAAATTAAAATAAATGCAGTCCTTTAGGTGAGCCTAAACCCACAGCCACAGCTCAAAATTATTACCATCAAAACAAAAATAATTAAACTATTTTCTATAAAAAGCGAATGTTTATGACTCGTATCATATTTACAGTATAAACACACTCGCTTCTCAACACACAGTTGCCAGAGGGGGAAAAAAAACACGTTTTACCACCGCTAGACACACTAAACATGCTGGATTTAACTCATAGCTGTTGGGAAACGTTCATGACTGTTTTTACTAACCTTTAATTTTGTTTAAATGCAAATCATATTGGAGGTATTGCCTCCTCGGCAGCCAACCTCGGCAAACATCTTTTTACATGTTGATTGGCCCTCCTCTATGCTTCAGCCAAGTTTAACTTTTCTGTAGCCGAAGTATTCCCATACCGTCTATTTCGTTTTCTTTGATAGGGAAAAAAGTTCTGGAGTTTCACCTCCGGCCATCGTGTAGCACAGCTGACTCACTGACACTAAGCAACAACCAATGGGTAAGGATTAAGCCTTAAAGCTGCAGGCGAGGGATTTCTCCATTTTTGGGACATAAAAAATAGCTAATATTTAGGGACGGTATCACGGAAAATTTTTGCGGTTTTGAGACCTTGACGTTTTCTTACCATGGTATACCTTGAAACCGGTAATCGACACGTCTAGTGTACAGTACACAGATTGGGAATAAAGTGATCAAGTGACAAGCAGCAAGTGGTGATGTATTGGCAATATAACAGTCCGTATATGCTAATTTACAGTACTCATACTAGGAGGGAGATAGCTAACTTGATATGATTGTGATAATTTGTGCAGAGGTATGGCAGTAACAGTGCAAAAATGCTATAATGTACCTGTGTAAATATTGCATATGCAGTACTTAAACTATGCAGTACCCAAATTGAGACAGATGTCTGACAACATATTAGTGAGATTACATGTGTGTTGTGGCATTAGCAGTGCAATGTCATTGACATTTCAGTGCAAACTTGAATATGGTGACTGCTTTTGGAAAGAAACTCACTGTCTGTTTGTTTTTTGCTGTTATGGCCCTGTAGCGCCTGCCAAAGGGCAACAGGTTGAAGAGATGCCCTCTTGTGCAGTGGTCCCCAAACTTTTATGCACCGCGGACCGGTGTCACATAGGCCTTTTTTCCAGTGTGTGGTAGAAAATGTCAGTAAATATAAAACAACACAATAGGTCTAAAAACAAACATAAAATGCAGGGGAAATTTGATTCCCCATGCGCTGAATCAACCTTTTTTTAACAGCGGCCTCTCATATAACTTGATGGCAAATATCCTTGGTCGCAAGCGTAATGAGTCAACTCCTATTGTGAAAGGTTTCTTGGCTTTAGCAATACGGTTCGCCACGAGGTATGATGCTCTCAGTGCTCCAGTTAGTTGCCTCCTTTGCTAGCTTTTAGCCAAATATTATACAGAATGGACTTTTAGGTGCCTCTTCTGGCTCAGCAGCTGGCCTTTTCACCGTAAAAAAGCTGTCCAAAGACATCGCCGCCCGCAGCACACATCAACAGCAGCTAACGTTACTGTTTACATTGACTGACGCTAGGCTGCACATACCCCAGTAAGGGTGGCCAACCACTAGAGGGCGACGTACACACATCTCTACTCTGATCAGTATAGATGGGTCGAGAGGCCAGATTGCGGTCGTTAACAAATTATTCATTATTTCTCTGCGGCCCGGTAGCAAATGCGCCACGGACCAGTTCTTGTCCCCGGCCCGGTGGTTGGGGATCACTGCTCTAGTGAACAAAAAAGGATTGTAAATATAGGGCGGCCCGAAAGTAGTTCTAGACTTTTACTTTTACTTGTTTTATTACGTTTACACATATGCTTAACACGGAGATACTCTTCAAAGCTTTTCAGCACACTGTGGCTTAGATACGGTGACAGTGTCCCTGTTTTTGGCCCACCTTGTAAATGCTAACTATCTACAAGTAGCGTTGCAAGCTCATTACAACTTCATTTACGAAGATAAAAGATCAGGTTTTGAAATTATTTATTTTTCAAGTGTTTACTTGTGAAGTTGCTTAGTAATAACATTGTATTGACATAGTAATAGCATTGTAACAAATGTGTGATTGTTCATTTACCCCTCTCATGCAAAATGGATTAGATGTCTAGCGTCGACAATGGCAGAAAAATGACCTGTGAGCATTCGTGATGCAACACAATGGAAATCTAGCAATACGTTATCAAATGGATTATTCCGTGGGGATGAGTTGTTACATTTTGTTTCTTTGAGATTTGGAGTTTGATAGCACAAATGAGATGAGAGAAAACTATTATGACTTTAATTCCAGAATGAAAATAGCATCGAGTTTGTTAAACAGTTAACAAAACAAAAAAATGTTAAAACATATTGGAGCATTTCTCAGTCTGTTTTTCTAACTGGCACATTTAAAAATTAGGAGGGACAAAAAAATCATTGATCGTAATTTTTTAGGAGAAAAAATATGTAATTTTGAGGCCATATTTTCCCAGCCCTCGTATTAAGAAAACCTTTCATTCGCGCAGGTCTCGTCGAGAGGCAGAGTTAAATGACCTGCAGCGTTGCGTAGAAGACGAGACACGTCGCCACGAGGCACAACTGTCGGAGCTCCGAGTCAAGCACAGTGCCACCATAGACAATCTTCAGGAGCAGCTGGACAACAGCAAGAGAGTGAGAAGAAAAAAAAATAAACATTGTTTGCTATGGAAAACAGCACACATTTCTAAATTTGGACTTCCTGCGTCCAGGCACGTCAGTCCTTAGAGAAGGCCAAGGTTGTCCTGGAAGAAGAGAAAATTAGTCTAACCTCAGAGCTGAAGACCCTCCAGGCCAGTCGCACAGAGAGCGACAGAGGACGGAAGAGAGCTGAAAGTCAGCTGCAGGAACTCACCGTCCGCCTCGCTCAGGCCGACCAGGAGAGGGAAGAGCGAGAAGAAAGAATGCAAAAACTGCAGGTGCAAAGAGAAAAAAAAATGAACCTTTCCTTTTCCTTCAAGTCATTTTAGCAATGATTCCATCATGTTTTCACTCTGTCTTCTTCCAGGGAGAAATTGAGTCTCTCTCCAGCAATTTGTCAACCTTTGACAGCAAATCCCTGCGTCTCTCTAAAGAAGTCTCAAGCTTGGAGAGCCAGCTTCATGATGCGCAGGTAATACATAATGCACATTTTTAGTGGATGAAACTCCACCCACCACTCTTTTTTTTTTTTTTTTTTGTCCACCCTCCAGGACCTACTGCAGGAGGAAACTCGCCAGAAGTTGTCTCTGGCCGCCCGAGTAAGAGCGTTGGAGGAGGAGAAGAATGGATTGACGGACAGGTTGGAGGAGGAAGAAGAGAAATCCAGAGAGATGACTCGGCAGATACAGACTCACAATCAGCAGGTAGGCCTCATTGATCAGACCTGAATTGAGCTCAGATATAAAACTGGAATCTAGTAATACATTGATTTAAACAAAAAAAAAAAATTTAAATGGGGCTTAGCAAGGCAAAGGCCCATATAGTAAAATTTTTTGGAAAGGCATGTCTTTGGCGTGCCACACAGCCCAAACCGTTGGATCGACCGTCACTGTTCAAATATCGAAATGACCGGAATTTTCGCGCGACGCAGGGAATTTTTCGAATGACCCCCTCAAAACTTTCCGTTCGCCCATAAACACTTGTTTGTTTTTTTTTAAATAAAACATTTTTCGAAATGTATCGAGCCCTAAAATTTTGACCAAATTGCATAATTTACAGATAAAAATTGATTTCTAATGGAATGCCATTGACGGCCATGTCATTCTATTCATTTGTAATGGCAAACATTTCCCCTTCTTTTGCAATGGCAGGAAAACACAGGTGGTTGTGATTACTTTGACCGCTTACCATTACAGCCCATTGACATTCAACTGGGCCCATATCAGTCAATGCCTTTGACGGCCATGTACTTCCAAATTTCCTATTGATTTTCAATGGCAGAAAAACCTGTGTGGTTGTGATTTTTGACCAAAAAAATTCACAATTACAGCCCATGACAGTTGATTACAGCCCATAACATTCAACTGGCGCCCAAGTAAGTCGATGCCATTGAGAGCCATGCAACAGAACGTGTCCCCGAAATGTCTCCAAATGAAAAGGAAATAACTTGACATCAACAGGACGTGGCCCCAAAATGTCTCCAAATCAACAGGAAGTGGCCCGAGATCTATGATCTATCAACTGATAGATCTGTATCTACCACAGCAAAGCCCATTGTAATTTCTACAGAAATTGCAGTTTCTCATTTACATAAGTTTGTCCGCTTGACTAGCAATAACAATTAGATAAAAAGTTAGCTTTTCTCCTGAGAACACACAAACAGTTGTACAGATTTGCAACCATGCTACCTGAAACAAAAGTCAAGTAGGTAACTACAGTTCTATGAATCCTGAATGACCGCCATAGCGTTCCGTCACGCTGAATATTTGTGTTCACGCGAGGAGGTTCAGTTGGGACCAGAACTTAAACCTTTTACAGGGGTTATCCCAGGGTAACAGGTGAACTTCTTTGGCATTATTACTCACACTGTGTACGCACAAAGGGATCATTCAGTGCTTACAGCGCTACCTCCGGTGATCAGCCGGGATGAAATAGTAACAGCTAGCTAAGACTGAGAAAATGGTAACATTAGTACGGATTTGCAACCCTGTTACTGTCACATACATAAATTTGTTCTCTGGATAAGCAGTAACTGCTAGCTAAACAACAAGCTAAGCCTGAAAAAGCGAACATTCGTACAGATTTGCAACCTCATTGCTGTCGCATACTTATTTACATTCATAAATTTGTTCTCTGAATCAGGAGTAACTGCTAGCTAAAAAGCGAACTACGCCTGAAAAGCTAAGATTAGACTAATGTTTAGGAATATCCAGATCCGATACTCAGTATCGGTGTCGGCACCCGATACAGCTATTTTTAGAGTATCGGACAGTATCGGATTTTGTCACAAGATTGGATCCGATCTAGTAGTCACGTGTTTTCAGAATCATCGTGCTTTTCAGCTCATCTCTAGGAAAATATGTACGCTGAGACTGTTGCTCTTTAGAAACTAATGATAGGAACAGGTAAGGGTGTAACGGTACATGTATTTGTATTGAACCGTATCGGTACGTGGTCCTCAGTTCGGAACGGAGGCGTACCGAACGAGTTTCTGACGTAATGTAACCCTTACTTTTCGAGGCTGAGTCGATCAGGCTACAGTTTCTTTGTGTAGATTATATTTACTCCGTCTTCTCTACTATCATGAGGATCAACACGTTCGGACAGTATAACCCAGAAACGTCAACGGCGCTACAACGTGGCCGCCGCAGGCGTTAAAAGTCAATCAGCCAATGCACAACAGTCGCAGTGCGGCCAAGTGTTAGACGCGTCCCAGAAGCAGCTCAACACGACGCACGCGAAAAGAACGGCTGAGTTTATTATTTGACGCGAGACGCGACCCTCCTGCGTCAATACTACTACCGGTAGCTAGGATCGGGCAGACCGGCAGTCACTCGTGTAAAAATACGGTGGATCCGGTCGATTTTCAAACTAATATGCAATCGTAGCCCACTTTTTGAGTCCATCAGATCTCTTTGAGTGGTAGATCGGGGCACAGTTGACTTGTCTTTGTTGATTTACTGCTGTCTTCTCTGCTATAATAACTAGCGCTGCAGCTATCAAATATTTTAGTAATCGAGTAATCGACCGAAAATTCTATCGATTAATCGAGTAATCGGATAAAAGTTTTTTTTTAAGGTATAGAGCAGTTATAAATATACATGAGAAAAAAAGACATTTAATCCAATACTGAACCATTTTCAGTCAATCAATGCCTTTATTTTCGATGTACATTGTTGAAAACAGCCAACAATTGCATCTCAGATGTGACTAGAAAAAGAAATTCACTGCTTTCACTCAAAAAACTTCGAGATCTTATTAAAAAAAAAAACATTTCTCACTTAAAAATGTAATTACGCATGATAACACACATCACTTGAAAGCTACGTGTTTTTGCCACGTGTTTCAATTTAATTTCCATTTGTATCAAGCTATTTTTAAGTTCTAGTTAAGTTTTAAGTTAGTCTAAACTGTAAGTACTGATAGGATTTTGAGTTTTTGCAGTGTTCGAAATAAATGTATGATACCTACTGTATTGGAGCACATTAGGGACTAGTGCTACTTGGTGTTTTATTCAGCAATGACTACTGAGCTAAAACTGACAGTTAGCTTTATTATGTTTTAATTTTACACCCTCATCACTCTACAGCGCTGTGTTTTTACAGATTAAATAAAGCCTGTATTTAAGACATGTTAGCCACGCATCGACAGTGGTCATAATCAATAGAAACCTAGCCCTCCAAAGGCCTAACGTTACGCCTACGTGAGCGAGTGACAGTAACGTTATATTTATTAGCGATGAGAAGTCTTCTGCCTAAAGATGGCGGCTGTTTACTAATGCTGCCTAGACGCGGCAGAGTCTGTCATTTTGCATCTAGTCCTAAATGCATGCGATATCTATGAGACTCATTGGATACTACCTGCTACCGCACTAGCATCATGCGGGCGTAGATTTTAGCAACGTCGGAGTAGTTTGTAGCGGCTGTCGGCTGCAGTAAGGTTTTTTTTTTTTGTATTGCTTCTTCCTCTACGCACGTGACGTCAGCGCGTTGTCCCGCATCAAAAGTAGTCGGGCAAAACGTGATGCTTAGAGCTGGCAAAATTAAACGATTCCTCCAGGTGAATAAAATTACTTGGATCAGTTTTTAAACTCGAGTTACTCGAGTTCCTCGAGTATTCGTTTCAGCTCTAATAATAATCAACACGGCCCCGTGTTCAATACAAAACCCTCCTACCACAACAAAACAAATAGGAACTAATATTCACATTGGAACTAAAATTATACAACATAAAATATACAATATAAATGAATACTACATCACATTTGTAAAATATAAACACATAATAAAATAAATAATAGCCCATTTAAATAAAATAAATTGAAATGAGCTAAAACACCTGTAATTAAATAATAAGAACAATGCAAAGATCTTGCTTACACAGTTAAATTTATTCATTTCTGTGTGGTGCTTTAACTTGAGAAAATCCACCAATAAAGCTTTTGAAAACCGTTCATAAGAGAAAAAAAATGATTCATTGAGGCATTTCGTTTGTAAAATACATGTTAAAATCTTTGTCATTGGGATTGCTTTTCTCTTTAGCACAGGACTTATTTTTTCTTTCTTTCAGAAAGCAAGCTGACCAATATACGGGGTCTGAAAGGCAAATTGTTGTTGGATTATCTTTAAATACCCGCTACTTTTTGAGCAGAATTCCAGCTTTGTATAGGCTAATGTTCCTGTTGTTGAAAGCACAAAGGTGTGTAATAAACAACTAGCACATTTATATTTTGCATTTTGTTGTCTTACTGTACCGAAAATGAACCGAACCGTGACCTCAAAACCGAGGTACGTACCGAACCGAGATTTTTGTGTACCGTTACACCCCTAGGAACAGGGCATTGTGTAATATTCTTGAGGATGTACCAGCAGAGCTCGGTTTAATACAGAAAATAGGACTTTTTACTTATTTTTAATAATAAAGGAATTGGATCGTCATCGGATCGGCGTCGGAAAACATCTTGAAAATAATCAAATCGGAAGTCTTTAAAATGTTACAAATGAACTGTAAGCTGAGCTAATCAAAAACAGTACAACCATGCCTGCTCATTTTCAAGAATTTGAAGCCAAAAATATCCTGCAATTCATAGATAACCTTTATATATTTCCACTCCACAGCTGTCAGAGATGCGCAAGCAGGTGGAGGAGGTGAACAGCGCTGTGGAGAGCAGCGAAGAGGCCCGCAGGAAGCTTCAGAGAGAGCTGGACGCCACCATCCAAAGGGAGAAGCAGCGAGAGGAGGAGAAAGAGCGTGTGGAAAGGCAGCGGGAGCGCCTTAGGGAGGAAATTGAGGACATGACTCTGGCCCTGCAGCGCGAGAGGCAGAACTGCACTGCTCTGGAGAAGAGGCAGAAAAAGTTCGACCAGGTCAGAGCAGTCTTAAATGCCCACGCAAACGCCATTCCGTATCCAATACTCAACTGTCCCTTTTTACCTCACAGTGCGTGGCTGAGGAGAAAGCAGTAAGCACTCGTCTGGCCGAGGAAAAGGACCGTGCAGAAGCTGACAGTCGGGAGAAGGAGACTCGTTATCTGGCCTTGTCCAGAGCTCTACAGGTATTTAATTTACGGTCAAAATCAACTTTTTTTAAAATTCATGGTCAAAATCCAACTTTAAAAAGATGTCAGTCTGTGTCAACGGCAGCCAATGAGTCACTGACCTTTATCACGTCACGTGTAGGAAGCCCAAGAACAGAGAGATGAGCTAGAGAGGTCCAACAAGCAGCTTCGCTTGGAAATGGAACAACTAGTAAACCAGCAGGATGACGTTGGCAAGAATGTAAGATTTTCCTTTTCTTATTAATTCTGAGTCTCCAGTGATTCACAAAGTTTCCTGTGTCCAGGTCCACGAGCTGGAGAGAACCCGCAGGGCTCTGGAAGCAGAAGCGGAGAGCCTCCGAACTCAGACAATGGAGCTGGAAGAGGAGCTAACGGAGGCGGAGAACTCCAGGCTGAGGCTGGAGGTCACTCTGCAGGCGCTCAAGGCTCAGTTCGAGAGGGAGCTCAGCAGTAGTGAGGAGAAGGGAGAGGAGAAGAGGAGGGCCCTGAGCAAGCAGGTAGAGATGGCTAGCAGAGTGAAGAACTAATTCTATGCATTCATTAGATAGACTTCAGAGCATGCTTGACTGTAAGCCGGTGTAAAATGTACCTGACTTAACGGATTCCATGTTTTGATGTGGGATGTTTGTATGGAAAAATGTTACACAAAAATATTTGAATTCATAAAAAAAATCTCTTAATTGACTAAAATTAATATCATCAACACACAAAATTGCATACTCATTCATAAGCATCCACCCGTCAGGACAACCAAATATGTGCTGCGTTTCCATAATACTAAATCGTTAAAGGTGCACAATGTAGGATTGATGGCCAAAAATGATACTGCAATTAAATCAAAATATTGACGAGCGCAAAATGCCCTTTCCCTTCGAGTTGCCAGAATACCGCTTCACATTGGAGAACCTTAAAGCCCCTTTCACACGTACCTGAACTCCGGTTAATTTCCGGGATTTTAACGGGTAGCCAGGAACAGGAATTTAGCAGGATATAAGTCCGAGAGGGGCTTTTGAGATCCGTTTTAGAATATTTCCCCCACCAAAAAGTTTTGTTTAAATTGTATGGCCATTACATGAATAATTGAAGTGCAAATCAAACATTGTACACCTTTTAAATCAATATTTAAAATGAAAAACTAGTAAATGAAACACCAGTATTAAAAACTCAAATATTGCAAAATATGTTATTACACTCTCATAAGCAGGGGTGCACATAAGTGGTTCGCATGCGCGCATGTGTACTGGACGTAGACAAACGCGCTGGCCCTCAACGGCTTCCATACGCTTTTGCGTACCGATGGCTGACCACTGTATTTGCGGCGGACACGAGAAAATAACTTCTCAAAATGTCGAAGAGGCAGGCCCCACTGAGTAATTATTTCCGTGTTCCCCCACCCCCGTCAAAAGACAGACAACAGAGACGTCACCGGAGCTACCGAAATAAAGGACTTTTGCTGAAAAGTGGCTGCAGGAGGTACCATGGCTAGAAGCAAATTATGCTCGCACGGAAATGTGGTGCAACATTTGCCGTGATAATCCCAATGTTGCTAATAAGAGCAGCGCATTTTATGTAGGGCCAAAGAATTTCAGCCATCCAAACTTTGAAAAGCACGAAAAAAACAAAGCATGTGGCAATTAAGCAAACTATCGATGTCAGACAGGACCCCACTCGCCCTATGGACAAGTGGCGGAATAAAGGTAATGAAGAACAGCGCCATGCACTGACAAACGTGTTTTTGCCCGCATTTTACAAAGCTAAACATGCACGTTCAATGAGGTCTTATGAGGAGGACATCCCACTTTTACAAAGGCTTGGAGTTAATGTGGGAGCCGCATAATGCCCTTCATTTTAAACTGGTGCTTTTATGTTTATTTCTTTACATTTCACTTCAAAGTAATGGCAATTTTGTTGTGCCAGTTGATGTTAATCAAGCATTAATTTTTAATATAATTAAAGTTAATTGGCTCTAAGTAAAGCTTGTCATAATTTTATCACATCAGGCGGGTCGGCTCTCAAGCTCAATGAGGACCAAGTCACATCTCCAGGTCCTCCTCTGAGAACCTGGGCAAAAAAATTGTGTGCACCCCTGCTCATAAGGTTTTTCAGACATATGTATATATATATATATATATATATATATATATATATATATATATATATATATATATATATATATATATATATATATTAGGGCTGTCAAATGATTAAAAATTTTAATCGAGTTAATCACAGCTTAAAAATTGTAATTAATCGCAATTCAAACCATCTCTAAAATATGCCATATTTTTCTGTAAATTATTGTTGGAATGGAAAGATAAGTCAAAACTGATATATACATTCAACATACTGTACATAAGTACTGTATTTGTTTATTGTAACAATAAATCCACAAGATGGCATTAACATGATTAACATTCTTTCTGTGAAAGGGATCCACAGATAGAAAGACTTGTAATTCTTAATAGATAAATGTGAGTTTGTATATTGTGAGTAAATATTGCCATCTAGTGTATTTGTTGAGCTAAACGAAATGTCTGAATAGAATTTGACCAAATGCATGATGGGAAGTTGGCAACCATGACTGTCAGTGGTGGCTGCAAATGGTATATCTTTTCTGCGTTGTGTATAATACAGTGTGTTAAGAAAAAGATCATTTCCTGTCATTCTTCCCCAGGGTGCTCGCCACAATAGTTATAATTGTTATGGAAGAGATTCCAAAGCTTTTGCCAATAAATAGCGCTGCCCCAATGAATGACTGTGTCCACTTCACCTCTTAGCTTGCAATATACATAAAACGGCGCCATTGTAGTCTGTTTGCGGCAATGCATGAGTGGGTCGTTCCGCGCATGCGTTAAATGCGTTAAATATTTTAATTTGATTAATTTTAAAAATTATCGCCCGTTAACGTGATAAATTTGACAGCCCTAATGTATATTTTTATCTGTTGGTATACATATATCACAAGAACACAATGAAAACATTTTTGACTTTGTACAAAACATACTTACCTTCTCACATGAACACATCTCAATTCAACTAAACATGGTGGTGCTGTACAAATGACAGGAAGACACTGAAACTTGTCTCAGCATCATACTTGAGAAAAACGCAACAGCAATACTTGGTAGCTAGCAACACAGAAATGCGGACAAATAGCACTTGATGAAATTGGGGCAAATGGCTGTTAGCGCTAGCATAGCGCCTTGGTCATAGCATATTGTGATGTCTGTTCTTTTTAAATGTGTCAAACCACCATGGCTAGCATCTGACGGTGCCTTTGTCAGCGATAAAATCCCTATAGTGTCTAACCAATTTGGCTAGCATCGTACTACCTAGCAGTTTCGTCAAGAGAGTCTGAGAAAAACGGTAATTGTGCTGGACATTTTTTTCTGTTATGATGTAGGATTTATTAGTGGTCAAATCACAGTCAATGTTGAAGGTTAGTAAGTTCTCTTATCATGTGTCATCAGGTGCGGGAGCTAGAGATCCAGCTGGAAGAGGAGCGTACTCAGCGCTCCCAGGCCGTCCTGACCAAAAAGCAACTGGAGGCCGAGCTGCAGGACTCCGAAGCTCAGGTGGAAACATCCAGCCGCAGCAAGGAGGAGGCTGTCAAGCATCTGAGAAAGCTCCAGGTACGAATCACACCCTGTGACGGCATTCGCTCACCTTTTACGTGGTTATAAACATTTGTGTTTGTCTCAGGCTCAACTCAAGGAGGCGCTTCGAGAGCTGGATGAGGCCAAAATTACTCGAGATGAGGTCATCGCGCAGTCTAAAGACAATGATAAGAAAATTCAAACACTCGAGGCTGAAGTTCTGCAGCTCACTGAGGTATGTGACATGTTTGCAAGCTCAGACTTAAACAAGTGTGCGTTCAAGCTAATGTGGCATCTTTTTGCATGAACAGGAGCTGACTGTATCCGACCGACAGAGAAGACAAGCTCAGCAGGAGAGAGACGAAATGGCCGACGACATGGTCAACAACAGCTCTGGAAAGTCTGTATCGTTTTACCTTGTGTTATACGTTAAGTCAAACGGTTATTTGAGATGACGCGTTTGTTCAGGACGGCGCTATTTGAAGAGAAGCGCAGGTTAGAGATGCGTGTCAGCCAACTGGAGGAGGAGCTAGAAGAGGAACAGACCAATGCTGAGCTTCTGTCAGAGAGACAAAGAAAGATGGCACTGCAGGTGTGTACAGTAGGGTTGTGATGATATATCGCAAAACTTTGTAGCCCAAAATGTTATCCATATGCTCCCACCAAGAATCAATACAGGTAGTCCCAGGGTTACGACATGCTCAGGGTTACGACATACTCGACTTATGTGATCTCGTTTTACGAAGCCAGAGTTTCGCCCGGCTTCAGGTTGTTGTTTTTTTTTGTGTGTGTTTTTTTTAAGTTGCATAAACAGTACCTTATTGCACCTCACATTTTATATTGTGTTTGGTCCTCACTAAATCTGATATCAAAAGTACGCTAGCTAAAATGCTACAAATCCTAACGTACAGTGACCCCTTGCTACTTTGCCCTTTAAACTTGGCGCCCTCAGTCCTTCGCCCACACTAACTCCACAAACTGTAGCTCTAAACTTAATTACAAATATATACACAAACATTATTAGCTGAAGCAGTCTGCTCCTCAGTCATACAAAGCGACAGTCCAGCCAGTCCCAACGCTGCCACCAGAGGGCAGTGTATCCATCATTAAACAAAATACAATACAGTGGTACCTCTACATTCGAAGTTAATTCGCTCCAGGACCGTGTTTGTAATTTGAAATGGTTGTATGTCGAGCAGAATTTATAATTCCATTAATTCGTTCCACAGCCCGAAAGCCTACACTAAATCCTTAATAAATGCCTCTGGTACTGTTGGAAATACCAATTACACAGAGCAAAACAAATTATGAATAAAAATCGGAATAACAATAATACGTCTAACAATGTATCGAATCGGGTTCTAATGCGGCAGATGTGTTTTGCGTGGTGTACCTGAATGCACCGTGTGGCTGACTTGACAGAGTGGGAGAGGACATTTTACTTTCACTTTGTTCAGCTGCAGTGAACAGTAGGCATGTTGTGTTTCACAAGTTCTGAAATTAATAATTAAAAACCTGATGAAGCTGGTGATTTTCGGGCAATTTTACCGCAATAAGAATTGTCACCTTATTAAGACTGGCGAACGGAGATTGGAGGAGTACCGTCGAGATCGTAAACATTCTACGACTGTTTTGTTGAGTCAGTTCATGGACAGAACACCACGCTCATATTTTTCTATCATTTCCATGTTTCAATGATAAGCATCACCTTTTTCCTTTTTTCACCACCTGCTCTATCATTCTTGGGACCATGTTGATTTCTCTCACAAGAAAATCCGCCGTGCGTCCCTCTTGTAGGTAAAAAAACTGTGGCGCTCTCGTAAATCGTCATATTTCGAGCATGTCGTCAGAAACAAATGGCAAGTCAAATTTTATGTCTGATGTCGAAAAGGTCGTGTGTCGAAGCGATCGTATGTCGAGGTACCACTGAATTTTTTACTTTTACTTTAATTTGACGTGTTCTGTCCTCACTAAATGTGATGTTATTCAGTTTGACAGAGAGCAAACAAAGTACACTTATGTTCAAAACAACACACAGTTGACACAAAACAATTGGTGTTCAAACGTCCACCTAGTCTGATCAATATGTAAATTTGCCTAATTTGCATAACAAAAGTCAGCTAGCTTATATGCTACGAATGCTAACATACTGTCTTTACAATTCTCATAGCAAATCACTCACACATAACTCCATAAACTGTAGCTCTAAACGTAATTACCGTAATTTCCGGACTACTGAGCGCCCCTGATCACCCAGTACATTTTTCAAGGAAAAAACATTTTGTACATACATAAGCCTCTCCTGTTTATAAGCCGCGGTTGCCCACATAGTAACATGAGATATTTATGAAGAAATACAGAGCTTTCTGAGTTTTGATAACATACTTTAACGAATCGGGTTATAAATATAGCGTGTGATTTACGGGAGTAAGGGAGGTGCGGAAGAGCGAGAGACGTGCCTTCCTGTTGTTGAGGGGGTGTGTGCGCGCGCCGGCTGCTGCAGACAGCAGTCGTGTGTTGTACCACGAGTTTCCAAAATAAAGAATTGCAACTTAACTAAGTGGGTGACTCTTTGTGAATGTTACAATACCTTAACTTTTCTTTCCGAAGAGCGCCAGCAAAACGGCACTTAGCTAACTCCTCAAGCTCACTCCTGAGCGTGTGTCGTCCTCTTCGTCACACAGCAGACTTTTCGAAACCCGTTGGTGATAGTGGATTTTTTTTTACACTGCTCCACGCTGTCAGACTTGTGCAAAAGTTGCTCTTCGCGTGCGGCCAGTTTTGTTAAACGATCTCTCATCCAAGCCTTCAATTCAACTCGGCACGTCATATCAATTTCTTCTAGCATTTTCCATGATGCGGGTCTGCTAATTTTACTAATGCATAAAGATGAGGGTCTGCTACTTTAATTTGTGCACAAAGTTAAAATACGGGTAAGAGTGCAAACTAGCGTCTTCTTCGACACCTATATTCCACATGTTTTACGCTTACATTTTATGCTCGAGTGCTCCTGGTGGTCGTTAGAAAAATTGATGAATTGGCCGCATCATTGCATACGCCGCAGGATTCAAAATGAGGGGAAAAAGTAGCAGCTTGTAGTCCGGAAATTACGGTACAAATGCATACACAGACATATATTAGCTGAAACAACTTACAGCCTTGTGTGGGCCGAACCCAAGCACAGCTGTCCTTTATCCATAATAGACAGTCTGCTCCTTAATCATACTAAGTTACAGTCCAGCCAGACCCAATACTGCCACCAGAGGGCAGTGTATCCATCATCATTTAACAAAACACAATGTTTTTTGGATAGTTATTTTGAGATTTTGAGCGTATTTAGGGGTACTTCAACGTTTAATTCCGACTTACGTGGAAATTCGGGTTACGTCGCCAGCGTAGGAACGGAACTCGTTCGTAACCTACCTGTCAACCCGAGGCTGTTGGCAATCTTACAAATAGTGACGTATGCCCCTACAAATTGGTGACTAATCTTACAATGTTGTATATAGCGTGCAATATGAAACAAATTGATTACTAAAATTGAACAGTGACGTTTGTTATAATTGTATGTAGCACTTTTGGCAATTTCTATCATGTCTTGATGGCTGCACTTCATGGCACTTCAGCTCGCAATTCAGTTTGAATTGACGGTAGTTCGTTAGTGTGTCCAATTATAAATTAAAATGGTCAATTGATAAAATGAACTTACTGATGCAATCTTTGAGTCTGGGAACATTTCATTTGCTAATTCTGAGAAGTGATCAGCAATAGTTGCAGGCAAATTGTGTTCGGCAACAAATTGGCAGAATAAAATCTACGCTTTCGTCACTTTTTATTCTGCAGACTTCATCGTTATGACCAGTGTTAGTCTTACTTTTCAAAAGTAATTACAGTTACAAATTACTTCTCCCAAAAAGGATTTGAGTTAGTAACTCGGTTACCTGAATGTAAGAGAAATTAGTTACTTGGCAGAGTAACTGGTGTTACCGTTCATGTTTTATTTTTTCATTTTTAAAAAAAAAACAAAAAAACAAAAAAAAAACATAGTAACCTTTGCTATGTTTGGAAGTCATTTAATGTTGTGAATCAACTGTTAAAGTTGTTAAAATTGCTCCCGTTTTTGCATAAGTTCCCTTCTGTCTACTTTCTTCATGTAAAAGTTATAAAAGTGTTTCGTCATTTAAAGATGGATTCAAGTCAAGATTTTGCCGATTTAGGAGTATTTTATTTTTTATTTTTTTAAACCTGTCCTGTTCAGCTGTTTGGCACGGAGAATGGAAGTCTAAGTGCCCGGATAGTCTGAACATTTTTAATGTTTCACATTGAGAGTCTGACATACTCCCTTTGTGATCATTCAACATACCTCAATTATTATGACAAAACGGCGAACTGGAAGGGGTTATGGGGTAACAGAACAAAAGAAACACAAGAGAAGAAACACAATCAACAACAAGAAATACATTGAACGTCTAACTACACTAACTACTAATATGTTGGTGCTATCGTCAGCTAAATGTGGGGGGCCTGTTGACCAGGGAAAGAGGGGGAAGAAGGTGGGGGAGTCTATAAGCTAAGTGATAGAAAGGGGTAGAGTGTACACAAATCATCTCTGTGATTTAGAACCCAGTAATCGTGTGAATCCCTAGTGAGTGTAAGTCCGCTGGCGACCGACCCTACGCCGCCCCGCCACCAATCCCGGCGGATTTAGGAGTATTTTAGATAAAAAGTTACTTAGGTTTGCTTGGAAGGTTCACTACAACAGAGCCTTTCTGAGAAGTCTACTGCTGTAAAATGGCGGCTGTTTAGTAATGCCGCCGAGTCTGTCATTTCGCATGTAGTTCTATATGCATGTTATATCTATGCATGTGATATCTAGGGGTAGATTGTAGGCTGTCGGCTACAGTCAGGACCGCCTAGCCTAGCATCACGTTTGCTACAGCGTCACAACAAACACTCTTCTCTCTCCGTGTCTGACTTTTCTTGCGTCAATCAACCAACGTAGTAACGCGCAGTAACGCACATTGTTTCGTTGCCGAAACGATGACAAAATCAAAACGGAGAAAAATAAAACGTAATGCACGAAAAACGTACAAATTTTGAACGTACGGCATACACATTTAAAAATCACTGCTCCCTATACAAATTACGCCGAAACCGTACAACTTGACAGGTATGCCCGGGGACTACCTGTATGCTGTTTTAAAAAAAACATTATAATACGTTAGCTCACTGGCTGCAATTGACGGCGCTAGACATCCAATTCATTTTGACTGGATTGGACGTCTAGCGCCCTCAATGGCACTGAAACCGGACAGTCTTTTGTGGATATTTACAGGTTACTTCCTGTTCATTTTAGGGCATTTACAGGTTACTTGTTGATTTTGTGTCCCTTCCTATTCATTTGGGGAAACACATTTCTTTTTAGTAACCCCAAATCATCAGGAAGTGACAAGGAAAAGGAAGAAAATCAACAGGAAATAACTTGAAACGCCCCAAAATGAACTCATTTTCTGGCATTGGCTGCCACTGACGGCCTCATTCATTCACTGCCACTCTCCCACTTCAAATGGATTGGATGTCTACTAGTGATTAACTAGAATGATTTCCTGACCCATGAATTGCTAATTGTTGTGTCGCCATATCGCAAATCGTATCGTATACTAATGTGAGGTACTCAGAGGGTACCACCCTAAGCGTACAGTTGTAAAGTCGATGTATCGCTGGATCACTGTCATGTACACGTCACTCTCTCCGTCCAGGTGGAGACGCTGAACGTTCAGCTGCAAGGCGAGAGAACCCTGGCTCAGAAGGCAGAGGCGGCACGGGAGCAGTTGGAGCGGCACAACAAGGATATGAAGACACGACTGGAGGAACTGGAGGGAACCGTCCGAGGCAAACACAGGCTCAGCGTCGCCGCCCTAGAAGCCAAAATTGAATCAATGGAGGAGCAGCTAGAACAAGAGCGACAGTAAGAGATCAAAACTCTCTGACGCTCTGAAAACGGTCATTAATTCAATTTTTGTCTCTTAGGGAGCGCGCCATGGCAAACAAACTTGTGAGGAAGACTGAGAAGAAACTAAAGGAGGTGTTGATGCAGGCGGAAGATGAGAGGAGGCACGCCGACCAATACAGAGACCAGGTAAACCGTGCATTTCGTACTGCGGATGCACTGAAAACCCGGCGTCCGAAACATGAATAAAATTGTGTGAACACCTTTTTTTTTTTTTTTTTTAACCAAACTACCGTAATGCATAAAGTTCTTGCGCTTACTATTTAAGCATCAACTTGATGCATGTTAGCTTCAGCTAGCTGCATATTGCAAACAAGCCGAAGCCAAAAGTCACGTTCGTGTTCTCAGTTGACAGGTTTTATAGGTTCCCTTAGGAAACACTGCCGTCTATGGGTGACGTCTCCCCAGTCTTCCAACTAAGTAAGGCTTATTGCCACAGAAACAGTCTTTACAGTGTTTTCTTTAGACTTTACAGAGAGAAATCCTCTTCATTTGACATGTTTTTTCCGAAATATGTATGCAAGTGTGATTAAAAAGTGTAAACAGTATGTACAGTGATCCCTCCTTTTTTGCAGTTAATAAGGACCAGAACCCTCTGCGAAAAGTGAAAAAACAGCAAAATAGGGTTTAATTACAGCACCTGCGTGATGTGTGGGGGAACTTGGCACAGCTAGAATGCGTGTAGGTCCATTCACGAGCAAAGATAGCGTGTACAGTGGTATGAAAAAGTATCTGAACCTTTTGGAATTTCTCACATTTCTGCATAAAATCACCATAAATTTCATCTGATCTTTGTCAAAATCACACAGATGAAAAAACATTGTCTGCTTTAACTAAAATCACCATAAGATTTTTAGGTTTCATATTTTAATGAGGATAGTATGCAAACAATGACAGAAGGGGGGAAAAAAGTAAGTGAACCCTCTGCCTAAGGAGACTGAAAGAGCGATTGAAACCAATCACTGATGAGTGGTTTAAAGCTGTCCAGCCCACTATAAAACACATACCTGGTAAAAATTGTCTTGATGAAAAGCATTGTCTGATGTGCATCATGTCTCGGTCAAAAGCGCTGTCTGAAGACCTGCGATCAAGGATTGCTGATTTGTATAAAGCTGGGAAAGGATACAAAACCATCTCTAAAAGTCTGGATCTTCATCAATCAACAGTGAGAGTTGTCTAGAAATGGAGAGAGTTTAACACTGTTGCTTCTCTCCCAAGGAGTAGCCGTCCACCAAAGATGACGCAAAGAGTTAAGCGCAGAATACTCAGAGGTTAAAAAGAACCCTAGAGTGTCAGCTAAAGACTTACAGAAATCACTGCCAAAGTAAAAATTAGTCTGTGCACACAACTATGGCCAAGAATGGTGTTCATGGGAGGACTCCACGGAGGAAGCCACTGCAGTCTAAAAAAAACATTGTTGCTCTTGAAATGTTGGCAAAAAAGGCACTTGGACACTCCTCAGAATATTTGGCAAAATATTTTGTGGGCTGATGAAACCAAAGTTGAATTGTTTGGGAGTAACACACAATGTCATGTGTGAAGGAAAAGTGGAACAGCTCACCAACATCAACACCTCATCCCCATCGTGAAGCATGGTGGAGGGAGCATCATGATTTGTGGCTGTTTTGCTTCCTCAGGGCCTGGACAACTTGCAATCATTAATTGAAGAATGAATTCAAAGGTTTATCAGGATGTTTTGCAGGAAAACCTGAGGCCGTTTGTCAGACAGTTGAACCTAAAAAGAGGATGCATGTTGCAACAAGACAATGATCCAAAACACAGAAGTAAATCAGCGGTTTCAGAAGAACAAAATACACGTCGCAGTGTCCAAGTTAAGTCCAGACTTTAACCCAGAGATGCTGTATCATGACCTAAAGACAGCGATTCATGCCAGACATCCCAGGAATCTGATTGTACTACAGCAGTTTTATATTGAAGAATGGGCCAAGATTAGTCCTGATGGATGTGCCAGCCTGATCTGCAGCTACAGGAAGCGTCTGGTTGAAGTTATTGTTGCCAAAGGGGGGCACAAAATATAAAATGTGATGGTTCACCTACTTGTTATCCCCCTTCTGTCATTGTTTGCATACTATGCTCATTAAAATATGAAAACAATCAGCTCATGGGACAAGGCCACTTTTATTGGTGGACTCGCCCGTCGATCATAATGGGGGAGGCTGTGATAGTGCACAGTCAATCATCTCACAAGCCACTTTTATTAGCGGTCTTATTGTTTGGAGAGGCTGTAATGGAGCTCTAAAGTGTCAATCTCGTAGCAGGAAACAATCAAAAGCCTTGTGAGTGCGCATGGGTATGTACAAAACCCCTGAGTCTAGTCTGCCTTGCTGCAAAACAATGTCTCCGGCGCCTCACTGAATCTGCGAAACATAAACCACGAAGTCACGAGGGATCACTGTATATTTTCACACAAATAGAAAGTTCATTGCTTTTGTTGTTTTTTGTTAATAGCAGTTTGTGCATGTAAAGTGCTGCATAGATTATGATTCTATTTGATTACTTGACAATGAAATATGCAAACATTTCAGGTCGCACTTAAGGAAATTTGGAAAAGGGCACAAAATGATCCAGCCAAAACATTAAATGGTAGCACTTTACAATAAGGGTCCCTTAATTAACATTAGTTAATGCATTTTTAGACAACAACTAATGTTTAAGTAACATTACAATAATTAATATATTTGCTTATCTAACATTTATTAATATATTAACTTGAGCTGAAACAAGTACTCGAGCAATTCGAGTTTAAAAACTGATCCGAGTAATTTTATTCACCTCGAGTAATCGTTTATTTTGACAGCTCTAAGCATCACGTTTTGCTCGGACTACTTTTAATGCGGGACAACGCGCTGTCACGTGCGGAGAGGAAGAAGGAAAAAAAATTTTTTTTTACTGCAGCCGACAGCCGCCACAAACGACGCCGACGTTGCTAAATACTTGCCCGCACGATGCTACCATGGTAACATGGTATGTTGAACTAGATGCGAAATGACCGACTCGGCCGCGTCTGGGCAGCGTTAGTAAACAGCCGCCCTCTTAAAGCAGTAGATCGCTAAGCGCTAATAAAGAGCGCTAAGCGCTAATAAATTAGATTAACGTTACTGTCGCTACTAGCTCACGTAACGTTAGCCCTGCGGAGGGCTAGGTTTCAATTAATTATGACCACTGTCGATGCGTGGCTAACGTGTCTTACATACAGGCTTTAACATAACATAGCATTGTGGAGTGATGAGGGTGTAAAATAAAAACTTAATCATGCTAACTATCAATTTTAGCTCAGTAGTCATTGCTGGATAAAACACCAAGTAGCACTGGTCCCTAATGTGCTCCAATACAGCCTGTATCATACATTTATTTTGAACACTGCAAAAACTCAAAATCCTATCAGGACTTACAGTTTAGACTAACTTAAAACTTAACTAGAACTTAAAAATGGCTTGACACAAAGAGAAATTCAATTGAAACTCGTGGGAAAAAAATCCTAACTTTTAAGTGATGTGTGTTATCAAGCGTAACAGCATTTTTAGGTAAGATATATATATACAGCACTGTGCAAAAGTTTTAGGCAGGACACCTGCCTAAAACTTTTGCACAGTACTGTATCTTTTTATTATATTATGTATATACAGGATATACTGTATGTATAAATTTTCCCCAAGTGGAAGCTTCCAGGATCCTAATAAATTTAATAATTAAAAATATATATATACAGTACTGTGCAAAAGTTTTAGGCAGGACCCCTGCCTAAAACTTTTGCACAATACTGTACATATATATCAGTTTTTTGAGTGAAAGCAGTGAATTAGTCTTTTTTTTTTAATACTAGTTACATCTGAGATGCAATTGTTGGCTGTTTTCAACAATATACATCGAAAATAAAGACATTGATTGACTGAAAATGGTTCAAGATTAGATGAAATGTCTTGTTTTCTCATGTATATTTATAATTGCTCTTCACCTAAAAATATATTTGTTTTATCCGATTACTCGATTAATCGATAGAATTTTCAGTCGATTACTCGATTACTAAAATATTCGATAGCTGCAGCCCTCATATTAACATGAGTTAAAGCATTAGTTAATGCATTAGTTAATGCATAACCAGACAGTCACTAATGGTTTGGTAAAATTAAAAATATATATAGGGTTAGGGTTTACGTTTTAGGGTTAGGGTTTGTTAACTTAAGTGTTTATAATTTCTTAGTTAAGGGACACATTTGCTAGACTTTACAATAAGGGTCCAAAAAACATTCAGTAATGGTTAATTAAGGTTACGTAATACTTAAGAGGTATGGTCATGTGAAATAATACCATACTTAAGGTTAGGGCAGCAGCACCCAAGGGCTCAGAGCAGTGTTTCTCATTTAAAATAACATAATCATAATCACTTACGTAATAATAATCACTTACGAGTACCAGTATACATTAATAACTATTTATTAATGCACTAATGTATATGTGAATTAAATTTAAGTAATGTATTATATATATTATATATTATAACCTAACCTTAAGTATGGTATTATTTCACGTGAACGTACCTTATAAGTATTACTTAACCTTAATTAGCCATTACTGAATGTTTTTTGGACCCTTATTGTGAAGTGTAGCACATGTGAGTTATTGTCTAAAAATGCATTAACTAATGTTAATTAAGGGACCCTTATTGTAAAGGTTTACCCATTAAATTAAAAAAATAATATTAATATGGAATTAAAAATTTTCGACTGGCCAGAAGGAATTCTTAAAATCACACTTGCTTTGTCCTTGTTGTTGTTCTTGGGGTGCACACTAACTAAAATTGCTACTTCTGCTTTATTCATGGAGGGATCCCAATAAAATTTGGTAGGTAGTTTCTGAGGATGTTTACAAATCAATCCTTGAAGCTGGATTTTTAATTTTTTGGTTTCAGGATGTTTTAATTAAATTCATTGCAGAATTAAAATTCCTACTTTTTTACACCCAAAACAGCAGCCCTGACACCTGGATATTTGCATGTACAGATATTGTGTGTTTATGTTATTTAACTTTATTTCTTAGCATCATTGGATTTCTGTATATAGCTTAGAATGCCAAAAAAATGGACTTGTTCTCACAATTGTTATGGCTCTTGTGTAGCTGGATAAATCCATGGTTCGCTTGAGGCAGCTGAAACGTCAACTGGAAGAAGTAGAAGAGGAGAACTCGCGTTCAAACGCGCAGAAGAGAAAGCTGCAACGGGAACTAGAGGAGCTGACGGAAAACAGCCAGAGCAGGATGCGCGAAATCACCACCCTGCGCAACCAGCTCAGGTACGCCGGTCACCCGCATCCTACCCCATTGTCCTGTTCATTAACCTCACCATTTAAGTTGACATTAACTTTCTTTTAATTTGCTCCTTTTCATCGCATCCATTTGTGTTCGTCTAACACTGTGTCCCATCTGTCCACGTCCAACACTCAGCGTCCCTGAACGGAGACAAGAGCAGTAGGTCAATGTACTTTTTGTTTCGTCTCATTTTTGTTTGTCATTCCTGGGATTTTTTTTGTTGGGTCATGTCAAGACTAGAGTTGTCCCGATCACATATTTTTGTACCGAAGTTCGAGTCCGTGTCACCTGATTTTGAGGATTTGTTTTTGTTGAGTAAAATTAAGATGATTCTACATGCCTTTTTTAAGTTTCTGATCTGGAAATTGAGTAAAATAAGTGCTATTTCATGCAAAAACGTATGATAATTTAAATATTGCTATTGATCCTGAAAATATAGTCACTAGAGGCCTTAGTTTTGAAAATATTTGAATTTTAAGTTTCCCGGAGTTTATAGTGAAGTCTATGACTACAGTGTTTTTGCGCCTCTTGTTACCTGAAATTTCTTCGGAACAAGAGGCAATATTTCCCGTTGAGGCGTGTCATAACCTGAAAATTCAGTTTGTACATCTTATTTTTAGGGCTGTCAAACGATTAAAATTTTTAATCGAGTTAATTACAGCTTAAAAATTAATTAATCGTATTTAATCACAATTAATCGCAATTCAAACCATCTCTAAGCTATGTTTTTCTGTAAATTATTGTTGGAATGGTAAGATAAGACACAAGACGGATATATACATACAACATACTGTACATAAGTGCTGTATTTGTTTATTATAACAAAAAATCCACAAATGGCATTATTAACATTCTTTCTGTTTAAGTGATCCATGGATAGTAAGACTTGTAGTTCATAAAAGATAAATGTTATAGTTACAATTTATAGTAATTTTATATTAAAACCCCTCTTCATATTTTCGTTTTAATAAAATTTGTACAATTTCCAATCAAAAGTAGAGTTAATATAATAATAATAAGAATAAAAAATAACAATAATAAGAATTGAGTGACCAAACTCTGAGTAATGCCAGTTCACTTTGCATTGTTGTTTAGCTGTGTGAGAATAGGGCCTCATTACTACAGACTGAAGTGCTTTTCTTTTTGTGAACATTTTTTTTTTTTTGGAGAGATAGCAATATTATTTCTGTTGTGCTTTCACTAAATGATACTTCTGTTTGTTGTGAAGGAGGTGCAGAAGCGTATTCCAATAAACGGCGCAGCCCAAAGAACGCCTGTGTCCACTCGCCTTTATAACAGATATATCTCTGTGCATATCTTACCCAAAATACAACAAGAGACACATAATTGCCACTAAAAGAAAGCAAACTTATCGAAATATGTGTGGAGCACAAAGCAACAGCATAAACGTCTCACAACTACTAATTCTCCCACTATTAGAAGGAATAACATTAGTATGGAACGGCGCTGCGCTGCCCCCAAGCGGCCGGTGGCATTCTCTTCACTCTTAATGTCCATAAACGGCCTCAATGAAATCTGTTTGAGGAAATGCGAGAGCGGCTCATTCAGTGCATGCGTTAATTGCGTCAAATATTTTAACGTGATTACTTTAAAAAAAATTAATTAACGCCCGTTAATGCGATAATTTTGACAGCCCTACTTATTTTATTGCTTTTTAGCCTTAATAAAAAAAAATTAAAAACCTGATCGTTTCACCCGATTCCGAACTTCTAAAAATGGCGTGCTAGTGCCCGATTACCAATCACGTAATCGGATCAGTGACCTTCTTAACCCTTATACCTCTGGATGATTTTGTTGCTTGTCGCCGTTCTGCCGGCTCCTCAGTCAAATTGTATGTCTATCGTCAACAAAGGCAGTCAATGAGTTAACGTAATTTTTGGATGATAAGCCGCTACTTTTTTCCCTCATTTTAAATCCTGCGGCTTATAGTTCAGTGCGTCTTACTTGTTGATTTATTTGGGTCAATAGGTGAAACTGACAGCGGCGTCATAAGATGTGTGTCATAAGCATTCATTAATGCTCATGGCCGTGTTATGTCATGTTATGATGGTCTTACGACAGTATTAGGATGCCTCTGTCAAATAAGGAGTTAGCAAATACCATAACTAGCAATTAATGAAAGAACTGGGACAGTAACTGAAGAAATAATTATCACAGAACATGAGTTGTATGTTATTTACATCTGTAGTGCTGCAATGCATGCTAGGAGACATGTTGGACGATAACAGTGTTGACAGCAGGTGGCCGCAGAGGTTGACTGTCTCCCCAAAGGAGCAGTGATTGCCAACTGAAACTTCTTGAACCTTGGTTCAAAGCTTCATGGTGGTTCATTTGGTCTGATGACAGTCTTAGAATGCCCCTGTCAAATAAAGTGTTAACAAATACCATAACTAGCAATTAATGAAACAACTTAAACAGTAACTGAAGAAATGATTAGCACAGAACCTGAATTTTAATTGTTATTTACATCCGTAGTGCTGCAATGCATGCTAGAAGACATGTTGGAAGACAACAGTGTAGATGGCCGCAAAGGTTAACCGGAGCAGTGATGGCCAAATGAAGATTCTTGAAGTTTCGCAGCCAATTTGTTCAAATCTTCATGACGGTTCATTTGGTCTGACGACAGTCTTGGGATGCGCCTTTCAAATAAAGTGTTAACAAATACCATAACTAGCAATTAATGAAACAACTAGAACAGTAACTGAAGGAATAATTAGCACAGAACATGAATTTTAATTGTTATTTACATCTGTAGTGCTGCAATGCATGCTAGGAGGCATGTTGGATGACAACAGTGTTGCCAACAGAGGTTGGCCAAATTAAGCTTCTTGAAGCAATGAAACTTTGCAGCCAATTGGTTCAAAGCTGCATGGTGGTTCATTTAGTCTTGTGACAGTCTTAGGATGCCGCTGTCAAAGTTTTACCGGTTACTATCTTTTGGACTAAATATCCCATAATACAGTGAGGACAGCTGCGGCTTATAGTCCAGTGCGGCTTATTTACGAACAAATGCTATTTTCATGTCAAATTTGGTGGGTGGCGGCTTATGGTCAGGTGCGCCTTATACAGTGGTATGAAAAAGTATCTGAACCTTTTGGAATTTCTGACATTTCTCCATAAAATCACCATCAAATGTGATCTGATCTTTGTCAAAATCACACAGATGAAAATACAGTGTCTGCTTTAACTGAAACCACCCAAACATGTATAGGTTTTCATATTTTAATGAGGATAGCATGCAAATATGGACATAAGGGGAAAAAATAAGTAAGTGAACCCTCTGCCAAAGGAGACTTAAAGAGCAATTGAAACCAATTTTTACCAAATATTTTAAGTCAGGTGTGTGCCCAATCACCAATGAGTGGTTTAAAGCTGCCCTGCCCAAATACACACCTGGTAAGAAATGTCTTGATGAGAAGCATTGACAGATGTGCATCATGTCTCTTGTCAAAAGAGCTGTCCGAAGACCTGCGATAAAGGATTGTTGATTTGTATAACGCTGGGAAAGGATACAAAACCATCTCTAAAAGTCTGGATGTTCATCAATCGACAGTCAAAGACGTTCTCTCCAAATGTAGACTTTGGCACTGTTGCTTCTCTCCCAAGGAGTGGCCGTCCACCAAAGAAAATGCCAAGAGTTCAGCAGAGAATACTCAGAGCGGTAAAAAAGAACCCTAGAGCGTCTGCTAAAGACATACAGAAATCACTGGCACAATCCAATATCTCTTTGCACACATGAACTATATGTAAAACTGTTGCCAAAAATGGTGTCATGGGAGGGCTCCACGGTGGAAGCCACTGCTGTCAAAATAAAAACATCATTGCTCGTATAATGTTCGCAAAAAGGCACTTGGACACTCTACAGAGGTTTTGGCAACATTTTTTGGGACTGATGAAACCAAAGTTGAATTGTTTGGGAGTAACACAACGTCATGTGTGAAGGAAAAATGGAACCGCTCACCAACATCAACATCTCATCCCCACCGTGAAAAATGGTGGAGGGAGCATCATAAGTTGGGGCTGTTTTGCTCAAAAGTTTATCAGGATGTTTTGCAGGAAAACCTGAGGCCGTCTGTCGGACAGTTGAAGCTAAAAAGAGGATGTAGGCTGCAACAAGACAATGATCAAAAACACAGAAGTAAACAGACTTCAGAATGGTTTCAGAAGAACAAAATACATGTTCTGGAGTGGCCAAGTCAAAGTCCAGACTTGAACCCCATTGAGATGCTGTGGCATGACCTAAAGACAGCGATTCATGCCAGACATCCCAGGAATCTGACTGAACTACAGCAGTTTTGTAGAAAATAATGTGCCAACATTAGTCCTGATCGATGTGCCAGTTTGATCTGCAGCTACAGGAGGCGTCTGGTTGATGTTATTGCTGCCAAAGGGGGCGCCACAAAATATTAAATGTGATGGCTCACTTATTTTTTCCCCCTTCTGTCATTGTTTGTATACTATCCTCATTAAAATATAAATGTTTGGGTGGTTTTAGTTCAAGCAGACACTGTTTTTTTCATCTGTTTGATTTTGACAAATGATCAGATCACATTTCATGGTGATTTTATGCAGAAATGTGAGAAATTCCAAATGGTTTACTTTTTCATACTACTGCAGTCTGGAAATAACGGTAATACTTAAAAATACTAGGGCTGTAAAAATTATCGCGTTAACGCGCGGTAATTAATTTTTTAAATTAATCACGTTAAAATATTTGACGCAATTAACGCACATGTCCCGCTCAGACAGTATTCTGCCTTTTGGTAAGTTTTACAGCAAGGTTTTTTGTGCTGTCTAACAGCGAACTCTTGTGGTCGCTTTGCGACATGGTTTATTGCTTTCTTGCCAATTCAGTATGGCTGCACGACGTCTCGGGCTGACGCCTACGTTGTAATGTTGTGCTTATATGATCCTTAGACAAGATTTGTCCGTAAGTATGGTTGTTGTAAAGAATGTACATATTATGTTAGTAAGCGAAATGTTATATTTTTTGTATGAGACGCTTTTTGTTTATGTTTAGTGAACCTGTATAGCGTGCTAAGCTAACGTTGTTGCTAATGCAATGCTTGTGTACTTTTTTTTGTAGTTTCACTACGGTCTAAAGAGGACAGTGGTTTGAGGCCATTTTATTAATAAATCAGATGAAAAGGAAGAAGTCTGATTATTAAGGCGTCGTTCACTAGCTGTCTAGCTTTGGAAAAAGTAGACGCTTCGGAGTGAGGACAGCATAGACAGATTTAAATGACAGTAGAGTGAAATGCCCACTACAGTCCTTATGTACCGTATGTTGAATGTATATATCCATCTTGTGTCTTATCTTTCCATTCCAACAAATTATTTTACAGAATATATATATAATTTACAGAAAAATATGGCATATTTTATAGATGGTTTGAATTGCGATTAATTGCGATTAATTACGATTAATTAATTTTTAAGCTGTAATTAACTCGATTAAAAATTTTAATCATTTGACAGCCCTAAAAATACATTTTAAAAACGCTATCTTCCGTACCCGACTCCAATCTTTTCAAAACGTTCAGATCGGGGACATCCCTAGTCAAGACCCTTTCTAAAATCTGCAGCCTGGAATATTCACAGCATCTTTTTTTTGCCTGTAATATTCACAGTATTTTTTTATTTTATTTTTTTGCCATCCAGACGTGCTCCCTTGCCGCTAGCGATGCGCGGACGTCGAGCCCTGGTGGACGACTACTCGTTGGACAACTCTGATTCCGAAGAGCCGCCTGCCTCGCCTTCTTCGCTAATTCCCCGAACCCCCACCCCGTCCTCGGAGCAGAACCTGGACCCTAATCCGCCCCCCTACAGTGTCAACAACGTACAACAGTGATGTACTACACACACACACGCACACACAAAACACTAGTTTATTATCTAAGTCAATGAATTGCTTTTTTTCCCTTCGACAAGTGCAAGGAAATGAGATTTAAATGGATGTTTTTTACCTTTAAAGGCGACGTTGTAACATTCGAAATGACATTGTTTAAAAGTTAAGATTCGAAATAGCAATAGACGTAAATTTCAATGCTTTGCTAACTTATCTCCTAGTCGTAATTTAATAGTTTTTGGGGTTTTTTTACGAAGATCTGTTCGTAGCATCAAATGTTCTGGCGGGTCCACGTATGACCCACGAGCCACAGGTTGCGCAAACCTGATGTTAATTTGACCGGGAAAAAAAATGCTGCGGCAAAAGTACTAATTAGACAATCTAGATCTTTGATTTAAATTGTGAATCTGATGATACGTTTTCATAATCCAATGGAATTTTTACAAGCGCATCCACAATTGTGCGTTTTGCTAACGCTTACAGGAAATTAGCCAAACGGACCCACCGATAAGTAGCGACGGCGAAATGTGAGTATTGTCGAATGATGACGTAGCTAGTGTAATTTATTCAACTAGAAACACAAAAAACAGTCATTTGAATTTATATAATTTATATGAAGCTAAATATGGCAACGCTTGTTTTTATTGTATAAACTGATCTGAGGTCTGATACACTGGGGAGACATTTTTCTATCCAAAGCAGAACTTTTTTTTTTTTTTTAACAGGACGTCTTGCACAATGTAGTCTTAATATTTACGTTCGACATTCAAACTGTAAATGAAAGCCGTCATATGGATGAAAAAAGGGACTACAACGTGTAGAATAGAGTAGATTTGCCATCATCCAGCATGATGGATGACTTGGAGATAGAAATATTGTAGGTTTAGATTTAAAAAAAAAAAATAGAGGCTAATAGTAGGAAATATAGTAGGTTTTTTACCCTGGCCGTTAACTTAAACTTTTAAGTGACATTTTTATGTATGTTCAAGTGGCACAATTGAAATATGCATTGTAATAAATGCATAGAATTTTAAAATAAAAATGGAGACCAAAAGAAATCAGTGGCTGTTATTGAAGGGAATAGGCGACCAATCCAAATTGGATTGGACGTCTATTGCCGTCAATGGCAGTGAATGAAAAATGGTAATGTTAGCTATGCTAAATCTACCAGAACGACAAGATTATGTTTTTCAGACTTTAGCCTTTATACGTAAACTTTTGTCTCCAATAAGTAAAAACAAATGCTCTGTTGGGTTCCGATCAGGTGGGCATTCAAAATATCAGTTCTAATTGAAACAGTTATTATAATGGTTTATTAAGACAAAATGATCAAAACTGTACTAGCCAAATACGTTTGGACCTATTTTTTTCCACATTTTGTTTCTGCAATATGCAAATGACTTGTGTTTTCATGACGTTGTATAATGGCTGCACTTTGCACACGAGCGGTGGGTATATTTGTCCATATCAGCATTGAGATCACGTCATCACGTGTGCATTCACAACCACAAAAAAGGTGAAGTCATGAACACAATCAAGTTCTGTTTTTCCTCAGCCAGCTGCTTAAGTTTTTTTTTCTGGTTTTCCTCTCATGGTTTGCTCACTGCTACTGTGCAACTTGATACATTTTTCTGTTTTATTGTTTGTTTGTTATTGATGCTGTATTATAAAACACTGTCCGGGGTCCACTTTAATATATGTTGTTGGTTTTCACTCTGCTTGTCTCAGTGTGTTTTATTCCGCACATTTGACAGAGGAAGAAGAAATGTTCATTGTACTTGCTAGCATGCTTGTGCACTTGGAATATATTCATTCATGATATACAGTGCCTTGCAAAAGTATTCGGCCCCCTTGAATCTTGCAACCTTTCGCCACATTTCAGGCTTCAAACATAGATATGATTTTTTTTTTTTGTCAAGAATCAACAACAAGTGGGACACAATCGTGAAGTGGAACAACATTTATTGGATAATTTAAACTTTTTTAACAAATAAAAAACTGAAAAGTGGGGTGTGCAATATTATTCGGCCCCTTTACTTTCAGTGCAGCAAACTCACTCCAGAAGTTCAGTGAGGATCTCTGAATGATCCAATGTTGTCCTAAATGACCGATGATGATAAATAGAATCCACCTGTGTGTAATCAAGTCTCCGTATAAATGCACCTGCTCTGTGATAGTCTCAGGGTTCTGTTTAAAGTGCAGAGAGCATTATGAAAACCAAGGAACACACCAGGCAGGTCCGAGATACTGTTGTGGAGAAGTTTAAAGCCGGATTTGGATACAAAAAGATTTCCCAAGCTTTAAACATCTCAAGGAGCACTGTGCAAGCCATCATATTGAAATGGAAGGAGCATCAGACCACTGCAAATCTACCAAGACCCGGCCGTCCTTCCAAACTTTCTTCTCAAACAAGGAGAAAACTGATCAGAGATGCAGCCAAGAGGCCCATGATCACTCTGGATGAACTGCAGAGATCTACAGCTGAGGTGGGAGAGTCTGTCCATAGGACAACAATCAGTCGTACACTGCACAAATCTGGCCTTTATGGAAGAGTGGCAAGAAGAAAGCCATTTCTCAAAGATATCCATAAAAAGTCTCGTTTAAAGTTTGCCACAAGCCACCTGGGAGACACACCAAACATGTGGAAGAAGGTGCTCTGGTCAGATGAAACCAAAATTGAACTTTTTGGCCACAATGCAAAACGATATGTTTGGCGTAAAAGCAACACAGCTCATCACCTTGAACACACCATCCTCACTGTCAAACATGGTGGTGGCAGCATCATGGTTTGGGCCTGCTTTTCTTCAGCAGGGACAGGGAAGATGGTTAAAATTGACGGGAAGATGGATGCAGCCAAATACAGGAACATTCTGGAAGAAAACCTGTTGGTATCTGCACAAGACCTGAGACTGGGACGGAGATTTATCTTCCAACAGGACAATGATTCAAAACATAAAGCCAAATCTACAATGGAATGGTTCAAAAATAAACGTATCCAGGTGTTAGAATGGCCAAGTCAAAGTCCAGACTTGAATCCAATCGAGAATCTGTGGAAAGAGCTGAAGACTGCTGTTCACAAGCTCTCTCCATCCAACCTCACTGAGCTCGAGCTGTTTTGGAAGGAAGAATGGGCAAGAATGTCAGTCTCTCAATGTGCAAAACTGATAGAAACATACCCCAAGCGACTTGCAGCTGTAATTGGAGCAAAAGGTGGTGCTACAAAGTATTAACGCAAGGGGGCCGAATAATATTGCACGCCCCACTTTTCAGTTTTTTATTTGTTAAAGTTTAAATTATCCAATAAATTTTGTTCCACTTCACGATTGTGTCCCACTTGTTGTTGATTCTTGACAAAAAATTAAAATTTTATATCTTTATGTTTGAAGCCGGAAATGTGGCGAAAGGTTGCAAGGTTCAAGGGGGCCGAATACTTTTGCAAGGCACTGTAAATCAATTGGGTAGATAGTTCATTCACATTGGCTGTGCTTGACGGTAACCGTCAATGGCAGTTAAACTTTTAGCTGGTACTCGTTTAAATATTGCGAATATTTAAAAAATGCTGAACCCCGCCGACGTTCACAGGTGCATTCACTGAACCTTTCGGAATTTCATAATAAAGCCATTTTTAAATAATTCGAAACCTAGCAAACTAACGTCTACAGTGGGGCAAATAAGTATTTAGTCAACCACTAATTGTGCAAGTTCTCCCACTTGAAAATATTGGAGATGCCTGTAACTGTCAACATGGGTAAACCTCAACCATGAGAGACAGAATGTGGGGGGGGGGGGGACAGAAAATCACATTGTTTGATTTTTAAAGAATTTATTTGCAAATTATGGTGGAAAATAAGTATTTGGTCAATACCAAAGGTTCATCTCAATACTTTGTTACGTACCCTTTGTTGGCAATAACGGAGGCCAAACATTTTCTGTAACACTTATCAAGCTTTTCACTCACCATTCCTCCAAACAGATCTCCTCTAGAGCAGTGATGTTTTGGGGCTGTCGTTGGGCAACACGGACTTTCAACTCCCTCCACAGATTTTTGTTTTTTTCCCTTCGGGCATGACAAATCCAAACAACCATTAAGCATTTATATGTGTTTACTATTAATTCAACCCGAAAAGAAAAGGGCAAAGCTTATTGAATCCCGCCCCCAGTATACCATATAGGACGCAGAAAATATCGAACAACAATTTTTGACATTCAGATTTCGTAGTTTTTTTGTCTTTTTTTAATAACCATCCCCTCTGATTGTTCATTTTCCCGCGTCCTTCGCCTTCGAGTGTGTGAGTATTTCTATGCGGTTGAGATCTGGAGACTGGCTAGGCCACTCCAGGACCTTGAAAAGCTTCTTACGAAGCCACTCCTTTTTTGCCCTGACTGTGTGTTTGGGATCATTGTCATGCTGAAAGACCCAGCCACGTCTCATCTTCAATGCCCTTGCTGATGGAAGAAGATTTTTCTTCTAAATCTCTCGATACATGGCCCCATTCATTCTTTCCTTAACACAGATCAGTCGTCCTGGTCCCTTTGCAGAAAAACAGCCCCAAAGCATGATGTTTCCACCCCATGCTTCACAGTGGGTATGGTGTTCTTCGGATGCAATTCAGTATTCTTTCTCCTCCAAACATGAGAACCTGTGTTTCTACCAAAAAGTTCTATTTTGGTATCATCTGACCATAAAACATTCTCCCAGTCCTCTTCTGGATCATCCAAATGATCTCTAGTGAACCGCAGACGGGCCGGGACGTGTACTTCCTTCAGCAGGGGGACACGTCTGGCAGTGCAGGATTTGAGTCCCTGGCGGCGCATTGTGTTACTGATAGTTGCCTTTGTTAATGTGGTCCCAGCTCTCTGTAGGTCGTTCACTAGGTCCCCCCATGTGGTTCTGGGATTTTTGCTCACCATTCTTGTTTTCATTTAGACGCCACGGGGTGAGATCTTGCATGGAGCCCCAGATCGAGGGAGATTATCAGTTGTCTTGTATGTCTTCCATTTTCAAAGAATTGCTCCCACAGTTGATTTCTTTACACCAAGCGTTTTACCTATTGTAGATTCAGTCTTCCCAGCCTGGTGCAGGTCTACAATTTTGTCTCCCGTGTCCTTTGACAGCTCTTTGATCTTGGCCATAGTGGAGTTTGGAGTGTGACTGATAGAGATTGTGGACATGTCTTTTATACCTATAATGAGTTAAAACGTGTGCCATTAATACAGGTAACGAGTGGAGCCTCGTTAGAAGAAATTAGATCTCTTTAACAGCCAGAAATCTTGCTTGTTTGTTGGTGACCAAATACTTATTTTCCACTCTAATTTGGAAATGAATTTTTTAAAAATCAAACAATGTGATTTTCTGTTTTTGTCCCACATTCTGTCTCATGGTCGAGGTTTACCCATGTTGACAATTACAGGCCTCTCTAATCTTTTCAAGTAGAGAAGAATTTGCACAATTGGTGGTTGACTAAATACTTATTTGCCCCACTGTAAGTGAATTCCTGTTCTAATTTCTTCTAGATTTCAAATTGACTTCAAATAAGTTCTATTGCTGTAGATTTTCCCGTTGGAAAATGAATTTAATTTCACAGTTCCTTTTTTTTGTTTCCATGTCTACATTCTCATTTTATTGTCGCATCCTTGCATCATATACTATTTTCATGGCGTAAAAAGACGCAAATGTTCTAATTATCTACGCAGTTCACGCTGTCTGTAGGTTTGTTATACTTCCTCATACCAAGTGGCAGTCAACCTTCCACTGAGCAAACCGATCTCTCCCATTAGATAGAGGGCTAGCAGTTTAAGCAAATGGAATAAAGCCTGTAAATTGAGAAGAAACCAGTCCAACACCTCGTCTAAAACACTATTTTGCCTTGATTTAATCATCATGCAAAATAGGGCTATGCGTTTCTTAACCTTCGCCGAACCCCTGAGGCTTGCTCACGGCACCCATCGTACACCAGTTAAGAAGCAATGCTTTAGAGTGTTATTGGGGGCCAAAGCAAAACGCAAAAAACTGAAGAAAAAAAAACTGAAAAAAGTCCACCAAGACCAGAACAAAATTGTGCAACTCAAAAAAATTTAAAAACCTTGGAGCACTGTGAGCTTAAGTCGTTTTAGAGCACTCATCGACAGCGTGAGACATCCAATCCACTTGACTGAAAGGGGCTAATGAGTGGCCTCAATGGAAAAAATGAGTTCAAAGTTTTTTAAATGTTATTACTGTTATTACAATGTAATTAAGAGGGAACCTCAAAATGAAGTAATTAACTTGCAACACTACAACTAGGTAGCATATATGACGGAAAACACAGACAAGACTGAAAAAGCAGTTTCTGCTCTTGCACTCCTCTTTAAAAGAAACTGCTGTATTTTAAGCCAAAACAACTGTAGTGTTAGATAGAGCAATATGTCTATATTCTGCCCTAGCAGATTCATGGCACATGAAGCCCCCAAACTATTTTTAATTTGTCCGTTTTACCCTGGAAAACCCCGTTTACAGACGTCGCGCAACCGCTTTTGTTTCAACCCAGCGATAAATAGAAGGTAAGTAGTCATATTTATTATTCGAAATGTCTGTCATTTTTATCGCAGAATCATTAATTGATGTCTAATATTTCGTTTTTAAAAAATTAACGACTTTAAAAAATGATTCACTCGCATATTTTAACCTTTTAAACAAATTACGTCCCAATGAAAAAAATGGCGTCTGTAAAAATGTCACGGATATTTACCTCATAACTATCGCTTAACTGAATTTTTTTTTGTTACTGTCGCATTTTCCCCAATATGTTAGATGATAAATATTAGATCCAAACAAAGAAAATTTTAAAAATAACGTTTAAAAGGGTAAATATATGAAAAAGAAAATCTCGACTACTCCTTGATGTCTGCGATTTCTGCATCGCGACCCTTGTTATATGACCATGTTTCACCCATTAAATCCCAGAAAAATCCAGCTGTGGCCATTCACAGCTGTGTCCTGACACTCGGTGATACATGCTGCATGGAGTTTTTGGATCAAAACAAGGTAAGTACGTGATAATATCTTGTTAAAATCGTGGCGTCTTTAATTCTGCTGTCGCGTGCTCTTGCCTCCAATTAGGGTTTTGCTGTTTAAAAAAAATTTTTTTTTTTAAAGTTCCCTCCTGTTTCAAATTTTTCTTTTCCCAGAAAATAGAGATTTTAAGCTTTCAAATGATGTATCACACATGCATATCGGACAATTTTGAATGTTGGCCAAATTGGGTGTCTCAGAGCGGAACTTCAAGTCGCCTAAGTGTTTTCCGCCATATAGTGATTGGACATCTCACTGTTAATGGCAGTCAGAGTTAATAGACTTTTGCAGTGTATTTTTTTTGGTATGTTTTTAGTTTAATTGCAATTTACAGATTTTTTTTTACTGTTGCTAGTTTATAACCACAAATGTTATTTTGATAGTGATAAAAATCAGTTTTCCCTAAATACTCATTTTAACTGAGTGTAATGTCCTGAGAAAAATTGTTAAGCACTTAAAGAATACGTAATTGTCTATCAATCCTGTATTTTTATTATACTTTACGTTAAAAATATACAGTGCTGCTCGAAAGTTTGTGAACCCCACAGCGATGGTCAGATTTTTTGTAAAAAAAACTAAAATAACCTTATTAAATGTTAAGTTATACCCAAATCCACAATACTGACATTCCAAATAATGGACTGAAACAAAAGAAATAGTTATATTGTCATTCTTTATTTAACAAAAGTGATTGATTTAAGAAAAACTCAGATATCATGTGTGCAAAAGTATGTGAACCCCTTCAGTTAATAGGATATTGCGCCTCCTTTTGCAGAGATTACCTCAACCAAACAGTTTCTGTAGTGACTAATCAGCCTCTCACATCTACTTTGGGGGATTTTTGCCCATTCTTCCTTGCAGAACGCAGTCAGTTGAGAGAGGTTTGATGGGCGTCTGGCATGAACTGCTCGCTTCAGGTCCCGCCACAGCATTTCAATGGGATTTAGGTCAGGACTTTGACTGGGCCAGTCCAGAACACAAATCTTCTTCTTTTTCAGCCATTCCTTGGTTGTATTGCTGGAATGCTTTGGATCATTATCATGTTGCATGATCCACCTTCTGCCAAGCTTTAACTTCAAAACAGATGGCGTCAGGTTATGTTCTAGGATTTGACAATATTCCTCAGAATTCATGATTCCCTGGACTATGTGGAGTTGTCCAGGTCCTGAGGATGAAAAGCAAGCCCAGATCTTGACATTCCCACCTCCATGCTTCACTGTTGGGAGAAGGTTCTTTTGGTGGTATGCAGTGTTGACTTTTCGCCAGACATGGCGGTTTTGGTTGTGACCAAACAGTTCAATTTTGCACCTACATCAGTTGATGAAAACTCTTTTTAATTTAGTCTCGACAACACAACTGTTAAAAAAACAAAAAAAAACTACTGAATTGCTTGATTAGGAAATCTGGTTGAAATAATAGAAAATTCCAAAATGTTGAGGGGGTTCACAAACTTTTGAGCAGCACTGTACATAACGAAGATTAGACATTTGCAAAGACAGTTCTAATTTTTTCATTTGGATTATGTTGTATTAGCATTGTGGAGCAAAGTTTTATATATATTTTTGAGATTTTTATGTTCATATTATTATATCCTAATCATATCAATCAATATTCCTGGAAAGTTCATAACCAAGGTATTACAACAAAAAGAGGTTAAGAGTGCACAGGAATGCTGAAGTCTATATTAAATCATGACATTTGATATTGTAAAATATTTTATTATACAACATTAAAATATGATTTTCCAAATAGGTATTCTCAGTAAAAATACCAATTTCCATATTCATTTGGATAAAATGATAATGTAATATAAGATATTATCATTTTATCCAGGGGTGAAAGTGGGCCGGAACAGCGTTCTGGCATGAGTTTCGGGGCCGGAACACCGTTCCGTCATACGGTGCTTTGGTCCCCGAAAATAAGACGACAACTGTCAAAACCCTAAATTAAAAAAAAAAGCTGCCACACATGCATCTCATCTCCAAGAAGAAAACAATCTACCAATGTTGGATTTACAAACAAGTGTTTACAACAAGCATCACAAAGTGGTTGTGTAACGTCATCCGTTTCCACCGATGTTTATTATTTATTACAATTACAACGGCTCCTGGGATATTTAGTGTTTTGTGGTGCTTTCAGTTTTGAAAAACTCGTATCACGCAGCCCTCTTTATCGTCTTTTTCAATAAGTGTAAAGATCTTGGTAAGAAAACGTGTTAAAAGACGTACATTCCAGGGACTCTGCTTCCATGAGGATGTCGCTGAACGTCAGTTGATCTTCATAAGGGGGCGTGGCTATGTGGTTCAGGGAGGCGTGGCAAGGCGGGGCCCAAAAAGACTGAGCCACGCCCCCTGATGACCTCATATCGTGTTGGCAGCTGGACAAGCTGGGAAGCGGCTCGGGAATGACAAAATCGTCGTGAGTTGTGACAGACCCGTCAACGTGGTGCGCCGTCTCGTCGTTGTCCAAGAAAAGATCAAAGATGTCCGCCCAGTCGGTCAAGTTCGGAGAGTCGTCTGGGCCTTCGACGAACAACGGCGACAGCTGTGGCGTGAACAATGGAGAGATGGGCGGGGCAGTTTCAGAACAGACTGGTGAGGGCGTGTCTTGTTTCTCATGGTTGTCACTTTGGTCTTTACGTTTGTCCTGATGGTCAGTGGTCGACGACTTTGCTTCCTTTAAGTAGAGAGCGGACTCCAGTCGACGATTGGCCGCCTCGATGTCGGCAAACTTTCTGTTTGGAGAGGACAAAAAAAGAAAAAATAAACTCCTCCCTTAAAAATAGACCACACCCCAATGAGTCATAGCTGCGTACCTCTGTATCATGTTATGCAGGAAGCGCCGGTGGTTGACCTGCCTCTTTGATGGGCGGTTCTTGCGCGGCTTCTGGAGGGTTCTCATCATGTGACCTGCTGCAGATGTCACAAAAGTGTACAGGTCCCGCCCCCAGGGAACCGCCCGATCCGGCACTGTTTCCAGGGTCACTGAGACGGATGCTTGCATGTCTAGGAGTTGTCTTTTTGGCACTGTTAAAGGGAACCAAAGACTTGTAGGCTCTAATAAGCCGCAATTGTTTTCTTTTACTAAAATCTGTCATTAGAAAGAAAATATTACCATTGATTTGAAAATCCATAATATTTAGTACAGGTTTTGACCTACGGAGGGTACCATGTTTTATGTCCGCTCGGATGATGTAGTTTGTCACTATTACTAGACGAACACTACCGGTGTTCTGCAATTCCATGCTACGCAGCGAGACATCCAACACGTGCACGTCGATTAAAAGCGGTGAGTACTTACTGTTTGTTTTTTTTATTGAGTCTTTTATTACCTTTTCATTGCCTGAAAATACGTTTTGCATGTGTTTCCCTCTCATACTTTTAAGCATTGTGTTTTCTTGTGGTAGCTTCTTAAGCACCTTGTTGATTTGTTGACTACATTAGTCACGTTGCGTGTGTAAACCACCTTGATTTGATATTACTACGTTTTCTTGAGGCATTTTTATGACGTTCTACCAGTATGCATACAAACAAAACAATCTGAAAGCGCACGGTAGTACTTTGGGTGTCAAATTCAAATCTTTTGGGACGTTTCGCCGGTGTAGCACATTTTGGTAGAACACCGTTTCGTGATACTCTCGTCTCATCCCGTCTTTCCTGTTCATTTTGATTTTGCTGCTCATTTTGTGAAATATTGACAGCGCTGTCATGCTCATTAATGTTCCTCTCGGGTTCAATTGAAAGGGCTGAACAGATGACATGTTTATGTCGCTAGAGTCATACTATGGAAGCCCAGCAGCATAACCCAGTGACATCACCGCCCTGCGACGTCAACAACAATGGCGACCTACGAGCTAAGCTAATTTTACAAATTGAAAAAAACTTCATCAAGAGGGATTTTAGTATCAAAATATTCAAGTGAAAATTTTTATGTGTAATAAGCGCTTAGATCTATAACCCTTGCTAAATACTGTTTGTTTTTTTCATGGAACCTGCAGATGCATGTGTTGACTTGCATCCATCTTTTTTTTTCAAAAAGAAATGTCAAAATTCTGAATTAGTCTCAAAATCATGACATTTTAGGTGTATCAAATGTGATACATTTGGCAATATAGGGTTAAAACTCCTTTGATGCCACTGGCGTGGATAGTTGCACACGCAGGTTCGTGGAGGTATAGCCCCCCTGGTGGCCAAAAAGTGTCATTGTATGTACCGTATCGGCCCGAATATAAAACGGCCCAGATTATAGGCTGTATTGGCTGAGCGAAAATTGTGTTGGTTCGTTCCACTAAAGTGGATCTACATAACCTCTGCATTGTAATTTACATACGTTGCTAATTAGTACCCAAAAAAAAGTTCTACTCACGGTTTCCAGTCATTTTTTAGTAATTAGCGTTTTTATGTCGGTCTTTTTTTCCCCCGTGGCGCAGTGATATTGATACGGCGGAGTCGTATCGTCAGTGTGTGAAGCCATTTTGGGTCACGTGCACCAATAGGAGACGAGGATTGTTGCTATGGGTTTGGAAAACAAACAACATGGCGGCGACCGTGTCAAACTACGACACGAGCGAAGATGAACAAAAGATAAGAAAACCGCATTCGAAATTTAGTCAAAAGGCATCGAAACGATGCTATATGCATCTCTCAACTGTCCAAGGGCGAAAAAGGGCAGGAATTTGGAAAAAACGTGCAGAGCCGCGTGGTTGCGTCAGACAATGGCTTTATCTCCAGGCTCCGTCGAAGGATATTGCTGAAAATGCGTTGACTGGGATTTTTAACGACATTCACTACAGGTAAGCCACACGCACGCCTTTGCTACAAGGTTAATTGTTATTAACCTATGCTCACAAAAATCTTATTTAAACTAGTGTTGTAACGATGCCATTTTTTAGCCCAGATATCAATACTACTTTGTTATAAAATGTATGTACAGTGTATAGAAAGTGAATCCAGTAGAACTTTTTATTGCATACCTGTTATGGGTGACGATGGTTAAATAAACCTTCTGGCTCAAGAACATCAAGCTGTAGTCAATAAAAGCCCTGATACTGACGTGGCAGTGATTGCTGTAAGTCTGCAGATAGATTTACAGTGTAAATTGCATTTTTTCACAGGAGGAGGCAACAGAACGAGGACTGACGTCTCTGAGGTCTCTGCAGCTCCTGGCACTAGTGTGTGTTTAGCACTCATTGGCATCCATACATTCACAGGTTGTGACTCTGCTTGTGCCTTTCATGGCAAAGGGGGGAAAAAAATTCTTTTGCACGTCATAAAAAAAGAGTACCTGACTGGGTTTGCAAAGCTGGGCAGCAGTTTTAAACTTGACCTACAAACATTTAACACGTTGTGGAAATACGTGTGCCACCTGTTTGGCCAGTTATATTCCAAAAATGATGCCAAATGCAGATTTTTCTGTATGGCCTCGTCAATCTTGCCAGAACATTCTATTCCCCCCAAAACTGATGCTCTGTACCAACATTGCAGGACAGCAAACTATCAAGCAGCAATCACGAAACGTTGTCTGACAGGTAAAATGTGTGCCCCTTCACCCATTGGGAATGGGTGGGACATTGAGGATGGGCAGTTGGCAGTGACATGGATGACTAAAAATCCTGCCCCTGATACTGTTTTGCAAGTAGTCAACTGTAGTTGAAAGGCAACCAATTGTGACACGGGAAGATGTTCCCATATGTCTGCAAAACTTTCTTGTACTGATTTATATTGGTGCCAAGCATGCGAGAATGTTTCCAAAGAAACAGAAGACACTTGGATGGGCTGATGACTTTGATGAAAGCGATTTTGAGGAGTAATGTTGTCATGTACAGTTTTACTATTTTTTATTTCTATATATATATTTTTTAAATTCGTTTTTCAATATTTGTATGTGTATTTTTATAGTATGAGACACTTCCATGTTTAAATAAATGTTGTGTACCAACAGTACCATACTTGAATGATTCCAACCTTTTGTGTATATACAGTGTGATTAAATAAGGCTGTGCCAAAATCGTAATGCCATGTCAAAAACAAAAAACATTAAAAAAAAAAAAAAAAACTCCACCTTGGACAGATGTAGGAAGTAACTATGTTCAATTTCATGTTTTCATAGTATTCAAATATGGCCATCACCAGCAGCATGGACAACATCCAAGTTGACATGAGAATTCCTCCCTCCCGCGTTGATATAGTCTGTTATTCGATCTTTCATGTCATCAATATTTGCTGGAAGTGGTGGAACATACACTTAGTGTATGACATACGTTATGTGCCATAAAGATGGATAATGAACTTTGTCTTTAACATACCAACACGTCCAGCAAGTACTGATGATGTGAAATATCGAACAACAGTTGCAATCAAGACAATAACTGCGACATGCACAAGTTTGAGAGGAATTCTCATCGTGGCTTGATTTTGTCCGTGCTGCTGGGTGTGCTCACATTTGAGCACTTGTGAAACATGAAATAAAACTTGGAAGTTATCTTCAACACGTGTCCATCACTTCTTTTGTGATGTCTTTTATTTTTTAAGTATCACCTTATGATTTTGGCACATTATTTTTTGATCACCCTATAATTTTTTGTCTTATTCCATTTTTGCCATGATTCACATTTAGGAGGGTGTGGTAGCAATTCGGTTGATTTTCAGCCATTTATGATCATGGTGTGCATTTTTTATTTTATATATTTCATTGCATAGTAGGTTGTGATATTTTTAATATATGATACATAAGCCTTTAGCATAATTCAATATATATTTCATTGTGCTGTGTGCAAATCATTAATGTTGAAGTGTTTCCGTCAAGAAATTAGCTACATTTGCATTTGATTTCATTTCATTTCATTTCATTTACATGAATTCACCTATGTGTATACTAAGGCACCAATACTTGTTTCAAATGTTTGGTAGATGTATTTATGACATTTGATAAAGATTTTGTGTTGCCAGAATTAATATAACACTTAAAACAAGCAAAAACAGCAACACTAGATCTGTATTTTTGTGTATTCACATCAAAATACATTTCTGGCTGGTGACTAAGTTAGAAGGGTATTGGCTTAGAAAAAATGCTTTGAACGCCTAGATCCAGCGTAGTGGAATGAAATCCATTTTCTAAGCACTTTTTCCATGGTCCCAATAAAGCCATATTTCCACAAGCTTGTCCATTCGCAGCAGATCCTGGTCAACTCTAATCTTTTAATGGACGACGGTCCCATAGAAGAAGTTGTAGCTGTCAGTGAAGGGTGTTTCAGTTCTGAAAAACACGCACACACACATAAACCATGTGTGAACTGTTTCATGTATATCATATTTACATAATCTTCCAATTCAAATTATCTAGGCTTGTCTATTATGCCATTTTTTCCTGAATAATATTATCAAATAGGTTTTTGGAACTACAGTTTAAACAAACTAAATGCTATGAAAAACCTATGTTATCTGTCAAGCTAAACTTTTTGCTCAAAGTTAACAATCTAACATCATAATAATGACCGCTACAGCCCAGAACTCACATTGCAAGTCTTAACTTCATATGTGATCTGACCAGAAGCCCCCCAACTCCCATAGTTATTCACAACAAAAGGCGTGTGTGTGGCTTACCTGGAGTCAATGTCGTTAAAAATCCCAGTCGACGCATTTTCAGCAGGATCCTTCGATGGAGCCTGGAGAGAAAGCCATTGTCTGACGTAGCCACGAAGGCTTAGCAAGTTGCATGCCGTTTCGGCCAAATTCCTGCCCTTTTTCGCCCTTGGACAGATGAGAGATGCATATAGCATCGTTTCCATGCCTTTTGACTACATTTCGAATGCGGTTTTCTTATCTTTTGTTCATCTTCGCTCGTGTTGTAGCTTGACACGGTCGCCGCCATGTTGTTTGTTTTCCAAACCCATAGCAACAATCCTCGTCTCCTATTGGTGCACGTGACCTAAAATGGCTTCACACACTGACGATACGACTCCGCCGTATCAATATCACTGCGCCACGGGGAAAAAAAAGACCGACACAAAAACGCTAATTACTAAAAAATGACTGGAAACCGTGAGTAGAACTTTTTTTTTGGTACTAGTTAGCAACGTATGTATATTATAATGCAGCGGTCATGTAGATCCATTTCAGTGGAACGAAATCTATTTTCTAAGCACTTTTTCCATGGTGCCAATACAGCCTATTATAAGACAACCTCCTCTTCTTCAAGACTCAAGTTTGAAAAAAAACTTTTTGAACACCAAATTAATTTTTATACTGAAAATAATTACAGTACATCTGAAACAAATGATTATAACAATATATGTGAGAAAAAGCATGTTATTTTGCTTCATTCAAATCTTAATATCTGAACATTTAAACGTGTAAACTAAAGTGCAATCACATTCGTAAATGAGTGGCTTCTGGTTTTTGAAATGTAAATAAACCAATCTATTGTGATAAAACAACAAATTTGCAATAACTGCATTAACCATCAAAGTGAAGTCTAACTGTAACTGTAGTCTTGAAACAAATCTGAATAAGCAAAAACATTGCAATAAAATAACGCAAACTGGTTAAACTTGAGAGTAGCTGAGATCTATCATGACAGAACATCGCTTCAATGATATCTGGCGCCATCTAGCGTAGTGAATGGGTATAACGTCTAGATCGCGAATATAAGATGACCCCCACTTTTTCAGTCTTATTTCAATGCAAAAAAAAGTCTTATATTCGGGCCAATACGGTAATTGTCTTCCTATGTATAAATATAAAATTAGGACTTTGCTGGTAAAATATTTTATATAAAATTTGTAAAGCAATAAAACAGCAAAAATGAATGAAAGGAACAAAACATTTTTATAATGGGTCAAAATTAGTTTTCAAACAGATCATGTGACTAGCACCTCAGACGGTCATTTGCTTTACTTCGCCAAAACCACCTGAGAACAGATGCAAGATGGCTGTACGTAATTTTTTCAAACTTAAGCTTTCAAAAGCGACAATAACTACTGAGCAAGAACCAAGTATTGAAGATGTGGACCATGAAACACCAGGGACCACTGCCAAAATGGTGAGCAGAGTTTCAGTTTGCCTCACTAAAGACGTTAATTGTACAACAGAGTACCATATTCTTCTCCACTAGGTAAGACACACAAACACAGCTGGGATGCCTGTATCTACGAGCATGGGCTAAGCTACTAACCAAGCATTTATCGTGTAAGTTAATTTTATTGCTGACACTGCGTTTCGGGGTCATCAACATGTTTTGCCCCCCCCCCCGCTGACACAAAAGTCAAACTCCGCCTATAGATAGATGTCAAACTTAGATCGATGAACGAGCAGTATAAAGTAGGACCGGAAGTGCCGTAATTATTAAATGTGTCAGGAATATATCATTTCAGTATTTTATGTATTTCAAGATTTTTTTTCTGTGTTTTATCAATCTTAAATTTCAAAATTTACACATAATTACAATTTTTATTGACATTTTTAAACCTTAATTGAAACATTACTATATACAGTGGCGAGAACATTGATACACTGCCAATGGGAAAACCCATTGGCAGTGTATGGGTATATGGGTGTATGGGTTTTCCCATTGGCAGTGTATCAAATACTTGTTCTCCCCACTGTATATGGAATATATGAAAATAAGAATTGAAAAATATCTATTTCAATGATAAAAGTTTTAAAGGTAAATGTGAAAATTTCTAAATACATAAATGGAATAAATAAAAAATTGAAATAGATAATAATGAAAATTTAAAAAAAAAGGTTCAAATTGGATCAGATGTCTAGCATCAATGGAACACATTTTTGCAATGTTATTACTATGTCATTACAATGTAATTACTAAGTTACTGCTAACTTTGCTAGTAACTACCAAAAAATTAAAATACATCCATTTCAACTGGGAAGACTGCCCTTGAGAAAATTAAATTACTGAATACATGTGTTAAATACCAATTGAATAGTACCGTAAATAATTTTTTTTTACTAAAAATGAAATCCAAAGACAAAGTATAAGGCGGAAAACACAGACAAAACTGAAAAAGCAGTTTATGCTCTCGCACTCTTTAAAAGAAACTGCTGTATTTTAAGCCAAAACAACTGTTGTGTTTGATAGAACAATATGTCTAGATGCTGCCATAGCAGATTCATGGCGCATGAAGCCCCCGAACCATTTTTAATTTGTCCGTTTTACCCTGAAAACCCCCGTTTACAGACGTCGCGCAACCGCTTTTGTTTCAACCCAGCCATAAAACGAAGGTAATTAGTTAATAAAAATGTCTGTCGTTTTTAGCTTAGAATCATTAATTGATGTCTCATATTTCGTTTAAAAAAAAAAAAGACTTCAAAAAATTATTCACTGACATATTTTAAACTTTTAAACAAATTATGTCACAATGAAAAAAATGGCGTCTGTAAAAAAGTCACGGATATCTAACTCATAATTATCGCTTTTTTATTTGTTTTTTTTTTGTTACTGTAGCATATTCTCCAATATGTTAGATGATAAATAACCGATACAAAGAAAAAAAAAATTTTTTTTTAATTAAAAGGCTAAATATATCAAAAATAACATCTCGACCACTCCTTGATGTCTGCGATTTCTGCATCGCGACCCTTGTTAAATGACCATGTTTCACCCATAAAATCCCCCAAAAATCCAGCAGTGGACATTCACAGCTGTGTCTTTACACTCAGTGATACATGCTACAAGGAGATTTTGGATTGAAACAACATAAGTACGCGATAATATCACGTTAAAGTCATGGCGTCTGTAATTCTGCTCTCGCGTGTTCTCACCTCCAGATAGGGTTTTGATGTTTAAAAATTTTTATTTTTTTTTAAATGCCTTCCTGTTCAAAATTTTTCTTCCCAATTATGTATCACACATGCATATCGGACAATTTTGAAAGTTGGCCAAATTGGGAGTCTCAGAGCGGAACTTGAAGTCACCTGAGTGTTTTCCGCCATTAAAAAAAAAAAAAAAAAAAAGTCAATAAATGTAATAACAATTGATAAATAAATAGAAAATTATATGCATATAAATCTAATAATAGCACATTGAGGTATTAATTTAATTTTGTCACTCATTTTCCTTCATAGATCACTACCAACATTGTCAAAATAGATAGGACAGCCATTGCTCTCGATGACAGATGAGTACAATGGAAATACAAACTAAATTCAAATTTCACTTTGTATTTTTTTTCACCACACGTTCTCCATTAATCCTCCTTAAATGTTCAGTTTTTGCCAAATCTTCCCACTCAAAATGTCAACAAAGTTCAAAAATACATACCTGCCTTGTTTCTGTTGCAAATCCTTTCTTGCAAAAAATAACGATGTCCTCTGCCGCAACCTTTCCGAATCCGTGTCAACCCGAATGACATCAGTGCCCCACATCCCTTTTCTTGTACGCCCCACCCCACCCCCACCTCACCCTGAACTGAATCCTACACTGACGCAAGCAATTAAGAGAAGTCAAGACTCACATCTGCCATTGTGCGTCGTACAAAAGCCCGTTTGCCTGCAAAAAATGAGTGTTTGCTTCTTAATTGACCTGCTTAACACTGACTCATTAGCACATTTTTTGAGGTAAGAACTAACATAGTTGCTAGCGGCTTTAATTGAGCCATATTGTACTCGCAAACTGCTTTCTTGAACATATCCAAGGCAGCACAAGAGCAGGTGGGAAAATTCAGGACAGATGCTTGTGTGGTACAGGTAAGTGATAGACACTTTAATATTGAAGTTAGTGATGAGTCGTCCAATCCATTTTGACAGGGAAGGCTGTTAAGGAGTGAACACTGCAGCTTCAATAAATTAAAGGTGCCTCTACTTTTGTCCAATTCTTTATAATCATTCATCATTATCATTTCTTTTACCGAGGGGCACCATGTCAGGATGGTATACATTGAATAAACAATAGGATAGCAGAAGGGAAGAAAGGACAGATTCGTGTGTGACAGGGTAGGGTGAAGTTGCAAGAAGTGATGTGTTGTGGGGAACCTAGTTTTAACTCATTGGCTACTACCACTGACAGCACTAGACGTCCAATCCATTTCAGTCAAAACGGATTGGAAGTCTTGCTCAGTCAATGACAGTTAACCTCTTTATCGGGTACTTAATTAAACAGTATTAATATAAACATTGTTAAAAATTTAGTTTTTTAAAATTGTATTTATTTTGCATTTTATAAATTCTTTCATTTACTAATTTCTGGAAAAGTTGTGTGAAGATGGTTTGCTTGTTTAAATGAGTGCCCTGCGTTCACTGTCATTGACTACGCTTTACGTCCAACCCAATTTGACTGTAAAAACACATTGTTACAATGTTATTACTATGTCATTACAATGTTATTACAAATGAATTGAATTCGTTAATACTTTAAATTTAAAAATCCATTTCAACTGGGGAGACTGTCATTGAGTGATCATGCTCCCCTGCCACTGACAGCAAGAGATGTCCAGTGTGATTATTATATTATTACAATGTAAGTACTAAGGAAACTTGCTGTTTAATACTTGGCGATCAGTGCCAGGCCTCACGGTCAAAATGGATTGGATGTCTATCGCCTTCTATAATATAAATCTTGCACCGTCAATGACAGTTAACCTCTTTATTGGGTACTTAATTAAACATTATTAATATACACATTTTTAAAAATTAGATGTTTTAAATTTTATTTTTATATATCTAGCATTTTATAAATTCATACATTTACTAATTTCTAGAAAAGTTGTGTGAAGATGGTTTGCTCGTTTAAATGAGTGCCCTGTAATAGGGTTCGCTGACATTGACTACGCTTTACGTCCAATCCAATTTGACTGAAAAAACAAATTGTTACAATGTTATTGCTATGTCATTACAATGCTATTACACAGGAATTGAATTCGTTAATACTTTAAATTTAAAAATCCATTTCAACTGGGGAGACTGGCATTGAGTGATCATGCTCCACTGCCACTGACAGCAAGAGGTGTCCAGTGTAATTATTATATTATTACGATGTAATTACTAAGGAAACTCGTAGTTTAATATTTGGCGATCAGTCCCAGGTCTCACGGTCAAAATGGATTGGATGTCTATCGCCTTCTATAATAGCAAATGAACACAATAAACCAATGAATATTGCAAGTCTGAGTTTTCTACTGATTGGTTTATTACAAAAGTATGTAAATAATATTCTGGAATGGTCTGTCTATGATAAAGGTCAGAGGTCAGTTTAGATCAAGTACAAGTTGCACCGTCAATGACAGTTAAACTCTTTATCGGGTACTTAATTAAACATTATTAATATACACATTTTTTAAAAATTAGCTTTTTTTAATTTATTTTTATTTATTCAGCATTTTATAAATTCATACATTTACTAATTTTTGGAAAAGTTGTGTGAAGATGGTTTGCTTGTTTAAATAAATGAGTGCCCTATAATAGGGTTCACTGTCATTGACTACACTTTACGTCCAATCCAATTTGACTGAAAAAAAAAAATTGTTACAATGTTATTACTATGTCATTACAATGTTATTACAAAGGAATCAAATTCGTTAATACTTTAGATTAAAAATAAATCCATTTCAACTGGGGAGACTGGTATTGAGTGATCATGCGCCACTGCCACTGACAGCAAGAGATGTCCAGTGTGATTATTGTATTATTACAAAGTAATTACTCAGGAAACTCACAGTTTAATACTTGGCGATCAGTCCCAGGCCTCACGGTCAAAATGGATTGGATGTCTATCGCCTTCTATAATAGCAAATGAACACAATAAACCAATGAATATTGCAAGTCTGAGTTTTCTACTGATTGGTTTATTACAAAAGTATGTAAATTTTATTCTGGAATGGTCTGTCTATGATAAAGGTCAGAGGTCAGTTTAGATCAAGTACGAGTGATGAGTGGTCTAGTGGCTAGGATTCGGCGCTCTCACCGCCGCGGCCGGGGTTGGATTCCCGGTCAGGGAATATTAGTATTTCTCTAACACTGAAAATAACTTAAAAATCTTTTTCTGAATTCCATACTGGCTGGAGAGGATCCTGCCAGGGGCGGAGTCAAGACGGTGACTGGGAAGGTCCTGCTGGATCAGCTAGTAGTGGCACCGCTAAATATAAGTCCCTTTTATGTTGCAGAGAAGAGGGAATTTATTTTAGTTTTATTTCATACGGTCTAGTTGTAAATGCCAATCTTTCAGTGCCATTGACCGCGCTAGACGTCCAATCCATTTTGACTGAGAGAGGTGGCTTGATCACTGCCAGTCCCCCAGTCAAATTGGATCGGACGTCCAGCGCCGTCAATGACAGCTATATAATTAACACATTTTTGTAATATTATTACTATGTCATTACAATGTAATTACTTAGGAATTTTGCTAGTTGCTACTTAAAAATAAAAATGCATCCATTTTACTGGGAAGACTGGCCTTGAGTGATCAAGTTTCACTGCCAGATTAGTCAATAGTTGCCTACTGATGGATTCACAGCAACATTTAAATATATCCTGAACAGTTGCGTTGGTGGCAAAGGTCAGAGGTCATGACAGATAGAGGTGGGCACATGTGCGTTCCCTGGTGGTCTAGTGGCTAGGATTCGGCGCTCTCACCTCCGCGGCCCGGGTTCGATTCCCGGTCAGGGAAGATTTTCTTAACTAATATTTAATATTTCTCTAGCACTGACATAAACTTTAATGCAGTGGTCTCCAAACCGGTCCTCGAAGGCCACTGTGGGTCCTGGTTTTTGTTTATACAGATCAAGCACAGACCTTTTAACCAATGTGGTTTGTACTAAAACAAGCAGCACCTGACTACAATCAATTGATTACACTTATAAAACACCAGATTGGTGAAAAGGTGTGGTCTCGTTTTGTTGGAGTGAAATCCTGCACCCACTGCGGCCCCATGTGGAATAGTTTGGAGACCATTAGCGGAAGTAAGGCGGAAATGGAACGTTTTAGACCCACCCTCGCATAGAAACAATGTTATTTCAGTTACTTTCTCCAGTAATCTTTCAAAAACTATCATGCCGATCACACATTGCTGTTTTGGAACTTGTAGGAACGATTCTCGACATTACGACATATGAAGGATGTTTTCTTCATACGTTTCCCGAAACCAAAAACTCGGAGGAAAAAACTTGAAGAATGAATCGACTTGCGCGGACTTTTAACGCCAGCTGGGTGAATCCATTCACATTTCATAGAGGCAGTAAACATTTTGTTGGGTTGGCATGGACTTTCAGAAGACACAGGTAAGCCATTTTGGTCTTTTTAACTTATTTTTTAGCGTGGTGTTGTGCCGTGCTGCTTCTGTCTGACAATGAATGACCTGAAAAGGATTAAATTGGTATCTGATTGCCACTGTTACCTTTTCTGTAAAAAAAAAACTTTAGTAAGGGGGAAGTGTAAATAAATTATACAATTAAGATTTGTTATCAATGAAAAAATTTAGTGTTCGTTGGCTGTCACTGAGTAGCCTTTGTGATCGCTACACAAAACTAAAAATATAAATCACCCACAAAAACGGTCAGAAACGTAGGAAAACCAGAGGATATAATACAGTGGTCTCCAAACAATTCCACATAGGGCCGCAGTGGGTACAGGATTTCACTCCAACAAAACAAGACCACACCTTTTCACCTATCTGGTGTTTTATAAGTGTAATCAGTTGATTGCAGTCAGGTGCTGCTTGTTTTAGTAGAAACCACATTGGTGCTTGATCGGTATGAATAAAAACCAGGACCCACAGCGGCCCTCCAGGACCAGTTTGGAGACCCCTGCATTAAAGTTTTTAACAGTGTTAAAGAAATATTAAATAAGAAAACCTTCCCTGACCGGGAATTGAACCCGGGCCGCGGCGGTGAGAGCGCCGAATCCTAGCCACTAGACCACCAGGGAATGTTTATGCGGCCACCTATATTTGTCATGACCTCTGACCTTTACCAACAACACGACATTTCAGGATATATGTATTTATAATGTTGCAGTGAACCTATTAGTAGACAACTATTGACTAATTTGATGACTGGACATCTGTCGCTGTCAATGGCAGTGAAACTTGATCACTCAAGGGCAGTCTTCACAGTGAAATGGATGTATTTTTATTTTTAAGTAGCAACTAGCAAAATTCCTAAGTAATTACTTTGTAATGACATAGTAATAACATTGCAAAAAATGTGTTAATTACATAGCTGCCGATAATGGCGCTAGACATCCGATCCAATTTGACTGGGGGGCTGGCAGTGATCGAGCCAGCCAGCCCGCTCAGTCAAAAAGGATTGGATGTCTAGCGCAGTCAATGGCACTGAAAGATTAGCATTCACAACTAGACTGATCAAGTAGCTGATCAAGCATCACATTACCGGTCATCGTCTTGAATCCGCCCACTGGTGGCATCCTCTTAAGCCAGTATGTAATTCCGCAAAACACATTTGTCAGTGTTGCAGAAATATTAGTTAAGATAAGCTTCCCTTACCGGGAATCGAACCCGGGCCGCGGCGGTGAGAGCGCCGAATCCTAACCACTAGACCACCAGGGAATGCACAGGTGCCTACCCATAATTGTCATGACCTCTGACCTTTACCACCAACACAACATTTCAGGATATATTTATAATGTTGCAGTGAACCTTTCAGAACAAAACTATACTTTGATATTTGTGATGTTCTTTGGTTTATTGTGTTTTAGTTTCCTTTGTGACAGCAATTGACGGCAATAGACGTCCAACCCATCAGTAGACAACTATTGACTAATCGGTTGACTGGACGTCAATGGCAGTGAAACTTGATCACTCTAGGCCAGTCTTCCCAGTGAAATGGGTGTATTTTAATTTTTAAGAAGCAACAAGCAAAATTCCTAGGTAATTACATTGTAATGACATAGTAATAACATTGCAAAAATGTGTTAATTATATAGCTGCCATTGACGGTGCTAGACGTCCGATCCAATGGCGCACCGCAAGCAACATGTCACTTCCGCTCATTAATATTAATGACGCTAGCTACTGTTGCTAAGGGGGGGACACGCTACCTTTTGTCCCCAATAGGAAATGAATGGAAATCGTGTACGAAGATGTTTTCAGAGCTAAACCTACCAATTCTGTCCAAAAATTATGTCCCTGGTGCCAAATTCACTGGTAAAGATGTGGAAAAACATGTTTAGTTAAAGAGATGGCTTGAGTTTAGCTTTTTTTTTATCGACACCTTTTTCTTACGCGACTGACAATGACATTCTCCTCTTTCAACAAGCTATCCTTTACCACCAGCCCTGTCTTTCTTATATATTATATCAGGGGTCTCTAAACCGGTCCTCGAGGGCCGCTGAGGGTCCTGGTTTATGTTCATACTGATCAAGCACAGACCATTTAACCAATTTGGTCTGTACTAAAACAAGCAGCACCTGACTGCAATCAACTGATTGACACTTATAAAACACCAGATTGGTGAAAAGGTGTAGTCTTGTTTTGTTGGAGTGAAATCCTGCACCCACTGCAGCCCTATGTGGAATAGTTTGGACACCACTGGTTTTACTGAACATTTTTATGTTCTTCCACATCTTTACCAGTGAATTTGGCATCAGGGACATCATTTTCGGACAGAATTGGTAGGTTTAGCTCTGTAAACATCTCCTTCTTACACAATTTGCACGCATGTCCCCCCTTAGCAACAGTAGCTAACGTCATGAATATTAATAAGCGGAAGTGACATGTTGCTTGCGGTACACCATTGGATTGGACGTCTAGCACCGTCAATGGCAGCTATATAATTATTTATATAATTAACACATTTTTGCAATGTTATTACTATGTCATTACAATGTAATTACTTAGCAATTTTGCTAGTTGCTACTTAAAAATTAAAATACATCCATTTCACTGGGAAGACTGGCCTAGAGTGATCAAGTTTCACTGCCATTGACAGCGACAGACGTCCAGTCATCAGATTAGTCAATAGTTGTCTACTGATGGGTTGGACTTCTATTGGCCGTCCACTGCAACATTATAAATATATCCTGAAATGTTGCGTTGGTGTTAAAGGTCGGAGGTCATGAAAGATACAGGTGGGCACACAAGTGTCCCTGGTGGTCTAGTGGCTAGGATTCGGCGCTCTCACCGCCGCGGCCCGGGTTCGATTCCCGGTCAGGGAAGGTTTTCTTAACTAATATTTAATATTTCTGTAACCCTGACAAAAACTTTCATGTGTTTTTTTTTTTAATTACATACTGGCTTGAGAGGATGACACCAGGGGGCGGAGTCATGACGATGACCGGGAAGGTGGTGCTTGATCAGCTACTAGCTGCAAAGCTAACTATCAGTGCCTTTTATGTTGGTGAGAAGAGGGAATTTATTCTAGTTTTATTTCATTCGGTCTAGTTATGAATGCTAATCTCTCAGTGCCATTGACCGCGCTAGACGTCCAATCCATTTTGACTATGAGGGCTTGCTCGATCACTGCCAGCCACCCAGTCAAATTGGATCGGACGTGTAGCGCCGTCAATGGCACCGAGAGATTAGCATTCATAACTAGACCGAATGAAATAAAACTAGAATAAATTCCCTCTTGACCGCGCTAGACGTCCAATCCATTTTGACTATGAGGGCTGGCTCAATCACTGCCAGCCCCCCAGTCAAATTGGATCGGACGTGTAGCGCCGTCAATGACAGCTATATAATTAACACATTTTTGGAATGTTATTACTATGTCATTACAATGTATTTACTTAGGAATTTTGCTAGTTCATTCATTTCACGCGCTACTTAAAAATCAAAATACATCCATTTCACTGGGAAGATTGACCTTGAGTGATCAAGTTTCACTGCCATTGACAGCGACAGATGTCCAGTTATCAAATTAGTCAATAGATGTCTACTAATAGGTTCACTGCAACATTATAAATACATATATCCTGAAATGTCGTGTTGTTGGTAAAGGTCAGAGGTCATGACAAATATAGGTGGGACTCCATTCCCTGGTGGTCTAGTGGCTAGGATTCGGCGCTCTCACCGCCGCGGCCTGGGTTCGATTCCCGGTCAGGGAACATTCTCTTGGTTAATGTTTATTGTTTTACATACTGCCTTGTGAGCAAGTAATAGTCGAGGTTCCTTCTTTGGAATGGCAACCAATGGCGTTCTCTCATATCTTGGCATGGCAGCCAATGGCGTTCTCCCATTTCTTGAAAAGGCAGCCCCAAGTCTATGGAGGTAGATTTGTGTCTTTATTATTCAATCAAAAAAAAAGTTGCTTCGATCAAATAAAAAGTTGCTTCAGTCAAAATATATATTTTCAATCGAAGAAAACGTCACTTCAATAAAAAAAAATGTGTTTGAATGCAAAAATAAATTTGAAACTCAAAAAAATATATTTGAAAACTATTTTTCTTTGATTGAATTTTATTTTTTTGATTAAAGTCAAGTTTTTTTTGATTGAAACACCATTTTTGATTGAAGTCATGTAATTTTGCGTTTGGACCACATTTTGGCTAGGACATTTGTGTCTTTATTATTCAATCAAAAAATAAATTGCTTCAAACAAAAAAATATATATTTTCAAAAGAAAAATCACTTCAATCAAATTTTTTTTTTAAATCAATCATAGAAAAAAAGGTTTGAATGTGAAAAAATATTTGAGACTCAGAAATTCGCATTTGAACACTTTATTTTTCATTCAAACTGTTTTCTTTGATTGAAGCAATCCTTTTTGTGTTTGAGCCATATTAGGGGTAGGACATTTGTGTCAAAATCATTCAGTCGCAATAAAAGTTGCTTTAATCAAAAAACTATTTTTAATCAAAGAAAAAAATCATTAGCAAAAACTTTTTTTTTTAAATATATTTTTTATTTGAAATTTTTTTTTTTTTTTTATTGAAGTGTCACTTTTTTTGAAAAGCAAAAAGTTTTAAACTCTTTTTTTTTTCAAAGTGGAAAAAGTTTTGAACACACTTTTTTTTTTGAAGTGGAAAAAGTTTTGAAGGCACTTTTTTTTGATTGAATCATTTTGACACAAAGATTCTCCTTCAACGCTAGTTCCGGTGTGTTTGATTGGCAGGTAGCTACGCCAATGACATAAAAGTATAAAGCAAGCATAATGGCCACCAGGGCTCCATCCAGCCATCGGAGTCTGTTGGAGTCTAAGCCGAATATAGGGCACCGGTACGGGCGTGTGACATCGGCATTTCACCGGAGTACAGTGCCCTGTTGCTTAATGTGATTTAACACGGCGAACTTCACCCGCTGCCCTGACGTGACGGTTGGCAATTGGTTCCAACCGGAGTGTCCGCGACGCGCCGGTACGGGAGTGGTCGGCGAGTGGCCCGACACTAGCCTGCCCAGTAAGCGAGTGGACTACCGGCGAGTCGCCGGCGTCCACGCCGGCAGCCCCATCGCTTAACAGTTTGAATGAAAAATAAAGTGTTCAAATGCGAATTTCTGAGTCTCAAATATTTTTTCACATTCAAACCTTTTTTTCTACGATTGATTTTTTTTAAAAAATTGATTGAAGTGATTTTTCTTTTGAAAATATATATTTTTTTGTTTGAAGCAATTTATTTTTTGATTGAATAATAAAGACACAAATGTCCTAGCCAAAATGTGGTCCAAACGCAAAATTACATGACTTCAATCAAAAATGGTGTTTCAATCAAAAAAAACTTGACTTTAATCAAAAAAATAAAATTCAATCAAAGAAAAATAGTTTTCAAATATATTTTTTTGAGTTTCAAATTTATTTTTGCATTCAAACACTTTTTTTTGGATTGAAGTGACGTTTTCTTCGATTGAAAATATATATTTTGATTGAAGCAACTTTTTATTTGATCGAAGCAACTTTTTTTTTGATTGAATGATAAAGACACAAATCTACCTCCATACAAGTCTTGGAATGGCAGCCAATAGCGTTCTCCCGTTTCTTTGCCATGGCAGCCAATGGCGTTGTGGGTTACGCCAAGTGGCAGCCAGTGGCAATACGAGTTGCCTCATAAATTCCTCCTACTGCTTTCGGACGGCCTCGGAAGAGAATAAAATTAAGGCTATTACCCTGTTATTAAATAATAATAAAAAACAACGTTTTTGTACGTTTTAAGAAGGTAAATGTAGTAAGATAAACCCAATTTAATGTTTTTGATGTTCCAAAAAGTGAATGTTCTTTACTCGCCTGATTTAGGCTACTAGTCTGTTGTATTAAAAAGTAGTCCGTCTTTTTAGTGTTTTTCTTTTTTTAATGTGTTTTTTAATAATGACAAATAAATAAATTCAAATAGAAAACGTTGTTCTTTTTCTTTAAATAAAAAATTTTTAAAAAAAATAAAAATCAAATGACGATATTTACTGTTTTGAAATAATTTTTAAAATCCACAGGAGAATATTCCATTTTACAGAGCATTTGGTGCTAAAAACAAAATATTATAATTTTTAAGAAAAAATATCTTAAAAGTTAGTTTCCAAAATTCGTGTTTTTTCCCCCTAAATAATCATTTTAACTAAGTGCAATGTCCTGAAAAAGATTAGATATTTCCAAAGACTGAATTTTTCTACTTGTCTGATGTTGTATTAGTGTTGTGGAGCGTAGTTTTTTTTTTTATTATACATTTTTAAGTCCTTAATATTATTGTTATTATATCCAAATAGTCTGTCAAAATTGATCATTTTTAAAAATTATTTCATATCGATATTAATTTCGGTATAAAAAATTGACAAATAAAATAATTATTCACTGTTATTCCTTTTTTAAATGTCTTTTATAGAATCAAGAATTATTTTTATACATTATTTTGTACATATTTATCTATTTTTTTATTTAAAAAGAAAAATGTAACCATTTTTTCCTTTTTTTTTCTTTTGAAAAAATAGCAGTTAAAAACACGTACAAGAAAATTTGAACTGATTTAGATCATGTACTTACAAAAATAGGGTCCACACTAAACCTCTAATTTAACTTGACTTGACTGCTTGGAAGCCTATTTTTAGCCTCAGGCATGAGTTTGAGAGATGTGAGTAGACAGCTACATTTCTGTCTCAGCACTAACACAGTCATGACAACAGTTGTGTTCCCTTTCTGTTCCTCAAAAAACACAAAGAACTCCTTTGCTATCACTGCAAACCTTGCTTTTTTCATTTTACCGTTCAGCTGGCTGATAAAACGCCTTATCAGCAGGCGTCTTTAACAGTATGAGGGTGAACTTTGACTCAGTGAGAAGATTGATTTCAGCTCCTCCTTGTGCTTAGGAGCCAATCGGGGAAGAGAATTGGCGCTTCTCTCCAACTGTGAGTCTCTATCCTTTCTTTCTTTTTAAGATTCCTACCATGAACAGAGCCTGGGTTGCATTCAAGGCCCACCCGTACATAAGCAACGTAGTTGGCTACACAGTACTTTTCGCCTCGGCCGATCTTTTCCAGCAGCGAGTTTTGGGCCGAGGAGATGAGTCGCGGGCCTTGGCGGGCGTCAACTGGTGTCAGACGGCGCGAGTGGCCACCGTGGGCTTCTGTTTCCATGCCAACTTCAACTACCAATGGCTGCGCTGGCTGGAGAGGATGCTGCCAGGAGGCGGAGTCAAGGCGGTGACGGGGAAGGTGGTGCTGGATCAGCTAGTAGCGGCGCCGCTAACTATCAGTGCCTTTTATGTTGGTGAGATGAGGGAATTTTCTTTATTTTAGTTTTATTTCATTCGGTCTGGTTGTGAATGCTAATCTTTCAGTGATATTGACGGTGCTAGATGTCCAATCCTTTGTGACTGGGAGAGTTGGCAGCTATCGTTTGAGCGCTGCCAGCCCCCCAGTCAAATTGGACTTAACATCAATCGCTGTCAATGGCAGCCAGTGAATTAACACGTTTCTTACAATGTTATTACTATGTCATTACAATGTAATTACTAAGGAGTTACTACTTAAAATTTAAAACAAACCCAACTAGGAAGACTGGCCTTGAGAGATCAAATTTCACTGCCATTGACAGCGACAGTCGTCCAGTTTTATTACTATGTCATTACAATGCATTTTTTAGAAACTTTGCTAGTTACCATTTTTTAAATAAAATAATAAATAAATAGCGGTCGATCACTGCCAGCCCCCCAGTCAAATTGGATCGAACATCTATCGCCGTCAATGGCAGCCAATGAATTAACACGTTTTTTTTTTTTTTTTTACGTTTTTACGTTATTGCTGTCATTACAATGTAATTACTAAGGAGTTGTTACTTGAAAATTGAAATATATCAATTTGAACTGTGGAGACTGGCTTTGGGTGATCAGGTTTCACTGCCATTGAAAGCGACATACGTCCAGTTTTAATACTATGTCATTACAATGTAATTATAAAGGAACTTTGCTTGTTAATGTTTGAAGATAAAAAAATAAACTGGTGGATCGCTGCCAGTCCTCCCGGGTCAAAATTTATTTGACATCTTATCGCCGTCAATAGCAGCGATACAATTAACAGTTTTATAATGTTATTACTATGTCATTACAATGTAATTACTAAGTAACTTTGCTAGTTACTACTTAAAAATAAAAGAAAATCCATTTCAACTGGGTAGACTGGCCTAGAATGATCAAGTTTCACTGCCACTGAGAGCGACAGACGTCCAGTTTTAATACTATGTCATTACAATTTAATTATGAAGGAACTTTGCTCATTAATACTTGAAAATCAAATAAATAATCGAATGAATTATAGTAATGAATACTAAATAAATATCGTTTGATCGCTGCCAACTCTCCCGGTCAAAATGGATTGGATGTCTATCGCTGTCAATGGCAGCTAGTGAGTAAAATATATCATAATAAACCAAAGAACATCACAAATGTCAAAGTATAGTGTTCTACTGATGACATCCTAAAATATTGTGTTGGCGGTAAAGGCCAAAGGTCATGAAAAGTATCAGTTGCAAACTCACGAGTCCCGGGTGCTGTCACCGCCGCGGCCCAGGTTCGATTCCCGGTCAGGGAAGATTCCTTTTAGCTAATGTATCATATTTTTCTACCATTTTTTAAATTTACACTTTTATTTTGACAAAGAAAATCCCAATTTTAGTTTTCTTTATTCATTTATTTTAACTAACAATTTACCAACATTGATATTTGAATCTTATCTTTGTCAATCATATGACGATGATTCTTGGATTTGTTTAGTTTTTTTAATTCACAATTTTGGTTTGCGATACAGTATTTTGTTAGTTTATGTGTAATTTATGAAAATTTACTCTCAAAGGCTAAAACAAGGATCGTTTTCACTTCAGTTGTAATTACTTTTTTGAACACAAAATGTCCTTTCAGTCAGTTTTTCAGTGTGCTTTTATTAATTACCAAAATGTGTTTATGATCCCTCAAGGTTTGAGTTTTCTAGAAAACAGAGATGATCCATTTGAAGACTGGAGGGAGAAATTCTGGACATCGTACAAGGTATACACTCAAATGTTTTTTTGATTGTTTACATTGGCTGCCAATGATGGCGATAGACGTTTGAAAAAAATATTAATTGGATGCCTCTCCCCGTCGATGGCACTGAAACATGACATGGTCTCTTCAGACAGGTGTGGTGTTCTGGTCGACAATGCAGGTAAGATCTGATATTGGTTCCTTAATTCTTGTCAAATCAGTCTTTTCCACCATCGTCATTTCAACCCCAGGCGGTGAACTTTTCCTTAATCCCGCCAGTGGCTCGAACCGTGTTCCTCGGAGGTGTTGCTCTCGTCTTCACCATCTTCCTGTGTCACCTTAGACAGCGGAAGGACCATAAACTTGAATAAATTTCAAACCAATTTTGGATTAAATGACCACGTAACACTGTGCTAGGTTGCTATTTTGCTACTGATTTTATCAGCATGTCTTATTCAATTTCATCCCTTTTTTTAAATCAAATAAGCAATACATCTTGTGTGTGTAATATATTGAAGCCTATAAATGTTGCAATATATTTTCTTATGACAAGTAAATGAAATAAACATGGTGAAATCATTGAAAAAAACTGTGTGTGTGTTTTATTGTATCATTATTAGTAGTTCATTATTATACATTATAAAATATTTACAAAGCTTAATATTGTTAAGCTAAATGTTAAGCTAAGTGTATTCATATAGCCCTAAATCACGAAAGGGCAAAGATTCCAAAGGGCATCAACATTTTTAATAAATAACCGTAAATTAGTAAAAATAATAACAATTTTAAACCATTATTATATAATTTTATTCATGGTTTTTTTATATTAATATGTCATTTGATGTAGTGATTTCTCCTGACGCTAGAAACGCTCTTCGGTGTTGCTCAACCGGAAGCTGTTTCCGTCTTAACCAATCAGAGACGCGAGATTTCAGTGCCCTGTTTATCGCGAGACCTCAGCGCTTCCTTTTCCCTTTTTCCATCCGAGTCCAAGATGGTAGGTAGCACAAGTTCAACTTTCACAACACACTAGTAACATTATCCGCAACCATCCTCTAAATTTCCACCGCTTAGTGTCTTTATTATTAAATAAACTCGCTGTGAAAAAGGTTAACTTTGCAACGTGACCGCCATTTCATGATACATGACCCCGCAAACTGATTTAGCTTCATCTCAGTACCGACGGCGAACCAGCATTTAGCCATGACGTTACACTCAAAACACATGTTCAAATGTCTCCGAATTTATCATAATAAATAACCGAGACTTGTAGGAAAATTCGTATGGTTATGTCGTTAGCGAGTATATCTTGTTGAAGAGTTGTTGTTAAACTCGCCATGTTATCGGTGTCTTGCTAATTAGCTGCTAGCATTTTTCGTGTCAACGTGGAAATCATACTTATTTTACAACGGATTGTACTGCATACCATTTTGCTCAGCTACATTTAAAACCTTTGATAACTCAGCAATATTAAGAGTATGATTTTAAGTATTTAATGCACTGCTGTTACAGGCAATGTAATGAATGAATGTTGTGGTAAGCCATGTATGATTTCTGTAATCTGAATAGGGAGTCGACATCAGACACAACAAGGACCGTAAGGTGCACAGGAAAGAGCCCAAAAGCCAGGATATCTACCTGAGGCTCCTGGTTAAGGTAAGGCGTAAATATGAAGACACGTGATCATACTCTTTTGGAGCATTTCCATTCTAAGCTTTATTGTTGTACTTTGTAGCTGTACAGGTTCCTGGCCCGCCGCTCTAATGCATCCTTCAACAAGGTTATCCTGAAGAGGCTCTTCATGAGCAGGAGCAACAGGCCTCCCATCTCCATTTCTCGCTTGGTCAGTCGCACCTCCCTCGCACTCTTTATTATGATATTAAGCGATTTAAACATACAGTATGTATCTTAAAATTTATCTGGTGTCATTGACGGCGCTACACATCCAATCTATTTCTACTGAGAAAGCACCAGCCGCCCAGTCAGACTAGATTGGACGTCTTGACGTCGTCAATGGCACTGAAAGGTAGCGTTTACAGCCAATCCTCCTAGTTTAAATTACTTGAATGTCTACTGTTGTCAATGGCAGGCGATGAGTTAAATGCAATGAACTAAATAAAAAAATTTAAAAATAAAATTTAGTGCTATTGGAGACTTTAATCAGTTAAAGTGTGCTTTGATTTTAACATTTCATTTTATTTTATCGTAAAACAAATATGTTTTTAAATATTAAAATTAGGGTTGTTCTGATCATGTCTTTTTGCTCCCGATCCGATCCCGATGGTTTTAGTTTGAGTATCTGCCGATCCCGATATTTCCCGATCCGATTGCTTTTTTTTTGCTCCCGATGCAATTCCAATCATTCCCGATCATTTTTCCCGATCATATACATTTTGGCAATGCATTAAGAAAAAAACGAATAAAACTTGGACGAATATATATATTCAACATACAGTACATAAGTACTATTTGTTTATTATGACAATAAATCCTCAAGATGGCATTTACATTATTAACATTCTTTCTGTGAGAGGGATCCACGGATAGAAAGATGGATAGAAAGTGGAACCATGACTGTCCGTAGTGCTACCAACTGATATATCTTCTCTGCGTTGGGAAATAACATAAGGCGTTAAAAAAACGATCAATTGCTACCTTGCTTCCCCACATTGCTTCCCATGATATTTCTTATCGCAGGGAGGGCGATTGTAAGGCTTTAGCCAATTAAAAAAAGGCTCCAAAGGCTGTCAAAATTCACTCTACTAATTTTGCGCTGCCTTTTATCTCTCTATATAGGTAAAACGGCGTCATTACAGATTGAGGGCGACATTGCGTGAGTGGGTCGTAAAGCGCATGCATTAATTGTGTTAAATATTGTAATGTGATACATTTTTTAAAAAAATTAATTACCGCCGTTATTGGGATAAATTTGATAACCCTACTTTAAGCCTAAACTAAAGACTCTGGATGAGTGTAACATAATATGTCTGTAACGTTAAATTCAATTAGAAAACGATTTAATTAAAAAATATACAGTACTGTGCAAAAGTTTTAGGCAGGACACCTGCCTAAAACTTTTGGACAGTACTGTATATTTTTATCATATTATGTATATACAGGATATACTGTATGTATATATTTTCCCCAAGTGGAAGCTTCCATGATCCTAATAAATTTAATAATTAAAAAAATATACATACAGTACTGTGCAAAAGTTTTAGGCAGGTGTCCTGCCTAAAACGTTTGCACAGTACTGTATATATATTAAAAAAAGGCATGGCCGATTTTTTTTTTGCCAATTCCGATACTTTGAAAATGACGTGATCGATGCCGATCGATCGGGTCCGATCACGTCATTTTATTTTCCAAGTTGCACTCGTGAACTAGTTAAATGGTGGAAAATCCCGACACAACACGGAGTGTTTACAGACAGAACAAAACGGAGATAGAATAGGGTGCCTTCAGTGTACGACGAGATTAAAAGCTTCGACATAACGTGCAACACATAAAATTAAATTAAGGCTAATATAAAAACATGTTACAGTGTACACAGATTGGGGAATAAAGTGAATATTGTAAGTGACCAGCACCAAGTGGTGAGGTAGTGGTAATATAACGGTGCGTATATGACAATTAATAGCAGATAGTATATCAGCGTAAGTTTTTCCTGGTCAGAATTAATCTGTTTAATAGGCATTTAACTGTTTTTGTGTCATATCGAAAATTGATTGAGTGATACACGAATGTTTTTGTGTATCAGTGCTTAGCATTATGACAGTTTGACATTTAACTGTTTCAGCGACATTGACAATGATAGATGTCCAATCATGGTGCTCTTTTCATCCTTCTGCCATGAATTTTAATGAGTGTATTACTTGTAGACGTTGACAATGATAGACGTCCAATCATGGTGCTCTTTTCACCCTTCTGCTATGAATTTTTTTTTTTTTTTTTTTTTTTTTTTTTTTTTTTTTAAAACCTGTCCTGTTCAGCTGTTTGACACAGAGAATGGAAGTCTAAGTGCCCGGATTCTGAACAGTTTTAATGTTTCACATTGAGAGTCTGACATACTCCCATTGTGATCATTCAAAATACCTTTTTATTATGACAAAGCAGCGAACAGGAAGGGATTATGGGGGGACCGAAGAAAAGAAATACAAGAGAAGAAAGAAAAGAAACACATACACAAACAACAACAAGAAATACATTGAACATCTAAACTAGTTACTAATATGCTGGTGCTATCGTCAGCGAGATGTATTTCCGGTTTACACCATGTGGGGGCCTATTGGCCAGTGAAAGAGGAGAATGGGGGTGGGGGTGTCTATAAGACTATAAACTAAGTGATTGAAAGGGGTAGAGTGTACACAAATCAGTTCTGTGATCTAGAACCCAGTAATCGTGTGAATCTCTTATGAGTGAAAGCCCGTTGGCGACCAACCCTCCGCCGCCGCATCGCCAATCCCGGCACCGGAACCCCCAACCCGAGCATGCCCTACCACATCCAGCAGCACGCAAGCCCCACCGGGCGCGCGACAGCCACGCAGACGGGCGGAGGGACCGCGCGGGCACCAACCCAGGGCCACGGCCCACACCCAGCCAGCCCGGGGAGGGAGGGCGGGCGGGGGGGCGGGGGGATCCATGCGCAGCCCATCCCTCCTCCAACCGCCCAGCAAAGGAGCCACCGTCACCCCCCCCCGGGACCCAGGGTGGTCCCCCGGGCCACCCGCGCGCCCATCAACCGGCCTTCAGGGATGGCAGGAGGGGACGCATCACCAACCCCACGCCTACACCCACCCCCGCCCGCCCACCCGGACCACGAGCCACAGCCCCCCAACCGGCACGGCACGCCACGGGACCCCCAGCGGCCCACCAAGCCCCAGGCAAGGCAGGGCCCCCCGCCGGTGCAGGCGACACCCCGCTGATACACCGGCGCCCAGCCAGCGACCCGCGACGGAGCGCAGGGCGGACGCCCAGCCAGAGAAGAGAGGGGAAGGCGGAGGCAGGAGAACGCCCAGGGACTGCCATGGGGCGACGCAAGATCGGAGACCCGACCCCCCAACCCACTCCCGCGGCCGGCAGCCGAGGCAGAGGGGAGGCCACACCCCGGGAGCCACGCCATATAGAAAAAGTGTGGGACCCACCTACCACCCTATTACTGTGGCTGCCAGGTTCCCGACTGGCAGCCATCACCCAGCACCGTGATGGGGGTGTGAGGGGTGCTATGAATTTTAATGAGTGTATTACTTGTAGACGTCCAGTCCGTTTGAACAGAGAGGGTTGGCAGGGATTGAATGTTCATTCGCTGCCAGCCCTCCCAGTTCAAATGGATTGGATATCTGTTTCTGTCAATGGCGGTCAATGAGTTGAATAGCTGTCATTTTAACGGTGTTGTTAAAGAATTATTATTGGGTTTAGTTGGGGAAAGAAAAAACTTGAAAATTTATGTTGAAGATGGTGTTAAAGATGGCGTCTCATTCCAGATCCGCAAGATGAAACTGCCCGGCCGCGACAACAAAATCGCCGTCGTCGTGGGGACAATCACCGACGATGTCAGGATCCAGAATATTCCCAAGCTCAAGGTCGGCATTTCTCATCACTCAGGAAGTCAATAGTGATTCTGACTGTGATGTCACTCTCTCCAGGTGTGCGCTCTGAGGGTGACCGACGGCGCTCGTCGCAGGATCCTGAAAGCCGGAGGCCAGGTGATGACTTTTGACCAGTTGGCTATGACTGCACCTAAAGGACAAGGCACAGTGCTTCTGTCTGGTAAGGACAATGCAGCATGTTATGTAGAAAGTGTGTGCTCGTGCTCTTTTTGTTGGTCGTACGTGAGCCTCGCTGCTCTTGTTCCACATCTAGATATGGATGTTCTTTTCCAGTGGGTGACTCATGAAACATTAACCATGAAACAGTTGGAGCCGTTATTTTTTCATTGTTGGAACTGGGCCAGTACTGAAGGAGAAAAAGTGCTGCTTCTTGCTTGAATGGATTTGGCACTTTTTGCACGACAATTTTACTTAAAATTCTCGAAGGGCTTCATTGTAAGTTCACTTGAATTGTTAGAAAACTTGTTTTTTTTTTCCCTAATCAGGTCCTCGCAAGGGCAGAGAGGTCTACAGGCACTTTGGAAAAGCTCCTGGAACTCCTCACAGCCACACCAAGTATGTACCGTCAAGATTAATCGACCAATCAACAACTGTTTTAATTTTCGAGCAATCATTTAGGGACCGTGCTCAGCTAAGAATGGCCAAAATCGTGGTTATATTTATGCAGGTTCTTTATAGTAAATAATCCCACTTTTATTTGTTTTATGGTTAGTAAGGGTGTAACGGTACATGTATTTGTATTGAACCGTTCCGGTACGGGGTGCTCGGTTCAGAACGGAAGCGTACCGAATGAGTTTCTGACGTAATGTAACCCTTTTCGAGGCCGTGAGTCGATCGGGTTACGGTTTCTTTGTGTAGATTATATTTACTCCGTCTTCTACCTACTATAATGAGGACCAACACAGTAGGACTGTGGACAGTATAAACCAGAAACGTCAACGGCGCGACAGCGTGGCCGCCGCGAGAACACAGTGAAACGCAGGCGTTAAAGTCAATCAGCCAATGCACACCAGTTGCAGTGCGGCTGCGTGTTGCGCGTCCCAGAACCGGCTCAACGCGACGCACGCGAAGAGAACGGCAGAAATTATTATTTGACGCAAGACGCGGCCCTCCTGCGTCAATACTACTAGCTAGAATCCGGCGAACCGGAAGTCACTCTTGTACAAATACGGCGGATCCGGTTGATTTTCAAACTAATATGCAATCGTAACCCACTTTTTGAGTCCATCAGATCTCTTGAGTTGTAGATTGGGGCACAGTTGACTTGTCTTTGTTGATTTGCTGCTGTCTTCTCTGCTATAATAATAACCAACACGGCCCCGTGTTCAATACAAAACCCTCCTACCACAACAAAACAAGTAGGAACTAATATTCACATAGGAACTAAAGTTATACAACATAAAATATACAATATAAAGGAATGCTACATCACATTTGTAAAATCTAATCACATAATAAGCCCATTTAGATAAAACAAATTGAAATGAGTTAAAACACCTGTAATTAAATGATAAGAATAATACACAGATCCTGCTTACACAATTAAATTTATTAATTTCTGTGTGGCGCTTTAACTTTAGAAAATCCACCAATAAAACTTTTTAAACCGTTCATAAGAGGGAAAAAAATGATTCATTGAGGCATTTCATTTGTAAAATATATGTTAAAATCTTTGTCATTGGGATCGCTTTTCTCTTTAGCACAGGACTTTTTTCTTCTTTCTTTCAGAAAGAAAGCTGACCAATATGCGGGGTCTGAAAGGCAAATTGTTGTTGGATTATCTTTAAATACCCGCTACTTTCTGAGCAGAATTCTAGCTTTGCATAGGCTACTGTTCCTATTGTTGAAAGCACAAAAGTGTGTAACAAACAACTAGCACATTTATATTTTGCATTTTGTTTTCTTACTGTACCGAAAATGAACCGAACTGTGACCTCAAATCCGAGGTACGTTCCGAACCGAAATTTTTGTGTACCATTACACCCCTAAAGATTTGGAAATGTTTTAAAACAAAAAGGAGTAAAACTATTTCTTTTTTTAAACAAAATCACGTTTTATGTATTTAAAATGTGTTTTAAATGATAAAAAGCACAAAAAAGGAGTAGTTTCTGTATCTGTGCAATTTCTCCATCTGAGAGTCAGACAAAACCTGCTTTAGTTCCTCGGTCCATTAAAGCATGTATTGACTAGGTGCACGAATATGGCGGCTGCTGACTATTGTAATCTCACCTCTTGGTCTAAAACGCCGGTAATTTAACAGCGCGATAAAATTTTGAAGAATTAGCCTTTTAAACGTTAATTGCATAATTATTCATCACTGTGTAATTTCGTCACATTACAGCAAAGAAGTGTTTCCATGCTTTCCCTGTCGATGCTGCAGTGCAACCCGTCTAGATTTTAATGTCACGTTAAATACATTAAAGTCCTACGGATCTACTGTTATGTCAGTTACGCTTCAGGTACAACACCGCAGAGTGTCAGGCAAGGGCGTAGGTTTAGTCTCAATATTGGTAGGGACAATATAACAGCATAACCTACATGTAAAGTTTTTGCTGTGTACAGGACATTAATAAGACCAAACAGATTGGGTGAACGTTGGTCAAGGCTACATTTCTCACCAATAAGAACCTAATTAATTGACAGGCTAAATGAATAATGCAAAATAAATCTGTATTATTTATGCTATTACTACTTAACTTTCACACTGCAAATTTACAGTATAACATCTTAATCCGATCATTTTTCTTGAATCTAGTCGAATAATTTCCTTCTTGTTTTGAGTGTTAAAGGCTAGATAACAGATTAATGTGTTTTGGTAAATATTGGTTCTCATTAAGCCCATACATCTGAAAGTCGGTCATTTTTCACCTAAATAAAAAAAATGCTCTCAAATAATGTTTTGAACAATATCTATTCTTGTATTAAGAACAACTCTGACAAGTTTTTTTTAGATTAAATATACAAAAATTTTTCTTAAAATTAGGGCTGTCAAAATTATCGCGTTAACGGGCGGTAATTAATTTTTTTAATTAATCACGTTAAAATATTTGACGCAATTAACGCACATGCCCTGCTCAGATTAAAATGACAGTGTAATTTCCATTTGTTACTTGTGTTTTTTTGTGTTTTGTCGCCCTCTGCTGGCGCTTGGGTGCGACTGATTTTGTGGATTTCAGCACCATCCATGAGCATTGTGTAATTATTGACATCAACAATGGCGAGCTACTAGTTTATTTTTTGTTTGAAAATTTTACAAATTTTGTTAGATGAAAACATTAATAGGGGTTTTAATATAAAATTTCTATAACTTGTACTAACATTTATCTTTTAAGAACTACAAGTCTATCTATCCATGGATCGCTTTAACAGAATGTTAGTAATGTTAATGCCAGCTTGTTGATTTATTATAATAAACAAATACAGTACTTATGTACAGTATGTTGAATGTATATATCCGTCTTGTGTCTTATCTTTCCATTCCAACAATAATTTACAGAAAAATATGGCATATTTTCTAGATGGTTTGAATTGCGATTAATTACAATTAATTTTTAAGCTGCGATTAACTCGATTAAAAATTTTAATCGTTTGACAGCCCTACTTAAAATACATCTGTTAAACTTATTTTCAGCTAGCTATTTTTCTTATTTCAAGAAATCTGAGTACTGGCAGATAATTTCACTAATTTCTAGTAGATTTACACTGAAAACAAGGGAATTTAAGTTTTTTTTCTCTCAGTTTTCAGGAGGTGGATTTTTGTAGAGCATATGTATTGGTTCAGGTGATACACCGTTCGATTCAAACCATTGTTTTCAAAAACTGGATTCTATAGGCAAATTTAAATTGCATTTTTTAACACAAATTATGTTAACATACACAAGAAATACAAACTTGTTAATCATCTCTTAAATATCCCGGAATGCAAAAATACATTTGTCTAACTCTGATGCAGGTCGGGCATTCAGTAGCAAAATTGGTAGTGTGTTACCCACCTACACAACATTTACGTTTTTACATACAGTGGCTGCTGCTGGCAGTAAAAAAAACTCATCCCTCGTCTTTGAAGGGGGCGGAGAAGGCGGCATTTTGTATTTCTGTCGGGGGGGGGGTGAAAGCGTGGGGGGCGGGGTCAAGTCATCAGCCAATCAAACGTGCGTTTGAGGGGGGAAAATGGACTGGCACATTCAACAAGTGAAAAGGTGTCATTGTAAGTATGAACATAATTAAAGTACTCTCATTCACTTAATGATGGTAGGGTCAATTCTATCCGTACGACATATGGGAAGACAATCTAAATGACCTATATAACTAAAGTCATTATATAGTGCAAATAAGGTTTCTTAAAAGTTAGTGGGGACAATTTGAGCATCCTGAAATGTTGGTAGTGTTATGTCCCTACTGTCCCTATTCAAACCTACGCCCTTGGTATCAGGCAGCTCGCAAACGTATTCACATGAATTTCCTCACATCTCCTTACATCGCACAAACTACGGTATCAGCAATAGGGTTTTTCGTGAACCCAATTTGTTCATTAAGCGTAACAGATACAACAGTAATACACAATAAAATGTGACATTAAAATACGCTCTTAAAAAGAGTTTTACTGCAGCGTTGACAAGCAAAGCATTGAAACTCTTAGTAGTTGTGTTGAGTTAATTTTGCCTACACTTATAGATTAGTCGAACTTTTGTCTTCGGCAAAGTGTTCGCCGAAACATGTCAGGTAATTAAACCACCTACTATTGTCTGGGATAAAAGAAAAATTCAACTAAACATTGAAACTCTTGCTTGTGGTAACACGACGAAAACATCACACAGCAACATATAATGATGTCCTCGTGACCTGAAAGAAATTCTCTTTTTAATGCTTACAAGTCTCATTCCTTAAAATTTTGTCGCAGTGAAATTACTGGCATTTTAGAATGGAAGGTGAGCTTACACTAGTCAGCGGTTGCCATATTTGTGCACGTAGTCAATAGGTCATAGATGGAGCACAGCACAGTGGGTAGCCAATGCGTGACGATTAGGCGGGACAATCTGAGATACTGGCATTCAACTCCCGGCCTGCCATTGACAATAATAAACATCCAATTACCGTATTGGCCCGAATTTAAGACTGTGTTTTTTGCACTAAAATAAGACTGAAAAAGAGGTGGTCGTCTTTTATTCGCGGTCTAGACATTATACCCATTCACGACGCTAGATGGCGGCAGATATCATTGAAGCGATCTGTCATGACTAGAGGCGTACGAAATTTCCGATTCTTAGATTATTCGCGATTCGGCCGTGGAAGATTCGAGAACGATTCACAAACATCCAAATTCCGATTATTGAATTATACCAGGTAAAGCGGAAATAAAACGCAGTCAGCGCGGTCTTCAGGATGCAATGAGGAACGGACCGAGAGTAAATATCATGTTCAACTCATGCCTCTAGATAAAAAAACAAAAAACAATAATACCTGTCTGCGGCCGTCAGCCGCTACAAACAGCGCCCAGTTGCTAGTTGCTGCAAACATACGGCTATGGTAGATATCACATATATGTAGAACTAGATGTGAATTGACAGACGACGGCCGTGTTAGATCATATACCAACAACTAGATGCGAAATGACACTTTCCCGCGCTAGTAAACAGACCCCATCTTAAGGCAGTAGACTTCTCTAGAAGGCTCTGTTGTAGCCAACCTAATTACTTTTTATCTAAAAAAAAAAAAAATCAGCAAAATCTTGACGTGAAAGTTTGAAAACTTTCACGTCGAAAGTAGACAGAAGGGAAATTATGGAATAACGGGAGCAATTTTAACAACTTTAACGGTTGATACACAACATTAAATTAATTGAATGTAGTTTAAAGCTGCCAATACAGAATGGGGACTTGAGTATTTTATTTACTGTTTTTAACTGTTAACTTGATACTCAGTAGTTTGTTTAGCCTGAGAGGATTTTTGAACAATTTTCGAACTAGTGTACAAAAAATTAAAAGCGGTGCGGGAGGGTGCATCAATAATCGATTTATAATCGAATCGTTAGGTGCCCAAAGATTCCCACCTCTAGTCATGACAGATCTCGGCTACTCTCAAGTTTAACCAGTTTGCATAATTTTATTGCAATGTTTTTCCTTATTCAGATTTGTTTCAAGACTACAGTTAGTTCGACTTCACTTTGATGGTTAATGCAGTTATTGCAATTTTGTTGTTTTATCACAATAGATTGTTTTATTTACATTTCAAAAACCAGAAGCCATTAATTTACGAATGTGATTGCACTTTAGTTTACATATTTAAATGTTCAATTACTAAGATTTGAATGAGGCACAATAAAATGCTTTTTCTCTTATATATATTATGATCATTTGTTTTGGATGTACTGAAATTATTTTCTGTATGAAAATAATTTGGTGTTCAAAAAGTCATTTTTTTTCAAACTTGAGTCTTGAAAAAGAGGGTGTCATCTTATAATCAGGGCCGTCTTATATTTGGGCCAATACCGTAATTAAAACTTGCTGTGAATTATCATCTTTCAGTTTCGCGGTTGTAACTTACTAACCAACGTGTCTTTTCCAGGCCCTACGTGCGTTCCAAGGGCAGGAAATTCGAGAGAGCCCGTGGTCGCCGAGCCAGTCGCGGCTACAAGAACTAAAATCTCTTTGTTTACCATGCAAGCTGATGCAAATAAAAGTCTGGCTGTACAAAACGTCACATCCTGTTTTGTGTCTTATTCCCTTACCAAATACGGTGTCGCACACTTAGGTGACTTAATGGAAATTAACCTTGAAGTGTAATAATACATTCCTAGGAGTTGCTTTACCATGAAAGCATAAAGAGTCATACAAAGGGGGGACTTTGTGTGGAAATGATTGGTCGACGAGGAATTCTGGTCCAAACAGGAAGTGAGTGACGGTCTGTCAATGATTGGAGAATGTCGGAGGGTGTAGCAATGTTTTCCTTCTCGTCATTGGGTTTCCTTTGCGCCGCTCAAAGCCGCTGCTGTGCGTTGCGCGCACACTTCCTGCAGCACCAACACTTGTCAGAAGAAGCAACCGCTGTCTCCAGGAGACAAAATGAGGTACGGAGAATTGTTATTTTTTATTCCATTTCGACTGAATTGACAGCAATGTGACACAAAATAGGGAAGGGAGTGCGCATGTATCCTTCCGCGTTGAAATGGCTTGAGCTAGCTAGCTTGTATTTGGCGTACTTTGCTTTAGCACGCAGCTAACACATCATAGTCGCCAATAATTATGAGCGTTATGGAGTTGAATATTAATTAAAATTGGAGACGCGTTTTGTTAATGAGTACGTGGGATAGCTAGGCGTTATGAATTAGCCTGTGTTCCTTTTTTCGTGGCTACTTGGCTGCTAGCGTATTGAGATGACAACTGGGTAAAGTTCAACGAGGTAAAAAAAAATTGTTCTAAATTTATGCTGAATTAGGCTCATAATTGTCAAAAAAAAAAAAGATATTTAACATTAAGGTGGGAATTCAGCGTAAGTAATTATTCATGGATATAGGTGGAGGATATGGTTGACATGTAAGGCACGCTTTATCATATATGATAAAATTTGAATTTATGACTTAACGTCCTACAGTAATCTGTGATATAGTGAACCCCTCCGACCCTATATGCCACTCAATGAGTTTTTTAATATTGACTCATTATTATTGTTTACTGTTGGCGAATCGGTATTTACCAGCTCTTATATAGGGATCTTTTGTTGATTTAGGGCGATGAATACATTTGATGTTGACTCTGTTGAAGCAGAACTAGGAAAGCCTAAACGTCATAGACGTAAAGGACTAGAGACAAAGTGTGAAAATGAAAGTTAATAGACAAAGACTGTAAAGATGGGAGACATAACGTCATGTGTTCTGTACGGTCTTTTAGAATATTCAAAAATGGACTCAGTTCAGACATAGCAACGACCAAACTTCAGAGACCTAAAGGTCTGTAAACACAAGGTGTGATAGGAGGAGAGCTGCTTTTTGTTTATTTGCTGTGTATGGAGCCTTGAACAGGGATAAGTAACCTCTTAAGACCTGTCAATTTCCATCCTTTTATGTACAAAACAGGTTAGCCATTTTCATGTTTACTGATCATTGTTATGTACATGATTCATAAGCTTGGCTAGGCGTTAAGGCACTACTTACTGCACTTCTACCTTATTCATTCCTGCACAATATGCTTAGTCACATTTCTAAGTGAAATCTCGAGGTGTAATGTTCATAAATTCCTGCTGTAAACAAGATCGTCCGCCTAATGTTACCATTGACCGTCTTAACAATACAATGCAGTCATGGGTTAAAAGCAAGAGCTTGCCCACACATGCCCAAAATACCCCACAAGTCAGTCAACAGCAGCCTCATTGTGCAGAAGTCCAAATTAGCCCGCTGGTTGTATTATTATTCGACGTTCCACGCCCTGTTTCAAGGACCAAAGGTGCAACAATGGCCACGGGGCTGCTTCTATTGGAACGCCGGGCTTATCAAAACAGGACATCGGCCAGGCATTGATTCTTTCTGCGCCGCAGCTTGCATAATTCTTCCTGACTGTCGTAAAAAGTTGAAAGCCAGAGATGACCACCTTGTCAAGTTTGAATAGTTGAGCAAAGGTACGTGTTGTACTACCTTTGGGGGGAAAAAAAGTCAATTTCATTTCAACATCAGATTTTCTAAGGTCTCAAAGTGTTATAAATGTCAAGTAAAAGTGCCCATTGACTTGAAAGCCTTTGACCACAATAGTTGTCATGCGTCAGCAAGCAGCCGATGTGTGACTTTGACTCATCGTGTAAAATCAGCGCACCGTGCACCAAAGTATGACCGGTGATTGTTCTCAGTGGATGTCAATAAGGTCCAATATTGGGATGGTGTAAAGATAATGGTATCACTTTGCTAACACTCTTTAACTACCTGGAAATGTTCAAGATATACTGTAACTCATGTTGAAACGGAAAATATTTCATGACCCAACCTTCAAATTTTAAATAATACATATACAAAATACTAGAGTTGTCCGATATTGGGTAGCCCTTAATATTGGCCGATAAAAGCATTTTAAAATGATATCGGATAATATTGACAGCGGTTTTTCATGATCGATTTTAGACCAATATGCATGTTGCCTTCAAAGTGAATGTTGAGGCCTTCTTCCTTTGTACAAGGGCTGGTCACAGCTTACCACAGCAGTTATACTTGTTGACCATTAGATGTCTCCAACCTAAAGATTCTTGGGATTTGTTATGTGAGCAGACAATTTGCATCCATGGTGCAAAAATTGAATGAACAAAAAATGATTGAAATATAATGAATATGTTAAATCAAAGACCGCTTATATCGGAATTGGTTGATATCGGGATCGGATTTTTGGAGTTGGACAATATCGTGTTACTGGTTTAAAAGTCATTATTGGACAACTCTACAGAATACTAAAACATAGTTTATGACTAAATTGTACTAGTTCCACACCGAATCAAACTAAAGCGAGACAAAGGCTTAAACATATTAATTTTGAATACAAAAAAAAAAATCTGGAGTACACTGTAAAATTACATATTTTCTTGTTCCATCAAGTGAATGGCCAAATTGCTCAAAACGGGTAACGTTTAATGTAATTTCCTGTGTATTTTTTGTGTCATTCAGTGCAACTGTGACAACATTTTTTTTAATAATCATATTTCAAATATTAATTATTATTTGCGGAATGTGTGTTCCTCAACATGCTTGCAACCCAGTTACCTTTTTATCATGGTAAAGCATTGACTCGCATGATTCGCCAGCCTTGACATCATCAAAAGAATGGTTCAAGCAAATTCATGTCCTGGCTTCTATTTTTCATATGTTATAAAATAGTTAGCCTTTATTGATGGTCTCAGTCTATTAAATGCATATAATCACAATAAGAAAACACTAAAAAAAAAAATTCTTATTTCCATAAGTTTGTCCTTTGGTCAGCAGTACCAGCTCGCTAAACAACTAGCTTCTACTCCTGAGGAATTGTTCTCTTCTTGGTCAGCACTAACAGCTAGCTAAATAGCTAGTAATTACTCCTGACAAATTGTCATCTTGGTCAGCAATAACAGATAGCTTTTACTACTGAAAAATTGTCTTCTTGGTGAACCGCAGTAACAGCTAGCTAAACATCTGAGAAAAAGCATTAGTACAGATTTGCAACCGTCTTACCTGTTATTATGATTATGCCAAATATTGTAAATAGGAAAAAACGACGTGTTAAAAAAATAATAATGTAATAAAATAAGCATTAAGACTAAAAAAAATTTTTTTTATTTACAAGAATCAATTTATCCACTCGTTCAGCAGTAACAGCAGGCTAAAAATATACCTTCTACTTCTGAGAACAAGTATATCAGTATGGTTTTGCAACCCTGTTACTTTGATCATGCTATATATTGTAAATATCAAATAATGTAAAAACTAGCTAGCCAAGCCTCGGAAAGCTTAGATGTAGGGTTGCAGCAAACGATTATTTTAGTAGTCGATTAATCGATTAACTACTTAATTCGAATAATCGCGTAATCAGATAAGGAACACAAACATTTTTAAAACACCTGAGCTGAGCTTTAAACAGTATAAAAAAATGAATGACGATCTAAGTACAACAAAAGAACAATTAGTTAACTTACAAAGCAAAAGTCCGCTAGCTTAAATGCGATTAAAAGTTTTTTTTTAACAATGCTCTCAAGAAATGCTTCAAACACGTAGTCCCACAAAAAAATGGCAAAATATACGTATCAACTGAATTATGAATGGATTAAAAAAACATTAGCTCAAACAAAAACTGAGCTTATGATGGTCTTAACGAGCAGCTGGATTTAGCAATGTGAAATGATTTATGTCATATTCACTGTTGTCATTAGAGGGCAGTGCATCTTACAACACCACTTTAATTAAACATAATCAAAGCAGCAAAATTTAATATGACTCTTTTTTGCCAATCGAATTACTCAAGTTAATCATTTAATTGTTGCAGCACTTATATGAAGCAGAAACTCAAAAAAAAAAAAAAAGGCTAATTTTTTTCAAATTTTGAAGCCAAAAACCAATTATGATTTTCTTAAATGTTTTTATTAAAGTTATATAAGAAACCTGTCTCAAACATGCGGTCCAGGAGCCAATTACAGCCCGTTGGAGAATATACAGCCTGTTGGAGAATATTTTGCGGCCCCCATTTGACATCGAATTTTAATATTCTTGTTGCCCACATGTATTTTGCGATGGGCAGTAATTAAAAAAAAAAATTGAATTAATTGAATCCATCAATTAAACGATCCTTTTTGGGGGGAAAATCCGTTATTTAGATAATAATACCGGTACATTTAAAAAATGAAATAAAACACTAAAAATTTTAAATATTTTAAATAAAATTAATTAGAATCCAGTCATAAAACAATAAAAGCAATTAAAGACAAATTGGAATAAATTAAAAACGCAACACAAAGACAAATTCAAGTACAGTGGGGCAAATAAGTATTTAGTCAACCACCAATTGTGCAAGTTCTACTTGAAAAGATTAGAGAGGCCTGTAATTTTCAACATGGGTAAACCTCAACCATGAGAGACAGAATGTGGGGAAAAAAACAGAAAATCAAATTTTGATTTTTAAAGAATTTATTTCCAAATTAGAGTGAAAAATAAGTATTTGGTCACCTACAAACAAGCAAGATTTCTGGCTGTCAAAGAGGTCTTAACTTCTTCTAACGAGGTCTAACAAGGTTCCACTCGTTACCTGTATTAAAGGCACCTGTTTTAACTCATTATCGGTATAAAAGACACCTGTCCACAACTTCAGTCAGTCACACTCCAACCTCCACTATGGCCAAGATCAAAGAGCTGTCGAAGGACACCAGAGACAAAATTGTAGACCTGCACCAGGCTGGGAAGACAATCTGCAATAGGTAAAACGCTTGGTGTAAAGAAATCAACTGTGGGAGCAATTATTAGAAAATGCAAGACCACTGATAATCTCCCTCGATCTGGGGCTCCATGCAAGATCTCACCCCGTGGCGTCAAAATGATAACAAGAACGGTGAGCAAAAATCCAAGAACCACACGGGGGACCTAGTGAATGACCCACAGAGAGCTGGGACCACAGTAACAAAGCCGGCAGGGACTCTTATCCGGCACTGCCAGACGTGTCCCCCTGCTGAAGCCAGTACACGTCCAGGCCTGTCTGCGGTTCGCTAGAGAGCATTTGGATGATCCAGAAGAGGACTTGGAGAATGTGTTATGGTCAGATGAAACCAAAATAGAACGTTTTGGTAGAAACTCAGGTTCTCGTGTTTGGAGGAGAAAGAATACTGAATTGCAATAAACAACACCATACCCACTGTGAAGCATGGGGGTGGAAACATCATGCTTTGGGTCTGTTTTTCTGCAAAGCGACCAGGACGACTGATCTGTTTAAAGGAAAGAATGAATGGGGCCATGTATCGAGAGATTTTGAGTGAAAATCTCCTTCCATCAGCAAGGGCATTGAAGATTCAACGTGGCTGGGTCTTTTAGCATGACAATGATCCCAAACACACAGCCAGGGCAACAAAGGAGTGGCTTCGTAAGAAGCCTTTCAAGGTCCTGGAGTGGCCTAGCCAGTCTCCAGATCCCAACCCTATAGAAAATCTGTGGAGGGAGTCAAAAGTCCGTGTTGCCCTACCACAGGCCCAAAACATCACTGCTCTAGAGGAGATCTGCATGGGGGAATGGGCCAAAATACCAGCAACAGTGTGTGAAAAACTTGTTAAGAGTTACAGAAAACGTTTGGCCTCTGTTATTGTCAACAAAGGGCACATAACAAAATATTGAGATGAACTTTTGGTATTGACCAAATACTTATTTTCCACCGGGATTTGCAAATAAATTCTTTAAAAATCAAACAATGTGATTTTCTGTTTTTTTTCTCCACATTCTGTCTCTCATGGTTGAGGTTTACCCATGTTGACAATTACAGGCCTCTCTAATATTTTCAAGCGGCAGAACATGCACAATTAGTGTTTGACTAAATACTTATTTGCCCCACTGTAAGTGTGGCCTGTATTTTGCTCTGGGAATTGTAATTTTTTTCTTTTGTTTTGGGATCGCTTTCTACCCGTCATTGTGTGTCCGTTTTCTCAGTGGTCTCAATTTATCGTGCAATTTATAGTGCAATTCATGGAAGCCCCGGTGCTTTCAGACGCTGTAAACCAGACATGTCCAAAGTCCGGCCCGGGGGCCAAATGCGGCCCGTGGTCAAATTTCATCTGGCCCCCAGCCTCTGTCATAAAATCAATAACGTCTGGCCCGCACACACTTAATAAATTGGTCAGCAGTACACCTATCAGCATATGAAGTAGCTTACACACTAAATGCTGCTCCTCATTGACCCACTAAAAGGCAGCAGCACTCTAAGCAACATTACCCCATGTGATCCTTTACCTCCAATTTTTTAAAATGGCAACAATCAACAACAAAAAGTTGACTGCGACGGCCGACGCTTCAAAGATAGGTGGAAATTGGACTATTTCTTCATTAAAATACACAACAACTGTGTCTGCCTCATTTGCAAAGAGACAGTCGCTGTTTTTAAAGAGTTCAAAATGTGAGGCGATATTACCAAACGAGACAAGCTGACATGTACGACCAGATTACAGGGAAGATACGCAGCGAGAAATTGAAGCAACTTGAAGCTAGTTCAATTTCACAGCAGCAGTATTTTGCAAGAGCCCGAGAGTCAAAAGAGAACCCCACAAAGGCTAGTTGTGAGATTGTTGAAATTATGAATTAAAAATAAATAAATAAATAAAGCAAATGTGACACACAGAATGGGCTGCTAAAATTTGCTTAAATATATTGTTCTACGTAAAGGACGTCAGCCAAGGTCGTCCCCCCACATTTTTACCACACCAAATCTGGCCCCCTTTGCAAAAAGTTTGGACACCCCTGCTGTAAACTCATTGGATGTGTTGCATAAAAGGCGTTATGTGGAAAAGCTTCGGTCGATCCATTCACCAGATTCATATTTGATGCCTAAATCAATATTTTTCGACCTGCTGTCTTCGCCGTCTCTGCCTGATATCTGCTACCCTGATATCTACAACTATCTTGTCCATAGAAACTCAGCCTATTCTCACGAAACTTTGAAAAACTTTAAGAGCAGCACTCTAAGCAACAGTACCCCGTGTGACCCTTTACTTTCAATTGTTTTAAATAGATGTTCACTGTTATGACCACTGTCCCAGAAAGGGTTAATTCAGGGATTTTTTTTTTAAAGTAAAATTTAGCACTTGCATAAACATTTGCAGCAGCTAAAATCGTTGTTTTGTCTTGATGCAGGAGCAAAGACCTCCTAGAAGGAACGTGACACTTGGAATTTTTACCATGACATGAACAAAGGAGCCACCTGGAACGTCTCCCTTGTTTTTCTTTTGTCCTTTTTGTTTTGTTTTGTTTTTTTTGTTGTCTCCTGCTGTTGCCACCAATCACATGGAGGACAGATAAGACCGTCAGACACTCCTCGTCTCTTGTGTTAATATTTTTACTTAAGAAAATCAAGAATAATCTTGCACTTTTAATGTTTGTCCAGTACCTAACAGGCAGTAACTACACATATGTTTATTTAATGATCATACTCATTTGATCAGTATTCTCAGTGAAGCTTTTTATAATTATTTAAAGACTTATTATCAGTGTTGTGGCTGCTAAGTTGCCTCGGAAGTTTTGATGTCATTTTTGTTTTAAATTATGAGCTGACTTGCACACTGGAAATTGCATTTGACACTATGAACTGGAATTTTTTTTGTTGACACGTGGGAACAAAAACTTTTTTTATTGCAAGTTCAAGAACTGAAAGATATTTTTTAGCCGTTCAGCACCGACTCGCTGCTTTTTCGACGTGTACAAGATGCGCTCCCCAGAACCGTCCGCTTTCCCCCCGTCCGAAGCCCTTCTTCACGGCCAGTTCGCCAGCTGGGGCAACGGTGGTAACAACAGTAGCAGCGGCAACAACAACAGCTGCCCCAACAGCCCCGGCGGTCCGGGCGGGCTTTCCCCAGCCGGCTCCCCGACGCCGGCTCCGGCCTCTAACTACGCGCTGACCCTCACCCACGCACACGTCCACATCCAGCGTCTGTCGCCACGTCCCGGCAAGGAGGCTCGACTGCTCCTGCCGCTGTCGGAGCTGGTGGGATGCAGCTGTCCACGAGCCCCCGCGCCGCCTCTTATAGTGCTATACTGGTACCCGCCGGGGAAACGACGCAAAGGGGTGTCACGCCGCCGCCAGGTGAGGGCGTACCTAGCTGAAAGCAGACCTGAGGCAGAGAGGTGGTCGGCCGCTTTGCAGTGTTTACTTCGAGGGGTGCCGGTCACTGCTGAAACAGGTGAGTGTGCAAATGTATGCTTTTTAATGCTAACCGTTTTATTGGAAACATTTAAAATTTCGGACAAATGGATATTTGTGTATGAGAAATGATCCGTCATGGACCATGATCTTTTACAGTGTGGTAGATGTTAGCAATAGACATCGCTACTATTGTTTGTAAAAGCCTTCTAATCCATTTTGAATAGGAGAGGTTGGCAACAAATAATCGCTGCCATCCTTCCAAGTCAAAATGAATTGGACGTCTTGCCATCATTTGCAGCCAATGAGTTATCCATCCATCTTCAACCGCTTATCCCTAGAATCAGCGACCCATGGCTCTAGGGCCGCATGCGGTCCTTTAACGCTGCCCGAGTGGCTGCCTGGAGCTTTTTCAGAATGTTTGAAAATGGAAAAGTATGGGGGAGGGAAACATATTTATTTAAAAATGGTTTTTTCTTTAGGAGGCCAAACATGACACAAGCATTCTTAAAGTTTTCCCAATACTGTAAAAATGTGTAGAATCAATATTAAATTTCAACATTTCTCTCAACCAAGATTTGCGTCATATCCTGAAGTTTCTATCAGCAGGGTGGGATGCCAGGCAGGTGGCTGTTATCAACAAACCTGCGGCTGTGTGATGGGCTATTGATCCAAAAATGGAAAAATAGAAAAATAACTGAGGAGAACAGTTTTTAACGTTTCTGGGACCGAATTATTTGCATTCTTTGCCAATGCGGAAGGATTAACTGAATGTTTGCTCTGTAGCGAGAAGTTTTTAAATAACAAAAAGAGTAATGTGGAAAGTAAGGCTGCTGCTGTCGATTATTTTAGAAGTCAATTAATCGATGAACTAGTTAATTCGAATAATCGAGTAATCGGATATGGAACATAAAAAATTAAAGTACTTGAGCCTCAAACGGTATAAAAAAATACTAATAAATGAGGATCCATGTACAACAAATGAACAATTGGCTAACTTTCATAGCAAAAGTCCGCTAGCTTAAAGGCTATAAAATGCTAACGTTTTTTTTTTTTATTTACTTTTTATACAGTGCTCTTAACAAATGGTTTAGACACATATTCCCACAAAAAACGGCTAAATATACCTTTAAACTAAATTATGAATGCATTAAAAAACATTAGTTCAAACAAAAACTTGGCTTATATTGGTTTTAACAGGGAGCAGCTGGATTAAGCCATATGAAATGAGGCAGACTAGGGGGCAGTATATCCACTCAGATCAATAAAACTAAATGCAAACACTTTCAAAACAAACCATTACAACGCCACTTTAATAAAATAAATGCTCAAAGCAGCAAAATTTGATTTGAATCTTTCTTTGTAATCAAATACTTGAGTTAATCGATTAATCGTTGCAGCACTAGTGGAAAGGCATTGTACAACAGAGTAGTCACGTGGTGCGTCATTCGCTATAGGATGCACTGCAGGGAAAATAAACATTTAATCATGAAGGCTCATTATGTATTTGTAGCAAACAGTCATTTTGATAGTAGGCTAATATCGACACATACAGCTTCTGTTGCCTTCATTATAAGGCTTATATAAGGCATTTCATTTTTTTGCGGCTCCAGACAGTTTTTTTTTTTTTTGGTCCAGTACAGCTCTTTCAACATTTTGATAAATAAGATGAATTTAAAAAATCAAATCGACTTCAGAGTGTTATTGGGGTCCATAATATTTTTGTTTAATTTTACAAAGGTTCTTATTAACATTTTAAACATTCATTAAAAATTACTTATATGTATATAATAATTAGAGGAGCAAACGCCCTCACGGAACATCATGGCAATCAAAAATCAAATGGCCTACTGCATAGTTTTTTATTTTTTTTATTTTTACATTGACTTCTATTAACAGTAAGGTTTCTCACAAAGATAAACCTAAGTGCTTTGTAGGTGGGCTGGGGAAAAATGGTGACTGCCTTGACAAACTTGACTCGACTCGTCTTTAACCTTTGACTTGACAAGACTTGTCTTTTCGACCTCGAGACTCAACTCGACATGACCTCGAGACTCGTCACGACTTGACCTCGAGACTCGACACGACATGACCTCGAGACTTGACTCGACTAGCCCACAACAGGTAAGACTCGGGGTTTGTGACTCTGATCATAGTGTGACATGTGGAATTGTCCAGTATTTAATGGTGTTATTTTTGGTCAATATTAAAATAATACTGTAAAAAATACAGGACATTAGTAATAGAATTTATTAACTATTAAAATATTGAATTAAAAAAAAAATCAACAACTATTTTAATATGGTTTAGGTCCGCTTTACAGCAATTACAGCCTCAATTCTCCAAGGTATTGATTCATACAAATTGTGAATTGTTTCCAAAGGAATTTAAAAAATTTCCTCAGTTAGTATACCCTCTCTTTTAGAGGCGATGGTGGTGGAAATCAACGTCTTAATGGAATCTCTAAAACTGACCATAAATGCTCAAGAATGTTGAGATCTGGGGATTGTGCCGGCCATATTGGTGCTCAACTTCATTAGAATGTTCCTCATGCCATTCTTTAACAATTATATTCAATGATTATGATTCCAAAATGTTAGGTGTTTACAGTGTATTGTCCAATCCCTATACAAATAACACATTGCTAATGAAAATTTAAATTATGCAACTAAAAAAAAAAAAAAAAGGATAATGTATTTTTGTCAGTTATTCCATATTCTAGAATCTAGTTGAATGATTCGTTAACCGTTTTAGTGATTATCATCACTGATGAATAAGATTTGGGGAACACAATTGTTGTTGAATTATAGGTCTGACAGCTGTTTTCAACTAAACTTTGGGTGCGCAATCCAAAACTAATCATGAGTGATCTTGGGACATGTAGTCCATATACTATATCGATGAATTAAAAACCGCCATGACTGAATGGAAGTTAAGCAGGCCAAATCAATCCATACCAGTGCCTATAGATAATGCTGCAAATATTGTTAATTCCGTACGTGACACAGATGGACTCGGACCACAAATAGGATGTTTTGCTCATGTGGTAAACCTAGCTGCTCAGAGAGCTGTAGCAATCAAGTCTGCCCCACCTCACTTTACAAACAGTAAAGATTGTTCCCAGCACTTTTATACAAAATTTCTTCAGATCAGTAAGAACTGAGCACATACAGATTATGCACTCAAATGCGTGTTTATATGATGACAATGTTATTTTTGCTTGTTAACAAAATAAAAAAACAGAGAAATAAAAATAACACTTGTGTTTTTTTGTTTCAGAGCATTAAATGTATCGAATCAAATCGAAAATCGTGTCCCTCGTATCGAAAATCATACCGAACCGTGACTTAACTGTATAGTTGCATCCCTACTTGGCATTAAGGATGTCCCGATGCTGATTTTTTGACTTCTGATCCGATCAGATTTTTTCAAGATATATTTTGCCAATCCGATGCCGATGGGATCGATACCTATATCGTTAGACCCGCGAAAATAATGCAAAAAATAAAAGTTTATGGATTAAACCGAGCTCTGCAGGACGACTGGATCTGATTCGATCTGGTTTGATACTGCAAAAATAGCCATTTCGGGCGCCGATAGCAATTCAGAGTATCGGATTGGGACATTCCTACTTAACATCTGTTTTTATTAGATAAAAATGTTCAAATATCAACATGCAATTAAATATGAAAGAAACAGGCAAATTGCTACTGTAATAATTGTGCTATAGTACCGCATTGGCCCGAATATAAAACGGCCCAGATTATAAGACGAACCCCTCTTTTTCAAGACTCAAGTTTGAAAAAAGACTTTTTGAACACCAAATTAATTTTTCTACTGAAAATAATTACAGTACATCTGAAACAAATGATTATAACAATATATTTGAGGGAAAAAGCATGTTATTTTGCCTCATTCAAGTCTTAATAGCTGAACATTTAAATATGTAAACTAAAGTGCGATCACATTCGTAAATGAATGGCTTCTGGTTTTTGAAATGTAAATAAACCAATCTATTGTGATAAAACAACAAAATTGCAATAACTGCATTAGAGCTGAAACGAATACTCGAGTAACTCGAGGTTAAAAGCTGATCCGAGTAATTTTATTCACCTCGAGGAATCGTTTAATTTTGACGTCACGTGCGTAGAGGAAGAAGCAATAATTTTTTTTTAAAAAAAACCTTACCGCAGCCGACAGCCGCTACAAACTACGCCGACGTTGCTAAAAACTACGCCCGCATGATGCTAGTTTGGTAGCAGGTAGTGTCTGATGCATCTCATAGTTATCGCATGCATTTAGGACTAGATGCCAAATGACAGACTCGGCCGCGTCTGGGCAGCGTTAGTAAACAGCCGCCATCTTTAAGCAGTAGACTTCTCATCGCTAGTAAGTATAAGGTTACTGTCACATGCTCACGTAACGTTAGCCCTTCGGAGGGCTAGGTTTCTATTGATTATGACCACTGTCGATGCGTGGCTAACGTGTCTTACATACAGGCTTTATTTAATCTGTAAAAACACAGTGCTGTATATTGATGAGGGTGTAAAATTAAAACATAATAAATAAATAAAATAAAGCTGTCAGTTTTACCTCAGTAGTCATTGCTGAATAAATGTGCTCCAATACAGCGGGTATCATACATTTATTTTGAACACTGCAAAAACTCAAAATCCTACCAGTACTTACAGTTTAGACTAACTTAAAACTTAAAACACAAATAAAAACTAAATTGAGACACGTGGGAAAAACACGTAGCTTTCAAGTGATGTGTGTTATCAAGCGCAATTACATTTTTAGGTAAGAAATGTTTTTATATACAGTGGGGAGAACAAGTATTTGATACACAGCCAATGGGAAAACCCATTGGCAGTGTATCAAACACTTGTTCTCCCCACTGTACATATATATATAAATATATATATATATAAGGTCGAAGTTTTTTGAGTGAAAGCAGTGAATTTTTTGTAGTCAACAATCTACATCGAAAATAAAGACATTGATTGACTGAAAATGGATCAATATTGGATTAAATGTCTTTTTTTCTCATATATATGTATAATTGCTCTTTACCTAAAAAAAAAAGTTTTATCCGATTACTTGATTAATCGATAGAATTTTCAGTCGATTACTCGGTTACTAAAATATTTGATAGCTGCAGCCCTAAACTGCATTAACCATCAAAGTGAAGTCTAACTGTAACTATAGTCTTGAAACAAATCTGAATAAGGAAAAACATTGCAGTAAAATATTGCAAACTGGTGAAACTTGAGAGTAGCTGAGATCTGTCATGACCGAACATCGCTTCAATGATATCTGGCGCCATCTAGCATCGCGAATGGGTATAATGTCTAGACCGCGAATATAAGCCGACCCCCACTTTTTCAGTCTTATTTCAATGCAAAAAACACCGTTTTATATTCGGGCCAATACGGTAAGTCTGTATAAAACTTGACGTGCCAGAAAAATAACTGACTGCAATTCTGGAATCAGCATGACACTTTTAATTTCAATTAGCATAAAAATCTTAACTAGAATGTATTTTAATTGTTCCCCAGTGTACTCTTCAAGTATTACTATCACGACCAACGAAGATATCAGCATTCCAAAGACTCAGTTTGTTGGCTGGGGTTCAGTCCAAAACACTTTGAATCACAAATCCTTTGTTTATGCTGTCTAAATTTAGTTTTGTGTCAAAGTGACCAAGACATGTATTTTTGTGCCTCTTGAGGCAAATCGAGAACAAAACAATTGGGATTATATACCTGTCTTCATTCCCATATTCAATATACTGTCGCCTTTGAATTTTGTGCAGCGTCTGACCTCCTTTCCTGTCTCCTTCCTCCCTCTTTGCCGCTTTAATGTCTAATCTCCTTCTTTCCTTTTGTTTCCTGACCTCAACTAAGACCTCATCATCTCTTAGCTGTGTTTACCACAGCAGTCAACGTGGCTGTCCTCAGTTTAACCCATTTCATCCGTCATCTCTGCTCTTTTGTTTTCTCTGTTTATTAGGCTTTCATAGCAACTCGATGAAAACTGTCACACAGGCTTTATTGGTTTTCTGTTGACTGCTAGTGGATTGTTGTTATATAATCTAGGATTAATCTGAGCATTTGCTTATATCATGCACTGAAGCACGCATCGAACGCTCTTTTTCTGGCCTAGTAATTCATTTTCTCCTCTTTTTTGCTTGTTAGAATTTTCCAGAAGTCTCCTACCTCGTCCCAGGCGACTACTACTGCTGGTCAATCCCTTCAGCGGGAGAGGACAGGCAATGCAGTGGTGTCAGACACATATCCTGCCCATGATCAGAGAGGCCAACATTAGCTACAACCTGATCCAGACAGGTACTACCACCACCTAGACAAATTTATACAATAGACCATAGGTGTCAAAACTTATTTTTGGAGGGCCATTATGTCTGCTAATTAGTGCTGCCATGAATAATCGATTCATCGCAAACGAATGCATTTTTTTTAATGGATCGACAACTATTTTGATCATTCGAATCTTATTTTTTGAGGTTCTTAACTCAATCGCTGTCAATGTCAGTGAATAACTTCAAATCCAATTGAAGCAAATGGGCTGGCATTGAATAAATCTTTCACTACCATCAACAGCAATAGACGTCCTATCCATTTTGACTGTGCTGACAGCGATTGTTAAATCAAGAAATTTTATTTTTATTTACAATGTTAATACAAAAAACAATTGGAAAAACGTATTTATACTTTTGTTTTTTAATTTTAAAAAAATTTCAAAATTGTTCATTTTTTAAAAACATGGTTACATTTATAATACAAAAAAGGAAAATGTTGTTTGTGATTTTTTTTGCTTTTTAATTGAAACAAAATATCGTAAATATTATTTTGTACTTTTGTATTTTTTTGTATTTATTCATTTTTTTAATTTAAAAAGTATTTTTTAAATTTTAAAACAGTTACTAACTTATTAACAAAAGGAAAAGACACAGTAAACATTTTTTTATTTATGAAACTTTTAAAGCATTTTTATTTTTACGGTAATTTATTTACATTTTTAAACAAAACCACAGTGGTGGATTTCATTTAATTTTAAAAATGAGAAAAAGAGTGTTTACATTTTTTTTTTTTTTTTTAAATTTTATATACAAAAACAGGATAAGTGGAGAAACTTAACTCGCCCTATTTTTCATTGTTTTGTTTTGTAATTAAATAAATTAAAACATTTTTAAAAAATAGTAAACTTGTGATATAAAACCCAAAATAAGTGCAATATTTTTTTAATAGATTTTTAAAAAAAATTAATTTTAATTTTAAAAAAGTATTCCTTTTTTTAATATACTTTTATTTGTTGTATATATATATATATATATAATTTATTAAAAACTAAATATTTTCTTTAGTTTTAACTAGAGATGCCGATCGATTGGGTCCGATCACGTCATTTTCAAAGTATCGGAATCGGCAAAAAAATATCAGCCATGCCTTTTTTTTTAATATATATATATATTTTTTAATTAAATCGTTTTCTAATTGTATTTAACGTTACAGACATAATATGTTACACTTATCCAGAGTCTTTAGTTTAGGCTTAAGGTAGGGTTATCAAATTTATCCCAATAACGACGATAATTTTTAAAAAATGTATCACATTAAAATATTTAACGCAATTAATGCATGCGCTGCACGACCCACTCACGCATTGTCGTGCTCGATCTGTAATGGCGCCGTTTTACCCATTTAGAGAGATAAAAGGCAGCGTAAAATGAGTAGAGTAAACTTTGGCAGCCTTTGAAGTAGGGCTGGGCGATATGGCCTTAAACATGTATCACGATAAATTGAGCAGATTTATCTCGATAACGATAAATGACGATAAATTCGCCCAAGCGGACTGTTATATAATTTGAAAATCTGAATCAATGCATGAAATACAGATTAACTATTTCTTGTTGATTTATTTACCAGCATTCAATTTGATATACTGTATTTAACAATTGTACATGCAGTCTAAACATTAAATTTATAAAAATTAGGGCTGTCAAAATTATCACGTTAACTGGCGTTAATTAATTTTTTAAATTAATCACGTTAAAATATTTGACGCAATTAACGCACTTGCCCAGCTCAGACATATTTAAATGTCACTAGAGTGAAAGGCCCACCTGTTAATTGTGTTTTGCGGAGTTTTGCTGCCCTCTGCTGGCGTTTGGGTGCGACTGATTTTATAGTGTAAGTAATTATTGCCATCAACAATGGCGGGCTACTAGTTTATTTTTTGATTGAAAATTTAACAAATTTTATTAAAACGAAAACATTAAGAGGGGTTTTAATATAAAATTTCTATAACTGATTTAGAACTGATTTATTGTTATAATAAACAAATACAGTCCTTATGTACTGCATGTTGAAAATATATATCCATCTTGCGTCTTATCTTTCCATTCCAACAATAATTTAGAGAAAAATATGGCATATTATATAGATGGTTTGAATTGCGATTAATTACAATTAATTAATTTTTAAGCTGTAATTAACTCGATTAAAAATTTTAATCGTTTGACAGCCCTAATAAAAATGTATTGTAAGCAATAAGAATTCAAGTATGAACATTTATAACAGCGTGTATGACTTGAACAATGTACATTGTCAAAATCAATATGCTTGTGCAAACATGTAATTGTAACACAAATGACTTGCAGCTTGAACAGTACACTTCAAAAAGACAACTTATTGTTAATGGCTGCTGTGATATAATTATTAAATACAAGTGTTTACTTTATGGTTTAAGGGCCCCCCCACCCCCCCCACCCCCCCACCCAGTGCATTTTTTCATAAATGCACGCACAATAAAAATAGCTGGGGCCATTTCTCGGTTATTATAAGTTTCGCCGTTGGATTGTACTTTATGCAGAATTCTTTACCATCACAAAAGCTATCAGAGGAATCACACACACAGACAGATACAAAATAACGCCACATAGTAATTGCTAGATGCAGTCCGTGCCCAATCCACTCATTAAGTTCAGCCGTTTCGACAAGGTTAGAGCCTCTATCCGACTCCATAACGTTCATTTGTAGCGTTAGCCGCTAGCTAGCGTTAGCCTGGCTACCAGTAGAAAGCACTGAAAGCATCATCTCCGGAAATCGTGAGAACAAAGGAGGACAGCGGGTGAAAGCCCGTCTGGATGCCACCAAGAGTCTACTAAATGTCGGTTGAAAGTTTGGTGAACCTCCCTTAAGCCACACTCCATCACGTTTTGCTTGTAGCGTTAGCTGCTAGCGTTAGCTTACCGGGCTTTTGTTTGATTGGCTTCCTGATGATCACGTGACTCCCTACGTAAGCACATTCACTGCTTTCTTAAAGGGGAATGAACATAGACGAACAACACAGAATCAAAGCGGGATGAAAAGACTATTTTCTTGTTTAATTAATTTACCGAATTTACCGACATGGTCAAAATTACGTCGGTCATCGTTAAGAATTTCGGTGACGGTAAATTTTCGGTTTACCGCCCTGCTCTACTTTGAAGCCTTTATTAATAGGCTAAAGCCTTACAATCCCTCTCCCTACGATTAGAAAGGTAGCAATTGATCTTGTTCTTAACACCTTATGTTATATCCCAACTCAGAGAAGATATATCAATTGGTAGCACTACGCACAGTCATGGTTCCACTTCCCATCATGCATTTGGGTTTACTTGAATGAACTTGAATGGCTGCAGTATCATTTCCTGAAAGCTCAACAAATACACTAGATGGCAATATTTAGTCACAATATACAAAGTCACAAGTCTTTCTATCCAAAACAACAAAATACAAATACAGTACTTATTTACTATATGTTGAATGTATATATTCGTCCGAGTTTTATTCATTTTTTTTCTTAATGCATTGCCAAAATGTATATGATCGGGGAAAATTACCGGGAATGATTGGAATTTAATCGGGAGCAAAAAAAAAAGCAATCGGATCGGGAAATATCGGGATCGGCAGATATTCAAACTAAAACGATCGGATCGGGAGCAAAAAAACATGATCGGAACAACCCTAGTTTTAACCAGTTAACATTCTCCCTCTAATAGTTTTAAAACATGTTTATTTTTCATAATTTATCAAAGGAAAAAACAATATTATAATGTCGATATTCCCTGATTTCAGAAAAGTTATTCATTTATTATGTCATTTTAGCGTCAGAAAAAAAAAAAAGGTTGATGCATATGATTTAATTTTGTTTGCCATGCAGAGTGGCGTGGCGGGTTGTATCTGGCCCCGCATACCATACGTTTGACACCGGTGCATTCGCTGTTAAACAAGTTCTTTACTTTGACCAAATGTGCTTGCAGAGCGTCAGAACCATGCCCGAGAACTTATAAGAGAGATTTCCCTCCCAGAGTGGGATGGTGTCATCATCATTTCTGGAGATGGCCTCCTGCACGAGGTACGAATAGATAAGACATGACACCGGGTGAATGTTTCTCTTATTACACGCGCTGACATTGATAGCATGTGCTGTGATCCGGCAGGTGATAAACGGCCTAATGGAGCGTCCAGATTGGGAGCAAGCAATAAAAACGCCTGTTGGTATTCTGCCCTGCGGCTCTGGCAATGCACTGGCCGGGTCTATCAACCACCACGCAGGGTAGGAAACGTTACTTGTCATTGAGGGTGTAGCAAAAAAAAAACAAAAACAATTCAAACTGGAAAATTGGGTTTTATTTGAAATACGTGAGTGTATCAGGACACCAACTAAATATAGTTTGAGCTTGCGGATGCTCCAGTCAAAAAGTTTAATGTCCGATTTATGGTAAAACAATCAGATAACTGTGTTTTTCAGACTATAAATGGATCCAGAGTAAAAACTAGCACGCGCGAAAAAAAAAACATAACGACAAAGAAAAGAACATGCTTAAGTTGCACCGGAGTGTAACCCACATTTTTATGGGGAATTTAATAGAATCCAACTCTAGAACAGGGCAAATTAAAATAAAGTGGCAAGTGTGGTGTGGGACAAAGTATGGAGACACTGACTTTAACTTTTGCTGGCTGCTGTTGATACTCATACACCACACGACTCCAAGAACCAGCTCACTTTACTGAATGCAGCATTAGTGAACAAGACTACTCTCAGTAACGGTGCCCTAACAAATTACCCATCAACTTTTGTGGGCGGAACAGATCAATAAGAACACTCTCATGCCTCAGAGCATGCATTGTGGTGCTCGGGATGTTAACTCATTCACTCCCAGCCATTTTCACCGTTGCAACTCCCTTCGCTCCCGACCGTTTTACTGGATTTTGACTGATTTTGCAAGGCCCACAGAAAATTCTGTTCTATTGATAGATAAACATGGAACCCACCAAAACACAGATTAGACTCTTCTTTCAGCAGAAAACAAGTTAGTTCATATATTTTTCCATTCTTTAGAAATCAGCATTAGAAAATAGTTTAGTTTGACCAATTTCCTGATTTCATTCTGAGGAAAAAACTGAGAAATTGAGCTTTTTGTAAAAGCATACATTTTAAACATAACTTTGACTTTAACACAGCTATTTTTTGCTTTTGTGACATCCCAAACATCTGAATAATGTTTTCCTTCTACAAAATAACATAAATAACAAGACAAATAGAGTTTTTCATAGCAAAGTAACAATTTATTTGCACATGGCTGGACTGTTAGGCTGGGAGTTGGCGCTGTTGTGGCCGCCACAGCTATCCCGGTGGACGGGATGGGTTTTTCCCTCGTCACCGCCTGTAGTGTTTCACCAAGATGGATTTTTTTTGTCTTTCTTTTGTGGTGACCACTGCCTCGTGGCGGAGTTTGCCTGGGAAACTTGTGTGGGGCATGTTGTGTTCCTGGGGGGGAACTGGTTTGGCCGTGCGCGTTTCCGGCTGAGTCGCGGGACACTGGAGGGCGCAGGGGACGCGAGCTGCCGAGCACGGCGGCGCATGCTCTGCTCGGCAAGCAGCACGGCCTCAACGGCATCGTCCGCTGCACTGGTGGTCCCGGTCGTTCTGCTCGGTCATCCAGCGCCTGGCATCCTGGGTGTCCTCCCGGTTGTTCTACTCGGTCGTCCGCCGCCTGGCATCCTGGACGTCCTCCTGGTCGTCGCACTTGGTCGTTCGTCGCCTGGTGTCCCGGACGTCCATTCGGTCGTCTTCCGCTGGCGCCCCGGCCGTGCGACCCGGCCGTTCGTTCCGTTGAATCGGGTTGCGGGTCTTACCAAATGCGCTACTGCCCTCCAGTGGCCAGTTTTGTTGCTTTAAAATGGATTTTCAGCATTGTGCTTTGGAGCTAAGTTGCATCAGAACCTAGAGATATCTCTTGTGAAAAAAAATGTAAAAGACACATAAATACGTCTTTGGGACACTGAAACAATTAAAAATAGAACGTATTTATACGTTTTTTGGAGCAAATGAGTTCACTGTAGTTAAAGTTCATGTTCTGTGATAATTATTTAATAAGTTACTGTTCTAGTTGTTTCATTATTTGCATGTTTTGCTATTTAGTTTGTTGTTATGTGATCATTTCGGGTTTGTTATGACACTTTGACTGTGCATGACACTTGAGTTAAATGTCTAGCCATTATTTGTCATTGTTTTTGGAAGTAAATTTAAGCCTGTTTTTCCTACAATACAATTCTTTAAGTGCTAATATTGTCTCATGAGCACCACAACGTAGAGGCAACATGTCTTTTTAGTCAGGCGTTCCTTAATAATTTCACTTAAAAGTCGCTCTGGAGAATAAGTTAGTCGGGCGTCCCTTAATAATTTCACTTAAAGGCCGCTTTGGAGTATGTCGCACACCCAAACAAACTGAAAAAAAAAAAAAAGTGACTTATTCTAAAAAATATGCAGTATATATGTAAAATAAGACACTGAGTGAAAGTGTCGTCATTTGGAAAGACTGTAAAATGTTACATAAGACTTGACATTTACATTTTGATAAAGGTTTTTATGATGAATTTCTTAGCACCCTTGTGGAATTTGCCTTATCTCGTAGGTATGATATGTGCCTTCGGGAACCTCTCCTCTTGAACTGTTGCTTCCTGCTGTGTCGTGGTGGCGTGCGGCCTATGGACCTGGTCTCCGTGACAACCAGCCCGCCCACCACCAATAGCCGTGCAGCTTCGTTGATGCCCAGGAGGCTATTTTCATTCCTGTCAGTCGCCTGGGGATTCGTGTCGGATGTAGACATCGAAAGTGAGAGGTGGGCAGTGGTGAATTCTAGAACCATCTATAATCTCTGTTTTATGGAGGGATCCATTTTTGGACATAGTTTTACCACTCCTAGATGGTTAATTCATTGGCTGCCATTGACTGTGATAGACATCTAATCCATTTGGACAGGGAGAGGTTGGCAGCGATCCCATTCCAAATATATTGAATGTCTCCTGCCCTCAATAGCAGCCAATGAGTTTACATTTACATTAGAAGTTGACAGATGTGGGACTTTCAAAGGCCGATAGCTAAACTTTTTTCAATTGCTGATAATAAAAACAAAAAGTATATTCCAATGGTTAAGGGTCACCAACGACCCCCGGGGGGTCATGACCCACTATTTGAAAAGCACTGGTTACAACTATTTCAAGCTTCTGTAACTGAATAAGTTCATAAAAAAATGCAAATCAAACGTTAACTTGAAAAATGGTTTCAGTGAAAATTTTGAGTTCAAGCATCTTGATTTAAGTATCACTGACAAACAGATCAGTGGTCACAACAGTATAAAACACACATGGAACTAAATAATTCAAACTGTCATTAACTTAGTAAGTTGTTCATCCTACAATGGATCCTAGATTTGTAGTTTAAAAATTAAAAGCAAGTTGTTAATATTATTTTTGTTTGTTTGTGCTATTTATGAACAATAGTGGGGGAAAAAAAGAACTGAGGACTGCTCTTCAAATAACGTTGATTTGTTTTGAAATATTGATACTCGAGTGGTAACTACATGTGTTTTGTGGACTTGCTGTAAGCTTGAGAATGATAAACCGATACGACCGGATGTCCGGTTTTACAGGTGAGAGATACAGCTGTATCGATAGTAAACTTACCATTCGACAGTAATTAGCCATTAAATATTCAATGAACCGATAGTAGAGATAGAATTCGGCTATCGCGAGCTCAAGAATCGGCTTCTAATGCCTAGTTCAATGCATTGTTTAATATGATAATAATTTAGCTTTTACCTCACAAGCTGCGCTTGTGTCAATCACCACACAGCGCACTTAGATTGTGACCGCCGTCGTGGTTGCCTCAACTTCCCATTCATTTCGGCAGAACCGCTAGTAGTCGCCGTCATTACCTGATCGTCACGGGTGTGTCATAACAACGCGAGAGGTAACAAAACCACTGTAACGCACGCTCCGTAGCGTTTTCTTCACAGCCCAAAACAAAACCAGTAGTGGCAACGAAGCAACATGCTAAAACAATGGACAGCTTGCGCACCACGCCAGCGACGTGCAGCCTGCAGCGACTGATTTTCAACGCACCCCGGAAAACAAAAGTCGGACTTTGAAGTGATGAAGGCAGCCAGATCTGTTCGCATGGGAGAGAGCTAGTGTGAAGCGGTACAGAGATCGTGAGTTTTTAACCCTGAAAAATAACCCACTACAATGGTGGAAAGGGCAGCATATTGTTTCCACGAAACGCAGTCTACTTAAACATAAACATGTGGATCAGTTGATCTTCCTCAAGAAAAATCTGCCCTTCAAAAAAGATTTAGACAGTGATGAGGAATAAAAAAATGTGGAAGCACAGGCATAAGTGAATGACTTTGCTGTGTATAAGGTTAAAGTAATGATTATAGACCTATCTGTTTAAAATGCCATGTTTTTATTCCCCCAGTTATACCAGCATAATTAATTATTTATTTATGACAACACTAGCAGGTTTAATTTTTTTCTAGAGCTGCTGCATATATTTAATATTTTTTGCTTGTAAGATGTTTGCACTTAAATTACTTACCTGTTGTGTTCAAAAGACCAGGAAATACAGTAATTAAATTACTGCACTTTATTGTTGTCTGTCACTGGAGTTTTATCTTATTATCAATCCCATCTAACAAAATGACGGTCGTATAGTAAGCTTTATTTATTTTTTTCATAAAAAAATAAAACATAACATTGGTACGAAATTTTGTTTTTTAATTCAACCTTAAACTTTTTTTATATGTTTAAAATACTGTACGAACACACACAACAAATGTTTACTATCGTATCATTTTCACTCTGTATCGAACCGTATCGTTCTTAAACTGTATCGAATCGTATCGAATCGGCCTAAAAAATGTATCGTTTTTTTTAATGGAATCCTAACCTGTGTATCTAGATACATATCGAATTGGCTTCATGCCAGAGATTCCCAACCCTAACTTGGAGAAGGCGTTCGACCGTGTCCCCAGGGGAGTCCTATGGGTGGTGCCACGGTAGTAAGGGGTATTGGAATCCATGATACACGGGGCCGGTCCCTGTATGACCGGTATCATAGTTGGGTCCGCATAGACAGTTGTAAGTCGGATCCATTTCCAGTGAGGGTTGGACTCCGCCAATGCTGCCCTATGTCACCTGTTCTGTTCATAACCTGGACAGAATATGTAGGCAAAGCCGAGGCGTTGAGGGGTCCGGTTTGGTGGCCTTACTATTGCACCTCTGCTTTTGTAGATGATGTAGTTCTCTTGGCTTCGTCAAGCCGTGACCTTCACCTCTCACTGGAATGGTTCGCAGCCGAGTGTGAAGCGGTCGGGATGGAAATCAACACCACTAAATCTGAGAACATGGTCCTCAGTCGGGAAAAGGTGGAATGCCCTCTCCTGGTCAGGGATGAGGTTCTTCCTCAAATGGAGGTGTTGAAGTCTCCCAGGGTCTTGTTCACGAGTTATGGAGAAATGGAACGGAAGGTCGGATTGGTGCGGCATCTACAGTGATGAGGACTCTGCATCGGTCCGTCGTGGTGAAGAGCACTAGGGAGCTTTCGGCTCAGCTCTCTATTTACCGGTCGACCTACGTTCCTACCCTCACTTATGGTCCCGAGCTGTGGGTCGTGACCAAAAGAACAAGATCGCTGATACAAGCGGCCGATAAGAGTTTCCTTCGTAGGGTGTCCGGGCTCTTCCTTAGAGACAATCTGGGAGGGGCTTGGAGTAGAGCTGCTCCTCCTACGCATAGAGAGGAGCCTGAAGAGGTGGTTTGGGCATCTCGGGCATTAGGATGCTTCCGGGCCGCTTCCCTGGTAGGTGTTCCAGGCACGTTCCACTGGGAGGAGACCGCGGGGCTAACCCAGGACACACTGGGGAGACTTTTGTCTCCCAGTTGGCCTGGGAACGTTTTGGGATCCCCCAGAAAGAGCTGGATGAAGTGGCTAGGGTGAGGAAAGTCTGGGTTTCCCTGCTGAAGCTGCTGCCCCCTCGACCTGACCTTGGATAAGCAGGAGAAAATGGATGAATGTGTTTTTAGTTTACAAAAAAATGTTGCTAACTCTAATAATAATATTTAAAAAATGCTTGCAGGTATCGTGGCCTGGGCTCAGCACGCTTCACTCTAGGCACCTTGGTCCGCATCGCTTCACTCCGCTCCTACAAGGGTCGTCTGTCATACCTCCCCCCGTCTATCGTGGCGTCCTCTCCTGACGCCACGCCTCCCCCGCCAAGGAGACCCCTCTCCCGCAGTATCACCGAAGGCCTAGAGGGCTTCTGCAAGCCCCCCATCCATCGAACTTCCTCCGACATGGGCATCAGCGAACAACGGAGTCTACGTCGGGGCGAGGGTGAGCGGGAGAAGGAGGAAAGGCAGCGAGAACGAGAGAGAAGACGGGAGCGAGCGCGAGGGGGAGGAACCCGCGTAGTCAGGGCCAGCAGTTTGATGGAGGACAGGGAGAAAGAGAAGGAAGGAGAGGTTGAAATGGAGGAACAGCGTCTGAAAGGAGGACGAGGCGACTGCAACACGAACGATTGCGGATTAACGCAGATACAAGACGAGCAGGAGGACGAAGGACGAACAGAGGAAGACTCCAGTGAGATGGACGAGGAGGAGGAGCTTCAAGCAGGCGATGGGGTCAAAGGTGAAGGGGCGGTGCGAGCGCAAGAACTCGGCGAGGGCTTGGATTCAGACGAAGGTTGCTTCACCTGCCAAGATGGACTCCAGCAATCCAGACAAACCCTCAGGAAGAACTCGGCACCTTCAAGCCAGATCGTTAACACTCTCTTCGGGCAAACCGACTCCAATTCCGGCCCGTCATACGCGATGGAGGACTTGGATTTAAACGGAAGCTACTACCAGAAAGAGGTGTACCCGCTTGAAGTCTCCCGTGAGCGAGCCCTCACCATCTCGTCCTCCCCGTTTCGCCACTCTCCTTTCTCCTTCAAGTCTCGGAATGTGGACCAAAACCAAAACTCCACTCGTCCGAGACCCCTCTCTCTTCTTCAGCACTCGCACTCCAACTCCTTGCCTCCTAAACTTCCGTCCCTGTCACTTTCTCTGTCCCCCACACCTCCGTCCTCGCCTTCCTGCACCTCCCCGCACTCCTCGTCCTACCTGGCCCCGCGTCCCAACACGCCCGGTTCGGCCTCGCCGTCCCCCCTCGCACGCATGCCGTCTTTCAACTTTGACATCGCCGAGCCAGCCGGACCCCTTAAGAACCGTCCCTATTTGCTGCCTTTAAACATCCCGAAAGATGACCTCTTGCCCCCGCTAGATCAACCCCTTCCCACGCGAGACTGGGTGACCATCGAGGGCGACTTCGTACTGGTTCTGGCGCTTTATCAGAGCCACCTGGGAGCCGACCTTTTTGCCGCGCCACAGGCTAAGTTCGACGACGGGCTAATCCACCTGACCTTCGTGAGGGCGGGTATATCTCGAGCCACGTTACTGCGACTGTTCTTCGCCATGGAGAGAGGAACGCACCACTCGGTCAGCTCGCCGTTTGTCAGCCACGTTTCCTGTCGCGCCTTCAGGCTGCAGCCTCTGTCCACACGCGGAACCCTCACGGTGGATGGAGAGCTGGTGCCGTGTGGACCTTTACAAGCACAGGTCAGTTGAGTCATTGGTTTTAGACTCTATTAACTCATTGACACCGAAAGATGTCCACTCTCTTTTGACTGGGGGAGTCTGACAGAAAATAATATTGACCATTTTTCCTTTTATAAATTGAAATTTTATGCAAAAAGAATATTTATCATGAATATTTTTCCTTTTTTTATCAATTAAAAACCGAAAAAAGTCTATTAAAAAAAGTATATTTTTTTAAAAAATTCAACTAGTTTTTTTTTTTAATTATAATGTGAGTAATAATGAATACTAGGGCTGCAGCTATCGATTATTTTAGTAGTCGATTAATCGATGAACTAGTTAGTTTGAATAATCGAGTAATCGATAAGGAACATAAAAAATTAAAATACCTGAGCCTCAAACGGTATTAAAAAAATAAATAAAATGAGGCTCTATGTACAACAAAAGAACAATTGGCTAACTTACATAGCAAAAGTCTGCTAGCTTAAATGCTATTACAACGCCACTTTAAAAAACGAATACTCGAAGCAGCAAAATTTAATTCGAATCTTTTTTTCCTAATCGAATACTCGAGTTAATCGATTAATCGTTGCAGCACTAATGAATACGCTTATCTCCTTTTTGATATATTTTTTAAAATTATTGTTTGCCCCTTTGTTTTTTTTGGATTAAAAAAGTAATTAAAAATAAGTTTTCAAAGTTTCAGAAATTGATGTTTTTGTTAGTAACTTAAATTTGTTAATTCAAATAAAGAAAATACTTTTTAAATGAAAAAAAAAAGTACTTACGGTAAAGTTAAAAATAAAAAACTATGTACTACAAAATGTAAACAACATTTCTTTTAAAAATAATTAAATTCAAATGGATTAGACATCTATTGTCGTCAATGGGAGCCAAAGAATTAAGATATGTGCTATCACAAGAGATTTATAAAACGAAACTAAACCAATAAATTTCCTCTTCTAAATTACAATTTGTTTTTACCATTTAAAGCAACACTAGGTAACTTTTCAACCTTTATAAAGTATTTCATAACATTTGTGATGGTATGTCGACTGAGAACTAGTTGAATGACACCTCTTTTATATCTTAAGAGGATCTGTATCGCTTTCACTGGCGATTAACAATGAGGAGGGTGGCAGGAACCCTGTCACACAAAAAAACTTCAAATGTGCTGACTGCTTTACGGCATACATCACTCCTCTCTTTCCCCATTCGTTCATCGCGCAAAATCTGCAAAGATGGCAGAGTAAAGAAAGAGACAAAAAGTTTTGTCCGGGGTGACAAAAAAAAAACCTCAAGAATAAACATTGGCCCAGTACAAAATAAAACGTTTCTGATATTTAGCATCATCATATGCTATTGTTTAGCCACAACTGGATTCATTACCTCATTACTATTCATCCTTCACAGCCACTGTAAACAGAAATGTTGTTTAATCCTTTTGAAGGTGACTGGGAGATCAAGAATTTACAACACCGTGCGCTGGTCCTCATAGAAAACTAGGGCTGCAGCTATCGATTGTTTTAATAGTCGATTAATCAATGAACTAGTTAGTTCAAATATTCGAGTAATCTGATAAGGAAAATAAAAAAAATAAAATACCTGAGCTGAGCCTCAAATGGTATAAAAAAAATAAATGAATGAGGATCTTAGTAGAACAAAAAAACAATTGGCTAACTTACATAGCAAATGTCGCGAGCTTAAATGCCATAAAATGCTAACTTTTTTTTTTTTTTTTTTTTTACAATGCTCTTACATATTCCCTCAAAAAACGGCTGACTATACCTATAAACGAAATTACGAATGCATTAAAAAAAACATTAGCTCAATCAAAAACTTGTTGGTCTTACCAGGGAGCAGCTGGATTCATCCATGTGAAATGAGTAATCTCATATTCACTGTTGCCACTAGAGGGCAGTGTATCCACCCAAATCAGTAAAACAAAATGCGAACACTTTGAAAACAAACCATCACAACGCCACTTTAATTAAACGAATACTCGAAGCAGCAAAATTTAATTTGAATCTTTTTTTCTAATGGAAATACTCGAGTTAATCGATTAATCATTGCAGCACTATAGGAAACTCAATCTTCCTAAAGGCAAAACACTTGTCCACCTGCGTCTCTAAAATTGTCCCAAACTTAAGTTACCAAGTGTTGCTCTAAACAATCACCCTCCCCAAATTGGATCATTCACTTAACTCACTCATTTTATTTAAAATTATTTATACATATATTTCTATTGCACATCACAAAATATGTGGCTGTGTGAATACTACAATTGGATGTTAAATGGGGTTAATTTATCTGCATTTCCTTATTGCATTTTCTTTTCATAACGTATTGCATTTTTCAAATCAAGTTTATTAAATCATCAAAAAGTCCCCAAAGTCTTCATAAAGACACAATTGATATTAAAATTATACAATCATATTACTTAGCATTATTATTAGGGCTGTCAAATTTATCGCATTCACGGGCGATAATTAATTTTTTTAATGAATCATGTTAAAATATTTGATGCAGTTAACGCATGCACGGAATGACCCGTTCATGCGTTGCCTCAAACAGTTTACAATGACGCCGTTTTAGCACATTGAGAGCGAAAAGGCAGAGAAATGCGAGTGGACACAGGCGTTCATTGGACGGTGCCTTTTATTGGCTTAACCTTCGACAGCCACTACTAAAAGTCATGGTTGCGCAACTTCCCATCATGCATTTGCGCAGGGCAAGAGACAATCTTTTTCTTAACACGCTTAATTGAACACAACGCAGAACATATTGTATACCATTCGTACCCACTACTGAAAGTCATGGCTGCCCAACTTCCCATCATGCATTTAGTCGGAGCAGGAGATTATCTTTTTCTTAACACGCCTAATTGAACACAACGCAGAACATACTGTATACCATTTACAGCCACCACTTACAGTCATGGTTGCCTAACTTCCCATCATGCATTTGGGTGGAGCAAGAGACATTCTTTTTGGCTACGTTCATACTACAGGTCTTAATGCACGAATCCAATTTTTTCGTGTTTTTCCGACTCGAGTGAGGCATTAACTTGACGGTCTGAACGTGACAAGTCGCATAGAACGGGACCATTTCAAATCCGATCTGGGTCACTTTCGTACGTGGTCTAAATCCGATCTGGGCCACATTTTTCCAGACTGTCGCGGCGGTCTGTACTGTCCAGTCCCGCAAATCGGATTTAATGCAGCAATTACGTCATCAAATAGCGAGAGAGTCGTTACCGTAGCGATGCACCTGTGCGTTATTAGCGCCTAGCTTGCAGTGAACACGGCTTTTGAGGAAGAGCTGAGCTTGACAACAGTCATAAAAAATAAAAATGGGTTGAGGATAAGCCTGAGAATGCTCAGTTTTCTCTCTGTTCCAAGTGAGCAATATTTCAACATTGCCTCCACGGCCGAGAGTCGGGACAAACTGCCCGTATGTGTGTGTGACGTGCACGGACAGTGCGTGCATGCTATCGATCCATATAAACTTCGAATATTTGCCTAAACGGGGATTATTTATGTCTGTTATTTGTGTCCACCTTTTGAAAAGCAAAATATGATATCCCTGGAATGATGGATGACGTCTGTCATTTGTTTTGATGGTTCTGCGCATGCGGGTCTTCTTGCTTAGCGGGTGTCGGACTGCGAATTAGTGCGCATGCGTAATACTTGAACGGTCTCAATGGATAAAGGAAGTCTGAACGGGCACGCCAAAAAAACGGATATGACAAAAAATCGGATTCGTGCATTAAGACCTGTAGTATGAACGTAGCCTTTCTTAACACACCTAATTGAACACTACGCAGAACGTACTGTATACCATTTGCAGCCACCACTGACAGTCATGGTTGCCCAACTTCCCATCATGCATTTGGGCAGAGCATGAGACGTTCTTTTTCTTAATATAAAATTACTATAACTTGTACTCAAATTTATCTTTTAAGAACTACAAAAGTAGTCTTTATATCCTTGGATCCCTTTAACAGAAAGAATGTTAATAATGTTAATTCCATCTTGTGGATTTATTGTTATAATAAACAAATACAGTACTTATGTACAGTATGTGAATGTTAATGTCCGTCTTGTGTCTTATCTTTCGATTCCAACAATAATATACAGGAAAAATATGGCATATTTTAGAGATGGTTTGAATTGCGATTGATTACGATTAATTCATTTTTAAGCTGTGATTAACTCGATTAAAAAATTTTATCGTTTGACAGCCATAATTATTATATTTAATAGATAACATTACAAGAGTAATGATTATAAAACAAGGTGACCAGCGCAAATGAATTGGACATCAATCCCCATCAATGGCCGTAAATTAAGTCGTTTCTCATTTGTTTTTCTTGCAGGTGCATCCCTCCATGGCGCGCCTCATTGTCGGTGACTCCGGAGTGCAAGTCACCAGGTTCTAATCAGGGATTGGTTGAAGCTGATCAAAAGCACTCGGTCTGAATCACTCACTTCTGTTGCCGCGTCTGCTCCGAGATGAAACCTGGATTGCACATATCGCTTGAGGAAAAAGGAATAACCTACCCGAGCCATGTGTCGTCCGTAAGGGAATAATTAATGGTGACGTTGTTTATTTTTTAAAAGGAAAGGGATGAAAACTGCAGAGCGTTGCACAGCTGCGGGATGATGCTAAGCTAACCCGCAGACGCATGAAAACTGCACAGCCTGGAATAACGAGGGAATTACAATCGAATGAGGAGCGCAGATAGTGCATGCGTCGGTGTATGTATACACGATAGTATGCATGCGCGTAAGCACTACCAGTATTCTGGTTTACAAGGAGATGAAGAATTTAATTTTGTCACCAAACTACTAGAACAGGGGTGTCCCAAAATTTCGGCACAATTGCAACCCGCTGCCCAGTTTTTAATTTTGTTTTTAATTAAATATTGAAAATGGTCCACACTATAAGCTCAATTCAGCCAACGTTCTTTTGCAATTCTCAGATTTAACACGAAGATGGTGGTAGTTACTTAAACAGTGCCTCCATTTACTCATGAGTCAAAACCTGACATGTTGAAATCAATGTAGGAAACTAGAATTTTTTCTTTTCTTTTTACATAATTTTTATAAAAATCCAATGTGATAAATTGCGCCATCTTGGTTGTAATTTTCACTTTGTTCTGTTTTTTTTCAGTACTGTAAATATATTTACACAATATATATATATATTCACAATATATACAACCTTATATACAACCTTATGTAGCTTTTAGTTAATCCGTAACTCATTCTCTGCTATTAACAGTTATAGACATCAAAATTGGAACGGACGGCTATCGCTACCAATGGCAGCTAATGAGTTGTATTTATTTGTTACAATATTATTACTATGTCATAACATTAGGGGCTGGCAGCGATCGTTGGACGAGTCAAAATGGATTGGACGTTTATTGTCAATATAGGCCAATGAGTTAAGAACATAATCCATTACATTGTAATTACATAGTAATAACATTGTAACAAATGAGTATCTCATTGGCGCTCAATGACGGCGATTGTCGTCCAATCCAATTTGACTGGTAGGACTGGCAGCGATCCATACCTCCATTACAATGTAATGGAAAATGTTCTTAACTCGTTGGCTACGATTAATGATCGATGTCCAATCCATTTTGACTAGTCCAACGATCGCTGCCAGCCCCCCAGGCAAATTGAAATAGACGTGTACCGCCGTCAATGGTAACCAATGAGTTAAGAACACATTGCATTACATTGTAATGACATAGTAATAACATTGTAACAAATGTATATAACTCAGTGGAGCTCATTGATGGCGATAGTCGTCCGATTCAATTTGACTGGTAGGACTGGCAGCAATCCAGACCTCCAGTCAAATTGGATCGGACAGTCAATGGCAGCTAATTAGTTACATACATTTATTACATGTATTTATTACAATGTTAATACTATGTCAATACAATGTAGTGTAATACTTTAACTCATTGGTTACCATTGATGGTGATAGACATCTATTCCAATTTGACTGGGAGGGCTGGCACCGATCGTTGGATCAATCAAAATGGATTGGACGTCTATCGTCAATGATAGCCAATGAGTTAAGAAAATGTAAGAAATGTATATAGCTCAATAGCTCATATTGACGGTGATAGTCGTCCAATCCAATTTGACTAGTAGGACTGGCAGCGATCATTGGACCAATCAGAATGGATTGGACATCTATCGTCAATGGTAGCCAATGATTTAAGAGCATTTTCCATTACATCGTAATGGAGGTCTGGATTGCTGCCATCCTACCAGTCAAATAGGATTGGACATCTATTGTCGTCAATGAGAACCAATGAGTTTATACTTTGGGTTTCCCAATCTTTTTTTTTTTTTTTTTTTTTAACTGATTCCAATCCTCTGTTTAAGAAAAGAAAATGGAAGGATTTCAAGTTGGCCTTTGCATCCTTTGATTTTTTTGTAAAGCGGTTCTCGGAGACCAAAAGTTTGGACACCCCTGAACTAGAACATTTCAAGCTTCAGTTTACAAAGTTCATTATACTTACACTACGCAATTAATTACAGGCAAAAACACTTCTAGTCTAGGAAATAAGTTTAAACAACACAACTTTTAAGAGTGATCATAGGAACTGCGTCATGTTTTGGGCATGTGTGCACATTTGATTTAAAACCTGTTAACACTTGAAATGAGCAAGAAGAACTACAAATTGACACACTATCATCTGGTTTGATGTATACAATGCAGTGGCAGTAGTGCTGGGCGATATTGCCTAAATTGATTTTGCAGTGTGTGTTTTTTCGTTTGTTATTTGATGACTTGCTGTTTAGTCAATGAGGCCATTATGAACAAGGATTCATGTTAAATTATTACAGATATCCATTAAAATTAGGAAATATATTTCCTGGAGAAATTGCTTTGGAATGCTTTGCTTTTCCATGGGCCAGTTCCTCTAGCTTTTCGGTCACTTCCTGTTAATTTTGGGGCATTTTCTGGTCACTTCTTTGATGACTTCTTGACTGCTATTGACGGCGGTAGACGTCCAATCCATGAATTGACATCTAGCGCTGTCAATGGCAGCCGATGAATTAAATGAGTCCCATGTAAAAGAAAAAAGTCATAATTCACATACTAAATACTTTCATAAGGTCATTAAAACTAGGTGTTGTCCGTCAACTTTTACGCACCACACTGTATGATCACTACTGAGAAAGTGGCGAGTATGCACCGAGAACATATTGTTACTTTGTAATTTTAAAAAATTATAATTTTTGGGGGTTCACAGTGGAGCACTACGACACATTGAGGATTATTAAGATATCCGCGAAATCGCCCAGCACTATGTGGTACCTTACTTCCGAGCAGTGTTGTTTTCATCTACAATGCCGATAACGAAAGTATTTCAACGACGAACGATTTGTTTACGTGACGATGACGAGCTAAAAAATGTGGGATGGGAGACAATAACATAACGAGACGAATGCCAGTTTTCATCTGACAAGATGACGACGAGACGAAAATGCGACATATTTCTGTCATATGTTCACAAAGTGTGACATTTTCATATTGTACGTCAGATTGCATCGTAGCAGTGTTGTGGGTCGTGTCACTTATGTGATGTGCTGCGCCACTCCCTCACTGTCCTCCCCGGAATTTGGGGTGTGTTTCAAGCTAGGCTGCGTTTAATCTTGCTTGTTTGGAGACCCATGGTAATATTTGTTTTCTTATCATGGCAAAAGAGAATGTGCAATGTTGTTTTAGCCTTTAAAGATCTGTGCTGAGTGATCATCACATTAAATCAGTGATTCTTAACCTGGGTTCGATCAAACCCCAGGGTTTCGATGAAGTAAGTCTAAGGGGTTCAGCAAAGGTAAAGCAATGCAAAGCCCTATTTTTGTACGCTGATTAAATCAAGGCAAATGGCTTTTTAGACCAGGTGTTGGACTATTTTGCCCCCAATTTACATTTCTTTCAAAATGAGTATAATTTTGAACAGGAATTTGCTAAATTATTAGCTTGCTAGCTTAAATATATTGGTTTTGAATTTTTGAACTTTATTATGTACCGTCATTTTCAAACTATAAGCTGCTACTTTTTTCCTTCATTTTGAATCCTGCGGCTTTTAATCCAATGCGGCTTATTTGTTGTTTTATTTGGGTTAATAGGTAACACTTTGACAGCGGCGTCATAAGACTGTCATAAGACCGTCATGTATATGACATGACCATATCATGGGCATTATTGAATGCTTATGACAGATGTCAATAAGTGTCATCCGGCAAATTATGTCACCAGCTTAGATCTTCTACATCCATTCAAAAGTGAGATCATTTGCTGGATAATAGGGTTGTTCCGATCATGTTTTTTGCTTCCGATCCGATCCCGATCGTTTTAGTTTGAGTATCTGCCGATCCCGATATTTCCCGATCCGATTGCTTTTTTTTTTTGTTCCCGATTCAATTCCAATAATTCCTGATAATTTTTCCCGATCATATACATTTTGGCAATGCATTAAGAAAAAAATGAATAAAACTCGGGCGAATATATACATTCAACATACATTACATAAGTACTGTATTTGTTTATTATGACAATAAATCCTCAAGATGGCATTTACATTATTAACATTCTTTCTGTGAGAGGGATCCACGGATAGAACGACTTGTGACTTTGTATATTGTGACTAAATATTGCCATCTAGTGTATTTGTTGAGCTTTGAGTAAATGATACTGCAGCCATTCAACCCAAATGCATAATGGGAAGTGGAACCATGACTGTGCATAGTGCTACCAATTAGGCCTGTCGCGATAACAAATTTTAGTGTGTGATAATTATTCTCGTAAATTATTGCGATATTATTGCGCCCCCCCCCCAATATTTTTTTTAACCAATTTACAATAACACAGTGAGAATACAGTATATATTAATAGATTAAGTACACCAATTTAAATGCGATAAATATTTACTCTCAAATTCAAAAATACTCTTAAAGAAATCACAACTAAAACAATAGACCATCCCTCTTAAGTAAAAATCAACAATATTGATACCGCACAGAAACACAGAATAAATAAAATGAGTTTAAAAAAAAAAAAAAATTGCACTTAATAACTTAAGCATTTAGGCAAATGAAAACTTTTCCCGTCATAGCTTCTGCAATGGTGTTCCATAGGGATGCAACGATACAGTTAAGTCAAGGTTCGGTATGATTTTTGATACGGGGGACACGATTTTGGATCCGATTCAATACATTTAATGCTCTGTAAAAAAATAACAATTATATTTTTTGTTTCGTTTTTTTTGTTTTTGTTTATATATATATATATATATATATTTTTTTTTTTTTTTTGCTAACGAGCAAAAATTAAATTGCCATCATATAAACATGCATTTTAGTGCATAATATTACTGTGCTTACTTCTTACTGATATGAAAAAAATTTATATAAAAGTGCTGAGAACAATCTTTACTGTTTGTAAAGTGAGGCAGGGCACACTGTTGATTGCTGCAGCTCTCTTAGCAGCTAGGTTTACTACATGAGCAAGACATCCTATTTGTGGTCCGAATCCATCTATGTCACGTACTGAATTAACAATATTTGCATCATTATCTATAGTCAATGGTATGGATTGATTTGGCCTTCTTAACTTCCATTCAGTCATGACAGTTTAGAATTCATCGATGTAGTATATGGACTACGTGTTCCATAATCACTCTGGGCTCACGTAGCCAATGGCATGGGACGTAGCACATCTAGTTTGCCATTTCATGATATCTAGTGTGGGCGCATTGAAAAAGTTAGCAAGCGCCGCTGAAGTCACCTCTGCTCATTACTACACAAAACCAGCATTTGACAATCGACTTTCATAAACAGGACGCGTTTGAAGCACAGCGCTCTTAATTTCATTCAGCTGTTCGTTGTCAAAGCGATGTTGTTCGTCGCAGCCAAGCCGGTAACAATGTTTTGGCGGACTTTGTTGTAAATATCCGGCGTTGTGCTGAAAAATAGCCACCCCGCGTGAAATGTCACTCCTGACGGGAGCGGCCACACGTCAACAACAAGTCACTCCGGAGCACTGACGTGGCCGGTATACGTTGAACAACAGGATATAATGGGAACGATTGGCTCCGGCGCTAGTTTTTGCCGGACCTGGAACGAAGATGCATTTTGCGTAGTTGGTAACGAGGAATCCGAACTTTTAACAGCACGTCTGCCGCACGCGCGCACACACGTGCACGCGAGGCGATAAATCGCAGCGGAAAAATTACCGCCTTCTTTTTTATATATCGCGCGATAAATGGAATTATTGCATATTGCGACAGGCTTACTACCAATTGACATATCTTCTCTGCGTTGGGAAATAACATGAGATGTTAAAAAAAAGATCAATTGCTACCTTGCTTCCCCACATTGCTTCCCATGATATTTCTAATCGTAGGGAGAGGGATTGTAAGGCTTTAGCCTATTAAAAAAAGGCTCCAAAGGCTGCCAAAATTCACTCTACTCATTTTACGCTGCCTTTTATCTCTCTAAATGGGTAAAACGGCGCCATTACAGATTGAGCGCGACAATGCGTGAGTGGGTCGTGCTACGCACGCATTAATTGCGTTAAATATTTAACGTGATACATTTTTTAAAAATTAATTACCGCTGTCATCGGGATAAATTTGATAACCCTACCTTAAGCCTAAACTAAAGACTCTGGATGAGTGTAACATATTATGTCTGTAATGTTAAATACAATTAGAAAACGATTTAATTAAAAAAAATATATATATGTATATTTTTAAAAAAAGGCATGGCCGATATTTTTTTGCCGATTCCGATACTTTGAAAATGACGTGATCAGACACCTCTACTGGATAACACTAAACGACATCTGTTAAAAGCATTCATTAATACTCATGACAGTGTCTTGTCCTTATTATGATTGTCTAATGACAGTCTGATAGCACTATTTTCAAATAAAGTGTTACCAAGTACCATAACTAGCAATTAATGAAACAACTGTAACAGTAACTGGAGAAATATTTAGCACAGAACATTAATTTTGATTGTTATTTACATATTTAACGCTGCAATGCAAGCTAGGAGGCATGTTGGACAACAACAGTGTTGACAGCAGGTGACAGCAGAGGTTGACTATCTCCTCCAAGGGAGCAGTGATGGCCAAATGAAGCTTCTTGAAGCAATGAAGCTTTGCAGCTAATTGGTTCAAAGCTTCATGGTGGTTCATTTGATCTTATGACAGGTGTATGATGCCGCTGTCAAATCAAGTGTTACCAGTTAATATCTTTTGGTGTAAATATCCCATAAAACAGTGAGGACAGCTGCGGCTTATCTATGAACAAATACCGTTTTCGTACCAAATTTGGTGGGTGGCGGCTTATATTTAGGTACGCCTTACGGTGAACAATTATGGTAATTCCGAAGTGTTCGGCGAATCCACCTGTGAAACTTTTGGGGTTCGGTACCTTTAGCAAGGTTAAGAACCACTGCACTAAATGTAACTTGTCGCATTAACTTAGCATTCGCGGTAGCATTAGCATCAATGTTAGGGTGGCGGGCATCCTCGGACAATTTTTTTTCACATACAGTTTGGGGCTTCTAGGTTGGTTTAATTAAAAATAATGTACTGCTTTTCCTGCTGAGTGTGTATTGTCATCACGGAATTGTCCTTGGAGATGCTACAATATGTGCTCGTCTGTCTATGTTCATTCGAAATTGTTGGAAAGATTTACTTTTGGACTAAAACTTTTATTTTACAGACAAACATTTTGAGTAACTGTCGTCTAAAACTAGATGACTACGAACAAATACTGGAATGACTAAAATATGACTAAAGACTAATAAGGATTTTTGTCCAAAAGACTAAGACAAAAAAAGGCTCCCAAAAATAACACTGCTTGCGTGTCCAGTTTTTTTTTGTTTTGTTTTGCCACCCATAACTTTAAGTCACTCGTTTCCCAAAAATGGAAATTTTCATTCATCCATTCCAGGCTCCTCCGCACCGGTGTTATTTCAACAAAACAGCAACACTAAAAAAGGAAAGAAAAAAATCATCCACTTTAGGGCTAAAATCGCAACACTAGAATGCACACATGGATATTTTTAAAGTGCAGCAATGAGAATGAGAATCCTCTTTATTGGCTAAGCATGTTGGAAACAAAAGGGAATTAATTTCTCAGTTTCAACTTGTTGAAAGAACTTTATAAAGGCGTAGGACAGGGCAAGGAGAACTGACATGTCGCCAAAAGGCACTGTTTTTCTTTAAAAAAAAAAAAAAAAAACACTAGTAAAAGTACCTTAGAGGAATGCTACAATAAATTATTAATGGAAACGATGACATTTGTCAATTGTTTTAGCGGGGAAAACGAATGTAGAACAAAACTAAACCATTTTGTCAGATTTGGACTGAATTTGAGTGTTGATAACTGACAAAAGAGGAACTCAATTATGTTTTGCCTTTAATGAACTCACAGATATTTTCAAGTGGAAATGCAACTACAAAAAAAATATGGTGAAAGATGATCTTGTGAAAATGTGATTATGAGACCTGCTGATGAACTGGTTAAATCAATAGCATGTGCACTGTATCAATCAGTCAAGATAATGCGTCAACTGCTTGGGTCCTTGTCAGCACAGTGCATGTCCTGGTCATGCCTGGAGATATCAATGCCTTTGTATGATAATCTTGTTGAGAATCTTGTTCAAACATGACTGCGTCGAGTGGAAAACTACTCAAAACTGCTCACCAGGCTGCTATTTTGCTTGTATGTTTCTTTTTTTTTTTTTTTTTTTTACTACACAACTGCTCAAGTCTCAATTGACACTTTTTTGCCAAAATGTACAATATCGAGGCGTTGCGGATGGCGAAACCGAACAAATTTATGTCCAGGCCTCTTGGAAAATGCAAGTCGTGGTCCTGCTTGTAAAAGAAATTGCATTTATTACTAAAATGACAGAAGATATACGATTACAGTGTACAGTTCATAGTTGTATATGTTTTGAATAAATGTAACTTAAAAACTGTTTTGATGAGGTGCTTTTTTTTTTTTTTTTTTTTTTTAATGTTGTTTAACCCTTTTGTAGGGCACACATTTAACACTTTGGCAAGGCAGAGTTTATTGGTTACATGTGACCTACATTCCAAAAACACCACTTTTGAAAGTCCTATCAACAGTTTATCGATTGCCAATTTTTCGCTCTATTTGAGGGCGCTCCGGTGTAAAAATTACCATCGCGACTGTCAATGACCCCAGCTACGCATCTGCCAATTTTCCTTTAAAATCCGACATGGTTTTGGAGCAATCTGAATATATGTGTTTTGGGATTTTGTCGATCTACTGCACTATTTAAAGCTCTCCAACCTAGGAACTTCTGAGAAATACTATTGATGTTACTCTATATGCGTGTGTAAAATTTTGTTAAAATCAGGCCATCCTTTCTGTAACCACATTTTTTCGATTATGGATTTCCGATACTTATCGTGGGTACTTCTATACAAAACCTACACTCGCAGATGCTTATAGTACAAATGTGTAAATTTTCAAGAAAATCAGTCAAGCTTTTGGTTATGTACTTCCTTAATCTAAGTACATGTCAGGCCGAGACTTGAATGGAACAACACTTCTTTATTCAGCGTGCTTCTCAGCATATGTGCCACCGACACATCACAGAGTTTCCTTTTATATTGTAATACAGCACCCCCAGGAAGTGCACACTGTGACAACAGCAGTGTAGCATAAATACGTTCCACAGTTTCTGAGTCCATAGGGAATGAACACACACCAACACTTATACAGTGGTATGAAAAAGTATCTGAAACTTTTGGAATTTCTCACATTTCTGCATGAAATCACCATCAAATATGATCCTTGTCAAAATCACACAGATGAATATACAGTCAGTGTCTGCTTTAACTAGGGTCACCCAATCATTTATAGGTTTTCATATTTTAATGACGATAGCATGCAAAGAATTACAGAAGGGGGGAAAGTAAGTGAACCCTCTGCCAAAGGAGACTTAAAGAGCAAATGAAACCCAATTTTTACCAAACTTTTCAAGTTAGTTGTGTTCCATGGCTCGGTCAAAAGAGCTGTCTGAAGACCTGCAATCAAGGATTGTTGATTTGTATATCAATTAACAGTCAGAGAAGTTGTCTAAAAATGGAGAGTTTGGCACTGTTGCTTCTCTCCCAAGGAGTGGCCGTCCACCAAAGATGACGCCAAGAGTTCAGCGCAGAATACTCAGAGAGGTAAAAAAGAACCCTAGAGTGTCTACTAAGGAAAAACAGAATTCACTGGCACAGTCCAATATATCTGTGCACACATAAACTATATGTAAAACTATGGCCAAGAAGGGTGTTCACGGGAGGACTCCACGGATGAAGCCACTGCTGTCTAAAAAGACATTGTTGCTCGTTTAATGTTAGCAAAAAGGCACTTGGACACTCCACAGAGGTTATGGCAAAATATTTTGTGGACTGATGAAACCAAAGTTGAATTGTGTGGGAGTAACACAACGTCAGGAAAAATGGAACAGCTCACCAACATCAACACCTAATCCCCACCGTGAAGCATGGTTGAGGGAGCATCATGATTTGGGGCTGTTTTGCTACCTCAGGGCTTGGACAACTTGCAATCATTAATGGAAGAATGAATTCAAAAGTTTTGCAGGAAAACCTGAGGCCGTCGGTCAGACAGTTGAAGCTAAAAAGAGGATAATGCTGCAACATGACAATGATCCAAAACACAGAAGTAAATCAACTTCAGAATGGTTTTATAAGAACAAAATACACTTTCTGGAGTGGCCAAGTCAAAGTCTAGACTTGAACCCCATTGAGATGCTGCGGCATGACCTAAAGACTCATTCATTCAAGACTCATTCGCGATTCATTTCAGACATCCCAGGAATCTGACTGAACTACAGCTGTTTTGTAGAGAAGAATGTGCCAAGATTAGTCCTGATCGATGTGCCAGACTGATCTGCAGCTACAGGAAGCGTCTGGTTGAAGTTGCTGTCAAAGGGGGGCCACAAAATATCAAATGATGGTTCAGTTATTTTTCCCCCCTTCTGTCATTGTTCGCATACTATCCTAATTCAAATATGAAAGCCTATAAATGTTTGGGTGGTTTTAGGTAAAGCAGACAGTTTTTTTTTTTTATTTGTGTGATTTTGACAACAATCAGATAACATTTGATGGGGATTTTATGCAGAAATGTGAGCAATTCCAAAAGGTTCAGATACTTTCTCATACCACTGTGGATGTTTAGATTCTCTTAATTTAACTTTTTTTTATTAATAAAAAAAAAAAAAAAAAAAATGAAACATTCTCATTTTTACAAAAGCTTAAAAAAATTTAAAATATTATTTATTATTTTTTAAAATCAATTTTACAGTATTTTTCCCCATTTTGTATTCATTTGGTTTTAACATTTTATTCATTCATAGATACAGAAAATATCAAAAATAATATTAATTTAAAAGATCATAAAAATACAAGAGAGACTGGTCATGTGGCATTAGCGGCTTTTATGGGGGGTCCAGCCCCCCCCCCCCCCCCCCCCGTTGGCAAAAAAAGTGTTATTGCATGTAAATGTCTTTACTATATATATATTAAAGTTGTAAAGCAATAAAACTGAATGAACAGAAATGAATGAAATGAACAAAAAAACATTTTTATAACAGGTCGAAATTATTTTCGAGCACCTTAGACAGTCATTTGCTTTGCATTAGAGGAAAAAAAAATTTAAATATTTTTTTTTCTTTTATTGAAAAAATATATATATATATATATATAATTTTTTTTTTTATTGAAGCAACTTTTTGGGGATCGAATGATTTAGACACAAATGTCCTAATCATAAGTACTTTTTAATGAAAAATTAAGTGTTCAAATGCAAAATTTTCAATCCCAAATATTTTTTCGCATTCAAAAACTTTTTTCTATGATTGAAAAATTTTTTTTTTTTTTTATTAAAGTGATTTTTCTTTTTGAAAATCTCTTTTTTTGATGCAACTTATTTTTTGAATGAATAATAGAGAAAAATGTCCTAGCCAAAATGAGACCCAAAAACAAATCAACATTAGTTCAAAAAGTTGCTTCAAAAAAAAAAAAAAAAAACTTAAATAAAAAATAAAAAAATAAAAAAAATAAAAAACAGCTTTCACATGTAGTTTTTTGAGTTTCAAATTTATTTTTGCATTCAAACACAGTTTTTTTGATTAAGCGACTTTTATGGGGTTGAAAATATATATTTTAATTGAAGCAACTTTTTTTTTTTTTATTGAAGCAACTTTTTTGATTGAATAATAAAGACCCAAATCTACCTCCATATGGCTCCGCCCAGGGATACAACTTTTGACAGGGGTAACTACATTGGCACGACACCGGCAGGCGTACCAAATTCAATGGATGACGATCTTAGCGAAAGTATTGCCTAAGCAGCCTGATTTAGAATTCCCCTCAAAAATGATGGGAAAAAAACGCTCATTTTCAACTTATTATTGTAAATATTCTTGTAAGTTAATTTTATTGCTGAAACTGAGTTTTGGGGTCATCAACATGTTGTGCCCCCCCCAGCCCCAAAAGTCGAACTCCGCCTATGGAACACATGTGGGCGTCACATTTTGGTTCATGTAGGCCCATTAAATTGTTTGTTTGTTTTTAACTCCCAAAAAAGCTACACAACAATGTCAAAGAATAAGAATACTGTATACTTAGAACAAAGCAGAATGTTGACAAATGTTTACATATTTCACACTATTGAAATTACCCGTTTTCATATAGTAAATATGGGAAAAGCTAACCGGAAACACTTTTATATCTAAAGAGAGCAGATATTTTGAAGGAGAAAAAAAATAAAAGACTGACCGGAAACACTATCCCCTATCACTAGACACCGCTTCCGGTGTCGCCACCTTCTTTGTCTCCGGCCCGACGTATCGAAACCACTAGTAGTCGTGGTTTTTTCCTCTTTCCTTTCACTTTTGAGGATATATTTGTATATATATCCACATTCTTCTGCTATTGAATGACAGTCGACTCGGAAATATTTATGCCTAAAAGTAAAGCGCCGAAAATGGATGACTTGGACTACAGTAAGTCGCTAACGAGAAGCTAATTTCATGTAGACGTTACCGTCAAGCTAGCTGCGGTTCGCCCTAGTCGTTTATTGCTTGAATGTTTCGATTTGCTTTGCTGTTATAGATTTTGAAGGAAATATGTGAAGAATGTTGTAAATTTGTGGTGAAAATGATAACACAGTCACGCTGTGGAGCATTTATATTGCCGCAGACGTTGGCTGAATATCGATCGTTTCGGCTCGTGTTTCGGGTCCAGTCAGTCGGGTCAGTGGATTTATAATACGTTTTAATGCGTTTTATTTATTAAGGAATGTGCTGCTTGTTAATCCCGAGTAGTTCTTGGCAGTTTGTTATTGTTTTGTTGGATCCAGTGTGTGGGCGTGGTTTTTGGGAGAATTTTTGTTATGGGTTCATGATGGACTAGTGCAGGGGTGTCATACTGAAGGCCTGGGGGCAAAATCTACCCCCATGCATTATTTCGTGTGACCCGCGAAAGTGAGCAATATTGCTCTACTTCATATTTTTTTGCTAAAGCAATTTTTTTATCATTGTCAATGAAATAGAGGACTACAAAAATGAGGTAATATTTTGTTTTGATTCTTCAAAATAATGATAAAAAAATCACATTAAATGTTTTTTTTTTTTTCATATAAAATACGTTCAAGTTAAATCAAATAAATACAAATATATATATATATATATATATATATATATATATATATATTACTGTTTTGAGCCTTTTTTATATAAATATAAAAATAAACGAAATAAATTAATCTACAAAAAAAAATACTATCTACCCTTCATTATTATAATGTAAATATAACAAAATAAAACATAAAATAATATAGGGGAAAAAAACAGCCATTCAGAGGCTCAGGACTGAGGATCTGGACAAATTAGGTCCACAATTTCTAAACAAATAATCGAATATCTAGTTATCGAGCCTTTGCTAATCTATTAGAAGTCAATTAACCAATTAAAGTAATTGAGGCAGCACAGTTGGCAGACATAAAGGCTCACCAAATGAAACGGATGAGGCCTGTGACAACGATGAGTTTGACACTTATGGACTAGTGCAGTGGTTCTTAACTGGGGTTTGATCAAATCCTAGGGGTTCGGTGAATCTAGGGAAAGTGGCGTTTTAGACCAGGTTTTGGACTGGTTTGCCCTCAATTTACAGGCTTTATTCCATTTCTTTCAAATGCTAACCCTCCGTCTAATGGCAGGAGAAATCGGTTTGCTCAGGGGAAGGTGGACTGGCACTTGGTATGAGGAAGTATAACAGACCTACAGACAGCGTGAACTGCATAGATAATTTTAAATTGAGTCATTTTACGCCATGAAAATAGTATGTGATGCAACATTAGAATGAGAATGTAGACAGGAAAACAAAAAAAAGTATCTGTCATTAATCCTTTTAAACAGATTGTGATATGAAAATGTTCTCTTCTGCAATATGGGCAATTTTGTGTCATTGTGCCTCAATATTTGACAGAACAAAACTTAACTTATACAATTAACTTTATTAGGAATCGACATTAAACAGACCTTTCCCAAATGTGAAATGTCTCATTGAGTGCTGCAACATAAAAATGTAAAATGTACCTAAAAGTGGCACAATAGCATTGATATTTTTGCACAAATGTAAAGATTTCTAATTATCTACAAAGTACTTGTGAATGAGTTTAACTTTTTAGACAGTATTAAGCTGGCATAATATTAAAAAACAATTTCTCTTAATAATAGAACGGTTTGGGTTACATGTCTTGTTTGTTTTGAATGCATCACTCTAGGGCTGTAGCTATTGATTATTTTAGTAGTCCATTATTCCATCAACTAGTTAGTTCAAATAAGTGAGTAATCGGATTAGGAACATTTAGTGCGTTGCAGAATTAATTTTAGGAGATGTAAAACAAAGGCTTGCTAAGATTGCACTTTCAAAAGACTATTAAATGTGAACACAAAATTCCCAAGTGTTTCTTTAAACTGCAGAATTTCATTTTTAACATTATTTAAAAAAATTAATAAATGAGGATCTAAGTACAACAAAAGAAAAGTTGGCTAACTTGCATAGCAAAAGTCCGCTAGCTTAAATGCTATAAAATGCTATATATATATTTTTTTCTCAATACTCTTAATCGTTCAAACACAAAATCGTTCCCACAAAAAAAAACTGCTAAATATACCTATAAACTAAATTCCGAATGTATTACAGCTGAAACAAATACGTGAGCAACTCGAGTTTAAAAACTGATCCGAGTAATTTTATTCACCTCGAGGAATCGTTTAATTTTGCCAGCTCTAAGCATCACGTTTTGCCCGGACTACTTTTAATGCGGGACAACGCGCTGATGTCACGTGCGTAAAGGAAGAAGCCAAAAAAAAAAAACTTACCGCAGCAGACAGCCGCTACAAACTACGCCGACGTTGCTAAAACCTACGCCCGCATGATGCTAGTGTGGTAGCAGCTAGTGTCCAATGTGTCTCATAGATATCGCATGCATTTAGGACTAGATGCGAAATGACAGACTTGGCCGCGTCTGGGCAGCGTTAGTAAACAGCCGCCATTTTTAAGCAGTAGACTTCTCATCGCTAATAGATATAACGTTACTGTCACTCGCTCACGTAACGTTAGCCCTGCGAAGGGCTAGGTTTCTATTGATTATGACCACTGTCGATGCGTGGCTAACGTGTCCTAACATACAGGCTTTATTTAATCTGTAGAAACACAGCGCTGTAGAGTGATGAGGGTGTAAAATTAAAACATAATAAAGCTAACTGTCAGTTTTAGCTCAGTAGTCATTGCTGAATAAAACACCAAGTAGCACTGGTCCCTAATGTGCTCCAATACAGCAGGTATCATACATTTATTTTGAACACTGCAAAAACTCAAAATCCTATCAGTACTTACAGTTTAGACTAATTTAAAACTTAACTAGAACTTAAAAGTAGCTTGACACAAATGGAAATTAAATTGAAACACTTGGTAAAACCACGTAGCTTTCAAGTGATATGTGTTATCAAGAGTAATTACATTTTTAGGTATGAAATATGTTGTTTTTTTATAAGATCTACAAGTTTTTTGAGTGAAAGTGAATTTTTTTTTTTTTCTAGTCACATCTTAGATGCAATTGTTGGCTGTTTTCAACAATGTACATCGAAAATAAAGACACTGATTGACTGAAAATGGTTCAATAATGGATTAAATGTCTTTTTTTCTCATGTATATTTATAATTGCTCTTTACCTTAAAAAAAATGTTTTATCCGATTACTCGATTAATCGATAGAATTTTCAGTCGATTACTCGATTACTAAAATATTCGATAGCTGCAGCCCTAGAATGTATATCAACACATTGGCTTATGTTGGTCTTAACAGGGAGCAGCTGCATTCAGCCATATTAAATGAGTTGTGTCATATTCACTATTGCCACTAGAGGGCAGTGTATCCGTGCAAATCAATACAACTAAATGCAAACACTTTCAAAACAAAGCATTATAATGCCACTCTAATTAAACAAAAACTCAAAGCAGCAAAATTTGATTCAAAACTTTTTTCTAATTGAATAGCTCAAGTTAATCGATTAATGGTTGCAGCAGTACATCACTCACCGTGGAGGTTTTGGGGGTAACATTTTTTGTATAAAGTTATTATTAATTAGGTTTTATATCGCATTTGATATTGGTTTATTATTTCCCAAGTATATAGCAGTTGCTATGTGTGTTCATCCACCTCATTATATATTGATTTTTATTAGCCGTTTGTTTTATTATGCAGCACAAGTGTGGCTCAGATGACACCCCCTGGTTAGATTTGATAATTTAAAGGCAGTTCTGTGAGAAATTTTTGACTTGATGAATTACAATAGAGACGATCGATGGGTATTATGACAAATAATTTAAGATTATTTTTGCGATATTGCTCTGAACAAGCCTGAAGTCCCATGGGATTAATGAGGTACAAAATAGATGGATGACTCGTCCACACAATTGTATGTTTAATTTAAATCTGCACCGTCAGCCCATACGCTTACTTTTAACTTCCTGCTAACAATAGTCGTAATTTCTCTTTGCCAACTGGCGTAACAATGCTTTTAAGTAGTTTATTTAAAGCCCAAAACAGTTTTGTATTGTTGGAGCACAATCAGCGTTTGTCAGAGCTAACGAGCTCATTCTTCCTGCACCCCCTGCAGTCCCAGTAGACCTGAGCCCAGAGGAGCGCTCGGAGCTGGAGGACATCCGCAGGAGGAAGGGGGTACTGCTGCAGGAGATCCAGAGGCTCCGCGAGGAGCTCAGGGAGGCCATTTTGGAGGTGGAGGGCCTGGAGGCCAGCACAGAGGGCAGGTGGGTTATTTTTGTCCGTTCTTAAACATCGTTGCAAGCAATGAAGCATTTTTTATTGAGAACTTCTGTCAATCGTGCAGCAAAACGCTTCAAAAAAACCGACATGTCGCAATGGGTAGGAAGAAGTTCAACATGGATCCGAAAAAGGTTGGAATGTTAAAACTTGGATAATGTTTTTTTCCCTTTCAATATAGAACAGATTGCTCACATGTTTGTATTCGTAGGGCATCGTATTTCTCGTGGAGAACGAGCTCCTACGACACACTCCCGAGGACATCGCTCAGTTCCTTTACAAAGGCGAAGGCCTCAACAAGACGGCGATAGGCGATTACCTCGGAGAAAGGTGGTGCATTTTTAATCTACGAACAATAATAGTCACCGGCGCGCATGCTTTATCCTCTGCCAAGAACATTATTAGATTGGATAAGATTAATAGTGTTTTCAATGAGAAAAGATGGAATGAATTGATACATCTGGTTAACAACTCTTTTGCCGCTCCGCTGCAGGGACGACTTCAACATTAAAGTTCTCCAGGCTTTCGTGGACCTGCACGAGTTCACGGATCTCAACCTCGTTCAGGCCCTTAGGTAAGCGTCGACGTCAGTGTGCAACTACACATTGAAAGACTTGAGTGGTTGATGTGTAACATTGCTGCTTGCAGACAATTTTTGTGGAGTTTCCGTCTACCCGGCGAGGCCCAAAAGATCGACCGAATGATGGAGGCCTTCGCCCAGAGATACTGTCGCTGTAACCCAGGAGTCTTCCAGAGCACGGGTAACCCCCCCCCCCCCCCCCCATTTAGTTTTATGCTTTTATATTTTTAGGTGGCAATTTATCACATGCTTTTAAAAGCGCAACAACAAAAATATAATGTATTAGGTGGTTATTTGTAGCATTTAAATTAATCTCCGTGTGGAAAATTGATTTGCCATACGAGTAAACTGATTTTTAAAATGGAATTTGTAATTAGGAGCCAATGAAGAGAAAAATGCGGCACTAGTGATAAAAATAAGCTATTGAGCCTAATCGAGATCTATACAATGCTTTTTAAATTGTACCATGCATAGAAAGACATGAAATTCTTAAAGATAAATGTTAGTGTGAGTTTTAATAACTTGATATTAAAACCCCTTAAAATGTTTTGGTTTTAAGGACATTTGTAAAATTAGTTTAACTTGTAGGTCGCCATTCTTGTTGATGACACAATGCACTCTTGGTGGTGACGTCACTGGGCGACGCTACCACAGTGTCAAAAAAAAAAAAAAAAAAAAACACTCTTTAGCTAAAACAATATAAACATGTCGTCCGTTCTTCCCTTCCAATTTTAACACGAGCAGAAAAGTGATGAGCAGGACAGCACTGTTGATACTTAACAAAACGAGCAGCAAAAGCAATTAAATGAAGGTCTACAAAGGGATTCGAACCCGGGCTTTCTGTGTGAAAGACGAGCGCATAGACCACAGGACTATACTTCCACGTGTTGTTAGAGACATGATTTTCCTTATCAAACAATTGGAACCCACAGGCGTTGTCTGTCGTAACGCAGCCTAAAAGGGCGGCTGGCTTGACCATGGAATTACAAAACACGGCTCACTTCAGACAGCAAGCAGACAACAATAACATAGGGACTGCGTTAAAGGGTTTATTGAACACACAAAAAAATCAAGCGATCGCGAAAAGGGAGACACAAAGAGGGTCTGTGACAGTAGGTCTGGAGAAATTTAAAAAATAAAAAAAATTAAAAAAATAAAAAACGGGGAAAACAGTGGTAAGAGGTAGAGAAATGAAAAAAAACAAGGCAATGATATACAAACTGTCAAATGGCAGCAAGTCAATTCTTGGCAAGCCGCCAAGGATCGGTTTAAAGACACTGCTGATGAGCTATAATTGGATGCAGATATGACATTGGGAACTCTTCCCACAGCTCTGTAACAAAACAGTCTGACCAGTAGCAGAATGTGACAAAATCATGCCATTCGCCATATGAGCTTCGCATGCTAGCTAACACAGCTATTTTCCCAGTCTAGCCCAACCGCGTCATCACCCCCAGTGTGCATTGCGTGCGTAAAACATGGCGCCCTCCGTAGGTCAAAACATGTACTAAATATTATAGATTTTTAAATAAATGTCAATAATATATGTGTTTCGAATAACATATTTTAGTAAAAGAGCAATTGTGGCTCATTACAGCCTACAAGTCTTTCCGTCAGAGGTTCCCTTTAAAGCTAGAAAAAAAACCCTGGGGTCCTGTGGCTTTTAAAACATTCAATTTGTAACAGTGGCCACCCCTTGGTGGCGCCATTGCTCACTCTAATACAGGGGTCCCCAACCTTTTTTGCACCACGGACCGGTGTGATTTGGTTCTTTTTTTCACGGACCGGCAATGTGCGGCAGAAAAATACAGCAAATATAAAATAACACGACGGGGCTAAAAGCAAATGTTAAGTGCAGGGAAAATATAACTCACCCGCTGAATCAGTGGAAGGCCTGAGCTTGTTTCTAGGTGTGATGGGAGACAGTGAGACAGGTATTGTGTTCCTTATGTCCAGTCTGCACCGTAACTTTGTCTTGGTTGCAGTCATTGCAGAGAAGCCCGCTTCACAAAAATACGATGTTGGAAATTGTAACAAGGTTTTCAGTGCTCTCCTAGCAATGTCAGGATATTCCGGAACAGGGGCGTTACCGGGGGCTGGGGGGGGGGGGGGTTGGGTGGACAGTGCCCACCCATGGACACGCTCTGCCCACCCAAAGAAATCTGGATATAGTACTAACGGCAGTCTGGGCACCGTGTATGGTATCCCATTCATATAGTACTGATGTGTTTTAACCTTTGCGTTGTTACCTCCTCTTTCACCTTTGGGGAAAAAAATTGGTTTTGTTCCTAGGGGGCGCTACACACATTTACGCATATTTTGATTTTTTTTTTTTTTTTTTTTTTTACATTTTATCAGAGTTTTTACCAGTGTTCTTGTGGCTTTTGAGTTTGGTGAGTTTTGAAGCATTCTGAGGGGGTCAAAGTAGGGCTCAAAGCGTCAGCGGGACAAAGAATGACTGCTAAGTTAGACCTCTTTGACAGCCAGAAATCTTGCTTGTTTGTAGGTGACCAAATACTTATTTTCCACTCTAATTTGGAAATAAGTTCTTTAAAAATCAAACAGTGTGATTTTGTTTTTTTTTCCACATTCTGTCTCTCATGGTTGAGCTTTACGCATGTTGACAATTACAGTCCTCTCTAATCTTTTCAAGTATGAGAACTTGCACAATTGGTGGTTGACTCAATACTTATTTGCCCCACTGTAGATATAAAAAACAAGATGTACTGCTAGCAGTCCAATGGATTTCTATGACAACATTCTATCCAGTTGTAGTATTATATTTAGTGTAGACAGGGATATTGGTGTGTTAAGGGGCACTGGCCAAAGTTAATTCGGCCAGAATGCAGTCGTTAATAAACTATTTATTATTTCTGTGCAGCCCTTAAGCCAGTACTTCTCAAATAGTGGGGCGCGCCCCCCTGGGGGGGCGCAGAGCGATGCCGGGGGGGGCGCATGTGTCCTCGGGGAACATGCTTTTTTTTTTTTTTTTTTTTTTTTGCCCTACTCGAATAAAGTGTACTTGCACATCCACTCAGTGGGTGGCAGTGGCGCTCTCATTTTCAGAGTGCGTGCAGTATTTTTGAACTAAGGAAGAGCACTCAGCACACAGAAAACAGATTATGAAGAGCAGTGCGCCGCCGCCGTTTTCGAAAGCCGTTTTCCGACGGGACTAACTCACGCAGCGACCCACTGTCTTGTCCGGTTCTCACGTCGCCGCCCGAGAAGTGCCATTTTCGGCTTGGGATCGTCACGACGACCGCCCTTACCTACGGTTCTACCTCGGCCGCCGAGAATGCGCTTTTTTCGTGCCGTTTACCCTTTGTTCTACTGTGTCTAAAAATAATTACAGCAGACAGCCATGAGCCAAATCAATTAAGACGCCACTTAAAGACATTCGACCCCAATCTCATTGATAAGCCGCTTGATTGTTTTTCAGCGAAAACGTGCCGAATATTGCCAACAGTCGTATATCAGTAAACCAGTGAGCATTGATAGCATGCTCATTGCAAAATAACTCCACACCATTGCAAAGGAGGTAATACTGAGTGTGAGCAGCAAAAATAAAAACTGTCCTTATGTCCAAAGACACTTTTTTTTTTCTTCTATACAGTTTTTTTTTTCGGTCAAATTTTTTGGCATATTGTCCTCATGAGTGAATGTTTCTAATTAATTCGAATTTGTTATTATTTACTGATTTTTTTTACATTTTATTTTTCTGTATCAAATGGTCAAAAATGTACCTTGAGTGTATTTTTACAGTTTGAATGTGACTTTTTTAAAAATTTTAATTCAGGCAAATTGATGCTCGTCAAGTCTTCTCTGCTACAAACAAAACAAAGTTAATAAAGTTATACTTTATTATAAGTTGATCTATGTTACTTTTTTTCTTTATTAGAAAAAAAGGACACAATGTTAGGCAGATGCGTATTTATGATAGTAATTTTATAGACAAATGATACTATTTACAGTGGCGGCAGAGAGTTAAGGGGGGCACGAAACATTTACGTCTTGATTGGGGGGGCGTAACAGAAAATAATTGAGAAGCACTGCCTTAAGCAAACGGGCGGTTGGGGACCCCTGCTCTAATACAACATCCTCTTTGTTTCAGACACCTGTTACGTGCTATCCTTCGCCATCATCATGCTCAATACTAGCCTCCACAACCCCAACGTGAGGGATAAACCAGGCGTGGACCGCTTCATCTCCATGAACCGAGGCATCAACGATGGAGGCGACCTGCCCGAGGATCTCCTGCGAGTACGCCTACTCTCACGGCATTCGCTACTTTAACACTAAGCCAGCATGCTAACTCAATCTTTCTCTTTCTATTCAAGAACCTTTACGAAAGTATTAAAAACGAACCCTTCAAGATCCCCGAGGACGACGGCAACGACCTCACGCACACTTTCTTCAACCCCGATAGAGAGGGGTGGCTGCTCAAACTCGGTACTGACGAACCGCTGACGCGTTCGCCCCTTTTTTCTTTGGCTTCATCGTGCGGTGACCAAGGGACTCGCTATGGAGCTTTGGTTTTTTGCATGGCATGGCGGGGCTTGTGATGCGTGTTACTAATGTATCATATGTCTTCCTCTCTCTTCCTCTCTTGCCTGTAAATAAATACGCTGGTCGCCTTTTCATCTTGCGCTTCCTCTCCCACGATTTACACCTTCCGCTGCCGCCGCTTGTTTTTCAGGAGGTATGTACTGCCTTGGGTTCACATGTTTAGAAGGGTAGCTAGTTGTGACGAGGCGGATGTTCACGTGAGTGACTCATTTTGACCGGAGTGAATTTGTTTCAGGGGGAAGAGTGAAAACCTGGAAAAGACGATGGTTTATTCTTACAGACAACTGCCTCTATTATTTTGAGTACACAACAGTAAGTCTAAATTATGTTGAAACACATTCAATTTCATGCTTAAGTGCCAGTGACGGCACTAGATGTCCAATCCATTTTGACTGGGAGAGGCTGGCAGTGAATGATCGCTGCCAGCCCCTCCCAGTCAAAATGGATTGAATGTCTAGCGCCGTCAGCGGCAGTCAATGAGTTAAAAATGAACTAATGGAGTTCCGTAAACAGGACAAAGAACCCCGAGGCATCATTCCCTTGGAGAATCTCAGCATCCGCGAAGTGGAGGACCCGCGCAAACCTGTAAGTTCACATTCCACATTCTTGTTGTTGATTTTGAATGCATGCTTTCATTTTTGTTCTCACTCGGCCCGGGCGATTTTAAGATATTGTAGATGAAAAAAATAATTGAAGTTGATTTCATTGATTAGCTACAATGTATTTAATCAATCAAATACACTGGGAGAGCAGTCTGGATAATGTTTGGGAGAGAAAAAGAGTTAAAAAAAAAAAAAAGTTCATTGTTGGTTTTTAAGCAGTTTATTACATTACTGTTGAGCTAAACACATAAAAGAAAATGACACATATTGGCCTTTAAAAACAAAATACACTACCAAATGCAATTAGCTTAATGCTAACAATTGCACACCAATGAAAATCTGCGTCTAATCGCGGTATTCAACCTCTGGACAATGAATATACACACATAAACGCCTCGAAAACATTCATAGGTATTCAAGAAATATAATAACGGTGACAGACATATGTTCTTTGTCCGCTGCCAAAAACAAGTTATATCAACAAGCTTTATCCTCCTACTATTATTCATAGTGTCAGTGCCTCCTATTGGCCATTATGTGCACGCCATTAGGTCAGTTTTTATCAACTCCTGTAAGTGCAGTGAATTTCTTAGTTTTGTATCATTTAAGACACGAAACAGATCACCCAGCCCTACTCTGAAATACGCATGATAACCTTAAGCCAAAAATATCACGGTATCACAGTATTGCAATTACAGCTCTAAAATGTGTTTTTGATATATCTGGGTAAAATAAACTTTTTTCCATTGATTCCATCAATTTTTAATTATTCAAAACATATTAGCAAAACATAAGTGGGCAAACATAAGTATAATGTTAAGTTAAAGTAAAAAAATAAAATAAAACAAAATAACTGAAATATTCTAAATAAAATAAATGCAGTCCTTCCGGTGAGCCCACAGCCACAGCTCAACATAATTACATTAGAACAAAAAATATTGAATTACAGTGCCCTCCATAATTATTTGAACCCCTGGTTAAGATGTGTTTTTTAGCTTCTAATATTTTTTTAAATTCAAATAATATGGGACCTTAATGGGAAAAAAAGAGAAAAATCCAACCTTCACTGAATAAATGCACTTGTATTGAAGCATGGGAACAGTATGACGGAAAATTTTCGCGGTTTTGAAAGTGACGTTTTCATACCACAGTATACCTTGAAACCAGTAATCGGCACATGTTTACTTTGAAGAGACTCAATTACAATATCGATTCACGGTTTCCCTCAAAGTTTTACAGTAGAGAAAACGACTAGCGGCGCACCATGTTTTTGAATATTAACCCTTTAACACCGAACGTGTTGGATGCGACACGTTTACGCATATCATCTTTGAAGCCTCGTAACGTTGTAATTACTTCACGCACGTGCCCCTGGTTGCTCTCATTTGAAAGTACGGAAGTTTATGTCCACACTAGTTTTTATTTGAAGTCAATCGACCAAGTAAAACGGGAGAGAATGTCATTTGAGTTTTATAGTTTTATTGCACTCATAAATGTGCATTAAAACGCTGCATGGACCATGTGTCTATCTCCATATTTCCATAATTTCTTGTCCTTTTTCAAATCAGAAAACAGCACAAAAGACTACATATCTCAAGAGCCGTTGTGATGTCAAGAAGGACGAACCCAATGTGAACATTTTTTATAAATTGCTGAGCTAGGCGCCAACTAAGGAAAAGGAGGCATGAACACCGGTTGGATTGCGCGAGCGACTTTGAAACGTGCAGAATGAATCGAAAACTAAATTTAGCGCAAGCTAATGCATTTTTTTCATTAACTCAAGGAATAGGATGGGCTGTATTTATCGTTGTTTTCCTCGGATTACTCGGCGTCTCGGCGAGTAGAAGTGACAGCAGCGCTCAAACGGCGGAAGAGTAGGCTGTGTGACATTGTAATGTGACGCAGCTCAGTGACATGTTCAAAAACAAACTTTATTGAGTGCGCAAAAAAAAAAAAAATCATTGGGTCGCATGCCTGAAAAAATTGAATTGAACTGAACTACTTGTCAATATTTTTGAAAATACTTTTTTTCAATGTTATATATATATATATTTTTTTTTTTTCTTCACTATGAATCTTTTCAATTTTTATATAGATGTGTGTTCGAGAAGCTTGATTGCATGTACATATATACCTTTGATAAGGTGATGGGTACAATACCTAACTTCACAAAGAGATATCCTTCAAACCCTTTTTGTGTTGGATGATATATATCATTTTTTTCTCACTATTTTTGCACTGTATATAACCTGTTTTGACCATAGTATGTGTAAAGGCCAAAAACGCCTATGACCATACCTGCTGCTTGTGTTGAATTGTCAAACGTATTATTCAATTATTCAACTATTCAATCTTATTTTTTTCTATTGAATGTTTATCCTAGCAAGTAAAATAAATATTATCAAGCTTCAAAGCGGTTGGTCGAGCACGTTTGGTTGTCAGTGGGACATCAACATTACAAATTTTGAAAAAAGATTTTAGGATTTTTTTGTCTTTTTGGGTCCAAAATGTTGATTAAAATTGGTCAGTGAAGAAACAAACAGTTTGGACACAAAGTTCAAGGTATCCTGAAAAAAGGGACCCAACTTGGCCATTGTGAACATTTTTTTCTTTGAAATATAAAGGCAACATCAAAGGCATGCAAATTCGGCCAAAATAGGCTTAAGTGTTAAAGGGTTAAAACTTAAAAACTTGAAAGTGTTAGGTTGGCAGGAATTTAGAAATAATGACTATTATGTTTTATCTTAAGCCATTTTTAACAATACCTAAATGTTGAGTCTTATAAAACACAGTCTTGAAATATGGATTGGCTGCCACCATGCACGCCCTGTCCAGTCTTTTTTAAGTGAGAGGGTTGGCAGTGAATCAACCAACATCCACTCGTTTTATATGTTCCCTAGCACTGTTTTAGCCTATTGGGGCGCAAGAGAAGCCTGGTGACACGCCAGGCTTATAAGACATTGGAGGAAACTCTGAAACACACTTAAAAAAAACATGCTGTGTTCCTACACCAAGTATTTGAATTGTACTAAATACTATACATCTGCTGTTTCCTTCAAACAGAACTGCTTCGAGTTGTACATCCCCAATAACCGTGGTCAGCTGATCAAAGCGTGCAAGACAGAAGCGGACGGGCGGGTCGTGGAGGGCAATCACATGGTTTATCGCATCTCAGCCCCCACGCCGGAGGAGAAGGACGAGTGGATCCATAGCATTAAGTAAGCCGAAAAATTGTAGACTTGAATCATATCTGGGCTACTTTCACACCGCAGGCCAATTCGGATATTTTTGCCCGTATGCTGACGTTTTCATGCAATATGTATTCTGATGTTTTCAAATTCGACCCAGGCCTATTTCATATGTGGTTATAATTCTGTTATGTATCCAATGCCTTTGCACTATGAGCGCTCATCCATACGCATCCGGTCTGTACGTGATCAACGATAGGGGTGGGAACCTCTTAGTACCTCACGATACGATATGATTTGCGAAACAAAGCTCTCAAAGATTTTCGATACATTGGTCAGGAAATCATTCTAGGATATTCTAATAAACTGAAAACAAGCTATCTACATCCTTATGCTGTATGTTTATCACAAATAGACCTCCAATCCATTTCTACTGGGAGGGTGGCATCTTTTCGAAGTACTTCAAAATAATAATCTGATATTATAACCAGTGACATCAGCAACGAACAAATGTTATGCTCGGACGTGACGAACATGCGCCATAAAGAACTTAAACATGATGTCAATATGAATATTAAGGTCGTTTTCACAGGCTTAAACCAGAATTACATTCACTAACTTAAAATGCTTTTCTGTGGATTTTTCTCCCAATTTCCAACTCTGCGCTAACATTGTCAGACACAAGCTTGCAACAGGAGAACCTATGTGATTTTCAAGATAGCGTGTAAAGGAACAATTTGTATTTGACATGCAATGTCAGACGAATTCTGGCAAATAGTGCGTAAATAATGAGCTATACTAGTCCTTCTCAAAAAAATGAGCATATCGTGATAAAGTTCATTATTTTCTGTAATGTACTGATAAACATTAGACTTTCATACATTTTAGATTCATTACACACAACTGAAATAGTTAAGCCTTTTATTGTTTTAATAGTGATGATTTTGGCAAAAAAGCAAGAAAAACCAAAATCCCTATCTCAAATAATAATTTGTATTAAAAAACACTTTTTTGTATTGGTCTGATCAAATATGCTCATTTTTTGAGATAGGGATTTTTGTTTTTTCTTGACTTTTTTGCCAAAATCATCAATATTAAAACAATAAAAGGCTTGAACTACTTCAGTTGTGTGTAATGAATCTAAAATATATGAAAGTAATGTTTATCAGTACATTACAGAAAATAATTTATCGCAATATGCCCATTTTTTTTAGAAGGACTAGTGTATATTTATTTACTTATTGTTAAATTATACAAATTGTAAATCAGAATGTATCTTTAAATCTTTAAAAAACATCTCATTTGCAAGGCGTGGCGGATTTTATTTTTGTGTGGCGATGCGCCATAATCTTTTTCATGCAGGGGAAACCCTGAATATAGTGATGCAAAATAGGTGGTATTTCCATTAACTTGAGTTGAAGTTGGTCTCTTATTCTTCACAGAATGTTTATTGGAAAAATCAAGTTGTTACCTTTATCATTATTAAAGTCTCAGGGCGGCATCACAATACAATTATCCTTAATATGTCAAGTCTACCACTGCATATATCAGTATCAGTTTGCTCTCGGATTTTTGGAGTTGGACAATATCGGGATATCAGTCAAAAAGTCATTATCGGACAACTCTATTTACAATTTGTGTGTGTGAAACTATCTGCAGTTGGGCATTAAATTAGTTCAAAGTGGCATTAAAAATCATTAAATGAGATTTGCTGATACCTGTAGGAACTAGAGGTGTGCATCGGCACTGCCCTCACAATTAGATTCGATTACGATTCGGAGGGCCACGACTCGATTCAGAGGGTCATTAAAGACTGGGATGCATTAAAATTCTGAAGCAAAGCATATTTTTCGTGAATCATGAGGCAACACAAGCGGTCAGACATTAAACAACTTTTTATTGGTTCTTGTGTCACTCCTGGTTAAAGTCAAATGAAAATACTTTCATATATATATATATGTATATGTGTGTATATATATGTATGTGTATATATGTGTATATATGTATATATACATATATGTATATATGTATATGTATATATATATATATGTATATATTAAAAAAACGGATCACAGCATTTAATTAGTGCTTTGAATGAGACCAGGGCTTTCTCTTTTTTTTACACACAGTAGCAGCCTTTCACGCAGTGCAACATCTGAACTCCTGTGCAAAATCAGTAATAACTGTCACTGTATTTTAGTCACAACGACCCATCAATAAAAATATTCAAGTAAATATTAAAGAAAACTACAAAGAAAATATTGTAGTGCAGCAGCATCTTTATCGCAATATCAATCCCGGGATCAGTTCAGTTGCAAAACAAAACATCAACTAAATTGCAATGTAGAACAAAAGTAAAATGTAGTCCTAGCCCCACTATATATGTGCAATAGAGGTTAGATCGGGCCTAAAAAATCCAGCCCGACCCGACACGGCCCGCTTTTTGTTGTTTTTGGTGTTGGAGTGACGCGGGGGAAAAAAACACAGCAGCAGCAATTTATTTTCATTTCGAGTTGGCAGAAAAAAATGCAAGTTTTCTTAATGTTTAAATAGTCTAAATATTTTTATGATCACTATAAAAGCATTTACACAACCAAATAACGTCGGGAAAATTTAATATTAAAAAATAAAAACCATGCGGTTTTGCAGACACACAGAGGAGAAGATTCAATAGGATCACATTTCTGTTGCCTTTGTGTGTATAAATAAAAGTGTCTTTCGTAACGAATTCTCAGATGGCAGAAAAAATCGCAAGTTTTCTTAATGTTTAAATAGTCTACATATTTTGATGATCATTATAAAAGCATTTACACAACGAAATAACGCTGGGAAAGTTTAATATGAAACATGCGGGCCACAGCGTTCATGTGCGTGCGCAAGCAAATGCACAATACAGAGAGCCTGCTCTCGGATTTATCCCATTTTTTAAATATAATTTATTAGTCTGGCGCGGCGGCCCGACCCTACGCAACCCGAACGTGAATGCTTAATATTTTGGGCCCGACCCTAATCAACTTCGGGCACAAGATCTAACCTCTAAGAGATAGGACATAACATAATAATGGCTGAAGCGGAGAAAGAGGGAGCGAGAAAGATTATTGATGCACCTAAGACATTGAAAGCAGACATCTGGAGACATTTTGGCTTGTACGAGGTTGGTGGGAAACAGAGTTTTGCGGTGTGTAAAAAATGAAACATGAGAATAATAATACAAATGGGGAAACCAAATCCGTTGCATCACCGGGATTGCGCAGGGAAGATTTTTCAAAGTACTTATATATTTTAAAATGCGCTGAATCGATTCGGCTTGTTGCCCGCGTCGAATCGAATCGTCCATGGCCCGCATCGGGATGCATCACCACATCGGTTATTGTTGACACCACTAGTAGGAACCCTCTAAATAAATCCTTGCCGATACCTGCATTTTAGTGCCATATCAGGGCCCCTTCAAATACAAGTATCTGTATCGGTGCAACATGATTTCGCACTGCGAATCGCATGTTTCTGCAATATAAACTGTTACACATAAATGTCGGAAATAACCAAAATTCAGAATTAGGCATCACGCCCAGCAGTAGGAATGTAGCCTTAGTCTCTAATCTGCTGTCCTTTCATCACATCAGATCAGCGGTCAGCGTGGACCCTTTCTACGAAATGCTCGCCGCCAGGAAGAAACGTATATCGCTGAAGAAGAAAGAAGAGCAGCCTTAGATTAGTACCTCCGTCCTCCTGTTGTTCTCAATGGTGAACACGCTATCTTCACAGTCCATTTTTCATCAAAATAGGTGAGTTCTAGGCTAGCCAATTGCTAATAAGGAGGCAAACAGATACCAAGCAATTGTTATTTTGAACAAAAAAAAAATCCCTCCCACCAGCCTCTCAAAATTGACAATTAAATGAAGACATTTTGACGAAGGCAGCTCATTCCAATGTACAATGTTTTTTGTTCATCCTTGTAAATAGTTAGAATATTTCTTTATGGCACACATGTAGAGACCTTTTAATTTATTGTTCCTTTTTTGTACGAGCTACTGTAGGAGCGCATGTCGGCGGGCGTTAGTGCACTGAGTCGAGAAGAAGTCTTTTCCTCATTTTTGCGGTCCTCGTTTTGAGGATATTTTTTATTTGCCCGGTGAAGCACAAGTGTCATTAGATTATTATTAGACACTTTTTTTTAGATTCTTTGCTTCCCAATGTCCATAGAACACAAATTATCTGCTGATTCATTCAGATAAAACGCTTCTGTGACCTTGTTTTTGATGAATTTGTAGGAAAAGTTAAGCTAGGTTATTTGTTTTACTGCACTTTATCAGTTGTTGCGACTGACACGTGTCAATGAACCGAAAATATTAGTTTTCGGTAAAAAGCTGCGCCACTTCCTGTTTGAGATTCAGCCGTTCAAGCTGTACTGCTGTTCTTCTTTATCGTGTTTAGTTCTTGATTTAAAAAAAAAAAAAAAAAAAAGTAGCATGAAGCTGAATGATGAATTTGGACCTTTTAAAGACGTGGCAGTCGCTCCGCTGAAGAAAAACTTTGTGAGTTGCCTTTACTTTAGTCGTTTCTCTCCCAAAGCTTTGGATAAAAAAAACCCCGGCCTTTAGCAAATCCCATTCGTGCTTTGCGGTTTGTTTGTTTGTTTTTTGCCTTCTTCGACCTGAATTCTTGAAGTGCAAAGTTGCCAAAAAAAATTGAAAACAGCAAAATGTTACAGTCTTGTTTCTGAGCCACCTCTTTCTGAAAATGTCTTTATTTTCTATTTATTTATTTACGGCAAAGGTGAAGATGGAGCTATATATGATGTAAATGTAGCAAGCGGTGTAAAACACACACACAACAAACACACATCGGTGCCAGTAAACTACTGTGTAACAATAAAAAGGTGATGATTGACTGTTGCTTGACGTGTGTTTAATTGGAGTAGTTAAGCAATAACATTTTGAAGGGTTAACGAGGTTTTAAAAAGTCAAAATATCAGATAACTGAGAACACGTGTCAAACTTGTGGCCCGCGGGCAGGAATCGGCCCACCTTGTCATTTTGTGTGGTCCGTGTAAATAAATTTTGTGCATCGATTTAATGAAATGTAATTTAAATAACTTCAATCAGAGAATATTAACAGGTTATTGTTTTTAACAATCCTTTAATCCTTAAAAAATCCTTTTTATTTTAATTAAAAAACAAAATTAACAAAATTAAAAATATTTTTCCCTTTTTTGATTTTCTAAAAAAAGGAAATAATGAAAAATATTTATGCTGTATTTTCCTTTTTTAAATGCAAATAAAAACTTCAATAAAATTGTTTTTAAAAAATATTTTTTTAATTTTTTTCGTCTGTATTAAAGGTAAATACAGAATAAAATATATAATTTTCTATTTTCTTTATTTTGTTTTTCTAAAAATAAAAGAATGTTTTCCTCTTTTTTGTTTAAAAAAGTAAACATAAAAAAATAACATTTTAAAAGTTAAATAAACTGAATTTAATTTGAAAAGTTTATTGTTTTTTCCCTTTGTTTTTCACATAGACAAAAAAATTGAATAACAAAAAATTACATTTTACTTTTTTTGTTCCTTTGCTAAGACTAGATAAAGATTTGTATTTTTATTTTTACTTTGTTTTCTGTTTTAATTAAAAAACAAAATAGTTTTTCCCGTTCTTGTTTTTTGTACTTAAAATGTAAATTATAAATAACTCAATTTATGTCCAGTTCGGCTCTTTTACATCCATTCAAAACTGAGATAATTTGTCAGATAACACTAAATCTGTTATAAGTAGAGCTGTCCCGACTAGTCGACATAGTCGACGTCATCGATGACGTAAATCCGTCGACGAGCACAACATCCCGTCGATGGTTAATGAAGGGTTAAAAAATATATATGCGTGGAAAGTTCAGAATGTCGGACGCTTGGTATGCAAGCGGGGAAAGCGGCACAAAGCAAAAAAAAAAAAAAAAAGCGCACCAGACAGTCCAAAACATTGACTTATTTTTAAAGAAACAAAGGAGGGTACACTGTTGGGTTCTGTCTCTTCAATGCCGAGCTTGGCTGCACGTCGGCCGTGAATGATAACGACAGGAGATTGTAAGTCCATCTAACTAACTAATGACATGTATTATTAAAGTTGCTAAGCCTGTCGCGATATGCAATGAGTTCATTTATCGCATGGTAAATAAAAATGAGGGCGGTCATTTTCACGGTTGTGTTTTATCGCTGCGCGCGCGTGCGTGCGTGCGTGCGTGCTGATGGCATATGAGACTTCTCATCAACACGCTGTAGAATTAAAGTTCAGACATACAAAATAAGAAAACACATCTATATTAAACAGTATATACGTTAGCATTGCTACATTGAGGTGAATGGGGAAAAAAGACGACCTACTTTAGCCGGCTATAAAACAGGCAGCCTTCTCCAAAACTTGCAGTTAAAAGGTGACACTTCAAACATGAAAAATCGCTGGTTAAAAGCATTTGCAAAAGGAAAAAAATCTATTACTTACACCACATGCAATCACAAAAAGTGCTTTTTTGCGGAGTGTAAAGCTTAAATTAGCGGTTTAGCGAACGGTGAGCATTTCAAAATAAAAACATGTCATGTTCATCATATAAATAACGATTTCTGGAGTTAATCCCACATACTTTAGATTCTACACTAAGAATACCTTTAAAATGACACACTTTATGAAAAGTCTGATTGGCAATGAATAATTATTATAATAGTAATATATTTAGTACTACAGTATACTATAATATTAATGCTAGGTATTTTTTTAAGAATTGTTTTGAATCATGTTTATTTGTACTTCAGTAAAAAATTTAAGCGTTCCAAAATGTTTTTGTGAATTGATAAGCGTCAACAAAAATTTCATTGCTAAATTAGTAAAAAAAAAAAAAAATATATATATATATATATATATATAATTTTTTTTAATTATAAGATTAGTCGACTAATCGTAAAAATAGTCGGCTGACTAATCGGGAGAAAATTAGTCGTTTGGGACAGCCCTAGTTATAAGCATTCATTAATGCTCATGGCAGTGTCATGTCATAATTATGATTGTCTAATGACAGTCTTATAGCACCATTTACAAATAGTGTTACCAAATACCATAACTAGCAATTTTATGAAACAACTGGAACAGTAACTGAACAAATTGTTAGCACAGAACATGAATTGCGATCTGTAGCGTGGCAATGCATGCTAGGAGGCATTTTGGACAACAGCAGGTGGCAGCAGAGGTTGACCTTCTCCCCCAAGGGAGCAGTGATGGCCAAATGAAGCTTCTTGAAGCAATGAAGCTTTGCAGCCAATGGGTTCAAAACTTCATTGTAGTTCATTTGGTTTTATGACAGTCGTATAATGCAGCTGTCAAATAAAGTGTTACCGGTTAATGTATTTTGGTGTAAATATTCCGTAATGCAGTTAGGACAGCTGCTGCCTAATAGTCCAGTACGGTTTATCTATCAGGCATGAAAATCTCTCACCTTTCGGCGAAATTCGCCGTTTTGAAGTCAAAAAGGATGACCTACGTGAATCGTGTAGATCCGAGGAGAAAAATTTTAGGGGGGGGGGGATCGTTTGTAGGCATGTGCCAGTTACCTTCACGGATTACCATGCTATGAAAACGTCACGGTTACAAAACCACTAAAATTTTCCGTCATACAGTAGTAAGTGTTCGTTATTTTTCATGTGTCGAAAATGCAGCCAGAATTAGCTTGGCGCGGCAGCGCTAACCCCTTCCCCTGTTTGATGCTGCGTGTGTCAGTGACGCTATTCCAGCAAACCCAAAAACAAGCACTCCAAACGCAACGCGTAAATTCTTCAATTTATTGATCTCTCAAATCATGGTAACTGAAATATACCAAATGAATACATTTAAAACGTTGTACACTCGTATTTTTCCACATGTGAGTAGCTTCAACAGTTTAGCTTCATGAAAAAGTTCGTCAAAAACAAAACACACATTTTCCTTTCAAATTCAATACACAAAGTTACTAAAAACTTTCAAAGACGAATGATAGGCAAGGCTTAGCTAGGACAGCAACTTCATTGAGGTTAATCACAGCCGCTGAGAGAGAAACAAGTTTGTATGCGGGGAGGAAAAAAAAAAAAAGAGCGTCAAAGATCGCTAATTGCGACAGATGATCTTGTACTAAGCACAAATTCACATTCGCTGGAGGAGGTAAAGTATCACTCCCAATTGTTTTTAGATGAATGCATTTGCCAGCATATTGAATTTAGTGAGTAATGGTTTTCGTTTTCATATTTTGTGGTATGACAAAGTTACTGCCGTTCGTTGCAGCTTGCGTTGAACACTGCCGGAGCGTCCGGTGAAAAAATAGCTCCCGTCAAGGTAGCGTCAAGCTTGTGTATTTAACGGTAATATAAAAGCAGTGTTGTCAATAACGCGGCATCGTAATGCGTAACTAATCTGATTACTTTCTTTCAGTAAAGAACAATCTAACGCGTTCATTTTTCTAAATCAGTAATCTGAGTAAAATTACTTTCCTTGATGCCTGTGCGTTACTATTTTGTTATTGCCCCATAATGTGTGTAGAATGAAGAATACTGTAGTCATGGGAGTGACATCACATGTCACATTTTTAAATGGGGATGGAACAAAAAGGGTCACGTGTATTACCATGATGCGTGAGCGCTGGGAGTTTGCGGCCAAAACAACATAGCCTTGCTACCTCGCCAGGATGCAATGAAATAGGCAGGAGATATACTACAAACGGCTGCATTTGCACACTGGAAACACAGCCATTACTTCACATTTTTGTCCAGTAAAGATAACAAAAATATCTCCGTGCGCTGCAAACTTTGCACTGGCTCAAAAAGACTGTCCACCGCTATAAGCATCCAATTCAAGCACCACTTGGAATTACAGCACAACAGGTAACAGGACAGCCAGGACTTTTTGATACTGCTCGTGCTCAATCCTCGGTTCAAGCTCAGTTGTTGTTGAGGGTTTTGAAAGCTTAGGTTTAAAGAAATTCTAAATATCCATCTTGCCTCCTCAGCTGTAGTTTTGGCTAAGCAATGCAAACGGCTGTCTCTAAGGTTCTATAGTCACATGATCTGTTCGAAAAATAATTTGAACCCATTATGAAATACTTTGAAGGATTCCTGTTCATTTTATTCATTTGTGTTGTTTGTTTTATTGCTCTAAAACTTTTATAGACAACATTTTAAGGGCCGTATTCAATGGTCTTTATTTTAAAGGGGAAGTTTAGAATTTTTTTACATTAGGCTTAATCTTTGAGTTAGCCGGGGTTTAATTAGTCGTTGGAAATGATTTGAACACATTCTGTGCAGTTTGACAGTTATTTGTTAGTTTCAGGGCTCCGGAGTGGCTAAGCTAGCGCGAGTCAATCGTGGTTGAAATCAACTCCTTCAACTAATTAAACCCCCGTTAACTCGAATATTAAGCCTTATGTGAAAAATTAAAATGGTCAAATTCGCCACATGTAGGACGTTTTGCCGACGGCGGACATTTTGGCAGAACGCCGGAACATATTTCCTCCACACCTTTCTCACCTTTTTAACCCCTGACCCATTTTCATGCCTGATCTATGAACAAATGCTGTTTTTGTCTCAAATTTGGTAGGTGGCAATTCATAATTCGAAAATTACCGTATATATATATATATATATATATATATATATATATATATATGTGTGTGTGCTAATAAGAAGCATTCGAAAAATTTTGATGAAATTTGATTGTCACCTTAAATCCTGAACAATAAATGGATTGTTCACTCCATTTCAAAGTTGAATTGTTACCTTTGTTATTGTGGCTTTTTTTAAGACCTAATTTGTCAAAATAATATAAAGCTTATCATATTGTAAAAAACTAATATCAACCATGCCTGTACTGAAGTAGACACAAAATATGAAAACCATTTCTTCTAATGGGTTTAAACACTTGCAATGATGTCTATATGGTTTCCCAACATGTTTTAATCTGAACTACATGTATAAAAATGATACTATGATACAGAAATAGGTTTTTACTACCTGAAGTAAACACATTGACAGCAATCGACGCCCAATCCCTTTTGACTGAGAGGGCTGGCAACTCTCTCCCAGTCAAAAGGGATTGGACGTCTATCGCCATCAATGGCAGCCAATAAGTTAACCGAGACGGTGAAAACAACAACAAAAAATATATATACAGTACAGTACATTGAATGCAATAAAACTACTACATTTTAACAGGCAATGTCAAACTAAACATGTAAATCTAACAAAATGATGACAAATTCTTTGGTTTTTAGCTGTATTTGATATGGAAATCTTCCAGATGATTATTTTGTCAACACATTGTTACAACAAAGTACTACAAGTCAAAATTATCAACATGACAATATGTCACAACACCCGACTGATTCCCTTTATTCCTCCTTGAGGGTTGGGGTTAATTCTATTTCTGACCTCATGACCCTCAAAATTTAATCACTGTCATATTACAAACCTACGGGCAGAGGTAAATATGTTGCTACAAAGATGGAAAAAAAAAAATCAAAGGCATTTCCTGTCATTACAGAGGCGATTTTTGTTTTTTCCGCCTCTGTTAACAGTATGATCGGTCAACATATTGATGAGTGTTTTAGTGACAGGGTTCTTGGGCACGTTTAACCACGCCCCCGTGAAGCTCCACGTCCGACTCGGACCACGAGATGACGTCACCGTTCAAGCGACTGCTGCACGTCGCCAGACTTTGGATGTCAGCTGCGTTGAGGACTGACGACCACATTTGTACGTCGGCTAGCTCGCCCACAAAGGACTGCGTGGCATCAAAGCGGCCTCCCAAAGTATCCTGAAAGTAAGAAATACAAATATGAAGTTATAAAATTTCAACTAAAACTAAAGATTGACAGATATACTGGGCCGATATATCTGCCGATACTCAAGTCCAAAAGCCAATATTATAGTAAAACCTATGTTCACTGTTTGGGTGATTAACTTTGTTGTGATTTTGCACCACCTAGTGGTCAAAATTAAGTTGTGGAATAAGAAAACTGACAGGAAGTGGCTTCCTACAAGCAAGCTGGCATCTTTCGAAATTTTTCTTGTGTTACTTGTTTAGTTTGTAGTTACTATCTAAATTACTTTTTGGGAGAAGTAACTCAGTTACCTCATTGTAACAGTAAATTGTTACTCAGCAAAGTAACACATGTTACTTTTCTTGTTCTACACGTTATTACAAATATGCAATATAAAACATTTCACATCAAAGATGTTAATGTTATCTGATTCAATTGATTTTTTCATTCCTCCCCCAAAAAACGTAGGTCAGATTTTTTACTTTTTTTTTTTTAATTCAACTATATGAGAGTTAGCGGTATACAATCTCATTGGGCTGTCATGATAAATGGTAAAAAAATCACAGGGACCTTGATTACTTGCCATTGAAAATAAATGGGAAATTTGTTTTTATATGTATTTGTTTAAATTCCGATACAGGACATACCATCTTCATAAGTAGGACTCAAGACTCGAAAAAGGCTCAAGTCAGGCTACTTTAGCTGTGTAGGGGGTTGGGCGAAACCTTGCTGAGTGAGGCTGCTTTCTCTTTCGCACAACCCCCTCCTCAGCTAAAGTAGCCTGACTATTAGTCAATTTGTTTCAGACACTTATTTCTTACTTGCCTACTGTAGGCTGATAAATTTGTAGGTAGATTTGTGTATGTCTTAGTCAATCCCAAAAAAAGGTTCCTTCAATCAAAGTATATATTTTCAATCAAAACAAAAGTCACTTGAATGAAAGCAAAATGTGTTTGAATGCAAAAGTTGCCTGAATGATAGCTTGTTTCTGAAGCAAGAGTGGTATTTACTAGTCTTGCATATTTTTTTCCCAGCCATTTCATGTGAGGTGTTTTTTTTGTTACCACTGTTGCTTGGTGTGCTTAGTTGTAGTATTTCTGAATATCTATGTATATCAATGTATATCGACAGCAAATTGTTAACTGATCTTTACAAAAATGTTTTTTTAACAAGTAGAGTGTATTCAAACAAATACATCCGAATAAATTAGAATTATTAAATGCAATTTTTGCATTCAAACACATTTTGCTTTCATTCAAGTGACTTTTGTTTTCGATTGAAAATACATACTTTGATTGAAGGAACCTTTTTTTGGGGGGGGGATTGACTAAGACATACACAAATCTACCTACAAATTAATCAACCTGCAGTAGGCAAGTAAGAAAGAAGTGTCTGACTACTAGTCAGGCTACTTTAGATGAGGGGGGGGGGGGGGTTGGGCAAAAAAGGCTCAAGTCAGGCTACTTTAGCTGAGAAGGGGGTTGGGCGAAAGAGAAAGCAGCCTCACTCAGCAAGGTTTCGCTCCTGCCATGTAGTTCTAGGCTGAGCCCTCACTTTTCCCATCATGAGTGATGCCCCACGAGGAGAGATTTTACATGGAGCCCCAGTCCAAGGTAGATTATCAGTCATGTTTAGCCTTTTCCATTTTCTAACAATTGCTGCAACAGTTGATTTATTCTCACCAACCTGCTTTCCAATTGTCCCGTAGCCTTTTTCAGCTTTGTGGAGCTAATCAATTCTTTTACCTGCTGCCTTTCGAAATCTCTCTGGTATTGGCCATGGTAGCGGGTGGATTATAACTGACTGTGGGGTGCACAGGTGACAATTATGAGCTCAAACGGGTGGGGTAAAGGTGGACTTTTTTTAAGGTAGAATGACAACTCTTTGAGTGTCATAATTATTGCTGATTCTCAGGTGCACAAATACTTGAACTGAACCCCATTAGATAAAAATATATAACAAATAAATTTTAAAAATCATACAATGTGATTTCTGGATTTTTTTTAGATTGTCTCTATGAGTGGAAATGCATCTATGATTGAAATTTCAGACCTCCACCTCTTTTCAAAGTGAGTGAACTTGCAAAATCACAAGGAGTGCAAATAATTGCTCCTCATTGTATTCCAAGTAGTCCCAGGAAAACAAAAAAATCTTGATAACCTTTCAACAAGTCCAGTATAGAGGATAGAGGGTGTAAAAGAGGTACATTTATGTGTGTTTTCTATAGTATTTCATCGTTTTGACTTGATAGTTTTGATTTGCTGTGATTACTCTTGTTTGAATCCTGTGCATCAACAGGAAGAGAAGAGAAGAGAAGACAAAAATTAACTTCGTCAGACTCTTATTTCAGTTTTACATTTGACACTGATTCAATGTTCTATTTTCTGCAGGCATCACAAATATACTGTTATAACAAATATTGCTAGCATATAAAGGCCCCACAAATACACTGTCAGAGATATTTTTTCCGACAGTAAAATCGTAAAACAATACACATTATTAAAATGTGCAAAACCCCTTAAATGTAGCTTGACTTGAACTGACACATAATATTACATGAATAGTACTACTGTTGTGTGTTCCCCTCCATTTGGGCCTCATACCAACACAAGTGGTTGCATTTCCATTTGAACGGCTGTTGTCTGTCGGACAACGACTTGCTAATTCAAAAGCACTTAGGTCATTTAGGCCACCTCTGGGTTTTTTCGGAGGAGAGTCCAAATTGGCCATTGCTTGGGACTGTTAGGAGTAGCGGAATTCTCTGGGACTTCTAGTGTTAATGTATCTCATGGGAGTATGAGACACTCCCATTGTGATCATTCAACGTGCCTCGTTTATTAGGACAAAGCAGCGAACAGGAAGTAGTTATGGGGGTGCAGAAGAAAAGAGAAGGAGAGAGAAGAGAAGCACAAACAACAAGAAATACATTGAATGCCTTAACTAACTGGGAATATGATAGTGCTATCGTTAGCTAGTTGTATTTCCATTTGACACCGTGTGGGAGGACTGATGACCCAGGAGAAAGAGGCGGGTGGGGAGTCAGAAAGATAATTGATTGGGAGGGGTTGGAGTGTACACAAATCAGCCATGTGTGGTTTAGAACCCAGCATTTGTGTGAATCCCTTGTGAGTGTGGGAATGTTGGCATCCTGTTTTATGTTGCCTGATCGCTAATCCTGACATCGAGTCTTTCTACTTGAGTGTGTCTAATTCTATGTTTATACTACAGGTCTTAATGCATGAATCCGATTTTTTCGTGCTTTTCCGACTCGAGTGAGGATTTAACTTGAGGGTCTGAACGTGACAAGTCGCATAGAACAACTGGACCATTTCAAATCCGATCCGGGTCACTTTCGTATGTGGTTCAAATCCGATCTGGGCCACATTTTTACAGAATGTCGCGGCGATCTGTACTGTCAAGTCTCCCAAATCTGAATTCATGCAGCAATTACGTCATCAAAGAGCGAGGGAGACGCTACGGAAGCGGGCTGTGCGTTATTAGCGCCTGGCTTGCATTGAACACGGCTTTTGGGGAAGGGCCGGGCTTGACAACAGTTATTAAAAAAATAAAAATGGGTTGAGGATAAGCCTGAGAATGATCAGTTTTCTCTCTGCTCTATATGAGCAATATTTCAACATTGCTTACACAGCCGAGAGTTGGGGCAAACTGCCCGTATGTGTGTGTGAGACATACACGGACAGTGCGTGCATGCTCCATATAAACTTTGAATATAAGCCTAAACGGGGATTATTTATGTCTGTTAATTGTGTCCTCTTTTTGAAAGGCAAAATATGATACCCTTGGAATGACGGATGACAGCCAGCATGTGCGGTCATTTGTTTTGATGCTTCTGCGCATGCGGGTCTTCTTGCTCAGTGCGTGTCGGACTGCGAATTAGTGCGCATGCGTAATACTTGCATGATCTCAATGGACAAAGGCAGTCTGAACGGGCACGCCCAAAAAACAGATATGACAAAAAATCGGATTTGTGGATTAAGACCTGTAGTATGAACCTAGCCTAACTGCACCTAGTAATGCGTGAATCACATCAGATGTGATAGTCCTGCAGACGAGAGAAAATGCTCAAATCAAATCAACCGACACGGGACCCCTACGGCCCACCATTTTCTAATTCTAAAGTCGGAAAAAGTTTAAATGCATGTACACTGAAACCATTCGTATCTCAGTTTTGATTTTGTTGTTTATTGTTATTTTTTTTTTTTTTACTGGTCCTAACCTGTTCTGTACTTTTTATTTTACTTGGTAGTGTACAGGTATACTTAAATTTCATTAAACATTTGTTTTATTAGTGTATTGAATTTGTAATACTGTATATGAATTTATATAGTAACTGTTTGAATTGGCTTTCATAATCAATGCGTGTTTTTAAAAAGTATATTGGCTTACAAAATCGGCTTTAGACATTGACTGATTTTTAAAAAAAAAAAAAAAAAAATTTTTTTTTGTTATCGGCTACAGCCTATGAAAATCCCATATCGGTCAATCTCTAATAAAAACGCAACTTTTATTCGTCCTGACCTGTTCCTGTCCTAGGATGAACACTCCTCCCGCTCTGATGGGATGCCAGGATGCGAGATTCCTGCCGGACCCCCGCAGGTCACCGTCCTGGTAGGCCTCCCAGTGTCCGTCCCGTGTGGACCATGTCACACACACGTGGTTCCATTTTTCGTCACTCAGCATCAAAGGCAGAGACACAGCCTACCAAAAAAAAAAAAAAAAAAAACAAGGTCAAAACTCTCAACCAAACATAACAAACAAACATAAATCTCGTTAGTATTTTCTGTGGACTTTCGAAGGTTACTTCCCCACAACGTATTTGTGCTAACCAGGGTAGCCACAAACCGTTAGTTTGATAGTCAACTAATTGTTTTGGTAAAGAAAAAATCGCTAATTTGTTTTTGTGCCATTTTAACGCCTCCTCTGTCAACAGTTAACGTACAGTGCCCTCCATAATTATCGGCACCCCTGGTTAAGATGTGTTTTTTAGCTTCTAATAATTTTTTTAAAAATTCAAATAATATGGGACCTTAATGGAAAATAAGAGAAAAATCCTTTGAAAGCAAAGGCCCTGGGAACCTTGTTAGGGTGCATGGCATCATGAATGCTTTGAAATACCAGGACATTTTAAATCAAAATCTGTTGCCCTCTGCCCGAAAGCTCAAGATGGGTCGTCACTGGGTCTTTCAGCAAGACAATGACCTTAAAAATATGTCCAAATCTACACAGAAATGGTTCACCAGACACAAAATCAAGCTCCTCCCATGGGCATCTCAGTCCCCAGACCTTGTTTTTTTTGGCAAAAGGGGGTTGTACAAAGTATTAACACCACAAAATCAAGCTCCTCCCATGGGCATCTCAGTCCCCAGACCTTGTTTTTTTTGGCAAAAGGGGGTTGTACAAAGTATTAACACCAGGGCTACTAATAATTGTGACACACATTATTTGATGTCAAATAATTATTTCTTTATGTGGGATTTTTTCCCCACTGAATAAATGCACTTGTATTGAAGGTTGGATTTTTCTCTTTTTTTTCCATTAAGGTCCCATATTATTTGAAAAAATATATATATATTAGAAGCTAAAAAACACATCTTAACCAGGGGTGCCAATAATAATAGAGGGCACTGTATCTGTTCCAATAGCGCCTTATTCAAAATGACCTGGTAGCAACCAATGTGACCATGTTATTAACAAAATAAACTTTATAAACATATATATTTAATCCCCAAAGTTAAATATTGTTTTAATGATTTATTCACTGATTTATTTTTAACAACAATAAAAATCTATCAAAGCACTTTTTTCTCCCCAACACCTAGGGGTGCTGCAGCACCCCACGTCCCGTGCCACTGGGCGCCATAACTTCCGTTTTCATAGGATGGTTTTAGGTTTCAGCCCTACTTGATACTTTGAACATTTTTGGCAGGTCATTTTAATTTCAAAGCTGTGATAATTGTTGTATAAATTTTCACCAAATAAATAAAAATGTTATACTCTATGTGGCATACCGATATCATAATTTAAAAGTGCCTGTATCGTAATAGATTTTTTCCCCATATTGCACAGCACTAAGTAAACTAATAATTAGCGTGACTTATTTGGTTTGTCTCATCACCTTGTCGTCAATAAGCAGCTCTACGGGATTCCCGCCCCACTCGATCAGCACCATCTCGTTAGCCTGGCCTGGCGCCGAGTAGGAAAAGGGCGTCCCCATGGCGTGCCCTGCGCCGGCCTTGAGCCACAGACACAAAGTCAGTGCGAAAATCTCCTGAGGCAGTGTCCTCTTGACACGCGCGTACATGTAGTTGCTCCGAATAGGGAAGCTGAGCTGGAAGGCGTCATGCTGGGTTTTCCCGCTAGAACCTGAAGTTAAAATAGCAAATATTGCATTATATCAGAATTATATTCATAAGTACATTAACCAACTTTGTGTACCTGTCAGGTGAAGCTGGTTGAGCACACTTTCCAGTTTGTTGCCGTGGTAACCCTTACGCGGTAGGTAAGCGTGACCGTCTGCTTCGTTGTTATCCGGCCCGCCATGATGGCCGTTATCGTCGCGCTCGTCGACATGTCCCGTGCGGTTGCCGTCGGCGCCGTCGTCCGTGTGGTCGTTGAGGTGGTGGTAGTGGTCGTGTGGATGCAACTGTTCCTCCAGAGTGTCGATCTTCCTCTGTAGAAGTTCCCTCAGAGAACTGGAGTGGGTCAGGGATGAGTTTCTCTTCTGTTTAAGACATTTGAAAATAATTTGATCAAATTTTTGGCCAATTTTCTGTCGTATCGCGTTCAACCAGTTTGTCTATGCAGGATTTAGTCTTTAATTTCAAATAACAGTCTGTTTTTTAACAAAGGGATGTATATTAAATGTGAAATATGATACGATTTTTTGACCTGATTAATCATTGACTTCAGCTCCGCATTCAATACCATCATCCCCGACATCCTGGTGACCAAACTGCTTAACTTGGGCCTCCTCCCCTCCATTTGTTCCTGGGTCAAGGATTTTCTGATTAACCGCTCACAGTATGTTAAACTCGGCCACTACACATCCCATACCATCAAACTTAGCACTGGAGCCCCTCAAGGCTGCGTGCTGAGCCCGCTTCTCTATTCCTTGTATACTCACGACTGTACACCTGTCCACTCATCAAACACCATCATAAAATTTGCTGACGACACAACTGTTGTTGGCCTCATCTCCGGAGGAGACGAAACCGCCTACAGAGATGAGGTACAGCGACTGTCAGCGTGGTGCTCGGAGAACAACTTGTTTCTGAATTCCACCAAGACCAAGGAATTAATAGTGGACTACAGAAAGGTGCCTGCCTTGGAACCGGCACTTCTCTGGGTAAACGGAGTGCGTGTGGAGCGTGTAAAGACCTTTAAATTCCTCGGTGTACACCTATCTGATGACCTCTGCTGGTCAGCTAACTCCTCGGCCATAGTGAGGAAAGCTCGCCAGAGACTCCACTTTCTGAGGGGCCTCAGAAGGAACAACACGGGCAAGGAACTAATGACTGCCTTCTACCGAGCAGCTATTGAGTCCATCCTCACCTACTGCATCCCAACGTGGTATGGAACCTGCTCGGTAGCGGACAAAAAAATCACTGCAGAGGATGGTGAAAGCAGCGGAGAAAATTATTGGCTCCTCTCTGCCACCTCTGGAGGACATTGCTGCTGCGCGGCACCTTAAAAGAGCTAGGAACATTATTAAAGACTCTTCCCATCCTGCCCATCACCTGTTTGAACTGTTGCTCTCTGGCAGGAGATATAGGGCGATGAGGTCACGTACAACTAGACTCAGAGATAGTTTTTTTCCTAGGGCCATCCGCGTTCTTAATACTGAACAGCACTAATTCCTCATGATGCTGCTATGTAGCGACTTTTGCACAATAAGTTATTCTTGTCTTTTATTCAGTGATGTTTTAGTTGTGTGTTATTTTATAGTCTTGTGTTTTATGGTCCCACGGAGTAGCTTTCCAATTTCATTGTTTGCTCTGCTTGCAATGACAATAAAGGAATTGAATTGAATTGAATTGAAAAACAATTTGCCCAACAATTTGCTTATGAAAGTAATTGTTGCAGCCCTGGTTGTTAGTGAATTTTATTGTATTTTTTTACCCAAATAATCAATCGGGGTGACGGTGGCGCAGGTGGTTCAGTGGATAGTTCGCTAAATAAAGGATCGGGGGTTTGATTCCAGTCCTACCTGTCCCCATTGTTATTGTTTCCTTAGGCAAGATACTTCACCCAACTTGCCTGTGTCAGAGCAAGTAGTGATCAGAAAGGCGGATTGGCTGCCTCACTTCTGTCGGACTGCCCCAGTAGTGTGACAGCTACAGTAGTGTGTCGTTGTGTGTGTAAAGTACTGCATAAATTAAAGAAAATGATAGATTTGTTGATTTAATTTTAAAAAATATATATTTACAGCCGTAGTTGTGGGTGTGAATATGGTTTTTAAACTTGTTGGGGATTTCTTTTTTACCCAATAAATCAAGTACAGTGATCCCTTGCTACTATGCGCCCTCAGTTCATCGCAGATTTTTTTTCAATTAAAAAATAAAGAAATAAATAAAGATGAGCTGTCCGGATCCGATCACGTTGTCTCACTCTCCCTCCTGCTGCTTTTTTCTTGGTCAGGCAGTGCACTGGAGTTGCTTATTAAAGTCAACGATGGTTGACAGACGTCAACGTTTGATCTTATCAAACAGGCTTGGAAGCTGAAACTTCAAAGCGCCACATGCGTCAATCATCTTTTAACTTGTTAAACAGTTGCCGTGTCATCTCATTTTGTGTAAGAGAGCAGCTTGAGCGGATTTGAGTGGCCTCACTCAATGAAGCATTTAATAAAGGCAAGCATTTTACTACCTTATTCTTGTTAGAAAATAATTCGGTGGGACAGTAACATATTTAGAACTTATTATAATGATCACATTTGAAGTGCTTAAAAAACATTTATTAAAATTAATTATATACTAGGGCTGTCAAAATTATCGCGTTAACGGGCGGTAATTAATTTTTTTATTTAATCACGTTAAAATATTTGACGCAATTAACGCACATGCCCCGCTTAAACATCAAAATGACAACACAGTGAAATGTGTACTTGTTGTGTTTTTCAGAGTTTTGTCGCCCTCTGCTGGCGCTTGGGTGCGACTGATTTTATAGGCTTCAGCACCCATGAGCATTGTGTAAGTAATTATTGGCATCAACAATGGCGGGCTACTAGTTTATTTTTTGATTGAAAATTTTACAAATTTTATCAAAACGAAAACATTAAGAGGGATTTTAATATAACATTTCTATTACTTGTACTTACATTTATCTTTTAAGAACTACAAGTCTTTCTATCCATGGATTGCTTTAACAGAATGTTAATAATGGTAATCCCAGTTTGTTGATTTATTGTTATAATAAACTAGTGTTGCACCGATACCATTTTTTGGGCCCGATACCGATACCTGGCTGTGCAGTATCGGCCGATACCGATACCATTCTGATACCACTCTGTTTGCAAAAAAAAAAAAAAAAACACACACACACATATATATATATATATATATATATATATATATATACACAGGGGCGCACATAATTTTTTTTGCCCAGGTTCTCAGAGGAGGACCTGGAGATGTGACTTGGTCCTCATTGAGCTTGAGAGCCGACCCGCCTGATGTGATAAATTTATGACAAGCTTTACTTAGAGCCAATTAACTTTAATTAATTATATTATCAATTAATGCTTGATTAACATCAACTGGCACAACAAAATTGCCATTACTTTGAAGTGAAATGTAAAGAAATAAAAAGCACCAATTCAAAATAAAGGGCATTATGCGGCTCCCACATTAACTCCAAGCCTTTTTAAAAGTGGGATGTCCTCCTCATAAGACCTCATTGAACGTGCATGTTTAGCTTTGTAAAATGCGAGCAAAAACACGTTTGTCAGTGCATGTCGCTGTTCATTACCTTTATTCCGCCACTTGTCCATAGGGCGAGTGGGGTCCTGTTTGACATCGATAGTTTGCTTAATTGCCACATGCTCTGTTTTTTTTGTGCTTTTCAAAGTTTGGATGGCTGAAATTCTTTGACCCTACATAAAATGCGCTGCTCTTATCAGCGACATTGGGATTCTCACGGCACATTTTGTACCGCATTTCCGTGCGAGCATCATTTGCTTCTAGCCATGGTACCTCCAGTAGCCACTTTTCAGCAAAAGTCCTTTTTTTCGGTAGCTCCGGTGACGTCTCTGTCGTTTGTCTGACTTTTGACGGGGGTGGGGGAACACGGAAGTAATTACTCAGTGTGGCCTGCCTCTTCGACATTTTGAGAAGTTATTTTCTCGTGTCCGCAGCAAATACAGTGGTCAGCCATCTGTACGCAAAAGCGTATGGAAACTGTTGAGGGCCAGCGCGTTTGTCTACGTCCAGTACGCATGCGCGCATGCGGACCACTTATGTGCACCCCTGTGTATATATATATATATATATATATATATATATATATATATATATATATATATATATATATATATATATATATATATATATATATACAGTGCTGCTCGAAAGTTTGTGAACCCCACAGCGATGGTGAGATTTTTTGTAAAAAAAACTAAAATAACCTTATTAAATGTTAAGTTATACCCAAATCCACAATACTGACATTCCAAATAATGGACTGAAACAAAAGAAATAGTTATATTGTCATTCTTTATTTAACAAAAGTGGTTGATTTAAGAAAAACTCAGATATCATGTGTGCAAAAGTATGTGAACCCCTTCAGTTAATAGGATATTGCGCCTCCTTTTGCAGAGATTACCTCAACCAAACGGTTTCTGTAGTGACTAATCAGCCTTTCACATCTACTTTGGGGGATTTTTGCCCATTCTTCCTTGCAGAACGCAGTCAGTTGAGAGAGGTTTGATGGGCGTCTGGCATGAACTGCTCGCTTCAGGTCCCGCCACAGCATTTCAATGGGATTTAGGTCAGGACTTTGACTGGGCCAGTCCAGAACACGAATCTTCTTCTTTTTCAGCCATTCCTTGGTTGTATTGCTGGAATGCTTTGGATCATTATCATGTTGCATGATCCACCTTCTGCCAAGCTTTAACTTCAAAACAGATGGCGTCAGGTTATGTTCTAGGATTTGACAATATTCCTCAGAATTCATGATTCCCTGGACTATGTGGAGTTGTCCAGGTCCTGAGGATGAAAAGCAAGCCCAGATCTTGACATTCCCACCTCCATGCTTCACTGTTGGGAGAAGGTTCTTTTGGTGGTACGCAGTGTTGACTTTTCGCCAGACATGGCGGTTTTGGTTGTGACCAAACAGTTCAATTTTGCACCTACATCAGTTGATGAAAACTCTTTTTAATTTAGTCTCGACAACACAACTGTTAAAAAAACAAAAAAAAAACTACAGAATTGATTGATTAGGAAATCAGGTTGAAATAATAGAAAATTCCAAAATGTTGAGGGGGTTCACAAACTTTTGAGCAGCACTGTATATATATATACACACACACATACGTATAAGGGATGCAACGATACAGTTAAGTCACGGTTCGGTACGATTTTCGATACAATTCAATACATTTAATGCTCTGAAACAGAAAATACAACTGTTATTATTATTATTATTATTATTATTATTTTATTTGCTAACAAGCAAAAATAACAGTGCCATCATACAAACAAGCATTTTAGTGCATAATATTTATGTGCTTACTTATTACTGATCTGAAGAAATTTTTTATATAAGTGCTGAGAACAATCTTTACTGTTTGTAAAGTGGGCACACTGTTGATTGCTGCAGCTCTCTTAGCAGCTATATTTACCATATAAGCAAAACATCCTATTTGTGGTCCGAGTCCATCTGTAACATGTGCTGAATTAACAGTATTTGCAGCATTATCTATAGTACTGGTATGGCTTGATTTGGCCTGCTTAACTTCCATTCAGTCATGGCGGTTTCTAATTCATCAATGTAGTATATGGACTCGCTCTGGGCTCACGCAGCTAATGGCATGGGGTCTAAAGTAGCACATCTAGGTTGCTATTTGATGATATCTAGTGTGTGTGCGCGAGAGTTGGCATGGGATCTAACATAGGACATCTAGGTTGCTATTTGATGATATCTAGTGTGCGCGCTGCGCCGCTTGAGTGTTTTCTGGCCACAGAAGTCACTTCTGCTCATTACTGCACAACACCAGCATATGAAAATCGACTTTCATAAACAGGACGAGTTTGAAGAATTTGCCACTCATTGTTCATCATGAAACCATGACTTTGTTTAATCTCTCACGGTCTTAACATTTCTGATCCCATTGGCTCTTAAACAGCAGGCGTTAGCTCACGCATGCTAATAGTTAGTGAATGACATGTTAGAAAAGCAGTGTATCATCATAGTTTAGCGTTGTTGTGAACATCCTTAATATTAAAGGCGAAAGTATTATTGTCATTTAGTAATTTCGAGACAAACACATGCAGATGTCATGCATCGGGATTTGGGACATTTGTTCACGTGGGGAGGACAGGTCATTTGCGCTCAAGTGATGCCAGTAGATGGTATCGGCGCCCTAAATGTTGGTACTCGTCGATACCGATACCACCAATTCAGGCCGGATTGGCACCCCCTGCCGATACTGGTATCGGTATCGGTGCAACTTTATAATAAACAAATACAGTACTTATGTACCGTATGTTGAATGTATATATCCATCTTGTGTCTCATCTTTCCATTCCAACAGAAAAATATGGCATGTTTTATAGATGGTTTGAATTGCGATTAATTGCGATTAATTAATTTTTAAGCTGTAATTAACTCGATTAAAAATTTTAATCGTCTGACACCCCTAATATATAAATAAAGGTTTTTTTAATATTATACTTTGGGGGGAAAAAAGTGGGAAAAAAACATGCCTTATATGTATCTCTTTCCAATGCTAAATCTGAATCCAGACCGCCGGAATCGGGCCAGCCAAACTGCCGGACCCGCGCTGGCGTACCTCCAACAGCCCGGGCCCGCAGGACCGTGGCAATCCGGCCGGAAGGGCAAACTCCGGGCGTTCACCTCAGTTTAACCCTCTGTACTGACTCCATTTTGGAAAGTTTAAAGAAGGCTCACCGAGAACAAATTGACAATTTGTTCGGGTCGACAGAGATCAAAAACGGCAAGGCGAAACAGAAAAACTCAGGCGAGGAGGCAAACTCGTTCCAATGTCACCATATCAGTAGTCAACAAAAAAGTTCCCGAGAAAAAGACAACTATTAGTTAAATATTCAGTCTTTTGAAGGCTCTCGCGGGGCGGGCCGTGGGCAGGAAGAAGCGTGTGTTTGGGATAATTGTCTGTTTGTGGATTGGACAGGAGGATTCGGGAGTTACTGTTGTCCGTGCAACAAGGTTTGTGGATTTTGCCACCTCAGCGTCAAAGGGGCTCTTGGAGTCTTGTTATCAATTGTATATCGAGTGTTCTCCTGTGTTCCTTGTGTTAGGACAGACCGTCCCGCCATTTGTTGTGGACTGTCCGGGAGAACTGATTGCGAGACTTGGTGCGTCAATCTTGCTCATGACGCACACTTAGTGATAAGAAGGCGTCATGTATCTTTTATGCCCTATATTCTGCTTGTTTTCCTTAAACTATGGTATAAGTGCTATTTATTTTGTATTACGTTGTGTTAGAATAATACAGTTAGACGGTGCCTACGAGAAAAGGTACTATCTCCTTCAAATACACACACACACACACAAAAAATTGGAGGCGCTATTTCGCAGTTTTTCACTTATCGCGGCGGGTTCTGGTCCCCTTTAACTGTGAAAAACGAGGGATCACTGTACCCCCCCCCAAAAAAAAATCGATAGATTTATGAAATAGTTTAAAAATTGCAATTGAATTGCAATTGTGGGTTTGAATTTGTCACTAATGAAAAATGTGCTCCAAGCTCCATCTTTCAGTCATTGGCTGTCGTTTGCCACGTTTACATGGAGCCAAATATTCCAATTACAATCGGAATATTTGTTCAAACCGAATAAATGTGTTCCATATAAACACCTCATTCGGAATGAAAAGGCCCAAACCGAATGGAATTTCATTCCGATTCACAGGAGTGGAATATTCCTTTTCCCAAACCGATTAGAAGTAAAATTATATCATGTAAACAGGGAAGCGGAATGGTGTCTGGTTGCGTTCTTTCTGCACATGCTCCGTACTGACTTGGTGACGTCACTTGGTGACGTAAGTAACGTCACTTGCAACATGGCTTCCAAGCACACGCACAGAGACCCACACAACTTTTTAAATGAACGGCGTATCATTCTGAAGTTTTTTTTCCACTCGAAAAGTTAAAACAGCAGCTGATCTGACGATCGATCTCCATGTTTTGCAACGTGACGCTTTGTTTTGATTAATCTGCGCATGTCAGACGGCAGTTGTCAAACGTCCTTTCGGAATAAAGGCAGACACATGTAAACGCTGGATCGGAATAGATGAAGTGACATGTAAACAGCTGATGTGAAATTTCCATTCGGAATGATTTGAATCGGTATGAATAAAAGTCAGCATGTAAACGTGGCTACTGATGGCGATAGACAGCGAATGATCATCTTCCAGTTCAAATGGATTGGAGGTCCATCACCATCAATGGCCGTGAATGGGTTAATAAGGACAAGATGGTTGACTGCTCACCGAAACGACGGGTTTGCCTGGTTCAGGTAATCCGGGCTTTATGCATGTGCGTGGCCCGATTACCTCAGTCAAGGCAGATCACCGTAATTACTACTGATCTTACACCCGTGCCCCCCTTCTTTCCCCAAGTCCTTTATCACAACACAGCCCCTGACATCTGTCTGCCATCACGATTCAGACCAGCAACAATTAGGAGCCTATTTTCCACAAATCCCGTATTTTCCGGACTATAAACCAGTTTTCTTTTCAGCTAGTTTAGCTGGGCCCGCTACTTATACACAAGAGTGACTTATATAATGTCAAAATATAAACTTATACATCATCTGAAATGTTAATTAACTCTGGTCAGCCATGGAGTTAACATTACCCATGACCAGCCGCTAGAAGGTATACTTGGTTTGTGATTTAGAACCGCCAAGAAAGAGTGAGCCTTATAACACATATTTATGTATACAGTGAGGAAAATAAGTATTTGAACACCCTGCAAAATTCTCCCAATTAGAAATGATGGGCGGGTTGGCAATTTTTATGGTAGGTGCTGTCTAAAAAAAAAAAAAATCCAGAAATCACAGTGTATGATTTTTTTAACAATTTATTTGTATCATACTGCTGCAAATAAGTATTTGAACACCTGACAAAACCATTGTTAATATTTGGAACAATAACCTTTGATTACAATTACAGAGGTCAAATGTTTCCTGTAACTTTTCAACAGGTTTGCACTGACTCTGGTGGGGATTTTGCACCACTGCTCCACACAGATCTACTCTAGATCAATCAGGTTTCTGAGTTGTCCCTGAGAAACGCAGAGTTTGAGCTTCCTCCAAAGATTTTCTATTGGGTTTAGGTCTGGAGAGTGGCCAGGCCCCTCCAGAACCTTGATATGCTTTTTATAAAGCCACTCCTTGGTATTACTGGCTGTCTGCTTCGGGCCACTGTCATGTTGGAAGACCCAGTCACGACCCATTTTCAATACTCTACCTGAGGGAAGGAGGTTATTCCCCAAAACTTTACAATACATGGCCCTCGTCATCTCTCCTTCATACCAGGCAGTCATCTAGTCCCATATCCAGAAAAACACCCCCATGCTTCACAGTAGGGATGGTGTTCTTGGGATGGTACTCATCATTCTTCTTCCTCCAAACACTATGAATGGAATTAAGACCAAAAAGTTCCATATAGATCTCATATGACCACATGACTTTCCCCCATGACTCCTGTGGATCATTCAAATGGTCATTAGCAAACCTAAAACGGGGCTGGACATGTGCTAGTTTTGGCAGGGGAACCTTCCGTGCCTTGCATGATTTTAAATTTAAACCATGATGGCTTAGTGTATTGCCAACGGTAACCTTGGAAATGGTGGTCACAGCTCCTTTCAGGTATTTAAGCAGCTCCTCCTCTGTAGTTCTTTGCCGATTCCTCACCATTCTTAGGATTATTGAGACCCTCCGAGGTAGATCTTGCATGGAGTCCCAGTCCGAGGGAGATTGACAGTCATGTTTAGCTTCTTCCAATTACTTCTAATTGCTCCAACGGTGGGTTTTACATCACCAAGCTCCTTGGCATTTGCCTCGTAACCCAGTCCAGCCTTGCAGAGATCTACAATCCTGTCTCTGGTGTCTTTTGGACAGCTCTGTGGTCTTGATCATTTTAGGAATTGGAGTCTTCCTGATTGTATAGGGTGGAGAGGTGTTCATATGCAGTTAACTGCCTCAAACAGGTGAAAAAGTCAGACTCAGAAAGTCCACCTCCATTCAACTTATTCGTTGGACTTTTTGAAGTTGACTAACAGGTCTTTGAGGCTCACAATTCTAGCTAATAGACAGGTGTTCGAATACTTATTTGCAGCAATATAATACAAATAATTTTTAAAACCAAATCAAACACTGTGATTTCTGGATTTCTTTTTAGATTGTCTCTCACAGTGGACAAGCACCTACCATGAAAAATTCAAACCCGCACATCATTTCTAAGCGTGAGAACTTGCAAAATCGTAGGGTGTTTAAATACTTATTTTCCTCACGGTATATACGTTAGTGCCGCAACGATTAATCGATTAACTCGAAGAATTCGATTAGATAAAAAACCTTCGAATCAAATTTTGCTGCTTCGAGGATTCGTTTAATTAGAATAGCGTTGTAATGGTTTGTTTTGAAAGCGTTTGCATTTAGTTTTATTGACTGGGGTGAATACACGGCCCTCTAGTGGTAGCATTGAATATGACATAATTCATTCAACAAGGCTGAATCCAGCTGCTCCCAGTTAAGACATAAAGTTTTTTTTTTTTGTTTTAGCTAGTATTTTTTTATACATTCGTAATTTTGTTAAGTATAATTAACAGGTTTTTTTTTTTGTTGGTACAGTATATGTGTTTTGAGCGATTTGTTTGGAGCGTTGTTAAAAAAAACGTTAGTATTTTATAGCATTTAAGTTATCGGACATTTGCTATGCAAGTTAGCCAATTGTTCTTTTGTTGTACTTGTCCGAGTCCGAGTCACGTGATTTTGAGAATCTGCCAAAACCGGGTCCTGATCAAATACCCCCTTTAAAAACAAATTTTTTTTTAAAACAAACGTTCCAAACATGTTACCGTCCCACCGTGCCACCTTCATTATTTTGAAACAAGAATTACATTATTCTTTATTAAATGCTTCATTGAGTGAGTCCACTCATGCTGCAGAGAACAGCTTCTCACTTACACAATGAGTTGTCACAGCACACTTTTGCAATTTTAACAATGATTGACATATTTGTGCCTTTGATCGTCGCGCTCGCAAGCTTTTCTGGTAAGATCAAAGCTACAAACCTGTCAATCATCACTAACTTTAAGTACCAAACTCAAGCTGGACAGTACAATACAGTACCCGCCCCCATCTTTTTCCGTGATGCATCTCACCTGCAAGTTTTCCAATCTGTCCTTAAGTGCCTGAAGCATCCTCTCCATCTGCTCTGGTGAGGACGTCGCGTGCACTGAACTCGCGTGTTTTACATCCTTCTCCTGTTGTTTAACGGCGTCAGAGTGTGGTGAATCTGGTATGATGTTCCCGTGCCGGTCGTCGTGTTCTATGTGTGCGCCAGGGTGGTCGTTGTGAGGTGACCCGGCGAAGCCCTCGCACAGGGCGAGTTTGGCGGTCAGCTCCCTGATGGTCTCCCTCTGGTCCAGGATGGTTTCTTTCTGCCGCACCAAGCTCTCCCGAAGGTGCAGGATGGTAGTTTTGGCCTCGTCGCTCGCGCCCCACCAGCCTGGGGGAGGTGCGCTTTGGTGGTGCCCCGTTCCCCCTACGCCCGGAACCGCCGTGGGGAAGCAGGCAGGGTCTGCGTCCAGCGGGATGGGGGTGCACACAAAGCGCGGCTGTGGGAAATCATCGGAAGTGGACGTCGCGGGCAGAAAGAGCAGAGAAAGGAAGAGAACGAATTGATCGGGCGCCATTCTATTGAACGACTTGTAGTCATCAAGGGAGAAAGTCCATTGTCCAGGTGGATGTTAGATTTGATTTTCTCGGATAAATCTGAAAAAAAAATGTCAGAAACAACAAAATCCTTCAGGATCTTTGTACATGATATTTCATTAATTCAGTGGTAAAACCTGGAGATGGGACTCGATTTGTAATTGATGAATATTAATTAATCGCACCACAATATGTGTCCCAAAAATCAAAATTTTCAAATAACACAGAGATGGGAATATTGTTGACTTTGGAAAAATGCATTTATGGCATTTCAATACGAAACATTAGAAAAGTAATTCTGCAAACGAAACACTTTTAACCTTTCACCCTTTATAGGGCAAGTGACTATTTTTGGTTATTAAAAAAAACTTAAATATTAGCAATTATTAATATATTTTTAAAATTATTAATCATTGTTGTACTTTAAAAATATTTTTTATAATTATAAATATATTCATAAATTAATACATTGTTTTTAAAAACTATGTAAATGAAATTAAAATGAACATTTTAATGTTTGTTTTTTTCCCCTAGTAATTACCTCATTGCATGCCATTGATGGCGATAGATGTCCAATTCATTTTGACTGGGCGGGACGAAGTTCCATAGTAATGACATTGTAATAACATAGTAATAACACTGGTCATTTGTTGCTGTCAGTCTTCCACGTTGAAATGGGCTTATATCTATTTCAAATTATTAGTCATGTTCCTAAGTAATCACATTGTAATGACACAGTAATAACATCATTAAAAATTGTGTTTCTCAGTCAAATTGGATTGGATGTCTAGCGCCATCAGTGGTAGCCAATTAGTTCAATGAGAAATGCATCCAATCTATTTGGACTGAGAGGGCTAGCAGCGATCACTCAAATCTCCCAGTTCAAACGTATTAGGAGTCTATCGTTGTCAAAGGCATCTAATAATTTAACAGTTTTAACCATTAAACAATCCCTACCATCCCCCCACACGTCTATTTATATTTACAGCTATGAACAAACATTAAATATTAAACCTGTCCCCCCTGATACCAGGTGGCCATTTTCAAATGGCAAACACGTGACCTCACCGACCCCCCGTTGTGTTCACTTGACCTATGGATACTTTTTATGCCGATATTCTATTGAAAGCATGTGACTTCGTGGCTTAGCGCGCAGACAGATGGTCCGATTCGAAAAGCGTGTCAACACCGAACTCAGCCAGTTGATCAGTTTAGCGGCACCCGCGCCAGCTCAATTAACCTAATTACCAGCAGTTGTGTGCTACCTAACCCTCAGATCAGCGGCCTTCGGCGACCTTCTTCGTCTGTGTGAGTGTTGGCGGTAATCCGCGGAGCCATATGGTAGAGGTGGATATTTAAGTAGCGCCATTAGAGGTAAATTAAAAAACCTGATCAGTGTTGATGGACGTGTGATTAAAAGCCCAGATAGACTTGTAAATAAACAGCAAGGATTCCAACTTGCGTGTTATTTTCCCTCATGTTGCATTTTATTTGGGGGGGAGGGGCTCAAAAAAGCTCTTTAATGACCTTGAATGAAAAGATTGTTCAACATCAAGGTTTGACGGAAGCTACAAAAAGCTATTCCTGAAATTTCTGCTGTCAATTTCCACTGTGAGGAATCATGACAAATGAAGACAGCAAACACTGTTCTTATTAAGCTCAGAAGTGGCAGGTGGAAAAAAAATATCCGACATGAGTTTATGTTATTGTTTTCATGAATGGACTCATGCTTGAGACATCACTTGGAGCATTCCCGCCACCTACTGTTCTGGAGTACGGGAGACTGATGTCAGCAAAACTCAGTTTTGAGAAATTGCAAATTTTGAAATTTTATGGGGAAACACTAACGTAATGAATCTTAAAGTTATTCATACTGTATTATATTTCAATTAGGGCTGTCAAATTTATTGCGTTAACGGGCGGTACTTATTTTTTTAATCAATCACGTTAAATTATTTAACGCATTTAACACATGCGCGGAATGACCCACTCACGCATTGCTGCAAACAGACTACAATGGCGCCGTTTTACGAATATACAGAGCTAAGAGGCAGTGACAAGTGAGTGGAGTGGATACAGGCATTCATTGGAACCGTGCTTTTTATTGCCAAAAGCTTTGACATCTCCTCCACAACATTTATAACTACTGAAGTGGGCGACGTGGGGAAAATGATGGGAGTTGATCTTTTTCTTGACACCCAGCATTGTACACAATGCAGACAAGATATACTATTTGCAGCCACCACACACAGTCATGGTTGCCCCACTTCCCATCATGCATTTGGACTGAACAGTTAAGTCACTACAGTATCATTTACTGTAAGCTCAACAAATACACTAGATGGCAATATTTAGTCACAATATACCAACTCACATTTATCCTTTAAGAATTACAAGTCTTTCTATCCGTGGATCCCTTTCACAGAAAGAATGTTAATAATGTTAATGCCATCTTGTGGATTTATTGTTATAGTAAACAAATACAGTACTTATGTACATTATGTTGAATGCATATATCCGTCTTGTCTTCTTTCTATTCCAACAATAATTTACAGAAAAATATGGCATATTTTAGAGATGGTTTGAATTGCGATTAATTACGATTAATTCATTTTTAAGCTGTGATTAACTCGATTAAAAATTTTAATTGTTTGACAGCCCTAATTTCAATCAGTGTATAATAGTCAAATATTTGCAAAAGTTAAATGTGAATGAAAGAAGTATGTTCCATTTTTAAGATTGTCACTTTTTTACTCGCAACTGACACCTCTGGCGTAATGCATGGATGCGACTTGTGTTAAGCTCGTACATGCTTGTACGAGCACGAATATCAGAGGAACGAGCGTTTGGCCTATCAAATCAGTACCATAAATGTAAAAACAGTCTTAAATGGGTTAGAAATGTGGGTTAGAAACAGTGTTGTTTTCGTGAACGACGACGATAACGCAAATATTTCTTCAACAAACACTTTTTTTCATGACGATGTTGAGACAATACGAGCTAAAAACGTGTTTTGGAAGACTAAAACGGCAGTTTTCATCTGACGGGATAAGAACAAGACAAAAATGCACCATAGTTTTCATCAGATATTTACAATGTGTGACATTTTATGTGTAGTTAGCCTGCATCATAGCAATGTCTGGTTGTGTCACTCGTGACCAGTGTTATTAATTTTACTTTAAAAAAGTAATTAATTACAGTTACAAATTACTTCTCCCAAAAAGTAATTGCGTTAGTAACTCAGTTACCTGAATGTAAGAGTAATTAGTTACTTGGCAAAGTAACTAGTGATATATTTTTTTTTTCTCAAAAAAAAAAAAAAAAAAAAAAAAAAAAAAAAAAAAAAAAAACAGGTCACACAAAGTGAAGCTTAAAGGGTTTGGGGGACAATTGGCCCTAGCCCAATTCTTTACCCTCAACTTAACTAGACAAAAGGGTATTGCGATAACTAGCTAGTAACCTTTGCTATGTGTGGAAGTCATTTAAAGTTGTGAATCAGTCGTTAAAGTTGTTAAAATTTCTCCCGTTATTGCATTAGTTCCCTTCTGTCTACTTTAAACATGTGTAAGTTTTAAAACTGTTTCATCATTTAAAGATAGATTTAAGTTAAGATTTTGCCGATTTAGGAGCATTTTAGATTTAAAAAAAAATTACTTAGGTTCGCTAGGAAGGATCTCTACATCAGGGCCTTCCTGAGAGGTCTACTGCTTTAAGATGGCGGCTGTTTACAAACGCATGTAGTCCTTAAAACATGTTGGCAATGCAGCAGTGTCTTTCAGTTGCATCTAGTTCTATAATATGATATCTACCGTGTCATGTGGGTGTAGTTTGTCGGCTATGGCTGCAGTCAGGTATTATTGGAGCCACCTAGCATCACGGTTGCAACGGCGTCTTCCCCACTCCTGCTCTGCTCTCGTCCCCGTAAGTCCGTTTCTCTCAGACTTTTTTTTATTCAACCAACTTCAACCTTTCCCGCCTCAGTAACGGTAACGGCGTTGCCAAGATGAGAAAAGTAATTAATTAGATTACTCATTACTGAAAAAAATAACGCCGTTAGTAACGCCGTTATATTGTAACGCCGTTATTAACAACACTGCTCGTGACTTACTGCATCGCCCCCCGACTCATCAGTGCCGTCTCCAGTCACTCCAGCTTGCACACACGGTAAGATTTGTTTTCTTAGCTTGGCCAGAGAGAATATACAATGTTGCTTTAACCTTCAAAGGTATCTGCTGAGTGATCATCACACGCTAAATGTAACTCATAGCATTAGCATAGGTTTCACGTTACCATTAGGCTAATGCTAACGACGAGATTTCTCTTAAATTGGACAACTTTTTTTTTTTTTTTCCATGCAGTTCGTGGCTTCCAGGTGGGTATAATTCATTGACAATAATTTACTGCTTTCCAGCTGACTGTTTATTATCAGGAAGTTAGCGTTGTCCTTGTAGACGCAACAATATGCGCTCGTCTGTCAATGTTCATTCGAAATAGTTGGAAACTTTTATTTATTTGTTTTTTATGGAGTAAATGATTTAAATTTTACGGACGAAACCATTTTTAGTAAACGTTGACAAAACTAGACAAAATTAGTCTTGAGTTTTTGTCAACAAAAACTAGACAAAGACAAACACATTTTAATATGACTAAGAGTAATAAGTATTATCGTCCAAAACACTAAGACAGAAAATGAAAAAGGCTTCCAAAACCAACACACGTCAGTTAGAAAAGTGTTTTTGCCAAACGGAGACTAGGCAGAGGCTCGGTGAAACAGCGCTGCTGCCGTGGGTGGACGTGCACAGACGCCCCAGAGTGTTTGAACAGTTTTGATGAGAAGTAGAAGGGTTTTTTTGGGGCAGTCTCAGTTAAAATGTCAGGCTCTGTGGACTCATCACATTGGTGGAGCATGCATGGAGTAGAAAAGTATTTCAAATAAACGCTAAAAATTCGGTAAAATACTTTTAATATAATCATATTAATTCTATATTTTTACGTGACATTTGGGAACTGCATCTGTATAGCTAAAAAATATCTAAAATGTATAAAACTAAATACAACTAGCCCTGTGAGCAGGACTCAATGGGCCCTCGGGAGTCCTGTGTCGATTTCTCCTATTTCTTTTCGGTGATTTTTGGGGGGGGGGGTCATTAGGTTTTTTTCCCTTCCAGGAGGAGTCGGTCTCGTAAAAAAAGCCATTTGCTGTTCCCAGCAGGGGGCGCCAGGCCTAATGGGTGATATTTCAATGAAGTCGAGTTCAGGCTTGGATACATCACGTACATGCTAAATATGAAAAAGATTGAACGCTGTATGGGGGAGTTATTAGACATTTTCTGAATTTGGTGTTTTGTCAAAAAAAAATGTCCGACTTTGGCACCCCATCGACTTTGGCACGATGAAAAATACATTGTATCTTTTGTTCTTCAACAGATGAAATAACAGAGTGTGAAGCAACAGCCTTAATGAGTCAAAGCAGTTCTTCACTGCTGTCATCAGATGAACCAATTTTTCCCAAATATATTTCATTGAAAAGTACATAGTATTTTTTTTCCCACAGAAGAAGTAGCAGAGTGTGAATCCTAAACCCTAACCCAAACACACAAAAAATAAAACCCCCGCACAGGTCAGGCCCATGAATGAAAACTCACCATTTTGATATGTGCAAATTTTGGTGAGTTTTCGAGCATGTTCAGAAGTTCCAATTGGCCATTTTCATTTGCCCTGAAGAAGCCCTAACCCTAACCCTAATCCCCAAATAAACCCGACTTTGGTACTCCGCCCAGGTCAGGTCCGTGAATGAAAACTCACCATTTTGATAACTTAACATCTCATACGTCTCATGAAGAGTCTCACCAATTTTGAGGAGGATCCAACTAACTGCCTTGGCGCAACGGTCTCAAACATGCACCCTGGTTTTCGACAAAAATGGCATGTTTTTCAACATTCAATCCAAAATACCCGATTTCCTGTTGGGTTTTGAATATGGGTGCAAGAGACTTTTTGAAGCATTTTTGCACAAGGCATCGACTCCCCACATTTCATCGCTCTACTTTGAAAACACCTAAATGGAGAGGCCTTTTTAAAAAATTCCAGGGGGCGCCACTGAGCCATTTTGTGACATTCTTTCACAATGTTGCCAAATTATCGAAATTTTCACAAAGACGCATGTGTGTGCAAATTTTGGTGAGTTTTTGAGCATGTTAAGACCTTCAAATTGGCGATTTTCATTTGCCATGAAAAAGGAATAATAATAATCCTTTGCAGAACAATAGGGCCTTCGCACCATGTTGGTGCTCGGGCCCTAATAATATATATAAATATTATATAGAGCAACAAAAAATCATTCAAGTCATTGATTGTAAAACTAAGACTTCTGATGAAATAACCATACTAATGTTTTTTTGGGGGGATTTTATAGTCTCCTTTATTTGCACTTCATTCTTGATTTAAAAATGACAATTTCTGAATGTTTAGTCTTTAGTCATATAACTTCAAACATTGCTCCCACAAAATTATAATTTAGAATCTCAATATGATGATTGATATTTAAAATACTTATTGATGGGAATAGACGCCCAATCCATTACAACTGGGTGGGGCTGTAAGCGACTGAGTGAATATTGGCTATATATCTGCTGATATCGGCCAATCTAGAAAAAAAGTCGATATATCGGGCCAATAAATCAGATTTTCGTGAGAAAGATCATCACCTAAACAATGAAGATGACAGTTATTCTATTATATCGGCTTGTATTGGCCGTGCCTGAAAAAAACACCCATATACTGGCCGGCCGATATACTGTATCAGTCAACCTACATATGAAAGATCATCACCAAACAGTATACATAGCAGTTATCCTTTTATGTCAGGTATATATCAGGCGATGGCCGATCTATAAAGTCCATATATCAGCAGGACGATATATCGGTCGACCTTTTAGTCTAAAAAAATCAGAATTCTTACCTGATGTTGTGGCTTTAGCGTCCACGCACCCGCAGTGGAGTTGTAGGACACTGATCAGCTCGAGAGGGATTTACTCCAGAGGAGACTCTTTGAATCCCTCTTCCCTCCTCCCTTCCTTCGCTTTGAAGACCACGCCTCCAACAGGACCGCTCACCTTCGAGAACGCTGACACCTGATGATCTCGCTTTGGCAATGCCGCCACCGATTCCAGCTGGACACGCCACAGAGGTGGCGGCGGGACACGTCGCAACATGTTTAAGGTGTAGAACTTCACACACACAAGCACTCTGTTGGTGAAAACAATGGATGTATTTGACTAACTACATTTAAGCTACTTTGCAAAACTTTTATTTATTTCATCATTTATTTAACCATTTCGTCCATGAATTATGATTCATATAGAACAGTGGTCTCAAACTTGCGGCTCATGGGACAATATGTAACAGCCCCCATTTGATATCCAACTGTACAGTAGTATTCATGTTGTCTGCACGTATTTTGCGATGAGCTATTAAAATTAGGGCTGTCAAACGATTAAAATTTTTAATCAAGTTAATTACAGCTTAAAAATTAATTAATCGTAATTAATCGCAATTAATTGCAATTCAAACCATCTCTAAAATATGCCATATTTTTCTGTAAATTATTGTTGGAATGGAAAGATAAGACACAAGACGGATATATACATACAACATACTGTACATAAGTGCTGTATTTGTTTATTATAACAATAAATCCACAAATCGCATTATTAACATTCTTTCTGTTTAAGTGATCCACGGATAGTAAGACTTGTAGTTCATAAAAGATAAATGTTATAGTTACAAGTTATAGTAATTTTATATAAAAATCCCTCTTTATATTTTCGTTTTCATAAAATTTGTACAATTTTCAATCAAAAGTAGTTAATATAATAATAAGAATAAAAATAACAATAATAAGAATTGAGTGACCAAACTCTGAGTAATGCCAGTTCACTTTGCATTGTTGTTTAGCTGTGTGAGAATAGGGCCTCATTACTACAGACTGAAGAGCTTTTCTTTTTGTGAACATTATTTTTTTTGAGAGATAGCAATATTATTTTTGTTGTGCTTTCACTAAATGATACTTCTATTTGTTGTGAAGGAGTTGCAGAAGCGTATGCCAATAAACGGCGCAGCCCAAAGAATGCCTGTGTCCACTCGCCTTTATAACAGATATATCTCTGAGCATGTCTTACCCAAAATACAACAAGAGACACATAATTGCCACTAAAAGAAAGCAAACTTACCGAAATATGTGTGGAGCACAAAGCAACAGCATAAACGTCTCACAACTACTAATTCTCCCACTATTAGAAGGAATAACATTAGTATGGAACGGCGCTGCGCTGCCCCCAAGCGGCCGGTGGCATTCTTTTCACTCTTAATGTCCATAAACTGCCTCATTGAAATCTGTTTGAGGCAATGCGAGAGCTGCTCATTCAGTGCATGCGTTAATTGCGTCAAATATTTTAACGTGATTAATTAAAAATTAATTAACGCCCGTTACTGCGATAATTTTGACAGCCCTAATTAAAATATAGACTGTATATATAGGGGTGGGAACCTCTTGGTACGTCACGATACGATACGATTTGCGATGCAAAGCTCACGATAACGATCTCACGATATGGCGAAAAAAAGTTTATTGATACATTGGTCAGGAAATCATTCTAGGATATTCCACAAAACAACTAATAAACAGAAAAACTATCTTCATCCTTCTTCAATAGCATACCGCATGAATGCTATTTATAGACCGTGACGTCGCCATCGTAACGCAGAGGTGGGTCATCATAGACACGCCCTTGCATACAATCCATGTTATTTCTGCTTATTTTCTCTGGTAATCTTTAAGAAAAGAACATGCCAAGTAAACATTGCTGTGATGGAACTTGTAGAAATGACTCTAGACATTACAACATACGAAGGATGTTTTCTTCATACGTTTTCCAAAACCAAAAAACTCGGAGGAAAAAATGTGAAGAAGAGGTAAGCCATTTTGATATTTTTACTTATTTTTTAGCGTGGCGTTTTGCTGTGCTGCTTTTGACAATAAATGACCTGAAAAAATTTAAAATGTTATCTGACTGCTGCTGTTGTTACCTTTTCTGTTGTAAAAAAAAAAAAAAACTTTAGTAAGGAAGTGTATTTGTAGAATTAGGATTTGTTATTAATGGAAAAAAATTAAGAATGTTTGTTGGCTGTCACTATGTGGCATTTGCGATCGCTACACAAAAATAGCAATGTAAATTACCCCCAAGAATGGTCAGAGACGTAAGACAACCAGAGGATATAATATATAAGACAGGGCATATGGTGGTAAAGGATAGGTTGTTGAAACAAGAGAATGTCATCGTCAGTGGCGTAAGGCAATGCACACAAGAAAAAGGTGTTGATAAAAATCTCTGGATTAGGTCAGCTCTTTTTCTCATCTTTTTCAACACTTGACACTCAAGACATGTCTTTAACTGAAAATTTGTATGTTCTTCCACATCTTTACCAGTGAATTTGGCACCAGGGACATCATTTTCGGACAGAATTGGTAGGTTTAGCTCAGTACACATCTCGTTCATACACTATTTCCATGCATTTACTATTAGGGACAAACAGGAGGTTGACCCGCCTAGCAACATTTGCTAACGTCATGAATATTAATGAGCAAAAGTGACGTGTTGCTTGAGGTACACCATTTGAACTGGGAGGGTGGCAGAAAATGAATTCCTCCCACTTCAAACGGGCCCCTCCTATTTCTACGGCCGTCAGTGGTAGTCAATGCCTGGCAATGAGGCAATTTTGGGCCATTTCAGGTCATTACCTTTAGATTTTCTGTCACTTCCTGTTCATTTTGGGGCATTTTATGGGTCACTTTCTGTTGATTTTGGGTTACAGAACTGGAAGTTACCCAGGAATGAATAGGTAGTCACTCAAACTCAACAGGAAGTGACCTGTAAATGCCCAAAAATGAAAAGGAAGTGACCTGTAAATGCCCCGGAAATCGGAAAGAGTGACTGTGAATGCGCTGGTTTCAAATGAACGGAAGTTCATCCGCCCTTCCCAGTCCTAATTGGATTGGGCATCGAGCGCCGTCAATGGCAGCCACAGAGTTAACTGAGACACTATTATAGTTGAAGATTTTGGTAGCAACTAGTTGTTTCCTTTTTTTTTTTTTTTTTTTTAAACATCGTCACCTTTTTAAAAATATATTTCAATTCTTGGCACGAGAGTATCGACAACCTTTTGGGATGCAAAGTATCACGATTTGTCAATCCGATATTTTGTAACACCCCTCATAAATCTATCAATTTTTAATAATATGATTGATCCATTTTGGGAAAAATTTATTATTTAAATAGTAGTAAATAAAAAAAATTAAAACTGCAAATTAAAAATAGGAGTATATATAATTCTAAAAAAAATCAATTAAAAGAAATTAAATCTTCCAAAAATTAATGAAGACAAACTGTAATAAACTGGGGGGGAAAAGAAGCAAAAAGACATGAAATCATGAAATCAAATGAATGCGGTCCATGTCTTTTTTTGATCTGGGAATTTGTTCGCTTTTTTTTGTTTTGTTTTATAAAGCTGTTGTAACCTCACATCTTAACTTTGATCGAAACATCGCTGTCAGCCCTCCCAGTCAAATAGATTGGGCGTCTATTGCAGTCAATTGCAACCACTGAGATAAAATGCCACAAAATTAGCAGCACATTCTTGCCTACCTGTTGTGTGTCGCGTTCAAGTGCAATTTAAAAAGGAGGACAAATATATCCTAATCGAGGCTGCGCAGTACGTCATTGTGTACTAGTGTACACATTCTCTACTAAAGCGACTATACCGGACACGACCATTTTAACTTCAAAAGTGTTTTAGCTCTTAAGATCCCTCACAAATGTGATACTAAAGTGACCGTCATTTTTTTACACTACTATACGGCACAAGAGCGTCATTATTGACGTAATGCTTTCCTTTTTTAACTTCAGGCGGCTTGACACAGTGACGTTTTTTTCTCACCAAAGTTGCCTTGTGCTGTCTTCAATCAAGAAAAGAGGGAGAAACACTGTGTTGGTGTAATAATGTTGGTTTATATAAACGGAACCAGGCTGAGAGTACAGGAAAATGAGTAAGCAAACATGTTAGCAAACAAGTCTATAAAATAACGAAGGAATTTGTTCAGATATGCTGCCCTCTATTGGTCAAAAGGGTTTTAGTGGCTACAATTCATTTCATTGAAAACAAATGCAAGTAAATTTGATCATTATTATTATTATTATTTTTTTTTTTTTCGTTTTAAAACAAAATCTAGTCAGCAGTTGACTTTATTATTAATATGGCAGTTGAAATTGCGTGTTTTAATGCCTTGTGCCGTCCATTTTACTGGAGTTTAAGCTAGGAAATATAGTTTTAGCCTCGCTTAGTTAGCCTCTTTAAAGCTGTACATGAGTTCTTAAATGTTGTCTTTGAGTTACAGAACTAAATTAAATAACAAAAAAACATTATTGTGAGCTGACATTGATTTATTTCTATGTTCGGTGCGTTACTGAACAGTAGCACTTACTATTAGGGCACAATTTACCTTTAATTTTTAATTTTCTTGAGAATATGACCTGTTACTTGGCTGTTTTCCCATTAAGGTTTTTTTTTGATGAATTGTGGGTGAGCTTTAGGTCCTCCACAACTCTAGTAAAGTGAATTTAAAAATCAAGCAAAGTGGAAATTGAATTAACAACAAATCGGTTTGACAATCGATTTGCCTCACATCTTGGTGTCATTTTTTCTGTGACGACACTGTAAAAGTAAATGGTAAAATACTTTGTGGCTGTACCGTTTAAAGTAATACCAGGTAACTTTTCAGTTTGGTCGGTTTTAGCGGTGCTAGTGGACAAAAGCGATAGTGTTTTGCCTGAAGGAAGACTGCGTTTTCCCTGAGTACCAGCGCACACCCGCACAGTGGCGTAAAATCATCTCCCGCTCGCCTTCAGATGGATTAAACAACATTTCTGTTTCCAGCGGCTGTGTGAAGAATGAACTGTAATTAGGTAATGAATCCAGTTGTGGCTAAACAATAGCATAAGACGGTTAGCAACCACGTGGTTAACAACCCTCCACCCCACCCGAACTTGTCAGCTGAGGGGGGCGGGGGGATGTCACGCCAGCGAGTGAAAGCCGTGCCAATGTGTTTATTCTTCAGTATTTTTTTTCTTCCTCGGACAAAATTTTTTGTCTCTTTTTTTTTGCTGTGCCATCTGTGCAGAATTTGTGCGAAAGCGTTCGCATCGACTTCCTTTTTTATAATGATTGGGGAAAGGGGGAAGTGACGTATGCTGTAAACAAGTCAGCACATTTGTAGTTTTTTGTGTCGCACGGTTGCTGCCACCCTCCTCAATGTTAATTAGTGCCGATGAAAGCTGTACAGATCCCCCTCAAAATATAAAAGAGGTGTCATTCAACTAGTTGTCAGTCGACTTATTATCACAAGTGTTACAAAAATATTTTATAAAGGTTGAAAAGTTACCTAGTGTTGCTTTGAAATAAAAATAAAAAACGGGAAAACTGGAAAAGGTTTACTGTCAGTGGTAGTCAAGCGTGCTGACTACTGAGGTAATAGCCCAGTATAGTATACATTTAGTCACCAGCACACTTGTTTAGGTACTCATGGAATATATGTTTTTTTTTAATAGGTTACACGCACAACTCTTGTTCTAACTGGTCTTCAGTAGCTTCTTAGTCAGCACGCATGAGTGGCAAGATGGCAGTGTGGGTTAAAATTCCAGTTGAGAAGGGAAGAATGATAAAAGTACAGTAACATCACCATCAACACTGATTATACAGTGAGGAGCAGAAGTATTTGCACGCCTTGTGATTTTCCAAGTTCGCCTACTTAGAAAATAGGTAGAGGTCTGAAATTTCAATCATAGATGCATTTTCACTTACAGAGACATAATCCCCCCCCAAAAAATCCGGAACTCACATTGTATGATTTTTAAGAATAATTTATCTGTAATTTACTGGGGTTCATAAGTATTTGTACCTCTGAGAATCAGCAATAATTATGACTATACTGTATTTCTGTTTCTTTGTGCATGCTCGAAATATAAAAGCTTCATCATCATTATCAGTCTACCTCAAAAAAAAGTCCATATTTACCCCATGAGTAACCACCCACCCAGCACTTGTTTGAGCTCAATATTGTCAGCTGTGCACCCCACAGACACCATAGAAAAAAATTGTTGAGCTCCACAAAGCTGGAAAAAGCTATGGGACAATTGGAAAACAGCTAGGTGAGAATAAATCAACAGTTGCAGCAATTGTTAGAAAATTGAGAAGGCTAAACATGATTCATAATCGACGACGGACTGGGGCTCCATGTAAAATCTCTCCTCGTGGGGCATCACTCATGATGAGAAAAGTGCGGGCTCAGGCTACAACTAGATGGGAGAAGCTGGTCAATCACCTGAAGATGCACAGTTTCAAAGGCTACTGTCAGTAAAACATTGAGGTACAATGGTTTTATAATCATGCATTGCTCAGAAGGTTCACCTGTTGAAGCCAGTACATGTGAAGGCCCGTCTGAAGTTTGCCAGGGACCATATGAATGATGCAGAGGGGTCATAGGAGAAAGTCATATGGTTTGATGAGACCAAAGTAGAACTTTTTGGTGCAAACTTTACTTTGAAAAAGAAGGAGGAGTACAATCCCAAAAACACCATCCCCACTGTGAAGTACAGGGGTGGAACCCTCATGCTTTACTGAAACTTCGTGTTTCTCAACGACAGCCCCGACAAGTGACAGATTTAGAGAAGATTTGTGTGGAGGAATGGACCAAAATCCTTGTTTCCATATGTGAAAAAATGATTAATACACAGAAAGTGTATATGTAAGTCTATGTAATTGCAAACAAAGGCTTCCACACTAAATATTCTCAGGAGTACAAACACTTATGAACCCCAGTAAAGTACAAATAAATTATTTTTTAAAAATCAAACAACGTGAGTTCCGTATTTTTTTTTTTTTAGATTATGTGTCTATTAGTGGGAATGCATCTGTGATTGAAATTTCAGACCTCTACCTAATTTCTAAGTAGGTGAAATTACAAAATCACAAGGGGTGCAAATACAGTGTATCACAAAAGTGAGTACATCCCTCGCATTTCTGCAGATATTTAAGTACTGTATATCTTTTCATGGGCAACACTGACAAAATGAGACTTTGACACAATGAAAAGTAGTCTGTGTGCAGCTTATATAATAAAGTTGATTTATTTCCCCCTCAAAATATAGCCATTAATATCTAAACCCCTGGCAACAAAAATGAGTACACCGCATGGGTACTACGTACATCCCTAAATGTCCAAATTGAGTACTGCTTGTCATTTTCCCTCCAAAATGTCATGTGACTCGTTACAGGAGTGCTGTCAGCATTGCTGCAGAGATTGAAGAGGTGTAGGGAGGTCATTCCCACCCATAATGCTTGACTGTAGGCATGACACACTTATCTTTGTACTCCTCACCTCGTCGCCGCTGCACATGCTTGAGACCATCGGCACCAAACAAATTAATCTTCGTCTCATCAGACCATAGGACATGGTTCCAGTCATCCATGTGCTTTGTTGACATGTCTTCAACCAACTACTTGCGGGCTTTCTTGTGTACCATCTGCAGAAGAGGCTTCCTCTTGGAGTGACAGCCATGCCCACCAATTTGATGTAGAGTACAGCGTATGGTCTAAGCACTAACAGGCTGACCCCCCACTTCTTCAATCTCTGCAGCAATGCTGACAGCACTCCTGTAACGAGTCATATGACATTTTGGAGGGAAAATGACAAGCAGTATTCAATTTGGACATTTAGGGACGTACGTAGTTTCTAAGGGGTGTACTCACTTTTGTTACCAGGGGTTTAGATATTAACTCATTCACTCCAAGCCATTTTCACCGGTGAGACACCTTTCGCTCATGGCCGTTTCACTGGATTTCGACTGATTTTGCAAGGCCCACAGAAAATTGTGTTCTGTTGCTATATAAACATGGAACCCACCAAAAGAAATATTAGACTCTCTTCTTTCAGCAGGAAAAAAGTAAGTTAATATCTTTTTCCATTCTTTAGAAATCAGCATTAGATAGTAGCTTAGTTTGAGCAATTTTCCAATTTCTGATGAAAAAATAGAGAAATTGAGCTTTTTGTGACAGCATACATTTCAAACATAACTTTGACTTTAACACAGCTATTCTTTGCGTTAGTTACATCCCAAACATTTGAATGTTTTCCTTATACAAAATTAGTTAAACAACAAGACAAATAGAGCTTTTGATAGCAAAGTAACAATTTATTTACACATAACTAACTGAGAGGTGACGCTGTTGTCGCCGCGACAGCCAGGTAAACTTTTCTGTCATCACCGCCTGTCTCATAAAGATGGATTTTTTTGAGACTCTGCGGGGTCTGCTCAGCGAGCAGCACAGACTCTACGGCATCTTCTGCTGCACTGGTGGTCCCGGTCGTCCTGCTCGGTCGTCCAGCGCCTGGCATCCCAGGCATCCTCTTGGTTGTTCTGCTCGGTCGTCCGCCGCCTGGCATCTTACGCCGGCGCATCGGCTGTGTGGCCCGGCCGTTCGTTGCCATTGAATCGGGTTGCGGGTCTTACCAAATGCACTACTGCCCTCCAGTGGCCAGTTTTATTGCTTTGAAATGGATTTTCAACTTTGTGCTTTGGAGCTCAGTTGAATTAGAACCCAGAGATGTCTCTTATGAAAAAAAAAACCGTAAAAGACATATAAATACATCTTTGGGATACTGAAACAATTAAAAATAGATTGTATTTATACATTTTTGGGAGCAAATGAGTTAATGGCTATATTTTGAGTTTTTTGGAGGGGAACATAAATTAACTCTAATATAAGCTGCACACAGACTAATTTTCATTGTGTCAAAGTGTCATTTTGTCAGTGCTGTCCTATAAAAAGATATACTTAAATATCTGCAGAAATGCAAGGGGTGTACTCACTTTTGTGATACACTGTACCTCTGCTCCTCACTGTATAAGGATCACAATGTTAAAAAAATGACAATGTTATGATTTTACATTTTAAAAAAGTTGTTGTTACCGAGAAACTATTCTGTTTTTATGTGATTTGTGTTGTTCCAGCAATATTTTAGCGGTAAAATTCTGTATTTTGCAGTTTAGGTCGCTAGGCTGTAGATTACCGTGTAATCCTGGCATAAAGTGAACCGGAAGATTTTGTTCACACATAAACGTGAACCACTTAAACACAGTCTCGTGACTAGAATTCATATAATGTCTGAAAGGGGCTTGACAGTATCAATCCAAAATTGTAATGAAAAAAAATGAGCGAACTAATTTCAATTTAATGAAGTAGCAGAAAACAAAAGCAAGGTCCTTCTACGTCTTGGCCATGTCAAACTGGTGAAAAAGTCGAGATTAAAGCTTCCTCCAACTTGTTTGCATGCAGCGAGGCCTCCTCCTGTCCACCGCGTCCTTTAGGGAACAGGAATGTGTGCTACTCTTGATCTATGTAGGCCATGCCTGTGTTACTGCACCCGGCTTTTTTTCTTTTTTGGCTTAAAAAGTCCAAGTCATTATTCTCCCGCTGCTATTCAGACCAGGTCCTGTCAGCTCATTGTTATTCAGGCCCAGCGAGGGGAGCGAGAGCTGGTTTGGAGGCTGACCGGGCTCTGGTGGGGAGCAGGGTGGACGTAGAGTGGGGAGAGAGAGAAATTCTGGACACTTTTCACTCTTTTTTTTGTTGTTGTTAATCGGCTCAGTAATGAGGAGAGGTACTGAACGGCACCAAATATCTGACCTCCATTCTTGTGTGCAGGCCAGGGAGAGAGAGAGCATGTGAAAAAGGGGTGGAGGGGAGTTGAGATTTAGTGGCCTGCCGAATGAACAACCCCCCACTCACTAACTCGCCGACGGAAGAAAAGAGAGGACTGCTCATCATCGCTCGCCTCTTCCGACAATGAGATGAATGCAAGGTAACTTATTACCGCTGTTGTGCTTACTTGGCTTGATTTTGTTGTGGTGGTTTATTATATTATTGAAGTACGACTTAACTTTTTTTGTACACATTTTGGTGCTTTTAATGTCAGGAAACAGTCTGAATAGGTTGCTGTTCATTTTTTTTAAGATCAAAAAGTAGTAAGGTATGACTGCCATTGATGGCGATGGTGATACATATGCCAGAGTTACTCTAAAAATGAACTTTTTGAAATAAATAAATAAATAAGAACACACAGTAACTTTGATGTGTTACCAATTACAAGACTCAAAATAAGGAAATACATCAACAACCTTCCTTCATAAAACAGTACTTAGAGCGATAGACGTCTAATCCATTTAAACTGGGAGAGGCTGGCAGCGAGTTTCAGAATGATGCACCGATCTGGATTGATGAAATAATATTTTCTTAATAACTTTTAATTCTTTTAAAAAATAATTTCAATTATTTATTTATTTATTTATTTATTTATTTTAAAGCCAGAAAACCAGGAAGTTTTCTCATTATTTTAACCCATTTTTCTGTTTTCTGCTAGCAAGCTAGCACAGTTAAGACTATTGAGTTTATTATTCATGAAGAGTGAGAAGACTGGTAATTTTTAAATCGGCCAGCGAGGGGTCTCAAGTTTTAGCTAACTTTGTCGTTAATAGACATGCAATCTACAAACTGGGAGTTTCAGAATGATGCACCGATCTGGATTGATAGAATAATATTTTCTTAATAAAATTTCATTCTTTTTAAAATTAATTTCCATTCTTTATTTTTTTTAAAGCTAGAAAAACGTTTTCTCATTATTTTAACCTATTTTTCTGTTTTCTGCTAGCAAGCTAGCACAGTTAAGACTATTGAGTTTTCATTGTTTTTAAAATCCTGTACAGTACAAGCTAACAAAATTTAGGCTAATGACAGTTAGCCGAAGTGAATTAGCAACTCCGAAGAAATGTTCATAATTTCTACTATTATTCATGAAGAGTGAGAAGACTGGTAATTTTTAAATCGCCCAGCGAGGGGTCTCAAGTTTTAGCTAACGTTGTTGCTAATAGACGTGCAATCTACAAACTGAGAGTTTCAGAATGATGCACCGATCTGGATTGATAGAATAATATTTTCTTAATAAAATTTCATTCTTTTAAAAATTAATTTCCTTTTTTTATTTATTTATTTATTTTTCAAGCTAGAAAAACAGGAAGTTTTCTCATTATTTCAACCTATTTTTCTATTTTCTGCTAACAAGCTAGCACAGTTAAGACTATTGAGTTTTCATTGTTTTTAAAATCCTTTACAGTACGAGCTAACAAAATTTAGGCTAATGACAGTTAGCCGAAGTGAATTAGCAACTCCGAAGAAATGTTTATAATTTCTACTATTATTCATAAAGAGTGAGACTGGTAATTTTTAAACCGCCCAACAAGAGGTCTTAAGTTTTAGCTAACTTTGTCGCTAATAGACGTGCACTCTACTTGAACTGGGAGTTTCAGAATGATGCACTGATATGGATTGATAAAATAATATTTTCTTAATAACTTTTCATTCTTTTTAAAATTAATTTCCATTTTTTATTTTTTTATTTTTTTTAAAGCTAGGAAAACGTTTTCTCATTATTTTTCATTTTAACCTATTTTTCTGTTTTTTGCTAGGAAGCTAGCACAGTTAAGACTGTTGAGTTTTCATTGTTTTTAAAATCCTTTACAGTACGAGCTAACAAAATTTAGGCTAATGACAGTTAGCCGAAGTGAATTAGCAACTCCGAAAAAATGTTCATAATTTCTACTATTATTCATGAAGAGTGAGAAGACTGGTAATTTTTAAATCGCCCAGCGAGGGGTCTCAAGTTTTAGCTAACTTTGTCTCAAGTTTTAGCTAACTTTGTCGCTAATAGACGTGCAATCTATTTGAACTGGGAGGGCTGGCAGCGAGTTTCAGTGTGATGCACCGAGCTGGATTGATAAAATAATATTTTCTAAATAACTTTTCATTCTTTTTAAAATTAATTTCCATTATTTATTTATTTATTTATTTTTAAAGCAAGAAAAACAGGAAATTTTCTCATTATTTTAACCTATTTTTCTGTTTTCTGCTAGCAAGCTAGCACAGTTAAGACTATTGAGTTTTCATTGCTTTTAAAATCCTTTACAGTACAAGCTAACAAAATTTAGGCTAATGACAGCCGAAGAGAATTAGCAACTCCGAAGAAATGTTCATAATTTCTACTATAATTCATGAAGAGTGAGAAGACTGGTAATTTTTAAATCACCCAGCGAGAGGTCTCAAGTTTTAGCTAACTTTGTCGCTAATAGACGTGTAATCTATTTGAACTGGGAGGGCTGGCAGCGAGCTTCAGAAAGATGCACCGAACTGGTTTGATATAATGATATTTTCGTAATTATTTTTCATTCTTTTTAAAATTTGTTTCCATTTTTTACAATATTTAAATTTTATCTTTATTTTTTAAATTAATTTCAATTTTTTATTTATGTATTATTATTTTTTTAAGCTAGAAAAACAGGAAGTTTGCTCATTATTTTAACCTAGTTTTCTGTTTTCTGCTAGCAAGCTAGCACAGCTAAGACTAATGCCATTTTTCAGTGTTTTTAAAATCCTTTACAGTACAAGCTAACAAAATTTAGCCTAATGACAGTTAGCCAAAGTGAATTAGCATCTTTTTACTATTATTTGTAAAGATTAAGAAGACTGGTTATTTTTAGACTGCCCAGCGAAAGGTGTCGAGTTTTGTTAACTTTGTCGCTAATAGACGTGCAATCCATTTGAAATGGGAGGGCTGACAGTGAATGCCGTTAATGGCAGCCAAAGAGTTACCAAATATAAATAAAGCATTTGAGGAATACATGCCTACGTTAATTGTATTGATAAAAAATACTATATCGAGAAAATTAAATTTAAAAAATGCTACTAAAAATGTGAAGTCCTAAAATCATTAAAAAATAAAAAAGTAAATACAGAACATTCTTTAGTAGTACTATGTATATAGAGTTGTCTGATAATGACTGTTTACCCGTTAACCGATATCCAGATATTGTCCAATTCAAAAAATCAGATACCGATATCAAACCAATACCGATAAATGCAGTTGTGGACTTAACATGTTATGGCTGGTTGCACCTCTGGATGCTTTAATAATGATAAATGTAATAACTTCATGGTTTGCCAAGCAAACATTCTGTGAAAAATAAGGAGAAGCTCTGCTAAGCTGTGACAAGCCCTTGTACAAAGGTAGAAGGCTTCTACATTCACTTTAAAGGCAACATGCATATTGGCCCAAAACCAATAATGAAGAACCGTAGTCGTTATTATCCAATATCATTTTCGAAATGCTGTTATCGGCTACCTGAAATCGGGCAACTGTATCTGTAGATATAATATTTTTAAATTAATAATTAATAAATGATAATGAAAAAAAGAAGGAAATTATGAATACATTCCACATTTTTAATTACAAAAATGTTCCAATTTACAGTATTCCAATATTTAATTATATTTTTCTGATTAATTCCCTTTATCTTTTTAAAAAAAAAATTTTTTTTAATTAATATTATTGCATATGTCCCCCAATGCTTTTTGATGTATATGTGTTAAATATAAATGCAAACATCTTGGGGTGAATTACATTAATTAATTGCAAACCTATGCTTGCCTGTAGGTTCCAAGCAAGAAACTTTGAACTTGTTTTTAAATATCAGAAATAGAGTTGTCCGATATTATTGGAATACATCGATGGATAAAAGAATTTTAAAATTATATCGCATAATATCAATATCGTTTCATTTCGTTTTTTCGTTCTGGGCCAATATGCATGTTGCCTTCAAAGTGAATGTAGAAGGCTTCTGCCTTTGTACAAGGACTGGTCACAGCTTAGCACAGCAGTTATGCTTATCAACCATTAAATCTCTCAAAAATAAGATGCTTGGGATTTGTTATGTGAGCAGCCCATTTGCATTCATGGTGCAAAAATTCAATGAGCAATAATTAATTGTAAAATTACATTACATATACATTTTCATTGAATCAAGTAAGTTGTTACATTTATCATTATTAAAGCATCCAGTAGGGCATCGCAATACAATTAGTCGTAATATGTTAAGTCCACGACCCCATATATCGGTATCGGTTTGATATTGGTATCGAATTTTTGGAGTTGGACAGTATCGGGATATTGGTTATCACTTGAAAAGTCATTACCGGACGACTAAACTGAAACCTTTCCACAAATACTGTCTGTTAAACGGATCAAATTGTGTATTATTTTTAATGTCGGCAAATATCATATAATTGTCCTAACAATCCATCTTGTATTATCACAAATTTGCTACCGTAATAGCTAGAAAGGTAGTCCTTTTGCATCAAATGTGTTAAAGTGTATCAATTAGTCGCCTCGCACCCTACTTCACATTTAAAGAGGCTCAAGCACATGAATGCATCTTCTGTGTCAGAGCCCAACCACCTGCAGGCTTTCCCCTCTTATGCAAAAACATTTCAACTCCCCTAGTCGAAAAGCTGTCCAGATATTCTGCGCTTAAGAAGAATTAAAAAATTCTTGGCTTCTTTTCCCTTCTTCTGTCACATAGAACAACAAAAAAAAACACCCGGGTGGCCCTAATGAGCAAGAGTCTGGGACTGTTTTCTTTGTGTCACGTAGTATTAGCTGATCTGGGTCAACGTCTTGCCTGTAATCTGCCTCACATAATAAACCTAATGGCTGCCAATTTCGAAAGCAGACTGGACATAAGCTTTTTTCAGTGACACCTGCGCTCAGCCCTCATTGTTACTATCTTGCATAATATTTTCATTAGCGTGATAGTGTTGGAATTGGCCCGGCCATTCTGGGAGGAGATCTGTGAGAAAATATCTGCTTTTAGTCAAGGGCGACCGCTCGTATCTTGACGGGAGGTCGCGGCAACCTCTAAATACCCTCTAGTGGCTTTTTTATCACATACTTTTGCCAATCATCTGCAGTCATTTAACACATTTGAATAAATATGAAGACTCCCTTTCTTAAATTCTCAGTCTTTGTATCTTTTTTTTTATCTCCTGTGAATTAGAGCGTTCTGACCGAGAAGAAAGAGTTCCATCAGTGAAAACCCACATAGAAGAGCGAAGATATAAAAGAACAAAATGTCACGAACGGACGAAGTCAACAAGATGACGGAAAATGTCTATAAGGTATGGAAAACAGGGTTGTCACAAACGATTTTTTCGATAGTTGATTAATCACTGAAATATTTCCGATAGGTCGATTAATCAGATCATGTGAAATTCACAATATTTACTGTTGTATCATTTTCATTTTAGCTGGAAATGTGCATTGGAAAGTAAATATTATGTCTGTATACAGTGATCCCTTGTTTTTCGCGGTTAATGGGGACCAGTGTGTTTTCAATGTATTTATTCAGATTTAGCATAGGAAAGAGATACATATAAGACATGTTTTTTTTTCACTTTTTTCCCAAAGTACAATTTAAAAAAATTTTTATGTATACATATTTTAATGAATGTTTTTTAAGCACTTCAAATGTAATCATTATGATAAGTTTTAACATGCTACTGTCCCACTGAATTAATTTCAAACAAGAATAAAGTAGAAAAATGCTTGTCTTTATTAAGTGCTTCATTGAGTAAATCCACTCAAATCCGCTCAAGTTGCTCACTTGCACACAATGAGTTGCCACAGCAACTGGTTAACAAGTTAATAATGATTGACGCATGCGGCGCTTTGGCGCTTCGGGTTCCAAGCATCTCTGGCAAGATCAAACCTTAATGTCTGTCAATCATCGTTAACTTTAATTAGCAGCTCCAGTGCGCTGCGTGACCAAAAAAAGCAGCAGGAGTGAGAGTGAGACTACGTGATCGGATCAGGACAGCTCATCTGTATTTATTTATTTATTTTTTAATTGGGGAAAAAAATCCGCGATGCACTGTGGGTGCGAAGTTTGTAGAGTGAAGTAGTGAGGGATCACTGTATTGTTTTTCCCCTTAAAAAAAGATGTTTGCAAATATACCATTTTAATTTATTACAAAGATCTCATATCAAAACAGAAAAATGTTTTCATAAACAAATAAAAATGAACACATTTAATTAATGAAAATTTTACATTTTCTCTTGTTGTTTCATATAAATAAAAAAATGTAAATAAACAAATAATTACAAATATTTTTCTGAAAGGAAAATACGAATATTTACTTTGATATTATAAATATTTATTATTCATTGTATTTTGTATTTACAAAATAATGAACATTTGAAAAACATTTGTAAAGGAACTAGAAAAATAAAATTGACCGTTATTGTTACACTTTTATTAATAATATGCATGATATACATAATCATAAAATTGTATGAAATTTTTTTTCTTTATTCTTTAATTTTAATTCATTTAAAATAAATATAAAGAGCAATGTAAAAAAAATAAAATGAAAAATAAGAATATTTGTTATTGAAGGGTTAAAATGAGGATATTCACAGTATTTATAAACAATAAATCAAGTTTTTAAAAAAAACTGTAAAAATACATAAAAAAGAATATTTACAGGTTTTTTACCTTTATATATGGAAAATATTTTTCCATAAATAAGTTTAAATTTTTTTTAGAAAATAAAGAAGAAAGAAAACATTTGCAATCTTTCATTTTTTACATTAATTGCAAAATAAAATTAGTAATAATCAATAACAATAACAAACAAATAACAATTGGAATTTTTAAAATGAAAAATAAATAAGCATAATTACCATTGAAGTGCTAAAATGAAGATATTTACTGTATTTTTTATTGTAAAAATAAATCAAGTTTAAAAATAAAAAAAAACTTTAAAAAAAATTTTTACTTTTTTGTTTTTTTTACTTTTTTTTATTGAAAATGTTTCCATTTATAAAATTTCCCAAAAATCTGTTTAAAAAAAAAAAAGAAAATATTTACAAATGTTTTAATGAATTACAAAATAGAATAAATAATAATAATTGTACAAATAATAAGAAAAAAATGTTTAAATGAAAATTAAATCAGTATATTTCTTATTAAGAGGCTCATAACTGAGGATTTGGACAATATTTAGGTCAACAAAATCTTAAAAAATAAAATTAATCGACTCAAAATAGTTGTCAATTAATTTCATACTCAGTTCAGTAAATTTATCATGGCATTTTATACTGTTCATAATTTGGGGTATTTATGTATGTGTCTAACGTGTATGATGTTTTCCAACAGGGCATTTTGGACCACTTTAACCCCAGTTTGAAAAATTTTGTCACAATGGGCAAACACTATGAGAAAGCACTCACAGGTTAGTCCGAAAACAATATATGGCGCGGTGATAGAAAATAATGAAAGTTCCTATCATGTCCTGCCTTCTACAGGAGTGACTGTAGCGGCAAAAGGCTACTTTGATGCTCTGGTCAAGCTGGGAGAGCTGGCTAGCGACAGCCAAGGCTCCAAGGAGTTGGGTGAGTGGGCAATGAGCTCATAAGGTTCGGGCCGTGGGGAAATAGCCGGTGGGGCTCGGAGCTTTGTGTTTGTCCGGGGAAGAGAGATGAAGACACCAGAGGAAATGTAGAGAGCGAGGAAACACAGGGAAAGGGAGAGAGTGGACTCATTGTTGGGAGATTAACAACACCACATGATCTCATTGTGATGCCCAAAACAGCGGGGGAGGCGGGCGGGAGTGTCAAGAGGGCGACATGCCAGCCGCTCGCTGCATACTACTGCGTTGTGTGGCCTCAATGCAAATACTCAAACTCCCAAAGACAGTCACAATATATTATCCAGGGCTAATTGTAATCATAATTGTGACTATTCGCATGAAATTAATGCGATCAATCTCATTTTCATCCACAAAATCCAAAATCCAATGATAAACTTGGTGCCGTGTGATAGGTTGGGAACTGATTCAGGGTGTACGCCGCCTACTGCCCATAGTTGGTTGGTATAGTCTCCAGCACCCCCGCGACCCTCGTGAAAATAAGATGCTTGAAAAATGAATGTATTAATGAGTCTTATTTTCATACACAAAATCCAATGATAAATTTGGTGCCGAGTGATTGGTTGGGAACCGATTCAGGGTGTACCCCGCCTACTGCCCATAGTCGGCTGGTATAGGCTCAAGCACCCCCGCGACCCTCGTGAGAATAAGATGCTTGAAAAATGAATGTATTAATGAGTCTTATTTTCATACACAAAAGAAACCACTTTGATTGGCAATAGATGAAATCCAGCCGTGTTTTTGTAACTATTTTGAATTTTGTGAGAGTTATTTTCAGGCCTTATCGTCCTGCTCTAGTTTAAAATGTGTGTTTTAGTAAGTTTTAATATAGTTGACATGTGTGGGCGGGCTATTTTACTACAAAACTAAACTTTGTCTGACTTTGCCTATCAGTAGGAGTAGTAGCAAAGCTTTCACTATTTGGCCATGAATAGTTACTGTTTTGAGAAACTTGCCATGAATAGGGTCAGTTGTACGATGTGTGAGACTGCCATAAATCTTTTTAAAATAGCGTTAAAACATCAGCCTGGAACAGAAAGATTTATTGCCGTCCAGCTATTTTGCATGGCTGTTTTTATACCAATTGGTTCATTCCACAATTGTAGGCTTCAAAATTCTTCCCTGGTTTGCTGTTCCATGTTCATCAATGATCGGAAATAAGCATTATTATGACATGACTTGTTTGTTATTTACAATATTTGACATAATCACAGTTAAAAGGGTGGCAAATCGGCACTAATGTTAACTTTGTCTCAAGAGTAGAAGCTAAATGTTTAGCTAGTTGTTACTAATGATCAAGTGGACAAACTTAGTAAATAAAGTCTGACTCTGATTGTGTGCATAACAGCCATTGATTCCGATAGATGTTCATTTACATCGGGAAGACTGTCCGTGAATGCTCATTTTTCCAGTGCCAATGACAGCGCTAGACATCCAAACCTTTTTGACTACAAGGGGCGAAGTTCCATATAGTAATTACATTGTAATAACATAGTAATAACACTGGACGTCTGTTGCTGTCAGTTTTCCCAGTTTAAATTGCTTTATTTTTAATTGTAAGTATTAGTGATGCTCCTCAGTTATCACAATTCCATATTCAATTCAATATTCAAACAAAATCACAAAAAAAAGTTATCAGAATGGATTGGACATCTAGCGCTGTAAATGGCAGCCAATGAGTTCAATGAGTTAAAAAAATAGATAAATAAAACATCTCTTCTGTGTAACCCTGTTATGCAGGAGACACATTGTTTCAGATGGCTGAAGTCCACAGACAGATCCAGGTGCAGCTGGAAGATGTGGTAAGACAAAGGAAGAGCGCGACATGTCAACTGAATTAACATTAATTCATCATTTGGCTGTTCTTCAACAGCTCAAGTTGTTTCATTCCGAACTGCTGGCCCAGCTGGAGCAGAAGCTGGAACTGGACATCAAATACCTCACCGTAAGTCGTCCTTTAGATGACGTTCGGTTCACGTGGAGTTCACCAGACAATGCTTGTCCTCCTTCAGGCCACGCTGAAGAAGTACCAGACCGAGCGTCGAACCAAAACCGACTCTATCGAGCGTTGTCAGTCGCAGCTGAAGAAGCTACGGAGGAAGAGCTTGGGAAGCCGTCACCCTAATAAATATGGTGACCGGGAGATGCAGGCAAGTCCTAACGCAAAGTTGTTCCAGGGGTGTCAAACTGCAGGCACAAGGGCCAGATCTGGCCCACCGCAGCATTTTGGGTGACCCGCGAAAGTCAATCACGTGCATCAACTTGATGTTTTTTGGTAAAATGTAATTAATTAAAAAAAATAATTTGATGTGAATTCTGTATTGCAGACCGCAGTTAATATTTCTTGTTTTTTCCATCTTATTTAATGTAGTCTTATTTAATGTAGTGTCCATGATAGTCATTTCAGCTATATTTCTTAACTGGCATCAGCATGCTATTTGGCAGTAAACCAAGGACAACCGACCAACCAACGGTGCAGTTCCGTGCGGATTTCTTTTATTATTGCCACATTTGTTAATATCATGCATGTAGTAGTACATTTCTTCTAATGGTGTGACTGAATAATTTCAATAATACTTCACAATAAATAGTGATAAATAAATATATAATGTATATTTATTTTTAAAAAGGTCAAATTCAGAAATGGGAAAAAAATAGAACAAATGAACTAATATGAATTAAAGAGAGTACTGTTTTTTTCTTCTTATTTTTGGGGATTTTTGATCATTGTATTTTTACATACATTAAATGCAATACAATTCAAAAATGGTGCATGTCTAAAAAACTTTGAAAAATAGCTTTTTTCTTTTATTGAAAATATTTTTATGAATAAATAAATAAAATTGTTTATAAGCTATTTAAATTAAAATAAATAAAATATTTACATATTTTCCTTTGTTTTATAAAAAAAAAATCAGTTATTGTATTTTTAATAAATAAAATGCAATTCCAAAATACTGTGTGTCTAAAAAACTAGCTTTTCTTCTTTTATTGAAAATATTTTTAATAATAAATAAAATTGTTTTTAAACTATTTGAATTCAATTAAATATTTAAATTTTTCGCGGTTTTTTTTTTTTTCAGTCATTGTATTTTTAATAAATTAAATACAATCCAAAAATACTTTGGGAAAAAAAACTTTTTTCTGTTATTGAAATTATTTTTTTAATAAATAAAATTAATTAGAAGCTATTTAACTTAAAAAAAAAAAATTATATATTTGCATTTGTTCTTTTTTTATCGAAATTTAAAAAGTAAATGAAAATGGACAAATGCGGAAACCATTTTTTAAAAATAAAAAATATTGATATTTACTGTTAATGTTGTTGTTTTTTTTTGTCAATTTTTCCCTCCTTTTTTTGTTATTTAATAAGTGTAAAAAATGAGAATATTTCCAGTTTCCTACCCTTTTTGAAGGGAAATAGAAATAAACAAAAAAAGATGTTATTAAGAAGTTGAAAAAAAAGATTTGGACAATTTTGAGTTGAACAATGGTCTCTAAACGGTTTATTGATTGTCAAAATGGATGACAAGTCATCTGCTAAACAATTAATCAACTAGTTGCTGCAGTCTTAGTATACCTGCGATTGACGGTGCGAGACGTCCAATCCATTTTGACTTGGATGCTCATTTTTCAGTGTCATTGATAGCACTAGATGTCCAGTCTTTTTTGACTGGGAGTGCCCAAGTGATACTGTATATAGTCATTACTTTGTAATAACATAGTAATTACTAGGGATGTCACGATCTGATCACGTAATCGCAAATCAGGCCGATCGCACCGTTTTTCAGAGGATCGGAATCGGATTAAAAGGATCGGGTTCTTATTTTAAAAAATGTATTTGTTTTTCTGCTTCATGCTTGTACAGCTCCCTTCCACTGCTTCACTTGGTCAGCAGGCAGCTGGAGTGTTGTACTTAACCCTTTACACTCGAAGAATTTCAAATGCCAAATATGGAAATTCACACACATTGACACACGGTATTGATGAGATCAGCAAATTCTAAAAATCAGGACTCGGGTGTAAAAATATTCGTTCGAGACATCCCTATTAATAACACTGGACGTCTATTGCTGTCAGTCTTCCCAGTTGAAATGAAATTCACCTCTCCAAATCAAAATGGATTGGACGTGTCGTGCCATCAATGGCAGCCAAATGGCTTTGAGCCCCAGCTCTATTGTTTGTGAGAAATAAACAATTGGCTATTAATGAGCTTACATTGCAATCTGCATCAGCTGATTGTTCTTAGCGCAAGTTCAACAATGAGAGATTTGGAGGGTTTATTTACTTTATATGGAAGTCAGGGAGTGCTATTTTGGAGGAAAGGCCAACAAGGTGGTGTTTTGGATTTATTTTTGACGCAGGAAATGACATCACACGTGTTATTCCTGGGTTAAAACAATGTGCTCTAAAGGTCAACAGCCAAGCGCGGCTATAAATTTCAAGTATACTGCGTTCTGATTTTGTTCTTAGTTTGTGGAGTTGATGAGCCGGCGCCAAGTGGAGCTGGACACGCTGGTCGCTACGGGTTACAGGTCGGCGCTCACCGAAGAGAGGAGGAGATACTGCTTCCTGGTGGACCGGCAGTGTTGTGTGACCAAGCTGCTCATCAACTACCATTGCAAGGTCGTGTGTTGTGTTGCGCAAAAATACACAGTGGAGGGTCAGGGTTAAAAGCACATCATTTTGTGTGACACGTGAAAGTAAATCATACGTGGTGACTTCACGTTTCTGGGTAAAATGTTGAAATCACATTAAAAAAAATTTTTTTAAAGATTTTTTAAAACAGGAATTCAAACATTTCTGCTTTTTCAGTTTTTGTTTTTTTTAAATGAAAACAATTTATTCAAAAATATTGGATTAATGAACAAAAATCCAGCTCAAGAGAAAGTATAAAATATTTGGGTTTTATTTGTTTGTTTTAAAAAACATGTAAATAAAAAAAAGAAAAAAAATTAAAAACATCTTTTCCACTTTTTGTTTTTTAATTTCCAAATCAACAACACTTTTCCCTTTTTTAATTTAAAAATGTAGATGTGTATTTTTATAATCAAATCAATAAAAACAAACATCCAACTAGTCAAAATTCTGAATATATGTCTATATAAGTGGGGTGGCGTGGCTCAGTGGTAGAGTAGTTGTCCCCCAAACCAGAGGTTGTGGGTTCAATTCTCCTCCCTGATGAACTCGCCTAAGTGTCCTTGAGCAAGATACTGAACCCCATGTTGCTCCTGGTGCTGCGTCACCAGTAGGTGGATGGATTCGATAGTGTAAAGCGCTTTGAGCGCCTTGAAAGGTGGAAAAGCGCTATATAAGTATAACACCATTTACCATAAGTCTATATATATATATCAAATAATTTTCCCCTTTACAATTAAATTAATTTGAAAAAATTGAAATTATAGAAAAGTTTACCTTTTTCAGTTTTTGTTTTTTAAATTAAAAAACAAAAACTAAAAGTATTTACATTTTTTAAGTTTAGTTTTTCTAAATTAAACAAAATAAGGGAAACTAATAAAAACTGAATTTAAATAAGAAAAAAAAAATTTTTAAATAAAAAAAAAATCAAAAAATTTTTATTATTATATTCATCTAGATCAGTGCATCGTTACTAGAGGTGGGAATCTTTGGGCACCTAACGATTCGATTACGATTACGATTCAGAGGCTACGATCCGATTATAAATCGATTATTGATGACAAGTCCCCCGCTATTAGCTGCTAATGTTTTGTACATTAGTTACAAAAACTGTAAAAAAAAAAAAATAATAAATAAAAATAAAAAAGCCTTGCAGGCTTAAATAAACCACTATTTCAGTATCAAGTTAACAGTTTAAAAACAATAAATAATATACTCAAATCCCCATTCTGTATCAGCAGCTTTAAACTACATTCAATTAATTTAATGTTGTCAATCAACCGTTAAAGTTGTTAAAATTGCTCCTGTTGTTCCATAATTTCCCTTTTGTCTACTTTCGACATGTGAAAGTTTTAAAACTATTTTAAAGATAGATTCAAGTCAATATTTTACCGATTTAGGAGTATTTTAGATAAAAAGTTAATTAGGTTCGCTTTGAAGGTTCGCTACAACAGCCTTGCAGGGAAGTCTACTGCTTTAAGATGGCGGCCGTTTACTAACGCCCGCATCTAGCTTTCTCTACATGTGCTGCTATCGCCACCGAGTCTATGTAACATCTAGTCCTATATAAATATGATATCTACCTTAACATTATGTATTGTGGACGTACTTTGTAGCAGCTTTCGGCAGCAGTCAGGTATGTTGTTGTTTTTTTTATCTCGCGGCATGAGTTGAGCCAGAGCCGTGAGTTGAGCATTGGCATTACCCGAGGGGCCGGGTAATGACAAGCATGATGTTTAGCTACTCTCGCTCCGTTCCTCATTGCGTCCCGAAGACCACGCGGCGCGCTGAGTGCGTTTTACTTCCGCTTTACTTGACATATTTCAATAATCGGAATTTGGATGTTTGTGAATCGTTCTCGAATCTTCCATGGCCGAATCGCGAATAATCTAAGAATCAGAAATTTCGCACACCTCTAATCGTTACACCCCTAGTTAGTTCAAATGGAGTGAACACCTATCATTGTCAATTGTAGCCAATAAGTTAACTGACTGAAATAATCCCGTTTTTTTCTCCACAGGTGCGAGAGCTCCTTTCACAGAAACTGTCTTCATGGCAGCAGTCTTGCACACAGCCGACCAAGCTCCCAGAACGTGCGCTCAACCTGCTCCGTCACACGGCACCGCAGACCTCCGGAGCCGCCGGAATCGCCGAAGTCCTCCGACATACCAAGCTAGGCTGCGCTCAGTCGGAGCAGGTCCGATCGTATTCGAAAAACTTGAGTTTTCATTCGAGGATTGCTGAAATTGACTCCAAATTACAGAGGCTGTCAGTTCAAGAAGTCCCGCCTCTGTTAAACGGCGACCGCTCCCAGCAACAACAGCGAGCGGTCACGTCCTCTCAGAACGAGGAAAATCCTCAGAGCTCTCCCCAGACATTTCGACATGTAACCGCCGGCGAATCCGGCGGCGCGTCCCCTCGGCAAAGGTGCTCCCCTCTCACCGTATCGGCGGGAGGCGCCCCGGCGGACAGCAGTACCAGCGGAAGTGCCAGCCCGGGAGCGTCCACGCCCACCGGCGCCCAGTCGTCCTCTCTCCTCATGGCGGCCAACACCAGCAACCTCTCGCCGAGCCTCATCCCCTCCACAGTCATGTCGCTTAGCCAGGTGTCCACGAGCGGCGGTTCTTCAGAGGGGGTCACCCTGGCCATACCGCACAGTGCCCCCCACAGCCCCCCGCTTCCTCACAGCGCCCCGATGTCTCGGGCCATGACCCCTGTGCAGCTGCTGCACCAACAGGTGGGACCAGGGGGGAACAACACTCTACCCTCTGCTCACCCGTGGCTGATGAAGTCTGCTGAAATGTGCGCCACGGCTACTCTTCCGCTACCCAAGAGGCCCGGCATTGAAATGAGACTGGGTGGCTTTCAAGGTGATGTGGACCTCAGATATTCATGATCAACATGTGTTAGATATCCAAATTTCACTTGCTCTGTAGACTTAAATATCTGCAGAAATGCGAGGGGTGTACTCACTTTTGTTCGTTGTCAAAGCGAGGTTGTTCGTAGCAGCCAAGTCGGTAACAATGTTTTGGCGGACTTTGTTGTAAATACCCGGCGTTGTGCCGAAAAATAGCCGCCCCGCGTGAAATGTCACTCCTGACGGGAGCGCTCACACGTCAACAACACCGGCGCCCCGTAGATGGTCCACAGTCACTCCGGAGCACTGATGCGGCCGGTATACGTTGAACAATAGGACATAATGGGAACGATTGGCTCCGGCGCTAGTTTTTACCAGACCTGGAACGAAGATGCATTTTGTGCAGTTGGTAACGAGGAATCCGAACTGTTAACAGCACGTATGCGTGCACGCGAGGCGATAAATCGCAGCAGAAAAATTACCGCCTTCATTTTTATTTATCGCGCGATAAATGGAATTATTGCATATTGCGACAGGCTTACTGTTTACATACATTTCTTTTTTTTTTTTTAAAAAAATCAAACATCGTGAGCAGTTATTCACAATGTTACTCATTTTCACCCAAATTTTTACTTTTACTTGAGTACATTTTTTGGATGACGACTTTTACCTTTTACTTTTATTTGAGTAAAAGTACTGAAAGACATTCTATAACAGGCAATTTTGCTTTATTTTTTAAGCTTATTTTCCATCGCCTAATCCATAGGTGTCAAACCAATTCCACAAAGGGCCAAGTGGGTGCTGGATTTTGTTCCAGCAGATACCGCGCAAACAGTTCAACCAATGAATTTTCTGTTGAAACAAGCAGCACCTGACAAAGTTTAACTGATTACACATGTAAGAGATCAGATTGGTCAAAAGGTGTCCTCTTCATTGGTTGGAAAGAAAACCTGCACCCACTTGGCCCTTTATGGAATCAGTTTGACACCAGTGGCCTAATCTATATGTACACCATCTATTTACTGTATCTGTTCATTTTTCACCTAGGCCCCAGAATAGGTGCTCTATCTGGGCCCACACGCGTGGAGGCCATATTCGCTCACTCGCCCGGCACTTCAGAAGTCGGAGGAGGCGGTGCTTCCTTGCTGACATTCCTGCCCGCCGACAGCATCACCCTGCTGATTTCTGAGCCGAGAGACGGCTGGCACTACGGGCAGAATGATCGAACCGGACGGTATTTTACACGACTATGAACACATGTCAAAAGTTTGAACGACTTTTCACATGACATACAACATTTTTTTCTTTATGATAGGAAAGGCTGGTTCCCTTACTCCTATACCCAGCCACAATTTAGAACGGATCACATTGAGAGGAGAGTCAGCCTTGACCAAACGCCAAAAAGGTAGAATCAAATACTATTATTTACCTCAAACACTGCCATTGACACGTCAAGCAAGCGCCTAATAGCATTTGTTCTTGCAGCTCTTTCTTCTTATCCAAGGCCAACAGTACCAGCATGAGCCAGCTGGACCAGCTGGTGTCCCCGGCTCTCACCCCTGAGTCAGAGGAGGACCGCTCCCTACCCCCGCAGAGGATCAGCACTTTTCGACCACGCCCGTACAGCATGGCCGACACCAACAAGGTCAGACCGGTCCCAACTGATACATACAGTGGGGCAAATAAGTATTTAGTCAACCACTAATTGTGCAAGTTCTCCCACTTGAAAATATTAGAGAGGCCTGTAATTGTCAACATGGGTAAACCTCAACCATGAGAGACAGAATGTGGAAAAATAAAACAGAAAATCACATTGTTTGATTTTTAAAGAATTTATTTGCAAATCATGGTGGAAAATAAGTATTTGGTCAATACCAAAAGTTCATCTCACTACTGCGTTATATACCCTTTGTTGGCCAAACGTTTTCTGTAACTCTTCACAAGCTTTTCTTACACTGTTGCTGATATTTTGGCCCATTCCTCCATGCAGATCTCCTCTAGAGCAGTGATGTTTTGGGGCTGTCGTTGGGCAACACGGACAGATTTTCTATGGGGTTGAGATCTGGAGACTGGCTAGGCCAATCCAGGACCTTGAAATGCTTCTTACGAGGCCACTCCTTTGTTGCCCTGGCTGTGTGTTTGGGATCATTGTAATGCTGAAAGACCCAGCCACGTCTCATCTTCAATGCCCTTGCTGATGGAAGGAGATTTTTACTCAAAATCTCTCGATACATTCATTCTTTCCTTTACATAGATCAGTCGTCCTGGTCCCTTTGCAGAAAAACAGCCCAAAAGCATGATGTTTCCACCCCCATGCTTCACAGTGGGTATTGTGTTCTTCGGATGCAATTCAGTATTCTTTCTCCTCCAAACACGAGAACCTGTGTTTCTACCAAAAAGTTCTATTTTGCTTTCATCTGACCATAACACATTCTCCCAGCCCTCTTCTGGATCGTCCAAATGCTTTCTAGCGAACCGCCGCAGACAGGCCTGGATGTGTACTTTCTTCAGCCGGGGGACACGTCTGGCAGTGCAGGATTTGAGTCCCTGGCGGCGCATTGTCTTAATGATAGTAGCCTTTGTTAATGTGGTCCCAGCTCTCTGTTGGTCATTCATTAGGTCCCCCTGTGTGGTTCTGGCATTTTTGCTCACCGTTCTTGTTATCATTTTGACGCCACGGGGTGAGATCTTGCATGGAGCCCCACATCGAGGGGGATTATCAATGGTCTTGTATGTCTTCCATTTTCTATTAATTGCTCCCACAGTTGATTTCTTTACACCGAGCGTTTTACCTATTGCAGATTCAGTCTTCTCAGTCTGGTGCAGGTCTACAATTTTTTCTCTAGTGTCCTTCGACAGGTCTTTGGTCTTGGCCATAGTGGAGTTCAGAGTGTGACTGACTGAGTTTGTGGACAGGTGTCTTTTATACCGATAATGAGTTAAAGCGGGTGCCATTAATACAGGTAACGAATGGAGCCTCGTTAGACCTTGTTAGACCTCGTTAGAAGAAGTTAGACCTCTTTGACAGCCAGAAATATTGCTTGTTTGTAGGTAACCAAATACTTATTTTCCACTCTAATTTGGAAATAAATTCTTTAAAAATCAAATAGTGTGATTTTCAGTTTTTTTTCCACATTCTGTCTCTCATGGTTGAGGTTTACCCATGTTGACAATTACAGGTGTCTCTAATCTTTTCAAGTAGGCGGACTTGCAGAATTGGTGGTTGCCCCCCCCAAATACCTTGCCCCACTGTACCGTATTGGCCCGAATATAAGACGGCCCTGATTATAAGACGACCCCTTCTTTTTCAAGACTCAAGTTTGAAAAAAGACTTTTTGAACACCAAATTAATTTTTGTACAGCAACTAATTACAGTACATGTAAAACAAATGATTACAACAATATATTTGAGAGAAAAAGCATGTTATTTTGCCTCATTCAAATCTTAATATCTGAGCTTTTAAATATATAAACTAAAGTGCAATCACATTTGTAAATGAATGGGTTCTGGTTTTTGAAATGTAAATAAACCAATCCATTGTGATAAAACAACAAAATTGCAATAACTGCATTAACCATCAAAGTGAGGTCTAACTGTAACTGTAGTCTTGTAACAAATCTGAATAAGGAAAAACATTGCAATAAAATAATGCAAACTGGTTAAACTTGAGAGTAGCTGAGATCTGTCATGACAGAACATCGCTTCAATGACATCTGGCGCCTTCTAGCGTCGTGAATGGGTATAATGTCTAGACCGCGAATATAAGACGACCCCCACTTTTTCAGTCTTATTTCAATGCAAAAAACACCGTCTTATATTCGGGCCAATACGGTATATGATCATATCTAATTATCAAATGATTAATAACGACGATTTTTCTTGTTTCCGACAGATCTGTGCACAGTTGGCCGCCTCGCCACCATCTCCAACTAGGTATTTTGTTAGCAACAGAGAAATTTGAGTGCCTTGTTTTCTTTAATGAAAAATTACTTCTTATCAGGACATATTGACAGATACTAATTTACATGTTACAAACAACTCAAATGAATCTAACTATTTAAAACATCCATACTTTCAATATAGGCGACAATTTTGCCTTCAGGCTTCCGTAGAATAAGGAAAATAGTTTTTCCAACACTTTCCAGACAATTTGAGCATTCAAAAGGGTCGATAAATTTGTCATTTTCACCATTTGGTTAAGTTAAAGCTTTAATTTGGACAATTGTTTGTGGGCTCCACACTTTCGCAGGTCCCTCAAGACCAGTGTCCGGTGTGTGTGTGTGTAAAGTGGAATTTTTTTTTGCTGGCCCATCCAGACAACCGGCCAAGCAGCTGGCAGAGATATTTTAACATTTAAATACAATATTACAGTTCCACACATTATCTTATGGTTCTGTTTGACCCACCCCTTATCTAACCACACCCACTTAACACCCGTAAACCAGGCCCCTTGGAGGAGAAGGCTCCAGCTGTGGCCAAATGTACTCGCCAACCGCACCCCCAGCTTCTGCTTTCAACAAGTAATCAGATCAAGCGTCATCATCCACCGACCACGCCCTCTGCTTTCAACAGCCAATCAGATCAAGCGTTCAGTATCCGCCAACTGCGCCCCCTACTTTCAACGACTAATCAGATCAAGCATTCAGCATCCGCCAACCACGCCCCCTGCTTTCAACGACCCTAACCTTAAACCCTAACTCATCTCTAACCCCTTTTCCATGTCACGGGGACAGGGAAAGCACCAAAAAGGTTGGATGGGCGAGTGCTGCAGACCGCAGCTGGACCTACTTGCCTTAGGCTCATACACGGGCCAGGACCCCCTTGGTGGCCGAAAAAGTGTCATTGCATATAATTGACTTTCCTAATATATATATATATATATATAGTTGTAAAGCAAGAAAACAAACAATAAAAATGAATGAAATGAATTAAAAATGATTCTTATAATGGGTCAAAATAATTTTTTGAACAGATCATGTGACTAGCACCTTAGACGGTCATTTGCTTTGCATATTACTTAAAAAATAAATAAAAAAATAGGAGAGGGCAATTTTATTTTTCAAATGATTTTTTCTTTGATTGAAAATATATATATATTTTTTTTTGAATGAAGCAACTTTTGGGGGGATTGAATGATTTAGACACAAACTTCCTACCCATAATATGGCCCAAACACAAAAAGTATTGCTAAAACCTGCTAAACTTTTTTAATGAAAAATTAAGTGTTCAAATCCAAATTTTTGAGCCTCAAATATTTTTTCGCATTCAAAAACTCCACAGGAGAGCTCTGGCAAAGGGCGGTGGGACGGGCAGTTGGGCTGAATTTCCATGCTGCGGTCCCACTGCCCCAAACCAAGATCAGATACGCCCTACCACCCCGGGCTGGCTGGGTGGGGGCCGTGGCCCTGTGTCGGCGCCCGCGTGGCGTCTCCGTTCGTCTGCGTGACTGCTGCGTGCCCGGTGGGGCTCGCGCGCGGCTGGATGTTATTGGGAACGCTCGGGCAGGGGGTCCCGGTGCCAGGATTGGCAATGGGGCGGTGTAGGGTCGGTCGCCAACGGGCTTACACTCACAAAGGATTCACACGATTACTGGGTTCTAGATCACAGAGATGATTTGTGTACACTCTACTCCTTCCTATCACTTAGCTTATAGAATCCCCCACCTTCTTCCCCCTCTTTCCCTGGTCAACAGGCCCCCCACATGGTGTCAACCGGAAATACATTTACCTGACGATAGCACCAACATATTGGTAGTTCGTGTAGTGAGGCGTTCAATGTATTTCTTGTTGTTGTTTGTGTTTCTTCTCTTTCTTCTCCTGTGTTTATTTTCTTTTGTTCCCCCATAACCCCTTCCTGTTCGCTGTTTTGTCATAATAAATGAAGTATGTTGAATGATCACAAAGGGAGTATGTCAGACTCTCAATGTGAAACATTAAAACTGTTCAGACTATCCGGGCACTTAGACTTCCATTCTCTGTGTCAAACAGCTGAACAAGACAGGTTAAAAAATTAATTAATTAATTAATTAAATGGATTAATCGTCGCCATTTCAATGTTTTTTCCATTTGGTGTTTCAGGACCAACCCGTTTGCCCACGTTCGTCTCCGAAGAACGGTTACCAACGATCGTTCGGCCCCCATCATCGAGTGAGACCTCCTCTGTTTAGCTTGGATAATTGCATGTAGGCGGAACTGATCTGTGATTTAGAAAATACATCAAAATTATTCTGTAGACAACAAGTGGATCGGAACCAGGTAAAAAGGATTGGGTTTTCAAAATGTATTTATTTTTAAGACTTAACTCATTGGCTGCCATTGATGGCGATAGACGTCCAATTCATTTTGACTGGGAGGGCAGCCAACACCGCAGTCAAATTGGATTGGACATCCATCGCCGTCAATGGTAGTGAAACATGATGACTCGAAACTGAAATGGATTTGATGTCTAGAAATGTCAGTGGCAGTGAATGAGTTCAGAGTTACAATCAAAAAAATAATCCAGAAGAGAGGCACTGTTTAGGTGAATAACTCCATCTAGTGTTAAAGATGAGCAGTGCAACATAATGTAGGCTGAACTCAAGCTTCTTGTGCGGGCCATATTCAGTGATATTTTCATCATTTACCGTAGTTTGGACACCCTTCCTCTAGAGGAAACAAATGCTGCGTTCGAGGAAGGTGGGAAGTCGGACTTATCCCACTCTTTGTGGTCATAGTTGCGATCTCAAAGTTTTACAAGCGAATGTAAACAACAAACATGGCTGATCACGACAAGTTGTTTTATATTTCGGACATTAAAACACATTTTGACCTCCAGAAAACCTGCCTTCTTGTAAGTGAAGGCTAGGCAAATTCAACTCAAGGCAATTCAAGGTGCTTTACACCACATGAAGATCCACGAGGAGAGCTAAAATGACTTGTAAAAATCACATTAAATCAAAAGAAAGTTAAAGCAAAGACGACTGAAACCGGAAATAAATTGTATGTAAAAATCACTTGAAATCACGAATAGAATTTTTAAAAATTAGGGCTGTCAAAATTATCGCGTTAACGGGCAGTAGTTAATTTTTAAATTAATCACCTTAAAATATTTGACGCATTTAACGCACATGCCCTGCTTAAACAGATTAAAATGACAGCAGTGTCATGTGCACTTGTTACTTGTGTTTTTTGGGTGTTTTTGTCGCCCTCTGCTGGCGCTTGGGTTCGACTGATTTTATGGGTTTAAGCACCATGAGCATTGTGTACCGTAATTATTGACATCAACAATGGCGAGCTACGAGTTTCTTTTTTGATTGAAAATTTGACAAATTTTATTAAAACGAAAACATTAAGAGGGGTTTTAATGTAAAATTTCTATAACTTGTGCTAACATTTATCTTTTAAGAACTACAAGTCTTTCTATCCATGGATCGCTTTAACAGAATGTTAATAATGTTAATGCCATCTTGTTGATTTATTGTTATAATAAACAAATACAGTACATATGTGTTGAATGTATATATCCGTCTTGTGGCCTATCTTTCCATTCCAACAATAATTTACAGAAAAATATGGCATATTTTATAGATGGTTTGAATTGCGATTAATTACGATTAATTAATTTTTAAGCTGTGATTAACTCGATTAAAAATTTTAATCATTTGACAGCCCTAAAAAATATAATACTTGAAATCAGAAATGAAATTAAAGCAGAAAAGGAATAAAAAGTAAACAGCTTTAAGTTTGAAATTTGTAGACAATTATGAATATGCTATGATAAATAAAAGTGTTTTTAGCCCTGATTTAAAGGAGCTAACAGATTTAGCACACTTTAGACCTTCAGGTAATTTGTTCCAGAGGAGAGGAGCACTACACAATAACTAAATGCTGCCTAACAACTGCTTGGTTCTCGTCCTTGGAACATACAGGAGACAGGTTCCAGACGACCTTAGGGGTCTCGATGTTTTATATGGATCCAACAAATCAAGCATGTATTTTGGTCCAAGGCCATTAAGTGTTTTGTTGACGAGCAGTTGTATTTTATAGTCTGTCCTTTGACTCACTGGAAGCCAGTGTAATGATTTCAAAACCGATGTAATGTGGACTTAGGGTTGGGCATCGTTTGAAATTGAACGATTCCGGTTCCGAACGATTCTTGATTCCAATTCTTTTAAGAGGCAGGGTAAAAAAAAAATGCAGGGTTGAAAAATTTTTCTTTTCTATGCTTTTTTAAATAAAGAAAATGAACTTCTCACGGGGCTAATTTTAACTTTAAATATAATAATATATAAAAATTAGGGCTGTCAAATTTATCGCATTAACGGGCTATAATTAATTTTTTAAATTAATCACGTTAAAATATTTAACGCATTTAACGCATGCGCAGAACGACCCACTCGCGCATTGTCGCAAACAGACTACAATGGCGCTGTTTTACGTATATACAGAGCTAAGAGGCAGCGTCAAGTGAGTGGAGTAGATACAAGCTCTCATTAGGGCCATACTTTTACTAGGCAAAAGCTTTGACAGCTCGGTTGGTTCTGACTGATGGTTTCCGATTGAGACAAAGAAATCCCTATCATGTAAATAAGATGTGAACCAGTAAAAAACAGTTTCAGTGAGCCCTAACCACTTTTCCAATCTGCTGAGTAGTATGTTGCGATCAACTGTGTCATATTCCGACGAATATCATTTAGGACTTTGATCAGCATGGTGGAGAAAAAAAGTGGAGATAAAAATGACGGTTGAGATTAATAGCACACACTGTAACTGCCTGCTTCAGTTACATCTAAGGGTGTAACGGTACATGTATTTGTATTGAACCATTTCGGTACGTGGTGCTCGGTTCGGAACGGAGGCGTACCGAACGAGTTTCTGACGTAATGTAACCCTTACTTTTCGAGGCTGTGAGTCGATCGGGTTATAGTTTCTTTGTGTAGATTATATTTACTCCATCTTCTCTACTATAATGAGGACCAACACAGTAGGACAGTATAACCCAGAAACGTCAACGGCGCGACATCGTGGCAACCGCGAGAGCGCAGTAAAACGCGGGCGTTAAAGTCAATCAGCCAATGCACACCAGTCGCAGTGCGGCCGCGTGTTAGACGCGTCCCAGAAGCGGCTCAATGCGACGCACGCGAGAAGAACGGCAGAGTTTATTATTTGACGCGAGACGCAACCCTCCTGCGTCAGTACTACTACCGATAGCTAGGATGGGCAGACCGGAAGTCACTCCTGTAAAAATACGGTGGAACCGATCGATTTTCAAACTAATATGCAATCGTTACCCACTTTTTGAGTCCCATCAGATCTCTTGAGTGGTAGATCGGGGCACAGTTGACTTGCCTTTGTTGATTTACTGCTGTCTACTCTGCTATAATAATAACCAACACCGTGTTCAATACAAAACCCTCCTACCACAACAAAAGTAGGAATTAATATTCACATAGGAACTAAAGTTATACAACATAAAATCTACAATATAAATGAATACTACATCACATTTGTAAAATATAAACACATAATAAAATAAATAATAGCCCATTTAAATAAATTGAAATGAGCTAAAACACCTGTAATTAAATAATAAGTATAATAAACAGATCCTGCTTACACAATTAAATTGATGAATTTCTGTGTGGCGCTTTAACTTGAGAAAATCCACCAATAAAGCTTTTGAAAACCGTTCATAAGAGAAAAAAAATGATTCATTGAGGCATTTCATTTGTAAAATATATGTAAAATCTCTGTAATTGGGATTGCTTTTATCTTTAGCACTTTTTTCTTCTTTCAGAAAAAAAGCTGACCAATACGCGGGGTCTGAAAGGCAAATTGTTGTTGGATTATCTTTAAATACCCGCTACTTTTTGAGCAGAATTGTAGCTTTGTATAGGCTAATGTTCCTCTTGTTGAAAGCACAAGTAATAAACAACTAGCACATTTATATTTTGCATTGTTTTCTTACTGTACCGAAAATGAACCGAACCGTGACCTCAAAACTGACGTACGTACCGAACTGAGATTTTTGTGTACTGTTACACCGTTTTCCGAAATTTCCAGGTTCGCGGTGAATTAGTAACAGGCACACTTTTGCTCAATAGACGATGTTTATTGATTAGAAAATGCAGAATAAATGAGATTTATTGATTACAATCCCACAAGAGCAAGCAAACAAGTATCAACAAATGTCAACGATGACACTAGACTTGAGCTTGTCAACCCCAGAATCCCTGCGTTACCGTTACAGCAAAACAAAATGTCCCTTTAGCAATGAAAATCGCTTACCGTGGCAAGTGAGTGGGAAGCCAGCAACACTCCAGTAAAGCGGCAAAGGGACAAAGCCAGGCGATCCGTACGTGACCCGCTGGCGGACCTCACGGGTCACGCGGAAATGTCCGGTTTTGTAAGGACGCACCCCTCGGAGGCGGAGAGGCCAACTTCCGATCACAAACATTTAAGCTACTTTTGGTTCAGCCACCTTGAAAAAGGGCTTTTCACAGGGGACAAATGAGCTGTGCTGCAACAGATGCCAACAAATGGTAAATATTATGGGTGCAAAACAAGTTATCTCTATGGGACCCAGGCGTGTAGTAAAACAATACTATGGTGCAAAACAAGTTATCTCGTGAGATTCTCAAGCGCGTCTCCTAACTATGGGAACAAGGTGAAGAACAATAGAAGTTGTTAGAATCTATATCACAGAAGCAATCATACATCACAAAAGCATAATGTAATATTTTCCCCCATCACACCCCTAGTACATCCTTGCTGAAAGTCAATATGAAAAATATGTATGAATTCATTAAGCTAATTCAGTGTATGAGGGAAAAATACAAGGATTGTCTAAGAAACTTAATTTAACTTGTGTTATCAATACATTGATTTAAGCGCCATTTTGTCGAGTGACGTCAGATTGAAGCAACTCGTGAAGTTGCACCCCCCCCCCCCCCCCCCGACTTCGCGACTAGGATCGCCCAGTTCGTTCCTCGAATGCAGCATAATATTAAGAAAATTTGGCTTTTTTTGTTTGTTTTTTGCTGTACGTATATGATCCATCTGCTGTAATCAACATTTTAGACTAGTGATCTTGAATTTTTGGTTTTCTTGCCTCAAAAGAAAAAGTGCTTATAACTCAGTGATTTTAATGCAGGACTGGCTCCTATGTTACATCTTGATATATATTTGAGTATTGTGCCAAGTACTGTAATTGTTACCTTAGCTTCTATAGTTTTAATGTACTGCTTTTAGGTGTAGTTTTGTGTAAATTTTATGATTTGACACAAGTTTTCGAGTGTGCAAGTGAAGGTTAGGACACGTTTAGGCCAGTAGTCAACAATGTGCTGCTGTTTCGATGTTACAAATCACCCGTGTTGATGTAGATTGAAAAGAAAATGACATTTTTGTTTAAAAAATATCTTCCAAAAAAAAGCTGATTTTTATGATTTTTTGTGAGGTAAACTTGACATGTAATTAATCTGTGAATTGTAGGTCACTGATGATTTTTTCCCATGAGTTAAAAAAACACAAATGAGGACTGTAACGTTTAAACGTTGACATCTGGACTGCGGGGGTGGTTTTATTTTGAAAGGTTGTTTTTCTTAAATGAAAAAGAAAGTTGCAGACAGGAAGTTTGAAGAGGTTTATTTTCATTTATGGATGCTTTTGATCCTTTTTCAGTCCCCAGTATAATCATCACGAGGGTAGGACAGATGAAAAATGTGTATATTGTATGGATAAAAGTTTATCGGGAAGTGCCTGAGAAGGTTTACGGGAAAGTTGAGGAAAGCCAAGCGTGTGATGACTTGCCTTTTAGTAGCCAAAATGGGAGGAAATTTTGTGTTTGTAAAGTTTAGGCTAATGTGATTTTTTTTGTAGTCCCTTAAGGGATGATGAAAAATAATGAAGCAAAATTTTTCGCATTGTGAGCTAACGTGTTTTCACTTTGGTAGTTGGATTTCTGTATCTTGTAGATAGTGATTTAACTAATTGGCTGCCATTGACGGCGCGAGACGCCCATTCCATTTCGACTGGGAGGGGTGTTTACAATGGATTACTAAGGAACTATACTAATACTTAAAAATTAATCCATTTCCACTGGGAAGACTGACAGAAATAGACATTATTACTATGTTATTACAATGTAATTACTATGGAACCTCACCCCTCCCAGCCAAAATGGATTGGATGTCTCGTGACGTCAATGGCACTGAAAGATGAGCATTCATAGCTAATCGTGACAGTTTGAATGAACTGGATGTCTGTTGCGGTCTATGGCAGGCAATGTTAGAAGCTAATAAATTCTCATAAAATCTATTTTAGTGTTGATGGGGTTCATGAGCGGAGTTTTTTTTTTTTAAATTCATTTTGATATTTTATTTTCAAATTAAGATGTTATAAATTTGTTTATAAATAATATAAAAAATACCATACTTGTTCATTTAAAAGGTATGATCATTGATCATATACAATATATATATATATATTTTTTAAAATCCCACCTACTTTTCCTAATGTATTTTTTTCATGGGATGACACGTACTGTTCCATGATGAAAATGCAAGCAACATGTTCTAAAGATATTGTAAAACTCTACTACCAAAGTGAAATGTATTCACACTAGCTATGTGAAATTTATACTGTAAAAAAAACATTGTTTCCTAACATGATAAAAACTGACATTGTGTGAAATAAAACAAAGTCTGTGACGAAAACGTCTTCTGTGTTCATTCAAGGTGTAGCTCTGTTAATAAATAGATACAGTAATGTGAAAAAAATTAGGGCACCCTGTGTGTTTTCCAACATATTTAGCCATGTGGATATTTAATATAAATTGTAACAATCTTGAGAGATTCAATAATCAAACTAAACAAAACTGAAAAAATATTTTTTATAACTTTCTGCAAAATGCAATTTCTGTTAAAGTATAAATTGAGACCCCCACATTCGATCCCACTTGAAATGGCTAAAATCACACACGGGGTATCACATCAGGTGCAGAGGCATAGCGTCCCATTAGGCATACGCAGGCAGTTGCCTAGGACCCCCAGTCAGCAGGGGCCCTTAGAGGGCCAACAGATGTGGCATACAAAGATATAGCACACTCAGCTTCACCGCACTGTCATAGTTGCAAGTATTGGGAGTGATTCAATACCATGGAATCAGTTGGCAAATTATTTAAGAACTCTGTAATCAATCCCAATTACCATACATATTTGAGCAAGTCCAATCAGTTTTGTCATTGCATGTTTTTGCAAAGAGTGATTCACCAAAACCTGTTAGGAAAAGTCCTTGCTGTAATATATTAAGTTGGTTTTCACAGGCCACCTCATTATTAATGTGACTACTTAAAGAAATGGTGAATTTCAAGAAAGTTTATCAATGGGTCTGTCGTATTCCTCGTTGAATACTCTATATGAAAAATATAACATATATGCATCTAAAACAATCCTAAATTATTTTATTAGCAATTTTAATACTCCTTTAAGCAAAGTTCCTTGGGTATGCGGTATGCCGCTGCGTATGTTCCCATAGCAACCAATCCTGTTATTGTCCTACGTCACAAGCGCTGCATATTCTGAGGACGAGAATAGGCGTAAGCGTAAGGTGCGCATTTCGAGCAGAGGACGGCCACCCCACCTGTTAGAGGCTTAATCTGTGCGTCCATGAACGAATGTAAGTATTTCCTCTTAATGCCATAAAGTTCTTATGATAAGTTAGAGCCGTTATCAGTGCGCCCGTTTCGTGTTTTTCCTGTTACGTCGGCTGGTTGATCCCACTCGTTCTCGCTGCGTTGAGGAGAGCGTTCTTTACACTATATTTGCATTGCACATTTGCTTTAAGAGGGAAGGTGTTAGTTGAGCATCTTAAAATGATGTTGTACATCCATATGAGTGTAAAGTGCTTAGTTTTCGCCACTTTTATGCCCCCCCCCCCCCCTTCGTGTTCATTTTACTGCGCAAATATGTGTGTCACGTGACTCAGAGTGAGAGTGGGCGGCGATCGGGCCTTTTTTTAATTGGCAAAATGAAGAGAAGTTATCCGTCTGGAAATGAAAAAAGAAAGAAAAAAAAAGCAGAAGAGGAGAAAAGGAAGCAAGACAGCAGTGAATGTACTATGTTACTGTAGTTTTATGTCCTAATGTAGTCGAAGCACTGCAGACTAGTAGTAGTAGTAGTATTTTTATGTCCTAAACCAATTAACTGCCTTGACTTGTTGTAACTAGCTTGTTAGCGTTTGCTAACAGCATTGCAGCATGCTAGCGTTTCTTCATACATAAAGATGTTACCTAGAACATTAAATCAGTGTTTAGAATCACCATACACACTGATCAGCCAATTTGATAAGATGTTACATGATTCACTTCTGTGCCAGAATGTTATCCTTATTAAGTAAAAGCAATATAACTTACCAGCTAGTCACTAGAATACGGTATGTGTAAAGGTATGTGTACTAAGCACAATAATAATAATAATAATCTGAAGTACATTTTGTTTATTAAGGCAAATGTGTGTAAATAATTAAGGATAGTGTGAAGTGAATGAATAATGCAATTGGGGGGGGGGTGCACTTTGAGTGTCCTAAAAAGCGCTCTATGAGAGCAAGGCGTTATATATGCTATTGCTCCAAGTCCAACTGTCCCCCTTACTTGCACATGCTCAAAGGGCCCCATGTTGCCTGGGGCCCCCAGGGGACCCTTGCTACGCCTCTGATCAGGTGCACGTGATTAAAACATCATTATCTAGTCTAGTGTTTTGAAAGAGGCTTGCCTTATTTAAACCTCACATTTAGTTTGGTGTGCCCCTGACTGTTGAAGTGAGAGAAAACACCATGGTGAAATAAAAGGAGCTGTCTGAGGCCTTCAGAAATAGGATTGTAAAGGCTTATGAGTCTGGTAAGGGATTTCAAAAGATCTCAGAAGAATATAAAATCCGCCATTCCAATGTCCGTAAAATAGTCTACAAGTGGAGGACATTCAAAACAACTGCCAACACGCCCAGGTCTGGCCGTCCAAGCAAGTTCAACCCGAGAGCAGACCGCAAGATGCTAAAAGAAGTCTCCAAAAACCCTAAAATGTCATCATGGAACCTGGAGCAGGCGCTTGTTACTGTTGGTATGAAAGTGCATGCCTCTACAACCAGAAAGTGAGTACACAAATTTAACATTCATGGGAGGTGTGCAAGGAGGAAACCTTTGATGTCCAAGAAGAACAAGCAGGCCAGACTGAAGTTTGCCAGAGTGAATGTAGACAAAGACCAGGGCTTCTGGAATAATGTTCTTTGGACAGATGAATCTAAAATTGAAGTATTTGGACACCAGAACAGAGGACATGTTTGGCGTAAAACCAATACAGCATTCCAGGAAAAGACCCTCATACCAACTGTGAAGCATAGAGGTGGAAGTGTCATAGTTTGGGGATGCTTTGCTCCAGCAGGACCTGGATCTGGCCAGCTCATCATTATATAATCCACCATGAATTCTATCGTGTATCAGAGGGTGCTTAAAGGAACATATGAGATCATCTGTGAAAAAATTAAAGCTGAGGCAAAACTGGACCCTGCAACATGACAGTGACCCAAAACATGCCCGTAAACCGACCAAGGACTGGTTGAAAAAGGAAGAAATGGAGAGTTCTGGAATGGCCGAGTCAAAGCCAAGATCTTAATCCCATTGAGATGCTGTAGGGTGACTTCAAACATCTCACAGCTGAAAGTATTCTGTGTTGAGGAGTGGGGCAAACTTTCTTCAGACCGATGTCAAAGACTGGCAGATGGCTACAAAAAGCGTCCTACGTAAGTTATTTCAGCCAAAGGGGGAAACATTAGCTATTAGTGTGTCCTAACTTTTCCCTCTGTTAGAATGTCCATTTTTGTTGATATATTTGGTTTAATGAGTAAAACAATGTTAATTTTTGTTGTTTACCTGCAATTAAATCACTTTCTTTTCCAGAGATAAAGAAAAACAAGATCAGACATTGATATGTGAACATTTCTTAATATAGAACTGAATATTTCATTGGGTGTTCTAATTTTTTCACATGACTAATTCGGTGGGACGGGCAACATGTTTAAAACTTATTACATTTGAAGTACTTAAAAGCCATTTATCAAAATATATATGTACATAAAAGTTTTTTTTTCCAATTATACTTTGGGGGAAAAATGTTTTTAAAAATGTTATACAGTGGGGCAAATAAGTATTTAGTCAACCACCAATTGTGCAAGTTCTCCTACTTGAAAAGATTAGAGAGGCCTGTAATTGTCAACATGGGTAAACCTCAACCATGAGAGACAGAATGTGGGAAAAAAACAGAAAATCACATTGTTTGATTTTTAAAGAATTTATTTCCAAATTAGAGTGGAAAATAAGTATTTGGTCACCTACATACAAGCAAGAGTTCCGGTCTAACTTCTAACGAGGCTCCACTCGTTACCTGTATTAATGGCACCTGTTTTAACTCATTATCGGTATAAAAGACACCTGTCCACAACCTCAGTCAGTCACACTCTGAACTCCACTATGGCCAAGACCAAAGAGCTGTCGAAGGACACGAGAGAAAAAATTGTAGACCTGCACCAGACTAGGAAGACTGAATCTGCAATAGGTAAAACGCTTGGTGTAAAGAAATCAACTGTGGGAGCAATTATTACAAAATAGAAGACATACAAGACCACTGATAATCTCCCTCGATCTGGGGCAAGACCATGCAAGATCTCCCCCCGTGGCGTCAAAACGATAACAAGAACGGTGAGCAAAAATCCCAGAACCACACGGGGGGACCGAGTGAATGACCTACAGAGAGCTGAGACCACAGTAACAAAGGCTACTATCAGTAACACAATGTGCCGCCAGGGACTCAAATCCTGCACTGCCAGACGTGTCCCCCGGCTGAAGAAAGTACACATCCAGTCCTGTCTGCGGTTCGCTAGAAAGCATTTGGATGATCCAGAAGAGGGCTGGGAGAATGTGTTATGGTCAGATGAAAGCAAAATAAAACTTTTGGGTAGAAACACAGGTTCTCGTGTTTGGAGGAGAAAGAATACTGAATTGCATCCGAAGAACACCATACCCACTGTGAAGCATGGGGGTGGAAACATCATGCTTTGGGGCTGTTTTCGCAAAGGGACCAGGATGACTGATCTGTGTAAAGGAAAGAATAAATGGGGCCATGTATCGAGAGATTTTGAGTGAAAATCTCCTTCCATCAGCAAGGGCATTGAAGATGAGACGTGGCTTGGTCTTTCAGCATGACAATGATCCCAAACACACAGCCAGGGCAACAAAGGAGTGGCTTCGTAAGAAGCATTTCAAGGTCCTGGAGTGGCCTAGCCAGTCTCCTGATCTCAACCCCATAGAAAATCTGTGGAGGGAGTTGAAAGTCTGTGTTGCCCAACGACAGCCCCAAAACATCACTGCTCTAGAGGAGATCTGCATGGAGGAATGGGCCAAAATACCAGCAACAGTGTGTGAAAAGCTTACAGAAAACATTTGGCCACCGTTATTGCCAACGAAGGGGACAGAACAAAGTACTGAGATGAACTTTTGGTATTGACGAAATACTTATTTTCCACCATGATTTGCAAATAAATTCTTTAAAAATCAAACAATGTGATTTTCTGTTTTTTTTCCACATTCTGTCTCTCATGGTTGAGGTTTACCCATGTTGACAATTACAGGCCTCTCTAATATTTTCAAGTGGGAGAACTTGCACAATTAGTGGTTGACTAAATACTTATTTGTCCCACTGTATGTATCTCTTTCCAGTGCTAAATCTGAATACATTGAACTCACAAAAGATAAAAAAAAAAAAAAATTGGGGGGGGGGGGGGGGGGGGCGCTAATTTGCAGTTTTATCTTCTCGCACTCATCACGGTGGGTTCTGGTCCCCATTGACTGCGAAAAACAAGGGATCACTGTATATATTATATATATTATATATATATATATATATATATATATATATAATAGTCATCTGTTCCTTCAGATCTAGCCTATTTTCTTGGCTAAAGCTCGTGCGAAACAATGAATTGATTTCGAATTTTAATCAGCTTGAAGTTTGGTCGGAGTAAACCTCTCGGACGGGATCTGCGTGATGTCGAAACGTTCAAGATTTCAGGAGGATAAAACAAATTAGAACAAATTTAAACTCATTGTTCCTTAATGCTGTTTGTCTTACGGTCAAATCACAAAACAAAGAGGCAAATATGTTGAATTAAATTAACCATCTTTACTGTGGGACATTGAAAATTACAGACAGGTAAATTGGAAGGAGGGAGAAAGTGAAGTTAAAGGTCTTTGAGCCATTGCAGCCGGTCTCCTCGTTGCTCACACGGATGCGAGGGAACTTCAGGTAGGTTTCCGTCATCTCTCAGAGGAACTGCCAAGGATAAAGAGGAAGATTTCAATTCTACAACAATTCAAACTGGCATTTGAAACAATATTTAAACCATAAACGGTAAGGGTGTAACGGTACATGTATATGTATTGAACCGTTTCGGTAGGTAGTGTTCGGTTCGGAACGGAGGCGTACCGAACGAGTTTCTGACGTAATGTAACCCTTTTCGAGGCTGTGAGTCGATCAGGTTACAGTTTCTTTGTGTAGATTATATTTACTCCGTCTTTTCTACTATAATGAGGACCAACACGGTAGGACAGTATGACCCAGAAACGTCAACGGCGCGACAACGTGGCTGCCGCGAGAACGTAGTGAAACGCGGGTGTTAAAGTCAATCAGCCAATTCACACCAGTCGCAGTTCGGCCGCGTGTTAGACGCGTCCCAGAAGCGGCTCAACGCGACACACGCGAAAAGAACAGCAGAGTTTATTATTTGACGCGAGACGCGGCCTTCAAGCGTCAATACTACTACCACTAGATAGGATCGGGCAGACCAGAAGTCACTCGTGTAAAAATTCGGTGGATCCGGTCGATTTTCAAACTAATATGCAATCGTAACCCACTTTTTGAGTCCATCAGATCTCTTGAGTGGTAGATCGGGGCACAGTTGACTTGTCTTTGTTGATTTATTGCGGTCTTCTCTGCTATAATAATAACCAACGCGGCCCAGTGTTCAATACAAAACCCTCCTACCACAACAAAACAAGAAGGAACTAATATTCACATAGGACCTAAAGTTATACAATATAAAAAATTAGGGCTGTCAAAATTATCGCGTTAACGGGCGGTAATTAATTTTTTAAAGTAATCACTTTGAAATATTTGACGCATTTAACGCACATGCCCCACTCAAACAGATTAAAATGACAGCAGTGTAATGTCCACTTGTTACTTGTGTTTTTTTGGTGTTTTGTCACCCTCTGCTGGTGCTTGGGTGCGACTGATTTTATGGGTAAGCATTGTGTAATTATTGACATCAACAATGGCGAGCTACTAGTTTATTTTTCGATGGAAAATTTTACAAATTTTATGAAAACAAAAACATTAAGTGGGATTTTGTAAGATATGCTTGATTGTATGACCTTTATATTCTGCGGGTCATACAAGATTGCTCTCCCACAGCTATTATACGCGCACTCCCAAGCTATTATGAAGAATACAGTTTTAGCCCATAATCATGTGCTTACATTCTTATTACCGGCGATTGCTCACATTCTGCTGATAAATAGATACACACACATATGTTGATTCATCACACAACGTCTCAGTACTTTTCCACCAAGCTACAGTACTTCGAGTGCAAATGTGTGTTGAAAATAGTGCTGCAACGATTAATCGATTAACTCGAGTATTCGATTAGAAAAAAATATTCGAATTAAATTTTGTTGCTTCGAGTATTCGTTTAAGTGGCGTTGTAATGGTTTATTTTGAAAGTGTTTACATTTAGGATTTATTGATTAGGGTGGATACACTACTCTCTGGTCTGCCTCATTTCCCATGGCTGAATCCAACTGCTCCCTGTTAAGACCAAGTTTTTTTTAATGAATTTGTAATTTAGTTTAGCGGTATATTTAGCCTTTTTTTTTTTTTTTTTGTGTGAATATGAGTCTGAACCATTTGTTAAGAGCAGTGTAAAAAAATGTTAGCATTTTATAGCATTTAAGCTAGCATACTTTTGCTATGTAAGTTAGCCAAATGTTTTATGTTGTACATAGATCCTCATTTATTTATTTTTTATACCGTTTGAGGCTCATCCCAGGTATTTTAATTTTTTAATGTTCCTTATCCGATTACTCGATTATTCGAACTAACTAGTTCATCGATTAATCGACTACTAAAATAATCGATAGCTACATCCCTAGTTCAAAACAAAGTTATCTTGCCCGCTCAAGAGTGTGACTGTTAATTTCATCAAGAGTGTGACTGTTAATTTAATCAAAAGTGTGATTGTTAAATCAATGACTAGAATAAGGAACTTGCCCGATCGAAACTGCCACGTTGGACAACAGTGATGTAACCCCAACAGCAAGCGCCCAATAAAAGTCAGCAGCACGGGGAGCTCTGAGAGAGAGACCTCGATGAGACACCGAAGAAGCGTATCGCACTGTCTCCTCTCTCCCTGACGGCCGTTCAGCAAAAACTCACTCTCTGTCTTTGTCTCCAGTTACTCTTCGTCCTCTCTTGGGTAATTGAGAACACTTAATGCAAGTTTAGACCCAACAGGTTTTGATATTAAATTTCTACTTGTACTAACATTTATCTTTTAAGAACTACAAGTCTTTCTATCCATGGATCGCTTTAACAGAATGTTAATAATGTTAATGCCATCTTGTTGATTTATTGTTATGATAAAAAATACAGTACTTATGTACCGTATGTTTAATGTTTTTATCCGTCTTGTGTCTTATCTTTCCATTCCAACAATAATTTACAGAAAAATATGGCACATTTTATAGATGGTTTGAATTGCGATTAATTAATTTTTAAGTTGTAATTAACTCGATTAAAAATTTTAATCGTTTGACAGCCTTATAAAATATACAATATAAATGAATACTAAATCACATTTGTAAAATATAAACACATAATAAAATAGTAGCCCATTTAAATAAAATAAACTGAAATTAGCTAAAACACCTGTAATTAAATAATAAGAATAATACACAGATCCTGCTTACACAATTAAATTTATTAATTTCTGTGTGGCGCTTTAACTTGAGAAAATCCACCAATAAAGCTTTTGAAAACCGTTCATAAGAAAAATAAAATGATTCATTGAGGCATTTCATTTGTAAAATACATGTTAAAATCTTTGTCATTGGGATTGCTTTTCTCTTTAGCACAGGACTTCTTTTTTCTTCTTTCTTTCAGAAAGAAAGCTGACCAATTCACAGGGTCTGAAAGTCAAATTGTTGTTGGATTATCTTTAAATACCCGCTACTTTTTGAGCAGAATTCGACCTTTGTATAGGCCAATGTTCCTATTGTTGAAAGCACAAAGGTGTGTAGTAATCAACTCGCACAATTATATTTTGAATTTTGTTTTCTTACTGTACCGAAAATGAACCGAACCGTGACCTCAAAACCGAGGTACGTACCGAACCGAGATTTTTGTGTAACGTTACACCCCTAATAAACGGAGAGGTTGACATATTAGACTTTACCTGGGTATGTGTATGGCGTTGCCGAATTAATCATTCCAGAATATTTTGTGTATGGACTAATAAATGGAAGCACAAGACCTGAAGAAAAAAAACAATTATTTTAATGTAAAAAAAGTGAATAATGGCTTGCGAGCTGTTAACTCACCCGTTAGTCCGAGAGCGCATGACACAAAGATGACAGGCTCCTTATTCCACACATTTTTCAAAAAGGTTGCAACACCTATAGAAAGACAGCCATATAAATATTTTTTAAATGTAAAATTTTGGTACAGGTACTTACTATACGACATCCGCGAAAAGCTAACTAGTTAGCCGATGACCCAAGGTCATTTTTCGTTTTAAATCAAATATTGATATCAATTCAACACACAAACACGCATTTTTGTTAGTTAAACCCTTGAATTTAATAGCATGCAAATATTCTTTAGGATTTAAGAATGCTTAATTCAAATAATTATAGCCGTGTCGAAGAAGATACAATTCACTAACCCGCCATCTTGGTTTGTGGCGTAGCATCCGATGATCCGACCTGTGGGCTCGTGGGAAATGTAGTCATGTCACTATTGTGACGTATAACTCATGCGCCCGCTGCATGTAAACAGTAAGTGGAAGCGAGATGTGAAAGCGCATTTATTGTTAATTTCTTCACTTCAGCGTGTTTATATAACAGCAAATAGTAGCGGGAATCATTGAACTAAGTGTTTTAGATTTTTTTTTCTCACTATGTTTAGTTCTTAGCTTTTGAAGACTTGAGGACTTTCACTGGAATTTATGTAAGTAAGGTTCAGTTTAGACTAGAGCATGAATTTCTACGAAAGATTGTATATCGCCAATGATACTGGGCATTTTTCTTTAGCTATCACTTTCGACGGAGCATTTAATGACAAAAAAAAAGATTTTTATTGTTGAGCAGTTTTGTGATAAATGTGACTTAATTACCTAATTTATAAAAAATATCACGTGCTATACGAGAAATATATAAATGGCGGAAAACACAGACAAGACTAAAAAAGCAGTTTCTGCTCTTGCGCCCCTCTTAAAAATAAACTGCTGTATTTTAAGCCAAAAGAACTGTTGTGTTTGATAGAGCAATATGTCTATGCTGCCATAGCAGATTCATGGTGCATTAAGCCCCCGAGCTATTTTTAATTTGTCCGTTTTACCCTGGAAACCCCCGTTTACAGACGTCGCGCAACCGCTTTTGTTTCAACCCTATGGGGCGGCGTTTGTAAAGCAGTACATGCTAAAAATTACGACTTCATTTTCTCACATTTAGCGCCACACAGTGTTTAAAATGGTTTGAAATTTTTAGAGTCACTTTTTTTTTTTTTTTTTTTTGCACATTTACAACGCAATTTAGCAACTTAAATATTTAGTTTTTAATAAGAAGTTTTAGACCTGAATGTTTAAATCCAGAACTAAATATTTAATTTTAATCATAAATTTATATCCTATATCCTAAATTAGAGGTGTAACGCTACACAAAAATCTCGGTTCGGTACGTATATCGGTTTTGAGGTCACGGTTCGGTTCATTTTCGGTACAGTAAGAAAACAAAATGCAAAATATAAATGTGCTAGTTGAATGAATGAATGTTTATTACACACTTTTGTGATTTCAACAATAGGAATATTAGCCTATACAAAGCTAGAATTCTGTTAAAAAAGTAGCGGGTATTTAAAGATAATCCAACAACAATTTGCCTTTCAGTGCCCGCGTATTGGTTAGCTTTCTTTGTGAAAGAAAGAAGAAAAAAGAATGCCTGTGCTAAAGAGAAAAGCAGTCCCAATGACAAAGATTTTAACATGTATTTTACAAATGAAATGCCTCAATGAAACATTTTTTTCCTTATGAACGGTTTTCAAAAGCTTTGTTGGTGGATTTTCTCAAGTTAAAGCAGAGAAGACCGCAGTAAATCAACAAAGACAAGTCAACTGTGCCCTGAGCTACCACTCAAGAGATCTGATGGACTCAAAAAGTAGGTTACGATTGCATATTAGTTTGAAAATCGACCGGATCCACTGTATTTTTACACGAGTGACTTCCGGCCCGATCCTAGCTACCGGTAGTAGTATTGATGCAGGAGGGCTGCGACTCGCGTTAAATAATAAACTCTGCCGTTCTTTTCACGTGCGTTGCGTTGAGTCGCTTCTGGGACACATCTAACACGCGGCCGCACTGCGACTGGTGTGCATTGGCTGATTGACTCTAACACTCACGTTTCACTGCGTTCTCGTGGTGGCCACGTTGTCGCGCCGTTGACGTTTCTGGGTTATACTGTCCTACTGTGTTGGTCCTTATTATAGTAGAGAAGACGGAGTAAATATAATCTACACAAAGAAACTGTAACCCGATCGACTCACAGCCTCGAAAAGTAATTGTTATATTACGTCAGAAACTCGTTCGGTACACGTCCGTTCCGAACCGAGCACCACGTACCGAAACGGTTCAATACTATTACATGTACCGTTACACCCTTATCCTAAATGTTAAATCTGGAAACGGTTGGAATAAAATATTTAGCTTAATATGTAAATTCACGTGACTGGAGACCAGAAATAACAAAATAAAAGCTGGAGCAACTCAGACTGTCTGTTTATGTTGATTAAAAATGAATAAAACCTACTCAATGGTGGCGGTCAGTTGGCTCTTGGACATGAGTCATTGTGATTATGACAATATATAGCTAAAATACACATTTAGGAGAAACTATTTAAAGAGTATTTTGTGTGCGCCAGGTTTTATTTTGTTACTTCCGGTCTCCAGTCATGTGAATTTGCATATGAAGCTAAATATTTAGTTCCAACCGTTTCCAGATTTAACGGTTAGGATGCAGGACATAAATTTAAGATTAAAATTAAAATATTTAGTTCTGGATTTAAACAATCAGGTTCAAAACTTCTTATTTAAAAAAATATATTTAAGTTGCTAAATAATGTTTTAAAAGTGCAAAAAAAAGTGACTCTAAAGATTTTACACCACATTTTAAACACTGTGTGGCGCTAAATGTGAGAAAATGTTGTCGTAATTTTCAGCATGTACTGCTTTACAAACGGCGCCCATACAACCCAGCCATAAAAAGAAGGTAAGTATTATATTATTCAAAATGTCCGTCATTTTTAGCTTAGAATCATTAATCGAGGTCTAATATTTCGTTTGAATTCCAAAAAAAAAAAAAAAAGAATCACTCACATATTTTAAACTTTTAAACAAATTACATCACAGTGAAAAAAATAGTGTCTATAAATAATTCATGCATATCTACTGTCACAAAGTTTGAAGGCAACATGCATAATGGCCCAAAACTATCATGAAAAATCAATGTCGATTTTGTACGATATCATTTTAAAATGCTTTTATCGGCTACCTGATAATATCGGACAACTCTATGTCCAATCCATTTGGGATCCAGGTGGGAGGGTGTGGTTGTTAATTTGCTGCCACCCTCTCATTTTAAATGGATTGGACGCCTAGCGCAGTCAATGGTAGCCAATGAGTTAAAACAAAATTGTTTCCGCTTGGATGCACTACATAAAGTCTTTCCCTTGAATTCACCATTAGTGTTTTGTGGACAATGGAAGATTTCTCTGGCTTGGCCCTGCCCCCTCTATTTGGCGGTCACATTCTTGAAGCCGAACTGGAGCCAGGTGGAGTGGAGCTCGGTCCAGGGGAGGTAAAATATTGTTAACTTCTAAAATGTTATTGTCGTTTTTGAAAACGTCGCACTAATAAGGGAATTTACTTGCTGTCCGTCTACAGGTAGAATTAGGCCCTGGAGGTGGTGAGATTCTAGATAGCGCCAACCCAGAGGATGAAGAAAGAAGAGTGCTTGATAAGAGGAAATATCTGGCGTTGAACAGACGTTGCAAAGAAATTGAGCAGGTTGCGTCTGTTTTTATCTGCAGGTTTTGGAATATATCGTATAGACACCAATCACCAACGTCACGCAATCACCTGATCGCTGTATTTTGCCGCCATATTGTCCGTCATTGTGTGTCCGTATTGTCAATGATGTTAGTTTCTAAAGGTGGATTCACTTGCAAATTATGGAAGCCCTGGTGCTTTCAGACGCTGTAAACTCATTGGATGAGTTGCATAAAAGCCTTATTTGGAAAAGCTTTGGTCTATCCAGTCGCCAGATCCATATTTGATGCCCAAATCGATGCTTCCTCCCGTCCGGTCCCGTCCCGTGCAATAACCTCCAGTCATACTCTAGTGCAGGGGTGGGCAAACCGGTCCTCGAGGGCCGCAGTGGGTCCTGGTCTTTGTTCCAACTGATTCAGCACTGACAGTTTAACCAATGAGGTTTCAGTGGAAACAAGAAGCACCTGACTGCAATCAACTGATTGCACTTGTAAGAAACCAGATTGGTAAAAGGCTGTCCTCATGATGGGTATGAACAAAAACCAGCACCCACTGCGGCCCTTTGTGGAATAGTTTGCCCACCCCTGCTCTAGTGGATGTCACAATGATGCGTCGGGTACCCAAAATCGGCACCGGCCCAAATATATACCAACATTTGGGCAGCTGAGTGTCACCATTGTCACGATTGTAAAATGAAACTTGATCGGCGGTTCGACAACGGGCCGATGTGTGCCGAAAAATAGCCGCCCCGCGTGAAATGTTCCCCCTGACGGGAGTGCTCATTTATAACGCTTTATTGAAGTTTTTCATGGACGCAATACAGTAATGGATTTATGACTGTAAAATCAGTTTTAAATAAATAATTAAACTACACAAAATATTAGTACTGTATTTTAGTAACAAATCGTGGACTGGGCCACATTTGGGCCACAGGCCACAACCCTAACCCCTAACCCTAACCCTCTTTGAACAGAAATGTCTACAGGTTTTCACAACCATATCCCAATGACAATCACACAGGTATGACATTTATTAGTTCAAGCAGAGTAAAATAATACATATTCGCAGTTCAAGATTTATTAGTTCAAGCAGAGTAAAATAATACATATTCACGGTACAAGAAAATCGTTTCCGTGCGGGTGTTCCCGTCAGGGAGGACATTTCACGCGGGGCGGCTATTTTTCGGCACAATACCTGTTGTTGCTTTTACCTTCTTGCTGCTCGACTGTGGCGACAAGCTTCGTAGTCTCCTTCTGATGATGTCTGCGATCGTGTTGGCATTACGACTATTGATGTTTTCACTGCTGTCTGACGGCTGTTGACACAAACGCATCATGGACCGAGATAAACAAACCGTGCTGCTTTAGAGATTTGCCCGTTTAACAATGGGCACACAGTAACTACTAAAATGACCGTTTATCTTCTCTGTTACTGCAACCAACCGCCACACATGCCTTCACCATTTTGATTAATCTATGTTACAATTGTCAGGAAGGTTTTTAGGTTCGTTTACTAGGCAGTGATTCCTTAGACAAGCAGAAAAACCCGCAGTAATAGGAGGAATGTACGTAGCGGTAATATGTAAACACGATGAGCTGACGGACAATATGGCGGCACAAGTCAGGGGGGCGGAGTTGTGACGTCACGTGAATGGGGTCTAAACAGTATTGGCCCGAATATAAGACAGCCCTGATTTTAAGACGACTCTTTTTCAAGACTCAAGTTTGAAAAAAGACTTTTTGAAGACCAAATAAATTTTGATACAGAAAATAATTACAGTATATCTGAAACAAATGATTATACCAATATATTTGAGAGAAAAAGCATGTTATTTTGCCTCATTCAAATCTTAATATCTAAACATTTAAATATGTAAACTAAAGTGCAATCACATTCGCAAATAAATGACTTCTGGTTTTTGAAATGTAAATAAACCAATCTATTGTGATAAAACAACAAAACTGCAATAACTGCATTAACCTTTAAAGTGAGGTCTAACTAACTGTAGTCTTGAAACAAATCTGAATAAGGAAAAACATTGCAATAAAATAATCCAAACTTGAAAGTAGCTGAGATCTCTCATGACAGAACATCGCTTCAATGATATCTGGCGCCATCTATAAGACGACCCCCACTCTTTCAGTCTTATTTTAATGCAAAAAAACACCGTCTTATATTCGGGCCAATACGGTATTTTTGACATTGTTATTCTTATATGGACAGGTGAATCACAAGATCCTCGGCCGTCTACACCAAGTCCAGAGATTGACTCGACGTTTGAAGAAAGAGAGGCGGTAAGAAACCATTTCATGTCATTTGCGTTAATTTTGAAGCATTATTTATCCGCTTTTGTTCTGTTAAAGATTCCTCATGAAGACCCTAGATGCTCACGGAGACGACTACAGGAATGCGCAGCTCACCATGCTGCTGGAGGTCAGATGTCGCACATTGAAAGATAAAACTGGACTTCCTGCATAGTTTTGTCATCTTCAGTGAGAATTTCCAACGCAGTCTGAACCCAAATTTTAGAACAATTGTGTATATTTAGGACTTTTTTTGACTGTACTATACTAAGAAAAAAGCCATAGCATTTTCCAAAAACGTGTTCTAGGATGATCCTGAAGCACCTTCGGATGGCGCCACTGGAGTGGCGGATGACCGGATGAACGGCGTGTCAGGCACCGCCTCTTCTCCTGCTTTTCACCATCCCTCAGGGCCCAAAAGGAGAAAGCATGTGACGCCTAAGCAAGAGAAGGATAAAGACCTACAAGTACGATTAAAGTAGGACTGTAATTTTCGGACTATAAGGCGCACCTGACTATAAGCCGCCACCCACCAAATTTTACACGAAAACAACATTTGTTCATAGATAAGCCACACTGGACGATAAGCCGCAGCTGTCCTTATTGTATTATGAGATATTTACACCAAAAGATACAAACCGGTAAAACTTAATTTGACAGCGGCGTCATAAGACTGTCATAAGACCAAATGAACCACTATGAAGCTTTGAACCAATTGGCTGCAAAGCTTCATTGCTTCGAAAAGCTTCATTTGGCCATCACTGCTCCCTGCCACCTGCTATCAACCCTGTTGTCATCCAACATGCCTCCTGGCATGCGTTGCAGCGCTACAGATGTAAAGAACAATCAAAATGTATGTTCTGTGCTAAATATTTCTTCAGTTACTATTCCAGTGGTTTCATTAATTGCTAGTTATGGTATTTGGTAACACTTTATTTGACAGTGGCACCATAAGACTGTCATAAGACAATCATAATTATGACATGACACTGTCATGAGCATTAATTAATGTTTATAACAGATGTCATTTAGTGTAATCCAGCAAATTATCTAACTTTTGAATGGATATAAAAGATGTAGTTAGTGATATAATTTGCTGGATGACACCTCATGACATCTGTCATAGGCATTCAGGAATGATAATGATAGTGTCATGTAATAATTATGCCGGTCTTATGACAGTCTAATGACGCCACTGTCAAACAAATGTTTTCTAATTAACCCAAATATCAACAAATAAGCCGCACTGGACTATAGGCCGCAGGATTCAAAATGAGGGGGGAAAAGTCGTGGCCTATAGTCAGAAAATTACGCTATTCACAAAGTTTTTTAATATGGTTTCTATCACTGAACATGAATTTGAGGGATGCATTTAAAATGTGATTTAACTGTTTTTTCTTCACAGAATGAAGCTGACATGTCAGTGCTGTCGGACTTGCAGTTTGGAGAAATGCCCAGCCCGACCTCTCTGTCGCATTGAGCATTGTATAAACGCATTAATAAATACATGTATGTACAGTATAAAACGTAAATTGTGAAGGAACTCTGAAAGGTTTGTAGCAAGTAGTATTTTGTACTGTTTTGATTTTTGTGTTGTGAGACAATATCTCATATAAACTGATTATGTTGCCCATGACGGCGCTAGATGTCCGATCCATTTGAACTTGGAGTGATGGCAGCGATCAGGTATAGGCACCCCTGCAGTTCTGTCAGATAATGCTCAATTTCTCCCAGAAAATGATTGCAATTAACAATACTTTGGGAGTAATATCTTCATTTATTTTGCTTACAATGAAAAAAACACAAAAGAGAATGAATTAAAAAAAACAAAACATTATAATTTTACACAAAACTACAAAAATGGGCCGGACAAAAGTATCGGCACCATCAGCCCAATACTTGGTATCACAACCTTTAGACAAAATAACTGCGAACAACCGCTTACGGTATCCATCAATAAGTTTCTTACAATGCTCTGCTGGAATTTTAGACCATTCTTCTTTGGCCAACTGCTCCACGTCTCTGACATTTGAAGGGTGCCTTCTCCAAACTGCCATTTTCAGATCTCTCCTCAGGTGTTTTATTGGATTCAGGTCTGGACTCATTGCTGGGCACTTTAGAAGTCTCCAGTGCTTTCTCTCAAACCATTTTCTCGTGCTTTTTGAAGTGTGTTTATGGTGATTGTCTTGCTTGAAGACCCATGACCTCTGAGGAAGACCCAGCTTTCTCACACTGGGCACTACATTATGCTACAAAATTTGTTGGTAGTCTTCAGACTTCATAATGCCATGCACACAGCAAAGCAACCCCAAAACATCAGGGAACCATGTTTGACTGTGGGGACCGTCTTCTTTTCTTTGAAGGCCTAGTTTTTTCCCCCTGTAAACTCTATTGATATCTTTTCCCAAAAGGCTTTACTTTTGTCTCATCAGACCAGAGAACATTCTTCCAAAACGTTTTTTGGCTTTCTCAGGTATGTTTTGGCAAAGTCCAGCCTGGCTTTTTTATGTCTCTGGGTCAGAAGTGGGGTCTTCCTGGGTGTCATACCATAGAGTCCCTTTTTTTTTTAGATGCTGACGGATTGTACGGGTTAACACTGTTGTACCCTCGGACTGCAGGACAGCTTGTTTAGATGTTAGTCGAGGTTCTTTATCTACCATATGCACAATCTTTTGTTGAAATCTCTCGTCAATTATTTTTTTTCAATCCACATCTAGGGAGGTTAGCCACAGTGCCATGGGATTTACGCTTATTGATGACACTGCGCACGGTAGATACAGCAACATTCAGGTCTTTAGAGACTTATAGCCTTGAGATTGCCCAGCTTCCTCACAATTATGCTTCTCAAGTCCTCAGACGGTTCTTTGGTCTTCTTTCTTTTCTGCATGCTCAATGTGGTACACATAAGGACACAGGACAGAGGTTGAGTCAACTTTAATCCATTTTAACTGGCTGCAAGTGTGATTTAGTTATTGCCACAACCTGTTATGTGCCACAGGTAAGTAACAGGTGATGTTAATTACACAAATGAAGAGAAGCATCACATGATTTTTCAAAGGGTCCCAATACTTTTGTCCGGCCCATTTTTGGAGTACCAAAGCAATTTTAATTGCAATCATTTTCTGGGAGAAATTGAGCATTATCTGACTGAATTGCAGGGGTGCCAGTACTTTTGGCCAGCAGCGTCTGATCAAATTTATTTTATGTAAAACACCTACCACTACTACCATTAATATTAATTGGTTAAATATTAATGGAGATCGAGAGTATGAGACAGAGCAAATGTGTATGACTCATATCATTATTTGCACATCATACACACACACACACACCCACCCTTACTTAACACAGAAAGTCCCCAGAGAGCAAAAACACAGGCTGTATTATGAAAATGTTGTTTTGAAAAGATGTTTACAATGGTGGACAATTTTACAAAAGTAGGCTACTGGTAGAGAGGAAACTAGTTAGCTGTCTTAGCATGCTAACTAGCGATGTTATCTGCTCGTTAACAAGCTTACAGTATTTGTTTTACCATCGCTAGACATACTAAACACGCTACAGTGAACTCTGGTAGCTGGTGGGAAACGTTCATGACAGCGTTTACTTTTCTTAAATTTTCTCGTAAATGTGAAATCATGTGTTGCTTCCCCTCACAACCACCCTCCGCGAGCATGTCGGCTGTCCTTCCTCCTCTAAGCCGCGCCCGTTTCTTTTCTGTTCAAGTTCAAGTTTATTGTCCCCTAAGGAGGGGAGTACTTTCGATAGCCGAAGTACTCCCATACTACCAACGTTGTCTTTTTTTTTTTGGGGGGGGGGGGGGGGGGCGCAAGTGTAGTGTCACCGACAGACACAGGACAGAGCAACATCTGGAGGGGGAGAGGTGAGCGCTGCCGCTCCAAGCCACGGATTTCTTTCATTTTTGGGATATAAAAATACAGTATCTGAAGCTTTTGGAATTTCTCACATTTCTGCATAAAATCCCAATTAAATGTGATGTGATCTTTGTCAAAATCACACAAATGAAAATACTGTGTCTTCTTAACTAAAACCACTCAAACATTTATAAGTTTTCATATTTTAATGAGGATAGCATGCAAACAATGACAGAAGGGGGAAAAATAAGTGAACGCTCTGCCTAAGGAGAGCGATTGAAACCAATTTTTACCAAACATTTTAAGTCAGTTGTGTGCCCAATCACTTATGAGTGGTTTAAAACTGCACTGCCCACTATAAAACACACACCTAGTAAGGAATGTCTTGATGAAAAGCATTGTCTGATGTGCATCATGGCTCGGTCAAAAGAGCTGTCTGAAGACCTGCAATTAAGGATTGTTGATTTGTATAAAGCTGGGAATGGATACAAAACCATCTCTAAAAGTCTGGATGTCCATTAATCGACAGAGAAGTTGTCTACAAATGGAGAGAGTTTGGCACTGTTGCTTCTCTCCAAGTCAGTGCAGAATACTCAGAGAGGTAAAAAAGAACCCTCGAGTGTCTGCTAAAGACTTACAGAAATCCCTGCCACAGTCCAATATCTCTGGACTCATGGGAGGCCTCCACGGAGGAAGCCACTGCTGTCTAAAAAAACATCGTTGCCATTAATGTTCGGAAAAAGGCACTTTGACACTCCACAGAAGTTTTGGCTAAATATTTTGTGGACTGATGAAACCAAAGTTGAATTGTTTGGGAGTAACACACAATATCGTGTGTGGAGGAAAAATGGAACATCTCACCAACATCAACACCTCATCGCCACCGTGAAGCATGGTGGAGGGAGCATCATGATTTGGTGCTGTTTTGCTGCCTCAGGGCCTGGACAACTTTAAATAATTAATGGAAGAATGAATTCAAAAGTTTATCAGGATGTTTTGCAGGAAAACCTGAGGCCGTCTGTCAGACAGTTGAAGCTGAAAAAGAGGATGGATGCTGCTGAAAACAATGATCCAAAACACAGAAGTAAATCATCTTCAGAGTGGTTTCGGAAGAACAAAATATACGTTCAGGAGTGGCCGTATCAAAGTCCAGACTTGAACCCCATTGAGGTGCTGTGGCATGACCTAAAGACAGCGATTCATACCGGACATCCCAGGAATCTGACTGAACTAAAGCAGTTTTGTAGAGAAGAATGGGCCAAGATTAGTCCTGATCGATGTGCCAGCAGACTGAGCTGCAGCTACAGGAAGCGTCTGGCTGAAGTTATTGCTGCCAAGGGGGGGGGGGGGGGGGGGCCAGAATATTAAATGTGATGGTTCACTTACCTATTTTTCCCCCTTCTGTCATTTTTTGCATACTATCCTCATTAAAATGTGAAAACCTATAAATGTTTGGGTGGTTTTAGTTAAAGCAGACATTAGTTTTTCCTCTGTGTGATTTTGACAAAGATCAGCTCACATGTGATGGTGATTTTATGCAGAAATGTGAGAAATTCCAAAAGGTTCAGATACTTTTTCATACCACTGTTGCTAATACCGTACTACGGTATGACAGAAAATTTTAGTGGTTTTCATACCATGGTAAACCTTGAAACCGGTAACCGGGACATGCCTAGCCCCCTTTAATAATTATTCTTTAAAATTTTACTGTTTAACTTTAACTTTGAAAACAGAAACCCTGTTTATAGTAGTTTTTGGGTTACCTGGGCATTTTGGGGCATTCTAAGTATATCTTAAAGCTTAAATCTAAGTATCTTCAGTATATTTTTGATCATTTCCTGTTGATTTTGAGACATTTGCAGTCAATTCATGTACATTTTGGAACTTTACAGGTCACTTTCTGTTATATATATTGTGTCATCTTTTTTGGCCATTGGAAATGACTGGGGCCTTTACAAATAAATGGGGATGTTATTGTAAAGTTTTCGGTGGAACTTTGTTTTTAGCAAAAAGTGTATACAACTTTTGTATGCCCTACTTTCCTAAAATGTTTTTATGATTAAAACACGTGAATTAGATTGAAAATGTAGGCAAAGCATTACAATGAGTGCGCGTGTGCGCGGGGTTATTATTTACCACCCATCTAGCGGAAGTTCGTCATTGACAGACATCGGTTTCGTCCAATCACAAGGCGTAAATTTGATTAAGGCGGGCCACTCGTGCGGAGGTGGGATTTTTTTTTTCTAGCCACCGTCCATCTTCACTGAGCTTCATCCCAGTGAGCGAGCTTGTCGAAAAGAAAACACAATTCGGAAGTAAAGAAGACTTTTCTGGAATAAGTTTTGGCTGTTATTGAAAAAAGAAAAACGAAAGCCCATGTTATAGGTAAATGTCTTAAAACAACAACAAAAAAAGGGGAAAAAATGTGACTTGATGGTCGGCTCGACCCAGTTTCCCTTTTTCTTAAATGTGGCTAGCCGAGCCGCTAGTTAGCATTTTCTGCCTTAGCGAAATTAGCGAGCAGGTTTTGAACGCTTTGTGAAATATTGCGCATTTTAACGCGCAGAACCACTGTATCAAAGCTACGCACATAATAATGCATGAATGCGATGTTCATACACCGTAATGCATCGCGCTACTTGTTCCAAAGCGAGCTCGACGAGTTTAGCAGCTGGTTAGCACTACCGTTAGCCGACTAGCTGCTAACCATATCTGTCAGAATGTGGCTAAATATACGATGTGTGGATATACTTGGAGACTGAATGGCTATATAGTGGTTGTGTTTGAATGTCAATTGAAATGTACGCAGCTAACGCGTTCGTAGCTCGAGTTATGGTCAGTTCGCAACGGTGCAAGCAGGGCTGATGAATTGTGTTGTTTGATGCTGTGAGGGTTCTGGCTTTACATCTCTCCGCACACTTTGCTCACACAGCCAACTTTGTGACAGACGGAATGTGGACATCGTCGTAGTCAGAGCCATGGCTGACAAGAGAAAACTTCAAGGTAAGAAGCTGAAAACTGACTGAAATTTGGAGGTTTGCTTTTCTACTCCAGCCAAAGTTAGGTGACATTGCTACAAAATGTTATGAATGTTGCATCAATCAAAATGTGATGCACATGGATTAAAACAATGTTCATCCCCGCACAGGTGAGATCGACCGATGTTTGAAAAAAGTAGCTGAAGGTGTAGAACAGTTTGAAGACATTTGGCAAAAGGTGGGTAGTGTATTTTTGCGCTTATTGAGAGGAACACCGGTTAACGGAGAATATACCTTGTCTATATTTCAGCTTCACAATGCAGCCAATGCAAACCAGAAGGAAAAATATGAAGCTGACCTTAAGAAAGAGATTAAAAAACTACAGGTATGGCTTGTTCAGGGTTTTATCATTGTCTCTGTTATGTTTGTGCGCGATTTGGTTTCACTTCTGCGTTTGGACTGTTTTTACATTAGTGCAGTACGATATGACAATGTACATTTTCTAAACGATGTATCATTATGAATTTTATTTGTTGTCACTATCGTCAGTTTTAACTACGTATAATCACTGTAAAATGGGCCTGCAGAATATATTGTTTGAATATCTCCATCGCGATATGCACATGCGCACTAGTCCTATCGCAGGTAGGCATGTGCCGGTTACCGGTTTCACGGTTTACCGTGGTGTGAAAACGTTGCGGTTTCAAAACCACAAAAATTTTCCGTCATACCTTAGTACAGTATTCGCTGTTTTTCATGTTTTTCAGATGAAACCTTTTCTCAACAGTATTTTAGGGCTGTCAAACGATTAAAATTTTTTAATCGAAATAATTACAGCTTAAAAATTAATTAATCGTAATTAAATGCAATTCAAACCATTTATAAAATATGCCATTTTTTTTCTGTAAATTATTGTTGGAATGTAAAGATAAGACACAATACGGGTGTATACATTCAACATACGGTACATAAGTACTGTATTTGTTTATTATAACAATAAATCAACAAGATGGCATTAACATTATTAACATTCTGTTAAAGCGATCCATGGATAGGCAAGGCAAGGCAAATTTATTTATATAGCACAATTCAACACAAGGCAATTCAAAGTGCTTTACATCACATGAAGATCATAAAATAGAAAGACTTGTAGTTCTTAAAAGATAAATGTTAGTACAAGTTATAGAAATTTTATATTAAAACCCCTCTTAATGCTTTCGTTTTGATAAAATTTGTAAAATTTTCAATCAAAAAATAAACTAGTATCTCGCCATTGTTGATGTCAATAATTACATAATCCTCATGGTGCTGAAACCCATAAAATCAGTCGCACCCAAGCGCCAGCAGAGGGCGACAAAACACCAAAAAACACAAGTAACAAATGGACATGACACTGTGCTGTCATTTTAATCTGTTTGAGCGGGGCATGTGCGTTAAATGCGTCAAATATTTTAACGTGATTAATTTTTTTTTTTAAATTACCGCCCGTTAACGCGATAATTTTGACATCCCTACAATATTTACATTGTTAACTAACTTATTAACTTATGAATTATTTGTTCTTTTTAACACAAAGGCATGACATCATGTAGACTAGAGTTGACACAGTGGCTGAAAATGGCGAAACTTCACTTGAGCTCCCCCCCTCAAAAAAAAAAAAAAGTCATACATTATATATTTTTTAAATTTTACTCAGAAGTGTTTTTACTTTTTCATAGCAATTATTTTGTTCTTGCTGTAATCTTGAGCAACTTGAGCTGTGGCTCTGGGTATAGTCTATAAGTTTTATTTATTTTAATTTTATTTAAAATATTTGTAATTTTTTGTTAATTTATTTATTTTCACATTATATTCATGTTCCAATTTGCAAATATGTTCTGAAAAACAAAAATAAATCCTGTTCAATGGATTTTTTATTTTATTTTTTAACCCATACATCTCAAAATTTTGGAGCTATAATTGCAATACCGTGATACTGTGAAACCACGGTATTTTTGTTCGTGGTTATCGTACCATCAAAATCTCATACTGGCACGTGCCTAATCGCAGGATGTGCGATTTACTTTTTGAACACGTTAACTTTTGGTTTGCTTCATAAAAGCTGCAAGTGTGCCGAGACATGGCTTCCTGTATTCCTTTTATTATATTCTGCAATTTTCATTGTTCACAAATAAACCCTCTTAGCCTGGATTAAATGGTATTATAGGAATACATCACATATTGCGGTTTTGCAATTTTTTGCTCTTTCAGTTGTTGAATGAATAAATAAATATCGTAAATATATTTAAAGTAAATTGAAGCACCTTAAATCTATAATGCAACAATAACAAATTACAGAAAGTAAGATAACATTTTTATTACGAAGAATATGAAAGAACATAAAGAAAAAAAATTAAGATTACAAGGATGAATGAGAAAACAAGAGGGAAACTCAGGAAAAACAATCTAATAAAATACTGAATGCAATACACTAATACAATAACATGGTGAGTCTAGGCATTTGCCGATTACCGGTTTCAAGGTATACCGTGGTATGAAAACGGCAAAGGTTCAACACCGCAAAAATCTTCTTTCATACCGTCCCTGAGGTATTAACTATTTTTTATGTCCCAAAAATGCACGGAGAAATCCCTCGCTTGCAGCTGTAAGGCTCAACCCTCCCCCTCCGGTTGTTGCTCATTGTCAGTGAGTGAGCTGTGCTACACGATGGTTGGAGAAGGTGAAACTCCTGAAGTTTCCCCCCCCCATTGAAGAAAACAAAATTGCTGGTATGGGAATACTTTGGCTACAGAAAGGTTACAGACGGCCGCGGCTTAGAGGAGGGACAACCGAAATTTAAGATATGTTTGCGGAGGGTGGCTGCTGAGGAGGCAATACCTCCAATATGATTTCGCATTTATACAAATTAAAGGTTAGTAAACACTGTCATGAATGCTTCCCACCAGCTACGAGAGTTAATTTCAGTGTGTTTAATGTGTCTAGCGTTGGTAAAACATGTTTTTTTCTCTCTCATGCAACTGTCCTGTGTTGACAAAGAGTGTATAATGTAAACATGATCGAGTCATACACACATGCTTTTTATGGAAAATAATTAAATTGTTTTTGTTCTGATGGTAATAATGTTGAGCTGTGGCTGTGGGTTTAGGCTCACCGAAGGACTGCGTTTATTTTAATTTTATTTAGAATATTTCGTTTATTTTTATTTATTTTGTTAATGTTATTTTAACATTATACTTATGTTCCAATTTGCTAATATATTTTGAAAAATAAAAATCTTATTCAATTGATTTTTTTTTTTTTTTTTTAAACCCATATATATTAAAGTAATACATTTTAGAGCTGTAATTGCAATACTGTGAAACCATTATATTTTTGCTTGAGGTTATCATACCGTCAAAATCTTATTGCGGCACATGAGTCAACTAAAGTCTTCTCAAACAGAGCTATTCAAGTCATCTGGAGAAAATTCTTCTCGTATTAATATTGTAATATACAGTGTTACCGCTACATAGGAAGTTAATTTGTTCCAGCACCTTGTTTGTAAGTTGAAATGGTCGTATGCAGAGTAGGATTTTCAATAAGAATACATTATAATCCCATTAATTCGTTTCACAGCCCGGAAAACTACACTAAATCCTTAATAAATACTGCTGTTACTATTGCAAATAGCAACTACAAGGAGCAAAACAAATAAATTGTGAATAAAAATCGGAATAATTATTTAATGATAGTAATATAATAAAAATACATGTAATAATGTAACAAATCGGGTTCTAATGTGGCAGTCGTATTTTGTCTAGTGTACCTGAACGCACCGCAGCAGAGTGAGAGAGTGCAGTTGATATATCACTTTCACTTTTAACGTCCTGTTGTTGCGGGCAGTTGGCGTGTTGTGTTGCACAAGTTCTGAAATAAATGATTAAAAACCTGACGAAGCTGGCGATCTTTTTGACGATGCTTGTCACCTTTTCTCATAAAGACTGGCAAACGGAGGTCGGAGAAGTATTGTCAAGCAGTTTTTTTTGGTGCCTTTCTCTTCACTTTCGTCGGCTTCGCCATCGTTACCTCTACATTCATGTGTGGTTGAAATCAAATATATCCGCCGCCTCTCCCTGCATGCACGTGACATCAGCATGTTGTGCCGCTTTAAAAGTAGTCTGGGCAAGATGTCACGCTTAGAGCTGGCAAAATTAAACGATTCCTCTAGGCGGGGGAAATTCCTCGATCAATTTTTAAAATAGAGTTACTCGAATTTATCGAGTAATTGTTTCAGCTCTAACCATCACTGTAAACTGTGTTTTACTCTAAAGTGCTGATATTTCTAAAATTATTGGTGCAGAAAGACCCTAGTATGAGGGCTTTCATAAATAACCACACGACACAAACATATGGTGCATAAATAAAACACTCCATAAATAACATTAACCAGTTATCAGGTGATTAATACACATAGCCAATACCACTACATTGTCAAAGAATTGTCCACTAAAATAGTAAACTTTAAAAAAAACAAAAAAAATTCTTTTTAATTTACAAAATACCTTGGGAAGGCATGTCAATATACTGTATCGTTATCATGATATAAATTGGCCCTTATATACATGAAATATTTTAACATATCGCCCAGCACTATTTTCTGTGAACAAAATACAGGTCCTTCTAAAAAAAATTGCATATTGTCATAAAGTTCATTATTTTCTGTCATGTAATTATAAACATTAGACTTTCATATATTTTAGATTCATTACACACAACTAAAGTAGTTCAAGCTTTTTATTGTTTTAATATAGATGATTTTGGTAAAAAAAAGTCAAGAAAAACCAAAAAGAAAATTAGCATATTTCATCTGACCGATACAAAAAAAGTGTTTTTTAATACATAAAAAGTCAACCTTCAATTTATTACTGTATATCACCTATGCACTCAATACTTGGTCGGGAATCCTTTTGCAGAAATGACTGCTTTAATGCGGCGTGGCATGGAGGCAATCAGCCTGTGGCACTGCTGAGGTGTTATGGAGGCCCAGGATGCTTCAATAGCGGCCTTAAGCTCATCCACAGTGTTGGGTCTTGTGTCTCTCAACTTCCTCTTCACAATATCCCACAGATTCTCTATGGGGTTCAGGTCAGGAGTGTTGGCAGGCCAATTGAGCACAGTAATGCCATGGTTAGTAAACCATTTACCAGTGGTTTTGGCACTGTGAGCAGGTGCCAGGTTGTGCTGAAAAATGAAAACTTCATCTCCATAAAGCTTTTCAGCAGATGGAAGCATGAAGTGCTCCAAAATCTCCTGATAGGTAGCTGCATTGACCCTGCCCTTGATAAAACACAGAAGATCAACACTAGCAGCTGACATTGCACCCCAGACCATCACTGACTGTGGGTACTTGACACTGGACTTCAGGCATTTTGGCATTTCCTTCTCCCCAGTCTTCCTCCAAACTCTGGCACCTTGATTTCCTAATGACGTGCAAAATTTGCTTTCATCTGAAAAAAGTACTTTGGACCACTGAGCAACAGCCCAGTGCTGCTTCTCTGTAGCCCAGGTCAGGCGTCTCTGCCGCTGTTTCAGGTTCAAAAGTGGCTTGACCTGGGGAATGGGGCACCTGTACCCCATTTCCAGCACACGCCTGTGCACGGTGGCTCAGGATGTTTCTACTCCAGACTCAGTCCACTGTATCTGCAGGTCCCCCAAGGTCTGGAATCTGCCCTTCTCCACAATCTTTCTCAGGGTGCGGTCACCTCTTCTGGTTGTGCAGCGTTTCCTGCCACACTTTTCCTTCCCACAGACTTCCCACTGAGGTGCCTTGATACAGCACTCTGGGAACAGCCTATTCGCTCAGAAATTTCTTTCTGTGTCTTAGCTTCTTGCTTGAGGATGTCAATGATGGCCTTCTGGACAGCAGTTAGGTCGGCAGTGTTGCCAATGATTGCGGTTTTGAGTAATGAACCTGGCTGGGAGTTTTTAAAAGCCTCAGAAATCTTTTACAGGTGTTTTGAGTTAGTTCGTTGATTCAGATGATTAGATTAGTAGCTTCTTTAGAGTACCTTTTCATGATATGCTGTTTTTTTGAGATAGGGATTTTTGGTTTTTCTCGACTTTTTTTTTTTTTGCCAAAATCATCAATATTAAAACAATAAAAGGCTTGACCTACTTCAGTTGTGTGTAACGAATCTAAAATATATGTAAGTCTAATGTTTATCAGTACATTACAGAAAACAATGAACTTTATCACAGTATACCAATTTTTTGAGAAGGACCTGTATATGAACGAATGCTATTACTAAATGTTACAAACATGATGTTGGTCTTTGCAAGATACTGAATATATATAATAAAGGTGATTTGCAATTTTTCCAGAGTTAAGAGCTGGACTTTTTTGTGCTTTGACAAACAAAATTCTGAGTTGCGAGAGCTACATGATGGTTGCAAACCTAAATGATTTTTCACATTGTTTTTCACCATTTATTAAACTGAAATGAGAAAGAAAAGAATCCTTAAGAATGGAGCTGCACTGAAACCTTTCAAATGGTCTGTCATGACTGCGGTTTTTCAAGGCTAGTAATTTGTTTTTAAAAGATTGTAGCCATCAGGTTTTTAAAACCCCAAAATATGAGCATTTTTAGGTTTTTGAACTTGTTTACATTATTTCGTGAACGTCTTACCGACTGCATGTAAACGTAGCCAATTTGGCAGATTAGGAAAATTATTGCAAAAACTGCTTAATTGCCACTCCCTGTTAAGTTTAAATCGCATCGTCAACCAAATCTTCCATTTTTGTTATCCAAAAATCTGCTAGCTTCATGCTAACACTAATTGCAGAACCTCATAAATGCGCTAATGCAACTAGCATTTTGTTGCAGCAATTTTTAAATCATTAGCTGCCATTGACAATGATCGATGTCAAATACATTTGAACTGGGAATGCTAATAGTGAATTCTGAAGTTTCCATGACATTGGCGACGATGGACGTCCAGTCAAAATGGATTGGACGTTCTCTCGCTGTCAATGTCAGTGACTGTCCTAATTTTTTTTTCTCCCCGATTTCTTCTCCTTGCAGCGACTGAGAGATCAGATAAAAACATGGGTGGCGTCCAACGAGATCAAAGACAAACGGCAGCTAGTCGAGAACCGCAAACTCATAGAGACGGTACGCTGCAGTTTTGTCATGCATATTCTCCAAGCTAATGCTTGATAATGAAGCACTCATTTCATTGTCGTCGTCTTCAGCAAATGGAGCGGTTCAAAGTGGTGGAGCGGGAAACAAAAACGAAAGCCTACTCCAAAGAAGGTTTGGGCCTCGCACAGAAAGTAGATCCAGCTCAGAGGGAAAAGGAGGAAACGGGACAGTGGCTAACAGTAACGCACATTTTGCACTCAAGTTGTTTTTTTCTCACCACAGCAAGGGTTTAACAATATTTTTTTTCCCTTGCTAGAATACGATAGACACGCTAAATATGCAGGTCGATCAGTTCGAAAGCGAAGTGGAGTCTCTTTCAGTCCAAACGAGAAAGAAAAAAGGCGATAAAGAGGTAAATTAAGTTTCATTTGTACACTACAAACCAATAAAGCCACTACGCTTGTTATTTCCAATTCAAATCTCCCCTTTATGTAGAAACAAGATCGAATCGAGGAGCTCAAGCGCTTGATCGAGAGGCACCGGTATCACATTCGCATGTTGGAGACCATCTTACGAATGTTGGATAACGACTCGGTGCCAGTGGACGCCATTCAGAAGATCAAAGATGACGTGGACTACTACATTGATTCTTCGCAAGACCCCGATTTTGAGGAAAACGAGTTTCTCTATGACGACTTAGACTTGGAAGATATCCGTGAGTACATTTTTTTTTTTTTTTTGTATGGGATATCAGAGTTTCAATTACTTTGCAAAGTTAACAAAAATAAACTAAATGTTTAGGGGTGCACGATACCCATTTTTTGCAACCGATATTGATAACTCCCTGCTACTTAAGGCTGATACCGATACCCGATAATATATATTAGGGCTGCAGCTATCGAATATTTTAGTAATTGAGTATTCGACTGAAAATTCTATCGATTAATCGGGTAATCGGATAAAACATTTTTAGGTAGAGAGCAATTATAGATATACATGAGAAAACAAGACATTTCATCTAACATTGAACCATTTTCAGTCAACCAATGTCTTTATTTTCGATGTAAATTGTTGAAACTAGGGCTGCAGCTATGGATTATTTTAGTAGTCGATTAATCGATGAACTAGTTAGTTAGTACATAGCAAAAGTCCGCTAGCTTAAATGCTATAAAACGCTAATGCTTTTTTTTTTTTTTCTCTACAATTTTTTCTTTACAAAGCTCTTAACAAATGGTTCAGACACATATTCAGTCAAAAAAAAAAAAAGAAACGGCTAAATATACCAATAATCTAAATTACGAATGTATTAGAAAAAACATCAGCTCAAACAAAAACTTGGCTTATGTTGGTCTTAACATGGAGCAGCTGGATTCAGCCATGTGAAATGAGGCAGACAAGAGGGCAGTGTATCCACCCAAATCAATAAAACTAAATGCAAACACTTTCAAAATAAACCATTACAACACACTTTAATTAAACGAATACTCGAAGCAGCAAAATTTAATTCAAATCTTTTTTTTCTAATCGAATACTCGGGTTAATCGATTAATCGTTGCAGCACTAATATATATATATAATTTTTAAATGAATATTCACATGAGTTTTTGAACACCTGTAGGTCAAAAATACTAGTGGTGAATTCAGCATAGATTTGCCTTTGACCTAACCAGAATTTTCATGATGACATGAACATTATTATAATGAACAAAACAAAGACAAGAACAGTTTTGACTTCAAATAAAGTGCCCATATTAATTTTTTCAAAATAAATATAATTTGAGTCAATCACAATCAATCAGTCATATCAATGACGATGTGTTCCCCTGAACAATAAGCACAGAACTAAAACATAAACCGAACAGGTTTTGTGCTTCATCAGCAGATAAAACGTTTGGTGCAACAGGAGAGGAGACTTTTGTCTTCTTGGTCCATGAAACAACTTAACCTGGTATTTATAGGACCGCGAGCCTATCAATAACCAAGAGGCCTCTCAAGAACTTGTAAACGTAACACTGTAAAATGCAAACATTTGCTAATTGCCATAGTAAGATTAATCACTCAGTGATGGAAAAATAAGGCCTCTAGAACAGTAACAAAATTTTGCATACTGGCAAAACAGGAGTGGAAACAAACGCACACATCCCTAACCGCCGACACCGTGCCAAAATTAAAATTAATAGGCCAGATAATGTATAATGTTATTAGATTTATTGGGATGACGTCATAATTCCTATTATCGGACCGATAATTATTGGACCGAAACTTATCGTGCACCTCTATAAATGATGAAAACTAGGAATGGGAAAAACATTTTAGTTAGAAGAAATAAATGAAATCTGAGGGGAAAAAAAGATAACTACCTGAAACAGTACTGTGCAATTACATAACTAAAATGTATTGAAATTAAATACACTAATTTCTTTGTCCTTATATTTTATCCCCGTTGGAATTCCAAATGACTAAATCCATGTTTTAAAAATTGTTCTATTTTATTGACTTTTATTGTATTTTTATATTTTATACAGGTGAATCCTGCACTTGACAAATTACTGTATGCAAAATTAGGTTTTAAAAAAATGAAATCTATTTTTCCCACGGGTTTTAAACAATCTCAAGTCTTAAATAAGCACTACGTAACTTTTCAACCTTTATAAAATATTTTCATTACTTTTGTAATGATATCTCGACTAACAACTAGTTGAATGGCACCTCTTTTATATCTTGAGGGAGTCTGTATCGCTTTTACCGGCACTAATTAACTTTGAGGAGGGTGGCGGGAAACCTGCCACACAAAAAAACAAAAGTGCTGACTGCTTTACGGCATACCTCACTTCCCCCTTTCCCAATTCATTATAAAGACGGAAGCTGATGCGAACGCTTTCGCGCGAATTTTGCAAAGATGGCATAGCAACAAAATGAACAAAAAGTTTTGTCCAAGGAGGGAAAAAAAGGGAAGCTACCAGGGATTAAAGGATACTCAAGAATAAACATTGGCCCACCCAGCTTTGACTCACTGACGTGACGCCTCCCCCCAACCGAACGTGGGGGGGGGGGGGGGGGGGGTTTAGCCACACTAAGTCAGACGATAACAGTCAAATGCTATTGTTTATCCACACTTGGATACATTACCTTGTTACTATTCATCCATTACACAGCCGTTAGACACAGAAATGTCGTTTAATCCATCTGCAGGCGACCGGGAGATCATTATTTCACGACACTGTGCAGATGTGCGCTGGTCCGCATGGGAAAGGCAGTCTTCCTTAAAGCAAAACACAACTGCTTTTGTCCAACGGCGTGGCTAAAATTGACAAAAAACTGAAGTTACATAGTGTTGCTTTAAATTTACATGTCTAGAATACAGTGGTTCCTCTACTTATGAAATTAATTGGTTCTGGATGTAGTTTAGTAAGAAAAAATCTGTAAGTAGAGATGCGTTTTCCATGTACAGTAAATAACTGAATCCATTTCAAGCCCCCCAAAAATTCAGACATAAATCTTTTATAAAGCTTAAAAATGCATCAAAACATGTGACAAATAAATGTTACAATTAGATTATTGCACAATGAACATTAAACCAGAGTTCTGCATAATGTAAAAAAAGACTTGAGTAAAGAATAAAAGTTAATACAGTCATGTAAAGCTGTCGGAACACCTCGTGGCCTGAGGGGCGAATGAAGAGGACGCTGGGATACACACATACAGTAGAGGTCCCTCTAACTGTTTGGATGTCAGGAAGATGCTAGGCAAAAGCCAATAGCAGAGCAGCTATTAGTATGTAATGTTCAGTAAACTCTAGGAGCTGCGAGTAGCAGCCTATCCTGTGTTTTTGGCGTATCGAAACCTGAAAGTTTGTTTATAGTGACGTTCGTAAGTAGAAGTACCACTGTAGTGTCTTAAAGAAGCATTGAAGTTTCTCTGGTAGGTCGTAATTTTGTTCATTTTTCAATTGTGTTACATTGCGTGGAATTGTTTCTGAAAACATTTCTGACATTCTAGGAGTTACTGATTGCTTTGCCAAGTTGGCCGTGAAACATTTCCTTCGAATTGGCATGAAATCTGTTCAAAGTGATCTTAAAAGTCTTGAATCTCGCTCGATGAATTCTGCAGGAACCCTGTTTATTACTTTTTACCTCTGCTTGCAGTTAAAACCTACAGGTTACTATGTATTTGGTTTTATATCTGTTTGTCTCTTTGCTTTTTTGTCTAGGGATTATCGGGGATTATCAAATTTTCATGATATGTTAGTGAAATAAAAGAGTAGAAGTGATTAAACCTTGAGGGGAAAAGTCACAAAGCGGAAGTGAATAAATGTTTGTAGCCAAGATAACTCAAATATGAAAAAATGGATTCATTAATTTTAGTATTAGTTTGTCTTTCATTCTTGCAGTTATTTGCCAGGTGAAGGATTCAACTAAATAAAACTACAGGAACATCCCCCCAAGTAGACGAATTTAAAGCTTCAAGCATATTTGGTTGAGTGGGATGTCATTAGTCTATCTTCTCATCATATCGTTTATCTTGCAAATATGAGTTATTAGGCTAATCTGTTAAGAAGCATTGTTGTTTTCGTCAACGAGGACAACGAAAATATTTCGTCGACGAACAATTTTTTTCATGGCAATGACGTGACTAGCTAAAAACGTTTCTTGGGAGACTAAAACAATCATCACACTCTAAATGTAACTTGAAGCGTTAGCATTAGCATTTAGCGTGGCGAACGTCGTCTTACTGGGTTTAATGTATTGAACATAATGTACTGTTTTCCGACTGAGTGTGTATTTTTATCACAAAGATGGCGATGTCCTTGTAGACACTACTATTATTACTATTATCGTCTGTTACTGTTCATTTGAAATTGTTGTAAACCTTTATCATTGGACAAAAACGTTTGAATTTCACAGACAAAAACATTTTGAGTAATTGTCGACTGAAACCAGACAGAATTTGTTGAGTTTTCGTTGCCTAACACTAGACAAAGATGAACACATTTTGAAATGACGAAAATGAAATATCACTAGGAGTAATAAATATTTTGGTCCCAAAGACTAAGACAAAAATTAAAAGAGCTGCCAAAAACAACACTGTTATGAAGTTATGGCTAAATTTATTTTCTGAACCCGGTGACCTTTGACTTTATAACCTCTTTTATTTCATTTTACGAACACATCCTGCAAGATGGATAACAACTAGGACTGTCAAATGATTAAAATTTTTAATCGAGTTAATCACAGCTTAAAAATGAATTAATCGTAATTAATCACAATCTATAAAATATGCCATATTTTTCTGTAAATTATTGTTGGAATGGAAAGTTAAGAAACAAGACGGATATAAACATTCAACATACTCTACGTAAGTACTGTATTTGTTTATTATAAAAATAAATCCACAAGATGGCATTAACATTATTAACATTCTTTCTGTTAAAGGGATCCACGGATTGAAAGACTTGTAGTTCCTAAAAGACAAATGTTAGTACAAGTTATAGTAATTTTATATTAAAACCCCTCTTAATTTTTCGTTTTAATAAAATTTGTAAAATTTTCAATCAAAAAATAAACTAGTAGCTTGCCTTTGTTGACGTCGCCGAGCGGTGACGTCACATGGGCTCCCGGCCGTTCTTCCACAGTGTCTTTAACTACGTAAGGTAGTGATTGAAATGCACCACAAGGTGTCGATAGCGAGTTTTAAATTACTTAGAAATCAAGCCAATGAGTGTGTTTTGTCCCTCGACTAACGCCATAGTTCCCTGTTTACTGGTACTTCACTGTCATTTGAATGCTGGCTTCACAACGTACGAGACCTCTAATAGTTTGTATATTGTGACTAAATATTGCCATCCAGTGTATTTGTTGAGCTAAACGAAATGTTTGAATAGAGTTTGACCAAAGTCTGAGTAAGTTTTATGTGTATTTTGCATAGCTATTTCTTTTTGTGAACATTATTCTTTTTGAGAATAGGAATATTATTTTTGTTGTGCTTTCACGAAATGATACTTATGTTTGTTGTGAAGGAGTTGCCGAAACTTATGCCAATAAATGGCGCGGTCCAATGAACGCCTGTGTCCACTCGCGTTTCTCTGCCTCTTGGCTCTCAATGTGCAAAAAACGGCGTCATTGTAATCTGTTTGAGGCAATGCATGAGCGGGTCATTCCGCGCATGCGTTAAATGCGTAAAATGTTTTAACGTGATTAATTAAAAAAATTAATTACCGCCCCTTAACGCGTCTTGAACACAGGTAGACACAGGGAACCGAATACATAACCCCTCCGCCTTCCGTAGGTTTCACCTACTGACGGAGGTAAAAATCCAAGAATATTCTAACCTTTTGGTTCTTACGATGATGTCCGTTTTCTCCAAGCTGCAGCATTAGTGGCCACGTCTCCGTCGGGTCAAGGCAACATGGAAGACGAGATGTACCTCCACTCGAGCAGCACTCCCACTTCCACCACCTCGTCGTCACCCATCCCTCCGTCGCCGGCCACTTGCGCTGCTGTGAGTTTTGTCATTGCTCTCCATCAGCTTGACCTTTAACCTAACCCTCTAGCGAGCCCCCCCATTGTGTTCCTTCTAATCCACCGGCTCGTGTGCTGACTCAACCTTTCCGAAAAGTGGATTATCACATGAAGGTATCTCCTCCTATAGGAGAACTCAGAGGACGATAAGAAAAGGGGACGGTCAACAGACAGTGAAGTTAGTCAGGTGAGAGGCTCTCATCTGTGCTGTGTGGCTAGATGAACAGTTTAGTGGCACGCTCTTCAGCCTTGGTCCTGAAGAGTCCCTTCCTGTCGGTAAAAAAACAGCACTTTTGTCTCTGTGGGACCACGGCTGGGGACTTCTGGTTTGGTTGTCTCATCTTCTGCTTATGTTGGGCCTCTTTAGTTCACACTACATTTTCCTCTGTGTGCACTTGAAACATGTCCGCACGTACACGGATGTTTTTGAAAAAGACAAAACACACACAGCGGCGTGTGGAAATGTACGTAAAAGCTAATAAGTCGAGCTTTCATAATAATTTAACATGTTTATAAATAAGTTAGGGAGGGCCCCGATCCAATCATGTGATTGGAAATCGGTGATTTTAACGGTGGTATTAATCAATTACAGTTTTGTTTTTGACATGAGACAAATTCATAAGTACACTACCGTTCAAAAGTTTGGGGTCTAAGTGACCCCAAACTTATGAACCGTAGTGTATCATATGGGATTTTTCATTATGTACACTACGGTTCAAAAGTTTGGGGTGGCTTAGACCCCAAACTTTTGAACGGTAGTTTACATCAAGGTGTTACGACACAGATGGATAAAATGGATTCTTTCACATTGTTTTTGTAAGACGGTCAGTTTAAAACACGATTTTATGTAAGACTATTATTAGCTGCCTTTCCAAGTCAGTTTAAAAAATGATTTTGTGTAAGACTATTATTAGCTGCCTTTCCAATACGTTTTTTTTTTCTTTGCAAAATAAAAGCGATTTTACAGAAAATTTTGGCAAGTTATGATGGTAACTTAAGCGTGTTTCCATTAGAGCTTGTTTCTTTAAAACAATCTCTCGGGAAGTCTGATTCCTGTAAGATTTTACTGGAGGAAGATGAAGGCCAAAAATCTGTTGTGTGTGTGGGAAAATCAATCATATGACTGGGTTTACCGCGGTGTATGAATACGGAAAAATGTGCATTGCACTATTTCCTTATATTTTGCTATTGAAACATCTGAAAAAGCTATTGAAAGCGTAAAAATGATTTTTGGGGGGAATTCAGGTATTCTTATTACTACTTTGTTGTGAAATATCCGTTTTGAAAAACTGCATACCGTAATTTCCCGAATATAAGGCGCACCCGTGTATAATGCGCACCCCAAATTTACTTGTAAAATCTAGGGAAAATTATTGTACCCGTTTATAACGCGCACCCTAATTTTAGCACCAATAAATAGAAGAATACAAGAAAACAGAGCTTGTGTACAGATACAGAGATGTCATTTTACTGACTGGTGAAACACAGCTCAAGCATAGCACATTGGTAGTTCAAAACATTAACGTGAACTGACAATATTTACGGTATTAATATGATTTGACAACTTCTCCAACTTACCAGAATCTAGGAGAAAACAAAACAGGTGACTTTTCTTATAAAGACTGCTGTATAACTTGCTCGTTTCCTCATGATGAATAAATGTTTCTTCCATGGATTGATACGGTAAAATGAAAGTGAGAACGTAAGTCGGAAATCCGTGAGAGCTCATAGCTGTCAGCACGAGAGTAACAAAAGGAACTATTGTTATTTGGGTTTGAGTTTCCCGAGGGACCGATATAGTTGACGGACACAGGAAGTGTGTGTCCTTACATTTGTTATGGTCCGAATTGCGGAGCTGCAATAAACGTCGACTCAAATGAGTTCAAGAAACTAAATTCTGTGCTTTATGAAGAGTGAAAAAAGCGGAATTTAACACAGACGAAATCATTCGGCCGATTAGAGTGAAGTATTACCGAAACAAAACGGTGACGTCACGTACCGTAATGGTCGGCAACGGGTTGCCGCATACGTTTCTTCAACACAACGTGGCCGTGTCAATGAAAAAAAATCGGTTTATATATATATGTAATACATATATATTTCTGTCTCCATCCATGTACCCGTTTATAATGCGCACCATGAGTTTACCAGTTGATTTTGGGGAAAAAAAGTGCGCGTTATATTCGGGAAATTACGGTATATCATAATAATTCATGAAAACCAGTTTGTCCTTTGTTCGGAGTCAGCATTTCGTCAAACTTGGTAGGAGTGATAGACGAAAGAGTTTGTTTTTTAAACGATTGATAAAGAAATTCCCACAAGATAGGAAAAAAATATGATCCAAATTAGGGATGTCGCCATCTGATCCCGTGATCGGAAATTGGACCGATAGCGCCGTTTTTCAGAGGATCGGAATCGGGTGAAAAGGATCGAGTTTTTAGATTAAAAAATATATTTGTGTTTTCCTACTTCATGCTTGTACAGCCTCTCACTCTCCTTCCTGCTGCTTTTCTTGGTCAGCAGGCAGCTGGAGTTTGCTACTTAAAGTTAACGATGATTGTCAGGTTTGTAGCTGATATGGCGAGTGAAGGCTCTGTAGCTCTACGATCAAAAACAATCTTCGTTGGCTAGAGGCTGTTCTCGTCAGCGTGACCGTCAAAGCGTGAGTGAATTAGACTGGGCTTACTCCTATGAATTATATGAATGTTATGGAGAGTGATTAAAAGTATGGCGTTAAAGGTGATGCAATGAAAAATGTGGGTGTGCCTACAGTTTGTGCTGGTGCACCTTGAGAAAAAGTAAATGCAAAAGTAAGTGTGGAGCCCTCGCAATAAATATCGCAATGTTAATGTTTTTTCCAATATCGTTCAGGCTTAATTTATATATATATAATTTTATTTTTTTACTTTTTAAGAGGTAAAAAGTAACAAAATCATCCGGAAATACAATGGCATTGCCAAAAGATACAGAAATGTACACTACTGTTCAAAAGTTTGGGGTCACTTTGAAATGTCCTCCTTTTTGAAAGAAAAGCAGTTTTTTTTCAATGGAAATAACATTTAACTAATCAGAAAAACACTCGATACATTATTAATGTGGGAAATGACTATTCCAGCTGGAAACGTCCGGTTTTAATGCAATATCTACTAGAGGTGTGCAAAATTTTGCGATTCTTAGATTATTCGCAATTCGGCCGCGGAAGATTCGAGAACGATTCACAAACATCCAAATTCCGATTATTGAAATATGCCAAGTAAAGCGAAAGTACAACACACTCAGCGCGCTGCGCGGTCTTCGGCACAATGAAGAACTGAGCGAGAGTAGCTAAACATCAAGCTTCTCATTACCCGGCCCCTCGGGTAATGCCAATGCTCAACTCACGGCTCTAGCTCAACTCATGCCACGAGATAAAAAACACAACAACATACCTGACTGCTGCCGAAAAGCTGCTACAAAGTACATCCGCATATTGTTACGGTAGATATCATTTATATAGGACTAGATGCATTATAGATTTGATAGCGTTAACAGCACATCTACAAAAAGCTAGATGCGGGCGTTAGTGAACGGCCGCCATCTTAAGGCAGTACACTTTCCTGCAAGGCTGTTGTAGCGAACCTAATTAACTTTTTATCTAAAATACTCCCAAATAGGTAAAATATTGACTTGAATCTATCTTTAAAATAGTTTTAAAACTTTCACATGTCGAAAGTAGACAAAAGGGAAATTATGGAATAATAATTTTAACAACTTTAACGGTTGATTCACAACATTAAATTAATTGAATGTAGTTTAAAGCTGCTGATACAGAATGGGGACTGGAGTTTTTTATTTACTGTTATTTTTGTATATTTGTTTACTGCTATATGTTAACTTGATACTGAAATAGTAGTTTGGTTTAGCCTGAGAGTATTTTTGGGTCAAAGAAAAGAACATTTGTGACACACAAAACAACTGAAAAGGTGCTGGAAGAGTGCCTGATGTCATCTGTCAACAACAATGAAGGTAATGTGATCTGGGGTTGCTTTGGTGCTGGTAAAGTGGGAGATAGGTACAAGATCAACAGGATTTTAAATAAAGTAGGCTATCACTCCATTTTACAACACCATGCGGACAACGTGTGGACAACCTGTGGACCTGTGGACAACGCTTGGAGCCGAAAGCACACCTCCAAATTATGCAAGAACTAAGAAGCAGGCCGCTGGTATTCTATCTGTAATGAAGTGGCCAGCACAGTCAACAGACGTCAAACAGTTTGAACTGTTGTGGGAGCAGCTTGACCGTATCAAGCTGACCAATCCATCTTGTGGGAGGTGCTTCTGGAAGCGTGGAGTGAGGTTTCTCTTATCTTCTTTCTTCTCAACAAATTAACAGCTAGTACACCTTAGGTCTGCAAAGCTGTAATTGTTGCAAAATGAGCATTCTTTGGTAAGAGCAAAGTTTTGAAGGAAAAAATGATTATTTAAAATAAAAATCCTGATTTCCAACCTTGTCAATGTCTAGACTATATTTTCTATTCATTTTGAAACTCATTTTAAAAATAAAAGTGTGACTTGTCTGGGTGACCCCATACTTTTGAACGGTAGTGTATATGTTTTATATACTCTGCAACATTCCTGGAAAATGCGGAAGAGGAAGTACTGCAACATGTTTGGAAATTTAGTTCATTTTTTAAAAATCCGGTATCAGATTGCAATTTTGTATCGGCAGAATCTCAAAATCAGGTTGCGTCTGACTCTGGAGCAAAAACATGTGATCGGGACATCCCTAATCAAAATAATTGTTTCCTATTCGACCACCAGGCTTTGTCATCTTACGGGAACCAATTGGTCCCCAATTCATTTAAAGAACGATTTTCTTATTTGGGGTAAATGATTGCGATGGAAAAACATGGCCTCCAATATATCATTATTACTAAAAATGGTATCAGTTGCCCGGGAAAATCTGTAGTCTTACAGTAAGGCAAGGCAAGGCAATGATTTTGTTTATCACAGCATTCGAATTTCAAGCTATTTACTTTTTATTCATTTTATCCCGTGGGTCGCAGGTTTGAGACTGCTCTCCATTATGAATGCAACAAAAACATTGAAGAAAAATTGCACTGAAACATAACAATGCACTCCCTTTTTTAAAAATATCCGTGTACATGCAGGCATGAGCTCAATACAGCAAATGTCCCGTAACTGTGTCCTAATTGATTTTTTCTTCTTCTTTTCATGGCGCGTTTTGGCTTCCAGTCACCGGTCAAGAACGGCACACCCTCCCTGCTGTCCTCCTTCTCTTCCACCTCCACGTCCGGCTCGTCCTCATCGTCGTCCCTTGTCTCCATGGCGAGCGTGGTCGGGGGCGTCCCGGTGGTTCCCACCAGCAGCGGCCTAATAGGAAGCTTCAGCAGCGCCGTGCAACAGCATCAGCATTTGCCGACGCATCAGCAACAACAACAAGCTCAGCCGCAGAACCAATCACAGCAGCAACATCCTCCCTTGTCCAAAGCTTCGGCGCCCTCAAACAGCACCCCGAGTCCGCCCGGCAACCCGCTGCTCCCGACGTCTGCTGCGCCGTCGCAGCCCGCGCCAAGTGCGCCTATTTCATCAGCCGCCGGTTCTTTGTCTCAATCTTCATCCGGGTCCACCCCCGGTTTGGGACTCGGACTTGGATTGGGTTTAGGCAAAGGCAGCATCACGGGGACCAGCAGTGCCAATCAAATGTCGGCGTTAGGTTTAGGGGTCCACTCCACACCTATGAATACCATGGCGGGGCTCATTTCAGGGTCCACGCCAGCCCCTTACGCGCAAGCGGCGGCAGGCGGGTTGGGTCTAAGCGGCACCAGCAGCACAGCTTCCAGCATTTCGGCGGACAGCGGCACTTCTATCATCACCACCTCCAGCGGCGTCACCACCAACGGTGCGGCCACGGCGCTCGGCCTTCTCGGATCCGGACACGGCTCGCTGAGCGGCGGAATTTTGGGCTTGGTGTCCGGGCAGAACGCGTCGCCAGCCGCCTCCCAGGTGCCGCCCAGTTCTGTCGGCGCCTCTCCGGGAGTGGTCGGCATGATGGGGGGCAACGGCGGGAGCGTCGGAATGGTCGGCAACGTGCCCGCGCGACCGCCTAGTGGACTGAAGCAGAATGGAAGCACAAGTATGTGGACTTGTGTTTACTACTTTCCAAATGCTTAGTATTTTTTCTTAAGAGACGGACAACTCCTAGTTCAGTTGTGTAACTTAGAAACTTCTTAGCTTTTATTTACCGTATTTTACAGATTATAGGTCACTCTGGAGCAGGGGTGGGCAAAATATTCCATAAAGGACCGCAGTGGGTGCGGGTTTCAGTTCCAACCCATCAAGAGGAAACGTTTTCACCAATCGCAAGCGCAGTCAGTTGATCGCAGTCAGGTGCTTCTTGTTTCAGCAGAAACCTCATTGGTTAAACTGTCTCCGGTGGATCAGTTAGAACAAAGAGATGGACCATTACGGCCCTTGAGGACCGGTTTGCCCATTTACCTCTGCCAGTCAAAAAATGTGTTGAAGAAAAAAATGACGCACCGAACTATAAATCAAGGTTTTTAGGGAAAATGACGCAAAATGCTAACGCAAAATAGCTCAAACGCAGACACTAGTATTACTCCAGCAACAAAAGAGCAATTCAAACAAATTGAATACCGTATTGGCCCGAATATAAGATGGCTCTGGTTATAAGACGACCCCCTCTCTTTTAAGACTCAAGTTTGAAAAAGACTTTTTGAACATTTTTATACAGAAAATAGTTACAGTAAATCTGAAACAAATGATTATAACAATATATTTGAGAGAAAAAGCATGTTATTTTGCCTCATTCAAATCTTAATATATGAACATTTAAACATGTAAACTAAAGTGCAATCACATTCATAAATGAATGGCTTCGGGTTTTTGAAATGTAAATAAACCAAGCTTTGTGATAAAACAACAAAATTGCAATAACTGCATTAACCATCAAAGTGAAGTTGAACTATAACTGTAGTCTTGAAACAAAACTGAATAAGGAAAAACATTGCAATAAAATAATGCAAACTGGTTAAAATTGAGAGTAGCTGAGATCTGTCATGACAAAACATCGCTTCAATGATATCTGGCGCCTTCTAGCGTCGTGAATGGGTATAATGCCTAGACCGCGAATATAAGACGACCCCCACTTTTTCAGTCTTATTTCAATGCAAAAAACACCGTCTTATATTCGGGCCAATTCAGTAGTTGTCAAAACCACAGCCTCTAACTCATGGTTTTGGATAATACTGTACTCAGCTCACCAACGGTCCCAGTAGCTTAGCTTTAGCGGTTTCCCATTCTCTGCAATAACACCTGACTTTGGTTACTAGTTTCCAGTGACCCAGGTTGCCATCCTCTCAGGCCACATTTCACATATCTTCTTCATGTGGCTCCACGCCACGGACAATTCAAGACTGTCCAGATTTATGTAGTTATTTCGTTATTTTAACCTAACCCTTATACAGTTAGGAAAATAAGTATTTGAACACCCTGCGATTTTTCAAGTTTTCCCACTTAGAAATGATGGGCGGGCTTGAAATTTTCGTGGTTGGTGCTTGTCCACTGTGAAAGAGGATCTAAAAACAAAAAAATCCAGAAATCACAGTTAATGATTTTTTAACAATTTATTTGTAATATACTGCTGCGAATAAGCATTTGAACACCTGAGAAAATTGATGTAAATATTTGGTACCTTAGCCTACAGTGGTCAAACGTTTCCTGTAACTTTTCACCAGTTTTGCATACACTGCAGCAGGGATTTTGCACCACTGCTCCACACAGATCTTTTCTAGAACAATCAGGTTTCTGTGCTGTCACTGAGAAACACAGATTTTGAGCTTCCTCCAAAGATTTTCTCTTGGGTCCAGTTCTGGAGACATGCTAGGCCCCTCCAGATGGTCACAGCTCCTTTCAGGCCATTGACCACCACCTACTGTGTAGTTTTTGGCTGATTCCTCACCAATCTTGGCATCATTGGGACCCTACGAGGTAGATCTTGCATGGAGCCCCTTTCTGAGGGAGATTGACAGTAATGTTTAGCTTATTCCCTTTTCTAATAATTGCTCCAACGGTGGATCTTATGTCACCTAGATGCTTGGCAATTGCCCCGTAACCCTTTCCAGCTTTGTAGGGGTCTACAATTCTGTCTTTGGTCTTGACCATGTTAGTAATTGGAGTCTTCCTGATTGTATGGGGTGGACGGGTGTTTATATGCAGCTAACCGCCTCAAACAGGTCAAAAAGTCGGACTCAAAAAGTCCATCTCCAATCTACTTATTCATTGGACTTTTTAAAGGTGACTAACAGTTCTTTGAGGCTTACAATTCTAGCTAATACACAGGTGTTCAAATGCTTATTTGCAGCAATATAATACAAATAATGGGTTTTTTTCCTTTAGATTGTCTCTCACAGTGGACAACAACTACCATGAAAATTTCAAGCCCGCCCATCATTTCTAAGTGGGAGAACTTGCAAAATCGCAGGATGTTCAAACTCTTATTTTGCTCACTCTATTTCCATTCGAAATTAACATTGACAGACTTGTGTGCAGCAGCAATTGTTAGAAATGTACATTGTTGTAATACAAAACAGTAGAGGCACTGCTGGTGCCTACTGGACTAGAGACATCCAAAATCAAAGAATTAAAATGAAAACGTACATAGAACTTTATTAATTCAATAAAACCGCTCCGAATTGATCGTTTATAATCATTATACTGATTGCACTGATATTAACGTAAATTTTCCGGGATGTTTTTCATCTCTCTTAGGTTACAGTGCAGTAGTGGCGGAAAGTTCCACAGAATCGGCTCTCAGCACACCGAGCCAGTCTCAAAGCAGCCAGCCGTCGTCCCTCAGTTCCTCCGCCAGTCAGCCGTATGTCAATGTTTCCGTTCTGCTTGTTGCACTACGACGGATAAGATTTCAAATTTGCTTCATGCTCCCTTGCAGGTTGGACAACGGCCCCAGTTTAATCAGCTCCATCACCCTGCCGCCCAGCTCGCCGTCGCCCTCGTTCTCCGACAGCACGCCCGGTGGAGGGAGCCTACTCAACGGGCCGCACTCCTACACGCAGGCCTCAGAAGGCCTCAAGGTGAGCCGCTAATTGATTACACAAAATCTTAATGTGGGCATCTGACGGATTACTACAGGGTGCCGTGCCACTCTGAGATCAACGCTCACGCACTGATTAATTAGAAATAGACTTTTTGAGTTGTCGTTTATTGCTTCAACAAATAAGCAAATGAAATCCCTTTAAAGCAGCTGCTGTACATACAATCCCTGACAAAAGTTTTGTCGCTTATCCATTTTGTAGAAACAAGTGCTAATAACCTGACTTTTAATGACGAAAACAACAATGCTTTTCAGCTATGTGATCTCTAAACGTGGCACCAACATTTTTTTTTTTTACCCAAACATGTCTGGTTGCATCTATTCATGGGTGGACCCACTCGGGCGTGTTTTGGAAAATGAAAATGAAACTGCCGTGCAGTAGCTGTTGGGTAGGCAGGGCTTTCCCACTTCCAAAAACAGTTATGAGGTTGAGTAGAGTAGCTTGTACTGTGAGCGAAGAAAGACGAGTGAGAACCGAATGTGTCCAAGACTAGGACCACGTGAACACATACAGTGAAGAAAATAAGTATTTGAACACCCTGCTATTTTGCAAGTTCTCCCACTTAGAAATCATGGAGGGGTCTGAAATTTTTATCGTAGGTGCATGTCCACGGTGAGGGAAATAATCTAAAAAGAAAAATCCAGAAATCACAATATGTGATTTTTTTAAAAATTTATTTGCAAATAAGTATTTGAATTCCTGAGAAAATGAAAGTTAATCATTTGTACTGTAGCCTTTGTTTGCAATTACAGAGGTCAAACGTTTCCTGTAGTTTTTCACCAGGTTTGCACACACTGCAGGAGGGATCAAAGGTTCTCTGTTGGGTTTAGATCTAGAGACCGGCTCAGCCATGCAAGAACCTTGTTATGCTTCTTACGAAGGCAGTCCTTGGTTTTCCTGGCTGTGTGCTCCGGGTCACTGTCATGTTGGAAGACCCAGGCAAGACCCATCTTCAATGCTCTGACTGAAGGAAGGAGTTTGTTCCCCAAAATCTCACAATACAAGGCCCCAGGCATCCTCTCTTTAACACAGTGCATTCGTCCTGTCCCATGCGCAGATATACACCCCCGAAGCATGATGCTACCACCCCCATGCTTCACAGTAGGGATGGTGTTTTCGCGATAGCAGTTATCATTCTTTTTGCTCCAAAAACGGTTAGTGGAGTTATGACCAAAATGTTCTATTTCACTCTCATCTGACCACAAAACCTGCTCCCATGACTCGTCTGCATCATCCAAATAGTGATAAGCAAACTTAAGATGGGCCTTGACATGTGCTGTTTTAAGAAGGGGAGCCTTCCTTGCCATGCATGATTTTAAACCGTGACGTCTTAGTGTAGTGGTCTCCAAACTATTTCACATAGGGCCGCAGTGGGTGCAGGGTATTGTTCCAACAAAACAAGACGACACCTTTTCACAAATCTGGTATTTTACAAGTGTAATCAGTTGATTGTAGCCAGTTGCCACTTGTTTTAGCAGAAACCTCATTGGTTAAACTGTCTGTGCTCGATCAGTAGGAACAAAAATCAGGACCCTCGGCGGCCTTTGAGAACTGGTTTGGAGAACCCTGTCTTAGTGTATTACCAACAGTAACCTTAGAAATGGTGGTCCCAGCTCTTTTCAGGTCATTGACCAACTCCTGACATGGATCTTACATGAGACTCCAATCCGATTGAGATTGACCGTCATGTTTAGCTTCTTCCTTTTTCTAATGATTGCTCCCACAGTGGACCTTTTTTCACCACGCTGGCCTTAAATGGCTCCATAGCCCTTTCCAGCCTTGTGGAGGTGAACAATTTTGTCTCTGGTGTCTTTGGACAGCTCTTTGGTCTTGACCATGTTATAAGTCTTAGTGATTGTATGGGGTGGACAGGTGTCTTTATGCTGCAAACGACCCCAAACATGTGCATCTGATTCAGGATAATACATGGAGTGGAGGTGGGCATTTAATAAGCGGACGAACAGGTCTTTCAGGGTCAGAATTCTAGCTGATAGACAGGTGTTCAAATTATTATTTGCAGCTGTATCACACAAATAAATAGTTCAAAATCATGCATAGCAAGGGTGTAACGGTACATGTATTCGTATTGAACCGTTTCGGTACTTGGTGCTCGGTTCGGAATGGAGGCGTACCGAACGAGTTTCTGACGTAATGTAACCCTTACTTTTCGTGGCTGTGAGTCGATCGGGTTACAGTTTGTGTAGATTATATTTACTCTGTCCTCTCTACTATAATGAGGACCAACAAGGACGGACAGTAAGAAACGTCAACGGCACAACAACGTGGCCGCCGCGAGAACGCAGTGAAACACGGCGGCCACGTTGTTGTCAGCAAAATGCACACCAGTCACAGTGCGGCCGCGTGATAGACGCGTCCCAGAAGCGGCTCAACGCGATGCACGCGAAAAGAACGGCAGAGTTTATTATTTGACGCGAGACGCGGCCCTCCTGCGTCAATACTACTAGCTAGCAGACCGGGCAGACCGGAAGTCACTCGTGTAAAAATACGGTGGATCTGGTCGATTTTCAAACTAATATGCAATCGTAACCCACTTTTTGAGTCCATCAGATCTCTTGAGTGGTAGATCGGGGCACAGTTGACTTGTCTTTGTTGATTTACTGCTGTCTTCTCTGCTATAGTAATAACCAACACGGCCCCGTGTTCAATACAAAACCCTCCTACCACCACAAAACAAATAGGAACTAATATTCTCATAGGAACTAAAGTTATACAACATAAAATATACAATATAAACGAATACTACATCACATTTGTAAAATACAAACACAAAGTAAATAATAGTCCATTTAAATAAAATGAAATGAGCTAAAACATCTGTAATTAAATTATAAAAATAATACACAGATCCTGCTTAAACAATTAAATTTATTAATTTCTGTGTGGCGCTTTAACTTGAGAAAATCCACCAATAAAGCTTTTGAAAACCGTTCATAAGAAAAAAAATTCATTGAGGCATTTCATTTGTAAAATACATACATACAAAATCTTTCTGTGTGGCGCTTTAACTTGAGAAAATCCCACAATAAAGCTTTTGAAAACCGTTAATAAGAAAAAACAAATCATTGAGGCATTTCATTTTTAAAATACATACTGTACATACAAAATCTTTCTCATTGGGATTGCTTTTCTCTTTAGCACAGGACTTCTTTTTTCTTCTTTCTTTCAGAAAGAAAGCTGACCAATACACGGGGTCTGACAGGCAAATTGTTGTTGGATTATTATCTTTAAATACCTGCTACTTTTTGAGCAAAATTCTAGCTTTGTATAGGCTACTGTTCCTATAGTTGAAAGCACAAAAGTGTGTAATAAAAAACTCGCACATTTATATTTTGCATTTTGATTTCTTACTGTACGGAAAATGAACCGAACCGTGACCTCAAAACCTAGGTACGTACCGAACTGAGATTTTTGTGTACCATTACACCCCTAATGCAGTGATTTCTGGGTTTTTCTTTTAAGATTCTCTCTCTCTCAGTGGATCCACAAAGTATTGTCCTGCAGCACCCCTGCTCTAACCTTCTGTTCTGTTCTTGTCTTTGTGTGGTCAGGCTCCCGAGCCTCTAATCTCCCTGAAGGCCATGGCAGAGAGGGCGGCCCTGGGTTCGGGCCTTGACGGAGAGATCCCCAACTTGCACCTAACAGAGCGAGGTCACTAACTCATTAGCAGCCATTGACGGCGATAGACGTTCAATCCAATTGGACCAGTCTATTACCGCTAAACTGTGTTTTCAAAAATACTTTTGACTAACTACCACTGCACATATTACACGTAAACCCTTCTGGATCCCGCAGACATCTTCTCGTCATCGGCAGCGCCTGGCACGCCCGCCGCCCCACAGCCATCCGTGTCCGAGGTCAGCATCCCACCGTCGCTCGGCGTCTGCCCGTTGGGACCCACTCCCCTCCCCAAAGACCAGTTGTACCAGCAGGCCATGCAGGAGTCGGCGTGGACGCACATGCCGCACCCGTCTGACTCGGAGAGGATCAGGTGAGACGGAGGTGGGAAAGAATCTGCAGCATTTTTAGACTTTTTAGTCTAACTTAGCTTTTCTCTGTCTGTAGGCAATACCTGATGAGGAATCCGTGCCCCACGTTGCCCTTCCATTATCAGATGCCTCCACATCACTCAGACTCCATTGAGTTCTACCAGCGACTGTCCACAGAAACACTGTTTTTCATCTTCTACTACCTGGAGGTGAGCTTGCGTTGTCTGCTCAGTCCAAAAAAATTTCAATAAGGATTTCATTCAGTCATGAATTTTCACAGATTTTTGTATCAATACTCTGATTAACATGAGTGACGCAAATACTCAAGTGAGTTTTTGAACTTCCAAAGGGCACTAAGGCGCAGTATCTGTCCGCCAAAGCGCTGAAGAAGCAGTCATGGAGGTTTCACACCAAGTACATGATGTGGTTCCAGAGGCACGAGGAGCCCAAGACCATCACTGACGAGTTCGAACAGGTTAAAAACTTACACTCCGACCTCCAACCAAAAAAACGACAAATTCAAATTTTGCACTGTAGAGCGCACCAGAGTACAGTGGTACCTCGACATACGATTCTTTCGTCATCAGCCGTAAAATTTGAATCGTCGTTTGTCTCGACATGCTCGAAATACGACGATTTACAACAGCGTCGCAGTTTCATTGTTTTCATGCAAGACGGCAGCACGGTGGACTTTCTTGTGAGAAAAATCAACATGGGTCCCAAGAAGGTTAGTGCAGGTGGTGAAAAAAAAAGGAAAAAGGTGACGCTTACCTTTGAAATTAAGCTGGAAATGATGGAAAACTATGAGTGCGGTTGGAATATGTCTGATCTCAGCGGCCCTCCGCCAACCTCTGTTCGCTAATCTTATAAGTTAAGGTGACTATTATGATTGTAACATTGCAAAAAATTGCCAGCTTTGTCAAGTTTTTAATCATTTATTTCAGAACTTGTGCAACACAACATGCCTATTGTCCGCCGCAGCTGAACATGGAAAGTGAAAGTAAAAAGTCCCAACTCTGTCACGTCAGCCACGCATGTTCAGGTACACCACGCAAAACACGTTCGCCACATTAGAACCAGATTCGTTACATTATTACAGGTATTATTATTATCATTATCATTACTATTATTATTATTATTATTCCTGTTTGTATTCATAATTTATTTGTTTTGCTCTGTGTAATTGCCATTTGCAATAGTACCAGCAGTATTTATTAAGGATTTAGTGTAGGTTTTTGAGCTGTGGAAGGAATGAATAGAATTATAATGTATTCTTATGGGAAACTCCTGCTCGACATATGACCATTTCGACTTACAAACAAGGTCCTGGAAGGAATTCACTTCGTATGTAGAGGTACCACTGTATAATGTATTCTTATGGGAAAATCCCGCTTGACATACGACTATTTCGACTTACAAACTAGGTCCTGGAACGAATTAAATTCATACAGTGGGGCAAATAAGTATTTAGTCAACCACCAATTGTGCAAGTTCTCCTACTCGAAAAGATTAGAGAGGCCTGTAATTGTCAACTAAGTAAACCTCAAACATGAGAGACAGAACGGGGAAAAAAACAACTGAAAAAAACTGAAAATCACATTGTTTGATTTTTAAAGAATTTGTTTGCAAATCATGGTGGAAAATAAGTATTTGGTCATTACCAAAAGGTCATCTCAATACTTTGTTATGTTTTTTGGCAATAATGGAGGCCAAACGTTTTCTGTAACTCTTCACTCTTCGCTTGGTGTAAAGAAATCAACTGTTGGAGCAAGTATAAGAAAATGGAAGACATACAAGACCACTGATAATCTCCCGCAATCTGGGGCTCCATGCAAGATCTCACCCCGTGGCGTCAAAATGATAACAAGAACGGTGAGCAAAAATCCCAGAACCACATGGGGGGACCTAGTGAATGACCTACAGAGAGCTGGGACCACAGTAACAAAGGCTACTATTAGTAACACAATGTGCCGCCAGGGAGTCAAATCCTGCACGGCCAGACATGTCCCCCTGCTGAAGCCAGGACACGTCCAGGCCCGTCTGCGGTTCGCTAGAGAGCATTTGGATGATCCAGAAGGGGACTGGGAGAATGTGTTATGGTCAGATGAAACCAAAATAAAACTTTTTGGTAGAAAAACAGGTTCTCGTGTTTGGACGAGAAAGAATACTGAATCGCACCTGAGGAACACCATACCCACTGTGAAGCATGGGAGTGGAAACATCATGCTTTGGGGCTGTTTTTCTGCTAAGGGACCAGGACGACTGATCTGTGTAAAGGAAAGAATGAATGGGGCCATGTATCGAGAGATTTTGAGTGAAAATCTCCTTCCATCAGCAAGGGCATTGAAGATGAGACGTGGCTGGGTCATTCAGCATGACAATGATCCCAAACACACAGCCAGGTCAACACAGGAGTGGCTTCGTAAGAAGCATTTCAAGGTCCTGGAGTGGCCTAGCCAGTCTCCAGATCTCAACCCCATAGAAAATCTGTTGAGGGAGTTGAAGGTCCGTGTTGCCCAACGACAGCCCCAAAACATCACTGCTCTAGAGGAGATCTGCTTTGAGGGATGGGCCAAAATACCAGCAACAGTGTGTGAAAAGCTTGTGAAGAGTTACAGAAAACATTTGGCCTCCGTTATTGCCAACAAAGGGTACATAACAAAGTATTGAGATGAACTTTTGGTATTGACCAAATTAGGCATGTGCCGGTTTCACGGTTTACCGTGGTGTGAAAACGTTGCGGTTTCAAAACCACTAAAATTTTCCGTCAGACCGTAGGACGTTATTCGCTATTTTTCTTGTGTCAAAAATGCAGCCAGAAGCGGCTTGGCGCAGCAGCGCTCACCCCCTCCCGTTTGTTGCTGTGTGTGAGAGTGATGCTATCGGCTACACAGCCAGCTAACCCAAAAACAATTACTCCAAACATGAGGCGTACTGTTCTTCAATTTATTGAGCTCTCAAATCGTGGTAAGTTTAATATACAAAATGAATACATTTAAAATGTTGTACAATTAGATTTTTCCATGTGAGTAGCTTCCACAGATTAGCACCATGGAAAAAGTTCGCCAAAAACAAAACACACATTTTCCTTTCAAATTCAATATACAAACAAAGTAAAAGCTTACAAAGATGAATGTTAGCCTAGGCTCAGCTGGGAGAGCAACTTCGTTGAGTGTTACAGCCGCAGAGTGAGAAAACAAGCTTGATTCGCTTGAATGAAGGGGAAAAAGTGATAGCATCAAAGATCGCTAATTGCGAACAATGATCTTGCCCTAAGCATAAATCCACGTTCGCTGGATCAAGGTGAGGTCTCACTCCCAATGTTTTTTTTTTTTGTTTTTTTTTAAGATGAAACCTTTCCACAACAATATTGACATTTTAACTAACTTATACATTTTTACCTAACTTATGAATTCCTTATGTTCTTTTTAACACAAAGGCATGACATCATGTTGACACAGTGGCTGAAAATGGCAAAACTTCACTTAAGCTTTTCCACCCTCAAAAAAAAGTCATGCAGTATAAATTTTTAAAATTTTTTATTCAGAAGTGTTTTTACTTTATAGAAATTATTTTGTTCTTGCTTTAATCTTGTGCAACTTGAGCTGTGGCTGTGAGTATAGTCTATAAGTTATATTTTAATTTTATTTCAAATTTTTTTATTGATTATTTATTTTAACAATATATTCATGTTCAAATTTGCAACTATGGTCTGAAAAAAAAATACTGTTCAATGGAATTTTTTTTTTTTTTTTTAACCCATCTCAAAATTTTTGGGAGCTATAATTGCAATACCGTGAAACCGCGGTATTTTTTGCTCACGGTTATCGTACCGTCAAAATCTCATACCGGCACATGCCTAGACCAAATACTTATTTTTCACCGTGATTTGCAAATAAATTCTTAAAAAATCAAACAATGTGATTTTCTGTTTTTTTTTTTCCCCCCCACATTCTGTCTCCTATGGTTGAGGTTTACCCATGTTGAAAATTACAAACCTCTCTAATATTTTCAAGTGGGAGAACTTGCACAAGTAGTGGTTGACTAAATACTTAATCGCCCCACTGTAACTCTTGAGACTTTCTTGCCTGCTTTTATGCAGTAAAACCTTCATCCTGTTTCCACCTAAATCTGGCGTTAGAGCGCAGCGTGCTTATCACAGTGAAAGCCATCACAACGCTCTGCCTCCGCCGGCCCCCTACGGGAAGGCGTGGCTGTAGGAGCTGTCTCAACTGATGTTGAAGTCTATGCATGCGCATTGACAGCCAGTCCTCCCTGTTGAAAGGATTCAGCCAGCTATCGCCTCAGTAACTAACGGGTTCTTTCCACGACGTCCCACAGGGCACTTACATTTACTTCGACTACGAGAAATGGGGCCAGCGGAAGAAAGAGGGCTTCACGTTCGAGTACAGGTACCTGGAAGACCGAGACTTGCAGTGACGTCCGAGCCGGAGGACACCGAGAGACACAAATGTACTGCTGTCGACATTCCGAGACTGAACTCCAAACTGTGGATAGAGATTGTGATGTGTAGTAGAAAAAACAAAACGCTCTCCCAACCTAAAAAAAAAAATACTGAACGGAGAGCGGCGTCTGTATAAACGGCGTCTCCCGCGAACGCGCGAGGCGTGCGTTTGTGCCTGTTTGTGTGCGCACTCAGTACGTGGCATTAGGAACGCCCCGCCATCCCTCAAATGCATGTTTATTATCGTTTCAATTTTTTTTTCTTTTACAAAAATTACAAAAAATATCCTGTGTACACAAGCCCGGACGCCCCCTTTTTTTGTTGTTGTTTTTTTTTGGGTTCGACACGCGACGTTGTTAAGTAAACTGCCCTATCTTCTATTTACTGTAACTTTCTGGTCTAGAGCGGGGAGCTACAGTGGACATTTTAGTCACGGTGTTTAGGTTTGGCTTCGTTTTAAGACCCTGTGAATGCCTGTCATGGTCACTATTAGGCATAGTGAGCGGTTATCAATAGTTTTATTGATATTGTTGTGGTCCATTCAAACAACGCGGTGAAGAAAAAACCGACGGAGAGCAACCACAGGGCCTCTCCCTGTGACAGGGATAGCGTCCTTATCGGACTTGGATTAAATTGCTATGCAATTGAACTGGTCTCTGACTCCCTCTGTCTTTACCAATAAAGTTTGTTTTTAAGTTAAACCTGTCAAAAGTACTGCATTATTATTATTATGATGGCTTTCGTGTTTGTGAGACATTAATAAACGTGTGCAAACCATCAGTACATCTTTACGCGAGGTTTCGGGGTGTCGATTCTTGGCGAGTGTTTGTAGTTCTAAATGTTCGATTATAAAGCAAGGGTGGGATATTAGCTACGGAACCACCCTGGTGCCAGGGCAGAAACTTTTTTTTTTTTCATTAGTAACCTGTACTGACAGGCACTGTTTAATAATTTGAGCTCACTTTTTAGTAAATTGTGGGTACAGGTTAGTAAACTACCCACAGTTTACCATTTGTTCACAGACTTAGGTATTTTGAAACTGGCCAAAATATACAAATTTTTACCTACGGTTTGGTATTCTGTGAGTACAGTTTAGTAATTTGCGCTGACAGTTTAGTAAATAGGGTACAGGTAAACTGTACCCAGAGTTTACCAGTTGTACCCAGTTTTGTCATCTGAAACTGTCCAAAATTTATTTGGACCCAGAGTTTGGTAATCTGTGGATAGTTTAAGAATCCGTGTGTACAGATTACTAAACTGTGGGTACAGATTGGTAAACTAAGCATCTTTCCAATTTGTACGTACAGATTAGTAAACTGTACCCACAGTTTACTATTTGTACATACAGATTAGTAAACTGTACCCACAGTTTACTATTTGTACCAAGAATTTAGTTTACCTAAACTGCTGGATGTTTACTTATTTGGACCCATAGTTTTGTAATCTGAGACTGCCCAAAATATTCATTTTTTTTTATACACAGTTCGGTAATTTGTGGGTACAATTTATGAAACTGGGGGTACAGATTACTAAACTGTTTAATAAATTGTGGGTACAGGTTGGTAAACTGTACCCAAAGCCTGCCCCAAATTTTTTATTCTTTTTGCTCACAGTTCTGTAATTTGTGAGTACAATTAAGGAAACTGTTCACAGATTAGTAAACAAAGCAGTTTTCCAATTTGTACGTACAGATTAGTAAACTAAACCCACAGTTTACTATTTGTATCCAGAATTTGGCTTTCCTAAACTGCTCAATGTTTGCTAATTTGGAACCAGAGTCTGGTAATCTGTGGATAGTTTAGGAATCCGTGTGTACAGATTACTAAACTGTGGGTACAGATTGGTAAACTAAGCAGCTTTCCAATTTGTACCCAGAATTTGGTTTACCTAAACTGCTGAATGTTTACTAATGTGGACCCAGCGTTTTGTAATCTGAGACTGCCCAAAATATACTTTTTTTTTTTTTTATATATATATACACAGTTCGGTAATTTATGGGTACAATTTAGGAAACTGTGTACAGCTTACTAAATTTGGACCCAGTGTTTGGTAATCTGTGGATACAGATTAGGAAACTGGGTAAAGATGACTGAACTGTGTGTACAGATTGGTAAACTCATCAGTTATCCAATTTGTGCATACAGATTAGTAAACTGTACCCACAGTTTGCTATTTGTATCCAGAATTTGGCTTTCCTAAATTGCTCAATGTTGACTAATTTGGACCCAGTTTTTTGTAATCTGAGACTGCCCAAAATATATATATTTTTTATAAACAGTTCGGTAATTTGTGGGTACAATTTATGAAATTGGGGGTACAGATTACTAAACTTTAATAAATTGTGGGTACAGGTTGGTAAACTGTACCCCGAGTTTGGTAATCTGAGCCTGTCCCAATTTAAAAAAAAAATTTTTTTTACACAGTTCTGTAATTTGTGAGTACAATTAAGGAAACTGTGCACAGATTAGTAAACGAAGCAGTTTTCCAATTTGTACGTACAGATTAGTAAACTAAACCCACAGTTTACTATTTGCATCCAGAATTTGGCTTTCCTAAACTGCTCAATGTTAACTAATTTGGAACCAGAGTCTGGTAATCTGTGGATAGTTTAGGAAACCGTGTGTACAGATTACTAAACTGTGGGTACAGATTGGTAAACTAAGCATCTTTCCAGTTTGTACCCAGAATTTGGTTTACCTAAACTGCTGATTGTTTACTAATTTCGACCGAGTTTTGTAATCTGAGACTGCCCAATATATACTTTTTTTTTAATACACACTTCGGTAATTTGTGGGTACAATTTATGAAACTGGGGGTACAGATTACTAAAGTGTTTAATAAATTGTGGGTACAGGTTGGTAAACTGTACCCAGAGTTTGGTAATCTGACACTGCCCCAATTTATTTATTTTTTTTTTTTTTTGCACACAGTTCTGTAATTTTTGAGTACAATTAGTAAACGAAGCAATTTGTACGTACAGATTAGTAAACAATACCCACAGTTTACTATTTATATTCAGAATTTGGCTTTCCTAAACTGTTCAATGTTTACTAATTTGGAACCAGAGTTTGGTAATATGTGGATAGTTTTAGAAACTATGTACAGATTACTATGCTGTGCGCACAGATTAGTAACCTACTGTCAGTACAGTTTACTGATTTGAATCCACAGTTAAATAAATTGTGGGTGCAGGTTACTAGTAAACTGAACCCAGAGGTTGATCTGAGACTGCCCTAATTTTAGTTTTTTTTTTTAAACACACATTTCAGTAATTTGTGGGTATATTTAGGAAACTGGGTAGTGGGTACAGATTAATAAACTCAACTGTTTTCCACAGTTTACTATTCGTATCCAAAATATGGCTTTCCTAAACTGTTCAATGTTTACTAATTTGGACCCAGAGTTTGGTAATCTGTTGATAGTTTTAAAAACTACATACTACTATGCGGTGCGTACAGATTAGTGACCTATTGTCAGAGTAGTTTACTGATTTGCACCCACAATTTAATAATTTGTGGGTACAGGTTACTAGTAAACTCCACCCAGAGTTTGGTAATCAGAGACTGCCCCCCCCCCCCCCCCCCCCCCCCCCCCAATTTTGCACACAGTTCGGGAATTTGTGGGTACAATTCAGGAAACTGGGTAAAGATGACTAAACTGGGTACAGATTAGTACACTCAGCAGTTTTCCAATTGCATACAGATTAGTAACCTATTGTCAGTCAAGTTTACGGATTTGCACCCACAGTTTAATTAATTGTGTGTACAGGTTACTAGTAAATTGCACCCAGAGTTTGGTAATCTGAGGCTGCCCAAAATATATATATTTTTTTGCACATAGTTCGGTAATTTGTGGGTACAATTTAGGAAACTGTACAGTTTACTAAATTTGGACCCAGTGTTTGGTAATCTGTGGATACAGATGAGGAAACTGGGTAAAAATGACTGAACTGTGTGTACAGATTAGTAAACTCATCAATTATCCAATTTGTGCATAGATTAGTAAACTGTACCAGGTGTTTGCTATTTGTATCCAGAATTCGTCTTTCCTAAATTGCTCAATGTTGACTAATTTGAACCTAGAGTTTGGATAGTTTTAGAAACTGTGTGTACATACTCTGCGTACAGATTGCTGTCAGTAGTTTACTGATTTGCACCCACAGTTAAATTGTGGGTCCAGGTTAGTAAACTACGCAGAGTTTGGTAATTTGCAACAACCCAAAACCTTTTTTTTTTTTTTTTTTTTTTTAAAACAGTTCAGTAATTTATGGGTACAATTTAGGAAAATTAGCAGATTACACTGTACCCCCAGTTTAATATTTTGTAGCCATTTTTTGCCACCCAGTCGAATATTTTTATAAATTTGAACGAGTCAAGTTTGGTTATCTGTCGATAATGTTTTATGAAACTGTGTGTACAGATTACTTTGATGTGGGTACAGGTGAGTAAACAGTACCCACAGTTTAGTCATGTTCACCCACAAATTACTGAACTGGGTACAGTTTACTAACCTATTATAACACTTTCTGAATTTACTAAACTGAAAATACAGTTTACAAATTTGTACATAGACATTATTAAATTGTGGGCACAGATTAGTAAATTGTACCCACAGTTTTCTATTTGTACCCAGATTTTGATCATTTGAAATTTAGCAAATTTTGCTAATCTGTACCTGCAGTTTGGTAATGAGGGTAGATTTGAAAACTGTGTACAGATTACTCAAGTGTAGGTACAGATTAGTAAACATTACCCACTAATTTGTACCCATATATTAATTTTTTCCTAAAAATACTAAACCGTGACTACAGATTAGCAAACCACACAGATTACTAAACTACGAGTACAGTTTACTTATTTGTACCCACATTATTAAACTATTTGTAGAAATTCGTAAAATGTGGGTACAAATTAACAAGATACCCTCAATTTACTCATTTGTACCCACAGGTTACCTATGGAAAACATTTTTCTCTACCCTGGCACATGGGACAGGCTCCGTAACTATCAAATTGTTTTTAATGTCAAATATTTCTATCTGGGGTCCATACATTGCCCACCCTAGCTCTATAAAGGTTCATTAAATCAAATACGCCATAATCCCGATTTCCACTCGTTCAAGCGAGTGCACTGAAACTGTTTACATGAATCCTCTGTATAAAAAGTTATTAGGTTTTTTTCACATAAAGCACTCGCGGAATATTCCAAATGTAAACAGTGACAATTTTTGATGTGCATAAGAGCATCAGATTGGTTGGAGTTTTATGGAGGTGCTATGGAAAAAAAAATATTTTCAGGAAATTGAGGAGAGCCACTCTGCATGTAAATGTTACAGGGTTCTACAGCAGGATTGTACACATTTCAATAAATACTTTTGACAAATCAAGTGTTTGTGTGGAGTCGAAGTTCAAGATTTACATGGTTTATTGGAATACAAACACCAACATTTAAAAAAAAAAAAAAAAAAAAATCACTTTTTGGCTTCCTTCTTGACTTTGAGGAATTCTGCCATATTGGAGAAATACTTCTGGTTGGCTTCGGCCACCTTCTTCTCCGCAGCTTGCGGGTTGACGATCTCCAGGCCCTGGAAACCAGAGGAAGATGTTGAAATATTTTTTTCAACGATATGACAGGTGAGGAGGATACAGCAAACGTGCTCACCTGAAGAGGCGTGAAGGCCACGCTGGAGCTTGTCCCCGACGAACGATCTCTCACTGTAGACTTGCCGCCGTACGTCACGCTTTGCTTCTGCAGCGTCCTCTGTAGCCAAAACAGCATGGAAACACATTTAAAAACAAATAATTTTAGATTTTTAGGACAGTTCGACTAAGAATGAAAATGTATGAATATAACATAAGCACAAAAACAATTACAAAATGATTAACTCATTCACTCCCAGCCATTTTCACCGGAGCAAGGCCCTTCGCTCCCGGCCGTTTTACTGGATTTTGACTGATTTTGCAAGGCCTACAGAAATTTCTGTTCAATAGCTATATAAACATGGAACCCACCAATAGAAAGATTAGACTCTCTTCTTTCAGCAGGAAAAAGCTAGCTCGTATCTTTTTCCATTCTTTAGAAATCAGCATTAGAAAATAGCTTAGTTTGAGCAATTTTCCAAATTCTGATGAAAAAAAAAAAACTGAGAAATTGAGCTTTTTTTAAAAGCATACATTTCAAACATGACTTTACCAGCGATTTTTTGCTTTTGTTACATCCCAAGCATCTGAATAATGTTTTCCTTCAACAAAATAACATACACAATAACAGGGTCCCCCCAGGATTGATAAATCTAAATTCAAGACTTTTAAGACCTTTTTTGATGCCATTTCAACTGAAAATTAATACTTTTCTCGCACCCATTATTTCGATCATATTGAATCATATTAAATTAATAAAGCACTGAACATCAAATTTAACCTCAATTACTAAGTGTGTTTGACAAAAGAATGCACATATATTGAAGATACAATTAAAACACATTTAAAGTAACATTATAAAGTCTCTCAGATTTTTTTTAAACACGCACACAATAATTATGGACAAAAAGAGGCGGAGGACAGGACTCAGACCAGCCATCTTCTGTAACAAGCTAGCAGCTAGTGCACCTGCCAAGACCCCAGTGAACATGGCTAACTCTCGAGTTAAAACGGCGAAATTCACATTCATTCGAAAGGCAAACCGAAATGTTGAAGCAGGTCCACTGCCTTCGCATGACCCATAAACTGCAACCTAAAGTATCTGAATGTAACTTGAGCCCCTATCACATACTCCAAAACAACGGGAATATCGCGGGACTTAACCGTGCAGCAGTTGCGTGTGAAAAAAATTTCCCGTGTCGACTGACATGGGAAGCAGTGTGCGTGAAAGCAGGCGTTAAATTCCCGGGTCATAGCAGATGGCTGATGACTTAAATATCATAGCGGCGGCCGATGTAACTTCCTCCCTCTTCGCAGTAAGAGGAAAAGCTGTAAACAAACATCGCAATTATAAACATAGCAAGCTGGAAACAGCTAAATTAAACTGAAAACATGACCAAAATTAAAATGTAAATTATTACGTCGGGCCGGGCCAGGGTTTTTTCCTCGCCAACTTTTTGAAATAACTATATATTAACGATACTTACTTGTTATAAAATAAATAGTTTGGATAAAAAAATAGAAGGCGCTGTATGTTCATTGCAGAGCCAGAGCGTGCCTATACGCCTTTTTTAATCTTTCCCTCTGCGAGGCCGCAAAACCGCATCTGTTTATTTATATTTAACAAACTTTTCCAGCTTTATTTAGTTGTGTAAATAAATTTATAATGATCATAAAAATATGTAGTCTATTAAAACATTAAGATAATGTGTGTTTTTTTCTGCCAACTGAGAATTCGTTATAAAAGACAGGCTTTTATGCAGACATCGTCACAAATGTTATCACACAAAACGCGGGTCAGGCTTTAATTGCCTGGTACACCAGACTCACCGCTGTTCCAGCTATTGAGTCTGGCCACCATTCAAGCGGATACAATTTCCAGGGCGGAGCAAGCCACAGCAAACAGACAGCGGAGTGGACCAATCGGCGACGGGCAGACGTGACGTTAGTAAACTGACGAGGGAAGGACGAGGGACTTGCGCGCGGAAGTAAACATACGAAGAGAGCGGAGTTTATTCAACATGGCAAGCGCGAGGCAGACTGTTGTCAATGACTCGTGTCGATGTGTTTTTGGTCATTTAAAACTGATTTTACCGTGGATTGGAACATATTCTCGGCTCTCCCGTTGACCATCTGTGTTGCGGAGACGACTTTCGACGCGCAAGAGTGACGTTGCTCGTTAAGAACACGTCACGCAAATAAACGAATCCGATTTGTCGATTGATTTTGTACCTGCTCGAGAGGCCGTTAATGGGATGGTTCCCAGACTATTTCTCTCAGTGTCTGAAAAATACAGGGAGAATAGTCTGGCAGAGCCAGGCAAGGGCTTTAATACCCGCGGACCAATTCGGGTCGGGCTGGACTTTTTAGGCCTGATTTTACCTCTATCTCAAAGTCTTGATGAGCTTAAATTGGCTGCAGTTACGAAGTCGGGAATGCTCCCTCCGGAAAAAAAACAAAATACGATTTGAGCAACATTATGTTTAACAAACTCTTCCAGCGTTATTTCATTGTGTAAATGCATTTATAATGGTCTTAAAAATATGTAGACTATTTAAACATTAAGAAAATGTGCGGGGGTTTTTTTCTGCTAACTGAAAATTCGTTACAAAAGACAGTTAAGACATCGGGAACGCTCCCTCTGGAACGAAACGCAATATGATCAACACTGTGACAGCCGATGCCGACCAAAAATGACGTAATATCCGAAGCAGATCACCAATGGACTCATTTGAAGTATATGAATGGTGGTTTGTTTTGGTGTTCAGAATCCACAATACTTCTGCCTGCAGGGTTTTCGTTCCACCGACAAACGGACGCATTCCCGATGCAGAGGTGGATGGATTCTCCGTTTTGCCGGTTGCGGTGGTTTGGCACGCACGAGTTGCATTTCCGATTGGTAGTGCAGTGCATCGTAAAAAATTCTATGCGTCATCTTTGTTAAGGATTTAAAAAAACAACAACTTTGTCACGGATATAATTTAGGTTGCACTAAGATGTTCTTGAAAATTAAGACCACGGTGAAAAAAATCCAGACTTACAACAGCTAATTTAATACTTTGAATACCTTTAATAATGGAAACCTAAATTCAATGCTTTTTTAATACTTTTAATAACCCTGGTTATCTCTTCGGCTGCCACTGACGACATTGAAGTGGGAATGAACATCATCATCCCTCACTTCAAATGGACTGGGCGTCTACTCGTGACAAAGTCATTTCAATTCAATTCTTAACTAAAAAAGTAGCAAATGTACGTCTATCGATGTATGATAGGCTGATAGTTTCTTACCCTCAGCTCTAGATGTTTAAGTCTTACCTGAAGGGATTTGGAAATTCGGGCTTTAGTGGATTCATTAACTTGCGCCTGCCTGACGCGTCCGCTGCCGCTCTTGCCCAGCTGACCCAAACTGAAGCCCAGATCCTCCTGGTACGCGTCGTCTTCAATCTGCCACATCACATGAAAAAAAAAAAAAAAAAACTATTACTAATGAAACAGGAAATTAAAATCCATGTGAATTTAGCGGCTGCCCATGACTGCGACAAACGTACCTCAGCAAAGGTCATCCTATTTGCGTGCTTCCTGATTTCCGTCAGGCCGAGACGCTCCTTCATCTTTCGGTACCTTCGCAAAGGAGCGCAATTTTAAATGTACTGTATTTTTTTTGTTAGACTACTACTTACTCCGGAAATTACGGTCAGGTGAATGGAATACCTCCTGCCACCTCTCTTCTTGCGTTGTCCATCAAGTGGAGCGGGCAAAGGTTTGACCTGCTTGACGGGCGGGGCCTCCTGCCACTTGTCAAACTTCCTCTCGATTTCTTCTTTCAGGTCATAACCAACCTGCGAAAAAACAATGCAAAAGCTTATTTTCTGTTCAATATATGGATTTATATCGTCAAAACGACATTTTACGTGTTTAGCTTTAGATCTATTCCTGCGATGCACATTTTGGGAAGAATATGGCACCCAATTTGCATCGACTTGCTCCAGTGATGGGATTCTGTATGATGTAGTAGTACTACCAGTCGGCCTTGAGATGTCGCTATCTCCCCTCAATAGTTAGCCAACTTTATATGAGGAACGCATGCAATAAAATTGAAAATAACAATGCATCAAATACACAACTTGTTCCAGAGGTCATCAGCAAATGTATTGTCAAAGTTTTGTTAGCTGATTGTGATCATTTTAATGTGCTGAATCAAAAAATCACATTGGTTCCGTGGAATCAGGTATGCTTTCTTAACAACGCTAAGGTACTTTACTTAATGAATTTCCATGATTTAGTTTACAAAAATGTTCTTTTGTAATATATAATTCATATATACTTTTAGAAAAAGATTTTCTCTTACAAAACCAGCTTTGAATGAGAAATATTCATGAAAATCAACTGATGATGTCACCAAAATGTAATCGATTCAGACTCAGTCAGATGAACATTTTTTTGGTTTGTTTTTAAATGATCAAATCAGCGTAAAAATCTGACCTGCTTAAGAGAAAACGTTTTCATTTTTTGATTGAGCGGTACAAATAGTCTCCAATTCAGTTGAAAAAACACAGACAACAAGATCTTTTGGTAGACCAGTGTTATTAACTCCTTATTACTACTCACAACAATAGAGGTCCGATTTATTTTAACTGGGAGACTGGCAAGTGCTGCAACAATTGATCGATTAACTTGAGTAATTCAAATTAGAAAAAAAGCTTTGAATCAATTTTGCTGCTATGAGAGTTTTTTTTATAAGTGACGTTGTCATGGTTTGTTTTGAAAGTGTTGCATTTAGTTTTATTGATTACGGTGGATACACTGCCCTCTAGTCGCAACAGTGAATATGCCATAACTCGTCTAACATGGCTGAATCCAGCTGCTCCTTGTTAAGACCAACATAAGGCATATTTTTGTTTGCGGGAATGTGTTTGCTTATGCTTTTGCTATTTTTAGAGGCATATTTTGACATTTTTTGTGGGAATATGTGTTTGTTAGGAGCTTTGTTAAAAAAAAAAAAAAAAAAACAAGAACATTAGCATTTTATAGCATTTAAGCTAGCGGAATTTTGCTATACAAGTTAGCCAATTGTGCTTTTGTTGTACTTAAATTCAAAAAAAAAAAATTTTTTTTTTTTAAAGAACCGTTTGAGGCTAAGCTCAGGTATTTTAATTCGGTTTCAAAGGAATCTATTGCTCTTGTGAAATGAAACTGCAACTCTGAATAATTTGAAGAAACACTCAGGAATTTTATTTTGTATTCACATTTAATGCTCTTTTGAAAGTGCAATCTTAGCAAGCCAAAGTTAATGTTCCTAAAACGGATTCTGCAACGCCTTAAATGTTAGTAATCCTATTACTCGATTATTTGAACTAACTAATCAATAGATTAATTGATCATCGATAGCTGCAGCCCTACTTTAAATACTCATGTTACAGATTGATAGACAGTGCTAGACGTCCAATTCATTTTGACTTGGAAGCGCAAATGAACAAACGTTCATGACGTTCATGACCTCCAAGTCAAATTGGATTGGACATCTATTGCTGTCAATGGCAGCCAATGATAATAATATTATGTTAACTTAATATAGATCAGTCTTCAAAGTCAAAACCACTAGTCACAAATATAACTTTAAATTTGCACAAAAATATGTATGCTACTGTACTGCTTCTGCTGGCACTCGAGAGTATTAGGTTGTAGCACTACTTGATACATTTAAAATTTGAGCAGGTCAGTTTAACAAAATCGAAGTGGGGTGGAAAGGGGGTCTGCCATAATTGATGTATAATTTTTCATCATATAATTAAAAATGTATTATAACACAGCATATCTATATTGTGATTTTCTCCATATCACACAGCGCTAGCTGACATAGAGTGAAAGTAATAGCTATAGAAGTTAAAACTAATAAGGACAGATAAAACTGTCCATGATAATCACTCACCTTCCCGTCCGCGCTTTCATGAAAACTGTCTACTCTTGCAGCCAGCGTGCACTTGGCCGACACAAGACGGGCCGCCTTCCTTCGCAGATCCTGAAGAAAAATGAAAGAAAAGACTCAAAAATAGAATCCTGTGGCCACGAGAAAAAAAAAATCTATGTTTGAGTTATCTTGTGAGCAACACTGCATCCAAATTTGTATTTTATATAGTTTTACAAATTTCTTTTTAACCCTCCCATTACCAGAGTTTTGTTGGGTCATTCTGACCGAAAAATTCTTTGAAAAAATTAAGCTCAGACTAAATGACTGCCATTAACGGAGATAGACGTCAAAAATTAATCGGACGTCGATCGCAGTCAATGGAAATGAGAGTTACACGTTTCAGAAACTGAATTTTTATAACTTTAATCTAACTGTAAACATGTGCCACAAACCTTCATTAAAACTAGAAAAAAACATTTCATACACCCAAAATATCAATTTTTTTTTTACAAAAAGATGGGTCAATTTGACCTTTATGACTAAACATCCCAATATAAAATAACTAATAATTTCACTGCAAAATGTGTTAAAATGTCATCAATAAATTTTGAACTATTTTAAATACACAAAGATTCAAATGAAAAAAAAAATAATCACAAAATCACTTTAAAAGAATTGGGTTCATTGGATCCGTCGACACAACAGGAGGGTTAATTATGATTTCATGCGAGTACAAACATTTACAAGCCAGTAAACGCAACACTCGAGCAAACAAAAATAACAAGTCATTGGCTGTCATAGACAGCAATAAGATTCATTTTACGGATTTGACTCCTAGTCCAAATGGATTGGACGACTATCACCGTCAGTGGCACTGAACAATGCTAATTCACTGACGGCCGTCCTGGTTCAAGTAAACTGGATGATTATCACAGTCACTGGCAGCGAATTTTATCTAGACAGCTTTAATTTAAATGATAAAAATTGGCATGACCATTATGAAATTTTTGAGGTTGAAGTGGACACAAGTAAATGGCGGGAAACACTGTGTGACTTGAAATTTTGCTCTGTGACCCCCAATTTGGCCAAACTCAAAATTGTCCTATATGCATGTGTGATACATCATTGGAAAGCTTAAAATCTCAATTTTCTGGGGGAAGAAAAGTTTTGAACAGGAGGGGCATTTTTAAAAAAATAAAAAGAACTTTTAAACAGCAAAACCCTATCCGGAGGTGAGAGCACACGAGAGCAGAATTACAGACGCCATGACTTTAACGAGATATTATCGCGTACTTACCTTGTTTCGATCCAAAAACTCGATGTAGCATGTATCACTGAGTGTCAAGAAACAGCTTTCAATGCCTACAGCTGGATTTGGGGGGATTTTATGGTTGAAACATGGTAATATAACAAGGGTCGCGATGCAGAAATCACAGACATCAAGGAGTGGTCGAGATTTTCTTTTTCATTTATTTACCCTTTTAAACGTTTTTTTTTTTCCCCACTTTTTCTTTGTTTGGATCGATTATCTATCATCAAACAAATAGGAGAAAATGTGACAGTAACAAAAAATACAATTAAGCGATAGTTATGAGGTAGATATCCGTGACTTTTTTACAGACACCATTTTTTTCACTGTGGCGTAATTTGTTGAAAAGTTTAAAATATGTGAGTGAATAATTTTTTTTTAAGTCTTTTTTTTTTTTTTTTTTTTAAACGAAGTATTAGACATCCATTAATGATTCAAAGCTAAAAATGACAGACATTTTGAATAATAAATATTCTTATTCAATATTATCTAAACCTTCATTTTATGGCTGGGTTGAAACAAAAGCGGTTGTGCGACGTCTGTAAATGAGGGTATCCAGGGTCAAATGGACAAATTAAAAATAGTTCGGGGGGTTAATGCACCATGAATCTGCTAGGGCAGCATATAGACATTGTTTCTATCAAACACAACAGTTCTTTTGGCTCAAAATACAGCAGTTTGTTTTAAAGAGGGGTGCAAAAGCAGAAACTGCTTTTTCAGTCTTGTCTGTGTTTTCCGCCATATACATCCACATATTTTTTCGGTTACCATTTGTCACCATTTTTGTCAAATTACAGTATGATATAATGATAATTATCATGCTTTCACATGATACTACCAGTAAACATGATAATGATCACGTAGGTATATGATTATATAAAACATGATACGATTTTTTGATATGATTTTTTTGGGTGGGTGAAGCAGCAATACACTTCCGTAAAGTACAGTATTTCATAATTTTTTTAAGAAAATGGGTACCCTATAGTTCAAAAACTTGATGTGATAGAGAAAAACCTAGATCAGTTTTGGATTCTGCATTTTTAACATAAATAGGTGCAATAAGCTTACAGGTGGCAGCGTCTGTACCACGTCGCAGTGGTAGATGAAGCCTGTATGGGGGAGCAAAGAAGTGCTGCTGAAGCCTGACAGAGTTCTCCTCTGAGCTCCCAGCAGCATCAAGTTGCAGGCGGGCATCTTGGACAGGTTGGTAAGACCTCCGGCTATACCTTAAAGAGAAGAAAGGGGGCGCCGAGTTGGTAGAAGCAGAACGGGTAGACCAAGAATGATGAGAGGAAGGGAGGACATTTACCCATGATTTTAGCGGCTGTGGACGCCCCGACGATGATGGACAAATTAGGTGCGATGAAAGACATCCTGGACTCGACGTACTCGTAGATCCTGTGCTTGGATTGGTTGAGCTCCAGGGCCATGTCGCACGACTCCTCCAGCTGCTTCAGCTCCAACTCGTTAAGAAGAGACCTACGTCACACTCGAGTCAATATTTATCGTTGATGGCGATAGTCAAAATGCTGTCAATGGCAGCTAATGCGATTGGTCACTCACCCCTGTGTCGTGGAAGCCGTGACGCTCACGACCATGATGGTGGCGTTGGTAAGGATCTGCTGTAAGGTCTCGTTGTTTTTGCACTTTTCCAGGTTGTTTCCAAGCTCCTGAGATTTATCGTAAAGGATCGGTGTCAAAGTCGCAGTTCAGGTGGCCCCGAGTGTCATTTTCTTTGTGGCACGCCAAATTAAATCATGTACATTGACTTGGTGTTTTGTTTTTCTCGCTGATATTTAGATAATATTTTGGTAGACCTCAATGATAGCTTGAGGACTTGAGGAAAATAGTTGAGTTCAATGTTTTTTTGTTTTTTTTTTTGCATCAAGATGCATTTTGGGTTAAAAGCCTGCAGGCTTTGTACATAGGCTGGTCACAGTTTAGCACAGCAGCTATGCTTAGAATGACCTCTAGATATCTCCAAACGAAAATGCTTGGGGTTTTTTAACTCAGGGAAAGACCCTAATCACTCATCATGCACAAATAAAATTCATTAAATGAGAAATAATGATTATAAACTCGTCACAGATAACTACTGTGTCACCAGAGAGAAATAGTCACATGGAAAAGCAATTAAGTAAATGATTCATCATTAAAAATCTGTGCAAAAGCCCAGGAAAACACATCTTGGGAATTGTCACTCATTGCATTGTGTGGACTCTGGCGCTATGAATGCCTGCCTGTAAGCACTGTGTGAGCCATGTTATATGGCTGTGCCTAGTCAGGATTATCTTTCGGGAAGAATAAAAAAAAAAAAAACTGATGTTTGCACTATTTTGAGTTGAATAATAAATATAATGGTGCAAATGTGACATTTTTTTCCCATAACTTCAGCTGAAAATGTTATTTCATTTTTCACAGAATGTTCTTTGGAAAACCTTGAAGTTGTTACATTTATCATTAGTAAAGCATCCTGTGAAAAAGAAGAACTTCAACTGAAGTTCTCAAAAACGACAAAATAATGTCCCATATAAATAAAAGAAATTGAACTAAGCCAAAATGATTCTAATTAAATCAAATAAATAAATAAATCACATTTACACTAGTTACCCCAAATAGCCACAAGGGAGTGACCAAAGCATTAAAAAACTACAGGTAGGCAATCATAGGACATGCCAATGCAATAACAATTCCCAAGATGCATTTTGATGGGCTTTTGCACAGATTTTTAATATTAATTATGTATTTTATTACTTTTCTTAGTGACTTTTTCTTTCTGGTGAAGCAGTGGTTATATGAGATGAGATTATAATTCCTTATATTTCATTTAGTGATCATTTTTATGTGTGCAATATGAATGATTAGGGTCTTTCCCTAAGTTATCAAATACCAGGCATCTTAGATTGGAGACATCTGGAGGTCACTGTAGGCACAGCTGCTGTGCTAAACTGTGACCATCCCATACAAAAAGGCTGCAGCAGGTTTGTACATTACCTTATAACTAAGCATACATACTGACGCAAGACCGATACCAATGTTTCCTATATTAATTGAAATGCTCGACCTAAATTTACAGGTGGATAGTATCAGACAACTTCTTAAAAAAATATTTTAAAAAGAATATTTTCTGATATTTTCTTTTACATATTGGTTTATTTGATATGTTTTTAATTACAAAAGTATCATAGTGGCAGCCCTAATTGACAAAATGTTGCCCCTCTGAAGGAAAACAACTACAATGTGGCCGTGGCGAAGATAACATCAGTAAATACATCTACAAAAAAATTAATCGTTACAGGACTATAAAAGACTAATGCTGCAACGATTAATCGATTAACTCGAGTATTCGATTAGAAAAAAATATTCAAATTAAATTTTGTTGCTTCGAGTTTTCGTTTATTTAAAATGGCGTTGTAATGGTTTATTTTGAAAGTGTTTGCATTTAGTTTTATTGATCAGGGTGGATACACTGCCCTCTAGTCTGCCTCATTTTACATGGCTGAATGCAACTGCTCCCTGTCAAGACCAACGTAAGCCGTAAAAAAAAAAAAAAAAAAAAAACGTAAAAAATGTAAAGTTTTTGTTTGAGCTAATGTTTTTTAATGCATTCGTAATTTAGTTTATAGGTGTATTTAGCCGTTTTTTGTCGGAATATGTGTCTTAACCATTTGTTAAGAGCATTATAAAGAAAACTGTAGCATTTTATAGCATTTAAGCTAGCGGACTTTTGCTATGTAAGATAGCCCATTGTTCTTTGTTGTAAATAGATCCTCACATTAAAAAAAAAAAAAAAAAAAAAATTATACCGTTCGAGGCTTCGCTCAGGTATTTTAATTTTTTCATGTTCCTTATCCGAATACTCGATTATTCGAACTAACTATTAATCGATTACTAAAATAATTGATAGCTGCAGCCCTAAAAAGACTAAGTACTACTAACTCTTCTCACCTTGACTGTGCGAATATAGTCCAAGGAATCCGGCACGAGAGATTCCAGCTCTGGGAATCTTTTGGAGTATTTGTCACGGGTGAACTTGTGAATAATATCTAGAATAAAAGTATAGGTTAAAAGGATCAAGCAAGAAATTTGTGAACATTTGTACACTTACTGAGCTCGTTGTCGATTTCCACCGTCAGGTTATTGGCTGCCACAATGAGCTTGTATTCCGGGTCGGCCTCCACAGGGCCTGACACTAGAGGGACACAAAATACCCCAAAAAATTTATGCATTTTTGTTAAAATAAATGTACAAATGTTCAGGGGCAGATCTAGAAAAATATTTCTGGGGTGGCAAGAAGGGGGGCAGGAACTTTTTGAGGGTGGCAAATATTTGATGATATTACATTATCGATTCTTTGGACAATGATAAGATACTCTGTGACGATTCAATTCAAGGGCCTTCAATCGATTTATTACAAAATTATGAAGACATTCTACATAATAGGTTCCAATTTACCTAAAGTAATAAAAAATACAAAATAAGTTTTGATTGATATGACAATTTTGTTGATGAAAGATGCACTTTTTTTTTTTTTAATGGAAAAAATATATTTAGCAAAACAGCACATCGAAATCATACTCATTTTGCATTTTGATTGAGTTACATTCAATTGTGCTTAACAAATCAATATAATGATCTACATTGGTAGTTATACCCTTAGTGTCAACATACAGCAGATGTGGATATATATTGAATCAGAGTTTGCTAAGAAATCGTATGTAGACACTAAAAAAGACAAAAAAGTGACATTTAGAATAGAGAAACTTTGTTCCATAATTTAAAAAAAAATTATTATTATCAGGATCCTCACTGACACCACTACCTAACTGATGGCAGTAAATGTCAAATTGACTGGAGCTTTTTTTTCCCCTTTCTCATCTACGCCAACTGGAGTGGCAAGTGGGGCTGCGAGCCTGTCATTTAGGTGGCGATTGCCACCCCATGCCACCCTGGTAAATCTGCCCCTGCAAATGTTCCAACCTGTAAGAAAGATTTTTTTTTTAGTTTTGAAAGACTTGTAGCTCACCGTCCGAGATCTTGCGTTGCTTTCCAACATATACTGCTATCTTCTCCATGATATCTGAAAACTTTAACCCAACAGCATTATTAATAAATCTGCAAATAGGTGAATCCATGGATCCCAAAAACCGTACCTGTTTACTGTTGCGGAGTTTGGCAATCGCTGCAACACTGTCAGCTTTACTGTAGTCCACTTCCATCTCCTCGGGGATGTCCTCCAGCCCACCGTCATCTCTTCCTTGCGAAGCATCGCCGTCGCTGTCACCTTCTTCTCCTTCTGGATACAAGCCGTTGTCGCCCTCGTCGCCTGCCTCTTCCAAGTCCGCCAGGAGCTCGTCTGCCAGAGACATCTGCACGCCGAGGCACATTTGGTTACGTCACCAAAAATCCTTTCAGTGACTCTTCCAGTCCCTCTCTAGTAGTGTATGCACTACACTATGAACCTCTAACATTGGCCTAAATTACAATTTAACATACGAGACTATTTTTACATAGAATTGTTAATGTACAGCAAGGTTGCAGCATTTTAAATGGGCATTCATTCGTTTTATACAGTATTTACTGTTTATTTTTTTAAGTAAAAGGTGAGGTCCAAGCAACAACAACAAGCTAAGCACAATTCAAAATAATAAAAAATGAAAAATATTATAAAGGAGGGACAAAAACTAAATGGAAATTCACATATTTTAATTAATTGTGGAGCTTCCACCTTATTTTTAGTTTACATGATAGCAAACGTTGGTTAGACGTAGCAGGCTAACGATAATAAACCCTCTGAAAAGCAAATTAACTTACCTTGAATATTCAAACTCCTGGAAAAATAATACTAAAAGCAACCAAACACGCACCTAGTGTTCAACTATTTTAAATAAGTTCCAAAATGCTTCGTTTAGCCTCTTTTAGTTTCAAATAGCAAATCGACGCTGCCGAATAGCGCTTGTCGCGTTTTAATGTCGTCACCAAGGCCGCGTGGCTATATGGGAAATGGAGTCAGAAGTCGGTGATAGGACTTTTGAAGCGTCTGGTGGGCAAATCATTATTTTAACGTTATATAATTCTATTTTTTATGACCTTAATAATTATTTTCATTCAAAAACTAATAATAATACGTTGTAAATGTTTTTTTCCACAAGTGTGACATTTACAAATGACGAAAATGGAGCATTCAGATGGAAATCCACATTTTGTAGTTTTTATTTTCCCCTTCGTTTTTACATTATCCCTTGAAAACAATTCCTTAAAACAATACAGGTTTTAAACCAACACTAAAACAGACTAAACAAACTATTTGGACCTTGACTGCATGATGGACTGTTTGTAGAAAATCAAATCAGAAGGTAATATACACGCACAATAAAAATAAAGCTATTGACTGATGAAAAGCTCGTTTTCAGTTTTTCATGCTAAGCTACGCCGACTGTCTGGAAAAGAATGACAACACTGCTAAACATACAGAGACATGGCGGGAGTATTACAGGAAACTATCATACAGATTGGAATATATTGACAGGTAAAATTATACAAAATACTTTTTTGGCGCATTTAAGACGGCTTGGAAAATATTTTGCTTTATTTGTTAAGTCGATCTTACAGAAGGTATAACCTAGATGCATCCTGTCCCAAATAATAAGTTAGTTTATGCTAATAGCATCAAATAAATAACATAAATAAATAAGTGCATAAAGAATTTCATGGCCACTGGCTATGCAAACATGAAAAATAAATAGCGATAAAGTAAGCGAGCGCTTTCAGGAACTCAAAGTCCAAAGGAAATTGTTGGTTGTATTGAATTTTTCATGCAGTTTAAGACATCTAAAAGTAAACAGCTCTAAAATGATATCGTATTCACTTTGTATGATGATGTTTTGTACAAATGTCAAAGTATTCTGACAGAATCTGAGCAAATTGTGTTTCAAACTGACTGCAATGAAAAAGCGTCTATGAAGAGAGAGGCCTGGCATATGGATCCTAAAAAAAAAAAAAAAAAAATCAAAACAACAAAACAAACGGCTTTGCCCTCACATCTGAAGAGCAACGATGCAGAATAAACAAGCTGGTACACAGCGAGACTCCCGCTGAATAGCTGTCGATTCAACTTTACAGGTTCCTCCTTCCAAAGATGCTTGAATAAACTCTGTAAACAGTGTAGCTGGTCAGAACTGGATCGTTTCCAGTCTTCCTCTTCCATCCGCCTATCCAGTAGAAAAATAGCCTCTGTGTGACTGAATGGCTGGCTGGTGGAGTTCCTTCACGGCTCGGTCTCAGAGGGTTCCTCTCTAAAGCGTTCAAGCCGCATCACGCGACATGGGGGTCCTTAGCAGGGCTGACGGTGAAGCGTGATGTCATCGCATTGGCTCCGCCCGCAGAGACCCTGGGTTCTTTGCGCTTGGAATCTTTGCTTTTGTTGCTGGAACCTGGTCGAGAACAAGAGAGACTACTAAGGGCATGACTTGTAATTTAGACGTACAGTAATAAATCCATGGAGAAGATCGTCACAAAAACACTCAGTGAGCTGTGATTTTTTTTGCAGAAGATAAAGAATATGTGCACGGGAATAATGTATTGTCAATCTGTTTGGACAACTGTGAATTAAAGTCTTCAATTAACGTGGCCGTGGTGCAGTTAGTAGCTCGAGTTGTCCTGGAACCGAAGGGTCAGCGGTTTGATTCCCGGCTACATCTTCCCACTGTCGAGGTGCCCTTGGGCAAGGCACTTTACCCTAATTTGCCCCCAATTGGTTGGCATTGCCTTGCATGGCAGCAGCAACATTTGTGTGTATGTGTGATCAGGGGCGCTGCCAGGGATTTTGGGCCCCATGAAAAGATATCACTTTGGGCCACACCACCAGTGTTGTTAATAACGGCGTTAGAATATAACGGCGTTACTAACGGCGTTATTTTTTTCAGTAGTGAGTAATCTAATTAATTACTTTTCACATCTTGGCAACGCCGTTACTGAGGATGGAAAAGGCGTGCGTTACTATGCGTTGCTATATTGGTTGAATGACGCGATAAAAGTCTGAGGGAGACGGACTCACCGAGATGACAGAGCAGAGCAGGAGTGGGGAGGAGGCAAAAAAGTTGTGACGCCGAGCAAACGCGATGCTAGGTAGCTCCAGTAATACCTGACTGTAGCCGATAGCTTACAAACTATGCCCACATGATATGGTCGATACTAAAGATGTCCCGATCGATCGGGTCCGATCACGTCATTTTCAAAGTATCGGAATTGGCAAAAAAATATCGGACATGCCTTTTTTTAATATATATATAAATATGTATATATATATGTATATATATATATATATATATATATATATATATATATATATATATATATATATATACATATATATATATATATATATATATATATATACAAAATGTCTTACACTCATCCAGAGTCTTTAGTTTTGGCTTAAAGTAGGGCTACCAAATTTATCGCGTTAACGGCGGTAATTAATTTTTTTAAAATTAATCACGCTAAAATATTTAACTCAATTAACGCATGCGCTGCACGACCTACTCACGCATTGTCGCGTTCAATCTATAATGGCGCCGTTTTACTGCCAATGCTGCTATATAGAGCTAAAAGGCAGCGTAAAATGAGTAGAGTGAATTTTGGCAGTCTTTGGAGCCTTTTTTTAATCGGCTAAAGCCTTACAATTCCTTTCTCAACAATTAGAAATATCGTGGGAAGCAATGTGGGGAAGCAATGTAGTAGTTGATCGTTCTCTTAACACACTATTATATTTCCCAACGCAGAGAAGATGTATCTGTTGGTGCCACTACGCACAGTCATGGTTGCACTTCCCATCAAGCATTTGGGCAAAACAGTTAAATGGCTACAGTATCATTTACTGAAAGCTCAACAAATACACTAGATAACAATATTTAGTCACAATATACAAAGTCACATTTATCCTTTAAGAATTACAAGTCTTTCTATCCGTGGATCCCTCTCACAGAAAGAATGTTAATAATGTAAATGCCATCTTGAGGATTTATTGTCATAATAAAGAAATACAGTACTTATGTACTGTATGTTGAATGTATATATTCGTCCGAGTTTTATTCATTTTTTTCTTAATGCATTGCCAAAATGTATATGATCGGGAAAAATTATCGGGAATGATTGGAATTGAATCAGGAGCAAAAAAAAAAAGCAATCGGATCGGGAAATATCGGGATCGGCAGATACTCAAACTAAAACGATCAGGATCGGATCGGGAGCAAAAAAACGTGATCGGAACAACCCTAGTAGATATGGTAGACATGGTAGATATCACATATATATAAAACTAGATGCGAAATGAGAGACATGGGGGCATTAGCAACATGTACAGTAAAGGAGCTAGATACGTTAGTAAACAGCCGCCATCTTAAAGCAGTAGACTTCTTTGGAAGGCTCTGTTGTAGAGAACCTTCCTAGCGAACCTAAGTAACTTTTTATCTAAAATACTCCTAAAACGGCAAAGTCTTCACTTGAATCTATCTTTAAATGATGAAACAGTTTTAAAACTTCCACATGTCAAAAGTAGACAGAAGGGAACTAATGCAATAATTGGGGACATTTTAACAACTTTTAACAGTTGGTTCAGGGTAAAGGGTAAATTAGGGTAAAGAAATGGGCAAGGGCCAATTGTCCCAAAAACATTTTACACTTCACATAGTGTGACCTAGGTTTTTTTCTTTTTTTTTTTGGATGAAAAAAGCCTCATAACTTTTCCCTTCTCTGATGAGGGGCCGGGTCAGTTTGTAACAGAAAAGTGTGACGATTGCAGGAGTGCCTAAATGTAAAAAATTATTGTTTTTCAGAAAGCCACAATCAAATAACCAACGACAGCCCCAAAACATCACTGCTCTAGAGGAGATCTGCATGGAGGAATGGGCCAAAATACCAGCAACTGTGTGTAAAAAGCTTGTGAAGAGTTACAGAAAACGTTTGGCCTCCGTTATTGCCAACAAAGGGTACATAACAAAGTATTGAGATGAACTTTTTGTATTGACCAAATACTTATTTTCCACCATGATTTGCAAATAAATTCTTTAAAAATCAGTTAATGTGATTTTCTGTTTTTTTCCCCGTTCTGTCTCTCATGGTTGAGGTTTACCCATGTTGACAATTACAGGCCTCTCTAATATTTTCAAGTGGGAGAACTTGCACAATTAGTGGTTGACTAAATACTTATTTGCTCCACTGTATACTGTATATACATACATATTGATATCTATTACCAGAAAAGACATACAGTATCGATATGCTCACCGTGTAGCGTGTTTTTGACGGTAACTGCAGCTGGACTAGTGGGCGCTGAAGTGCTTAATGCATTGGTTGGAGTTTCCTGTGGTAGTTAAGCAGAGAGATACACCTCATTCCATGATCAACATCTATGAATTGTCTACTAACCAGCGTACCTGATCAAAGAGATAGATGGTGACATCATCAAAAAAGGAAACATTTCTCCCCCTGTCCCTCTCGCTGTCCAGAGGTTCCTTGGGCGACTTGAGCAGACTCCTCAGACCTATGCGTTTGTCCACATCTGTCTCTGTGACAACTATAACCCTACGGTTACTTTCGTCCTCTGCCTCATCTTCCTCTTCATCTTCAGGATCGCTTCCCGGAAGCAAGCCTCTCCGTCTGCCAATCCGATTGCCGATTGCCCCGTCCCCAAAACCTCCTTTGCCAGTCGTGGTCAAGGGCAGAGTCAGGGCGAGGGGTGGCAGGGCTAAAGACAGACGGGCTACTTTTGCTAAAAGCCAAAAAATGAAAAGAATGATTTATTTTTGTAGCTCACATTTATTTTACTGGTAATGAATTGAATAACCAACCTTTGATTGCCTGGTTTGCAGAAGATTGCAGCGTCGTAACCTCTGGTTGTTCAATCACAGTGAGTGTCTCAGTTTCAGTTTCTTCACATTCTGTCTCAGGTTCAGTGCAAGAAATGGTTTCCTGCTCTGTTCGGCTAAAAAAACATGATGTCTCAGTATGGAGCTCCGTGTGACATGAGATCCATTTGCACAGGCTCATTTCATTACCTGTCATCCTGGTTTTGTTCTCCCATAACGGCCGTCTCACTGTTGCTCTCGGTTGTTTGTTCCCCCCAGGGCCGAAGTGTGACTGCGTCCTTGACTGTTGTTCCCCATAGAACATTTGTTTTCACATTTTCACTCAAGGAGAACTGCAGTCGCTCCTCACACACCTGAAAGGACAAAACAAAATAGCAAACACAGAGCTGAAAACAGTGAAGCAAGGTAACAGAGTTTCCTCTCCATGTAAACATGTTTTCTGACCTGCATCATGAGGCCATTCTCGGTGGTCATCTTTGAAAGAGAACTCTGGTCCTTCGCATCCGGAGATTGTCCTGATGACCTCAACATATCATCCCTATCATCGGTGTCTGAGGAATCTAACAGATTATTGAAATCATCAGGGGTTTGATCCAAAACCGCTCTGCTCCCTTTGGTACTCGAATGACTTGTCTCTTCGCCATACAAGCTTGAATTGGTGCCTTTTTGATCAGGTGTTTTTTTCAGGGACTCCAAAAGCTCTAGGTTTTCCAAGAAAATGCCACCCAAAGTCTCTTCCTCATCACCTGATATGCAACACAGTTGTTCCAGTTTCTCGAAATCCTCTAAGGCTTCCTCATGCATATCTTTCCATTCAGAAATTAATAATTCTGGCAGGTTATTTATTGGAGCTTGTGACGGGTTGGTATCATTCTGAACTTCAATCTCAGAGGTGTTGCTACTGAGATCCATTTTGGGAGATTCTGCCTCTATATTCACTGGAGTACTAAACTCCTCAGTTTCTGAAATGGATGGCGGTGGACTCGGAAAAGAATCATCTAAACTCTCCAGTTTATCATCCTGCAGGTCAAGGTCGATGCTTTGAGGAGGACTGGGGAAGTCAACTGAGCTGAAGTTGTCTGCTGGTGGATCAGCGACATCTCTGAAATCCTCTTCTAACTCTGCAGCACTCACGCCGTCTTCTGTGGGGTGCTTTGCATTGCATGGACTTCTTTCATCCGTATAATTTATCTCAGAATCAAGATTTTCCTGGTCAGGAAAGTCCTCCTGAGGGGCTTCAGTGATACATATGGTTATTTTGGCATGCTTACTTTCTAAAGTATGAGAGAAACAGTTCACTAAACCAGCATCGTCGTCAACTTTTTCTCTTGGTGGTGACGGTTCTTCCTCCTGGAGGTCACAGAGTTGGTGCTGAGACCAAGTGTTGAAATTCTGATTCTCCTCTGAGCCTGCATTATGCCCATCCTGGATTGTGTCCATCCATAAGGACTTATGTTTCTCAGAGACTTCCTGATCCGGCATTTCATTGTTTTCCACGTCTGTTGATAATTTCCCCATCACATCAAATCTATTTATTTCCTCTAGGCTCTCCTGATTTTCAACCTGTTGAACAGCCATCTTCTGCTGCTCAGACGCTTGATTGACATTTGCATTCACTGAAAGACTTTCTGTTAATCCCTGCCTTTCGTCATTCCACGATTCCTCATAGCTGACTAACTTGGCAGGGTGAGGTTCACTCCCAGCAAGTTCATCATTTTCTTCAGTTTCCCAGAACTCCTGACCCACAACGAGACGCTCGGCCACCTCCCAGTCCTCAGCGTGGAAGCCAGGGAAGAGTTCAGACCTGAGCTCATTATCTGGACACTTCTTTTCTGGAGAGGCCCACTGGTCATTTTCATCAGGCCAAATAGGCAATTCACTTAACTGTGAATAAAGGTTGCAGTCAAGACTCTTTCTGTCATTTTCCACTTTCACCTGCTCGATGACATTTGCGACATTGTTCATCCTATGTTGCGCTTCTCTCAGGGGTGACTTCTCCTTTGCAACGTTACTCAGCTCTGCACAAGCAAGCTGTTTCTCAGACTCTGTCCTTACCTCAGCTGTCTCATTCTCATAGTAGTAGTGCAAGTCTCGCAGGCCAAGCTGGTTGTGGTCTGAATGGTGCAGCTCAAGGTCAGGCAACTTATTTCTTATCTCAGGTTTTTCAAGTCTTTCATCTGTCCAGGATGCCAAAGCTACATTTGACTCCCGTAATGGTGGTGTGACGGAAGAACCGTCAAATAGATTAGACAATTTGGACTCTGTGTTGTCAACAACAGACTCTACAATTTTATTTCTATGGGCGCTCAAAGAAACAACATCATTTTCTAATTTTGTGTATTCCTTGGCTCTGTTGGCTGGTAGATTCAAATCTTTTCTGGAAATTACATTCTCTGTGGATTGTTGGTCTTCTGGATACCCATCACGATTCGTAAAGTTCTTATGAGGTGTGTCTTCTAATTTGGAGAACAATTTATCAATAAAGTCAACACAGTCTTGGGTTTGGGGACCATCGATTAATTGGGAGGATTTCTGACCGTTTAGGAAAATGCCAGAATCATCTCTCTGTCCTAGCTCGAACCCTTTCTTTGGAAAATCAGTGGCATTCCCTGGATGAGAGAAGTCATTTTGAGGAATATTCTGACATGTCTTTTTCTCAGTTAACTGTATGTTGTTTCTCATTGCGTGCTTGTGTTCCACCTCACTCTCTTCTTCAGTTTCAGTTTTTTCTTCGATCCCAGTGAGCAGTCCCCTCTCACCCCCTCGGCCACTGCTCGGCCTGGAGCTGACAAGTCCGTCGCTGCTTCTCCTGCTCATCCCGTCCCCTTCCCAGTCGCTGTCTGAGAAATAGGCCGAGTCCCGATGAGGTGTTTCATTTCCCAGAGCTCGCCACCCACCACCTCCCGATCCCATCCAGGAGTCACTAGGAGTGAGGCAGTCTGCGGAGCTGGACGTCATTGGTGACAGGACGGAGTCGGTGGGGGTGACCAGGAAGACGTCACCAGACGCATCCCAATCCGGAGTGGATGGAGTGGCAGCTAGTTCGGCAACATGTTTTTGTGAAACACTGTCATTGTGCTCTAGTGAATGGTTATCGTCTACTTTTGTGTTTGGGGCCCCACTAGCTTTTGAGTGATCCAAATCAGCGGCAGACGAGATCTTATCAGTGTTGTGATTTTCATTGTCAGAATCACACATTGTGACGTGATCTCTCTCATGAATGCAGACTCTTGTGTCATCATTCAATAGCTGGCCATTCTCTAAAAAAGAAGCATCCGGGCTATTATGTGTAATGCGTGATCTCACAGTGACATCCTTGTCGGAGAGTTCGGGTGAAAGTTCTGAAAAATCTTGTTCCTCTCCTCTCGCAGGTAAAGCAGGTCCATCTGTACTCTCTAGGCCATTTTTGGACATGCTATCAGAAAAGGCAAAGTCACCTGCATTGCATCCTTGATTCTCTGATTTAATGGTTGAGCCTATATGAAGGATTGGGATCTCAGGTCGGGTAGTAACTTTGATCTCAGTCTTTTTGGCACGTTTGGTGACTTGGGCATAAATAGCCTCAGTTTGTGTTTCATCTTTTCCTCTACCAGATGAGCGTATGGAGCTCTCTGATTGAAACCGTATGGTCTGTGCTGAATTTGGGTCAATACAAATGGATTCGTACTCAGGCGAGAGAGGCGTAGGGGAGGAATCAGCTTCTTTCTTGTTCGTAGTTGTGTTTTGTCTCGATATGATTTCAGTTAGAAAAGTCTCTGCTGATTGGATCTCTTTTAGGAACTCCTCCCTTGTCATTTCTGATTTCTGTTGTTCCTTTTCAGTCTTTTTCGGTTCAAACTCTGCTTTTCCAGTGGTGCTCTCAGAGAGGAGGGAGTGTGACCGTCTTATGCCTTTTGAATAGGTGTCGTCAGCTTCTGTGCATGAGGGAAGGCCCGAAGCGCAGACATACGGTCGCAACCTTGATCCTGCAGGGTAGAGGTATTTTACAGGATCATTTCCTGATCCTTCATTCACATCTGTGTCCGTATCGATCTCTGTCAGAAAAAGATCTCCCTGAAACGATTCATTCGACGCTATGAATTCTTTCTCCATTCCTGTGCTTTTGTTTTGTTTCTCTGACGCCCACGAATGTCCTGCTGAGCCCAGCTCTGTGATCAGAGACTGGGAACGGCGTATTCCTTTGTTAGGCAATGCAAAATTTGGAGATTTTTCACTGTCTCTCTTTTCCTCCTGCCCAGTGTCACATGAAACATCCGACTTGCGCTCATTTAGCTCTGTCGCTGTAGAGATCTCTGTCAGAAATAAGTGCATGGGGGATTTCTTGGCTGCGGCAATACGTTCTGCTTGAAGTTCTGCATCTTCCTTCCAAATGGCTGGTAAGATGGTGTCAAGGCGTGATTGGGTCCTTTTCATTCCCCTGGAAAAGAGTCCACCAGAGGTTGGCTCAGCATCCTCAGAAAGGCTTGAATGAGTGACAGTGGTGCCGCTGTTTGGTTTCTCAGGTGACACGAAGGGAGAGTCCTCCTCATCTGAGTAAGTGGGACTGGATGAACACTGCCCGTCATTTCCGGGCTGAGGGCGAGGTATATTACGATAAATCGGACGCAAGGGGTTTTCCCTGCGAATGGGCGATTCAAAGTCTTTCCCACGGGAGTGAGTGCTATCCTTGGAGTTGTGCATTGACGTGTGTCTGGTGTCCCTATTGGCAAGGTCACAGGACAGCGGGTCTCTAATACATCTATTACTGTATCTAGAATAAGAATCAGAATTGTAGCTGGGGCAAGTTCTTTGTTTTGAGTGAGGAGGGAGGGGAGGCGGACACATTTGTGTTGGAGGGTAAATTGGATGACTAGATGGTGGGAGGGAGGGGGAGAGAGACGGGGATGGCGGCAAAGTCTGTCTAGCACGGTGGAGCCCTAAGTGACCATAACTCGAAGGTGGGCAGCTGTTCATCTGAAGAGGATCAGTCTCGATTTTGCCACTCATGTTGTAATGAGGAAGTCCCCTGTAACCAATTGGAGGTGCAGGTAGCGGGCGCGAATGAAGATGATTGGTGGATGACAGAGACAGGGACCGAGGTTTTGGAGGAAGGATTGGAGCTTGGGAGCTTGAGGAGGCTTTTTTGTCAGGAGTCCTTTTTTCTTCATCATCTTCCCCTAAATTGATTACCGAAAAGTCAGTCACTCTGCTTGAAGTGTCTCTGAACTCAGCTACTCCAGTGTTAGGCACCTGGAGCTTTACCTCGCTCGATCGCACAGTCTGGATGCCTTTTCCAGCTGTACACTTGTCAGAGGAACAATATGGCACGCGCTCTTTCCCCAGCATACCACTGCGTATCTCCACAAGCTCCATGTCTCCTGGACAAATAGTGTCTGAGCGGCAAGACGGCTGGCTCTTCCCTTTGAGGGTCGGTGACTTGTCCTGGGGAGTGTGCTCCTCCAATCGGATGTAGTACTCGCTGGCAAGGGAGGGACTGCGTGCGCTGATCACCGGGACCACAGTGGGGGTGTCCAAGGACTGCCTGTGATTGTTATTGTTCACAGACGGTATGGGTTGAGCAGGGGGTAGAGGTTTGTAGCCTCGTCTAGCGTGGGCCTTCTCCCAAAAATATTCAAAGTTCAACCCTTTGCTAGTTTCAGTCACGGTCAGGATATCATCCAGTTCAGACGAGGAATGCGTGCTACGGTTGCCCACGGGGTCCAGCAGTGGGTAGGAGCTGTGTCGCTCCTCCCTAGCGCATTCGCGCTCCCTTTGCCGTTCGTGCGCTGCTGCCTGAAAGGCCGGCGGGCGAAGCAAGTCCCATCGTCTTTCAAACGACTCTTCGCTCTCGCCTCTCCTCCTCCTACCGTCGTCATACTCCTCATCTTCTTCATCCTCATCCCCGACACCACCCCTCGCTGTTCCCCGCTCGGCAGCCAGGAGGGAGGAGAGGAGGAGGAAAACCTCGGCCGCTGATGGACGCTGTGATGGAGGAAGCCAGCATGACTGCATGATTTCATACCTGAAGAGGGAATGTGAGGGGAGGAGGGGGAGGAGAGTGAAGAAAGGAGAGGAGAGGAGAGGAGACGAGAGGAGAAGAGAGGAGACGAAGATAAGAGAGGACAGGAGATGAAAGGGAAGAGAGGATAAGAAAGGACAGGAGAGAAAAAGACTCAGTCAAGTTTGATAAAAATAAACCTTAGAGCCCATGACATGAGCATGTTGTGAACAGCCCTACTGACCAGTAATCTGCGTGAGAGAGTTTGAGTCTCGGCTGAGCCAGCGTGATTTGTCGCTCCCTGATGACAAACGTCAGAACCTCCTCGTCACTCAGATGCCTGTGAGGCTGAGAGCCAAATTCAAACAGTTCCCATATGACCACCCCCAGGGACCTGCAAGTAGGACATTGAGGAAAGGACATTACTCATGGCAAAATACATCAACTTTTAAAGACTTTGCCTAGAGTGAGCAGATAGATGTTTTTTTTTTGAGGTTATCGTCTTCTTTTCTCATATTTTAAGGTGTACATAACATTGAGGCTGGCGACCTTATTCTCTGGTCTTAAAAGTCTTGTAATGTACGCGGCTGATAGTTGGGTTCTTGCTTTCATTAATCTCCTTATCAGGCACTACTGGAGTGGCTATGGCTAAGTATAGACACGAGTGTATACCAAACTGGAAGGCTAAAATTGTGTTTCAGCAAACCCCCCCTTAACAAAAAAAGGCTTACTGACTGTTAAAGGCAAGAATGTGGTTTAAATATTCATGGGCTCTTCTCCTAGAGATGCCCTTCACTAGTATCCTGTGTACAGTGGGGCAAATAAGTATTTAGTCAATCACCAATTGTGCAAGTTCTCCTACTTGAAAAGATTAGAGAGGCCTGTAATTGTCAACATGGGTAAACCTCAACCATGAGAGACAGAATGTGGAAAAAAAATCAGAAAATCACATTGTTTGATTTTTAATGAATTTATTTGCAAATCATGGTGGAAAATAAGTATTTGGTCAATACCAAAAGTTCATCTCAATATTTTGTTATGTACCCTTTGTTGGCAATAACAGAGGCCAAACGTTTTCTGTAACTCTTCACAAGCTTTTTACACACTGCTGCTGGTATTTTGGCACATTCCTCCATGCAGATCTTCTCTAGAGCAGTGATGTTTTGGGGCTGTCGTTGGGCAACACGGACTTTCAACTCCCTCCACAGATTTTCTATGGGGTTGAGATCTGGAGACTGGCTAGGCCACTCCAGGACCTTAAAATGCTTCTTACGAAGCCACTCCTTTGTTGCCCTGGCTGTATGTTTGGGATCATTGTCATGCTGAAAGACCCAGCCATGTCTCATCTTCAATGCTCTTGCTGATGGAAGGAGATTTTCACTCAAAATCTCTCGATACATGGCCCCATTCATTCTTTCCTTTACACAGATCAGTTGTCCTGGTCCCTTTGCAGAAAAACAGCCCCAAAGCATGATGTTTCCAACCCCATGCTTCACAGTGGGTATGGTGTTCTTCGGATGCAATTCAGTATTCTTTCTCCTCCAAACACGAGAACCTGTGTTTCTACCAAAAAGTTCTATTTTAGTTTCATCTGACCATAACGCATTATCCCAGTCCTCTTCTGGATCATCCAAATGCTCTCTAGCGAACCGCAGACGGGCCTGGACGTGGGGGACACGTCTGGCAGTGCAGGATTTGAGTCCCTGGCAGCGCATTGTGTTACTGATGGTAGCCCTTGTTACTGTGGTCCCAGCTCTCTGTAGGTCATTCACTAGGTCCCCCCGTGTGGTTCTGGGATTTTTGCTCACCGTTCTTGTTATCATTTTGACGCCACGGGGTGAGATCTAGCATGGAGCCCCTGATCGAGGGAGATTATCAGTGGTCCTGTATGTCTTCCATTTTCTAATAATCGCTCCCACAGTTGATTTCTTTACACCAAGCGTTTTACCTATTGCAGATTCTGTCTTCCCAGCCCGGTACAGGTCTAGAATTTTGTCTCTGGTGTGCTTCGACAGCTCTTTGGTCTTGGCCATAGTGGAGTTTGGAGTGTGACTGACTGAGGTTGTTGAGAGGTGTCTTTAATACCGATAATGAGTTAAAACAGGTGCTATTACAGGTACAGGTAATACAGGTAACGAGTGGAGCCTCGTTACACCTCGTCAGAAGAAGTTAGACCTCTTTGACAGCCAGAAATCTTGCTTGTTTGTAGGTGACCAAATACTTATTTTCTACCATGATTTGCAAATAAGGTCTTTAGAAATCAAACAATGTGATTTTCTATTTTTTTTTTCCACATTCTGTCTCTCATGGTTGAAGTTTACCCATGTTGACAATTACAGGCCTCTCTAATCTTTTCAAGTAAGAGAACTTGCACAATTGGTGGTTGACTAAATGCTTATTTGCCCCAATGTATACTCAAATTCAACTGCTTGAAATGTATATGTGCCACAATCCACATTGAAAATTGCGCTTTTGACGCTCTTTTTTTGGGGTAAACATACCACACATTGCTGGTCTTTGTTTGGTCGGTGACTATTAGAGATCCTCTGTACTCCTCTAGGAGCTCAGGAGCGATCCATCGGAGAGGGATCCAAAGCTTGTCGGGAGTTAAATAATAGTCCTCCTGCATACATAAATGAATGTGAATTAGTTGCATGGTTGTCTTATTATGATATATGTAGCAGTTATGAGAATAAAATTCTGTTTTAGCATACCTTATAATGGTTGTTCGAGAGGCCGTAGTCACCTATCCTCACAGTGAGGTCTGAGGTCAGCAGGCAGTTTCTTAAAGCCAGATCACTACAAACAACACAATTAACATTCGATATGTTCATCGCACAATAATTTGCAAGAGTCTGTCTCAGTGGCGTCGTTAGGCCTATTTGCGCCCCTAAAATATTTTTAAGCCCCCCTAAATAATTCACTTTGATTTTGCTAAAATATTAGCTTAAATCAATAATCATATAACCTGTCATGATTAACTTAAATATGATCATAAATCTGTCTCAGTTTCCCCTCACTTCATAGAGTAAGGTAGAGAGACCCTTTAGTACATTGTTATCCAATCCATTCCACTTGTTCATATAGAGAACGCCTTTTTACCACTATCTTTGGGGTGACTTCCTTCTGGAGCGTCAGCTGTTTCTCACTTTGCGCATAGATGAATACAGGAGCTGAGGTCATTCACGTACAGGAGACGCCCAAAAGTTTGGACACACCTCATTCAATCCAACAAAAATGAAGGTTCCAACCCCGAATGGCAAGCGTGTGCAAAAAATCACACCAAAGAACTATTTATGTTGCCTTCCACCCTGCAGATCTCTCGCACACCCCCGTACTGGATATAACCTCAAACTTTACTGTTTTCTGAGTGAATCTCGGATCCATGCGGGCTCCAGTAGGTCTCCTGCAATATTTGCGGCAATTCAATGGAAGATTCATCTGAAAAATCCACCTTTTGCCATTTTTCCAGCGTCCATCCTTTTGACAGGCTGTGGGCCTTGGCAAATGCCACACGTTTTTTTAATTGTCTGCACCCTGAGAGATAAATAGTCTGAAATATCAACAAATATTAGCTGCCTCTTACATTCCTAACCATAAAAAGGGACAAATTCTGCAGCAGGATGGCGCTCCATCGCATATTTCAATCTCTACCTCAAAGTTCCTCAAGGCAAAGAAGACCAAGATCCTTCAGGACTGGCCAGCAAAGTCACCAGGCATGAACATCATTGAGCATGTCTGGGGTAGGATGAAAGAGGAAGCATGGAAGACGAAACCCAAGAATGTTGATGAACTCTGGGAAGCATGCAAGACTGCTTTCTTTGATGTTCCTGATGACTTCATCAATATATTGTATGAATCCTTGCCGAAGCATGGAAGTCGTACAAAATATTAAATTTGGATCTCACAGCACCACTATTTAATTCGCTTGTTATTTAACATATTTTTGTATTTGAAGTACATTTTTTATTCAATTTTCACACTAGGCGACAAAACTTTTGTCTTGCCAAAATTTGACCTTTATTCATTCATTAAATGATCAATCTTTTTTCAGTGAAACAAATATATTTTTGTACATTCAACGTCATTTGGGAGGGTCTTAGCTTTCATATGAGACATTTCTGAAACCAATTGAATAATTAAAAGTCAGGTTATTAGCAATTGTTTCTACAAAATGGATAAGCAACAAGACTTTTGTCAGGGACTGTGTTGCGGTCAATGAGCAAAGGTCTAAATCCAACTCAGTGAATGAATTAATACATTTCGCTTAAGGTCCAACCTGTGGATATAGTTATTTTCATGAAGGTGCAGTAGACCCGACGTGATCTCAAAAGCCATCCGTTGAAGTGTCAACAGGTCCCGCGTAGGGAGATCCGGCGTCATCCCGTCGGACTTCCGCTGGGCTCGCAGGTACCGCTTCAGGTCACCCTGTGAGTACACAAAAAGTGAAGTTCCGCAGAGGATGAAACGATCCAACAAGCACACGAGGCCCACCCCTGTCGTAAAAATGTCCCCCTCTAGTTTTTTATTCGCTTCCCGCCGCATCGCAGGAATGAACAATGAGCTGGCAGCCTTTGTGTTAAGTCATTAGGGCTGCATTGAAGGGCGACAAACAAAGCAGGGGATTATATAAAAGGGTGAAAATTAGATGTTAAGAAAGGACACTATTTGCTAGAAAAAACGTTAAATTTTCCGTAAAATGCTTGCACATTATTACTGTTACAAAGGGGGTAAACCATAAAATATATGTAAAAACGGTGCTGTATATAATGCTTCAGGTGCTATACTATTTACGGTAAATTTCTGTACATTTAAAAAAATATATATATTATATACAGTGATCCATTGTTTTTTTCGTCAACAATGACAATAGTGAATATATTTTGTCGACGAACAATTTTTGACGTGACGATAACAAGCTAAAAACGTGTCTTGGGCATTGGCAGAGTTTGACTTATGGGGCGGGGGGGGGGGGGGGCACAACGTGTTGATGACCCTGAAACGCAGTGTCAGCTATAAAATTAACTGACAAGAATATTTATAATAATAAGTTGACAATGAGGGTTTTTTAGGGGAATTCAAAACCAGGCTGCTTAGGCAATACTTTTTGCCAAGGTCGTCATCCATTGAATATGGTGCGCCTGCTGGTGTCGTGCCAATGTAGTTACCCCTGGCAAAAATTGTATCCCCTGGGTGGAGCCATATGGAGGTAGATTTGTGCCTTTATTATTCAAAATCCCCCAAAAATTTGCTTTAATCAAAATATATATTTTCAACCAAAAAAAAAGTCGCTTCAAGCCCCCCAAAAATGTTTTTGAATGCAAAAATAAATTTGAAACTTTTCTTTGATTGATTTTTTTTTTTTTTTTTTTATTGAAGCAATTTTTTTAATTGAAGTAATGTTGATTTGTGTTTAGACCACATTTTGACGAGGACATTTTTCTTTTTTATTCAATCAAAAAAGAAGTTGCGTCATAAAAAATTATATTTTCAAAATGAAAAATCACTTCAATCAAAGAAAAGAATTTCAATCACAGAAAAAGTTCTTGAATGTGAAAAAATATTTGAGATTGAAGAATTTGCATTTGAACACTTACTAGTAATTTTTCATTGAAAAAGTTTTTGTTGATTGAAGCAATCCTTTTTGTGTATGGGCCTTATTATGGGTAGGACATTGGTGTCTAAATCATTCAATCCCACATAAAGTTGCTTCAATCAAATAAATATCTTCAATTAAAGAAAGAATTCATTTGAAAAATAAAATTGCCCTCCCCAAATATACAGTATATATATACTGTATATATACTATACACACTCACCGACCACTTTATTAGGTACACCATGCTAGTAACGGGTTGGACCCCCTTTTGCCTTCAGAACTGCCTATTCTTCGTGGCATAGATTCCACAAGGTGCTGGAAGCATTCTTCAGAGAGTCTGGTCCATATTGACATGATGGCATCATACAGTTGGTGCAGATTTATCGGCTGCACATCCATGATGCGAATCCCCGTTCCACCACATCCCAAAGATGCTCTATTGGATTGAGATCTGGTGACTGTGGAGGCCATTTGAGTACAGTGAACTCATTGTCTTGTTCAAGAAACCAGTCTGAGATGATTCCAGCTTTATGACATGGCGCATTATCCTGCTGAAAGTAGCCAGCAGAAGTTGGGTACATTGTGGTCATAAAGGGATGGACAAGGTCAGCAACAATACTCAGGTAGGCTGTGGCGTTCCAACGATGCTCAATTGGTACCAAGGGGCTCAAAGAGTGCCAAGAAAATATTCCCCACACCATTACACCACCACCACCAGCCTGAACCGTTGATACAAGGCAGGATGGATCCATGGTTTCATGTTGTTGATGCCAAATTCTGACCCTACCATCCGAATGTGGCAGCAGAAATCGAGACCCATCAGACCAGGCAACGTTTTTCCAATCTTCTAATGTCCAATTTCGATGAGCTTGTGCAAATTGTAGCCTCAGTTTCCTGTTCTTAGCTGAAAGGAGTGGCACCCGGCGTGGTCCTCTGCTGCTGTAGCCCATCTGCCTCAAAGTTCGACGTACTGTGCGTACAGAGATGCTCTTCTGCCTACCTTGGTTGTAACGGGTGGTTATTTGAGTCACTGTTGCCTTTCTATCAGCTCGAACCAGTCTGGCCATTCTCCTCTGACCTCTGGCATCAATAAGGTATTTCCGCCCACAGAACTGCCGCTCACTGGATATTTTTTCTTTTTCGGACCATTCTCTATAAACCCTAGAGATGGTTGTGCGTGAAAATCCCAATAGATCAGCAGTTTCTGAAATACTCAGACCAGCCCTTCTGGCACCAACAACCATGCCACGTTCAAAGTCATTCAAATCACCTTTCTTCCCCATACTGATGCTCGGTTTGAACTGCAGGAGATTGTCTTAAACCATGTCCACATGCCTAAATGCACTGAGTTGCCGCCATGTGATTGGCTGATTAGAAATTAGAAAAGTGTTAACGAGCAGTTGGACAGGTGTACCTAATAAAGTGGCCGGTGAGTGCAAAGCAAATGACCGTCTAAGGTGCTAGTCATCTGTTCCAAAAACAATTTTGACCCATTATAAAAATATATTTTTTTGTTTATTTCATTCATTTTTGTAGCAGTTTTATTGATTTACAACTTTTTTATATATAGGAAAGTCAATTACATGCAATGACACTTTTAAACCACCAGGGGGGCCTGGGCCCCCCTTAAAAACCGTGTAGGGTCTTGGGAGATAGTAAATGTTTTCGTTTAATGAGACGAAAATGCAACATAGTTTCTATCATATGTTGCATGACATTTTCTTATTGTACGTGTAGTATGTCAGCCAGCATCAAAGCAGTGTTTGGGTCGTGGTGTCAATCATGCCCCCCTCCCACCCTCACCGGTGTAAGGATGTGCTTCGAGCTAGGCTGAGCTCGAGGCTAGCTTATTGCTAGTTTTTCGTATCTAGGCATGAGAGAATATACCGTGTTGCTTTAGACTTTAAATGTCTGTCCTGGGTTATCACACACTGAGTGTGACTAGTAACGTTAGCATAGCATTCAAGTTAGCATTAGTATTTAGCGTGGCGAGTGCTATTTTTATTTATTTATTAATTTAATTGAATTTTTTCCGACCCTACGCCGCCCTACCTACGGGACCCCCCACCTGAGCGTGCCCAATCGCATACAGCCGCACGCAGGCCCCGCCAAAGGCGCCATCCCAGGGCCACTACCCCCACCCAGCCAGCCCAGGGCGAGGGGGGGTGCGCATCCTTCCTCCCGCAGCAAATGAGCCATCGTCTCCCCCCCAGGATCCAGGGTGGTACCCCGGGCCACAAAAACATTTTGAGTAAACGTCGACTAAAACTAGACGAAATTTGTTTTCGTTATCGGAGACTAGATTAGGCAAACACATTTTGGAATGACTAAAATATGACTAAGTCAAATAACTATTTTCGTCCAAAAGATTAAGACTAAGATGAAACGGATGCCAAAAACCTAGGGATGTCCTGACCGCATAATTTTGCAACCGAGTCACACGTAACACGTTTGGATCTTTTGTCAAAAAAACAACCGATCCAAACGCGTTAATGTCCCACCGTGCCACCTTGTTAATGTGAATTATTTTAAAACAAGAATAATGTAGAAAAAGGCTTGTCTTTATTAAATGCTTCATTGAGTGAGTCCACTCAATTCCACTCACATGTTAACACTCATGCTGCACTTACACAATGAGTTGCCACATTGCACTTATGCAAGTTTAAGTCAAAGCTACAAACCTGTCAATCATCGTTAACTTTAAGTACCAAATGCAAGCTGGACAGTTTGGCTGCACTGCGTAGCAGGAGGGAGGTTAATTGGCTGTGGCGCTGTGCGAGCATGAAGCAGAAAAACATAAATATACAGTATATTTTTAATTAAAAACCCGATCCTTTTCTCCCGATTCCGATCCTCTGAAAAATGGCGCGATCGGCCTGATTTCCGATCACGTGATCGGATCAGGACATCCCTACCAAAAACAACATTCATTAATATTTTGGCAGTCACGCGTGCTGACTACCAAGCTACTGAAAACTATTAGATTGTAGTTAATTTAAAACTTGTTGCAAATATCCTGTTTTTTTAACAATAAAAATCTGGCGACCACAACTGTCAGAATTTTACCATAATTATAAAAAAAAAAAATTCTGCAGTGTACTTACCAGCTGGCAAAATTCCATCACCAAGAGATAAGGGATGCTTTCGCTGCACTGGCCCAAACATTGAAGTATGTTGGGATGTTTCAGACTCCTGTGTGTGGACACAATCATAATTTGTAAAAAAAAAAAAAAAGAAAGAAAAATTGACTCTGGCAGCATGAATCAAAGCGTACATAAATATGAAAATGGTGGTGGTTATCTGTGATTGAGGTTAATTGAGTTTATATACAATTACACTGAATTAAAAAAAGGCACTACTGAAATAGTCTCTATTTTAGCCTGACCTGTATGGCTCAGATTCAGCCAAGAACTTTCTCTGTTCCAGAGGGCTGGCGCTGATGCGTAACTCCTTCACCACCACCTGCGAGGAGCTGCAGTCGCACAACACCTCAGCTAGGATCACCTACAACACAGGGAGTTAGATTCAAAATTGCAGTGAGGAACAGAGCAGAGGTGAAAGTGGGCCGGAACTGCCCGGAACTCCATTCCGATAAAAGATTTGGGGCAGGAACGAGGTGGAACGATGTTTTGATCCCGAAAATATGACGCCAACTATCAAAACCCCATGTTTAAAAAAAACTGCCAGCCTGCCACACACTCATCTCCAGTAACAACAGTCTTCTAACATCAGATTTACATACACAAGTGTTAACAACAAGCCTAATAAAATGCTTGTGTAGCGTAATCTGTTTCCTCCAATATTTATTATTTTTATTTGACGTAGTTCTTCCCAGCGTCTCTGTCTCATTATCTGAGTCTGATGAGTCGCGTCGATGTGCACATACGCACAGCAAACCAACCTGGACTCTGCAGTCCTTTCAATTAGCTGACATACTGACATGTGATCAGCATGGATAGTTAGCTCTGATTTGTTCAAATGAACGTTTTTTGGAACAACAAATAGAAGGGTGTGGGGGACAAGGTTGTTGAATTAATCTGATAAAAAACAGGGCAATTCAATGGAAAATTGATCAGACCTTTAAGAGACGTTTATTTTATTTCATTTTATTTGCTCTGACTGGGAGGTTCAGAACATCCTCTTTGTTAATGTGCATGTTGGATGTATTTTTGTTCATTTATGTTAGGCTACTTATTTATTTCCTTATATTTAAAATAGGGCTGTCAAACGATTATAATTTTTAATCGAGTTAATCACAGCTTAAAGATTAATTAATCATAATTAATCGCAATTCAAACCGTCTCTAAAATATGCCATATTTTTCTGTAAATTATTGTTGGAATGAAAAGATAAGACACAAGAAGGATATACGCATTCAACATACTGTACATAAGTACTGTATTTGTTTATTATAATAATAAATCCACAAGATGGCATTAACATTATTAACATTCTTTCTGTTAAAGGGATCCACCGATAAAAAGACTTGTAGTTCTTAAAAGATAAATGTGAGAACAAGTTATAGTAATTTTATATTCATTTATATATTCATTTATATTGTATGGTCCCAGGCTTCAACTGGGAACATGTACTTTGGTCAGATGAGACCAAGATTGAGCTTTTTGGCAACAAACACTCTATGTGGGTCTGGCGTGCCACGAAAGATCCGCATGCTGAAAAGCACCTCATACCCACTGTGAAGTATGGGGGTGGGTCAGTGATGCTGTGGGGCTGTTTCACTTCCAAAGGCCCTGGGAACCTCGTTGCGGTGCATGGCATCATGAATGCTTTGAAATACCAGGACATTTTAAATCAAAATCTGTTGCCCTCTGCCCGAAAGCTGAAGATGGGTCGTCACTGGGTCTTTCAGCAAGACAATGACCCTAAACATATGGCCAAATCTACACAGAAAAGGTTCACCAGACACAAAATCAAGCTCCTCCCATGGCCATCTCAGTCCCCAGACCTTGTTTTGTTGGCAAAAGGGGGTTGTACAAAGTATTAACAACACCAGGGGTGCTAATAATTGTGACACACATTATTTGATGTCAAATATTTTTTTCTTTATGTGGGATTTTTTTCCCCACTGAATGAATGCACTTGTATTGAAGGTTGAATTTTTCTTTTTTTTTCCATTAAGGTCCCATATTATTTGGAAAAAAAAAAAAATAGAAGCTAAAAAAAACACATCTTTTTCAGGGGTGCCAATAATTATGGAGGGCACTGTATAACTGTGCCAAAAGCAATTTTTGCATTCCGGCGGTATTAGGAGGTTTGCAGAAAAAGGAAAAAAAAAATCAAGCTGCGTGCCAACCTTTATATCAGGGAGTTCCGGCAAGAACATCTAGCCACTTTCATTCCTGGAACATTGGGAAATATACTATGAAAGGCTGTCCACTTACTTTTCCGAACCAGCCATTTCCAATCTCCTGCAGGTAGTTCAAGGTGTGCCTTTTGAAGCACTGAGATTTGGAGTCTGCGAAAGAACAAGACACTACTTGTATGTCAACAACATTGACAATAAAGATTTTAGGTTTCTGAAATATCTTTGAAAAAAATTACATGAAACACCAAAGAGTTGAATCGGTGACATGAGAAATTAAGACTAAAGACTGTTTTGGCTCAAACTTGGACATGCCCTAAAGCACAAATAGAGTATACACCTCTCCCAAACATATTAAAAAATATTTACATTTAAAAAAAAATCTCACACACACAAAAATCTTTTCGATATAACACTAACATATTCACCACTCAAAAAATATAAAACGCTCTTACTAAAATAAAATGACTCATAAATCTCATAAGACTTCATAAGATCTCAAATCTGATTGGATCCCTCCCTTGGTCTGTTACAGTAATTTCCGGACTATAAGCCACTACTTTTTTCCCTCATTTTGAATCCTGTGTTTTATAGTCCAGTGCGGGCTATTTGTTGATTCATTTGGGTTAATAGGCAACACTTTATTTGACGGTGACATCATAAAACCGACATAATTATGACTTGACACTGTCATAGGCATTAATGAATGCTTATGACAGATGTCATTAAGTAAAGATGTATGCCGATCGATCGGGTCCGATCACGTCATTTTCAAAGTATCGGAATCGGCAAAAAAATATCGGACATGCCATTTTTTAATATATAAATATTTTTTATTTAAATCGTTTTCTAATTGTATTTAACGTTACAGACAAAAGGTCTTACACTCATCCAGAGTAGTTTTGGCTTAAAGTAGGGCTATCAAATTTATTGCGTTAACGGGGGTAACTAATTTTTTAAAATTAATCACGTTAAGTAATTAACGCATGCGCTGCAGGACCCACTCACGCATTGTCGCGTTCAATCTATAAAGACGCCGTTTTACCTATAGATAGCTCTAAAAGGCAGCGTACAATGAGTAAAGAGAATTTTGACAGCCTTTTGGCCATTTTTTATGTGGCTAAAGCCTTACAATACCTCTCTCAGCAATTAAACATAACGTGAGAATGTGGGGAAGAGAGGTAGTAGTTGATCATTTTCTTAACACCCTATGTTCTTTCCCAACGCAGAGAAGATATATCAATTGGTAGCCCTACGCACAGTCATGGTTGCACTTCCCATCATGCATTTGGGCAGAAGTTAAATGGCTGCAGTATCATTTACTGAAAGCTCAACAAATACACTAGATAGCAATATTTAGTCACAATATACAAAGTCACATTTATCCTTTAAGAATTACAAGTCTTTCTATCCGTGGATCCCTCTCACAGAAAGAATGTTAATAATGTAAATGCCATCTTGAGGATTTATTGTCATAATAAACAAATACAGTACTTATGTACTGTATGTTGAATGTATATATTCGTCCGAGTTTTATTCATTTTTTTCTTAATGCATTGCCAAAATGTATATGATCGGGAAAAATGATCGGGAATGATTGGAATTGAATCGGGAGCAAAAAAAAAAAGCAATCGGATCGGGAAATATCAGGATCGGCAGATACTCAAACTAAAACGATCGGGATCGGATCAGGAGCAAAAAAACATGATCGGAACAACCCTATCATTAAGTATCATCCGGCAAATTATGTCAGTAACTCCATTTATGTCTAGCTCGGATGTTTTAAATCCATTCAAAAGTGAGAATTTGCCGGATGATACAAAATGACATCCGTCATAAGCATTCATTAATGCTCATGGTAGTGTCATGTCATAATTATAATGGTCTTATGACAGTTTTATGGCACCACTGTCAAATACCATAGCTAGCAATTAATGAAACAACTGGAACAGCAACTGAAGAAATAATTAGCACAGAACATGAATTTTGATTGTTACGTACATCTGTAGCGCTGCAATGCATGCTAGGAGGCATGTTGGATGACAACAGTGTTGACAGCAGGCGGTAGCTGAGGTTGACTGTCTCCCCCACGGGAGCAGTGATGGCCAATTGAAGGTTCTTGAAGCAATGAATCTTTGGAGCCAATTGATTCAAAGCTTCATGGTGATTCATTTGGTTTTAGACAGTCTTATGATGCCGCTGTCAAATAAAGTTTTACCGGTTAATATCGCTTGGTGTAAATATCCCGTAATACAGTGGGGACAGCGAGTCATATTGTTGGGTGGCGGCTTATAGTTAGGTGTGCCTTATAGTCCGAAAATTACGGTACTTGTCAATCGCAATACGTTTTTTGCCTTTGACCCAGAAGTCCATTTATGGCAACAGATCTAGCATTGAGTTACCTCCGCCATGCAGCGCGGCGCAGTTGGGCCTCTCCCTGACTGGCAACGTGTAGACCTCCGGGAGCGAGGGGCACGACGACAGGCTGTCCTCCTGGATGGGGCTGGACCCTCCGGAACACTCCTCTCCATCGGCATTGTCAAACTCCTACAATTTAGAAGAATGTAGATAGTTGTATGGGAGAACAGGGTTGGATGAAACAAGTTTTAATCTTACAATAATATCATTCATTGATTAAAGGGAAGCTTTAAAAAAAATAACTGAAATATTCTAAATAAAATGAAAATAAATGCAGTTCTTTAGGTGAATGTAAAACCACAGCCACAGCTCAACATGAATACCATAAAAGCAAAAATAAATGAATAATTTTCCATAAAAATTACGTGCGTATGACTCGTATAATGTTTACATTATACACACACTCTCTTTCTCAACACAGACCACCGCTAGACACACTAAACACGCTGGAGTTAACTCTAGTAGCTGGTGGGAAACGTTCATGACAGTGATGACTAGGCTGGGCCGGCCCTGCCCTAGACGTTCAGTCCATTTGAAGTGGGAGGATTGGCAGCGATTGGAAATTGCTGCAACCTTCCCACTCCACATGGATTGGACTTCTACCAGTGATAAACTCATTGAAATTCAAAGCAGAAGGATGATTGGACGCCACACGATTGGGCATCTATCATCCTCTAGAAGGGCGACAAGTGGAGCTGTCTGATGATTATTTTTTAGCCGATAACCAATATCCCAATATTGTCCAACTCCAAAACTCCGATACTGATATATGCAGTCGTGGACTTAACATATTGAAGGAATTCGCCCCCCCGGCCAAGCTGCACGGAAACGGCGACAGCCGAACAGAAATGGCGCTCCGCTGCTTACCGCTTCCGCGAGTCAACCAGGAGGGCCGATATTCCGCGCGTTCACCTCTTGTGTTAACCCTTTGTACTGACTCCATGTTCCAAAAGTTTGAAGAAGGCTCACCGAAAACAGGTTGACAAATTATTCGTCGACAATGGTCAAATAACAAGGCAAAAAAGACGACGGAGGGACAATTCTGGATCCAGGGTCATCAAAACAACGGCTACATTGATTTGTTATGATCATGCTCACATAACATATCCCACGCATCATAGTTTGGAGACATCGAATGGTCAATAAGCGTAACTGCTGTGCTAAACTGTGACCAGCCCTTGTACAAAGGCAGAAGGCTTATAGATTCAATTAATAGGCAAAATGCATATTGGCCCAAAACCGATTATGCAAAACCGAGGTTGATACTATCAGATATCATATTAAAATGCTGTTATTGGCCAATATTATCGGCTGCCCGATAATGTTGGACAACTCCAGCGACAAGTGCTCCTTTTTTTTTTACAGCAGATGCAAAGCTGGCTGCCATTTTGGGGAGGGCGATCAGCTGTTGGAAACGAATTATTAGCACATTAGCACGTTATTTCCTTGTAGTTCCTGATACCGATGACATCATTTTAGTGTCGGTAAACCACTAGTTTTAACTAGGGTTGTTCCGATCATGTTTTTTTGCTCCCGATCCGATCCTGATTGTTTTAGTTTGAGTATCTGCCGATCCCGATATTTCCCGATCCGATTGCTTTTTTTTGCTCCCGATTCAATTCCAATCATTCCCGATAATTTTTCCCAATCATATACATTTTGGCAATGCATTAAGAAAAAAATGAATAAAACTCGGACGAATGTATACATTCAACATACAGTACATACTGTAAGTACTGTATTTGTTTATTATGACAATAAATCCTCAAGATGGCATTTACATTATTAACATCCTTTCTGTGAGAGGAATCCACGGATAGAAAGACTTGTGACTTTGTATATTGTGACTAAATATTGCCATCTAGTGTATTTGTTGAGCTTTCAGTAAATGATACTGTAGCCATGCCCAAATGGATGATGGGTAGTGGAACCATGACTGTGTGTAGTGCTACCAATTAATATATCTTCTCTGCGTTAGGAAATAACATAAGGTGTTAAGAAAAAGATCAATTGCTACATTGCTTCCCCACATTGCTTCCCATGATATTTCTAATCGTAGGGAGAGGGATTGTAAGGCTTTAGCCAATTAAAAAAAGGCTCCAAAGGCTGCCAAAATTCACTCTACTCATTTTACGCTGCCTTTTATCTCTCTATATAGGTAAAACGGCCCCATTACAGATTGAGCGCGACAATGCGTGAGTGGGTCGTGTAGTGCATGCATTAATTGTGTTAAAAATTTTAACGTGATACATTTTTTAAAAAACTGATTACCGCCGTTATCGGGATAAATTTGATAACCCTACCTTAAGCCTAAACTAAAGACTCTGGATGAGTGTAACATATTATGTCTGTAACGTAAAATACAATTAGAAAACGATTTAATTAAAAAAAAAAAAAGTATTAAAAAAAGGCATGGCCGATATTTTTTTGCCGATTCCGATACTTTGAAAATGACGTGATCGAACCCGATCGATCGACATCTCTAGTTTTAACTAGAGATGTGAACGAAAACTTGGCGCTTAAAACCATCGGCCGAAAATAGCTACGATTGCATTTTCGGTTTTTGGTTAAAAGACCGAAAGTTTACCTCTTGTGATGAGGTAATCAAAACATGGTGTCTTGCTAACCCTCACAACTAACATGTCCATAGTTTGGAAGTATTTGGAGGTACTCAGGCTCTCGCCTGGCTCTTGATTGATTCCACTAGTTGCACAAGAAAAGAATAGTCTTATTTCAAGTGGTAGGAGAGATTGCAATAGGCTTGTAAATAGGTTTGCTAGTTTCAGTGAGAACGGACTAGTTTTTTGTTCTTGTTGTGAACTACAGTTCCACACAAACGTACATCGAGATCTCATTTAGCTTAGCAATTGGAGACCCATTTTTCAAGTCTCCCAAAATTCCGAGAAAGGGCATTTATCAAGGTTCCATCGGCCATGACCTGTGTGTCTCCGTTTACTGAACAGAACGCTATGACAATGCCAACACTTCTGCCGTAGGACTCATTCAGAGTTTGCCACAATATACTCACTGCTGCCGGGAACGCACCCTCACATGGGTTTCAGAATCGGCACCTTTCAAACTAAATTTCTCGAGCCTCCGGGGTTGTAGAACCGATGCCAAGTCAAAGGGCATTAATCGAAAAAAAAAAAAAAAACAAGAAGTAAAATTTAATTAAATAAATAAATAAAATGAAAAAAATAATTATATGCATGTGTATTTTTTGGCCTTACGGTTTTCAGCCAGGAATTTTGCTTTCGATACATCCCTAGTTTTAACATCTGTTTAGTTCTCAGAAAAGCAAATGAATTGCACTTACATTGAATCCAACTCCTCCCCTTTTGCAGCACAGGCAGGTGAGGAGCAGCAGAACAAAGGAGACCAACCCAGAGCAAGAGATGAGGATGACCACGTAAGGTGGAGGCGACAGTGAGGCGGTCCTGCCCTGAGAAACTTAAAGGAAAAAGCAGAAAAAAACACTCAGTTCAGCAATGTTTCCTTTTTTTTGGCTGTTTTTGAGAAGGGTTGAAGAAACAAGACTTGGCGGAATCATAAAGGTGTGAAATCGTGTTACACGGCTCTTTTGTCTCAGAGGGGGAATTAGCCATTGGAGCGTTGTCCTACAGCGGCGGGTTGAGGTCAACCCCAATGGGGATTTTTTTTTTTCAGGTGGGAAGCAGGAAAATCCAAGGTTGAAAAACAAAAACAAAACTGGAATCAAGAATTGAAGTTTGAAAGTAGCAGCTGGTCATTCCAGTTTAAGGACAGAAGCACGAAGGAGAGGGACGTGTCAGCATTCCACTCACAGTTAAGAAGCAAAGGAAGAAGGAAGGTAGGGGGCTGGAGTTGCTAATTGGGGGAAAGGGGTAATCAAGGTTTACTATTCAGGTGAGAGAGAGAGAAAGAAGGAAGGGGGCATTTGTACCTCAAAGTGGTCGATTGTGGGGAGTGAACCATCTGTAGAAAAGAAAAGGGGCAGGGGGCAGGCTGGTTAAACACCCTCAAGGTGACATCTGGAGATCCCCATCGTAAAAGCAGACAGGCGGCCTTTAAGTTAGCGCTCAGGAAAAAGCAGTAAGAAATTCATACAGGACAGTACATGTATGCGAATACTAGATTTTTCCCCCCCCGTCCAATCAGATAAGTGTTGCCGTGTGTTAGAGCCCCACAGCAGGCCTGTATACTTTTTCCTTTTTTTCCCCCTCAGTCATCAGCACTCATTCCACACACCTGTCCTGCACACCTGGTCATTACCACAGCCTCCCTACATAAGCACACACAGCCCTCTGCTCCATTGCGAGTTTGTTAGCCTTCACTGCAACTTACGAGCGTTTCTAGTTACCTTGTCTTGCCGGATTTTTGATACACTTTTTGACCTTGTGGATTTTTGCCTCTAGCCTGCTCCTCGTCTGTGCCTCTGCCTTTGATACACTTTTTGACCTTGTGGATTTTTGCCTCTAGCCTGCTCCTCGTCTGTACCTCTGCCTTTTTTCTGCGACCTGAACCCTGCTACAGGACCGGATCTAGACGCATCCTGCCTGGGCCTTCGCCTTGCTCGTCCCCCCCTGCTCGAACAGCCTTCAAGGGCCAAGACTTCTTCGTCTCAGAACCATTGTTAATAAATCTTCTCTGAGCACTGCATTATTGGGTCCGTTTGTTCTCTGAGTCGTGTCAGAACAAACTCGCCATAACATGGACCCAGCAGGCTCTTCCCTGTATGAACAGGCCGTCAACAACCAAGGCCAGCGTTTAAACAAGCATGAGCAGCTCCTGTCTCTTCTGGCCCAGAGCGTGTCTCAGCTTTCCCACATGGCTGCTTCATTCCACAACCGACCCGCTGCCGAAGAGGAAACACCAGTGTGGCCAGAACCCAACATCCCACCACCTACGAAATACTCAGGTGACCCGGCAACATGCAGAATGTTTTTTAACCAGTTGAAGCTAATTTTTGTGTCTCAGCCCCGTCGCTTTTCCCGGGAAACGGCCAAGATTGCCTTCCTAGCCAATCTCCTGGAGGGGGCACCATTGGGCTATTTCAATGCCCTAATGGAACAGAATTCCCCGCTGCTGGCCTCATATGAACATGTGGCAGCCGAACTGAAAAAGATCTATGACCACCCTCTCCGCGAACAGGAAGCTGGCGCTCTCCTCCTTCAGATGAGGCAAGGCGGAGAACCCATCAGGGAGTATGTCAGCCGGTTTCGCTCCCTGGCGGTGGAATGCGGCTGGGACAACAAAGCCCTAATTTCGTCATTCAAGACTGGGCTTAACCCAGAGATCGGCAGGGAGATAGCGCTCAGGTGCCGTTTTTCGACGCTGGACGAGGTCATTGGCACCGCCATAGAAGTGTCGGACCAATTTACCCAGTGGATGCCCCATCCCGTCAGTCCATCTGTTGGACCCACAGCTAACCGAGGTATCGCGGAGGCCGCATCCCCCACACAGGGAGAACCAATGCAGATTGGCAGAGCTAGGCTGTCCGCTGCAGAGCGCAGTCGTCGTCTTTCGGCTAGGCTCTGCCTTTACTGTGGGGAACCTGGGCACTTTGCTGTCAAATGCCCCAACAAGAGGCAAGATTATGCACATAAAGTGTCCATCAGTCGCACTGTTTCTTTAGGCATAACCTCTCGGGTCCAACCCACTGTGGTCTTAAGCTCACCTGTCTTCTCTCTCCGGCAGAAAGCCCTGATCGACTCAGGGTCAGACACCAATCTGTTACACATGGACCTGGCCAATCGACTTGGATTGCAGCTCATCAGGATGTCTTCACCTCTAGAAGCCGTGGCTCTGGATGGAAGCCCATTATGGCGGGTAACGCACCGCACACCCATTATTCAGATGGAATTCCCTAGTCATGTCGAGAATATCAGTTTTCATGTCTACACTTCACCCCACGAACCACTTGTTCTCGGCTTGCCATGGCTGAAGAAACACAACCCCCACATTGACTGGGACACCGGGACGGTGATCTCCTGGAGTCCATCATGTGACACAACTTGCATAACACATGGCTTGGCAAAGACCCAGATTGCTTCTACCACACTTATCGCGCAAAAAGACGAACAAGCAGAGTTCCCGGCCCTCGATAAGGTTCCCACCTGCTACCATGACCTCAAACAGGTGTTCAACAAATCCAAAGCCACTAGCCTCCCTCCTCACCGCCCACACGATTGCGCCATAAACCTACACCCGGGCTCAATACCACCCAGGGGTCGCCTGTACTCTTTATCAGGCCCGGAAACCCAGGCAATGACAAAGTATGTAAATGAGTCATTGGCATCAGGGCTCATCAGGAGATCCTCCTCTCCTGCAGGCGCAGGATTCTTCTTTGTCGAGAAGAAGGACAAGTCCCTCCGTCCATGCATTGATTATAGAGGGCTTAACGACATAACTGTCCGGGATCGGTACCCGCTACCATTAATGTCCTCTGCTTTTGAAATGCTTCAGGGTGCGCGGGTCTTCACAAAGCTTGACTTACGCAACGCGTACCACCTTATCCGCATAAGGGAGGGAGATGAGTGGAAAACCGCATTTAACACTCCCATAGGTCATTTCGAATATTTGGTCATGCCTTTCGGACTGACTAATGCCCCAGCTGTCTTCCAAGCATTAGTCAACGACGTTTTGAGGGAGTTTCTGAACGTGTTTGTTTTCGTCTATTTGGATGACATTCTGATTTATTCCTCTGACCTGGAGACCCACATCATTCATGTCCGCTCAGTCCTGGAAAAGCTGCTACAAAACGACCTGTTCGTCAAAGCAGAGAAATGTGTTTTTCACCAGCCATCTGTTCAGTTCCTAGGTTTTGTCATCGCTGAAGGGGAAATACGCATGGACCCAGAAAAGGTTCGAGCCGTCCATGAATGGCCCAGGCCCAGTTCACGTAAAGAGGTACAGCGTTTTTTGGGATTCGCAAATTTCTACCGAAAATTCATAAGAGGATTCAGTTCGGTGGCGTCACCGCTACACTCCTTGACGTCACTCAAGTGTCGCTTTCAGTGGGACCCCAAGGCTGAGGCGGCCTTCTGCAGGCTCAAACACCTTTTCACCTCCGCTCCAATCCTCAGATTCCCTGATCCGACTATCCAGTTTATAGTCGAGGTCGATGCTTCAGACTCGGGAGTCGGCACAGTCTTATCCCAACGCTCACCCCTCACCGGTAAGATGCACCCATGTGCATTCCTATCAAAGAAACTCACAGCCGCAGAAAGAAACTACGACGTTGGAAACCGTGAACTTTTGGCAATTAAGGTGGCCCTTGAAGAATGGAGACACTGGCTAGAGGGGGCTGAACAGCCGTTTATGGTGTGGACCGACCACCGGAATTTGGAGCACCTCAGAACCGCTAAGAGGCTCAACGCCCGACAAGCCAGGTGGTCCTTGTTTTTCACCCGCTTTGATTTCGTTGTGTCTTACAGACCCGGCGCCAAGAATGCCAAACCCGATGCCCTTTCCCGGGTGTTTCCCTCAGAGGGACGTGTGGAGGACCCAGAACCAATCCTTCCAAGATCTTGCTTGGCGGGAGGATTCCAGTGGCAGATCATCAAGAAGGTCCAAGAGGCCACCAAGGGACTGACCAACCCGCCCGGTACCCCCGCGGGTTTGCTGTTTGTGCCACAGGGCCTCCGAGGGGATGTCATTCACTGGAGCCATGCTTCCCGGTTTGCAGGACATCCGGGGACCAGACGCACCCTTGCTCTCCTGGCCCGGAAGTTTTGGTGGCCGCACATGAGGAGAGACGTCAGGGATTATGTGGCGGCATGTGTGGTCTGTTCCACCAACAAGACACCTCGTAGGCCACCTGCGGGCGAGCTGCTCCCATTGACGGTTCCGACACGACCCTGGTCGCACATCTCGGTGGACTTCGTCACCGGACTACCACCCTCGCAGGGGAAGACCACCATTCTGACGGTGGTGGACAGGTTTTCGAAGATGGTCAGGTTCATCACCTTCCCAAAACTGCCCACAGCTAAAGAGACGGCCAGTGCTCTGCTCAACGAGGTGTTTAGGGTCCACGGCTTTCCGTCAGACATAGTGTCTGATAGAGGGCCACAATTCGTGGCTCGTTTCTGGAAGGCGTTCTGTGGGCTCATTGGTGCCACAGTCAGTCTGTCCTCAGGGTTCCATCCTCAGAGCAACGGGCAAGCGGAGAGAATGAATCAAGATTTGGAAACCACTCTGCGCTGTTTGGTTTCCAAACATCCCACTACGTGGGCCCAAAACATCATGTGGGTTGAGGTTGCCCACAACTGCCTGCCATGCTCTTCGTCGGGGTTTTCCCCGTTTCACGTTGTATTTGGGTATCCGGCCCCTCTGTTCCCACAGACAGAGACACCAACACGAGTACCCTCTGCCTTGTTGTGGATCCGCCGCAAGAAGAGGGTGTGGAGCCAAGCCAGAGCCAGTCTCATCAGGAGCGCAGCCCGTATGAAGAGGATGGCAGATCGTCATCGCTCGAGCAACCCGACATACGAGGTGGGTCAAAAGGTGTGGCTGTCAACCAAACATCTCCCTCTTAAGGTTGGGAGCCGCAAACTAGCTCCCCGGTTTGTTGGCCCCTTCCCGATCTCCAAAATCATCAACCCGGTGGCTGTACGGCTGCGACTCCCCAGGACCATGAGGGTCCATCCGACCTTTCATGTTGGACAACTAAAACCGGTCTGTGTGAGCCCTTTGGTTCCCCCCACGCCGCCTCCTCCACCTCCTCGATTGATTGACGGCGGCCCGGCCTACACCGTGACCAGACTCCTGAAATCCAGACCGCGGGGTCGTGGTTTCCAGTACCTCGTTGACTGGGAGGGCTATGGCCCCGAGGAACGTTCGTGGGTCCCCTCCTCTCACATCCTGGACCCGGACCTCATTCGGGACTTCCACCGACTCCACCCAGACGCGCCTGGTCCGTCCGGAGTCCGTCCCTAGGGGGGGGGTTCTGTTAGAGCCCCACAGCAGGCCTGTATACTTTTTCCTTTTTTTCCCCCTCAGTCATCAGCACTCATTCCACACACCTGTCCTGCACACCTGGTCATTACCACAGCCTCCCTACATAAGCACACACAGCCCTCTGCTCCATTGCGAGTTTGTTAGCCTTCACTGCAACTTACGAGCGTTTCTAGTTACCTTGTCTTGCCGGATTTTTGATACACTTTTTGACCTTGTGGATTTTTGCCTCTAGCCTGCTCCTCGTCTGTGCCTCTGCCTTTGATACACTTTTTGACCTTGTGGATTTTTGCCTCTAGCCTGCTCCTCGTCTGTACCTCTGCCTTTTTTCTGCGACCTGAACCCTGCTACAGGACCGGATCTAGACGCATCCTGCCTGGGCCTTCGCCTTGCTCGTCCCCCCCTGCTCGAACAGCCTTCAAGGGCCAAGACTTCTTCGTCTCAGAACCATTGTTAATAAATCTTCTCTGAGCACTGCATTATTGGGTCCGTTTGTTCTCTGAGTCGTGTCACCGTGTCATGTTTAATCTGCCGAAAGGTTTTCAGAATCAGTGCTAGTGCATGTTACTTTTTTTTTTTTTTTTTCCCGAACAATCAGATTTCAAGCTATAAAAAAAAAACATAGACTTCTCTATCAGTTGACTGGAAACGGGGTGCGGGGCTGTTCTATAGGGGGCCTATTTTCAAAAACTTAAAATTTCAATATTTTCAAATGAAAAGCCGCTAGCGACCTAAAATCAAAATACGGACCTCCCTTAGGTATATGTGAGTCTTTATGAGCAGTGGCATAAAAAAATTCAAAGTGGTTCTCGAGTAAAATCCTGATTAATTTTTTCTTACATAAGTATAACAAAACTTAAAATGGCTATAAAATCCTCAGATTTTACGGTGGATGCTCAAAAATTACCAGTTGCAGGGATAATCACCTATATTTTTAGGATCAATAGCCATATAAGTTTTTGCCCTCAATAGCGACTTAATTATTTTTATTTAGTGCAATTTTGACATGTTTTCAACATCTAGTAAATCACTCAATTTTCACATCAGAAACTTGCTTGCAGAATCATCTTAATTTTACTCAACAAAAGCAAATTTTGAATTTTTCTATATACAATTACAACTTATTCAGGTTGAATTTTGATATCACTATGCCTCAGCACGTCTCGCTGACGATCTGGCCCTCATCGTTTTTAGAGTGAAATGCTACATAAAATAAAACACGTAAAAGCCGATTTTTTTTGGTATGGAAATGTTGAAATTACTATTTTTTTCTGCGAAAAAACGGGCAGTTGGTCGAAAATTCCCTGATTATTTGAATTTAAAGTTATGCTTTGTATGCAGTGTTGTTTTTGGCAGCCATTTTAATTTTCGTCTTAGTCTTATGGACGAAAATACTTATTAGTCTTAGTTATATTTGAATCATTTCAAAATGTGTTCGTCTTCTTCTAGCTTTAGTCAACGAAAACTCAAATTTTAGTTTTAGTCGAAAATTCTCAAAATGTCTTCATCTATAACTATGAACCACAAAGTTTCAGTCCATAAATACGTAAATATTATAAATAAAAGGTTTCCAACAATTTCGAATGAACATAACAGTCAAGCACATAACAAGTACATCACCATGTTCATGATAATACACACTTAGAAGGAAAACAGCTATCATGGTTTATAGATTGAAATGTTACATAAAATAAAACACGTAAAAGCCGATTTTTTTTTGTATGGACGCAGAAATGTCGAAATTACTAGTTTTTTCTGCGTAAAAACGGGCAGTTGGCCGAAAATTCCCTGATTATTTGAATTTAAAGTTACGCTTTGTATGCAGTGTTGTTTTTGGCAGCCATTTTAATTTTCGTCTTAGTCTTATGGACGAAAATACTTATTAGTCTTAGTTATATTTTAATCATTTCAAAATTTGTTCGTCTTCTTCTAGCTTTAGTCAACGAAAACTCAAATTTTAGTTTTAGTCGACAATTCTCAAAATGTCTTCATCTATAACCATGAACTGCAAAGTTTTAGTCCACGAATATGTAAATATTATAAAAAAAAGGTTTCCAACAATTTCGAATGAACATAACAGTCAAGCACATAACAAGTACATCACCATGTTCATGATAATACACACTTAGAAGAAAAACAGCTATCATGGTTTATAGATCGAACTGTTACATAAAATAAAACACGTAAAAGCCGATTCTTTTTTTTTGTACGGATGCAGAAATGTCGAAATTACTAGTTTTTTCTGCGTAAAAACGGGCAGTTGGCTGAAAATGACCTGATTATTTAAAGTTAAAGTTACGCTTTGTATGCAGTGTAGTTTTTGGCAGCCATTTTAATTTTCGTCTTAGTCTTAGTATTTTGGACGAAAATACTTAGAAGTCTTAGTCATATTTTAGTCATTTCAAAATGTGTTTGTCTTCTTCTAGTTTTAGTCAACGAAAACTCGGACAAATTTCTTTTAGTTTTAGCCGACAATTCTCAAAATGTCTTCATCTATAAACTTAAAAGTTTTAGTCCATGAATAAATATTATAAATAAAAGGTTTCCAACAATTTCGAATGAACATAACAGTCAAGCACATACCTGTAGAGTCGACAAGTACATCACCATATTCATGATGATAATACACACTCAGAAGGAAAACAGCCCTCATCGTTTATAGATTGAACTGTTACATTAAAAAAAACACGTAAAAGCCGAATTTTTTTTGTATGGATGCAGAAATGTCTAAATTGCTAGTTTTTTGCCCCAAAAACGGGCAGTTGGCCAAAAATGAGCTGACTATTTGAACCTAAAGTTACACTACTGTGTATGGATACAAAATCTAATATGGCGGCCATCACAAAACAAAGCGCTTTATAAGTTGAAAATTCTTGTAAATAAATGCGTACATCCAGGAATTTCTATAGATATGACATAAAACAGTCTAGATTATTGGTTAAAAGCAACAACAACAACAAAACAAAAAACGGGCAGTTATCATTCATTTTAAGTAAATATTTTAAGCTAAAGTTACGCTATTTTTTTTCCATTAAATTTTTTTCACTTTTAAAAGTGCATGCATGGTGCTATTTTATATAATTACCTTGAATCAATGATCAAATCACTCTTGAGACACTCCTGCCTGCTTGTATGCACTAAAACCTTCGTCCTGTTTCCACCTAAATCTGGCGTTAGAACGTAGCATGTGTTTGAGTTTATCGCAGTGAAAGCTTCCACGACGTTCTGCCTGGCCCGGCCACCTACGGGAAGTCGTGGCGCAATGTCTGTAGGAGCTGTCAACTTATAGTGAAGTCTATGATTACGTTTATTAAAAATATTAGTATGACCTAACAATAGTACTGCATTTTTTGCACTGTGAATCGTGGGTTTTTTGGTCATCGTTTGGGGGTGCGACAGATTTATACTCCAGAGCGATTTAGTCTGAAAAAATACAGTATATTATGAATATGATCTGTTTTGAGCACCAATTTTGTGCCAACATACTTAATGAGTTTTTCAAGAGAGGTAATCTGCCATTTGCTTGATTTATTTATTTATTTCTGTCTTGAATTTTGGTCTTTTTGTCCTGAATTTTAGATTTGAGTGAGCTTCTTGCTGCTTATTTGTGAGCTGAGGCTACTGTTGTCACAATACTAAAATTTTCAGTTGGATACCATTTTTGATACTGCATAATAATTAAAAAAAATTTTTTTATTATTATTATTATTTAATCTTTCATTGTTTCTCAATTGGTGGTCAGGATTTTTGACAATGTCACAGACAGTCACATCGCCCATGATGGACACTCAGTCACATCCAATGAGCCTTCTGCTGTGAATTGAAATCAGTTTATCCCTAGTTCATTTGCTGCCAAACCTCCAAGTTCAAATGGATTGAACGCCTACTTGTGATAAACTAATTGGTGGTCCATCTTGACCAGAGGAAGAACAAATTTTATTTCAAATTTCTAGTGACTTCTAGTGCAAAAACAAATAAAAAAAAACTAGTTAGGACACAGTAGTCTTGAAACTAGGGCTGCAGCTATCGATTATTATTGTAGTCGATTAATCAATGAACTATTTAGTTCGAATAATCGAGTAATCGGCTAAGGAACATGATAAATACCTGAGCTGAGCCTCAAATGGTATTTAAAAAAAAAAAAAAAAAAAAAAAAGGATCTATGTACAACAACAAAAAAACAATTCGCTAACTTACATAGCAAAAGTCCGCTAGCTTAAATGCTATAAAATGCTAACGTTTTTTTTTTTTTTTTTTTTTTACAATGCTCTTAACAAATGGTTCAGACAAATATTCCCACAAAAACGGCTTAATATACCTATAAACTAAATTATTATTATTATTAAAAAAAACTGCTCAAACAAAAACTTAGCTTACGTTGGTCTTAAAAGGGAGCAGTTGGGCAGCATGTGAAATGAGGCAGACCAGAGGGCAGTGTATCCACCCTAATCACTAAAACTAAATGCAAACATTTTCAAAACAAACCATTACAACGCCACTTTAATTAAACGAACACTCGAAGCAATAAAATGTAATTCGAATTTTTTTTTCTAATCGAATACTCGAGTTAATCGATTAATCGTTGTAGCACTACTTGAAACCCAATGTCGTATTCAGATACAACCTTTCTGTATCGATACTTTACTATCGATGCTTTCGAAAGCTCTAGGCGGGGCTGAAAAATTGTGTTTTAATGTACCGTATTGACCCGAATATAAGCCGGCCCTGACTCAAGTTTGAAAAAAGACTTTTTGAACACCAAATTAATTTTTATACAGAAAATAGTTACAGTACATCTGAAACAAATGATTATCACAATGTATTTGTGAGAAAAAACATGTTATTTTGGATCATTTAAATCTTAATATCTGAACATTTAAATATGTAAACTAAAGTGCAATCACACTCGTAAATGAATGGCTTCTGGTTTTTGAAATGTAAATAAACCAATCTATTGTGATAAAACAACAAAATTGCAATAACAGCATCAACCATCAAAGTGAAGTCTAACTGTAACTGTAGTCTTGAAACAAATCTGAATAAGGAAAAACATTGCAATAAAATAATGCAAACTGGTTAAACTAGTAGCTGAGATCTGTCATGACAGAACATCGCTTCAATGATATCTGGCGCCATCTAGCGTCGTGAATGGGGAGAATAGCTGAGAACACCGCTTCAATGATATCTGGTGCCATCTAACGTCGTGAATGGGTATAACGTCTAGATCAGGGGTTTTCAACCCAGTCCTCAAGGCACACTGTGGGTCCTGGTTTTTGTTCCAGCCGATCCAGCAGAGACAGTTGAACCAATGAGGCTTCTGCTAAAACAAGCCACACCTGACTGCAATCAACTGATTGCACTTGTAAAACACCAGATTGGGGAAAAAGTGTTGTCATCTTGTTTGGTAAGAATGAAATCCTGCACCCACAGTGTGCCTTAGTGGAATAGGTTGGGAACCCCTGGTCTAGATCGCGAAAATAAGACGACCCCTTCTTTTTCAATCTTATTTCAATGCAAAAAAACGTCTTATATCCGGGCCAATACGGTATTTCAACTGAGAAAGAACTGATTGAACTGTAAGTGTTTTGTAACTCAACTAATGTCATGATAACTGTTTTTAAAAAGTTCTAAAAATTCTACTTGTAAAGAAGTAAATTAACACATTGACTGACCGTTGCCAGTGACAGTCAAAATGCATTGGAGCTCTATCGCCGTCAATGGTGACTAATGAGTTAACATCTACGTCATAGCAGTATAACATTCAAATGTAAAAAAAAAAAAACCCGCAAACAGAAAGTCTATTCTTGGATTTTTGCGCCACAGGCAAATTAGTTTGTGACCTCCGCGTCGGTAACAACGCTGACCCCCTGAAATCATTGTGACACGTAACCTTAAATGCTTCCACAGTACTGTGCAAAAGACTTAGCTTTTTGTTTTCAATAACCTTTGACGAAAACAATAGTCAAGTTGGTGAAGATATATGAATGTTTTTGTCTGTCCGGTCATTTTCAATCGGACCCATTGGCCAGACTTTGGAGTCTCCCATACTGGTTAGGAAATATTGTATCCTGTATTTTTTCATAATAAACCCTTACGGTCACTATATGAGAATATTTTTGGTTATGACTAAGTATCGATACTGAAATGTTATATCTGGGTAAGATTAGTGCTGCAACGATTAATCGATTAACTCAATTAATTCAATTAGAAAAAAGCGTTTAATCAAATTTTGCTGCTTTGAGTATTTGTTTAATTATAGTGGCGTTGTAATGGTTTGTTTTGAAAGTGTTTGCATTTAGTTTTATTGATTTGGGGGGGATACACTGCCCTCAAGTGGCAACAGTGAATATGACACAACTCATTTAACTTGGCTGAATCTAGCTGCTCCCTGTTTAGACCAACATTAGGTAGGTTTTTGAGCTAATATTTTATTGCATTCGTAATTTAGTTCATAGGTATATTTAGCCGTTTTTTTGTCGGAATGTGTGTTTCAATGAGTTGTTAAAAGCATTGTATAACAATGCTAGCATTTTATAGCATTTAAGCTAGCAGGTTTTTGCCTCCTAGCATGCATTGCAGCGCTACAGATGTAAATAACAATCAAAATTCATGTTCTGTGCTAATTATTTCTTCAGCTACTGTTCCAGTTGTTTTATTAATTGGAAGTTATGGTATTTGGTAACACTTTATTTGACAGCTGCGTCATAAGATCATCATAATTAAGACATGACACTGTCATGAGCATTAATGTTTGTTTATAACAGATATTATTTAGTGTTATCAGGCAAATTATGTCACTTTTGAGTGGATGTAAAAGATCAGCGGTGAATAGAAATGGAGTTAGTGACATAATTTGCCGGATGACACTTAATGACATTTGTCATAAGCATTCAGTAATGCCCATGTTAGTGTCATGTCATAATTATGACGGTCTTATGACGCCGCTGTCAAATAAAGTGTTATCTATTAACCCAAATAAATCAACAAATAAGCCGCACTGGACTATAAGTCGCAGAATTCAAAATGAAGGGAAAAAGTAGCCGCTTATAGTCCGAAAATTACGGTATAGTACATCTGAAACAAACGATTATAACAACATATTTGAGAGAAAAAGCTTGTTATTTTGCCTCATTCAAAGCTTAATATCTGAACATTTAAATATGTAGACTAAAGTGCAATCACATTCGTAAATGAATGGCTTCTGGTTTTTGAAATGTAAACAAACCAATCTATTGTGATAAAACAACAAAATTGCAATGACTGCACCATCAAAGTGAAGTCTAACTGTAACTGTAGTCTTGAAACAAATCTGAATAAGGAAAAACATTGCAATAAAATACTGCAAACTGGTCAAACTTGAGAGTAGCTGAGATCTGTCATGACAGAACATCGCTTCAATGATATCTGGTGCCATCTAGTGTCGTGAATGGGTATAAGGTCTAAACCGCGAATATAAGACGACCCCCTATTTTTCAGTCTTATTTCAATGCAAAAAACACCGTCTTATATTCGGGCATATACGGTAAATGCTAACTGCCCGTTTTTCTGCTTTTAACCATGAATCAGGACTGTTTTACGTCCATATCTATAAAGAATTCAGGCATTTACGCATTTATTCACATGAATTTTCAACGTAAAAAGCTCTTTGTGGTGATAAGGTGGCGCCATAGTGGCTTAAAGACTAGCAGCACATTCGACATATTTACGAAAAATAAATGCTAACTGCCCATTTTTTTTGCTTTTAACCAAGAATCGAGACTGTTTTACGTCCATATCTATAAAGAATTCAGTGATTTAAGCATTTTTTCACAAGAATTTTCAACATAAAAGGGTCTTTGTCGGTGTTTCCACCCGGTCAGCTTTGACGGAGATAGGCCCCCTATGAATCGGCCACGTGCCCCATGTCTCGTCAATATATTATTAAGTCTATGGACCACCAATTGAGAAACTTTCATCTTTTTAAAATGTATGTATTATAACAAGATAGGGCTGTCAAAATTTTCGTGTTAACGGGCGGTAATGAATCTTTTAAATTAATCACGTTAAAATATTTAAAGCAATTAACGCACATGCCCCGCTCAAACAGATTAAAATTACAGTAGAGTGTAATGCCCGCTTGTTACTTGTTTTTTGATGTTTGGCGCCCTCTGCTGGCGCTTGGGTCCAACTGATTTTATGGGTTAGTACCATGAGTGAGCATGGTGTAATTATTGACATCAACAATGGCGACCTACTAGTTTATTTTTTGATTGAAAATTTTACAAATTTTAATAAAACGAAAACATTGATTGGTTTTATTATTAAATTTCTATAACTTGTACCAACATTTATCTTTTAAGAACTACAAGTCTTTCTATCCATGGATCACTTTAAGAGAATGTTAATCATTTTAATGCCATCTTGTTGAATTATTGTTAAAATAAACAAATACAGGACTTATGTACCGTATGCTGAATGTATATATATCCATCTTTCCATTCCAACAATAATTCACAGAAAAATATGGCATATTTTATAGATGGTTTGAATTGCGATTACTTACGATTAATTAATTTTTAAGCTGTAATTAACTCGATTAAAAATTTTTAATCCTTTGACAGCCCTATAATAAAATGGTATCGAGTATTTTTTTGTGTACCGATGCGGAGTTGAACATTTTAGTATTGTGACAATAATAGGCCAAAGGTGCGCTGACATTGGTTCCTCTGCTCTATCTTGACTGGTTTAATTGTTTGCTACTCGTATTAAAAGATCCAATAGAAAAGGACGGACTCACAGTTTATTTTTTTCAAACGAGGGTGCGATCAAAAGTTTATCGTTTAAATAAATACAATGAGTTTATCACGAGTAGAAGTCCAATCCATCTGAAGTGGGAGGGTGCCTGCCACCTCTCCCACTTCAAATGGAGTGGACGTCTATTGCTGTCAATGGCAGCCAAGGTCTAAATTCAAACTCGTAAGTCAAACCACCACTGTCATACATTCCTTCCAAGCGATTCCTTGGCAAGGTCATCTCACTGTCAACACTGCATGCATAAATTTCAAAGTCCATTTAAAAATGCATGAATCTCCCAAAATAGTGCGCGAGTAACGCTGAGCTAAATGTGTGACACGTCAAGACAAGCGACGCTTGTTGCGTGCAAAGTTGACACTTTTGACTGCAAGTGGACGACTACCTGCTGAGTTGCAAAGAAGTCCCTTGCATTTTTGTTGATGGGGGGTGAACACAATCATCATAAACAATATCAAAAAATGTACATTTTCTATTTTATGTTAGATATGAGTCATACAAACAGGAGAAACCTAACCTAACCTATAGAAGGCCTTTTCCATTAGGCCCTATATCAAAACAACACAAAGACATGCTCATATTGCTCAACTGTGACATCTCACAAAAGAGGCGTGAGATGGAGGGGGGTGTAAAAATTCTTATAAATAGAAGCTAGCATTGCTTCAAAGCCTGACAAATATGTCTTTTTTTTTTTTTTTAATTGAATACCATCGATGTGAGGCCCAACATTGCGAGACAACCCCCCCTTCACCACCACCACCACGATTCCGTTTTATTTGCATCACTGCATGCATGCACCATTCTCCTGCTGCAATAATCATTGGCATTATCTACCACCACGTTGAAAATAAAGCATAATAAAGACTCCCCCCTTCGTTGACAGCTATTGAATTCAACCCCCTCCTCGCTTTCTTTCATCCTTCCATCCTCCGTCTCTACACCGACTCGACTCACCTTCCCTCTGCGGGGCTCCGAGCGCTCTCTCCGGGCTGATGTACGACATGACCCCCGCCAGAGCCACCATCAGCCAGCAGTGGGGCCGCATCGTCGCCGCCACAACAACAACAGCATCGGTGTCCTCCGGTCCCGGGTTGCCTCCTTCCTTCCTTGCACCCCCTCTTTTCTATTTTTTTTTTTTTTTTTTTTTTTTTTTTGTGGGATAAAAGCGCCTTCCTCCCTCCTCCTCCTCTTCTAATCCGCAATTCTGCACGGTGGTCTCGACCCGCTATTGTGCATCCTCAGGCTGCTCATACATGACAACATCCAACCACAGTCACCCCACCACACCTCCTCCTCTTGTACGCGTGCGCCCCCCACCACCCAAAAATATACCCACAGCCCCCGCCGGGTGACGTCACACCCGCACGGCGCGCATTGTCATGGCGTGGTACTGTGATAATAAATAAATGGGCACTCACGTTTAAGATATTGACATTTACACTGCTTATGAAGTTTTATTGAAATGATATGGAGTGTAATTGTGTATGATGGGTTTAAGAAGTATCATTCGCTCTTAATTGGACACACCCACAACATAACATGCACACGTAATAAATTACTCATTGTGTGATCCATATAAACCAGAGATGTGTACTTGTCTCGTTTTAAGGATATTGACAACAAATGTATATTTTCTAAGACTGAACCTGAAAGCGTGACTCATTTGTTTTATGGTTGCCCCATTTGGACGGATCTTTAAACATATATTTTATGTCAAACTAAACTAAACATTGACTTGAAGGGAAAAACAATCATTACTGTATTTGAATCCAAAGACAAAAAAATAATTACTATATTAAATCTTTATATATTGCTAGGGAAATTTCATATTTATAAATCTAAATTTCAAAAAGTAAATCCAGATTTAAACATTTTTTTGGTTGAATTTGAATCACTTAATATGATACAAATAAATGCAAGCCTACTCTAGAAGCTCATGCAAAATTGTTTAGCTTATAATATACTTAGTTTCCTCTTGAATTATTATTTTTATGTATTTTTTATTTTTTTTTGGTATGTCTTAGGATGTAAACATGTTGAGAAGGTTATATTCTATGTGAACTGGTTGCTTTGTATTGTCTGTTATTTGTATGTTTTGTATTGTTCAATTTAAAAAAAAAAAATATATATATATATATATATATATATACACAGTATTTTTCAATGAAAATGTAAGTTTTCAAATGTGTTTGTGTGTCATTGCACGGTCTAGCTGCAGGGATTTGCATTATAATATATGGGCGCTTTTATTTCCAATACAAAAACTCTAACACGCACACTGTAGGTGAAATAGAACACTGTCTTTGTAGTAGCCTAATTGAACTACGTACACTATCCAGCATGCATGTGTACTACCATTGTGCACGCCCTGTATGAAGAAATCGCGCAAGCATGACAAATATGGACCGAAACGGTCGTTTTTGGATGGGAAACACAAAAAAAAACCTCAGCACCCCCTGCTGTGAGTGAATTCCAGCGCCCCTGATTGTTCTAGTGGTACTTTTGATTCCCTTGGGTCAGTTTCAGAAACGCAACTTTTTTACCATTGACATTTCAACACCAGAGATGCCTCGAGCAAAAACCCAATTTGAGGAATTGCTAGCCGTTATCAGGAGCAGGGTGCAGTTTTTGATCTCCCATGATCGGGAAGGCTAACTATTCCTCGAATCGTGTTTTAGCTCAGGGCAACTCTGATATTGAAATACTGACGTAAGAAATCTGCGTTTCCAAAATTGACCCGTGGGACTCAAAAGTACCACTGTATAATGAGGATTCCTTCCTCGGTGCTACATTTGCGCATGGTGATGTCTGAAGGGTAGTTCTTAATGCTCTGAATATTCAGAAATAAAAATGTTATGAATTTTTTATGTGGGCCAGTAATTTTTGGGCCACCCTGTATATATATTGCAGTATCCTTATACCGCTGGATTAATTTTTGCTTGTATCCCTTAACTTCACTGCCATTTAAAGACATCAATTCCATTTTAAATGGGAAGGCTAGCATTGCATGATTGTTTCACTACCGTTGACGGCGATAGACTTCCATTCCAATTTGTCTGGAGTAGCCAGCCCTCCCACTCACAATGAGTAATATTCCAATTAAAGTGTAGAAATAGGTAGAACTAAGGGCGTAGGTTTGCATAGAGACGGTAGGGACATAATACTAGCAACTTTTCAGGATGCTCAAATTGTCCCTACCAAATTTTAAGCAACCTTATATGCATGATATAATGAGTTCAATATATAGGTCATTTATATTGTCTGCCCATATGTTGTAGCGATAGAATTGACCCTACCATTATTAAGTCACTTATTTTGATTATGTTTAGACTTATATTTCCCCCTTTTCACTTGCTGAATGTGCCGGTCCATTTATTTCCCCTGAAACGCACATTTGATTAGCTGATGACTTGGACCCCCAACCCCAACTCACACACACATGTACAGCTGCAACAGAATAATGTCATGCCTCCTCCTCCTCCGACCCCTTCGAAGAGGAGGGATATTAGTTTGTTTTGTTTTTTTCCGGCCAGCAGCAGCAGTCACTGTAAGTCATGGAAAAAAAAGACATCAATGTTGTGGAAGTGGAGAACACACCACTAATTTTGCTACAGAAAGTCAGTCATTTAGGCTGTCTTCACATATGTTGTAAGGATAGAATTGACTATAGTCACTCTACCATTATGAAGTTAACTATTTCAAACTTACATTTACACCATTTAACTTGCTGAATGTGCCGGGCCATTTTTTCCCCCCTCAAACGCAGGTTTCATTGGCTGATGACTTGACCCACCCCCAACACACACACTCACACAACCCCAACAGAAATACATGTCAAAAAACAAGCCACCTCCTCCACCCCCTTCGAAGAGGAGGGATATTAGAAGTTTTTTTTTTGGCCAGCAGCACCTGACGCCAATGTTGCATCAGAGTTAGCAAAACATTAAACTGTGTGAACTTGCTGACCTGCAAATCTCGAGTAGGAAGCTGCTTAGACAGAAGTGTCCTTCTGTTTGTGTTTTCTACAGTTAACATTAATTAAGCTGTGAGAAATGTAGTGAACTCTGCTGGAAACTATAGAACTATAAAAACATGTGCAAGCTGCTGCTTAGAGAGAGGTGCTGCATAACCTCATGTTAATCGTCTAGAAATGTCCCGATCGATCGGGTCCGATCACGTCATTTTCAAAGTATCGGAATCGGCAAAAAAATATAGGCCATGCCTTTTTTTAATATATATATATTTTTTAATTAAATCGTTTTCTAATTGTATTTAACGTTACAGACATGTTACACTGATCCAGAGTCTTTAGTTTAGGCTTAAGGTAGGGTTAACAAAAATATCCTGATAACGGCGGCAATTAATCTATTAAAAAATGTGTCACATTAAAATATTTATCGCAATTAATGTATGCGCTGCACGACCCACTCACGCATTGTCGCGCTCAATCTGTAATGGGGCCGTTTTACCTATATAGAGAGATAAAAGGCAGCGTTAAATGAGTAGAGTGAATTTTGGCAGCCTTTGGAGCTTTTTTTTTTAATTGGCTAAAGCCTTACAATCCCTCTTCCTACGATTAGAAACATCATGGGAAGCAATGTGGGGAAGCAAGGTAGCAATTGATCTTTTTCTTAACATCTTATGTTATTTCCCAACGCAGAGAAGATATATCAATTGGTAGCACTACGCACAGTCATGGTTCCACTTCCCATCAGGCATTTGGGCATGGCCACAGTATCATTTACTGCAAGCTCAACAAATACACTAGATGGCAATATTTAGTCACAATATACAAAGTCACAAGTCTTTCTATCCGTGGATCCCTCTCACAGAAAGAATGTTAATAATGTAAATGCCATCTTGAGGATTTATTGTCATAATAAACAAATACAGTACTTATGTACTGTATGTTGAATGTATATATTCGTCCAAGTTTTATTCATTTTTTTCTTAATGCATTGCCAAAATGTATATGATCGGGAAAAATTATCGGGAATGATTGGAATTGAATCGGGAGCAAAAAAAAGCAATCGGGATTGGCAGATACTCAAACTAAAACGATCGGGATCAGATCGGGACCAAAAAAACATGATCGGAACAACCCTATTAATCACACAACACAACATAATCGACTATGTACATTTTTTAAAAATGGGGTTTTTTTTGGGGGGGGGGGGTGCCGCGAGTTACCCCTACTAAAGTTGCAATCGACTGGTCGATCGTGATTGATGTAATGAGCACCTCTGATTTAGCATATCAATTAATTAGGTTGATATTCGTGAGAAATGTAGCCCTGACACCGGTTCACCCAATCTGTTTGGTTTTATTAATGGCCCATCCCGAGCAAAAAGTGTACATGCAGGTTATGCTATTATATCGTCCTTACCAATGTTGAGACCAAACCTACGCCCTTGGGTAAAACCCATCTCAAAGATTATACTGTATTAGTAGTTCCACACAATGCAATATTTATTTAAGGCATTTATTTTACTACGGGTTGTAGTTTTGCACTGGTGTACAACTGCACTACAATATTACATCAACAAGGTCGACAACATACAGTAAGTAATACCTTAGCTAGCGACTTCACTTCCGTCACTTGTATAATACATCAAAGTCACTCATAATATCTACGTGAATATTTACAAAATACGTCATGCGCCAATTCTCAACTGAAGTTTCATTTTTGGGAATAAACAAACAAAATTACAATTTCAAAATCTCGTCCCTCCAGCTGTCCCTGTCACGCCGTTGCCGCTTGCGCGCCAGCTCCGGGAAGTAGGCGCTATTGTACGGCCGTTCGCGCTCGTTCACTTCCATGTCCTCGCGCTTGTCCTTGCCGTTGCGTTGAGCGAGCAGCGCTTTTGCCCGCCGCTGCTCCTCCGCCTCGCGCTGAAGACGCTCCGCTCTGAGTTTCTCAATGGAGCTGATGAGACCAGATGAGTGGTGCGGTTATGAATCGGGACCTTCGAAAAAGTTGAACTTTCACTTTCATCCTTACCTTTCCCCACTTTTCCTTTTTTCCCCTCTGTCTTTTTTGTCCTTTTTCTTGCTCTTGTGTATCTTGGCGGCCGTCTCCCCCATTGCTTTCTTCATCTCCTTCAACGGGTCCAAACTGTCCTTCAACCGGCGATCCTTCTTCTCCCGCTCCTCCTCGCTTAACTCTTTTCTTTTGTCGTTCCTCTGTTCATTCCTCTTCTCCCTTTCTTTCCTCTCTTCTTCCGTCTCCGGGCCCGATTTCATGTACCACGGAGTGACTTCGGTACCCGGCTGGGGTCCGAGGGAGACAAGCAAGCCGATGGCGCGCTCTTGTTTTTCCTGGGATTCGAAACAACACCGTTGGGTATAAAAATCTTATCATTTTTTTTTTTTGTAATCTAATGATAAAATACTGGAAAATGCTCATTTCTGAAGAAATGGCATGAGAATGCTTAACTTTTTGGTGTTTTAAAAAAATAAATAAATATTGGACCTTCTGGTCAAAAGTATCAACATGTTAAAAAGTCTCAATGATTGTATGTACAGTGGTATGAAAAAGTATCTGACCCTTTTGGAATTTCTCACATTTCTGCATAAAATCACCAAATATGACCTGATCTTTGTCAAAATAACACAGATGAAAAAACAGTGTCTGCTATAACTAAAACCACCCAAACATATATATATATATATATATATATATAGGTTTTCATATTTCAATGGTTATAGCATGAAAACATTGAAAGAAGGGGGAAAAATAAGGAAGTGAACCCTCTGCCAAAGGAGACTTAAAGAGCAATTGAAACCAATTTTTACAAAACAATTTAAGTCAGGTGTGTGCCCAATCACTGATGAGTGGTTTAAAGCTGCCCTGCCCACTATAAAACACATCTGATAAGAATTGTCTTGATGAGACAATTTCTGTCTCATCTGAATTTCTGTCAATTGTCTGATGTGCATCATGGCTCGGTCAAAACAGCTGTCTGAAGACCTGCGATCAAGGATTGTCGATTTGTATATAGCTGGGAATGCATACAAAACCATCTCTAAAAGTCTGGATGTTCATCATTCGACAGTCAGAGTTGTAGTCAAGTTGTCTACAAATGGAGAGTTTGGCACTGTTGCTTCTTTCCCAAGGAGTGGCTGTCCACCAAAGATAATGCCAAGAGTTCAGCGCAGAATACTCAGAGAGGTAAAAAAGAACCCCACTGTAGAGTGTCTGCTGAAGACTTACAGCAGGGTTCCCCAAACTTTTTCCCGTGAGGGCCACATAACTTTTCCCTTCTCTGATGAGGGGCCGGGGTCAGTTTGTAACAAAAAAAGTGTGACGATTGCAGGAGTGCCTAAATGTAAAAATTTATTGTTTTTCAGAAAGCCACAATCAAATAACCCTTACTGGATTCTTCACAGAACAAAACTAAAGAAAATAAAAATAATAATATAATATAATATAATATAATATAATAATAATAATAATAAAAACAATTAAATAGATATTAACCAAATAACCCTCTCTGAGTTCTTCGCAGAAAAGGCCAGGAAATAAATAACACTATTGAGAAGAAAAAAAAATCAAAATGCTCTCTGGTATTGTTCAGGGGGCCGGACCAAATGTGGAGGCGGGCCGTATTTGGCCCGCGGGCCGTAGTTTGGGGACCCCTGACTTAAAGAAATCACTGGCAGTCCAATATCTATGTGCACACATCAACTATATGAATAACTATGACCAAGAACGGTGTTTATGGGAGGACTTCACAGAGGAAGCCACTGCTGTCTTAAAAAAAACAACAACAAAAAACCGCTGCTAGTTTAATATTTGCAAAAAGGCACATGGACACCCACATACGTTTTGGCAAAATATTTTGTGGACTGATGAAACAAAAGTTGAATTGTTTGGGAGTAACAATGTCATGTGTGGAGGAAAAATCATGATTTGGGGCAGTTTTGCTACTTCAAGGCCAGGACAACTTGCAATCATTAATGGAAGAATGTATTCAAACGTTTATAAGGAAGTTTTGCAGGAAAACCTGAGGCCGTTTGTCAGATAGTTTAAGCTAAAAAGAGGATGGTTGCTGCAACAAGCCAATGATCCAAAACACAGAAGCAAATCAACTGTCAGAAGAACAAAATACACATTCTGGAGTGGCCAAGTCAAAGTCCAGACTTGAACCCCATTGAGATGATGTGGCATGACCTAAAGACAGCGATTCATGCCAGACATCCCAGGAATCTAACTGAACAACAGCAGTTTTGTAGAGAAGAATGGGCCAAGATTAGTCCTGATGGATGTGCCAGACTGATCTCTAGCTACAGAATGCGTCTGGTTGAAGTTATTGTTGCCAAAGAGGGGCCCACAAACTATTAAATGTGATGGTTCACTTACTTATTTTTCCCCCTTCCATCATTGTTTGCATACTATCCTCGTTAAAATATGAAAACCTATAAATGTTTGGGTGATTTTAATTAAAGCTGACACTGTTTTTTGTCATCTGTGTGATTTTTGACAAAGATCAGATCACATTTGATGGTGATTTTATGCAGAAATGTGAGAAATTCCAAAAGGTTCAGATACTTTTTCATACCCCTGTACTGTATGTTGAAACATGAATCCTGTGTAGAAAAAAAGATGTGAACCCTTTATTTGAATGTGTTTGATTTTAGATTTATTAAGACGTTTTTGGTCAAAAACAATGACCACAAACAATTTTTTTTTGCGGGTCCAAGGGTGATTTCGGGGTCATGGTTTATTGTAAACGGGACCCGATGAGGATTTGTTTGCGCGTTAGTGTTACATTTGAATGAGGCCCAATGGGAAGATTTTTGTTGGTTCAATAATGTTCACTCCAAAGAGTTAAATGGAGTTTTTTTTGGAGGAATTTTCACAAATTGCCTTTCAAGAGTTGAAATGTGAATGATGCGAGTTGGAAAAGATGTGAACTTTAAATAGGAATGTGTCAGAGTGATTTAAAAGCAGTCCACCCCCCCCTTAAAAAAAACCCCCAAAAAACAACGATGGATACTGTTTTTGTTGGTCCGAGAGTCCATGGAAGCCAATATGTGTTGATTTTGAGTCATAGTTTATTGTCATTGAGGATTTGTTTGTGGTTTGAAGCTCATTTTTAATGGTAGTAAATCGGGAGTTTCTTTTGTGTGTTCAATAAAGCTGACCATGGCATCAAATGATTTGAAATTTGTGCATTTTTGGTGGAATTTTCCCAAACTGTTTTTACAGAGGAGCACACAGCTGGAATGGTTACAATCGGTACCAATTTTTGTTTATTCTGTGGGTCACAGTTAAATGTGAATGAAAGCCAATGGATATTTTTTGCTATTCCACCAGTGGAGTTTTTTGGTGAGTCCAAGTTGACAGTCAGATATTTTTTTGTCAGCATAAAGCAGTGACAAATTCATTTGAATGTGACATTGAAAATAAATGGGCCGTTTTTTGTCGAAACAGGAAAAAAAAAAAAAAAAAAAAAAAAAAAAAAAAAAACTAAATTTTGTTGTGAAATATTAATTTTTGGATCAATACAAACCTTGCATTGCTTGAATTTTTGGAACATTTGAGAGTTGGAATGTTATGAATAATGTGTAAAATGTGGGAGGAGAAAGGTGTCAAAACTTTTGCGACAAAAAAAACAAAAAAAAAACTAGCCAACCACATACAATATAGAAAAAAAAACAACAATACTACCTGCTCCTCTTTCTTTTCCTTAATATACTCTTCATTGTCCTTCTTTTCCACAGACTCCTCGACTGTGAAGAGGTTGAGATGTTCTGAAGCTCCGCTATGTTCCTCCTTTGTAATCTCCCTATTTACGCCGCCTTCCGTCTGCAAAGCGGCTCGGGCTTTTCTTCGCAGAAACTCGGTGCGTGCCTGAGGTGCGCAAGAAGGGATGTGATGTAATTGTGGAGAACTTAAGAGTGCAGACCTCTGCCAAGCTAAACACTTGGGACCTGGAGGTCCAATGATCCTGGAGCCGTACCAAAATAGAATCGGTCTTGGCTCAAACCTCCATAAAACTCATTTAAAAAAAGTTTTTGTATTGTGCTACCAAGAAAAAAACCCTAATAAAAACACGATTTAAAGTCCCCTTGTCTATAATTCAAGTTAGAATCTAATATTTCATATTTATTCTGAAGTTCCAAATGATTTTTTAAAATTGTAATTTGTGTTTAAGATGTTTTTTGAGGTGGTGTATCGAAAGAACATATCCACAATTTTTGCTGGTAACATTAAAAAAAATATACAAATACAGTGGTACCTCTACATACGAAGTTAATTCGTTCCAGGACCTTGTTTGTAAGTCGAAATGGTCGCATGTCGAGCAGGATTTTCCCATAAGAATACAATATAATTCCATTAATTCGTTTCACAGAAAATCCTAAATAAATAATGCAGGTACCATTACAGATGGCAAATACATATAGCAAAACAAATGAATTAAAAATAAAAATCAGGATAATAAAATAATAATAAAAATAATTTCTGTAATAATATAATAAATCGGGTCCTAATGTGGTGGTTGTATTTTGCGTGGTGTACCTGAACGCACTATGGGGCTGACGGCAGACAAAGAGAGTGCAGTTGAGATATTACCTTCTCTTTTAACGTCCTGTTGTTACTGGCAGTTTGCGTGTTGTGTTGCACAAGTTCTGAAATAAATGATTAAAAACCTGACGAAGCTGGCGATCTCTTTGGCGATGGTACCACAATAATAATTGTCACCTTAACTTATAAAGACTGTCGAACGAAGGATGGAGGAGAATTGTCAATCAGTTCACAGACGCGCACCCCACGCTCATATTTTTCCATCATTCCATGGTAAGCCTCACCTTTTTTGGTTTTTCACCACCCGCTTTAACATTCTTGGAACCCATGTTGATTTCTCTCACAAGAAAATCCGCCGTGCGTCAGTCTTGCGGGAAAACAATGAAATTGCGACGCTGTCAAAAATCGTCGTATTTCGAGCATTTCGCCGGATGTAGAAACAAATGGCTAGTCAAATTTTACATCGGACGTCGAAAAGATCGTGTGTCGAAGAGATCGTAAGTCGAGGTACCACTGAATATATATATATATATATATATATATATATATATATATATATATATATATATATATGTTAGTGCTGCAAAGAGCTACATAATTGGAAGTGAAATCATTGCTATCAAGGCTTTGTCAGGCTGTTGCTTACCTTTGCAAAATAGAAAAAAGACTAGTACAAAGTATAGTACTAGCCCAACAGTAAGAAACTCTGAATGAACTGAGCAAACTTTTTTAAACCTCTCAAAGGCCGAACAGTGCAACTTTCATGAAATTATTGTCACATTCTGCTGCTGGTTAGATTGTGTTTTGTTGCTGGGCTGTTAGTGGGGGCGTTCCTGACGTCGCACCTGAATCCAATGCGGGCTTATCAACGCAGCATTTAAGCACGGGTGAGCTCAGAGAAGGCTGCCAAGATATTTGCTTTGATGATCGCCATTTGACATCTCGCACTATAGTCTCGCTACATTTGCTTGTTACGCCCCTGCATTGGGTTTTTTCTGTTAGTGTGCCGCACTCGTTTGTAACCTCTACCCTGTGCAGGTATTTGAGTGTTTTTATTTTGGCTTTTTGGCTCGCTGCCTATCGTCTTAGTTAACCTTCGAGTTTGTAGCTCCGTCGACCTGCTGTCACGGACTCCTTTTGTTATTTCTACTATCCCGCGATCGCGGGTTATTTTTTGTTTGCAATCATTAAACCCTTGTACGTATCTCCCGCTTGTTGTCCGCTTCGAGGTCCAACCTTGTTTCCGCATTTGCGGACGCTAACAATTATAAGTAATAATAATTGACCACAGCATCCAGTCTCTCTATTAGCCTCCTTTTTTCGGGAGGGGGGGTCCCTTATTTCTATTTCTGAAAGGTGGCAACCCTACTTTGGAAACAGTTCCCAAATTACTGCAGCATTTCTTTAAGTAAAAGACAAAGTAAAGTTGACGTAGTGAACTGACCAGAGGTTGTTGCACCGGTCCAGCGCCCTTCCTCTGGATAGCAGTCCTGCTCTTGCAGGCTCAAACTCGTTGTGTTCGTTCACGTTTCGTCTTCAAATGTTTTTATCAGGTTCGAGGTATTGAAACTGGCCGATTTAACTCCACATCTCGAAACTTTCAGGCCGCTAATCTTGCATGTAGCCATTGATTTTAATCGACGGGATTTGTATTTTGAAATATTTCCCGACCGCCGCCAAGCAGCGGGTTGGCCTGTCTTCATTGGTCTGGAGCAGGCCAATAGCGATAGCTGCTTGGTGTTCACGTGTCATCACACAACACAGAGACAGAGTGTAGTGAGCGCCAGGAGAAAAAAAAAAGGCTGCGGTCAAATGTTATAATAATGGACCGGTAAATGGTATCGGCGCCGTCTTTGTTGGTACTCGCCGATACCGATACCACCATTTCGGGCCGGATCGGCGCCCCCTGCCGATACTAGTATCGGTATCGGTGCATCTTTAGTAAAAAAACAAAACAAAACAAAAAACGTTAGTGTTTTATAGCATTTAAGCTAGCTGACTTTGCCATGTAAGTTAGCTAATTGTTGTTTTGTTGTACATAGATCCTCATTTTTTATACCGTTTGAGGGTCAGCTCAGGTATTTTAATTTTTTATGTTCCTTGTCCAATTACTCGATTATTCAAACTGACTACTTCATCGATTAATCGACTCCTAAAATAATCGATAGTTGCAGCCCTAATATATATATTTATATATAACCCATTACTCAGAAAATTGTACTGCAAAATCAAGCTCTAAGTGTATTTTACAATCATAATTTTTCCAAAAAATAAAACTTAAGAGCGGCGTTAATGCGTATTTCATAGCACGTCATAGGTTCAAACAAAGATTCAAATAAAAACCTTTCCGAGATTAAAACAATTTAGATAAAATATTGAATAGACAAGTTTCCTGAGCAAAACATTGGCTGCGCCATCTTCTCATCATCTTTTCTGCTACGTACTTCCGGTTTTAAAGAATTTAGAAATTTTGCATGAAAAATGAAAGTTCATTCACTACCAACCCTTCCAGTTCAAATTGATTAGATGGGATAAACTCTTTTAAATTCACAGCAGAAGGATGAACAATGCCATCTTATCTGCCAACCGTCCCATTTCAAATGGATGGGACCAGTGTTGTTAATAACGGCGTTACAATATAACGGTGTTACTAACGGCGTTATTTTTTTCAGTAATGAGTAATCTAATTAATTACTTTTCTCATCTTGGCAACGCCGTTACCGTTACTGAGGCGGGAAAGGCGTGCGTTACTATGCGTTACTAAGTTGGTTGAATAAAAAAAAGTCTGAGAGAAACGGACTCACGGGGACGAGAGCAGAGCAGGAGTGGGGAAGACGCCGTTGCAACCGCGATGCTAGGTGGCTCCAATAATACCTGACTGCAGCCATAGCCGACAAACTACACCCACATGACACGGTAGATATCATATTATAGAACTAGATGCAATTGACAACACTGCTGCATTGCCAACATGTTTTAAGGACTACATACGTTTGTAAACAGCCGCCATCTTAAAGCAGTAGACATCTCAGGAAGGCCCTGATGTAGAGATCCTTCCTAGCGAACCTAAGTAATTTTTTAAAAATCTAAAATGCTCCTAAATCGGCAAAATCTTAACTTAAATCTATCTTTAAATGATGAAATAGTTTTAAAACTTACACATGTTTAAAGTAGACAGAAGGGAACTAATGCAATAACGGGAGAAATTTTAACAACTTTAACGATTGATTCACAACTTTAAATGACTTCCACACATAGCAAAGGTTACTAGCTAGTTATCGCAATACCCTTTTGTCTAGTTAAAATGAGGGTAAAGAATTGGGCTAGGGCCAGTTGTCCCCCAAACCCTTTAAGCTTCACATTGTGTGACCTGTGTTTTTTTTTGTTTTTGTTTTTTTTTTGAGAAAAAAAAATATATACCACTAGTTACTTGGCCAAGTAACTAATTACTCTTACATTCAGGTAACTGAGTTACTAACGCAATTACTTTTAGGGAGAAGTAATTTGTAACTGTAATTAATTACTTTTTTAAAGTAAAATTAACAACACTGGATGGGACATTAAGGTTGGTTGGACGCCACATGATTCTTTGTTTTCCCCTCAATAGTACTAAAAGAGTTGAGTGTTAATTCGGAAATTGAAACGATTAAACGATCGTGGGCAAATTCAATGATAATGTAGTCTTTCAAAAAGGCCATATTTGATATACATACATGATATACATATTTGATACATTAATATGGCCATATTTTTGGCAGCTTTGCATTACTTTCATTTTCATAATTTCAAAACTTCAAATTAGACTTTAGTTAAGTCTTTCTATGCAAAAGTACAGAATGTCTAGCCTTTTTTTTTTCTCTAATTTTACCTCTTGTTCTGCACGCTCCACTCTCCGCTTGGCTTCTCGCTCTTCTTCGGCTGCCTTAGCTTCATCTCTTCTCACCCGGGCTACGTTGTCCTTATTACGGACGTGCCAGCTCTTCTTGGGGAGAATGTTCATGTTCAGCCCGGAGTCTGCTTGTTAGCTTGCAGAACATCGACTGTGGCAAAAATTGAAACAATAACACAACTACAATTAAACATAATTCACTTTGGTTATCTGTAGTCGGCAAGCTGTTTGGCTTAACATTATCAAAGCTGACTTTACAATCTAGCGGTTATTAAACTTTCTTCAACAAATAATAGCACCCGTTAAAATACATGCAACTTATTAAATGAGAAAAAACAAAGGTAATTGGCTAACCTGGGAACCAGTTGTTTGCTAGCTTGCACCCGGAAGAACAACCGGAAGTAAATACTTTACGTCATTGCAATGACATCTTTTGAACACAAGAGGCCGCTATATGCCGTTGAATTTATTAGTATGAATCAATGATGTACAGTTGAACGCATACAAAATCAAGAATTTATTTAATGCATTTATATATTTTGATGTTTCTTGTTCCTTATTGAGAATAGCATGGTGAAAAGCCAGCGTATCGTTGTTCTAATCGTTACCCTAATAACATAATTGGAGGGCAAAACTTTTCACATACTGAATATTTTTTCCCGCAACTTTTTTTTGGCGAAACCCTTCGACTGATTTTCACCGTTCCAACTTCGTAATGTTTAAAAAATTTGCTCGACACAGACTCTTTCGATTTCACCCCTTCTTTTTACAAAAATACGTATTTTTCCGACAAAAAAGACCAATGGCTTACGCGATGGCAAAACATTTGAGTATTGAAATCTTAAAATTTATCTTCTTAATTTTTTTAATCCAATTAACGTAACTTACACATTTAAAAATAAGGAAATCAAGGCATGGGTTGTATACAATTTTTGCCCCAGGGAAAATTTTAAAAAAAGTACCACCATTCATTTTCAGTACGAAAAAAATGACCTCATACCAACAGCCAGTGACTCAAAACCAAAAGAGCCACAAAATCTACAGGAAGTGACCCAGAAATGTCCTACAAGTTCTCGTGATGGTGAGATGAAGCCTCATCAGTCTTGAAGCATTGAACCACTTAAACCAATTGGTTCGAGAAAGGGTTCATTTCTCGGAGCTTCATGTGTGCATGGTACCACCTACTGGCTAAGTGTATAATCACAGTCAGTTGTCTCCCAACCACAAGAGTTGATTTGTGTGTGTGTGTTGGGAAGAAATTATTTAGCAAAATATTGTCTGACCATCTCCTCTATGTACTGTACATAGATGATCACATATGTATATGGCGGAAAACACTGAGGTGACTTGAAGTTCCGCTCTGAGATCCCCAATTTGGCCAACTTTCAAAATTGCCCGAAATGCATGTGTGATATATCATTGGAAAGCTTAAAATCTCGATTTTCTGGGGGAAGAAAAATTTTGAAACAGGAGGGCATAAAAAATTTTTTTTTTTAATTAAACAGCAAAACCCTATCTGAAGGTGAGAGCATAAAAGAACCGAATAAAAAACGCCATGACTTTAACGAGATATTATCGCGTACTTACCATGTTTCGATCCAAAAACTCTATGTAGCATGTATCACTGAGTGTCAAGACACCGCTATGAATGGCCACAGCTGGATTTATTAGGGATTTTTTGGGTGAAACATGGTAATATAACAAGGGTCGTGATGCAGAAATCGCAGACATCAAGAAGTGGTCGAGATTTTCTTTTTCATATATTCACCCTTTTAAATGTTTTTTTTTTTCAATTTTCCTTTGTTTGGATCGATTATTTATCATCTAAAATATCGGAGAAAATGCGACAGTAACAAAAATATACAATCAAGCGATAGTTATGAGGTAGATATCCGTGACTTTTTTACAGACGCTATCTTTTTCATTGTGACATTATACGTTTAAAAGTTTAAAATATGCGTGTGAATAATTTTTTTAGTCGTTTTTTTTTTTTTAAACAAAACATTAGAAATCAATTAATGATTCTAAGCTAGAAATGAGAGCCATTTTAATTAATAATTATAATGAATTACCTTCGTTTTATGGCTGGGTTGAAACAAGCCATTGCGCGACGTCTGTATACGGGGTTTTCCAGGGTAAAACGGACAAACTAAAAATAGTTCGGGGGCTTAATGCGCCATGAATCTGCTATGGCAGCATATAGACATATTGTTCTATTAAACACAACTGTTGTTTTGGCTTATTTTAAAGAGGCGCACATGAGCAGAAACTGCTTTTTCAGTCTTGTCTGTGTTTTCCATGAAGGGGAAACGATATCGTCATCGCACACACCATATAACTGTTTGCATTAGTCTAACACATATATAGTCTAACACATACATATGGTACAGGTTTTCGTAGGCACCGTCTAACTGTTTGCATTAGGCTAACACACGTAATATAATTAATCAGGAAATGTGTATCATTTTCATATTTACGGTAGGACTACACTACTAATATAAAATAAATAGCACACCATAGTTTAATGGGAAGAAATAGAGATACACAATGCCGTCTTATCACAAGAGTGACGCACATACTCGGGGAATCTGCTCTCAGCAAACTCCAAGGACAAAGCGCTTTGTCCTAAAACAAGCACCACCAGCCCGGACAGCAAAGTTGATAGCGGGCGTCCCAATCCGCGCACGAACCTAAACCGCCCAAAACCGGCCACAGCGGGGGCGGCCCCAAAGCAACGCCCAGAAACGCCTTCGACGAGACCCGCGTCAGCAAAGACTTCAAAAAGACTGGACACTGAGATAAGACAGATTTTCTTCTGCTCGGAAACATGTAGCCTTGTTTTGGATCCAGAATTGTCCCTCCGTCGTCTGTTTTTGCCTTGTCTTTGACCATTGTCGACGAATAAATTGTCAACCTGTTTTCGGCGAGTGTTCTTCAAGCTTTTGAAACATGGAGTCAGTGTGCAAAGGGTTAACACAGGAACGCGCGGAGTTTAGCTTCCTCCTTAGCCTGGCTCCTCGGGGGAGTCAGCGACGGAGCACATTTCCGTTCTGTTGCCGGCCTCCCCGTGCAGTTTGGGCTGGGAGGACTAAATTCCTTCATCCACCATATATGTTTTTTGTTCAACATTTTTTAAAAATTGTTTTCCATTCACAGAAGTTTAATTTCGCATACATCTTCAGCAATTGGATCAAACTCTTAACCTGTGTGACCGTAATGTATGAGTGACAAAACCGCCTGAAACCAAAAGAAAAAAAAGACAAAAAGGACCTATACATACGAAACAGAAACCAAAAGTTAATTTTTTTCTTCCTGTTCCTTTTCAGGCGTGTAGTTGATATTGCAATGTTGCTTCATTTGTTTTGCTGCTCTTTTTTGTTATATGAGCTGTATATATTTGCTGTCTTGACAAGGACAATCATGGCCTGAAATGAACGAATGAAATGAAAAAAAAAAAAAGAAATGGAATGTATGAGGGGATAGTACCCCCTGAAACCAAAATGAAAAAGAAAAACAAAAAGGACCTACTGGATATACTGTACATACGAAACAAAAACTACACACGAACAGCACCTCAACAGTCATAAAAATATATAATATGTCGATGTCTCCTGTAAATCAGCAGTGCCAAGTAGCTCCCCTATACAACAAATTAAAAACTTTATACACGTTTGGGTCCAGTAGGAAGAGCGGCCACATACAGTACGTCAATCATGAAGTAAAACCTAAAATATATATTTCTTTATTTTAATGTAGTGTGTTTATGTGTGAAAATTATTCCAATAATAACAATTTTTAAAAAAGGTTATAACCTTTAACAAGAGTCACAAAGTCATAAGGACATTTTTTATTTAAAAAAAAAAGCATGATTGTCCACTACTCACAAAAAGTTTGGAATCTTGTGTGTTGGAAGTGCAATATTTTTTCTGAAAATGCCATGAGCGTAATCAGGGAGAGAACAGTAAACGTGTACGTGTAACTTGAAAAAGGGGGACTAATTATGCTTGTGTGATTTTGACATTGGTATAGTTACAAGATGGGGATTTTCATTCTTTTTGAATTAACGAGTATTGATTTTGCTAGTACAAAAAACAGCATATGCTGGATTCAATTACCATATTTGCCCGAATATATGACGGCCCTGATTATAAGACGACCCCCTCTTTTTCAAGACTCAAGTTTGAGAAAAGACTTTTTGAACACCAAATTAATTTTTATACAGAAAATAATTACAGTACATCTGAAACAAATGATTACAACAATATATTTGGGAGAAAAAGCATGTTATTTTGCCTCATTCTAATCTTAATATCTGAAAATTTAAATATGTAAACTAAAGAGCAATCACATTCGTAAATGAATGGCTTCTGGTTTTTGAAATGTAAATAAGCCAATCTATTGTGATAAAACAACAAAATTGCAACAACTGCATTAACCATCAAAGTGAAGTCTAACTGTAACTGTAGTCTTGAAACAAATCTGAATATGGAAAAACATTGCAATAAAATAATGCAAACTGGTTAAACTTGAGAGTAGCTGACATCTGTCATGACAGAACATCGCTTCAATGATATCTGGCGCCATCTAGCGTCGTGAATGGATATAATGTCTGGACCGCGAATATAAGACGACCCCCACTTTTTCAGTCTTATTTCAATGCAAAAAACACCATCTTATATTCGGGCCAATATGGTACAGCAATATCTTTTGCGGTCATTCCTTGTGGTATTAGCATGTTTTTCCTTTGCTTCCAGATTTTTTTTTGTCTTATTACATATGCACGTGACTCTAAATTGCTCACATATTTGACTACGATTTTGAATGCTTGTTTGTCTTCAAACGCCATCCTCGCCAAAATTAATTTGGAATGGGATCCAAATCACCCACAGACTAAAGCTATAGAAAAATCGATGCATGAATGGATAGCCATCTCAACACATTGCACTCATATGAAGTAAAAAAATAAGTCAGTTTTTATAGCTATATTAAGTGGAATAAATTAATCCACAATGGGGGAAAAGATTTGTCACGCAAAATCTCTTGTTGGTATCTGAAGTTGACGACTCAGCTTCTCTATCTGTTTGACCAAGAACTGCTTATCGCGGCCCTCCTGTAAGAAAAAGTCCAAACACAAACCATCAAGATCAACAAGACTTAAACTGTTAAAGAAAAAAGTACATTGATCCTAATATACCTGTTTGAGTTGATTTCTGAGTAAAGCAACACTTTTCCCATAAACAGCAGCCAGAGCGATGAAATAACACATCACTACGCTGTAGGGGTGGCAAAAAGAAGCAGTGGATATTTAAGGATCGTCTATTCATCATTTACTGCAGAACTTTTACTGACCAAGACAAGGCAAATAGAGGAATGGAAAAGGCCTGGGATCCAATGAAGAAGAGAAACTCTTTGGTGACTTCTGAGAGGCGTTCGAAAGATGTCGGAATGATGTCCCACATGTAGGGGAAGAAGCGGAAAGGCCCGCATCCGAAAGATGGACGGATTCTGTTCGAGAAAAAAAACAAACATGGATTTTCAACTACAGTGGGACAAATAAGTATTTAGTCAACCACTAATGGTGCAAGTTCTCCCACTTGAAAATATTAGAGAGGCCTGTAATTGTCAACATGGGTAAACATCAACCATGAGAGACAGAATGTGGAAGAAAAAAAAAGAAAATTACATTGTTTGATTGTTAAAGAATTTATTTGCAAATCATGGTGGAAAAAAAAACATTTGCTCAATACCAAAAGTTAATCGAAATACTTTGTTATGCACCCTTTGTTGGCAATAACGGAGGTCAAACGTTTTCTGTAACTCTTCACAAGCGTTTCACACACTGTTACTGGTATTTTGGCCCATTCCTCCATGCAGATCTCCTCTAGAGCAGTGATGTTTTGGGGCTGTCGTTGGGCAACACGGACTTTCAACTCCCTCCTCACCCTGTTGCGTCAAAACGATAATAAGAACGGTGAGCAAAAATCCCAGAACCACAAGGGGGGACCTAGTGAATGACCTACAGAGAGCTGGGTCCACAGTAACAAAGGCTACTATCAGTAACACAATGCGCCGCCAGGGACTCAAATCCTGCACTGCCAGACATGTCCCCCTGCTGAAGAAAGTACACGTCCAGGCCAGTCTGCGGTTCGCTAGAGAGCATTTGGATGATCCAGAGGAGGACTGGGAGAATGTTTTATGGTCAGATGAAACCAAAATAGAACTTCTTGGTAGAAACACAGGTTCTCGTGTTTGCAGGAAAAAGAATACTGAATTGCACCATACCCATTGTGAAGCATGGGGGTGGAAACATCACTCTTTAGGGCTGTTTTTCTGCAAAGGGACCAGGACGACTGATCTGTGTAAAGGAAAGAATGAATGGGGCAATGTATCGAGAGATTTTGAGAGAAAATCTCCTTCCATCAGCAAGGGCATTGAAGATGAGACGTGGCTGGGTCTTTCAGCATGACAATGATCCCAAACACACAGCCAGGGCAACAAAGAAGTGGCTTCGTAAGAAGCATTTCAAGGTCCTGGAGTGGCCTAGCCAGTCCCCAGATCTCAACCCCATAGAAAATCTGTGGAGGGAGTTGAAAGTCCGTGTTGCCCAACGACAGCCCCAAAACATCACTGCTCTAGAGGAGATCTGCATGGAGGAATGGGCCAAAATACCAGCAACAATAAGTGAAAAGCTTTTGAAGAGTTACAGAAAACGTTTGGCCTCCGTTATTGCCAACAAAGGGTACATAACAAAGTATTAAGATGAACTTTTGGTATTGACCAAATACTTATTTTCCACCATGATTTGCAAAAAAATTCTTTAAAAATCAAACAATGTGATTTTCTGTTTTTTGTTGTTGTTTTTTTTTAACATTCTGTCTCTCATGGTTGAGGTTTACCCATGTTGACAATTACAGGCCTCTCTAATATTTTCAAGTGGTAGAACTTGCACAATTAGTGGTTGACTAAATACTTATTTGCCCCACTGTATGTACTACATTGTGTTATACTGTATAGCGCAGTAAAGAATAACGCGTAGTAACAATGGTTGCTACTTACGCTGCAACACTGTATATCATAACCAGAGTGGCCATGGCCCATCCAAAGAGGAGCACCACCAGGAAGACAAAAGTGGAGGTGGTGGAACGGAAGGTCTTGAGCGCAGGGCGACAGTTCTGGAAAAGTGTGACCTGAGGGGGTGTTAATGGGATTTAAGTAGTATAACTAAATACACAAAAAGGTGTTCCATGAACTCGTGCCGAGTTGTGCCGGTTACCTTCTTGCAGTAGAAGAGGATGACAAATTTGACTGTGTTAATGGCGGGCAGCAGAGGGCAGAAGAGAGCCCCAATCCAGACCACAGTCTGGCCATAAACTAAGCCCAGCACGTTGGCGGACACGACAAACTCCTGTCGACCAATCCACCGAGCCACCTTGTTGGACCAGTTGTCCACCAGTATCCTGGAAACAACCACAAGAGTGAAACAGTAAATGCACATGGGACAGGTGTTCATTTTTTTGTTAAAGTTTACCTCCGTGGAAACTCCACCAATGCTAGCATACCAACGGTGACGATGAGATCGAAGAGTGCTAGCTTGTACATTTCTTGCCCCACTCGTGTTTCCCAGCACTGGCAAAAACATGACACAAGAAATCTTAAAATGTTGACAAATACAAAATTTACTAGTAAGATAACTACAGATTTGCCAAGAGAGAGAAAAAGCATTCGCACTAACTGGTACCTCAGAAGAGGTACAAATAAGATTATCATTTTATTTTATTTATCCTACAATGGGAAAATTAACTTTTCAGTGACAACTCGCCCAAGAAACGAGACATAAGCTTTCACTGTTCATTTGGTAGAAAAGGGAAAAGAAGTAAGTAGATGAAGGGTAACTATTCCTTGGGTGGAAAGGGGAAAACAAGAAGGCTGTGAGGGGTCAGTTATTCATTGGATGGAAAAGGGAAAACAAAATGGTGAAAGAGGGATCACTATTCCTTGGGTGGATGAGGGAAAAACAAGCAGGTTGATGAAGTGTCACTACTTCTAGGGTGGAGCAAGGGAAAGCAAAAGGCTATATGAGGGGGTCACTTTTCATTGGGTGGAAAAGGGAAAACAAAATGATGGATGGGGGAGGGTCACCATTTTTTGGCTGGAAAAGGAAAAACAAAAGGGTGGAAGAGGTGTCACTATTTCTAGAGTGGAAAAAGGAAAACAAAAGGGTGAATGAGGAATCACTATTCCTTTGATGGATAAGGGAAAAATAAAAGTCTGGTTTTAGCGTTACTACTTCAAGGGTGGAGAAAGGGAAAACAAAACTCTAGACTATGGGTCACTATTCCTTGGGTGGAAAAGGGAAAACAAAAGGCTGGATGAGCAGGTCACCATTTCTTGGCTGGAAAAGTGAAAACAGGAGGATGGAAGGGATGTCACTATTTCTCGGGTGGAAAAAGGGAAAACAAGAGGATGGAAGAGATGTCACTATTTTTAGGGTGGAAAAAGGGAAAAACAAAAGGCTATATGAAGGATCACTATTCCTTGGGTGAATGAGGGAAAAACAAAAGGGTGGATTTAGCATCACTACTTCTAGGTTCGAGAAAGGGAAAACAAAAGGCTAGATGAGAGGTCACTACTCCTTGGGTGGAAAAGGGAAAACAAAATAATTCATGAGGGATCACTACTCCTCAGGAGGAAAAGGGAAAACAAAATGATGGATAAGGGTGTCACTATTTCTTGGCTGGAAAAGGGAAAACAAGAGGGCAGAAGAGGTGTCACTATTTCTAGAGCAGAAAAAGGGAAAACAAGAGCGTGGATGAGGGGTCAGTATTCCTTGGTTGGAAAAGGGAAAACAAAAGGTACATGAGGGATCACTGTTCCTTGGGTAGATGAGGGAAAAACAAAAGGGTAGATTTAGCATCACTACTTCTAGGTTGGAGAAAGGGAAAACAAAAGGCTAGATGAGAGGTCACTACTCCTTGGGTGGAAAAAGGAAAACGAAAGAATTCATTAGGGGTCACTACCCCTCAGGAGGAAAAGGGAAAACAAAACGATGGTTAAGGGTGTCACTATTTCTTGGCTGGGAAAGGGAAAAGAAGAGGGCAGGAGAGGTGTCACTATTTCTAGAGCGGAAAAAGGGAAAACAAGAGGGTGGATGAGAGGTCACCATTCCTTGGGTGGAAAAGGGAAAACAAAAGAATTCATGAGGGGTCACTCTTCCTCGGGTGTACAATGGAAAACAATAGGCTGGATGAGGTGGTCAATATTTCTTTGGTGGAAAAGGAAAAACAAATGACTGTAAGAAGGCTCACGATTCCTTGGGTGGGTGAGGGAGGGGAAAAAAATAACTGCGCTCCTTTTGGGGAGAACGATGTGGAATTTGGAAATAATACCTCAGCACAAAAGCAACAAACTAAAACATTACCCTAGAACCATTGCGTGAAAAAAACTCTAGTACAAGTAAAACACTCTAGTACAAGAAAAAATACTGAAAAGTATAACGACAATCAAATAAACACGAGTAATTAATATTATAGCATTTGATCCCTTTAAAAAAAAACATCTTTCAGTGATCTAAGCCCCAGAAAACGAGATTTTGGATACAAATAACCGTGCCTGAATCTCTGCCTAGGAGTAAACAAGTCAGTCCTACTTATGTTTTCAGATTACATTGATTCAGATGATATTTATGTCATGTGTTGTTTTTGCATGCTTACCGGGTACTCCTCATGGTTGTACTGGCACACGTCACACTTGGTTTTGTCTGTCTGGCATGTGATCTGACCCCACAGAGTGAACAGCAGAACTCCCAAGCTCACAAGGCGAAGGAACACTGCCCTGAATATAAGAGACACATTTCTCTTCAAATACTATATTATCCAGACTATAAATTCCACTTTCTCCCGAGCTTGGCAATTTATATTTGCTTTTTTTCCCCACACTGACAACCACAAGGGCACATACTCAGGTGTCTTATTGCTTGAGTGGGATTAGTTTGACTTAAACGTAATATGTTTTGCTACATGTCCTAAGTATAGACACCTAGCCTTGACATAGCAGACATAGACAAACTATAAATTGTCGCCAAGTCTCAAATCCCCAAATGTGCTGCTTGCACCTTAGCAGAGCCAGTATGACTGTGGTGCTAGGTCGATATCGCTCAATAAGGGCAATCTGGTCACAGAGGAAAGGCACCAGGAAGTTTCCGGCGGTGATCACAATGGAGGGTAGATACTCAAAAATCAATCCCAGAATCCCCGGTTGACCACTCTTCCCCTGTGGTGTGAGAAATCAACCAAATAAACAATGACGGTATTTGTCAATATAATGGCCAGTCATGGGTGTTTACCTGACTGAAAACAGTCGCCTCAAAGATCCCGAAACAGGCAGCACCGATGAGCCCCAAAGCAACAATACCCATGACGATGCGCAGGGCGTACAAGACTATTTTTTGACTCGTGGTCAGAGCAGCTGCCTTTTTCTTCAAAAACTGCTCCTCCAAGTCCACCTAAACGCAACAAACCAGTAGGACAACACAAGGTAGCAGTAAAAAAAGCGCTTCCTAGCTGTGTAACGATGCATCGATCAAAGTCCCTTGTGTTACCGTATTGGCCCGAATATAAGACGGCCCTGATTATAAGACGACACCCTCCTTTTCAAGACTGAAGTTTGAAAAAAGACTTTTTGAACACCAAATTAATTTTTATACAGAAAATAATTACAGTACATCCGAAACAAATGATTATAACAATATATCTTGAGAGAAAAAGCATGTTATTTTGCCTCATTCAAATCTTAATACCTGAACATTTAAATATGTAAACTAAAGTGCAATCACATTTGTAAATGAATACGCCTCTGGTTTCTGAAATGTAAATAAACCAATCTATTGTGATAAAACAACAAAATTGCAATAACTGCATTAACCATCAATGTGAAGTCTAACTGTAACTGTAGTCTTGAAACAAATCTGAATAAGGAAAAACATTGCAATAAAATAATGCAAACTGGTTAAACTCGAGAGTAGCTGAGATCTGTCATGAAAGAACATCACTTCAATGATATCTGGCACCATCTAGCGTCGTGAATGGGTATAATGTCTAGACCGCGAATATAAGACGACCCCCACTTTTTCAGTCTTATTTCAATGCAAAAAACACACTGTCTTGTATTCGGGCCAATACGGTAAATGCTAACTGCCCGTTTTTTTGCTTTTAACCAAGAATCGAGACTGTTTTACGTTCATATCTATGATTGAATGAAAATGATTATTATCAAATGTGCGGGATGTGTTTGTAATAAGACACAGAAGAGGTGATCAAATTTTGCGGTAATGTGGTCAAAGGTCACTGTGGTGAGAAAAGGAATTTTGCGATGACAAAGAATAGAATAGAATAGAATAGAATAGAATAGAATAGAATAGGTCTTTATTGTCGTTGTCAACAACAGAACATTGTGAACAACGAAATTGGACGTGGCACTCCAGTATAAACAAAAAACAATTGATAACGGATTAGATATGATGAGAAGATAGGGGTCGAAGAGGTCAGAAATATGATGGATGCCTTGAATTTGGAAATCCACTCTCAGAGTGCTCCTCTAGTTTTACAAATAGAGAGAGCCCTTGGTTAACGATGTCCTCGAACTACGATGTTTCGACTTTATGGCGCCCGTAATTTCGGCTGGAATTAGAGAACGGCATAGGTCGGCATCAATTTAAAAAAAAAAGACACGAAGGAAAACCGAGGTGATACGCAGACAAATGAAAAAAAACAAGGCAATGATGCAACTAGCAACGAAGGAATAGACAAACTGTCAAATGGCAACAAGTCAATATCTCGGCAAGCCGCCTAGGATCGGTTTAAAGGCACTGCTGATTAGTTGGAATTGGATGCAGGTACGACGTTGGGAACTCATCCCACAGCTTTGTAACAAAACAATCTGACCAGCAGCAGAATGTGATAAAATAATGCCAGTCCTCATACTAGCTTCGCTTGCTAGCTAGCACAGCTACTATCCCAGTCCAGTCCAACTGCGCCATCACCCCCAATTTGCATTGCGTGCGTAAAACATGGCACCCTCCATAGGGCAAAACATATATTAAACATAACAGATTTTCAAATCAATGGCAATAATATATGTGTTTTAAGATACTTTTGTAAAAGACAACAATTGTGGCTTATTAGAGCTTACAAGTCTTTAAGTCCGAGGTTCCCTTTGAGGTGTTTTTTTTTTTTTTTTTTTTTTTTAATATCAATAAATATTATTATTATTTTTTTTTCAAATTGACATTGCATCGTCATGAAATTGATGATTTACATTCCTAACTATTGATTCATTGGCTGCCATTGACGGCAATAGATGCAAATGATCGCTGCCAACCCTAATACGTTGCTAATGGTCACTAACTAGGCATTATAATGAGTGGTTTGAGTGTCCCTGACCTGTAACCGGTAATGAATATTCTTCTGCTTCAGCTTGGTCGCTTGGTCTCCCAGGCAACCATAGTCCCATCCCGTGAACACGATGGCGCTGTAGTCGCCAACAGCGCTGCCTCCCGTCGCCACGGCAACTCGAGCAGCTGTCCCCATCCTGCAAAGTGAGTCCAGTAAATACTTGAAGGTATGCATTCTATTCGTTTGTTGAGCAACTGACCTAGCCATGATGCAGATGAGGCAAAACGCAAAGAAGAAGACAACGGTGAAAAGGTAGGCTAGCGGGATGTTGTAGGAGAAGTTGGTGTCGCGTACTAGCGTGTTGCTGTAGTAGCCATAAAACAGGTATGAATACTCCATGAAGCCCTGAATTAATGGAAAGAAAAATGATCATCTTAAAAGACAACGTTGTATAGAGTCACTTGAGTTTCTCACCGTTCCCGAAAGGAAGTCAAGGATGTAATTATAGAACACGGCTAAGACTTGAGGATTAGGATCGTATTCCATGCATTCCTCGGGCCCTGGAAAATAAGATTACTACCGCATTTTTTGGACTATAAATCGCAGTTTTTTTTCATAGTTTAGAGCAATTTATGTGTGAAATTATTAAGACATTACCGTATTGGCCTGAATACAAGACACCCCTGATTATTAGACGACCCCCTCATTTTCAAGACTCAAGTATGAAAAAAGACTTTTTGAACACCAAATTAATTTTTATACAGAAAATAATTATAGTACATCTGAAACAAATGATTATACCAACATATTTGAGAGAAAAAGCATGTTATTTTGCCTCATTCAAATCTTAATATCTGAACATTTAAATGTTACATTTGTAAATGAATGGCTTCTGGTTTTTGAAATGTAAATAAACCAATCTATTGTGATAAAACAACAAAATTGTAATAACTGTATTAACCATCAAAGTGAAGTCTAATTGTAACTAGTCTTGAAACAAATCTGAATAAGGAAAAACATTGCAATAAAATAATGCAAACTGGTTAAACTTGAGAGCAGCTGAGATCTGTCATGACAGAACATCGCTTCAATTATATCTGGCGCCATCTAGCGTCGTGAATGGGTATAATGTCTAGACCGCAAATATAAGACGACCCCCACTTTGCAGTCTTATTTCCATTATTTCAATGCAAAAAACATAGTCTTATATTTGGGCCAATACGGTATCCATCATTTCATAAGTTATTTTCGCACGAAACCACAAGAGGGTGCTCAAGGCCTGTGTTTCAATACTCGCGGTAATTTATAAAAATAAATAAAAAACTGAGAAGGACTGAAAAAAATGGCACCGAAAAGAAAACTGAATCCTGCATTCTGATTTCGACTTTCCGTCGCTGGAGTGTCATCCGCCATTTTGCCCCCATTTGTTTTTTTTTTTATAAAGTTGACTCTTGTTTTGTAATGCATGGTTTTATTTTGGCAGAGGAAGAGTAGACCAGGTAGTAGCTCCACACACGAGTAAGAACGCATGTACACACGAAGACGAACGCATTTGTGCACACGAAGAAGTCGCGCAGCCGAGTGAGAGAGAGGAAAGATTCCAGCTGGAAGCACATTTGTTGCGTGTGAAGCATCCACACAGGAAACACCTGTATATAATACCTTTTGTACTGTTTATTTTGCATTTTCAATTGTGGTAGAATACTTGGGGCGAGTTTATGTGATTGTTTTCGAAAATGTGCGGACCCTAACTGATACATGCTAATCATTTGTGTGGATTGTGATTGCTGTATCAGCTGTTAGTTATAAATGCAGCTTTGAACTGCTGTTATTAAAGAAGAAAAGTGATTTAATTTTTATTTTAGTCTCTTTCTGCAAAGGTTGATGTCATGAGCAGCAAACCACACAGACGTCTGACATCGTCATTTCAGAGTTTAGCTCGCCGTCTAGCTAGGCCTTGGCTCCAACATCTTAGCGAGGACAGTACAATGACGTATCATACAGTGGTACCTCTACGTACGAAGTTGATTCGTTCCAGGACCTTGTTTGTAAGTCGAAATTGTCGTATGTCGAGCAGGATTTTCCCATGAGAATCACTAATTTATTCCACAGCTTAAAAACATACACTAAATAAATACAGTGGGGCGAATAAGTATTTAGTCAACCACTAATTGCGCAACTTCTCCCACTTGAAAACATTAGAGAGGCCTGTAATTGTCAACATGGGTAAACCTAAACCATGAGAGACAGAATGTGGAGAAAAAAAAACAGAAAATCACATTTTGTTACTTTTAAAGAATTTATTTGCAAATTGTGGTTGAAAATAAGTATTTGGTCAATACCAAAAGTTGATCTCAATACTTTGTTATGTACCCTTTGTTGGCAATAAAGGAGGCCAAACGTTTTCTGTAACTCTTCACAAGCTTTTCACACACTGTTGCTGGTATTTTGGCCCATTCCTCCATGCAGATCTCCTCTAGAGCAGTGAGGTTTTGGGGCTGTCGTTGGGCAACACGGACTTTCAACTCCCTCCACAGATTTTCTATGGGGTTGAGATCTGGAGACTGGCTAGGCCACTCCAGCACCTTGAAATGCTTCTTACGAAGCCACTCCTTTGTTGCCCTGGCTGTGTGTTTGGGATCAGTGTCATGCTGAAAGACCCAGCCACGGCTCACCTTCAATGCCCTTGCTGATGGAAGGAGATTTTCACTCAAAATCTCTCGATACATGGCCCCATTCATTCTTTCCCTTACACAGATCAGTCGTCCTGGTCCTTTTGCAGAAAAACAGCCCCAAAGCATGATGTTTCCACCCCCAAGCTTCACAGTGGGTATGGTGTTCTTCGGATGCAATTCAGTATTCTTTCTCTTCCAAACACGAGAACCTGTGTTTCTACCAAAAAGTTCTATTTTGGTTTCATCTGACCATAACACATTCTCCCAGTCCTCTTCTGGATCATCCAAATGCTCTCTAGCGAACTGCAGACGGGCCTGGACGTGTACTTTCTTCAGCAGGGGGACACATCTGGCAGGGCAGGATTTGAGTCCCTGGCGGCGCATTTTGTTACTGATAGTAGCCTTTGTTACTCTGGTCACAGCTCTCTGTAGGTCATTCACTAGGTCCCCCCCGTGTGGTTGTGGGATTTTTGCTCACCGTTCTTGTTATGATTTTGACGCCACGGGGTGAGATCTTGCATGGAGCCCCAGATCGAGGGAGATTATCAGTGGTCTTGTATGTCTTCCATTTTCTAATAATTGCTCCCACAGTTGATTTCTTTACACCAAGAGTTTTACCTATTGCAGATTCAGACTTCCCAGCCTGGTGCAGGTCTACAATTTTGTCTCTGGTGTCCTTCGACAGCTCTTTGGTCTTGGCCATAGTGGAGTTTGGAGTTTGACTGACTGAGCTTGTGGACAGGTGTCTTTTATACCGATAATGAGTTAAAACAGGTGCCATTAACACAGGTAACAAGTGGAGCCTCGTTAGACCTCGTTAGAAGAAGTTAGACCTCTTTAACAGCCAGAAATCTTGCTTGTTTGTAGGTGACCAAAAACTTATTTTCCACTGTAATTTGGAAATAAATCCTTTAAAAATCAAACAATGTGATTTTTTTCCCCACATTCTGTCTCTCATGGTTGAGGTTTACCCATGTTGACATTTACAGGACAGGCCTCTCTAATCTTTTCAAGAAGGAGAACTTGCACAGTTGGTGGTTGACTAAATACTTATTTGCCCCACAGTAAATACTGCTGGAACCATTACAAATGACAATTACACAGAGCAAAACAAATAAATTATACATAGAAATCTTAATAATAATAATAATAATAATGATAATACCTGTAATAATGTAACGAATTTGCTTCTAATGTGGCAAATGTGTTCTGCGTGCTGTACCTGAACGCACTGCGTGGCTGACGTGACAGTAAGATAGGTGCGGTAGATATTTTACGTTCTCTTTTAATGTCCTGTTGTTGGCGTCAACTGCGGCAGACAGTAGGCGTCTTGTGTTGCACAAGTTCTGAAATAAATGATTAAAAACCTAATGAAGCTGGCGGTTTCTTTAGCGATGTTACCACAATAATAATTGTCACCTTAACTTACAAAGAATGGCGAACGGAGATCGGAGAAGGACAGTCAGGATCGGAGGCATTCTACGGCCGTTTTGTCGAGCCAGTTTACGGACGTGCACACCACGCTCATATTTTTCTATTATTTCCACCTTCATTTCAATGGTAAGCATCACTTTTTTCCTTTTTTTTCACCACCTGCACTAACCTTCTTGGAACCCATGTTGATTTCTCAAATCCGCCGTGCGTCCGTCTTGCAGGAAAACAAAGAAACTGTATTTGGAACAAGTCCTTGGATGTAGAAACAATTGGCGAGTCAAATTTTACATTGGATGTTGAAGGGATTGTGTGTCGAAGCGATCGTATGTCGAAGTACCACTGTACATGTTTTTGGATGGTTATTTTGAGATTTAGAGGGTATTTAGGGGTACTTAAATGGTTAATTCCAACATAAATCGCCAGAGTAGGAACGGAACTCATTCGTAACCCAGGGACTACCTGTATTTTAAATTCCCTTTCAAGATGACATGTTTGTTCTTGGTGGTTTTAATCAAATAAATTTCCCCCCAAAATGCGACTTATACTCCGGTGCGACTTATGTTTTTTCTCCCTCTTCATTGCACATTTTTTGGCTTGTGCGAATAATACTCAGGTGCGACTGACAGTCCGAAAAATATGGTAATAGTGCATAGCCTTAAAAGAGGTCACAAGTAAAATCTGTGTTTACACAACACACATGGAATGTTGTCAAATGGAGTGGTTACCAGTTTTGTTGACAAAGCTGGTGTCGACAGATCTGAAGATGACACTGGGGATGAGGACGAACCCAGCGATGAGTAGAAAGGAGACAAAATTAAGTAGAACCAGGAAGCGGAGGAATAAGAAGTAAGACTCAACGCCTCCACCAAAGTTACCTGTTGGGATGAAGAAAGATGAAGTTTGGAATGATACATTAAGCATTACATGTAGTTCTTGTGGTAAAACATATATAATTAAAGAGATTGAACACAATAAGGTTTTAAACAAAGTTTTTTTTGTTTTAGTAATGAAGTCCAGAAATGCTTGTATCAAATGTGATACATTTGGCAATATAGAGTTAAATTGAGCGTATGATTACCTCCAATCTTTTGCAAAGACTTCCTCCATAACATAAAGAGGTTTAAGACCTCTGTGGCATTATTTTGAATTTTCTGCAGGGTTTTGCGATGCCTCTGTTTCCATGATGTCATGGTGGAGGAAGCAACAGGCACATGCATTTCCTGCACCTGCCTGGAAATAGAGAATAGTGTACACTTGCATGGCATGATAAATTAAAAAAAACAAAATACATACAGTGCCTTGCAAAAGTATTCGGCCCCCTTGAATCTTGCAACCTTTCGCCACATTTCAGGCTTCAAACATAAAGATATGAAATTTAATTTTTTTGTCAAGAATCAACAACAAGTGGGACACAATCGTGAAGTGGAACAACATTTATTGGATAATTTAAACTTTTTTAACAAATAAAAAACTGAAAAGTGGAGCGTGCAATATTATTCGGCCCCTTTACTTTCAGTGCAGCAAACTCACTCCAGAAGTTCAGTGAGAATCTCTGAATGATGCAATGTTGTCCTAAATGACCGATGATGATAAATAGAATCCACCTGTGTGTAATCAAGTCTCCGTATAAATGCACCTGCTCTGTGAAAGTCTCAGGGTTCTGTTTAAAGTGCAGAGAGCATTATGAAAACCAAGGAACACACCAGACAGGTCTGAGATACTGTTGTGGAGAAGTTTAAAGCCGGATTTGGATACAAAAAGATTTCCCAAGCTTTAAACATCTCAAGGAGCACTGTGCAAGCCATCATATTGAAATGGAAGGAGCATCAGACCACTGCAAATCTACCAAGACCCGGCCGTCCTTCCAAACTTTCTTCTCAAACAAGGAGAAAACTGATCAGAGATGCAGCCAAGAGGCCCATGATCACTCTGGATGAACTGCAGAGATCTACAGCTGAGGTGGGGGAGTCTGTCCATAGGACAACAATCAGTCGTGCACTGCACAAATCTGGCCTTTATGGAAGAGTGGCAAGAAGAAAGCCATTTCTCAAAGATATCCATAAAAAGTCTCCTTTAAAGTTTGCCACAAGCCACCTGGGAGACACACCAAACATGTGGAAGAAGGTGCTCTGGTCAGATGAAACCAAAATTGAACTTTTTGGCCACAATGCAAAACGATATGTTTGGCGTAAAAGCAACACAGCTCATCACCCTGAACACACCATCCCCACTGTCAAACATGGTGGTGGCAGCATCATGGTTTGGGCCTGCTTTTCTTCAGCAGGGACAGGGAAGATGGTTAAAATTGACGGGAAAATGGATGCAGCCAAATACAGGAACATTCTGGAAAAAAACCTGTTGGTATCTGCACAAGATCTGAGACTGGGACGGAGATTTATCTTCCAACAGGACAATGATCCAAAACATAAAGCCAAATCTACAATGGAATGGTTCAAAAATAAACGTATCCAGGTGTTAGAATGGCCATGTCAAAGTCCAGACCTGAATCCAATCGAGAATCTGTGGAAAGAGCTGAAGACTGCTGTTCACAAACACTCTCCATCCAACCTCACTGAGCTCGAGCTGTTTTGCAAGGAAGAATGGGCAAGAATGTCAGTCTCTCGATGTGCAAAACCAATAGAAACATACCCCAAGCGACTTGCAGCTGTAATTGGAGCAAAAGGTGGCGCTACAAAGTATTAACGCAAGGGGGCCGAATAATATTGCACGCCCCACTTTTCAGTTTTTTATTTGTTAAAAAAGTTTAAATTATCCAATAAATTTTGTTCCACTTCACGATTGTGTCCCACTTGTTGTTGATTCATGACAAAAAAAAATTATATCTTTATGTTTGAAGCCTGAAATGTGGCGAAAGGTTGCAAGGTTCAAGGGGGCCGAATACTTTTGCAAGGGACTGTACATATCACCTACTATTTTGATGTACTTATGTACAGTCCCTGACAAAAGTCTTGTCACTAATCCATTTTGTAGAAACAATTGCTAATAACTATGACTTTTAATTATTCAATTGGTTTCAGAAATGGCTCATATGTAAGCTAAAATATATTTGTTTCACTGAAAAAAGATTTGTCGTTTCATGAAGACATAAAGGTCAAATTTTGGCAAGACAAAATTTTTGTCGCCTACAGAAAGTAGTGTGAAAATTGAACAAAAAATGTACTTCAAATAAAAAAATATGTTACATAACATAAGCGAACTAAGCAGTGGTGCTGTGAGATCCAAATTTAATATTTTGTATGACTTCCATGGGCTTGAAGGACTGCATCCATGCGGTTCGGCAAGGATTCATACAATTTATTGATGAGGTCATCAGGAACATCAAAGAAAGCAGTCTTGCATGCCTCCCAGAGTTCATCAACATTCTTGGGTTTCGTCTTCCATGCTTCCTATTTCATCCTACCCCAGACATGCTGAATGATCTTCATGTCTGGTGACTGGGCTGGCCAGTGCTGGAGGATCTTGATCTTCTTTGCCTTGAGGAACTTTGAGGTAGAGATTGAAGTATGCGATGGAGCACCATCCTGCTGCAGAATTTGTCCCTTTTTATGGTTAGGAATGTAAGGGGCAGCTAAGATTTGTTGATATTTCAGACTATTTATCTCTCAGGGTGCAGACAATTTAAAAACCGTGTGGCATTTTCCAAGGCCCACAGCCTGTCAAAAGGATAGACGCTGGAAAAGTGGCAAAGGGTGGATTTTTCAGATGAATCTTCCATTGAATTACTGCACAGTCGCCACAAATATTGCAGGAGACCTACTGGAGCCCGCATGGATCCGAGATTCCCTCAGAAAACAGTGAAGTTTGGTGGTGGCAAAAACATAGTCTGGGGTTACATCCAGTATGGGTGTGTGCGAGAGATCTGCAGGGTGGAAGGCAACATAAATAGTCTGAAATATCAACAAATCTTAGCTGCCTCTTACATTCCTAACCATAAAAAGGGACAAATTCTGCAGCAAGATGATGCTCCATTGCATACTTCAATCCCTACCTCAAAGTTCCTCAAGGCAAAGAAGATCAAGATCCTCCAGGAACGGCCAGCCCAGTCACCAGACATGAACATCATTGAGCATGAGCAAGTACATTTTTTGTTCAATTTTCACACTACTTTCTGTAGGCGACAAAACTTTTGTCTTGCCAAAATCTGACCTTTATGTCTTCATTAAATGATAAATCTTTTTTCAGAGAAACAAATATATGTTTGTACATTCAACATCATTTGGGAGGGTCTTAGCTTTCATATGAGCCATTTCTGAAACCAATTGAATAATTAAAAGTCAGGTTATTAGCAATTGTTTCTACAAAATGGATAAGCGACAAGACTTTTGTCAGGCACTGCATTCCCCCGATGTTTTTTGATGCATGTACTGTATACTGTATATTTACAGTAAATTTAAATTTAGGCATAAAGGGGTTAAACACCCCCGATTAACTCATTGACTGGTCAAAATGGATTGAAAGTATAGCGCTGTCAATGGCACTGAAACAAGGACATTCACTGCCAGTCTTCCAATTTCTCATTAATTGGTCTTCTGTCACCGTCAATGGCAGGCAATGAATTAATGTCAGTTTTCATTGATGTTTGTCAAACTATTCATAAAAATGAATTCTTTAGCAAAAGTCGAGTCATTTAGAGCCACTGCCATTGACAGTGATAGACATAGAATCCATTTCAACTATGATGGCTGGCAATGAGTTATAATGCTTCACTGCCATTGACGGCGCAGGACATCCAGTCCAATTTGACTCCCAGTCAAAATGGATTGAACGTCCAGTGATACCATTGGTAACCAATCAGCTAAATAAACAAAACAAAAAAAGTTTCAGACCTCACAGCCCTTTTCAGAGCCAAAGGCAGAGGTATGGTGCGAAGGTCCCGAGGCTCCTGTCCGGAATCTATATAGCCATCCACTTCATCATCATCATCATCATCTTGTATTTCGTTGGCTGCCGGGTTCCAATTAAAATGAGGGTAGTTGTGATTGGACCCTCGAGATGAAGGGCGTCGCAGTCTCAGTGACTCCTGGCCATTGGAGTACACGTTATCTGCTATTAAGAGACAATTAAATTGACATGTTAAAACAAGACAAATATTTAGTCTTTGGGGAAAAAATGACACACCTTCAGCATATTCATCCATGTAGTCCGTTGATTCTTGTCGCTGTGGGTCCATTTTGCTTGAGTTTGTTACCCTGCAACTACTAATAAAGGTTAAAAAAAAATTAAACAAAACAGGAGCTCGTTTTGAGGAAGCTATGTATTCAGGGAATACGTTCACTCCTCGGATGGACTTTACACCCATTTAGGTGGATACACTTCCTTGTATGATTTAACCCTTTATAACCTCTGAAAGCAGCACAAGTTTTTACCTTAATGTTGTTAAATAATTCATGAAAAAAGTTTGGATGTCTAGCTAACATCTTCGATTCCTGTATTTGCATTTATATGCACATATACGTGTATGTATATATCAGTATATCAAAAAGATAATTCATTCGACAAATACAATATAAAAATTGAAAATCCTAAATTCAAAATATATTTAAAAAAAAAAAAACCCACAGGAAAAAAAAAAAAAATCTCTAAAAATTCAAAGAAATTGAGAAAATATTTTTGGGGAAATATAAAGCATTTTATTAATGAAATCTCATTTTTTCATTTCTCATTTCATCTCATTTCTCATCTTTTTTCTTTTTAAATAGAATGTATTTATTAATGTATATTTAATATTTTTCTTTTTGGTTTTTTTGTTTCTAGTTTTTCAATTTAATTTTCAATTAAAGGTATTTTTGTGTCTATGCTATTTTTATATACTTAATTCCTCTGCTAAAATAAAAAGGAATTCATGAATTAATTCCTTTATATTTTCCAAAAATAACTGGCTTCAACTTTAAATTTTTAATTTACAATTTATTGTTTTTTAATGCGTTTATTTTACGACTTTCCCCATTTTTGATGTACATGTTAATTTCAGGCATCCAGGGATAGATAGATGTCCAAATTCACTTTAACTGGGAGGGTTGGCAGCAAATGAACATCCGTTCGCCGTCTGTTCCGTAAAACAGAGTGGACGTCTACTTGTGACAAACTAATTCAAATTCATAGAAAGATGAAAAGAGACATATAATCAGATGTCATTATCAATGGCACTGAGTCAAATGGTTAAATGGAAACATGCTTCATAAACAAAGTTTAATATTGTAATATTTGTACAGTATATAATATTGCCTTATGTACAGTTTATATCTTAAATGGGATTCAGGCATCAGTTCGCCACTGTATATTGATGTTGACTTTACAGGAATGTCACTAGTTTCAACAATGACAAAATAATAATTGTTTTGATAACAGGAAAATGTATGCATTTTTAACCAGTTCACACCAAGTCGTACATAAAAAGACATCAGGGCAGTGAATACTGTACCTTGCCATATGAAGGACAGGTATTATACATGATATGGTTCAGAGATACTCAAAGCAGGCAGTCGGATTAAGTTACTGCATCAGCAGATGTGTACACACTAAAAGAGGTAGCACAGAGGTAAACAATGAGTGTGTCAAAGCACAGAGAATTTCAGTCAATGATACAAGTACAAAGTCATTGAACCAGAATGAAATGTTGCAGATTTCCCCCCCCTGCTGCACCATTACAACTGTTGAAAAGTTGAATATCAGGTAAAAACAACAATACTGTTTCTCTATTTTCAATAGAGTGTAATAAGATGCTGGAATGTCTTGGCAGTATTGCAAACATTGTGACCACGTTAGGATTGACTTTTACATGAACATAAGTGCTTTCTGTTTTCACATTCATGCCATGTGGTGAAATGGCTCCAAAAGGACAGTGTATTGGATACGTCATTTGTTCTATGCAATGGTGTCTTGAGATATGAGCTTCATTTTGAAATGTCAACAAATTGTTTAAAACAAATGATCTTTTTTTTTTTTTTTTTTTTTTTTTTTTTAAAAGAATACTATACATAGTGTACATCCAATAATGACATATTAACAATTGCTGCAATTATTTGTTGCTAGATTTCAATGGACATTGTACTGCTCCCTCTGGTGTGTGGGGCTTGGCCACATGGGGGCAGTATAAAAACGTACAAAAACAAGTCATTTTTAGTAGTGTTGCACTGATTTTTTTGGCTTCCAATACCGATATGTGTAGTATTGGCTGATACTGTACAGAAAACACTTAAATATATATATATATATAATTTCTACATACTCAAATGTAAAATAATTTTATCATGGCTTGGTCAGACACTGCTTAAAGGGAACCTCGGGACTTAAAGACTTGTAGGCTCTAATAAACCACAATTGTTCTCTTTTGCTAAAATGTTTTAAGAAACACAAAATATTGCCATTGATTTGAAAATCTATCATATTTAGTACATGTTTTGACCTATGGAGGGCGCCATATTTTATGCACGCAATGGACACTCAGGATGATGTGATGATGACAAATACTACCGGGTAACTGCAATTCCTTCCACGCGGTGAGACGTCCAATAGATGCGCACATCAGTTAAAAGCGGCGAGTACTTACAATTTGTGTTTTTATTGAGTCTTTTACTATCTTTTCATTGCCTCAAAATACTTTTTACATGTGTTTCCTTCTCATCCTTTTTAAGCATTATGTTTTCTTGTGGTAGCTTTAAATGAGATTGTTGATCTGTTGACCACATTAGTCATGTAGCGTATTTAAACCACCCTTATTTGATATTACTACGTTTAAGTATTTTCTTAAGGCATCTTTAGTATGTTTCTGTCTGTATGGCTCTAAACAAAGCAAGCTTGAAGTGCATGGTATTAGTTTGGGTGTCAAATTTGCCTCTTGTAGGACATTTCCCCGGTGTAGCACATTTTGGCAGAACACCATTTTGTCCTACTCTTGTCTCGTCTCATCCCGTCTTTCCTGTTTGTTTTGTTTTTGCTGCTCGTTTTGTGAAATATCGACAGCGCTGTCATGCTCATTAATGTTCCTCACGTGTTCAAATTGAAAGGGCTCAACAGATTACATGTTTATGTCGCTAGAGTCATACTCTGGAAGCCCGGCAGCGTAACCCAGTGATGTCGATGCCCTGCAAGGTCAACGACAATGGCAACCTACTAGTTAAATTAATTTTACAAATTGTATACAAACTAAAACATCAAGAGGGCTTTTAATATCAAATGATTTGAAATCATGTTTATCTTTTAAGACCAACAAGTCTTTCTATCCGTGGTTCCCTTTAACTCATTGTCTGCCATTGATGGCACTACACCTCCAATACATTTGAAGTGGGACGGTAAGCAGCGAACAAATGAATATTCATTTAACTGGCAGCCATCTTGGGTAGCATAGGCATGTTATTTTTTACTACCCTCTGATACTAACGACTAGTATCGGTACTTATACTACTAACATATCAGTGCAACGCTTAATCAGCTTGATGCCGTTTTTGAAGAATATTTCAGTTTCACATCTCCTTTTTTGTTCCCGTCAAAATAAAACAAAAAAGATTTCTTGCTTGCATCTAAAAAACAAAACAACCCCTCATAAATAGTCACTCATACCTCAAGTCACCAATGCACATTGAAATGTATGTTTAGAAGTTTTAAATCTTGAGCGAACATGAGTTCATTTTCACTCCTTTTTATCATTTTTATCTCCGTTTATGAGTCTTGTCTCATCTACCTTTTCTTTTCTCCTGCCTCCCTTTAAAATTCTACCCACAATTATGCAAAACACTGCTACCACATGCATGGCGAAGTAGATGGATGACCAGTAGCTGATGGTGTCGGACGCTTTTAGCAGCACGAATCCCATGCACATGTAGTCGTAGGCACGCATTTTCAAAAACCAGTGGATCCAGTCGAAGACATTTTGACCACGTGGGCCCAGGCGGGATCGGACCGACGCCTCCATGGCTGACTCGGCGGCGATGCACAGAGGGATGGTGAGGAAAGAGAGATAGTATCCGGCGTGGAGGCCGTGCCAGTAGGCGCTTATGAACATGGTCCAACCCGCCCTGAGTAGAGTAGGCGACAATGGGGTTGGTTGTCATTATGTTGGCCAATACATGTTATTACACTATGTTATAGAAAAATAAAATTCTGTCCCTGGCTTGTAACGTATTTTTCGGACTATAAGTCGCGTTTTTTTTCATATTTTGGCTGGGGGTGCGACTTATACTCAGGAGCGACTTATGTGTGGAATTATTAACACATTATGATATAATTTTACATGTTATTTTGGTGTTTTGCAGTGACACTGATGGTTTTGTAAACTTGTTAGCATGTTCTTATGCTATAGTTATGTGAATAACTCTTTATAGCTATGGCCACGTTCGCGTTCTGCCTTTGGCAGTGTATGTTCAATTGTATTATTGACTTTTTTATCTTGAAATGGATGCATTTAGTTTGTGGCGCTTTCACGCCCACGTGAGGGCGCACTCGCACTTGTTTATGTGAAGAAGAGTGCTCACACGCCAGAAGAAGACTGACAGCTACGTAGCTCTGACTCTGAGTGAGTGAGTGGGCGAGTTAGCGAGAGAGAATAGACGGCTGCGAACCTACTTTCATTGTTTATGCTTTTAAATCATGTCTACAGAGGCAACTCCTGCATGTATCATCTTTTCTGTTGTTGTTGTGTATTTCCACCCGCGATCGGACACTTAGAGCCAGTTGTGTGGTTGTTTGAACGATGTGCTAATGATAGCGAACGCATGCTAACCTGTTACTTATTACTAATCGTACTTAATTATCATTTATTTACGTTGATGCGAACCTGTTTTCTATCGAGGACCAAATTGATTCAGCAAATTATACGGACGTCCAGCATTGTCTTTTGGGAGTTCGCTGTATAGCCAGGATCGAGCCGTAACGTAGGACAGTATATTCACATTTCGTTGTTCATGCACTGTACACTGTACATTTATTTAGCATGTTGTTCTCTATTGTATTTTTATATTAAATTGCCTTTCAAGATGACATGTCTGTTCTATGTGTTGGATTTTATCAAGTAAATTTCCCCCAAAAATTCGACTTATACTCAGGAGCGAATTGTAGTCCGAAAATACGGTAATAATTTTATTTGTGTTGCTTGGGTCCAAACTGAATTAAAAAGTGACACTAAAAAGGTAAAAGTTTGTTTTTGCTAAAATTATATATTCAAAATTTCCGATTTTACATCCTAATTACGCAGAAAATGTTGTTAAATGTCATTTCTTCCTGTTTCAGATCAAAAAGTCTTAAAAAAGGAGGAAAATTTACATTATAAATCAATATATATATATATATATATATATATATATATATATATATACACTTGTATATAGGCATTAGAAAGTACAACACTGCAGAAAAGCGGAAAATAGAATCTCAAAGTCGTGACCACAAACCCAAACTTTTTGGGAAACTAACTTGTTTTTATATGTGAATGCGGCGAAAAACTAGGAAATACTACTTATAACCTAGGAATTGGCTGACATTGACGGCGGTAGATGTCCAATCCATTTGGACCAGTCAGAATGGGTTGGAATATGGACGTCTCGTGCCGTCAATGGCAAGTAAACAAGGGAAGTTACGATTTACTTCTGAATCGATTAGCAAATAATTCATCATTTATTTTGGTATCTAATAAACTGTTTAGACATTTTCAATACTTCAATATCTCGAAAGCCAACAGTGGGCCTTATATATGCGCCTTTTTATTGGTTAGACATTATTATTGGCATGACAGTACGTTTAGCGCAATTTCATCTAGTGGATGAATAATGCAACCCCAACCACTACTACTACTGTGCTTTATAATGCGGTGCACCCCCATATATGAAAACAACTTTAAAATTGGCCATTCACAGAAGGCGCGCCTTATACTCCGATGCGCCTTATAGTGCGGAAAATACAGTAAATGTTATTTTCCTGTATATTGTCCATTCTTTGGCTGTGGCGACAATCTCAGGTGCAGCTTAGAGTCTGAAAAATACAGTATTCTCTTTTTTTTTTTTTTTAAATCCATTTCAAAATGTTTTTGGTTTTTTTAAATGTAAAAAAAAGAAAATCGAAAATATTATCTTTTTTTATATTTGTCATTTTTATCTTTTATTTATTCATTCTTTTTTAAGGAGCTGAAATTAATGGTTATCGGCTGTGATTCATAAAAAATAGGCTTCCGAGATAAGATTCTGCAAATAGCGCTCAATCATGAGCACTATCTGAAACATCTATGTTGTTAACCCCTTCTTCCCTACTGTATCACATTTGATACCCTTAGAATTTCATGATTTTGAGACTTATTCAGAATTTTGAAATATCTTTCCTCCCAAAAAAATAATGGATGCAACTCATGCATCTCCAGGTTCCATGAGAAAAAAAAATAGGATTTAGCAAGAGTTACAGATATTAGCGCGCTTATTACACATATTCATTTTTTTTCTTTTTTACAAATTTGAAAAAAAGGTTTCAGTAAGACCTTATTTTTCAAATTTTGTGATTCTCTGACAATTGCTTCATATTGCAGGCATTAAAGGGTTAAAGCCCATTTACTATTTCCAATTTTTAATAAATAACAAAAAGGGTGTAATTCTTTTTTCCATTTTAGTATTTGATCAGATAAACAACGGATTAAACAGTAAATGGTCTCTTTAATATTTTTTTCATTTTATTTTTCTTAAAGCCTTTTTATTATTTACAATTTTTAATAAATAATAAAAAGAGTAAAGATTCTTTTTTCCATTTTAGGATTTGATTAAATGAACAACGGATTAAAAGTAAATAGTGTCTTTATTATTTTTTTAAACTGTATTTTTCTTATTTAAAACAAAACAAAACAAAACAAAAAAAACAGTAAATATACTCTGATTTTTGGATTATTGAAATTTCACATGCATTTTATTTTTGCGAAAAGTGAAGTTAATGTACCAGATTTACTTTCGCGGGCCACAAAAAAAAAAAAAAAATTTAAATAAAGCGGGGGGCCAGATTTAGCCCCTGGGGTGCCTGTTTGTCACCGCTGCTGTTGAGTGTTACCTCACTTTGATGTAAGAGGAAATTTACACAATAGCTTTCTAGTTGTGAAAATGTTACCATTAATAAAAAGTTTGAGGACAAAGCAATAGTTTTGAATCATATTTTCTAGCTAGTCAGTTGCTTGCTAGCTGTAAGCCAGAACAATTTGGATGGGGAAGGTTGTTGCAACATCAACAGTTCAAAGGATGTTTAATATCACTGCACTGTGTACAATGCTTCCCTGTCATAAATTAACGGGTATTTTATGTCGTATTGATGGGACGACTGTCACAACCAACTCCGTTCCCCACTCTATCAAAGACTTTTTATGCAGGTAATCCTCAAGAAATAAGTGACAGATTTTTAAAAAAGCATTTTACTTTCTTACCTGAGCGTGTAGGACTTAAAGGGTGCATTAGGGTAGATGTAGTGATGCAGCCACCATTGCACTGTCATGTTCCAGTAGCGCATGCCGTGCCGCACTTTCACACAGAAGTCGGTGTTGTAGCAGTCGATGTTTTGGATTGTTTTAAAGTCATACTTCTCCTCAGCTAATGACTCGGGGCTTAAGAAAAACATGAAAATAGATAAACATCATTCGATTGCTGCCAGCCATGCCGGTTAAAACAGATTGACTGTCAATGGCCGAAAATGAAGTAAAACTACACAGGTTTTGTTTCAAATACCTGTAGCTGACAGTAGGTCCCATGCCTGGTTTGCACTGAGCCCGTTCTGAATAGCAGCCTAGACCGGCACTGATGCATCCGGCCTCAGCGCCGCACCAGGCCGCGTAGAAGCGCATTCTGAACACGAAGAAAACCACTATCATGTAGAAAAACCTAAAGTGTGGGGGGAAATTTCATACATAAGATATTAACATGACATCAGATTCCATATAACACTGTGAGAAAAAATATCTCTATTGGGAAACACACAAGCAATTCATTTGTCATGTGTTGTTAAAATGTGAAATGCAAATACCGCATTTTTCCGACTAGACAGTCTTGTACATACACATTATTTTCATCGTTTGTGATGTAATTAAATGTGAAATTATAGGACCTGACCAAAATGACATGTTTTTTATATATAGAGACTCTCACAAGACAAGAAAGTGAAGGGCAATTTGCAATTTAATATTGTAATCAGAAGAACAGATTTACATTCTGATCCACGAACAACGACAAATAATGGGTAGTCGTTAACTCAAATGTCATGCAGAGTCTGAGAACTGACGTTTGCGCTATTTTGATTTCAACAATAAATATAGTGGTGCAATATAAGCACTTTTTCCATAACTTCAGCTAAAGTCGTCCCTTATTTTTCACAGAATTTTCATTTGGAAAAGCTAGAAGTTCTTACATTTATCATTTCTGAAGTATCCAGTGGGCCATCACAATATAATTAGCCATGATATAAGTCCACGACCACATATATCGGTATCGGATTTTTGGAGTTGGACAATATCGGGGTATCGATTATCAGTTTTAAAAAATCATTATTGGAAAACTTTAGTGAATATTTATGATAGGCACTGTATACTCCAGTACAATTGATCATTTTTTCCCCTCCGGTAATGAAAAATACAGTGGTACTTCGACATACGATCGCTTCGACACACAATTTTTTTGACACCTGACGTAAAATTTGACTCGCCATGTTTCTACATCCGATGACATGCTCGAAATATGACGATTTATGACAGCGCCGCAGTTTGTTTTCCCACAAGATGGACGAACGGTGGATTTTCTCGTGAGAGAAATCAAAACGGGTTCTAAGAAGGTTAGTGCAGGTGGTGTAAAAAAGAAAAAGGTGACGCTTACCATTAAAACGAAGATGGAAATGATAGAAAAATAGCATGAGCATGGTGTGTGCATAGCTCGACAATACGGCAGTAAAATGTCTACGACCTCGTCGGTCCTCCTCCGACCTCATTTTGCCAGTCTTTATAAGTTAAGGTGAAAAATATTGTTACATCGCCAAAGAAATGGCCAGCTTCGTCAGGTTTTTAATCATTTATTTCAGAACTTGTGCAACACAACACACGTACTGTCCGCCACAGTTGACACCAACAACAAAACATTAAAAGATAAAGTAAAATCTCTACCGCACCTTTCTCACTGTCATGTCAGCAATGCGGTGCGTTCAGGTACAGCACGCAAAACACATCCACCACAGTAGAACCCAATTTATTATATTATTATTATTTTTATTATTATATCATTATTCCGATTATTATTTATAATTTATTTGCCTTTCTATGTGTAATTGCCATGTGTAATAGTACCAGCAGTATTTATTAGGGCTGCAGCTATCGATTATTTTAGTAGTCGATTAATCAATGATCTAGTTAGTTCGAATAATCAGGTAAGGAACATAAAAAAATTAAAATACCTGAGCTGAGCCTCAAATTGTATAAAAAAATAAATTAATGAGTATCTAAGTAAAACAAAAAAACAATTGGCTAACTTACATAGCAAAGGTCCACTAGCTTAAATGCTATAAAATGCTAACTTTTTTTTTTTTTTTTTTAATTCTCTTAACAAATAGTTCCAACACATATTGCCACAAAAAATTGCTAAATATACCTATGAACTAAATTATGAATGCATTAGAAAAAACATTAGCTCAAACAAAAACAGGGAGCAGCTGGATTCAGCCATGTGAAATGAGTTGTCATATTCACTGTTGCCACTAGAGGGCAGTGTATCCACCCAGCTTAATAAAACTAAATGCGACCACTTACAAAACAAGCCATTACAACGGCTCTTTTTAAAACGAATACATCGAAGCAGCAAAATTTAACTTGTATGTATGTACTTTTTTTCTAATCGAATTACTCGAATTAATTGATTAATCGCTGCAGCACTAGTATTTATTAAGGATTTGGTGTAGGTTTTCAGGCTATGGAACAAATTAATGGATTTATAATTTATTCTTATGGGAAAATCCTGCTCGTCATACGACCGTTTCGACTTACAAACAAGGTCCCAGAAAGAATTGACTTCAAATGTAGAGGTACCACTGTACTGTATTTCTTCTTAAAAATGGCAGAAATGAGTGAATATCAAGGTTTGCTTTTAAAGCCTGGCGGGTCGCCACCTGACGTCACCTGAAGAAGTAGTTGTGTTCCAGGAAGTCATCGGTGCGGACGTACGCCAGAGGGAAGACGGAGTTTACAGCCAGGAATAGAGCTCCGAAAATAGGCACCAACTTCAGCCTCTGCAGGCAAGGACCCCATGAGGGCAGGGCTAGCGGTCTGGGCTGCTCCAGCCAGTCGGTGTAGGTTTGAAAGCGAAAGAATGGGCCTTTGCGGGGGGAAGATTAGGCAGTCATGAAAGGAATGACACAACAGTGGAAAAGTCACAAAGAAAATACATAAGACAGGAAAAGTTGGAATTGGACAGAAGAGGGAGTGTACAAAAAGTGTACAGCTATATTAGTACTGGTTATAAGTATGAATATGGACTCACATAATGATGGACAAGTAGCAGAGTGAGACAAAGAGACAACAGTTAAGTCATGCAAAAGTAGTCATTTCAACAGGATTGATGACACAAAAGTTTCCACATATCCTTTTTCATAATTCTGCTGTGAATTTTTTTTTTTTACTATTTTATCGCTAGTAGACGTCCAATCCATTTGAACAGGGTGGATGGCATTAAAGAACAATCATTCGCTGGCAACCCTCCCACTTCAAATGGATTGAACGTCTAGGCTTGTCAATGGCAGCCAACAAGTTAAAAATGACTCACCTGTCATTAGGCCAACATAACAGTAGCTGTAGGACACGACGTCATAAAGCGAAGGCTCCCGAGACAGAAACCCGACGGCCGAAGACCTGCCGAAGGAGCTTATTTCCTTCTTTTTTTCCATGTGAAAGCTGTGCACCTCGTTAGCTAGGCTCACCATCTAAATTGGATCAAAAGTCAAGAACGCAGGTGTCTAACTCACTGTCCGGGAATCACAAAAGAGGATTTTTCTAGTTTTTAGGTCAACAATGTCACGAAACAATTTGTCCACGATCAAAATGTTTGTTGATTCATATGATGATCTATTAGTCTTCGACTAGTCGTTTAGCCATTTGATCGTTGCAGACAAAAATGGCCATCCATAACGATGACGCAGGCATGTGCCGGTTACCGGTTTCAAGGTTTACTGTGGTATGAAAACGTCACGGTTTCAAAACCCTTCAAATTTTACGTCATACCATAGTATGGTATTAACTATTTTTTATGTCCAAAACATGCAGCAAGAAATTTGTTGCTTGGAGCTGCAGCGCTCACCCCTCCCCGTCCGGTTGATGCTTTGTCCTGTGTCTGTTGCTGTGCTGTAGAATAGACACAATGGCTGAAAGTGTTGGAACTACACCTGAGCCCCCCCCCCCCCAAAATGCTAGTATGGGAGTACTTCAGCTACCGAAAAGAAACAGACTTCTGCAGCTTAGAAGAGGAAGGACAGCAGGACCTCCAACATGATTTCACATTTACAGTGGGGCAAATATGTATTTAGTCAACCACCAATTGTGCAAGTTCTCCTACTTGAAAAGATTAGAGAGGCCTGTCATTGTCAACATGGGTAAACCTCAACCATGACAGACGGAATGTGGAAAAGGAAAACAGAAAATCACATTGTTTGATTTTACAAGAATTCATTTCCAAATTAGAGTGGAAAGTAGTTATTTGGTCACCTACAAACAAGCAAGATTTCTGGCTGTCAAAGAGTTCTAACTTCTTCTAACGAGGTCTAACGAGGCTCGACTTGTTACCTGTATTAATGGCAGCTATTTTAACTCATTATCAGTATAAAAATCCACAACCTCAGTCAGTCACACTCCAAACTCCACTATGGCCATGACCAAAGAGCTGTCGAAGAACACCAGAGACAAAATTGTAGACCTGCACCAGGCTGGGAAGAATGAATCTGCAATAGGTAAAATGCTTGGTATAAAGAAATCAACTGTGGGAGCAATTATTAGAAAATGGAAGACATACAGGACCACTGATAATCTCCCTCGATCTGGTGCTCCATGCAAGATCTCACCCCGTGGCGTCAAAATGATAACAGCAAAAATCAAAGCAAAGACGCAAAAATCCCAGAAACACATGGGGAGACCTAGTGAATGACCTACAGAGAGCTGAAACCACAGTAACAAAGGCTACTATCAGCAACACAATCCGCCGCCAGGGACTCAAATCCTGCACTGCCAGATGTGTCCCCCTGCTGAAGAAAATACACGTCCAGGCCCGTCTGTGGTTCGCTAGAGAGCGTTTGGATGATCCAGAAGAGGACTGGGAGAATGTGTTATGGTCTGATGAAACCAAAATAGAACTTTTTGGTAGAAACACAGGTTCTCGTATTTGGAGAGGAAAGAATACTGAATTGCATCTGAAGAACACCATACCCACTGTGAAGCATGGGGGTGGAAACATCATGCTTTGGGGCTGTTTTTCTGCAAAGGGACCAGGACGACTGATCTGTGTAAAGGAAAGAATGAATGGGGCCATGTATCGAGAGATTTTGAGTGAAAATCTCCTTCCATCAGCAAGGGCATTGAAGATGAGACACGGCTGGGTCTTTCAGCATGACAATGATCCCAAACACACAGCCAGGGCAACAAAGGAGTGGCTTCGTAAGAAGCATTTTAAGGTCCTGGAGTGGCCTAGCCAGTCTACAGATCTCAACCCCATAGTAAATCTGTGGAGGGAGTTGAAAGTCCGTGTTACCCAACGACAGCCCCAAAACATACAAATTTTCCACCATGATTTGCAAATAAATTATTTAAAAATCAAACAATGTGATTTTCTGTTTGTTTTTTTTCCACATTCTGTTTCTCATGGTTGAGGTTTACCCATGTTGACCTCTCTAATATTTTCAAGTGGGAGAACTTGCACAATTAGTGGTTGACTAAATACTTATTTTCCCCACTGTAAGCTTCTTAAAGAAGCAGATAACGTGGCTAGTTAGCATGCCAAGACGGCTAACTGTTTTTCTCTGTACCATTAGCCTACTTTTGTAGTCTTCCGCCATTGTAAACATCTGTTCAAAATAACATTTTCATTATACAGACTGCCATGTTTTTTTTCTCTTTGGCGACTTTCTGTGTTGAGAGAGGTTGTGTGTGTGTGTGTGTGTGTAATGTGTAAATAATTAGACAAGTCATAGACACACGCGCTGTCTCTTGCTCTCACTCTCCATTAATATTCAACTAATTAATATTAATAGTAGTACAATGGTATGTGTTTTACATAAAATCAATTTGATCATATTTTTGTTGTTATTCTTGTTCGAATGTTGAGCAATTTCAGCTGTGGCTGTGGGTTTGTTTATAAATTCTATTTATTAAAATTGTATTTAAAATATTTTCTTTATTTATTTTTTGTCATTATATTTATTTATTTCAACATTATATTCATATTGATGTTCCAATTTGCAAATATATTGTGAAAAATAAAAAATCCAGTTAAATGGAATTTTTTTTGTGACCCTTATATCTCAAAATAACACATTTTAGAGTTAAAATTGCAATACCGAGATAGTGTGAAACCGCGGTATTTTTGCTTAAGGTTATCATACCGTCAAAATCTCATACCGGCACATGCCTACTAGGACGTAACCCACGACGTAGACGAGATTGTCACCACTGGAACGACTGATCGCTGTTTCGGATTTAGTGTACGCAAAATTGCTGACCTTGAGAGTGAGAAGAAGCTGGACGGCGTTGGCAAAAGGTGTCGGCGCCGGGATACCGAACCACGTGACTAGTCGGAAAAAGAGGAGGTAGAGAAAAGTCCAGGAGAGACTCAACATCGGGGCGTGTCTTAACAGAGAGAGGAGAACTGGTTCAGAATTGAAACGCTGAAGACAATTTAGAGCCAAAAACAGACCAAACTACCTCCAGCTGCTCTTGATTATAAACCACGTTCCAACCACCGTCACTAGTGAGTGGAGTGTGTGCACATGACAAGTAGCGATGGTAATGGAAAGGCCCAGAAGCATCGCCGCCCCCTGTTTTACAGGAGGACCTGAAACCAAAACATTAACAATAAAGATATCTAGGGACGTTTCACTGAAAATATCTACCAAAATATGCCCAAAACACACTTACTGAGGTAACGGAAAAGGAACCCGACAGGGATAGCGGCTGCCAAGACTCCCAAGTAGACCAGCTCATCGGGAGACATTGTTGCTCTTATTGTAAAACAGAAAATAGAAAAAAAATATGTTCATAAATGAATAAAATCAATACATGTGGTGTGTCCAGAGTTGCCAACTCACTGAAGACAAAAAAAAAAAAAAAAAAAAGGACACCTCAATGGTGGAGCCGGCCGGCCCGATAGCCGTCACCCTTGAATTATTTTTTGGGGACATGAAAAGTGATTTTTAAAAAATTAATAAGTACAATATTATAACAATTTTACTAAAACCTGAATTAATTAGGTACATATTTGAGTGATATAAGCACATGGAAAAAGAAATAATTATCAGCAACGTATTTTTAATACAAAAAATACTACAATACAAATAATATCTGTCCTATTATATAAACTACAGTGCCCTCCATAATTATTGGATTTATAATAATTATGTGTTTTTTAGCTTCTAATAATTTTTTTTTTCTAAATAAAATGGGACCTTAATGGAAAAAAAGAAAAAAATCCAACCTTCAATACAAGTGCATTTATTCAGTGGGGAAAAAATCCCACATAAAGAAAATATTATTTGACATCAAATAATGTGTGTCACAATTATTAGCACCCCTGGTGTTAATACTTTGGACAAGCCCTTTTGCCAACAAAACAGCACCTAATCTTCTCCTATAATGTTTCACAAGATGGGAAAAGCCAGAAAGAGGGATCTTCAGCCATTCCTCTTTGCAGAATCTCTCTAAATCATCCAGAGACCTGGGTCCTCACCTCTGTACTCTCCTCTTCAGCTCACCCCACAGGTTTCCAATGGGGTTGAGGTCTGGGGACTGAGATGGCCATGGGAGGTGCTTGATTTTGTGTCTGGTGAACCATTTCTGTGTAGATTTGGCCTTATGTTTAGGGTCATTGTCTTGCTGAAAGACCCAGTGATGACCCATCTTCAGCTTTTGGGCAGAGGGCAACAGATTGTCCTGGTATTTCAAAGCATTCATGACGCCATGCACCCTGACAAGGTTCCCAGGGCCTTTGGAAGCGAAACAGCCCCACAGCATCACTGACCCACCCCCATACTTCACAGTGGGTATGAGGTGCTGTCTACACACCAACAAGCTGTTTGGGAGGCATGCACAGAGAAAACCTTTCCTCACTCACAATCATAAACGCAAGCGTCTGGAGTTCGCCAAGCGGTATTGGGGCTTCAACTGGGACCGTGTGCTTTGGTCAGATGAAACCAAGATTGAGCTTTTTGGCAACAAACACTCTAAGTGGGTCTGGCGTGCCACGAAAGATGCGCATGCTGAAAAGCACCTCATACCCACTGTGAAGTATGGGGGTGGGTCAGTGATGCTGTGGGGCTGTTTCGCTTCCAAAGGCCCTGGCAACCGTGTTAGGGTGCATGGTATCATGAATGCTTTCAAATACCAGGACATTTAAATCAAAATCTGTTGCCCTCTGCCCGAAAGCTAAAGATGGGTCGTCACTGGGTCTTTCAGCAAGACAATGACCCTAAACATGTGGCCAAATCTACACAGAAATTGTTCACCAGACACAAAATCAAGCTCCTCCTATGGCCATCTCAGTCCCCAGACCTCAACCCCATTGAAAACCTGTGGGGTGAGCTGAAGAGGAGAGTACAGAGGTGAGGTCCCAGGTCTCTGGATGATTTAGAGAGATTCTGCAAAGAGGAATGGCTGAAGATCCCTCTTTCTGTCTTTTCCCATCTTGTGAAACATTATAGAAGAAGATTAGGTGCTGTTTTGTTGGCAATAGGGGGTTGTACAAAGTATTAACACCAGGGGTGCTGATAATTGTGACACACATTATTTGATGTCAAATAATTATTTCTTTATGTGGGATTTTTTCTCCACTGAATAAACACACTTGTATTGAAGGTTGGATTTTTCTCTTTTTTTCCATTAAGGTCCCATATTATTTAGGGGAAAAAAATATTAGAAGCTAAAAAACACATAATTATTATAAATCCAATAATTATGGAGGGCACTGTATATAATGTAACCTTTAAGGTCCTGAACCTTTTTTGCATGTGTGTGTGTTTTGGGCCGTTTTTAAAAAAAAGTGCAAACATATAAACTGCATGTTTTTTTTTTTTTTTAAAACAACTTAGGTCCTTTCAAAGTCCCCAATAATATTTTCTCAAATTAACACTCCAAATATAACATGGAAATACAAATGATATTGACAGAACAAAAAAATATCATACAATTCAATAGGCAATACAGCATGTTTGGAACATTTGGATCATCAATTGACCTTGACTACAAGAGAGACGAGTATGCCTTTTGTATTCTTTTCATGTTTGGTTTACGTATGGCAAAATTAAAGACAGAATTCATTGTTTCACCACTCACAGCAAGTTGTCCTGTTCCTGAGGGAGCAAAGCAGCATCATCACAATCTATTTGTCAAATGCTTAGCCATTTAAACGCTAAATGCAACAGGCTGCACACCTTCCAGTCCCGCTTTTGACATCATTTTAATTTGTCAACAACACCTTGGAAGGTTTCCAGTTGTCTCCATTTGTGGATAATGACTCTGACAGTGATTCTCTGGAGTCCCTAAGACTTGGAAATTGCTTGGTAACCTTTTCCAGTGTGATCAATTTCAATCACTTTTTTTCCTCATTACTTCTTCAGTGATTTATTTATTTAATAAATGTAGTGGCAATCCAGTTTGGGTGTAGCCAGTGAAATTGAACTTAAGTGTTGACATAACTGTTACTGTTATGACTAGTTTTTCGCATAAGGCCAGATAGCTTTGTAAAATTCTTAGTGATGGAAGTTCGACGTATATCGGTATCGGCCTTTTTAAATATCTGACTGGCCGATACGAAATTTTTTTTTAAATTGGGTTATTTCGGTTCAGATGCAGCCGCGCCTCTTTCCTGAATGCTGTCTACTGCACTAGTATTTAACCTGTCCTTTAATTGGTTAAATGGTAATGGTAACTCGAGTTACACTTGAATTGCGCCTCAGGCACTTCTAGAGCAATTATTTTTTTATTTGTGTAATTCAATAAACAAACTTTAGACATTTCAGTTTAGCTTAGTGTTTGCTTTATCCAAATTTTTTTTAAAGCTGTTACGACAAATGAATATCGGATCCAAAAATCTGTTATCGGCCAATCCAACTACTAATAATCGGTATTGGTATCGGCCCTGAAAACCCATATCCGTCGATCTCTAAAAACGATAATTCAGAAACTGCATTTTACATTTAAATAGGTGGTCTCTGCTGCTAATAAATCCATCATATGCTGGTTTCTGTACCAGCCAAACCAGTAACAAAACACAACAAATCCAGCTGAGTTTAGGACGGTCTGTGCCATTAAAATTGGTTTGATTAATTGAAACCTGTGTGATAAACATGCAAAAAACACAGAAATCAATAAGGGGTAAATAGTTTTTCACGGAACTGTACGTACTACTAGTTGGCTGCATTATTTTTAACACAATAGGAAGTCAAAAAGTCTAAATTGGGACATCCCTATATTGAGTATTTGTTTAAGTATGCCAAAATTAAAGGTACAATTGACACTTTGCAGTGTAATGTAATGTAAATGGCAAAATCTAAAGCCAAGATTTTAAGGCTTGTTTCACATTCATTAAACGCTCATTTTTTTATAACAAATACGACACGTTTAGTAACTTAGCTACGCATGTATATTAAATTTGCATTGCAAATTTTAAGTTTTACACATGCGTTTCCGTTTTATTTCGGCCAGTCTAATACACATTTTACTTAAAATACAGAACAGCACATCGACATTGACGAAACGGAGAAAGTGAAAATCAGAGTGCGATTAGCAATATTTTTCAAAGCTAACAGCACGATACCGTTATTCAGCCGAACTAGTTTAAAATGTTTGCGTAATTATAGCTTCTAGACGTGCGTAAAATCAAGCCTACATACTTACACGGTTGAGTGAGAAGCGAAGTAGAACCCAACCCAGTTTTGCCATTCACGAACGAGTCGGCTAACTGGAGAAAGTACTTCCTGGTTTGTGACGTCAATTTAAGGCGCGGCCATTTTAGGTCTTTGGTGGGACTCACCATTATGTAAATGGGGGTGAGGGGCTTCCACAGTATTTTTTATTATTCACCCATTTCAACAGGTTATACTTTCAATATTCGCCATAGTTTTATAAAGAACACACAATAAAGTTTGACTCAGTTTTTAGTCAAAACCAAATCTTTATTGATTTTTTTTTCTGACATAACAGGAAGTATTGTAACATGCTTCCTATTGAACATCCTTCTTAATCTTCCTCTTCGTCATCGCCTCCACCAGCTCCAGCCTGGCCCTTCTTGGAGTTCTTTCTCTTGACACGGCCCGGGCGTCCGCCGCCGTACGGGGACCTGAGGGAGAAGTCTATGTGCTTCTGGCTGTCCAGGCGGACCACGAAGGAGGGGATGTTCACCACCTGCTTGCGTACGCTGCGGAGATATGGATAAGAGGACTTAATTATATCTAAAAGTGTGATGAAACTCATATTGCAGCTACATTTCTGAATATGAGAAAGTGTTTATATTACTCTCAAAATGTTATTGGGCTATTAGGTGAAATTGCAGGATGAAGATATTTCCTTGGCTTCCAAAGAGGCTGATAAGGAGTCTAATGCATTAGGACTGGGAGGGTGTGACAGTTATCATTCGACTGCTGGAGGCTATCCAGGTCCAAAAGAATTGGACGTCTATTGGTGTCAATGGGGGTTAATGTTTTTCTTCTTCTACTAACTACAAGAAGACATCCGATGTGAGTAGAGCTGCAACGATTCGATTGGAGAAAAGATTCGGATTAAATTAGAGCTGAAACGAATACTCGAGCAACTCGAGTAACTCGAGTTTAAAAACTGATCCGAGTAATTTTATTCACCTCGAGTAATCGTTTATTTTGACAGCTCTAAGCATCACGTTTTGCTCGGACTACTTTTAATGCGGGACAACGCGCTGATGTCACGTGCGTAGAGGAAGAAGCAAAAAAAAAAAACTTACTGTAGCCGACAACCGCTACAAACGACGCCGACGTTGCTAAATACTAGCCCGCTCATGCTACGTTAGTTGCAGGTGGCGTCCAGTGAGTCTCATAGAGATCACATGTATGTTGAACTAGATGCGCAATGACAGACTAGGCCGCGTCTGGGCAGCGTTAGCAAACAGCCGCCATCTTAAAGCAGTAGAGCGCTAAGCGCTAATAAAGAGCGCTAAACGCTAATATACTGTATAAGATTAACGTTACTGTCACTACTAGCTCACCTTACGTTAGCACTGCGGAGGGCTAGGTTTCAATTAATTAAGACCGCTTTCGATGCGTGGCTAACGTGTCTTACATACAGGCTATAACATAACATAGCGTTGTGGAGTGATGAGCGTGTCAAATAAAAACTCAATAATGCTAACTATCAATTTTAGCTCAGTAATCATTGCTGGATAAAACACCAAGTAGCACTAGTCCCTGATGTGCTCCAATACAGCCTGTATCATACATTTATTTTGAACAGTGCAAAAACTTAAATCCTATCAGGACTTACAGTTTAGACTAACTTAAAACTTAACTAGAACTTAAAAATGGCTTGACACAAATAGAAATTTAATTTTAAATTGTAGGAAAAAATCCTAACTTTTAAGTGATGTGTGTTATCAAGCGTAAAGGCATTTTTAGGTGTGTTTATATATATATATATATATATATATATATATATATATATATATATATACTTTTTAAAAATAAGATCTAAAGGTTTTTTGAGTGAAAGCAGTGAATTAGTCATTTTTTAAAATTCTAGTTACATCTGAGATGCAATTGTTGGCTGTTTTCAACAATATACATCAAAAATAAAGACATTGACTGAAAATGATAAAATGTCTTGTTTTCTCATGTATATCTATAATTGCTCTTCACCTAAAAATATATTTGTTTTATCCGATTACTCGATTAATCGATAGAATTTTCAGTCGATTACTCGATTACTAAAATATTCAATAGCTGCAGCCCTAGATTAAATTTTGCCGCCTCCAGTATTCGTTTTATTAAAGTTCCATTGTAATGGTTTGTTTTTTTAAGAGTTTGCATTAATTTGATTGATTTGGGTGCATATACTGCTCTCTAGTGACAACAGTGAATATAACAACTCATTTCACATGGCTGAATCCAGCTGCTTTCTGTTAAGACCAACATAAGTTTTTGTTTGAGCTAATTTTTGTATGCATTCGTAATTGAGTTCATAGGTATATTTAGCGTTTTTTTCTGTAGGAATATGTTTTAACTATTTAAGAGAATTGTTAAAAAAACATTTTAAAGCATTTAAGCTAGCAGACTTTTGCTATGCAACTTAGCCAATTGTTATTTTGTTGTACTTAGACCCTATTTTTTTGTACCGCTTGAGGCTCATGTATTTTAATTTTTTATGTTCCTTATCCGATTACTCGATTTTTGAAACTAATCGGTTCATTGATTAATCGACTACTAAAATAATTGATAACTGCAGCCCTAATTGTGTTATACCTCAGGTTGTGATAACCATCGCTCATCTCATATTTTGAGAATTGAAGTCAACATGCAACTTTCACGGTGTCATAGTGGGCCAGATCAAGCCCCCGGGCCTCGACTTTGACACCTGTGCTATATGTGTACACACTTTTTAATACAAAAAGGTTTTTTTGGTATATTATGTTAACAAAGGCCGATTTTTTCATTAATTTTTTCATATTAAAACGTATTTAAAATTATGATGACGTAGCCCAAAGGGGGAAAAAAAACAAAACAAAACCTAAGAGCAATGCACACTATTTACTTTTGCGAGTCACCGGCTATACGTGTATACATGTTTTACACCACCAATGAATAAATATTATTCTTTTACCAACTATCCCAACACAATCTGTCAAAACTACACGTGTATTCGGCGTGGCAGGGAATGAGTTAATTTCTACACAGTTCATCCTGAAATTTCACAAAACACCCTTGTTTAGTGTAGTTTTCACTCAGGCTTCATTGACGAGGAATTCTTGACACCACAGAAAATCTGCATATTATATCTTAATCATCAGCCCGAAGAGTTGAGGGTAGCGAACGCTACCATTGCCCGAGGTGCAACCCGTACCTTACTAACAGCCACAGTCCGAGCGCTCGTCGGCAGGATTGGCTCTGGGCAATGCTTTACTGACAAGGTATACGGCTTTGATACCGAATTGACCTTGTTGATATTTAACCCATCTCAGCGAAGGGTGCTAAAAGCCAGCTGTCCTCTGATGGGAGAGGAAGTTCTTGTCTCGTAAGACTCGTCCAAAGCTTAGATTTTGCCGCATCGGGGGCATCGACGTACCGAATGTGCCTCTGACGGATGAGCACGCGGGCGTGGTGGATGCTCTTGGCAAGGCCCAGCTTGAAGACCTGAGTCTGCAGCCTCCTCTCCAAGAAGTCCTCAACCTTCAACCCCAGGATGTAATCCAGCTTCATTTTAGCCTCGTCCAACACGCCGATACGCACCAGACGCCTGAGCAAGGCATTTCCTAAACACGACGAAAACCTTTAGTTAGATGGCAAACATAACCCAAGTCCTAAAATTCACATGACTACTACGCCTCATTGACGAGGAATTCGCGACCTCACTGGAAATTCAGACAATTAACAATTAAATCACTGGCTCAAGCATCAAATTAAATGTTGACATGAATAGCCTGAATACCTTCAAAGAGACGTCTCGGTTCCTTCTCGTCTAAAGTGAGCAGCTCTCTGGCAGCTTTACGAATCTTGGCCAGGGTGAACTTGACCCTCCACACCTCACGCTTGTTCCTCAGTCCATACTCGCCTGAATAAAAGCAGAACATGTCTAAGTATTTTTATGTCAAACAGGTTTACATTTGAACAGGGACTTTTTACACTGCCACAATTACAGATTATTTCAACGTTTGTTGTCATATCATTTCATATGTGACATTATTTGTCCCGATCCGATCATGTGATTGGAAATCGGGCCAATTGCCCAATTTTTCAGAGCATCGAAATCGGGTGAAAAGGATCAGGTTTTTAATTTAAAAAATATATTTTTCTCTGCTTCATGCTCATACTGCCTCTCACTCTCCCTCCTGCTGCTTTTCTTGCTCAGCAGTGCAGCTGGAGTTTGCTACTTAAAGTTAATGATGAATGACAGGTTTGCAACTTTGATCTTTGGTGAGTGAAGGCTCTGTAGCTCTATGATCAAAGGCACAAATGTGTATCACCATTGAGTCAATCTTGGTTGTCTAGAAGCTGTTCTCGACAGTGTGAGTCAAAGTGTGAGTGAATTTGAGTGCACTCACTCATATGAATTATATGAATGTTATGGAGGATGATTAAAAGTATGATTTTAAAGGTGATACAATGAAAAATGAGGGTGCACCTACATTTCGTGCCGGTGAACCTTAAGGAGGAGAAAAAAAAAAATTCAGGTGCACCAGTGCAACCAATGCAAAAAGTTAGTGTGGCACCTTGGCAATATATATAACTAATTTAAGTTAATTTTTTTTCCCAAATATCATTCAGGCCTAATTTATACACGTCATTTTACTTTTTAAGGGATAAAAACTGCCAAAATAATCCAGAAATACAATGGCATTGCAAAAACGTCCAAAAATACGTTTTATACTCCGCAACACTCCTGGTAAAAAAGAGGAAATTCTGTAATAAGTACAGCACTAACATTTTTCGAACTTTTGTACAAAAACAAAAAAAGCTTTGGTATCGGCAGATTCTCAAAATCAGGTGACTGACTGGTGCTAAAATATGCGATCGGGACATCCCTATTTACGGTTGTATTACTCTGGGCTTCATTTTTTGCAAACGTGTAATGGAATCTAAAATATAGGTTGGGAAATGTTGGACTAGGCCTTTTAATAGCCAAAGTTTTGATCAATTAATAACAATTTTATAATTAAAAATGTGTATATTACTTTTTCAAAATATATGGAAATACATATTTAAATAAAACATTTGTCTTACTCTTAATTAAAAAAAACTTTAAAAATTACATCAATCACATTTCATAAATTAAAATGATAATTGCCATTAGGAGGCTCCAACAAATCTTAAGATCAACAATTTTTCTAAATGATTCAGACTACCAAAAATATTTGTCGATTCATTTCACCACCAATTACTTGTGAGTCGATTAACCGTGGCAGCCCTACTGGCGTCCTTGATGTGTCAAAACTCCGACCTCATTTTTTAAAAACTTAATATTGAAATAAACCGTTACACACCAATGAGTTTCAACTCCTGGTCGAGACGAGACTTCTCGAAGGGACGGCGAGGGGTGACATAAGTCTTGCGACAAACCCAACTCCTGGCAACGGGCATGGTGGCTTATAAGTGCCTGTGTAACAAAAGACAAGTCATTCATTTACACAAGCTCAACAATAATGTATTCATTTTGAAGTCACACTGAAGACATTAGGGCTACGTTCATACTACAGGTCTTAACGCACGAATCTGATTTTTTCGCGTTTTTCCTGATTGGCGTGAGCCATTAACTTGACAGTTTGAACGGGAAAAGTCGCATAGAAGTGGACCATTTCAAATCCGATTTGGGTCACTTTCGTATGTGGTTTGAATCCAATCTGGGCCACATTTTTCTAGAACGTCCCGGCGGCCTGAACTGGTAAGTCTCCCAAATCAGAATTCATGCAGCAATTACGTCATCAAAGAGCGAGAGAGACTGCGCGCTACGGTAGCGGTGCAGCTGTCCGTTAGCGCCTAGCTCACCTTGAGCACGGCTTTTGGGGAAGGGCAACAGTCATTTAAAAAAAAAATTTTTTTAATGGGTTGAGTATAAGCCTGAAAATGATCGTTTTCTCTCTGCTCTATATGAGCAATATTTCAAGCTTGCCGACACGGCCGAGAGTGGGCAAACTGCCCGTACGTGTGTGTGTGACATGCACGGACAGTGCGTGCATGCTATCGATCCATATATTTTGAAAATAAGCCTAAACGGGGATTATTTATGTCTGTTATTTGTGTCCTCTTTTTCGAAATCAAAATATGATCGCCCTGGAATGACGGTTGACAGCCAGCATGTGTAGTAAGCCTGAACGATATATCATTTAAACATCGCCATGTGCGCGTGCGCGATAGTCCCATCGCAAACACGTGCGATAGTTGTTTTTTCTAATCCACATACGCCTTGCTTTCTGCTCTGCACACCCTCCCTCTCCCAGCCCTTTGTTCCTCTCAGTCACAGCGGCACTTGCCTATTAAAGTTAACGACGGGCTTTGATCTGACCAAAGAACATAAAGTTTCTGCAAGGAAGCCACGATGGAATGAATTGTGTGTGTGTGTGTGTGTGGAGACGTTGGAGACCTAAATGCCAGAAGTGATCATGAGGAGTTTGAAATTTCTACATGTCACTCCTACTGTCACAGCTAAGGTAGATAAACAGAAACATTTAATAAAGCCAAGCATTTATCTACTACAGTACTTTATTCTTGTTGAAAAATGATTTGGTTGGACAGTTATGTTTAAAACTGATCATAATTATGACATTTGAAGTGCTTGAAAACCATTTATTTATGTACATTTTTTAAAATCCCTTTGTGGGGGGGGGAAGCAAGAAGAAGAAAAAAAAAAAAAACATGTCTTATATGTATCTCTTTCCAATGCTAAACCTGAATAACTGCATTGAGCACAAAAAAAAAAAAAAAAAAAAAAAAACTTCACGGTTTTTCACTTATCGCGGCAGGTTCTGGTCCCCATTAACCGCAAAAAACGAGGGATCACTGAACACTGTGGTGATGGTGAGTCATCCAAAGTCTTTCCAAACAGCTATTCAAGTTATCTAGTGAAAATTTCTTTAAAAATATATACTTTTTTTTTTTTTAGTATCACAATATAATATCGCAAACCCCCAAAAAATCGCAACAATAGTTTTTTTCCAATATCGTTCAGGCCTAATGTGTAGTCATTTGTCTTGATGCTTCTGCGCATGCGGGTCTTCTTGCTCAGCGCGTGTCGGACTGTGAATTAGTGCGCATGCGTTATACTTGAACAGTCTCAATGGACAAAGGCAGTCTGAACGGGCACGCCAAAAAAACAGATATGACAAAAAAAATTGGATTTGTGCACTAAGACCTGCGGTTTGAACGTAGCCTTAGTGCACATGCGTGATACTTGAACGGGCTCCATGGACAAAGGCAGTCTGAAAGGGCACGCCAAAAAATCAAACAAAACAAAAAAATCATATGACACAAAATCGGATTTGTGCATTAAGACCTGCAGTATGAACCTAGCCTAATATTAACTAAACCTGCAAATTGACGGGGAGAGACGCCCAAGCCATTTTAGACTAAATGATTATCAATTGACGTCTATCGCCATCAATGACACTGAAACATGATCATTAACTGCAAGACTTCCGAGTGGAAATGAGTTGAGCGTCTATCGCTGTCAATGGCAAGCACCAAGTTAAATAGGAAAGTTGAACATAAGTCATTTCAATGAGGGCACTCTAGCAAAAATGCAACAAAAAACGGATTCATATTGTTACCAGACACGACTAGTCCGCAACTATTAAAATGTGAAAACGTAATAACAACAAATACACAAAACGCTGCAGGTTAGCATTCAAAGCAGAGGGCCGCAAATTCTTCACACCACGTTGCTCCACAAGACCTGTTAGCATTAGCGTCCACGTTGGCTAGTTTAAAAGACGACCCAGCGGTAGAGTAACAACAACGAATGATGAAATAGTCAAGCGTGAGTGTTCCCCTTGTGGATATTTAAAACTCGGCACCTTTGAAAAAACTACTTGACACGGCTAGCGGTTGGGAAAAGATGACTGAATGTCTTTCGTACCTGCTTCTCTCAGGCTCGGGTAGTAAAGAGGAAGTCAATGGCGTCCGCGAGCAATATATATGTCAGATAAAACACTACATTTCCCACTATGCCTTTCGTCATGCAACAGGAAGTGAAGATGTTTGCCATGTTGCCCCCTGTTGGAAGAAAAGAATACAAACGTCAAAACGCCTGAACAAAAAATAAGTAGGGCTGTCAAACGATTAAAATGTTTAATCGAGTTAATCACAGCTTAAAAATGAATGAATCGTAATTAATTGCACTTCAAACTACCTCAAAAATATGCCACATTTTTCTGTAAATTGTTATTGAAATGGAAAGATAAGACACAAGACGGATATATACATTCAACATACTGTACATAAGTACTGTATTTGTTTATTATAACAATAAATCCTCCAGATGGCATTAACATTATTAACATTCTTTCTGTTAAAGGGATCCACGGATAGAAAGACTTGTAGTTCTTAAAGGATAAATGTTAGTACAAGTTATAGTAATTTTATAATAAAACCCCTCTTAATGTTTTCGTTTTAATAAAATGTGTAAAATTTTCAATCAAAAAATCTCTGCCGTTCTTCCACAGTGTCTTTAACTACGTAAGGTAGTGATTGAAAGTGACGACAAGGTGTCGATGGCGAGTTTTAAATTACTTAGAAATCAAGCCAATGAGTGTGTTTTGTCCCTCGACTGACGCCATAGTTCCCTGTTTACTAGTCTATCTGTTGTATTTCATGGTAATTTGAGTGCTGGCTTCGCAACGTACGAGACCTATGACAGTTTGTATTCATTCATTCATTCATTCATTCATTTTCCATGCCGCTTTTCCTCACGAGGGTCGCGGAGGTGCTGGAGCCCATCCCAGCTAACTCGGGGCAGTAGGCAGGGGACACCCTGAACTGGTTGCCAGCCAATTGCAGGGCACAAGGAGACATACAACCATTCATGCACACACTCATACCTGCGGTCAATTTAGAGTGTTCAATCAGCCTACCATGCATTTTTTTGGGATGTGGGAGGAAACCGGAGTTCCCGGAGGAAACCCACGCAGGTACGGGGAGAACATGCAAACTCCGCACAGGAAGGCCGAAGCCCGGGATTGAACCCTTGATCTTAGAACTGTGAGGCAGACGTGCTAACCACTCAGCCACCGTGCCGCCATGATAGTTTGTATATTGTGACTAAATATTGTCATCCAGTGTATTTGTTGAGCAAAACGAAATGTTTGAATAGAGTTTGACCAAAGTCTGAGTAAGTTTTATGTGTATTTTGCATAGCTATTTTGATTGGGAATCTCTTTGCATTGAGCGCTTTTCTTTTTGTGAACTTTTCTTTTTTTTGAGAGATAGGAATATTATTTTTGTTGTGCTTTCACTAAATGATACTTATGTTTGTTGTGAAGGAGTTGCCGAAGCTCATGCCAATAAACGCGTTGTCCAATGAATGCTTGTGTCCACTCACCTCTCTATGCCTCTTAGCTCTCAATGTGCAAAAAACAGGGTCATTGTAATCTGTTTGAGGCAATGCATGAGCAGGTCATTCCGCGCATGCGTTAAATGCGTCAAATATTTTAACGTGATTAATTTTAAAAATGTATTACCGCCCGTTAACGCGATAAATTTGACAGCTCTAAAAATAAGTATTTTAAAATCACGTTTTATTTAGGATGTATTATATTTTTATTGTCGATTTTTTTTCCCTTATTCGCTGCTAATATTATACTTACCACTTGGTAGAAGTTATACAAATATGAGACAAGCATACAAAAATATATAGATAGAAGAGACATTATCAAATACAACTACCATCATTCATCATATTAATTTTTGTTTTTCATCAATGCTGTTTTTTTGTTTTTATTTGTTCAATATTGTTTGGTCTACATATTTAACCCTTTCATGGACTGTTGTCGCTACAGTGGCTATCTTTTCAAAAATTAACATTGAGGTCCTTTAACCCTTTATAGAGAGAGCTTATTTATGGTAATTAAGAAAGAAAAAATAGTTATTACTATTTTATTATCTAATTATAAATACATTTATAACGTAATACAATGTTAATAAAAAATAATGAAATTAAACTGAATAAAAACAGAAATACACACTGGTTACAGCCCCGCGAAACACGGTTAATTTTTTTCCCCTTATAGTGTTTAATGATCCTATCCATAATTTTCATGGACAGAATTTCTAGGCACAGCCGAAGCGTTGAAGGGGTCCAGTTTGGTGGCCTCAGCTTTGCATCTCTGCTTTTTGCGGATGATGTGGTGCTGTTGGCTTCATCAAGCCGTGACCTCCAACTCTCACCGGAGCAGTTCGCAGCCGAGTGTGAAGCGGTGGGGATGAGGATCAGCACCTCCAAATACGTGACCATGGTCCTCAGTCGGAAACGGGTGGCATGCCCTCTCCGGGTCGGGGATGAGATCCTGCCCCAAGTGGAGGAGTTCAAGTATCTTGAGTCTTGTTCACAAGTGAGGGTAGGAGGGAGCGGGAGATCGACAGGCGGATCGGTGCAGTGGTCCGTAGTGGTGAAGAAGGAGCTGAGCCGAAAGGCAAAGCTCTCAATTTACCAGTCGATCTGCGTTCCTACCCTCACCTATGGTCAAGAATGGTCCGTCGTGACCGAAAGAAGAAGATGCCGCATACAAGCGGCCGGAATGAGTTTCCTCTGCAGGGTGACCAGGCTCTCTCTTAGAGATAGGGTGAGGAGCTCGGTCATCCGGGAGGGACTCGTTGTCGATCCGCTACTCCTCTGCGTTACGAGCAGCCAGTTGAGGTGGCTCAGGCATTTGGTTCGGATGCCTCCTGGACGCCTCCCTGGAGAGGTGTTCCAGGCATGTCCCAACGGCGGGAGGCCCCGGGGACGACCCAGGACACTCTGGAGAGACTATGTCTCTTGGCTGGCCTGGGAATGCTTTGGGATCTCACCGGAAGAGCTGGTTGAAGTGGCTGGTGAGAGGGAAGTCTAGGTTTACCTGCTAAAGCTGCTGCCCCCGTGACTCGACCCCAGATTAAGTGGTAGATGATGGATGGATAGTGGTTTTCACTGCATGCCGTTGATGGCGATACATAAGCGGATTTCAGGGGGGGGGGGGGCAGGCCCCCCCCGGTGGCCGAAAAGTGTGATTGCATGTAATTTACTTTTCTATACATATATATGTATATACAATTGAAAAGCAATAAAACTGCAACAAAAATGAATGAAATGAACAAAAAAAATATTTTTATAATGGGTCAAAATTATTTTTTCGAACAGGTCACGTGACTAGCAACTTAGACGAAATTAGGGAAGGGCAATTTTATTTTTCAAATGATTTTTTTTCTTTGATTGAAATTTTTTTTTCTTTTTTTATTGAAGCAACGTTTTTGGGATTAAATGATTTAGAATAAAAATCATAAGTCATGCATGAATGGGTTAGTTCGACTTTTTTAGGTGCTGTGTTAATTTATTTTCCTTCATTATTGCACAGGGCCCATAGCACATTATGGAAATTATAAGTCTCATTTGGCCAAATTTTGAACCGGAGGTTGAACTTTTTGGAATATAATTGGATATCCATTGAATTTGATAAACCACACTAAAAGTTGTAAGAAAGCAGAGGGTGGCAAGGTGGTAAACTCATAAGTAAGGACATGAGGGACTATTTATAATACTCTGAAATGGGAGCCCCGAGCATGTGTTTCTGTCTGTCAGGTTGCATGATTGCCTTACGGACACACAGAAAGCTCTTTTCACTGCTCCAGATCTTGTCTTGACCAGACCGGACGTTGCTTGTTTTTGTGGGGGGAGTTGACTCACCTCCACAATTTGGCTTCACAAACTTTTAGCTTTCCTTTTACCAGCTCTTGGATCTTTTATTGGGATTGTTTTTCTAAGTTTTCCCTTCTTCACCCCTTGGTCCGCACTCTTTCTCATCTCCGCGTGTGAGGTTTTCTGAGGTTATGCTGTCCTCACCAACTGTCATCCTCCAGCCTTATGGACTGCCGGTCTATCCGCAGACTACCACATGCTACCCAAGTATAGTACAGGTAAACTCGTGTGTTGTTTGTGGTTTGTTTGGTTAGCCCTTTACAGGGCGCTCATTGAACTAATCGGTTGCCATTGACAACACTAAACGTCCAATCCATTTTGACTGGGAGAGGTTGGCAGTGAATGAATGCTGCCACTCTCCCAGTCTATATGAATTGGACATCTAGCACTGTCAATGGCAGTGAAAGATAAGAATTCAGAGCTAGTCCTCCCACTTTATATTAACTGGATGTCTGTCATCGTCAATGGCTGGCAATGAGTTAAAATAAGTAGTTTGAAATTGAATTATTTTTGTTACTATTATTGTTATTGGGGCCATAACAAGAGTCTATTTCCATTTTAATTATTTTTAATCTTATTCAGTTTGTATTAAAATGTTATTATTTTTTTACTGTCATGAATAATATAGAAATATATATTTTTAAACAATAGAGATTAATAATTAAAAAAAAAAAAAAACATTAATATATAGTTATAATTGGGACGTATTATTCACATATGTGGACATCACATAGACCTCACACTTGTATACCAAATGTTAATACTGTATTGTTGCCTACGTGACCACTTACAGTGGGGCAAATAAATATTTAGTCAACCACTAATTGTGCAAGCTCTCCCACTTGAAAATATTAGAGAGGCCTGTAATTGTCAACATGGGTAAACCTCAACCATGAGAGACAGAATGTGGGGAAAAAAAAACAGAAAATCACATTGTTTGATTTTTAAAGAATTTATCTGCAAATCATGATGGAAAATAAGTACAGTATTTGGTCAATACCCAAAGTTCATCTCATTACTTTGCTATGTACCCTTTGTTGGCAGTAACAGAGGCCAAACGTTTTCTGTAACTCTTCACAAGCTTTTCAAAAACTGTTGCTGGTATTTTGGCCCAATCCTCCATGCAGATCTCTACAGCAGTGATGTTTTGGGGCTGTTTTGGGGGCAACACGGACTTTCAACTCTCTCCTCACCCCGTGGCGTCAAAATGATAACAAGAACGGTGAGCAAAAATCCCAGAACCACACGGGGGGACCTAGTGAATGACCTACAGAGAACTGGGACCACAGTAAGAAAGGCTACTATCAGTAACATAATGCGCCGCCAGGGACTCCAATCCTGCACTGCCAGACCTGTCCCCCTGCTAAAGAAAGTACACATCCAGGCCCGTCTGCGTTTTGCTAGAGAGCATTTGGATGATCCAGAAGAGGACTGGGACAATGAGTTATGGTCAGATGAAACCAAAATAGAACTTTTTGGTAGAAACACAGGTTCTCGTGTTTGGAGGAAAAAGACTACTGAATTACACCATACCCACTGTGAAGCATGGGGGTGGAAACATGCTTTGGGGCTGTTTTCCTGCAAAAGGACCAGGACGACTGGTCTGTGTAAAAGAAAGAATGAATGGGGCCATGTATCAAGAGATTTTGAGTGAAAATCTCCTTCCATCAGCAAGGGCATTGAAGATGAGACGTGGCTGGGTCTTTCAGCATGACAATGATCCCAAACACACAGCCAGGGCAACAAAGGAGTGGCTTCGTAAGAATCATTTCAGGGTCCTGGAGTGGCCTAGCCAGTCTCCAGATCTCAACCCCGTGGAAAATCTGTGGAGGGAGTTGAAAGTCCGTGTTGCCCAACGACAACCCCAAAACACCACTGCTCTAGAGGAGATCTGCATGGAGGAATGGGTCAAAATATCAGTAACAGTGTGTGAAAAGCTTGTCAAGAGTTACAGAAAATGTTTGGCCTCCGTTATTACCAACAAAGGGTACAACAACAAAGTATTGAGATGAACTTTTGGTATTGACCAAATACTTATTTTCCACCATGATTTGCAAATAAATTCTTTAAAAATCAAACAATGTGATTTTCTGCGGTTTTTTTCCACATTCTGTCTCTTATGGTTGAGGTTTACCCATGTTGACAATTAGAAGCCTCCGTAATATTTTCAAGCTGGAGAACTTGAACAATTAGTGGCTGACTAAATACTTATTTGCCCCACTGTATGTGGAGTGCAGGTCTTTGTGGTGTTATTTTTATTATTTTTTTGTTAATTATGAAAACTGTCACATCCCCTACTCATTAAAAAGTGAACAAATTAAATTACAGGAAAACATTGTGTAAGAAGAAAATGACAAATTATGACAAAATAAGACATGGTCATTTACAGTCATGATGGTTATTGGTTTCATTTTCGATCATTACTATTTTATTGATTCTCCTCTATATAACCGTATTGGCCCGAATATAAGACAGCCCTGATTGTAAGACAACCCCCTCTTTTTCAAGACTGAAGTTTGAAAAAAGACTTTTTGAACACCAAATTAATTTTTATAGAGAAAATAATTACAGTACATCTGAAAAAAAATGTTTATAACAATTTATTTGAGAGGAAAAGCATGTTATTTTGAAATGTAAATAAACCAATCTATTGTGATAAATCAACAAAATTGCAATAACTGCATTAACCATCAAAGTGAAGTCTAACTGTAGTCTTGGAACAAATCTGAATAAGGAAAAACATTGCAACAAAATAATGCAAACTGGTTAAACTTGAGAGTAGCTGAGATCTATCATGACAGAACATCGCTTCAATGATATCTGGCGCCATCTAGCGTCGTGAATGAGTATAATGTCTAGACAGCGAATATACTAAGACGACCCCCAATTTTTCGGTCTTACTTCAATGCAAAAAACACCGTCTTATATTCGGGCCAATACGGTAATTAATCAAGACTAATACAAAAATGTATTGAGTCCACATTCATTATGCCACATTAGTACATTAGCTTAGCTGATTTGCTAATCATTTTTGCTAGCAAACTATACCACTTTAGTATGTTATGTTAGATCAGGTGCTAATCACGTTAGCCTAGCCAAGCTTACTTTCCTCCATCTCAAACAAAGCAAAAATCTGTTGAAATGCTCATATCAATGTCATTGTTCATAGAATGTCAAATTAGGGCTGGTATTACTGTTTGACATGTACATTTATCCACCATTTCAAGTATAGGCTTCGAAAATATGACTGCTAGGTGAGCAGAAAAAAAAAGAATGCGTCTCTAGTACGTTAGAGCGCCTTGTCGTCTAGCTTAAGTGCGCGCATGTCACAAGACATGGCCGTCAATGCCACAATGCATCTGGCACGGCTCCATCTTGTCAGCTGTATTTTTAGGCTCGCTCTTGTGAGCAGATAATCACGGGAGGAGATTTTGTCACCTATCTGGTTTTCTGCAATCAGCTCCTCTTAAAATAGAGGGTCTGGGAGTAGATAGGATGTTCGGTGGGGTCCAAAATAATGTTGACAGAATGCTAGTTGGTGATGGTGTTTGCTGAATGTGGCAGGTACTAAAGAAGCAAAAATGAATGCAAGACATGTTGCTGAAAATGCCAAGTTAATTGGATTTGGCGTAGTAATTTATTTAGTATTAAAAAATATATACTGGTGTGATGGGTTTAACACTATTTTATCACTAGTAGACATCCAATCCATTTAAACTGGGAGGGTGCCAACCCTCCCACTTCAAATGGATTAGACACCTAGCGCAGTCAATGAGTTCATTGTTGATGTTTAATTTAATTTAATTTAGTTTGACCTGTGTAAGACAGTGACAGTCAGATTTTAGTTTTTAGGTATTGTTTATTTTACTTTGTAAATTATTTGATCTGACTCAATATAATGGCTAATTGAGATTTTGCTATATGTTTTTTTGCAAATACACATGTGGACCTATTCTAAAATTTCTATTTTTTAAATTAATCAAATTTAAATTTAATAAGCCTGACTAAATTTGAATATTTTAGTATGTTAGGATGCTTTTTTAAATTTTCAAATGATATATAACATTAATATCAATAATTTTGTATTTACAAGTGTATTCATTTACACACAAGCATTTAAAATAATTTATGCAAAATGGCTTAATTGATGGTTAAATATTTAATACATTATGCACTTTGAATTGAATCAACAGTAATACATTTTATACTAGAGTGTAAATTCCTTTTTCTCGTGAAAGATTATGAAAAGTTTTTTTTTTTTTATGCATTTGAGGATACATCCATCTAATTTCTAAAACCCTTCCTCAGAGTATGACGTGTACTGGAGCTTATTACAGTTAATAGAATTGCTCGCTTTTCAATTGCATGGCACAAAATAGACAAACAATTTACGCACAATTTAAAAACAGTTTAGACTTCAATGAACAAAGGCATGTTTTTGAAAAGAGAAAAAAAATACCTGCAGAGAAAATACACCGAAATGAAGATTCAAAGCTCCAACTTGCAGTGCCGACGCATGAGATGTAAACCTGAATTTGGTCCCAACAGTGGTGATTGCACTAAGAATGGAGTCCCCCAAAATGACAAAAATAAGTGATCGAATGTATAATGTTGTGTATACATGTCATTGACTAAATATGCGCTCACTTTTTTTTTTTTTTCAGAATTAGCCTCTAATCACTGGTTACGATGCAGCTAGCTTTTGATTAATTCACGCAGCTTGACAGTCCTTTAAACAGTGTGGATGCTGTGCCCCACCAGAGTTTAAGGTGCAGTGTTCCACTACAGCGCAACGAGACGAGTCATTGGCTAAAGACTAGGTTTATCCTGCCCAGTGGACGCTGTGCATCTCTGGGGGTCTATGGGCAGTGTGCGGAGCTCAATTGGCCCGGACGTTCTGTTTCTCTGCATGATGATTAGTTGATCTGTCTGAGGATGAATCTCTTGTTGATTGACAGCAAAATGAGTGACATCCATGGGAGGCATTTTTCAATTTTGTTGATGTTGAACCTGAGACTTTCCTAATCATCCTCTCGACACTTGTTTTGTTAAAAACGGCTATTAAAGAATTAAGCTTTTATTTCTAGTGGTTTCTTTTCATTTTAGCTGCTTGCGTTTGAAGTAGGGATGTCCCGATCGCAAATTTTTTTACTCGAGTCGGAGTCACCTGATTTTGAGTCCTGAAAAAAACAAAAGAGCCTTTTTTTGTTTTTATTTGAACAAAAGTTCCAGTTAGAATACTGTCCATTTATAGTACTTCCTTTTCTGCTTTTTCCGGGAGTTTTGCGAATGATAAAACGTATATATTTTTGTTTCTTTTGGCAATGCCATTGTATTTCTGGATTATTTTGTTACTTTTTACCCCTTAAAATATAATCCTATAGCCTATATAATAAAATATATGACCTCTGAAAAATGGCACGATTTCCAATGACATGATCGGATCAGGGACATCCTTGTTTGGAGACTTGACTTCTGGCACTCTAGCTTCTTTCCCTACCGAGCAGCGGGTGCCGATGAGCCCCACCACCGTCACAAAGCACTCACAGGCGGACACAAGGCTAGGTTCATACCGCAGGTCTTAATTTATTTATTTATATACACATTTATATAACACAAGGCAATTCAATTAATGCACAATTCCGATTTTTTGTCATATGTTTTCTTGGCGTGCCCGTTTAGACTGCCTTTATCCATTGAGCCTATTCAAGTATTACGCATGCGCACTAATTCGCAATCTGACACGAGCTGAGCAAACTGAAATGTGCTGAAGCATCAAAACAAATAACTACACATGCTGACTGTATGTCATTCCAGGGTGGTCATATTTTAACTTCTAAAATGAAGACACAAATAACAGACATAAATAATCCCTGTTTAGTCTTATATTCAAAGTTTTTATGAATTGATAGTATGCATGTATTGTCCGTGCATGACACACACATATGAACAGCTTGCCCTGACTCTCAGCTGTGTAAGCAAGCTTGAAATATTGCTCATTTGGAGCAGAGAGAATACCGAGCATTCTCAGGCTTATCCTCAACCCATTTCACTTTTTTTTTTATAACTATTGTCAAGCCTGCCTCTTCCTTAAAAGCCACTTTCAAGCTAGGTGCTAACGCTAATGCACAGCTGCACCGCTACCGTTGCGCCCTGTCTCTCTGGCTCTTTGCTGACGCAATTGCTGCATGAATTCCGATTTGGGGGACTTGACAGTTCAGACCGCAGCCACATTCTGGAAAAATGTGGCCCAGATCGGATTTTAACCACATACGAAAGTGACCTCGGATTTGAAATGGTCCACTTTTATGCGACTTTTCCCATTCAGACCATCAAGTTAATGCCCCACTTGAGTTGGAAAAACGCGAAAAAAAAAGGATTCATGCATTAAGACCTGTATGAATCTAGCCTTAGACCTTCCCGTCATTGAAAGACCAACATCCGTCATTGGTCCCTCCTGTCAGGGAAATTCAACTTTGAACTTCAAGACAAGTGTCAACTCTATAGCTCGATGAGAAATGAATCAGACCCCAACCATGGATTGCTTTGCTTCGAAGGCTTAATGAACAAGAGCTCTCGTGTACAGACGCGGAGCCACGCACAAAGCGTCTTCTCCGCATGTGGACAAAAGAGAAATGCAGAGCATGCCTCTATTTATGGGTTGACATCATAGACACAAAACCGAAACATACTATAGCATATCCTGGTAAAACCATCTCAAGTTACAGAAAAACCACTCTAGTAGGGGAAAACACCTCAAGTTATGACCTTGAACACCGGCTCTGGCTAGAACGATGATGAGCTCAGTCTGATAAGCCACAGTCGCCCATTGTATTCATTCAGGGCATATTGGAAAACACAGGAACATAACAGTCCATATTTGGGCATATTGTGATACAGTCTACAATAGTCAAGGCTACAGTATAGGAAGGCACACTCAAACAGGTTAATATAACAATGATACTCTATGCTACAATGTTCTCATGCAAGCATCACAAAAGCATACAAAATATGATGTACAGTATAATAGTTGTGTTTTAAGCATGAATAAAATTCTCTCACACCTACTGCCCCTCAAAGTTGAGCATCTTGCTCGCCACATCTGCGGTCGGCGTGGTGTATGACTACGTGCGTTGAAAAGTTGCGGCAGCTGTCGAGGCAGGCACCTGGTCCTCTGTGGTTGACCTTCGAACCCGGAGCTGACAGCTGAAGTGCTATGAGAGGAGAAAAAGACACACATGACAAACGAGCATCAAGAGACGACAGGGGGTGGACAAGGTATCTGCGTGACTGCTGACTCCAGTCAGTGGCAATATAACCAAGGGGGGAGGTTGTCAAATCTCACTGTAATATTCGTGTCAGGAAGGCCTGGTCCCTATAGAGAATAACGCTCACTTTTAATTGACACACTCGGTAGTAGTGCTTATCAAAATGACACTTGTGTGAATAAGACTTCAGACGTACGGTGCCAAGATTGACAGTCACAGATGCGCACAGCTGGTGTGGCAAACTCCCCCCAGGCTCCTTTTTTCTCCCCGTGTAGTTGCGGTGATCATTTCATGCGATTGGCAGAGGGCTAGCACTTATGGCGTAGTGGGCGGGAGGGGGGCCGCCATTAAAGCATGCAGCAGCTGATGTTGAGGTGCTCAGAGATCCAGGGGTGCGCTGAAGGGGTAAGACAATGCTTTGTCTGTGTCAAGACTTTTTTGGGAAATTGCAATTATTTAGGTTTTTTTTTTTTTTTTCTAACTTTGTTTGTGTCTTAGGTAAGAATTTTAAAAGCTTAAATAGATTAAATAAGAGATAAATAGAGATTAAATAAGTTTTGATCATTTAAAATAGACACTGGAATGTGTGTTATTATAGTTAACCATATTGGATGAAGTAGAGAAAGAAATTAAAAACTTATGCTTGTAATCAAAATGAAGTTTTAAAAAAGGAGGTGGTGGGGTTAATTTACAAAAAAAGTTAATATACTTATCGCAAAAAATTACCGTTTTTATCCACGTCAATTAATTTTATTCTTGGGATAATGGTTAGATTAGATTTAAAATAGTATTTTTTGCAGTTTTCACAACAGCTGAGTGTACACAAACAAGAACGGAAGGCTGGGATTTGTAGTTCTTTGGTTTAATATCTTTTTGGTTTTTAATCTTGAGCAAAAATACCCCGTATTAACCGTTTATAGGACAATGGACTAAATTGGGTAATGTAAAAAAAAAAAATAATAAAATCGTATACTTTTCATAATATATATACTATATTTTAAAACAAACTTTCATAAATTAATGACATTTTATTAAAAACAAAATCAATAAAATTCAAATCAATAAAAAAAAACGAAACTCTGGGTACGGCTACTAATAAAACTCATGTTTTTTTTATTTTTTAAATTTCATAGTATTTACACGTGAGCCTTGTTTTTTTTTTTTCTTTTTTTAATTTCACAGTATTTAAATGTGTGCCTTTGAAAAGTTTAAAACAAATACTCAAAATAATAAACACGAAACCTGAATGCAGAAATGTCAAGAAAATTAAAAAAAATAAATAAATAACACACCAAAAAGTGATGCAACCTAACTGAATTTAAAAAAACAAAAGTTAAAAACAAAATAAATACTTTCACGAGTCATATTGCATGTCCACAATTTTTTAAAAAAGGTCAATTTCTTATTTAGATTTACCTTAAAATAACTAATAGTACTTGGATTCATTTCTATTAACTCATTGGCTACCGATGACGGTACTAGACATCCAATCTATTTTGACTGGGCGGGGCGATCCCTGCCCAGTCAAAATGGATTGGACATCTATCACCATCAATTTCAATGAAACATGATCATTTACTGGCTAACTTCCCAATTTAAATGGATTGGACGTCTAATAATCCGTCACCCTCCTTCCTTCCCCAGGGGGGCCCCGCTCAGGAGGCGGGCCCGGGCGGCGCCGACCCCGCCCTGCCACAGGTGTATGCCGCGCCCCCTTCCTACCCAACCCCAGGTCAAGGGCCGCCCACCGCCACTGGCAGGCTGCCGCCTCTGGATTTCAGCCCAGCACACCCGAGTTCCGAGTACCCAGAGCACGCCCAGCTGAGGGTTTTTCAGGGCCCCCAGCTGGAAGGGGCGGAGCCTCTGACAACCACCAACACGGTAAATACTACAAGGAGCGTAACACCGATACTAGCACATCGACTTTGCACTGGATATAAAAGTAATAATGCTCAACAATACATTTTTAATGAGATAATAATATTCAACCAATCAGATGTCCAATTTCTACTTTAAAAGCCTACCTTCTTTAGCTCCGTCCTTTTATGGCAAGACTATAGACTCTCAGAAGACAGCTGTGAGGGTTGTTGAAAATAAATCCCTTTTCACTGAGGCTCTTTTTAAGAGGGCAATAAAACAGGTTATCTTTCACAGATTGAAGAAGTGAACGCATGTGTTGATCTTGTGTGAAGGTCCTTTCATATGTAGACTACTGTGGAAAAGACGTGAGGTCCACCGGTCACTTACTTTTAGAAATATTTGTAATTTGCCTAGTCATGGAATTTTTTTCCTGACTCTGTATTGGTGATACATTTCTGGGTCTCAAGCTCAATGTTCTAAAAGTAGTATCATTTTCTTGAAAAACAAAAGTTCAAATCACTATAAGAAAAATTGACTCATAAATTAATATGAATTTTCTTGTAAAGAAAAACAAAAATATAAGTACAGGTAGTCCCCGGGTTACGATGTACAGGACTTACTTGATTTCGACTTTCCGTCACCGGAGTCTTGTCAGCCATTTTGTCTCCAGTTGTTTTTGTTTGTTTTTTTAAATTTAAATTTGGCTTTTGTTAGGTGATGCATGCTTTTATTTTGGTGCAGGAAGCATAGAACAGGTAGTTGTTTTTGATGATGTGCGGACGCTGATACATGCTAATCGTTTGTCATTGATGTATCAGCAGATAGTTATACACTCAACATTGAATTACTGTCATTGAAGATGAAACTGATTTAATTTCATTTTTATTTTAGTTTCATTCTGCAAGTGTTGATGTCATGAGCAGCTAAATAAAGTCAGCAAACCACACGAACGTCTGACATCGTCAGGTCGGAGCTTAGCTTGCTGTCTAGCTAGGACTTAGCTCCAACATTTTGGCAAGGACAGTACAATGATGTATGATACATGTTTTTGGATAGTTATTTTGAGCTTTGGGGGGTATTTCGAGGTACACAAAAAAAAACTATATATATCTATATATATTAGGGCTGTCAAAGTTATCGCGTTAACGGGCGGTAATTAATTTTAAAAATTTATCACGTTAAAATATTTGACGCAATTAACGCACATGCCCCTCTCAAACAGATTAAAATGACAGCAGTGTCATGTCTACTTGTTACTTGTGTTTTTTTATGTTTTGTCGCCCTCTTCTGGCACTTGGGTGCGTCTGATTTTAATCAGCACAAATAGCATTGTGTAATTATTGACATCAACAATGGCGAGCTACTAGTTTATTTTTTAAATGAAAATTTTACAAATTTTATTAAAATGAAAACATTAAGAGGGGTTTTGATATGAAATTTCTATAACTTGTACTAACATTTATCTTTTAAGAACTACAAGTCTTTCTATCCATGGATCGCTTTAACAGAATGTTAATGCCTTGCCTCGCACGGCCAGACTGTTCTCCCTGTGTTTTTCAAACACTGAGAGTATAGTCTGGGACCCAGCCCATTAATGGCCTCTCGAGCAAGTACAAAATCAATCGACAAATCAGATTCGTTTATTTGCGTGACGTGTTCTTAGCAAGCAACGTCACTCTTCCGCGTCGGACGTCGTCTCCAAAACAATGCAGATGGCGAACAGGAGAGCCGAGAATATGTTCCAATCCATGGTAAAATCAGTTTTTAATGACCAAAAACACATCAACACAAGTCATTGACAACAGTCTGTCTCGCGCTAGCCATGTTGAATAAACTCCGCTCTCCTCGTATGTTTACTTCCGCGCGCAAGTCCCTCGTCCCGCCCGTCGCTGATTGGTCCACTCCGCTGTCTGTTTGCTGTGACTTGCTCCGCCCTGGAAATTATATCCGCTTAATGGTGGCCAGACTCAATAGCTGGGACAGCGGTGAGTCTGGAGTACCAGGCTAGTTAATGCCATCTTGTTGATTTATTGTTATAATAAACAAATACAGTACTTATGTACAGTATGTTGAATGTATATATCCGTCTTGTGTCTTATCTTTACATTCCAACAAAAATTTACAGAAAAATATGGCATATTTTATAGATGGTTTGAATTGCGATTAATTACGATTAATTAATTTTTAAACTGCAATTAACTCGATTAAAAATTTTAATCGTTTGACAGCCCTAATATATATATATATATATATATATATATATATATATATATATATATATATATATATACATATATAAGGTGACTCCGAAAAAAACAGGAACCTTTTAACGCCAATAAAACAAAGAGTAAAAAATAAAATATTTTAATTTACAGTAATTGAAACCCTAAAACATGCAATTTAAGTAACAATGATGGAATTTACATTTTTTTAAAATGACGTTCTTTAAATGGCGTCCTCCTATACAAATGCATTCTTGAAATCTGATGTTGAGATTCCTCATTGATTCGTCATCTGAGCTGGGATTCTGTGAATTTCATCCCAAACTCACTACGGCAACAAAAATGGCACATTGTTTACTTGCTCAAGGTCACTATCTCGCAGTGCTGCAACCTTGCTCGTGTATGTCAATATGCAAAAATTCCCGTTTTTTCAACAGTGGCCAACAACAGATTTCAAGAATGCACTCATGCAGGAGAACGCCATTTAAAAGACGTAATTTTAAAATGAAAATTAGATAATTGGCCTGTTTTATGTTTCAATTACTATGAATAAAATATTTTTTCTTTCATCACTCTTGGTTTTATTGGATTGTTCAAAGGTTCCCGTTTTTTGAGTCATCCTGCTTATATGTAAGATATTGTTTAAGCATATTTTCATTATTTCAATTACAGTATTTAGGTATATTTAATAAGACTGTTGAAAGTATCGAAAAAAATCGAAGCATCAATTCTGAAATTTTACATCCCGATACAATATTTGACTGCAAAAGTATCAATACTGAGTTATTTGTTTTGGCACTATCAGAGGTCACCAGAAATTTTATTTTGCACTACTCTTAATATTAATGGAGGATTTTGTTTGCATTTTTATTTCTTATTCTTCTCACTGTTTGAAAACTGCACTTCAAACACTTTAACATGGTACAGATTTTAATCGGGATTTTGCATTTTTTAGTGCCATTGTACCTTCAATCGTTGCTAGCCTCCCAGACAAACTGGATTGAACATCTTTCGCTGTCAATGAGTTAACAACCGTGTTCTGAGTGTGATATTCTAAAATCCCGAGCCGTCTCAAACGCACCGTCTGCCATGTAGGAGTGTTCCATTGCACTATTCCAAATAGAAGCCCTGAAACTTCACACTTGTTCAGGAATGCAGCTTAACCAAAGAGCACCTGTTAGTTTTAAAAAAGACACACACATGACAGTATTCTTCTCTTTTGGCTCTATGATGTTTCCTTCTTCTGCTAAATGGTCTTTTGTGTGGCCCCGTATATTTTATGACTACACCCCCAGACACACAAGGCTCCATGCTGGGAGAAAATTGAGGCGCCGCCATGGAAATAGGGGTGGGGGTGCCCAGATGAGCCCCACCCACTCCCACTCTGAAATATCACAACACAGGTCCAGAATACTATTCTGCATCGTGACATGACACCACCAAACCAGCTCAACCCTCTGCTCCCCCACCTTTCCTACTGTAGTGTGCGTGTCCATGTGTGCGTGTGCGTCCTCCCTCTCCTTTCCACTGGCAAGCATATTAATGTTGACACTTGACCTTTAACCTTTGGCAGAAAAGCAGCACCTTGACCTCAGACTGACCTGTTTGGAACATTTGTGCTCTTTTTAGCCCCTCTCTCTCGCTCTCTCTTTTTTTTACATTTTTTATTTTTTTAAAGCTTTCTGTTGCTTCATTCCTTCTTCTGTGCTATATTCAGGCCTCACTGGAAAGCTAATACTGTACCATCTTGTGCATATATTTTTTTTGCACCTTTCCTCACTTCTCAAGTTTGAACTCCTTCACTCTGTCTTCATAAAAATGGTTTAACACGCTGGTTTCCCCTACACATTGATGCACACATTTAATATGAGCACACATTAGCATCGTGGTGCATTGTGGGACAGTGAATGTTTCTTTCCCCCCACTTTTTTTTTTTTATACTTCTGGGATTGTTTTGCATGGAGCAGTTTAAATCAGATGGATTTTCATGGCATTGCTGCGGTTGTATGTTTCACTTTGGTACAGCTGCTTGGTATTGGGCCTTCTTGAATCAGCTTTTTTTGTTATTATTGTTTATTATTTAAGGCTAAATATTAAAAGCCGCCATTATCAGGGATTTCATATCAAAAGTAGGCAAAAAAATAATAAAAAAAATAAAACCTTACTAAATTTTGACGCTATGTATGTGATCCCTCACCTAAAGCCTATTCAGTCCCAAAGTCTAGTTTTACTTAAGAAGCATAAATTTTGTTGGCATCTCAATCATGAGTAGACCTACAAAAAAAGCAATTAACTCATGTCCAAAATCACACAGGAAGTCAGCCATTTTGACTAAAAAGTATCCTTCGAATGCCTAAAAGAATTCAGCGCATGAAGTCAGTTTTATATGAAATAATAAAATTTGGTAGGCTGGTCTATCATGAGTAGACCCACAAAAACTTGCACGAAGTCATGCCTAAAAACACACAGGAAGACTGGTGAGAAGTGACTATTTTTTCCTCACTTCAGTAGCTCCTTCAAAGGTTTAAAAAATTCTCCCCCTGAAGCCAGTTTTACTCAGTATAATAAAATTTGGTAGGTATATCAATTATGAGTAGACCCACTAAAAAGTCTCAAGAACACATGACCAAAATCTCTCAGGAAGTCAGTCACCTAGGTTTAGAAGTACAGTTCTCCGATAATTACTTTTTAACCAATATCCCAATATTTTCGAACTCCAAAAATCCCATATATGCGGTCGTGGACTTAACATATTATGTCTAATTGTATTGTGATGCCCCACTGGATGCTTTAATAATGATAAATGTATTAACTTCAAGGTTTTCCAAACAAACATTCTGCGAAAAATAAGAGAACAATTTCAAGTAAATTTAGGACGAAGTGCCTATATTGCTCTACTATATTTATTGTTGAAATCCAAATATTGCAAGTATCAGATTTTTTACATGAAGTGCAAGTGCAAATAAGACGCTACCTAAGCCTGTCGCGATATGCAATAAGTCAAATTATCGCACGGCGAATAAAAATGAAGGCGTTAATTTTCCCGGCTGCGATTTATCCTATTGGCTATCAACACGCCGTAGAATTAAAGTTCAGACATACAAAATAAGGAAACACTTCTACATTAAACATTGTAAAATGTTAGCATTGCTACATTGAGGCTAATGGACAAAAGACAATGTACTAACTAACCACTTTAGCCTGCTATAAAACATTGGCAGTCTTCTCCACAACGCAAAATTGCGGTTAAAAGGTGACACTTCAAACATGAAAACTCGCTGGATTAAAGAATTTGCAAGCGACGCAAACATAAGAAAAGAATCTATTACTGAGACCATATGCTAGACAAAAGCGAAATGCACGGTTTTTGTTTTTACTGAGTGTAAAGCTTACGGTTAGTAGCTTGGCAAACATACTTCCGGTGAATATTTCAAAGTAAAAGCACGCCATGTTCAGATTTCTGGAGGAAATCACATATACTTCAGATTCTGCACTAAAAATAAATTTAAAATGACACCCATTATGAAAAATCTAATTGGCAATGATAATATGATGTAATAAATGATAATAATTTGGGTTCAAATTTGCTGCATGCGCACTTTGCAGGACAAGATGAGAGTCATATTGGATCAAATTAACACTTTTAGTGGGCTCTTATTAACAGACAACAAAAATGACATTGGGTTTCTCACCTATTTCATATTCTGCACTTAACTAGCTTTAAAATGACTCATTATGCAAAGTGTTGTTTTTCTGTTTTTATTTTTTTTATTTATACATTTCAAGATAGCTTGTTTTTATTTAAGAGTAACAATTTATTGCGGCACGGTGGCTGAGTGGTTAGCACGTCTGCCTCACAGTTCTAAGATCAAGGGTTCAATCCCGGGCTTCGGCCTTCCTGTGTGGAGTTTGCATGTTCTCCCCGTGCCTGCGTGGGTTTCCTCCGGGAACTCCGGTTTCCTCCCACATCCCAAAAACATGCATGGTAGGCTGATTGAACACTCTAAATTGTCCGTAGGCATGAGTGTGCGCGTGAATGGTTGTATGTCTCCTTGTGCCCTGCAATTGGCTGGCCACCAGTTCAGGGTGTCCCCTGCCTACTGCCCAGAGTTAGCTGGGATAGGCTCCAGCACCTCCGCGACCCTCGTGAGGAAAAGCGGCATGGAAAATGAATGAATGAATAAATTCATTGCATTTGAATAGGTGATTTATTTGGATGTATTGTCACCACATTCGTAGCTGAATAGGTTAAAAAAACAAACAGGCAATAATATCACTAGGGTTGCAGCTATTGATTATTTTAATAGTCGATTAATCGATGAACTAGCTCGAATAATCGAGTAATCGGATAGGGAACATAAAAAATTTAAAATACCTGAGCTGAGCCTAAAACAGTATAAAAAAATTTTTAAAAATAGGATATATGTACAACAAAAGAACAATTGGCTAACTTAAATAGCAAAAATCAGCTAGCTTAAATGCTATAAAACGCTAAAGTTTTTTTTTTTTTTTTTTTACAATGCTCTTAAATGTTTCAGACACAAATTCCCACCAAAAATGGCGAAATATACTTACAAACTACTTTACAAATGCATTATAAAAAACATTAGCTCAAACAAAAACTTAGCTTATGTTGGTCTTAACAGGGAGCAGCTGGATTCAGCCACGTGAAATGAGGCAGAAAAGAGGGCAGTGTATCCACCCAAATCAATAAAACTAAACGCAAACACTTTCAAAACAAACTATTACAATGCCACTTTAATTAAACGAATACTCGAAGCGGCAAATTTTAATTTGCATCTTTATTTCTAATCGAATACTCGAGCCGATCGATTAATCGTTGCAGCACTAAATATTGCATATCAGCAATAATTTATGAGACGGTATATCGACTACTAAAATTTGTTATCGCAACAGGCCTCGCGCTACCATATCACATATGGCTCAAACAATGCTTCTGGCTCAAAAAAACAACAAAGGCACACAGTGTCAGTCAAGTAAATGAGGTAAAACGTTGGCATAGGAAAACCAACTGGCAATAACTTTTCAAATGAAATAAGTACAATAATTTTAACTGTGGTGCTACGACCAGCCCTTGGCAGTGGGCAGAAGGCTCCTACATTGACTTTGAAGGCAACATGCAAATTGGCCCAAAACTGTTAATGAAAAACCGTTGTCAATATTATCCGATATCATTTTAAAATGCTTTTATCGGCCGATATTGTTGGCTACCCGATAATATCGTGCCTCAATAAGGGTCTTAAAATTGGTGGGCCTGTCTTTCGCAATACCTACAAAAATACTTAAGAATCCAAGCTCGCAAAGACACCATATTGGTTTCAAGAGGCAAATTTAGGGTCTTTGAATGGAAAAACTGACTTTTCCTACAAATTCAAAACACATACAGTAAATCGAATGGATGTAACTTTGAAATACTGAACTAAATTTATCGACAGTGCGTGTAGCTGGAAGGCTGGAAGCAGTTTTCGTTTTTTTAGCGGTACAGTCAGTTGTATTCTCCTGCAGGCATGTATTGAGATGCCTCACTAAACCTGGAGCCCGTCCCCCTTCCTTACATGTCTCCTCACATTTGCCTGAGAGGGATCACTGGTTGCGGAATGCTCTTTTGGTTTGGATCACCTGACCTGGTGGAAATGTCTTGTCTAATGTTATGTGATGCCTTGTACACAACCAGGAAGTGATCAGATGCCCGCTATACTCGATTGTTCTCGCACTTCCGCTCACAACCTCTCTTTGTCCACCTGTTCATCGTCGGTCTTCAGGAGGAAGCGTTGGCCCCCGTGACCTCGGACCCCCAAGCTCTGAGTGTATCTGCAGCATCCAGCGGTGGGGGGAGTGGAAGTGACGATGAGGGGTCTGGTAAGGCCCAACCCAAACGCCTCCACGTGTCAAACATCCCATTCCGCTTTAGGGACCCAGACCTCCGGCAGATGTTTGGGGTACGGACTTGTGTATGTATACAGTGCCGTGAAAATGGATTTGCCTCTTGCTAATGTCTGATTAAAAATAAAAAATTATACGTCAAGATGTTCAGTTGACTAAAGAGATGGAAGTAGAACATTTTAGAAAGTGCGTCCTCTTAGAAGTAACACTTGAATTTGATAACAAGACAATTAGGGCTGTCAAAATTATCGCGTTAACGGGCAGTAATTAATTTTTAAAATTAATCAAGTTAAAATATTTGATGCAATTAACGCACATACCCCACTCAAACAGATTAAAATGACCGTACAATGTAATATCTGCTTTACGTGTACTTTTGGTGTTTGGCGCCCTCTGCTGGCGCTTGAGTCCAACTGATTTTATGGGTTGTACCATGCGTGAGCATGGTATAATTATTGACATCAACAATGGCGAGCTACTAGTTTATTTTTTGATTGAAAATTTTACAAATCTTAATAAAACGAAAACATTAAGAGGGGGGTTTAATATAAAATTTCTATAACTTGTACTAACATTTATCTTTTAAGAACTACAAGTCTTTCTATCCATGGATCGCTTTAAGAGAATGTTAATAATGTTAATGCCATCTTGTTGATTTATTGTTATAATAAACAAATACAGTACTTATGTACCGTATGTTGAATGTATATTTCCGTCTTGTGTCTTATCTTTCCATTCCAACAATAATTTACAGAAAAATATGGCATATTTTATACATGGTTTGAATTGCGGGTAATTACGATTAATTAATTTTTAAGCTGTAATTAACTCGATTAAAAATTTTAATCGTTTGACAGCCCTAAAAACAATATAAGGTAATGTAAAAGGTGGGGCTGCTTTACTTCTTCAGGACCTGGATGACTTTCTGTTATAATTGGATAAATTCTGAGGTCAAAAAAAATTCTGCATTGAAAAGTAGGCTAAAATTATTTCATAACGATGTGGTATGACTGTGCAAGTTATAGCAAACGCCTTATTTCACTTTTAAATGTGTAGAATTTGCAAAAAAAAAAAAAAAAAAGAAAAAAAAAGATAAAAATTTTTTCACAGCACTGTACATAACACTGGTCATCTTTACAAACAACATCATTGTAATACAAGGGCTAATCTCCTTTCTAGCAATTTGGAAAAATCCTGGATGTAGAAATCATCTTCAATGAGAGGGGATCAAAGGTAAGCAGTTTAAAATCAGGTAAAATTTGAATTAAAGATACTAAAAAACAAAAAAAAAGTTCACACATACTATGTACACGCATGCAGGGATTTGGATTTGTCACCTTCGAAAGTGCAGCAGAAGCTGACCGAGCACGCGAAAAATTGAATGGGACCATCGTAGAAGGGAGAAAAATTGAGGTGAGCTATATCATCAGTTTCAATTTTTACTTATCGTAATAACCCAGATATTGATGACTTCCTAAAAAAAACATCTCCTCAGGTCAATAACGCCACTGCAAGGGTAGTTACCAAAAAGCCCCAAACAGCACTAGTGAATGGTGACCTTTCAAGTAAGACATAACTTCAATGGTCACATGTCAAATTTCATAGTTGTCAATTATACTTTCTTGTCTGTGCAGCTTCTGGGTGGAAGATCAACCCTGTCATGGGGGCCATGTACGCACCAGAACTCTATACAGGTAAGTAAACACAATCTACCACATCATGATACTTAAGGGTAGCGAATAACTAGTTTCTTCTGTAGTCGCCGGTTTCCCATACCCAGTGGCGGCGCCCGCTTTGGCTTACCGCGGTTCGGCACTGAGGGGTCGAGGTCGGACCGTTTACAACACCATCCGCTCCGCCGCGGCCACGCCTGCTGCTGTGCCTGCCTACCCTGGGTAAAAAGACAAATGTTTATTAAGTATCAGGACTGAAATGAACTACATTGAACTAGACTACAGTCCCTGACAAAAGTCTTGTCGCTTATCCATTTTGTAGAAACAATTGCTAATAACCTGACTTTTAATTATTCAGTTGGTTTCAGAAATGGCTCATATGAAAGCTAAGACCCTTCCAAATGATGTTGAATGTACAAAAATATATTTGTTTCACTGAAAAAAAGATGTATCATTTAATGAAGACATAAAGGTCAAATTTTGGCAAGACAAAAGTTTTGTCGCCTACAGAACGTAGTGTGAAAATTAGTGTTGTACCGATACCATTTTTTGGCCCCGATACAATACCTGGCTGTGCAGTATCGGCTGATACCAATACCATACCGATACCACCCCGATTATATATATATTTTTTTTTCCCCCCAAAGAGCTACATAATTGGATGTGAAATCATTGCTATCAAGGCTTTGTCAGGCTGTTCCTTGCACAATAGGAAAAAGACTAGTACAAAGTATAATACTAGCCCAACAGTAAGAAAGTAAAAGTAAGTTCATAATAATAAACTCTGAATGAACTGAGTAAACTTTTTTTAAACCTCTCAAAGGCCAAACAGTGCAACTTTCATGAAATTATTGTCACATTCTGCTGCTGGTTTGCTGATTGTGTTTTGTTGCTGGGCTGTTAGTGGGGGCGTTCCTGACGTCGCACCTGAATCCAATGCGGGCTTATCAACGCAGCATTTAAGCACGGGTGAGCTCAGAGAAGGCTGCCAAGATATTTGCTTTGCTGATCGCCATTTGACATCTCGCACTATAGTCTCGCTACATTTGCTTGTTACGCCCCTGCATTGGGTTTTTTCTGTTAGTGTGCTGCACTCGTTTGTAACCTCTACCCTGTGCAGGTATTTGAGTGTTTTTATTTTGGCTTTTTGGCTCACTGCCTATCGTCTTAGTTAATCTTTGAGTTTTTAGTATTGAGCTCCGTCGACCTGCTGTCATGGACTCCTTTTGTTATTTCTACTATCCCGCGATCGCGTGTTATTTTTTGTTTGCAATCATTAAACCCTTGTACTTATCCCCCGCTTGTTGTCCGCTTTGAGGTCCAACCTTGTTTCCGCATTTGCGGACGCTCACAATTATAAGTAATAATAATTGACCACAGCATCCCGTCTCTCTATTAGCCTCGTTTTTTCGGGAGGGGGTGGGTCCCTTATTTCTATGTCTGAAAGGTGGCAACCCTACTTTGGAAACACTTCCCAAATTACTGTGGCATTTCTTTCATTAAAAGACAGTAAAAGTAAAGTAGACGAAGTGAACTGACCAGAGATAGTTGCTCCGGTCCAGCGCCCTGCTTCCTCTGGGTAGCAGTCCTGCTCTTGCAGGCTCAAACTCGTTGTGTTCGTTCGCGTTTCGTCTTCAAATGTTTTATCAGGTTCGAGGTATTGAAACTGGTCGATTTAACTCCACATCTCGAAACTTTCAGGCCGCAAATCTTGCATGCAGCCATTGATTTTAATTGACGGGATTTCTATTTTGAAATATTTCCCGCCCGCCATGTCGGCCATGTCATTGGTCAGAAGTGGCTATTGGCCCGTTCTCATTGGTCTGGAGCAGGCCAATAGCGATAGCTGTTTGGTGTTCACGTGTCATCACACAACACAGAGACAAAGTGTAGTGAGCGCCAGGAGAAAAAAAAAAGGCTGCGGTCAAATGTTATAATAATGGACCGGTAAATGGTATCGGCGCCGTCTTTGTTGGTACTCGCCGATACCACCATTTTGGCCGGATCGGCGCCCCCTGCAGATACCAGTATCGGTGCATCTTTAGTGAAAATTGAACAAAAAATGTATTTCAAATACAAAAACATCTTACATAACATAAGCGAATTAAGTAGTGGTGCTGTGAGATCCAAATTTAATATTTTGTATGACTTCCATGGGCTTGAAGGATTGCATCCATGTGATTTGGCAACAATGAAGTCATCAGGAATATCAAAGAAAGCAGTCTTGCATGCCTCCCAGAGTTCATCAACATTCTTGGGTTTCGTCTTCCATGCTTCCTCTTTCATCCTATTCATGTCTGGTGACTGGGCTGGCCAGTCCTGAAGGATCTTGATCTTCTTTGCCTTGAGGAACTCTGAGGTAGAGATTGAAGTATGCGATGGAGCACCATCCTGTTGCAGAATTTGTTCCTTTCTATGGTTAGGAATGTAAGAGGCAGCTAAGATTTGTTGATATTTCACCCTGCAGGTCTCTCAGGGTGCAGACAATTAGAAAACCGTGTGGCATTTGCCAAGGCCCACAGTCTGTCAAAAGGATGGACGCTTGAAAAGTGGCAAAATGTGGATTTTTCAGATGAATCTTTCATTGAATGACACCACAGTCGCTGCAAATATTGCAGGAGACCTACTGGAGCCGGCATGGATGTGAGATTCACTCAGAAAACAGTGAAGTTTGGTGGTGGCAAAATCACGGTCTGGGGTTACATCCAGCATGGGGGTGTGCGAGAGATCTGCAGGGTGGAAGGCAACATAAATAGTCTGAAATATCAACAAATCTTAGCTGCCTCTTACATTTCTAACCATAAAAAGGGACAAATTCTGCAGCAGGATGGTGCTCCATCGTATACTTCAATCTCTACCTCAAAGTTCCTCAAGGTAAAGAAGATCAAGATCCTCCAGGACTGGCCAGCCCAGTCACCAGACATGAACATCATTGAAAGAGGAAACCCAAGAATATTGATGAACTCTGGGAGGCATGCAAGACTGCCTTCTTTGATATTCCTGATGACTTCATCAATAAATTGTATGAATCCTTGCCGAACCACATGGATGCAGTCCTTCAAGCCCATGGAAGTCAGACAAAATATTAAATTTGGATCTCACAGGACCACTACTTAATTCGCTTATGTTATGAAACATGTTCTTGTATTTGACGTACATTTTTTAGTTCAATTTTCAGAGTACTTTCTGTAGGCGACAAAACTTTTGTCTTGCCAAAATTGGACCTTTATGTCTTCATTAAATGATAAATATTTTTTCAGTGAAACAAATATATTTTTGTACATTCAACATCATTGGGGGGGGGGGGGGGGGGGGGGTCTTAGCTTTCATATGAGCCATTTCTGAAACCAATTGAATGATTAAAAGTCAGGTTATTAGCAATTGTTTCTACAAAATGGATAAGCGACAAGACTTTTGTCAGGGACTGTATATATAATATATAAATATCCAGAGTGATAAATTGAGTTATTGTTGTTGTGATTTTCTGACGCTTTTGCTATCGCTGGACATTTTCTCTTTCTTCTGAAGAGTTTTTTTCATTAGTCACAGTATGTTTTAGATGGGAAGGCTGGTATTGACAAATACAGACATCTAATCCAATTTGACTGGGGGAGGGGGCAGTAGACCTCCTAGTCAAAATGGATCAGACATCTCTCACTGTCAATGGCAGCCAATGAGTTACGTAATACTTGAAAATAAAAAATCAACACATTTAAAAAAAAAAACTTTTTTTTTTTAACCTGATTCCCATTCTCTGAAAATGGTGTGATCGGGCCTTATTTCCAATCATGTGATCGGATAGGCAACATCCCTAAAATATTTCTGAAAGCGGCCCTCAGAGAAAAACGTTTGGACACCCCTGGACTAGACTGAACTAAACAACGTAAAACTGATTTGAGTTGAACTAAACAGTACTGAGTTTAACCATAAGCGGATTTTAAGGGGGGAGCGGGGGGCAGGCACCCCCTGGTGGCCGAAAAGTGTTATTGCATGAAACTGACTTTCCTATACATATAAAAGTTGTAAAGCAATAAAACTGCGACAAAAATGAATGAAATGAACAAAAAAAATATATTTTTTGGAATGGGTCAAAATTATTTTTCTAACATCATGTTTTCAATCTCAAATAATTTTTCGCATTCGAAAATGTTTTCTATGATTGAAATTTTTCGTTTTTCGATTGAAGTGATTTTTATTTTTGAAATTTTTCGTTTTTCGATTGAAGTGATTTTTCTTTTTGAAAATACATATATTTTTTTGAAGCAACTTATTTTTTGATTGAATAATAAAGACAAAAAATTTCTAGCCAAAATGTGGCCCAAACACAAATCAACATTACTTCAATCAAAAAGTTGCTTCAATCAAAAAAACAACTTGACTCCAATAAAAAAAAAAACTCAAAGAAAAATAGCTTTCACGTGCCTTTTTTTGAGTTCCAAATTTATTTTTGCATTCAAACACATTTTTTTTTTTTTTTAATTGAAGCGACTTTTTTTTAAAAATTGAAAATGTATATTTTCATTGAAACAACTTTTTTTTTTTTTTTTTACTGAAGCAAAATTTTTTGATTGAATAATAAAGACACAAATCTATCTCGATATGGCTCTGCCCAGGGGATACTATTTTTGACTGGGGGAAACTACATTGGCACAACACTGGCGGGCATACCACAGTCAATGGATGACGATCTTGGTGAAAAGTATTGCTTCAGCAGACTGATTTAGAATTCCCAAAGAATGATAGGAAACAAAAAAACTCTTATTATTATAAATATTCTTGTAAGTTAATTGTATTGCTGACACTGCGTTTTGGGGTCATCAGAATGTTGTGCACCCCTGCCCCAAAAGTCAAACTCCGCCTATGAGTTTAACAACATTTAACTGACTGGATTAATTTGGACTAGACTAGATTTAACTGGATTGTACTAACATGGACGGAGCAAGGTTAAATTAAATTTAAAGTGACAGACAATACCAGCATGAACTCAGTATACGTGAAGCGCTCTTGACTGTGACTGTGTACTTTAAAACTGTTGCAAATCCATCATGTTTTCCATTTTCACAATCAGGGTAGTGTATCAAGATGGTCTCTACGGAGCAGAGGTCTACGTGAGTAACTACCAACCTTCTCAGTGTCCACTCATTTCCTATCATCATTTTGTTCATTGGTTATGTGATGTGTTCCAGGGAGGTTATCCTGCATATAGGGTGGCTCAGTCACCATCTGCCGCTGCAACATACAGCGATGGGTAAGAAAAACTTTAAATGAAAAGCATCTTAGAGCTTTAAGTTCCATCAATATTATTCTATGTAAAACACTTACATATTGTGACAATTTCACCAGATATGGTCGCGTGTATGCCGCAGCTGCAGACCCCTATCATCACTCTGTGGGGCCAACAACCACATATGGCGTTGGTACTGTGGTGAGTAGGCCAAAAGGGAAGAAAATGTGGCAGCTACTTAATTTTTTGTCAAGAATCTGTTATAGATGCAACTGTTGGTTTAAACACATTATTTTAAATGACATGACGTTCGTGCAATAGCAATTAAAGTGAATAAAAATAGCAAATAAATTGTCCGATTTTCATTCGTTTCAAAAGGCCGCCATTTTTATCCAATATCGCCCTCTGCTGTCGAACTTAATTAACGTCACTGCGGCGCATGAACGTGAACGTCACCTAGCGTTATATATATGGCGGAAAACACTCAGGTAACTTGAAGTTCCGCTCTGAGACCCCCAATTTGACCAACTTTCAAAATTGTCCGATATGCATGTGTGATACATCATCGGAAAGCTTAAAATCTCAATTTTCTGGGGGAAGAAAAATTTTGAACAGGAGGGAATTAAAAAAAAAAAACATTTAAACATTTTAAACAGCAAAACCCTAACTGGAGGCGAGAGCACGTGAGAGCAGAATTAAAGACGCCACGATTTTAATGAGATATTATCACGTACATACCATGTTTCGATCCAAAAACTCCATGTAGCATGTATCATCAAGTGTCAAGACACAGCTGTGAATGGCCACAGCCGGATTTTTGGGGGATTTGATGGGTGAAACATGGTGATATAACAAGGGTCGCGATGCAGAAATCGCAGACATCAAGGAGTGGTCGAGATTTTCTTTTTCATAAATTTACCCTTTTAAACGTTTTTCTTCAACTTTTTTTGTTTGGATCAATTATTTATCATTTAACATATCGGAGAAAATGCGACAGTAACAAAAAAAAAAAAAAAAAAAAAAAAAAAAAATACAATTAAGCGATAATTATGAGGTAGATATCTGTGACTTTTTTACAGACGCCAAATTTTTCATTGTGACGTAATTTGTTTAAAAGTTTTAATATATGCAAGTGAATTTTTTTTTTTTGTCTTTTTTTTTTAAACTAAATATTAGACATCAATTAATGATTCCAAGCTAAAAATGACATTTTGAATAATAAATATAATTACTTACCTTCTTTTTATGGCAAGGTTGAAACAAAAACGGTTGCGCGACGTCTGTAAACGGGGGTTTTCATGGTAAAACAGACATATTAAAAATAATTCGGAGGCTTAGTGCGCCACGAATCTGCTATGGCAGCATATAGACATATTGTTCTATCTAACACAAGTTGTTTTGGCCTAAAATACTGCAGTTTCTTGGAGGCGTGCAAGAGCATAAACTGCTTCTTCAGTTATGTCTGCGTTTTCCGCCATATATGTATATTGCATAAATCTAATGTCTGGTGCGCGTTGTAAGCCGACGTACAAGAGCATCACCATTTGTCGACCATTTTGCGTCGGTGCCAATCGAAAAACTCAACGGAGCGCGATGAAATAACTAAATTGCGAAACTTTCAGTCAAGTTAAAATTTCGTTTTGCCAAAAGCGTCAGAGATGCCGTGATATCAAAATCTGACTGAATAATAGTCACTTTAAGTTAATTATTTAGCATGAACACCGACGCAAGATGGCCGTGAGTCACTTACGCTGCCGACTCTTGACTTCGACATCTATTATTTTGTGTGATATCTATGACGTTGGTTCAACGAAACAATTATTCTGTACATTTTATTTGTTTATGATGGAGAACACAGTACTGTATATGACTTGTTTTCATTATTTAAAAGAAACGAAAAATGTTTTTGTGCGGCTGGAACAACTTCATGGCCTTTGCATTCAATTTATTGTGAAAGTAAAATATAACGATAGCATTTTTTTTTTTTTTGCATTGTTACTGCTTAGTTCATCTCCATTTCTGTGATGCGTTTACAGGCCAGTTTGTACAGAGGAGGCTACAACAGATTCACTCCCTATTGATGCACCCCACTGTGACCTGGACACTTCACTCAAGTGACTGGATAGACTGACTTTGTAAATATTATGTACTGTACGGTTTTCCGTGCCAACTTATCATCAGCACATGCACTGCATTATGTATTTTTCAATTGCATTTCAAATGAAGACTGTAGTGCTATAAAACAGTCAAAATGTACATTTTTCTTACGTTTGAATGATGTGTTCTCTATTTAAGTGTGTTTGTGTGTGTGACAGGTTTGAAACTGGTTTCAGTATGTCAGTACTTTTTAGCCCGTTGCAGAGTTGACTGCATTTAGGTGGGGTTTCCCTTTTATATTTCCTTAACTACCTCTTCTTTTGGCTTTTCATCTTGGTCTCGCTGTGTGACGTTTATCTCTAAATAAAAGTTTTCACCTTTTTTCCTGCTTCAAAATACTCTTGAGCTTTACGTTTCGTCGAAAAACAAAGCAGCATATAGAAATTGAAATACTTGTACTTCTGGTTTATTATAGCTTTTCTTTCCTATACTTCTGGTTTATTATAGCTTTTCTTTCCTATGCAGTATATATACAATAATGATTTAACTATTGCTCCTCCCTTTATAAATACAGCTTTTTTCCTACTTGTCATGTTTTGACCTTGTCTACGGCTTTCCGTGCATGCTTTATTCTCAATTTCTCTGCTTAGACGCTTTACATTTCCATTTCTATTCGAGTTTGCTTCTTCTGAGCTTGAATTTGCCAGCTTGTTTCCTACATGTATTCTTCTTAGCTTTCTTTGTAGATGTGCTTAGTATTCATAACACTAACATGTGAAACAGCTTCACAAGTTGTCTTTTTTTTTTTTTTTTTTTTTTTTTTAAACTCTTGCAAAGCTTATGGCTTTTTCTTGTTCTACCCCCCAAATTATTGTGAAGGATTCCCCCCCCAAAAGTATTCAACTACAGTGGGCCAAAATATCACCATGCAAAAAGTGATAACCCATTTGTCACTGGCAATTCCTCAAGGCAATACACAAAAAATTCACAATAAAACATTTGAGGCCAAACGCAAGTCTCATCCTATTCTTCACACCAAAAACGACGGCACAAATTGCTGCTCTTTACGTTTTTATTATATTCTTCAAAAGGAGCGGATATTTACACAAAATTTACAAAGATGCTGGTGATATCAAAATCTGTTCGTGGAAAAGAGAGGAGAGGCATTGCAAACAACCTTCAACTATGTTAGTGAGCTGCAATGTCCATACTTACTACCGTGACTATGTGCAGGCGCAACATACTCAACATAAAATGAATGACAACATCTATGAGCGAGAAGGAAGAAAGACGGATCATGCAGGGGATCAGAAAGCTTGTGATCGAGGAGAAAAGAAAAGATGAGGGAGAGGAGGTGAATGGGAGTAGATGAGTTCTTATGGGTTTGGGGAAAGTAGATATCAAGAAGTGGCAAAAGACTGATGAGCAATCAATAGTACATGGGAGCAAAAATACTGAAAACATGATCTAGGCTTCAGAGGAGGGGGGGAAAAAAAACATTCCAAATGTGTACGTGTTAAATCCTAGCTTAAACTCTTTGGTGACCATACGAAAGCAGGTAAATCAATTAACTACTTGTTCGGGACCCTTTAACAGAAAACATCACATATTAAAAACTAAACTGGACAAACAGAAACAACTTGAGGGGACATCATTAATTAACACGTTAAAATAAAGTTAAGGGGAGTAAATAAAAAAACATTTTGGCTAGTTAGCAGGACATGAGGCTCACTCTAACTTTTGCTTTAAAGTGACGTGAGACTGGACTTGCTCACGGCTCTCCCACTTGTCTCAGCTTGCTCCTCATGTTCTCCCCGTGTGCTCCAGCAATGCACGTGCTAGCGTCTGAAGAGGGTTGGGGGGCGATGCCCCGGGGAAGGTTTGGGAAGGGTAGAGAGATCAGGTCAAATAAAAGGGGAAAGAAAAAAAATGTTGAGATCAGTTGTCATGACACAATAAGTCCAATTACACAACAGGGTGCTTGTTTTAGATCAGGGTGGGGACCCTGCAACTATTCTCTCGGGCATTTTACAGCCCACATGCCGCAGGTTTCCCACCACTACATTACATCTTTGGTAGCCGGTGTTAAATATGTATTATTTTAGCTTTGACTTAGACGAACACACACAGCAATAGAAAACTAAACACACTTACCATGTGTGGAACACCTAAGCTACAAAACCAGAGATTCAACCACAGCAATTATCGTACACTATTTACAACATTGATAGAAAAAAAATTGCAATGAGTTTAAAATGCCTCAAAAATGTACATAACACTGTTCAAATCCCCCAAAATATGATTGTGTAGTCCCTCTTAGCAAGCTTGAAAATGTTTTTGAATGCATCAATTTCTGCCATGTGAAAGCTATTAAGGATTTCATGGCTAAGTGACAGACCTTCAGACAGCAGTTCGTGTGAAATTTAGACTCCTAGTTACGCTAAAAATTTCACTTAGATTCATTTAAGGCCTTTAGAAACTTCTCTAGAGCCTCAATACTTTTCTGGCATCAATTTAGAAGCCAAATACTGCTGTACAACCTGAAGAAGAAATGTAATTGAGGTGTTGGGAGGGACCTCATGGTGTTTTGTAGATATCCTTCTCGTTCTCATTCTGCAGTCCCGCCTCTTACCAGCATTCCAGGAGAACCGTGGACGCTGCATACAAACCGGACGTTGTCATCTCTGGTCTTTCAGCTGCTGTTCCGCGACCAGCTTCGGATTTGAAGATGGACGTTGAACGGGCACCGTGGATGAAGAGCTGAAGTAGAAGTTTCCAACCGAGGATGACCACGGACACCTATCTTCGCTTTTGGGTGACTTCAACAAGGAACACTGCTCTGTTTCAAGAGTCCATGCTTCCTGACTTGACTGAACACAGAAATTGAGTCCCAAATTCTGAAGAAGCGTAGAATCCAAAACCCTTTAGGAACCAGGTCGTCTCAGCCGCAGTAGACAAGAAATACAAACCACAACTTCTCTCTTCTTGACAACCTTGACGATCTTTGTTTGTTTTTAAGAGTCTCTTTGGAACTGAACGCGGTTCTGCCGTTGTCAAGCGTGTCTTCTTCTTGAGACTTGAGGTCTTGGAGCTGTTGACTTGGGAAAGGAAGAAAACATAACAGGACACTGTTAGCGTTGACATCTGACAGGGCTAATGGAACAGGACGCATCGCGCGATGGCCCTCTCTTATCTGGATGCGTGACTATGGCCTCTCAAGTGTTGGGACTAAAGTAATGTCTATTGAAATGTGAATAACTTGGGTGTGCATGTGTTTAACGTTGCTAAATGACTGATTTTTAACTTTTGTCTCATATGGGACTTTCAGTATGTTCTATATAGGTGCTGGTCTGCCTCTCTAAAATGGCTGAGGTATCGTAAAGTGCACTAGCTTGAGTCTATCTGTACTGCCCCACCCTTTTTAAGGCGCTAATCAATCCCACCCTCTCAGGAGGCAGCCAGGGCAGTGGTGCTGCTTTTGCAGTCTATCCTAAGGGGGTCTGAGGGGATGAATGTAACACCCAACCCAGTAAGGAACTCCATACAGGAGTCTAAAGAAAGGAAGCCTAGCGTGGACTGCACATACTCGACCGGCAAATCGGGCCTAAACCTGTGAACAAAAAAATAAACACTATTAGAACTTGAGCGTCTCGGTTTCACGTTTCCGAATACGGTAAATATGTCTTACGTTTTGACTATTGCCCGAAGTGCAACCTTTCTTTCCCTTTCAACAAACTTGTCAATAAGGTACGAAGCCATGCGTGGAGCGTCGTGATACAACTTGAAGAAACGGCGGTAGTTTCCTAAAGCCCAGGCGGCACGGAGAGCGAGAGCGTGAGCAACACATACGTCTGCTTTAAGCGCCGGAGTCAAGTAAACCAGTTCAGTGATGAGATCTGTGGTCGGAAGGAAACAATTAAATCGGGAAATCACAAAGAATTGGACGTGTTTTTGATGTGCATACCTCCAGAGTTTTTAGTGAAGATGTAGTACAACAAGCGATACGCCGTAAACTCGCCGATGTTCTCTGAGGGGTTGTCCTTGTAGAGGGCCTTCAGCTGCGTCTGGCATTGGTTGAATTCCTCATGGTCGCCCTGTAACGCAAAAAATAAGTCTCAGTTTGTAATATGACAGTCTCTTAAAAAAAGCGGAGAGTCTCACCTTTTCCAGGGCAATGCGGGCATGACACTCGTACACTTCCACAGTGAATTCTGTACGAACTCCTTGGACCTGCATGATGGAAAAACAAAGTTTTACATGTAAAAACCAATGCATGAGTTTTTGTCTTTAAATATTAGGTCTCGGAAAGATTTGAAAACTTTGAAGTACCGGAGATTGCCACTAGTTCTGGCTTCAAAACAGCAGTTTACATTGATACTCCACCTGAGGCTCTGTTGTATTCTTGAATTACTGAACTTTAGCTTGTGCAAAAATTGCTTAAAAGGAGCCTCAGACTTAATGACTTGTAGGCTCTATGCAGCCACAATTATTCTCCTTTCCCAAAATATGTTATACGAAAGATAAAATATTGCCATTGATTTAAAAATCTATATTACTTAGTACAAATTTTGATCTACAGAGGGCGCCATGTTTTATGCACACAATCAACGCTCGGGGTGATGACGTAGTTGGCCTGGACTGGGAGAATAGCTGTGCTAACTAGCAAGCGAAGCTAGTATGACGACTGGCATGATTTTGTCACATTCTGCTGAAGGTCAGGTTGTTTTGTTACAGAGCTGTGGGATGAGTTCCCGACGTTGTACCTGCATCCAATTCGAGCTCATCAGCAGTGTCTTTAAACCGATCCTAAGGCAGGTTGCAGAGATATAGACTTGCTGCCCTTTGACAGTTTTCTCGATCCTTTCATTGCTTGCCTTGGTTTTTTCACACGGTGAGACGTCAAACACATGCGCACATCAGTTAAAAGCAGTGAGTACTTACGAATTGTGTTTTTATTGAGTCTTATTACCTTTTCATTTTCTCAAATACTTTTTGCATGTGTTTCCCTCTCATACTTTTAAGTATTGTGTTTTCTTGTGGTAGCTTTAAAGCAGATTGTAGATCTGTTGACCACATTAGTCATGTAGCGTATTTAAACCACCCTTATTTGATATAACTACGTTCAAGTATTTTCTTAAGGAATCTTTAGTATGTTAGGCCTGTATGCATCTAAACAAAACAAGCTGAAAGCATACGGTCAGGGCTGTCAACAGACTTGCTGGGGCTTAGGGACAAGAGACCATTATAGGGACCCCCCCCCCCCCCAACACACACACACACTGGTTTGTCACGACAACATACGCAGTACTTTTGACGCTTTGTAATGATGGTGTAAATTTTAAAATTATTTAATTCAAGATGGACAGTTAAATTTAACAGACCGTGATGTGATGTGACACAATTATTTCCATCTATTGTCCCATGTAGGATACAATAAAACAGAGTGCTATGCCTGCCTGCTAAGCAACAAAACCCTTTTTTAATATGTTGACGTTTTTAAGTATATATCGAGTAGAACATAATATTTAATCAGACAATGATTAAAATAAAAAAATATGTGAATGTGAAGTAAAATTAAGGGTCATTCAGGGGCCCCTATGATCCTGAGGCTCAGGACAAAATACCCGCTGGTTGCCCCCACCCTGTCGACGGGCTTGCACAAATTCAAATTGTCAAATTCGCCTCTTGTAGCATATTTCGCCGGTGTAGCACATTTTGGCACTTGCTAGTTATGTTCTGGAAGCCTGGCAGCATAGTCCAGTGACGTCAACAACAATGGCGACCTACAAATTAAACTAATTTTACAAATTGTATAAAACTGAAAACCTTTGAGAGGGGTTTTAACATCAAATTATTTTAACTCATAATAACGTTTACCTTTTAAGAACTACAAGTCCTTATTCCCGTGGTTCCCTTTAAGGATCAGTTGACTGTTCTAACATATTCAAAGGGTTCTTAGATTTCTTCCAGTAAGTAGTAAATTAAGTGTTGTTTTGGGCCATTTTCAGACTGCCTGCTTGGGCGCCCAAGTTTTCGTTTCATTTGTTCACCAGGACTACTACTGCCAACTCCTCCATTATTTGTGGACCGATCAGGATGAAATTTGGTTGGTATATATATTTATAGACATGTATACGCGTCGATCCTTGGAGCCCAGTTTTAATTTTTCTTCCACTGGGCTAAGTACTTAGAATAATTTCAAGAATTGTTGTTGCCTACAGGTTCCAAGTTAGTAGGTGGAAGTGTGGTTGTAGTTGATTTTTAACTTATGTCGGTAAATGCTATGGAAGCTAATAATTTTGCCTCACCAAACTAAGTTTATGCTTGTTGTGTTGTTATTTTCCAAGCAGTCCGTTGTCAGTTAACATTCTTAAGACTTAGCTGGGCTCCTTAAAACCATAGTCTTGAAAAAACATCTGCCTACACCAGGGGTGGGCAATTAATTCCACAAAGGGCCGCAGTGGGTGCGGGTTTTTGTTCATACCCGTCATGAGGACAGCCTTTCACCAATCTGGTTTCTTACAAGTGCAATCAGTTGATTGCAGTCAGGTGCTCCTTTTTTCCACTGAAACCTCATTGGTTATACTGTGTGTGCTGAATCAGTTGGAACAAAGACCAGGACCCACTGCGGCCCTCGAGGACCGGTTTGCCCACCCCTGGCCTACACAAATGGAAGCTGGCTAATCCTATGGGTGATGTCAATGGATTTGTCGACTTCTTTCTTTACAGTTGATGGTAAAACAAATAACACAAAGCATGTCAAATGAGCCTGATACCAACCGTGAGGTCCTGTCGTATGGACTTCATCTGTTCACAGGCATAAGCGTAGTCCTGTTTGCTCTTCCAGTCAGCTTTCACGGCCTGTAAAGATTTTTTTAACACCTGTAGGGCAAAGGAAAAAAAATGAGCATTTCCTGCTCTAAACAAAATCCTCCTCTACCAACACTGAAGACTTACATGAATAGGGCGAACGGTGGAGGGGTCTGGGGCACAGGTGAGCCTCAGGTAAGGCTTGGTGATGTCCTGACATGTCCCGACAATGGGACAGTCTTCCCAGCTGAGGCCCTCCTGTGTCCCATCAGGCAGGTCCAGCGAGCTAATGGACAAGACTAGGGGCTCCGAGCGAAGCTGCTTCTGAAATCGTGCTGCTCTGCTTTGCTTTTTGGCTTCCCTATCAGGGTCATGGAAATCCAAACCAGCACTACCACCTTTTCTCTTCTTACCACCGGGTGTATTGGAATCTTCAGTGTTTCTAAAAAATGGAAGGGATCGACAACACTTTTAACATTTATATACCAGAAGACAGAATACTGTTTAACGGCCAAATAAAATATGCTTTTAACCCAAGTTGAAATGGGTTTTCATCATTTATAACAGACATGTCCAAAGTCCGGCCCGGGGGCCAAATGCGGCCCCTGGTCAAATTTCATCCGGCCCCCAGCCTGTCATAAAATCAATAACGTCTGGCCCGCACACAGACTTAATAAATTGGTCAGCAGTATTGCTACCATCATATGACGTAGCCTACACACTAAATGCTGCTCCTCATTTACCCACTAAAAGGCAGCAGCACTCTAAGCAACATTACCCCATGTGACCCTTAACTCCCAATTTTCTAAAATGGTGACAATTAACACAAAAAAGAAAGTTGACTGCGACGGCCGACGCTTCAGGGATAGGTGGAAATTGGACTATTTCTTCACTAAAATACGCAACAACTGTGTCTGCCTCATTTGCAAAGAGACAGTCGCTGTTTTTAAAGAGTTCAATGTTAGGCGATATTACCAAACAAGAGACGCTGACATGTACGACAAGATTACAGGGAAGATACGTAGCGAGAAATTAAAGCAACTTGAAGCTAGTTATATTCACAGCAGCAGTATTTCGCAAGAACCCGAGAATCGAAAGAGAACCCCACAAAGGCTAGTTGCGAGATTGTTGATATTATTAATTAAAAATAATAATAAAGCAAATGTGACACACAGAATGGCTTGCTAAATTTTGCTTAAATATATTGTTCTACATAAAGGACGTCAACCAAGGTCGGCCCCCCACATTTTTACCACACCAAATCTGGCCCCCTTTGCAAAACGTTTGGACACCCCTGATTTAGAGTATGCAATATGCATAAATACTGAGCAACCGTGTTTCACACGAAGATCATTTAAACAAGGTGTTGCCAGTCTCTGAGTAATGAAGGCATGAAATGGCACAAAGTTTTGCTATTACTTTCTGCCCCTGGCTTTTCCGCCTCTTCCTCGTCCCCTCTCTCCGCCATGCCCTCGATCCCTGTCATTGCCACGCCCGCGACCACCTTTCTGGTTTCGTCTTGACAGCTGAGGTCGAAGATCACTGGAAAGGCTGTTGTCTGACTGTGAGCCGGAATCGCTAGGTAGATGACAACAGTATAGAGATAAAGACAGCGATTCCCAACCAAAATGTATCAGAATGAAAAAAAAAGTTCTTGCATTTACCTGCGCCGGTGCCGTTGGTTGCTCCGGTCGCGGTTTCTGCCGTGGTTTGGAGAGGGCGAGCGCGAAGATGAGCGTGAGGAACTAGAAGACGGGCTACGCTGAGAAAAAACATTCCTGTAGTTGCCCAATCGGTGACCTAGGCCTCTGCCTCGAGACGAAGCAGTTGTACTTCCACCCCTAATGATTGAGGATTCCACACTTCGTGGGACGGCGTGCCAGCGAGGCTGTTGTTTTCCCTTTAAACTACAAATTCAGAAGACAAACGCTCAATCAATCAGTTGTCACATTGCTGAAAAAAAAATTCTGCAGACATTAGAGTTTGAAAGGTGTTAAGTCATAGAGAGTACTTCAAACCATCAAAATTACAGAACTTAAGTCATTCTTCTACAAAGCAAATTCATCACTCAAATCTTGCAGTTCATAGTTATTCTATACAAAAGAACTTAATCAGTAAACCCACTTTTTTAGGCAATTCTGCTTTGACTAGCTTTTCAAGTGCTGCGCTAGTTCATGTAATACAAACTCGATAAATGACAACAGTCCCAAGACGACAATAAAATACAAACCGTGTGCGTAGCATGCTAGTAGAGTGCAAAAATTTGCACCTTGTTTTGTTTTGAAGTAACTGTCTGTGGGAAGGTAGCTGAGAAAGGAGCAATTATTTAGAGGATTTGTGTCAAAAATATAGTCTATTTCCAGGAAGTGACCTCTGAATATGGGGTTAGACATTTTATCAATGTCATGAGTATTTTAGCTGATCAAATTTGAGTTTTCATAAATGCCCACCCTTCCTTGTTACATCATTAAAACCCATTATCACATGCGCCTGTGCTCTAGTCAATTGGTGTATGTGCTTAGGTATAACTGACATAAAATGGCTGCGCCAATAAGCATTTTTTGTATACTTAAAATACTCTGAGCAACTATTTTACGCGAAACTCATCTATACTAGATATCGTCTTTCCCTTTAAGAGTAGTTAGTGCTCTTACTCGGGCAACGGTTCACGATCCCAGTCAATAGTATAAGCGGATCCATCCTTTAAGCGGTCCTGCAGAACCTCTTTCAACACCTTCTCCGTGCGATCTTTGTCTTCCTCCGACTCGCAGGCAGTAAAACATCGCTGCACGTACTCCTTCATGGCTGGTGGCCAGTCCTGCGGTCTGTCGACACAAGTTAGGAAGTCAGATGTCGGCCAAGAAAGAGTCATGAGTCTTCAGTGGCAAGTGCGTTTATTACCGCGTCTGAGGTGTTGCGTTTGCATTCACAGGAGACGAAGGGGCTGGAGGTGGTCCAGTAGGCTGCTCAGTTGGTGAGAATGCCTGGTTAGAAACAGTGACCTGATAGGGCCTTTTGGGAATATTGAACTTCATTGGGGCAGTGCCAGGGGACTCTGTGGAGACAAACGTTAAGCGAATTAAGTAATGTTTGTGAACCCTTTCATGCACCAATTAGGATTTTTTAAACCCTTACAAGGCACTCACTTAACTAATTAGCTGCCATTGACAACGGTCGACGTCCAATCTATTTTGACAGAGATGTGTGAAATAAACTTTACAGTGTTAGGGCCTTGACCCACGGGAGGCGATGCGTGGTGACGAAAGTCATCACCGATTAGCTGAAAGCACAACGAGCTGAAAGCCAACAAACACGAACTATGCAATTGCAGCGGCATGAACCGCCCTTTGCCTGTGCGTTATCGCTCTGATTGGCTATGAATTTTGAGGGCATTTTAACATTTTCGGTCTTTTCTGAGCCCCAACAACTTCCCATACAGCTGCTTTTTAATTTATTTCCCAGAAATCATGCCCAGAGGCATCATTAAGTATGTGCTGGTTGCACACTGCTAAAATGATACGCTCCTCTATGTTGACTAAGTGTGGCACGTGGATGTCAATTTCCGGGTTGACCAATGTCCTCGCAGGTGATTTGTCGATGAATAAATCCATTGCTGTTTGATTGGAGTGCCAGGTGACAGCGATGGAAACGATTCCTACTTTCTTAAATCGCTTCGCTGGTCCGCCTGTGCACGAGCGATGTCACTCCTGTATGTCTAGCCTATTACTTAAGGCCGTAAACCAGGGTTGTCCAAACTTTTTGCAGAGGGGGCCAGATTTGGTGTGGTAAAAATGTGGAGGGCCGACCTTGGCCTTTACGTAGAACAATATATTTAAGCAAATTTTAGCAAGCCATTCTGTGTGTCACATTTGCTTTGTTATTTTTAAAAAAAATTAATTTAGGGCTGTCAAAATTATCGTGTTCACGGGTGGTAATTATTTTTTTTAATTAATCACGTTAAAATATTTGACAAAATTAACACACATACCCCGCTCAAACAGATTAAAAAGACAGCACAGTGTCATGTCCACTTGTTACTTGTGTTTTTTGGTGTTTTGTCGCCCTCTGCTGGCGCTTGGGTGCGACTGATTTTATGGGTTTCAGCACCATGAGCATTGTGTAATTATTGACGTCAACAATGGCGAGCTACCAGTTTATTTTTTGATTGAAAATTTTACAAATTTTTTAAAAACGAAAACATTAAGAGGAGTTTTAATATAACATTTCTATAACTTGTACTAACATTTATCTTTTAAGAACTACAAGTCTTTCTATCCATGGATCGCTTTAACAGAATGTTAACGTTAATGCCATCTTGTTGATTTATTGTTATAATAAACAAATACAGTACTTATGTACAGTATGTTGAATGTATATATCCGTCTTGTGTCTTATCTTTCCATTCGAACAATAATTTACAGAAAAATTTGGCATATTTTATAGATGGTTTGAATTGCGATTAATTACGATTAATTAATTTTTAAGCTGTGATTAACTCGATTAAAAATTTTAATCGTTTGACAGCCCTAAATTAATTATTTCAACAACCTCGCAACTAGCCTTTGTGGCGTTCTCTTTCGACTCTCGGGCTCTTGCGAAATACTGCTGCTGTAAAATTAAACTAGCTTCAAGTTTCTTCAATTTCTCGCAACATATCTTCCCTGTAATCTTGTCATACATGTCATTGTGTCGTTTGTTAATATCACCTCACATTGAACTCTTTAAAAACAATGACTGTCTCTTTGCAAATGACGCAGACACAGTTGTTGCATATTTTAGAGAAGAAATACAGTAGTCCAATTTCCACCCATCCTTGAAGCGTCGGCTGTCACAGTCAACTTTCTTTTTTTTGTTGATTGTCGCCATTTTAGAAATGGGGAATAAAGGGTAACGCGGGGTAATGTTGCTTAGAGTGCTGCTGCCTTTTAGTGGGTAAATGAGGAGCAGCATTTAGTGTGTAAGATACTTCATATGCTGGTAGCAGTACTGCTGACCAATTTATTAAGTCTGTGTGCGGGCCAGACGTTATTGATTTTATGACAGAAGCTGGGGGCCGGATGAAATTTGACCACGGGCCGCATTTGGCCCCCGGGCCGGACTTTGGACATGTCTGCCGTAAACTGTATTTTAATTATTCATCTTAATTGTAATCATTTAGTTTCTAATCAGAGTGCTAATAACATTGCATTAATTTATGTGTATATGATTATAAAATATTTAAAAAATATAGTAATGAAAAAATATAATTGCTAATACTTAGTTTAAATGACAAAAAAATAATGGGTAAAAGGACTTGAATGCCCGTTCCCCCAACAAAAAAAAAGTTTAAAATTGTTAAAAACAGCCACTTGTTCTACAAAGGGTTAACCCTTTGATTCCCAAATGTAGATTTACAAATACAGGTAGTCCCCGGGCTACGTTGGCGATATAACCTGAATTTTCGTGTAAGTTGGAATCAAACCTTTAAGTATCCCTAAATAAATCAAAATAACTATCCAAAACCTGTATTTTACATCATATTAATAAGTAAAAAATAAGATGCTGTGACGTACGTTGTGTTAAATGCTGTTATATTCAATGACTATTCGGGTTTAAAAAAAATACATTTTAAAAAAAAAACTCTTCGGGCTTTACCCGTGAGAGAGGGATGACATCATGACCGCTCAGGTCGCCAGCGGCACCTCTCTCAACGTGAACCCACTGTCCGAAATAAAATACGGATCGGGACGGAGGAGAAGCAGCAGCAGCATGAGAACAAGGAAGTGGGAACTGCAGAACTGCGGCGACGCTCCTGGGGAAGGGTATCCTGACATAAAGAACACCAACGGAAACTAGGTACTGTTTACGGGACGGAAAAAAAAAAAGACGACTGGAGAGAATGGCGGACGAAACTCTGGTGTGGTAAAGTCAAAAACACGGAAACTGGGTAAGTCGTTACCCGGGGACTACCACATGAAATAGCATAGCGGGAATAAATAAGTTCATGAAAATAATAATCAACAAAAATTAGGGCTGTCAAAATTATCGCGTTAACGGGCGTTAATTAATTTTTTAAATTAATCACGTTAAAATATTTGACGCAATTAACGCACTAGGCCCGCTCAGACAGATTTAAATGTCAGTACAGTGAAAGGCCAACTTGTTAATTGTGTTTTATGGAGTTTTTCCGCCCTCTGCTGGCGCTTGGGTGTGACTTGCATATGTTATGTGGCGTAATGTCGCCCTCTGCTGGCGATTCAGTGCAGCTGATTATTTGGGTTTCGGCGCGCTTTTCTGACGTGATTATATGTCGATGCGAACTCACACTAATAGACAGTGCTATTCAGACCAGCTAACATCCGCATCCAGTATTCAGTGGCAGTTCTCATAGCCCCATCACACTGTTTGTGTCTAATACATGCATCGCTTGTGAGTTATATTCCTCCTTTGTTTATATTCATGAGCATTAGATAGTTATTGATGATGTGCATTTGAATTTGTTCACATATATGGTAGGCCTGAACGATATATCGTTTAAACATCGCCATCGCGATGTGCGCATGCGCAATAGTCCCATCGCAAGGACGTGCGATAGTTTTTTCATTTCATTTTTTTAAATCCACAAACGTTTGTTTTGAGCAAGGAGCGAGAAGGAGAGTGAACAGTCTCTCATTCTCTCCAGCTCGCAGTCATCGGCTCCTCCCCCTCCCCTGCTAGAGCGGAGTGGAGGGAGGAGGGGCCGAACAGCAGAGCGGAGGGAGGAGGGGCCGTTTTCAAAGTGAAAGCAAGCAATCAAGCAGCACGTTGAATAGGGAAGACTGTATCCAAAAGGAGTTTTGGAAGTATTTTGGCTATCGACAAGAATATAAGGAACAAAAAACAGCCCTGTTGACAGTGCCTCGCCATGGTTGCCTCAACAAGAAGTAATCCGTCGAACATGTGGGACCATTTAAAACGCAGGTATCTATGCATTCCTGCTACGAGCTTCCCATCAGAGGCTTTTTAGTACAGGTGGGAACATTGTTACGTGCCAACGTTGTTGTCTCAAGCCTGCAATGGTGGATAAACTAGTAGTCTTGGCCAAAAACCTATGAGACCCAGTTGAGAATTGCTGAGCAAGGAAGGTGGACGATATGCAGACAAATACATAAATTTGGGAGTTAAAATGGTTCTGTTATTCATCAGTTATTTGCTGTTATTCAGTTCAATTATTTACAAGTTCAATTGAGTTTCTGTTTCTTTTATATTTAAATTAACTGTAAATCGTATTTTTCAAATAACTATAGTACAGCTGCACATAAAGTTTTGATACTTAATATTTTTTAAATATTTTTACAACTTTGTTGCAGTTTTGCAGTTCTATATTGTTATATTTTGTGTAAACAACTCAGGGGACTAATGCACTTGCACTTTTATTTGACATTTAATATTTAAGTTCAAATATGTTGACAACTTTATTGTTTTACTGAGGTTCTTATTTATTGTTATAGTTTGTGAACAACTCTTATTTGTCATATTTAATATTTTTGTTCAAATATGTTTACAACTTTGTTGTTATTTTACCGAAGTTTTTATTTATTGTTATATTTTGTCAAAAACTCAGGGGACGAATGCACCTGCTCTTTTATTTGTCATTTAATGTATTTGCTGCTGTTGAAGTGTCAAATATTGTGTTCAAGAAATTATCTATTTTGTGCAGACATGGCTTCCTGGATCCCTTCATAATAATACAGCAATCTTAATCATTCACAAATGAAACGGTATTATATGAATACACTGTGGTCACGGTGTGTCATGCAAAGTATTTCCAAACAGCTATTCAAGTCATCTAGTGAATATTTCTTTAAATTTTTTTTTTTTTACTATCGCAATATAATATCGCAATATATTGCACACCTAAAAAAAATCGCAACAATAGTTTTTTCCAATATCGTTCAGGCCTAATATATGGTGAAATGCAGTTACATTGTTAGATGCTTGTGAGCTAATTGGCTAGTGCTACTGCTCAAATGGACACGTGTGTGTACATTTTATGTTATTTTGTGATTTATGCAAGTTATTGACACATTGCCTTGTTATTTTCAGTTTTACAAAAATACAAGAAACGTGCTCCTGTCAAAAAGAGATGACTTCAGTAAAGCCCATGCAACTTTGCCACACCGTCCGATTTCTTTTTGGAACTTATGTTCGCTATCTGTCAATTTGTGTACTCACACACATTGAGGACAGAATAGGGCTACTAGTTTATTTTTTGATTGAAAATTTTACAAATTTTATTAAAACGAAAACATTAAGAGGCGTTTTAATATAACATTTCTATAACTTGTACTAATATTCATCTTTTAAAAACTACAAGTCTTTCTATCCATGGATCACTTTAACAGAATGTTAGTAATGTTAATGCCATCTTGTTGATTTATTGTTATAATAAACAAATACAGTCCTTATGTACCGTATGTTGAATGTATATATCCGTCTTGTCTTATCTTTCCATTCCAACAGTAATTTACAGAAAAATATGGCATATTTTATAGATGGTTTGAATTGCGATTAATTGCGATTAATTACGATTAATTAATTTTTAAGCTGTTATTAACTCGATTAAAAATTTTAATCGTTTGACAGCCCTAACAAAAATATATATCAAGGGTTAGAAAATTACAATATCTGAAAAAAATTTAAAAAGACATTCAACATTAAAAAATCTTGAATGTATAATCATATGAGGAATGTATTACTGCCTCCTGTAGTATATCAGAAATATCTAAATTCATATTTTTCTATATTAACTTGTTTTATTACTTTTAGATGTATATCTCAATTTAACTTTCTCGAACTAGTATTTTTTTTTTTTAATCAATACTATTTTTATGTACTTGAATTCTTCCAAAGCTGGATGTATATCTCAAATGTAAATACAGGCATGAAGGGGTTACAGCTCTTAAGTGTCAACTTTTGAATAGCTGTCCACTGTAGTGACCATTGTCCCTGAAAGGGTTAATGCTATAACTTTGCTGCCGTCTTACGTTTCATGCGATGCCAGAGTTGCTGTCCTGGGTTTTGCGGTTTGGGTTTATTAGCCTCTCCTCTGCCAATTCCGGCTCCGTACGGCCCGGCTTGCATCTGGGTCGGACTCTGTGGGGGCTGATAATTGTTCGGAGCCTGAAAGCCAGGCCCGTAGTTGGGACGTCCAGGGCATGAGTTGTAAATCTGGTTGGGGTCCCCGTGTGGATATGGCACAGAATTATTGGAACTGTAGGCATTGTGGGGTGGAGGAGGGGGGTATTGGGAATTGGGTGGGGGAGGTAAGGGTGGGGGCGGAGGAGCAACAGGTTTTTCTGAGGTGGTTGGGCTTTGGGGCGGCTGAGGAGTGGAGGGGGGTTGAGGTTGAGAAGGGTAGTTGGGAGTCGGTTCATCCATTCCAGGAACCGGGGGAGGCTGGAGAGAGAAGCAAGATAATTTTAGGCTTAAAGACGAGCCAGCTATGACAAATCCTTATTGTGTAACACTTCCTGTGTACTTTTTACTGAGTTAAAACAGACTGCCATATTTATTGTAGTCAAAGCACAACTGAACTATAAAACACTCAGCTAAAACTGCAAAAACAAAAACTCAAATGCACAGTGATTGACAATCATACCTACCACTAGTAATCAGTACTACATCATGCTTTTTCAGAAGTGGAGGAAACCACATGTGTTTTCAGGCTCCACCCAGAAGGTAAATTACTAAATTAGTTTGACCAACCGCCAATCGGAGAAAAATGTGATTCAAGTAATATGTGTACAATATTTTGATCAGGAATCTGCATCTACAAATAAGGGCGCTTTCACATTAGACCAGTGCTTCTCAATTATTTTCTGTTACAAAAAAAGTAATATAGATCAACTTAGAATAAAGTATAACTTTTTTTTTTGTAAAAGAAAAGACTTCAAGTGCATCAATTTGCCTGAATTAAAAAAACAAACAAACAAACAAAAAAACATCACATCCAAACTAAATATACATTCAAGGTACATTTTTGGACCATTTCATACTGAAAAATAAAGTTAAATCTAAATTGATTAGCAACATTAACTTACAAAGACAATATGCCAAAAAATGTGACCGAAAAAAAAAAACCGACAAGTGTCATTGGACTGAGGGTCAATTTTTATTTTGGCTGCAGGCATTATCAGCTCCTTTGCTATTGTGTGCTGCTATTTTGCACAGAGCATGCTAACAGTGCTCACTGGTTTACTGATGTAACACTGACAAATGATGATTGTTGGCAATATTTGGCACCTTTTCACAGAAAAACAATGAAGCAGCTCATTAATGTGATTTGGGTCTAACGGGTTTAAATGACGTCTGAATTGATTTGGCTTCCCGCTGTCCGCTGCAAACTTTAGACACAGTAAACAGACTGGTCTTTCCTCGTCTCCTACTGTATTAAAAGTCAAAACCAAACGCTACATAAGCTTTGTTATATATCCTCGTCTATCTCTTCATGCCTCAGTGCTCTTTGCAGTGTGCTCGTTTGCTTCAAAAATACAGTTGTAACTCTACATACAAAGTTAATTTATTCCAGGACCTTGTTTTTAAGTCGAAATGGTCGCATGTCGAGCAGGATTTTCCCATAGGAATATATTAGAATTAGAGGTGGGAATCTTTGGGCACCTAACGATTCGAATACGATTCAGAGGCTCCGATTCAATTGTAAATTGATTATTGATGCACAACAACTCCCCCTCCTCTGCTTTTAATTTTTTTGTACACTAGTTCCAAAATTGTTCAAAAATCCTCTCAGGCGAAACAAAATACTATTTCAGTATCAAGTTAACCGTTAAAAACAGTAAATAAAATACTCAAGTCCCCATTCTGTATCGGCAGCTTTAAACTACATTCAATTAATTTAATGTTGTGAATCAACCTTTAAAGTTTTTAAAATTGTTCCCGTCATTCCATAATTTCCCTTCGGTCTACTTTCGACGTGAAAGTTTTAAAATGGTTTCATTATTTGAAGATAGATTCAAGTCAAGATTTTGCCGATTTGTTTTATTTCTTTATTTATTTTTTGGATAAAAAGTAATTGGGTTTGTTACAACAGAGCCTTCTAGAGAAGTCCACCGCTTTAAGATGGTGCCTGTTTACTAGCGTGGGAAAGTGTCATTTCGCATCTAGTTCTTGGTATATGATCTAACACGGCCGTCTGTCATTTCACATCTAGTTCTAGATATATGTGATATCTACCATAGCCGTATGTTGCAGTATGTTTGTAGCAACAAGTAACTGGGCGCTGTTTGTAGCAGCTGACGGCCGCAGTCAGGTATTATTGTTTTTTTTTTTTTTTTTTTTGGTAATCTAGTGGCATGAGTTGAACATGATATTTACTCTCTGTCCATTCCTCATTGCGTCCTGAAGACCGCGCTGACTGTGTTTTATTTCCGGTTTACCTGGTATAATTCAAGAATCGGAATTTGGATGTTTGTGAATCGTTCTCGAATCTTCCACGGCCGAATCGCGAATAATCTAAGAATCGGAAATTTCGCACACCTCTAATTAGAATTATTCATCCGTTCCACAGCCCAAAAACCTACACTAAATCCTTAATAAATACTGCTGTTACGATTGCAAATAGCAATTACAAAGAGCAAAACAAATAAATTATCAGTAAGAATCAGAATAATATAATAATAATAATAATAATAATGATAATACCTGCAATCTTGTAATGAATCAGGTTCTAATGTGGCACTTTTTTTTGCTGTACCTGAATGCACCGCGGGGCTGACGTGACGGTAAGCGAGAGCGCGGTTCTATTTCACTTTCTGTTTTGATGCTGGCGTCACCAGTAGCGGCGTGTTGTGTTGCATAAATTGATGGAATAAATGATTAGAAACCTGACGAAGCTGACCATTTCTTTGGCGATGTTACCACAGTAATAATTGTCACCTTAACTTACGTATAAAGGCTGGCGAACGAAGGAGTACTGTTGTCCAAGAACGACGTTCAACGGCCCTATTGTCGACCGAGTTCATGGATGCACACACTGTGCTTATATTTTGCTATCATTTACATCTTCATTACAATGGTAAGCGTCACCTTTTCTTTTTTTTCCTTCTCCACCTATAGACCCTACCCACCGACGTCACAAAATCACGTGCTCGCTGTATGGTTCCGCCCACTTGTCCGTCATTTTGTGTCTGTATCAATGGTCTCAATTGATCGGGCAATTTATAATGCATTTCAAGGAAGACCCGGTGCTTTCGGATGCCGTAAACTCACTTGATGCGTTGCATAAAAGGCGTTATGTGGAAAAGCTTCAGTTTATCCATTCGCCAGATCCATATTTGATGCCTAAATCGATGTTTTTCGACCCGCTGTCTCCGCCGTATTTGCCACACATCTGCTAGCTACCCTGAACTGTAAAATTATCTTGTCCACACAAAATCAGCCTATTCTCACGAAAGTTTGAAAAACTTTAAGAGCTTGGAGGCTTATAAATACTTCGTTGCTGGTTGGGTGAAACAGGTCCTCGTCCACGAAAATTCGGCAGGAATCTATCTTGTGCTTGGAAAGGTGAGTTACGAAATTTTCAATTCAAAATCTTTTGTTATTGCTAACATCCACTGTCAAGTCTAATGTATTTCATGTCGTTTTTCAATGGAGTTAGGGCTTTTAATGTTTATATGGTTTAGCGATAGCACTCTCACTACATATACGTGTATGTTGTCGGCGATTAGCCTAGCAATGATCTTAATTGTGGTTGTCAGCCCAAAACCCTCTAAATATATATTAAATGCATCTTACCAGATATAAATTGACTACTACATAATCTGTGGTAATCGTTTGGAGCCCAGTTTTCTCGTCGAATTGCAGCAGCCCATCTCGCTCTCTTCTCTCCGGGTCTCTCGGAATCCGGTAGAACTTCAAGTCTCTCCGTCTATCTTCTCTGTTATTGCAACCGACCGCCACACACGCCTTCACCATTTTGATTATTAATGTTAACGAGCAGAAAAACACGTCGTAAATAGGAGGAATGTACGTAGCCGTAACAGGGAAACATGATGTGTTGACGGACAATTGGGCGGCACCAGTCAGGAGGAAGGAGTTGTGACGTCACGTGGGTAGGGTCTATACTAACCATTTTGGACCCAGTGTTGCCTTCTCTCACAAGAAAATCAGCCGCGTGTCTGTCTTCCGGCAAAACAAAGAAACTGTGACGCTGTCAAAAAGAGTTATTTCGAGCATGTCGTCGGATGTAGAAACAAATGGCCAGTCAAATTTTACATCTGATGTCGAAAAGATTGTGTGTCGAAGCAATCGTATGTCGAGGTACCACTGTACTGTGCACTCTGAAAATGAGAGCGCCACTGCCACCCACTGAGTGGGTGTGCAAGGACAATTTATTCTAGTACGGCAAAAAAGTATGTTTCCCCCGAGGTCAGGGGGCCCGCCCCACTAATTGAGGAGTACTGCATTAGACCAAATGGACCAGGGTCTGGTTGAAGAGCTACCTCGCAACAACACTTGCAAATGACTTGTTGAAAAGGTTAAGTATTCACACTGTGCCAACCGAACTTCGAGTAGCATCACATGGACGAAAGGCGCACTCATTGATTTCACAAATTTAGATGAGGAAATACCTCCCTACTGGGAGGGGTGGAAGCATGGAGCGTCACAGCGTTGGTCTTTGACGCTGCACGTAATGTAGCATAAGCGCACCCTGCTTCACTTGTGGGCTTAAAGTGGACCAAGACCCATCATTTTTGAGCAGACCAGAATTCGTCTGTTTGGTCCGAACAAGAGTTCAGATGCGCATTCATATTTACAAGAACTTTGGTGAGTTTCCGGAACGATTTCACATTATTGTCTTTTTTCTACACACCCTTATTCTAATTAACCCTTATGCTGGGCAAAAAAAATCTACGTTTATTTTTGCTCTACTCAAACACCAGAACAAAGCGCATTATTTTTGGTCTGGGATATTTCATACTTTTATTATTTTTATTGCTAATGTGGTTTTAATGAGAAATGAGCACTTTACGTTATCCTTTTTGAAGTTGCATTTGGTCAGCCATTTTCAAAGAGCCAAAAATGGCGTAGAGGGCATGCCAAACCTCATGATTTGATTTCTATGTGTAAAGTTTCATCCAATCATCTCCCAGAAGTGTCAATATTACATACATAAATTAAGTGTATTTACTGGTTTAGAGCAGTGCTTCTCAATTATTTTTTGTTACGCCCCCCCCTGAGGAAGACTTAAATGTTTCGTGCCCCCCTAGCCCCCCCCAACTCTGCCGCCAGTGTAAACAGTATCATTTGTCTATAAAATTATTATTATAAGTACACCGCTGCCCTTTACACTCTACCCTTTATTCTACTAAAGAAAAAAATATATAGATCAACTTAAAATAAAGTATAACTTTATAAACATTTGTTTGTAACAGAAAAGACTTAAAGCGCATCAATTTGCCAGAATTTAAGAAAAAAAAAAAAAAAAAAAGTCACAGCCATACTGTAAAAATACACATGGTACATTTTTTGACCATTTGATACTGCAATATAAACTGTAATATAATCCCTAAATAATAATTTCAAATCCATTAGCAATATTAACTGAGGACAAAATGCCAAAAAATTTGACCGAAAAAACAAAAATGAATAGAACAAAAACGACAGTGTCATTGGACAGGGGGACAGTTTTATCTTTGCTGCTCGCAGTACCAGCTCCTTTGCAATGGCGTGGGGCTATTTAGCACTGAGCATGATAATAAACAGTGCTCTCTAGTAGAAAAGTAGAAGCCAAAAGCTAAACAGCCCGAAAACAGCGAATTTGCAGCAGCCGGGGAAAAAACGGATGTGAGTACGGTCGTCGCAACGCTCCTAAGCCGAACACGTCGCTCCTTGGGCGGACATGTGAGAACCAGAAAAGATAGCGGGTCGCTACGTGAGCCCGATCTTCATATCTCTTTGCGGTGTGCTACAACTGTGCTTTTGTTCGGTTCAAAAACACTGCGTACGCTCTGAAAAAGAGAGCCACTGACAACCCTGGAATGGATGTGCATATACACTTTATTCTAGTATGGAAAAAAAAATATGTTCCCTGAGGTCACATGGGCCACCAACGGCATCGGCCCCACTATTTGAGAAGTACTGGTTTAGAGACGCAACTGAATCATGTCCTTCAGCAGCATGCTTAGGTCTGAAGGGGTTAAGTTGGGACATTACGTAAAACATGCATAAAAAAAAAAAAAAAAACTAAAGCGGCAAGCTAATAACACTTCTCTGGATGGTCTTTTTTTAGTTTGTAGTCTTTTGAGTTCAATGTAGAGTGAAAAGGATGTGCAAATAACTGTATTGTTTCTATTAAAAATTTACAGTCTCAAATTAATTGGAATTTTGATTTGCATATCTCATTTACCTGCCCATTTGAGGGTGGAGGTGCTTGATAAGGTCCTTGGGGAACTGCATACTGATTTTGTGGATATCCAACTCCATACTGTAAAGTATGAACATAATACAATGATGCATAATAGGATTTTCATAAAGTCTCATTTAGGTCTGTACATACCGGATTCATTGGATAGTAGTAGTTATAAGGATATGTGTATCCTGGATACTGAGGCGGATTTTGCTGATACCATTGATAATATTGTTGGTGCTGCATGGCAGCATCATTCAATCCTGCCTGAAACTGATTAGCATTTTCATTATGATCGTGTATTGGGAAGAATTCATTGTGCATTAATATGGAAATTGAATTTGTAAAGTCAAAGCCTGGCAAAGCTTACCTCTAATGCGGTCAGGTTGCCTTGTGCATTCTTGCCATTTTTTGGACTCTTGCTAATAGAGGCAAGTGCTTGCCTTGCTTTCTCCCATTCGGGATTTTCTGTAACGTGATTTTCTGGACCTCCACCAACATAAGACCTGTCATGTAAATGGTACTTTGTCAAAAAGTGTATAAAATACGGTGTCAGAGAAACATCTAAAATATCAGAATCTTTTAACAATTTAACACGTTGGCTGCCATTGATGGTGCTGGTAGTCCAATCCATTTTTCCTGGGAGGGTTGATCGATGCAAACCTCTCTCAGTCAAAATGGATTGGACATCTGTTGCAGTCAGTTGCCACGTTTACATGGAGCCAAATATTCCAATTACAATCGGAATATTTGTTCAAACCGAATAAATGTGTTCCATATAAACACCTCATTCGGAATGAACAGGCCCAGACCGAATGGAATTTCATTCCGATTCACAGGGGTGGAATATTCCTTTTCCCAAACCGATTAGAAGTAAAATTATATCATGTAAACAGGGAAGCGGAATGGTGTCTGGTTGCGTTCTTTCTGCGCATGCTCCGTACTGACTCACTTGGTGACGTAAGTAACGTCACTTGCAACATGGCTTCCAAGCACACGCACAGCGCACCCACACAACTTTTTAAATGAACGGCGTATCATTCTGAAGTTTTGTTTCCACTCGAAAAGTTAAAACAGCAGCTGATCTGACGATCGATCTCCATGTTTTGCAACGTGACGCTTTGTTTTGATAAATCTGCGCATGTCAGACGGCAGTTGTCAAACGTCCTTTCGGAATAAAGGCAGTCACATGTAAACGCTGGATCGGAATAGATGAAGTGACATGTAAACAGCTTATGTGAAATTTCCATTCGGAATGATTTGAATCGGTATGAATAAAAGTCAGCATGTAAACGTGGCTAGTGGGACTGAAACATCAGCATTCACAGGCAGTCCTCTCAGTTTAAACCAATTGGACGTTTGATTGTCAATGGCAGCCACCAAGTTAATTACAAATATATTTGCTGGTTCACTATTTTAACCCTCACGTCATTTATGTCTTACAGGATTATCTATGCCATGCCCTTCTGAACCACCAGTTAAGGATTGCTTTATTTTTGAACCCACGATCACAGTCGTAAATTCGTAATGGGATTACACAGGTTTAGTATAGAATGCAGGGATTTTGCGACCACGATGCAGATTTAAAATAAATAAAATCCAAATCAACTTAACCGAAGAAAGTCGGTTATTAAAAGCAGTTCCTAAACGAACAATTTCCGTGTTATCAGAAGTGTACTCGTCAACAATGTGGTCACCTTTTATCTTTAACCTGAATACTTGACTCGCATTACGTTTAAGTGTCGCATTCACAGTTCAATGTGATAATTTAACATCAAGTTTGTCTTCTTTTTTTGGACATGTGCTACGTACCAGTTATTTTTCGGGGGTGCTTGTGCCGCGTTGGCCGCCATTTCGCCTCGATCAAGCTAGCTTGACGCTAGCTTGGACGGCTTCGCTAGCAGACAGGCTAGCACAAATGCTAAGCTAACACCGTTCCACCACTCAGTGGTGCTAAACTGCTAACGTTACAAAAAAACAGCTGCCAACTTGTCAGTGAACTTCACTACGAATATCAAAACGTTGATTCAATGTATAAATTTGACGAAGAACCTATTCGGGATTGAATAAACTAGCTGATTCGATCGTCATTATCAAGTTGGACGGACAAGAAATGCAGGAATACAAAATGGCAGCTCGGCAGGAAACCAAGCCCTGTGACGTAAAGTGAGAGGAAATGCGTCACTTTAACATGCTCAACTCCTCAGAGCGCACATTAAAAAACGCCAAATGTAACCCGAAGATGTATTAATGATGTAATAATTCGTAATTCATCTACTAAAGCAGATTTTTGTCGTTTCTTTAGTTTGTTTTGTTGACGACTTTTTACTCCTTATGTCTGAAAACGTTATCTTAGTAATATCACAGAACGTTCTAATCATTACTTTGTCAAAATACTAATTTCTTGTTCAACCTCTGTGACAGATATTGCACCCGTTGCGTTATGACGTCACATATACTTCCGGCGAATGTTAATTTTATACCCATTATGCAACTATGCTAGTCTGTCTGCATTTATGTGCGAGAGTCTAACTGACGTCACAAAATTGCTGAGCTTGTGGTGTCAAAAAAGGAAAAAACAGTACTATAGCTCTCATTTGTTTTATCTTATTTTTTAATAGCTTAAAATACGAAACTGCAACTATATTCTTTATTTAAAATGTTTATTATTTAATTTTTTTTATCAGAAGATAGAATAGTCAGAGAGGTAAAAAAAGAACCCTAGAGTGTCTGCTAAAGACTTACCGAAATCACTGGCACAGTCTAATATCTCTGTGCACACACCAACTATATGTAAAACTATGGCCAAGAATGGTGTTCAATGGAGGACTCCACGGAGGAAGCCACTGCTGTTTGAAAAGAAAAACATTGTTGCAAGTTTAATGTTCGCAAAAAGGCACTTGGACACTCGGCAGAAGTTTTGGCAAAATATTTTGTGGACTGGTGAAACCAAAGTTGAATTGTTTGGGAGTAACACACAATGTTGTGTGGAGGAAAAATGCAATAGCTCAACAACATCAACACCTCATTCCCACAGTGAGGCATGGTGGAGGGAGCATCATGATTTCGGGCTGTTTTGCTGCCTCAGGGCCTGGACAACTTACAATCACAAATGAAAGAATGAATTCAAAAGTTTATCAGGATGTTTTACTGGAAAACCTGAGGTCGTCTATCAGACAGTTGAAGCTCAAAAGAGGATGGATGCTGCAACAAGACAATGGTCCAAAACACAGAATTAAATCAACTTCAGGATAGTTTCAGAAGAACAAAATACACATTCTGGAGTGGCCAAGTCAAGACTTGAACCGCTATTGAGATGCTGTGGCATGACCTAAAGCAGTGCTTCTCAATTATTTTCTGTTACGCCCCCCCAAGGAAGACGTAAATGTTTTGTGCCCCCCCCAAACTCTCTGCCGCCACTGTAAATAGCATCATTTGTCTATAAAATTACTATTATAAATACGCATCTGCCTAACATTGTGTCCTTTTTTTCTAATAAAGATAAAAAGTAACATAGATCAACTTATAGTAAAGTATGACTTTATTAACATTGTTTTTTTGTAACAGAGAAGACTTGACGCGCATCAATTTGCCTGAGTTTCAAAAAAAGTCACATCCAAACTGTAAAAAATACACTCAAGGTACATTTTTGACCATTTGATACAGAAAAATAAAATGTAATAAAATCAGTAAATAATAACAAATTAAAATTGATTAGAAACATTCACTCATGAGGACAATATGTCAAAAAAGTTGACCAAAAAACAAAACTGAATAAAAGAAAAAAAGAGTGTCCTTCGCCAGAAGGACAGTTTTTATTTTTGCTGCTCACAGTATTACCTCCTTTGCAATGGTGTGGAGTTATTTTGCAATGAGCATGTTAACAATGCTCACTGGTTTACTGATATAACACTGACAAAGCAGGACGACAGTTGGCAATATTCGGCACGTTTTCGCTGAAAAACAATCAAGCGGCTTATCAGTGAGATTGGGGTCTAATGTCTTTAAGTGGCGTCTTAATTGATTTGGCTTCTGGCTGTCCGCTATAATTATTTTTAGACACAGTAAAATGTGGTCTTTCCTCATCACCCACTGTATTAAAAGTCAAAGCTAAAGGGCAAACGGCACGAAAAAAGCGCATTCTCGGCGGCCGAGGTAGAACCGTAGGTGAGGGCGGTCGTCGTGACGATCCCAAGCCGAAAATGGCACTTCTCGGGCGGCGACGTGAGAACCGGACAAGACAGTGGGTCGCTGCGTGAGTGAGTCCGGTCGGAAAACGGCTTTCGAAAACGGCGGCGGCACACTGTTCTTCATATCTGTTTTCTGCGTGTGCCGAGTGCTCTTCCTTAGTTCAAAAATACTGCGCGCACTCTGAAAATGAGAGCGCCACTGCCACCCACTGAGTGGATGAGCAAGTACACTTTATTCCAGTACGGCCCAAAAAAAAAAAAGCATGTTCCCCGAGGTCACATGCGCCCCCCCCGGTATCAATCTGCGCCCCCCCCAAGGGGGCGCGCCCCACTATTTGAGAAGTACTGACCTAAAGACAGCGATTCATATCAGAGATCCCAGGAATCTGATTGAACTACAGCAATTTTGTAGAGAAGAATGGGCCAAAATTAGTCCTGATCGATGTGCCAGACTGATCTGCAGCTACAGGAAACGTCTGGTTGATGTTAGAAAATATATTAAATGTGATGGTTCACTTACTTATTTTCCCCCTCTTCTGTCATTGTTTGCATACTATCCTCATTAAAATATGAAAACCTGTAAATGGGTGGTTTTAGTTAAAGCAGACACTGTTTTTTCATCTGTGTGATTTTGACAAAGATCAGCTCACATTTGATGGAGATTTTATGCAGAAATGTGAGAAATTCTAAAAGGTTCAGATACTTTTTCATACCACTGTATATTATCCATTATCAGAATTCTAAAAAATCTGCGATATGATAATTAGAGACTTAATAGGCGTTGTCTTATAGGTCAGGTCAGGAGGCTTTCAAGTCCCCTGCTACCAGTAACCTGTAAGCCAGTACTACCTGTTTCAGGGTCGGGTCAACGGTGACGAAACCGTCTCCCCCACCATCTCCTTCTGGAAATTGGTGTGGAGGGTGGCTCGACACCCTGATGGAATAAAAAGCAAGATCCATCTTCAAGGGCGCTGGCTCAGGAAAGCCAACAGTGGCCATCCAGCAAAACCAAGGTAGATGAAATCCGATAGCCTTGACAGGCCATTCATCTAGGACAAGGACAATCTAATATATAAAACCTACGACTCGAGGGCCTTGCTGTCACCCAGCTTTAGGCAATGGCAGATGAACCCCGGGTGTAAAGGGTGGGGCCAGAACCGCGCACACTGTACTCCAGCTTAAAACTCCATTGCACTGGCTTGAAGGATATGTACACGTTACGTGGGCAACCCCCTTTATGAAATCTTCGTTCGCGAAGGCAAGCCAAGAGAGAGAGGTGTTGTCTTCCCCCTGAACAAAGAAGTTTATGCTGACTCCAAGTTGTCTTACATGTTCTAGGTTAATTAATTGAAGAATCAATTGTCCTTTGTCATATACGGTTAATTGCTGTCCTAGATGAACTGTTGATCAATCTCTTCACCCAAAGTTACCTGGGATCAGCCTCAGTTGACCCATGTCATGACGCTATTAAGGGTAAGCATTATAGAAAATGGATGGAATGATTGTTATTTTTCCATCGCTATTGATCACGGAATCTAAAACCGCATGGTTTTTAATGGATTTGCACTTTTTAATGTATGGTAAGGTAAGGCTAACAGCGAATTTCGATCATTCGCTACCACCCTCCCAGTTCAAACGGATTGGACATCTATCTAAAAAAAAGTTATTGTTTGTTCGTCTATACGTTCCAAAGTCAGCTGAGGATAGGCTCCAAACCAGCTCAACTAGAATTAACTCCAATGAGGACATCCGTTATACCATCACCGTTCACATGTTTCCAACATGCAGTTGGTATGACATGTGACATACTGTACAGTAAGGGCAGACTGTGTCCTCTATACGCTTTACTGACATTATGGCCATTCCATTTGCACACATTGATTGTTCCCCGTGGCCAGTTAAGCCGATGACTTTTTAATTGCAGAACATTCAGTCCCTCCTTTCAGTCTCTGCACAAAAACAAAATATTGCAGAATAATGAGCTAAAGACATACACAGAGAAGGCTGCAGGAATGGTATTTCATTAATATTTTGTAACTAATACATATAGAGGCACTAGAGGTCAACCAATATGACAAATTTCAACGGCCGATTTTTTAAAAGGATTCCGACAATTGCTGATGTTTAAAGTTGATTTTCTAAGCCAATAGGCCTATACTGTTTTTCAAAGCAAGTTGATTATGAAACACTCATGATAAAAATGAATATAGCAGAAGTTAAATCAGGGGTGCTTACAGGTTTTTAGTCCAAGATATACTTTTCAAGGATACACCCTCCCGCGATCTACCTATTTTGGGGGGGCGGGGGGCACCTAGAAAGCTCAGCAGCAATGTATATTGTGAGCTACTAGCTTGTTAGCTTTGCTGCACTTGGAGCTGTTGTTTGAGCATGCACAGTGAGCCAAGTGTGGGGGGGGGGGGGGGGGGGGACCCATAAGATTCTGACATCAATTGATTGGCTGCCTTGTGTATCAATCAAGTGATGGGATGGACGATAGGCTTTTCTCTATTTTTTATTCAATACAATACTGTATTGTATAGTGTCATATGGCGCCTACAAAGGTCAGCAGGAATATGGCAAAACAAAGTAATTAAGCCTATTTTTGGTTTTAAAGGGATTCATGGATTTTAGAAAGACTAGTAAAGATTTGTTGTTCTTAAAAGATGTTATTATGAGTTAAAATAATTTGATATTGAAACCCCTCTTGATGTTTTCATTTTTATACAATATGTAAAATTAGTTTAACTACGTAGTAGGTCGCCATTGTTGTTGACGTGGCAGTGCGGTGACGTAACATGCTTACGCTGCGGGCTTCCAAAGTATGACTCTAGTGACATAAAGATGTCATCTGTTCAACCCTTTCAATTTGAACCTGAGAGGAACATTAATAAGCATGACAGCACTGGCGATATTTCACAAAATGAGCAGCAAAAGCAAAATGAACAGGAAAGACGGGATGAGACGAGAGTAGGAAAAAAAATGTTCTGCCAAAATGTGCTACACCGTGTAAACGTCCTCCAAGAGGCGAATTTGACACCCAAAGTACTATCGTGCATTTTCAGCTTTTTTTGTTTAGATGCATACAGACACAACATCCTAAAGATGCCTTAAGAAAATACTTAAATGTAGTAATATCAAATAAGGGTGGTTTAAATATGCTACATGACTAATGTGGTCAACAGATCAACAATTTGCTTTAAAGCTACCCCAAGAAAACACAATGCTTAAAAGTATGAGAAGGAAACACATGCAAAAAGTATTTCGAGGTAAATGAAAAGGTAATAAAAGACTCGAAACACATGCAAAAAGTATTTTGAGGCAAATGAAAAGGTAATAAAAGACTCGATACAAATACAAATAGTGAGTAGTCGCCACTTTTAACTGATGTGTGCATGTGTTGGACGTCTCGCCGTGTAAAAGGAATTACAGTAACCCGGTAGTGTTCGTCTAGTGAAAGTGACAAACTACGTCATCACACCGAGCGTCCATTGCACGCATAAAACATGGCACCCTGAGTAGGCCAAAACGTGTACTAAATATTATAGATTTTTGAATCAATAACAATATTTTATGTGTTTATGATTACATATTTTAGCAAAAGAACAAATATGGCTTATTAGAGGCTTGAAGTCTTGAAGTCCGAGGTTCCCCTTAAAAAAAATTTTTTTTTGATGCCGCAATCTCCCCACATTAGCGTTGCTATCGACTGGTAGATAACAATCAACTTGATGAGTAGCATTTTGTTACATTGGCCACTAGGTGGTGCACAATCACAACGCGAACATAACAGTTATCCTATTATATCGGCTATATATCAGTTGATATTCACGGATCTTGAAAAAAGTCCATATATCAGACCCGGTATTTTTACATAAAACTTAACCTATTATATTGCCTATCTACCGGACGATCTTGGAAAAAAAAAGTCCATATATCGACCCGATATATTAGCCAGCTGATATATCGGTCGAGCTTTAAAAAGACATCATCTGTTGTATTCATTTGGAATGATGCAACATTCCACAATCACTCACAGAAAAGGTCGGAGACTATTTCAGACATTTTTTCCATACAAGAAAAAAGTGAGACGGAAATGTAATCATCATGATGTTTTCACGATGACCTTTTCCAAAAAGGATGTGTGTGTGAGCGTGTGTGAGTTACCGAAAGCAGTCATTTCCTGCCTCCCATTCTCTTCAATTCTCTCTTGATCATCCATATGGGCGATATTTTTATCCCTAGTATTTCATTTCAATGGATTATGAAGTTTTAACCGGGATAAAGTGTATCATTAAAACTGCTGTTTTATATCTTTCACAGTATTTCAACGTCTGTAAATGGACACTATACGATATCCGTCCCAGTTGTCGGCTTGTTGCAACCTCATCACACAAATATGTTGACCATTTGTGACTACCTCTCCAAAACAATGACTCACCCACAACCATTGTTGTTTTTTTCTCTACCTTTGGGAAGGAAGCTGGATGTGGTAGATTCCATACATTCGGAGTGGAAAACACGTGTCAAATATTCAGATTCTATTGAACACAGTAGATACACTCTAGGAGTATAAAGAAGTATTGTGCAAAAATGTTGACACTAAGTCACAACTCTTTTTTTAACCCTTATTTTTATGTTGTATAACTGATGACATGTTAACTATTTCCCCTGCCGAGCAAGTGGCACTTTTCAAAAGTATGTTAAATAACAGTTGCTGCTGGCAGACTTCCCTTGCTGCATTCTTTGAACAGAGTTTGCACACAAATGCCTCACATTTTTATAGATCCCAAGAGATTTCTAAATGAAATAGAAATAACTATATGTTATAAATAAAATGGGATAGGCTCCAGCTTAACCGTGACCTTAAGAGAAATGGCCTAGAAAACAGATGGACAATGTCAATAGGTGGTGGTTTGTTGTGCCACCAATGCGCTGTACCTTTTTTCCTGTCTAATCGTCTGAATGTTTTTACTTCATCCATGGGTAGTTAGGCTAGGCCAGAGGTCTTATTAAGCTTGCGGCAAGTGAGATAAAATTTTGCGGCCTCCAATTTGATATTAAATCATATATAATTAAATAATAACCAAAAAAATCTAAAAAAAAAAAAATTCATTAGCTTAAGCTATGTTAGGCTAGAGGAGATTTTTAAAACAAAACTAAACTAGAAGGGCACCCGGAGAGAGACCTCCGCCAGAAATTCCTTTTCTGACCTCTAACCTTTGACCTTTTAATCCCCAAATTTAATTACCTCTTCTGTTTCATAAATCAAACCTTTCACGCAAATTTGAAAATAATCCCTTTATTCGTTCTTCAGTTATCTTGAACACAAATAGACAGACAGATATAAAGAACCCAATACATAACCTCCATTTCTGTAGGTTTAACCTACTGGCTGAGGTAAAAAAAAAAAAAAAAAAAAAAAAAAATATATATATATATATATATATACATACACAAATAGCTACTTTAATTTATTTTTACTTATTACAATGTTTCATTTAGGGCTGCAGCTATCGATTATTTGAGAAGTCGATTAATTGATGAACTAGTTAGTTTGAATAATCGAGTAATCGGATAAGGAACATAAAAAATTAAAATACCTGAGCTGAGCCTCAAACGGTATAAAAAAAATAAATAAATGAGGATATATGTACAACAAAAGACCAGTTGGCTATCTTACATAGCAAAAGTGCGCTAGCTTAAATGCTATAAAATGCTAACTTTTTTTTTTTTTTAACAGTGCTCTTAACAAATGGTTCGGACTCATATTCCCACAAAAAATATATAAATATATATAAACATACATATAAAGTAAATTACGAATGCTTTAAAAAAACATTAGCCCAAACAAAAACTTGGTCTTAACAGGGAGCAGTACGATTCAGCAATGTGAAATGAGGCAGACCAGAGGGCAGTGTATCCACCCTAATCAATAAAACTAAATATAAACACTTTCAAAATAAACAATTAGAACGCCACTTTAATTAAACGAATACTCGAAGCAACAAAATTTAATTCAAATGTTTTTTCTAATCGAATACTCGAGTTAATCGATTCATCTTTGCCGCACTAGTTTCATTTATTTTAATTTTTTTAAATGATCATTTTGCTAACTACCACAACATATACTTTGTACACTCTTGAGTGAAAATGTTTAAAGTGTAAATATGTGTGAATGTGAGATCTACAGTGGTATGAAAAAGTATCTGAACCTTTTGGAATTTCTCACATTTCTGCATAAAATCACCATCAAATGTGATCTGATCTTTGTCAAAATCGCACAGATGAAAATACAGTGTCTGCTTGAACTAAACCACCCAAACATTTATAGTTTTTTATATTTGAATGAGGATAGCATGCAAACAATAACAGCAGGGGGAAATAAGTAAGTGAACCCTCTGCCTGAGGAGAATTGAAGAGCAATTGAAACAAATTTTTACCAAACATTTTGAGTCTGGTGTGTGCCCAATCACTGATGAGTGGTTTAAAGCTGCCCTGCCCACTATAAACACACAACTGGTAAGAAATGTCTTGATGAGAAGCATTGTCTGATGTGCATCATGGCTTGGTCAAAAGAGCTGCCTGAAGACCTGCGATCAAGGATTGTTGATTTGTATAAAGCTGGGAAAGGATACAAAAACATCTCTAAAAGTTCATCAATCGACAGTAAGAGAAGTTGTCTACAAATGGAGGGAGTTTGGCACTGTTGCTTCTCTCCCAAGGAGTGGCTGTCCACCAAAGATGACGCCAAGAGTTTAACGCAGAATACTCAGAGAGGTAAAAAAGAACCATAGAGTGTTTCCTAAAGACTAACAGAAATGACTAGCACAGTCTAATATCTCAGTGCACACATCAACAATATGTAAAACTATGACCAAGAACGGTGTTCATGGAAGGACTCCATGGAGGAAGCCACTGCTGTCTAAAAGAACATTGTTGCTTGTTTAGTGTTCGCAAAAAGGCACTGGGACACTCCACAGCAGTTTTGGCCAAATATGTTGGGGACTGGTGAACCAAAGTTGAATTGTTTGGGAGTAACACACAACGTCACATAAGGAGGAAAATGGAACAGGTCACCAACATCAACACCTCATCCCCACCGTGAAGCATGGTGGAGGGAGCATCATGATTTGGGGCTGTTTTGCTGCCTCAGGGCCTGGACAACTTGCAATAATTAATGGAAGAATGAATTCAAAAGTTTATCAGAATGTTTCGCAGGAAAACCTGGGGCCGACTGTCAGACAGTTGAAGCTAAAAAGAGGATGGATGCTGCTACAAGACAATGATCCAAAACACAGAAGTAAATCAACTTCAGAATAGTTTCAGAAGAACAAAACACATGTTCTGGAGTGGCCAAGTCAAAGTCCAGACCTGAACCCCATTGAGATGCTGTGGCATGACCTAAAGACAGCGATTCATGCCAGACATCCCAGGAATCTGACTGAACTACTGCAGTTTTGTGGAGAAGAATGGGCCAAGATTAGTCCTGATCTATGTGCCAGACTGATCTGCAGCTACGGGAAGCGTCTGGTTGAAGTTACTGCTGCCAAAGGAGGGGGGGGGGGGGGGGGGGCAAGCAGACACTGTTTTTTCATCTGTGTGATTTTGAAAAAGATCAGATCACATTTGATGGTGATTTAATACAGAAATGTGAGAAATTCCAAACGGTTCAAATGTTTTTATAATATACAGTGGTATAAAAAAAGTAAGTCAAAAATGGTCATAAACACAAATCCATGTTTAGTGGATGTGTAGAACCCAACATTGACGACTGTACACATTTTGATGCCTATTCCTCAAAAAATGTGTTGTGGTAGTTAGCAAAATATAAACGAATGACAATGACTTCAATTAAATATATCAATTAACGGGTAAGTGTGGCCTGTGTGTATTTTCCCCCAATAAAATGGGTTAAAGGCACAGTTACGAACATCTCCCAATAGCAGTCACTGTTAGCATAAAACCTTCTGGAAACTTTTAATCTAAGTAATTTCAGTGTGTTGGATTTTAAAAGGTTTAGTTAAGAGGCAACTACATCTGGACGTGGAAATAAAAACATCCGAAACTTTACTGGTGAGGGGGCAATAGTCTTTTTCATTTAAAACAAGCAGTTAACTTCAAAATTAGACCTTGCCTTCAAAGAGTGTAAGTTAACTCAGTTGCATTGAATTCATAGCAAGCATTACAGCTTTCCTGCCACTAGAATTCTACATCTTGCACTCATTTACTCATTATCCCCCAAATCCCACAAGAAAACCCAGAACCAGCTGTCACCGTCACTATGTGTGTGCGTGCGCAGCCAAAAACTGATGCAGCTTTTCCCCTCAGTGCCATTTCATTGTCCAAAAACATTTCAAGCCAAGTTGTTGATTTGGTTCAAAATTTTAACCCGTTATTAGACGCTCATTTATATACTAAATAAAATAAATCAACAATAGAGTGTTACTAGGGGCCATAACAAGAGTGTATTTGTTAATCTGGTTCATTTTGATTTTGTTAATTTTGTTTTTCCATTTTTTTACTCTGAAAACTCAACTTTCAAGTGTTATTGGAGCCTTTACATGTGTACTTCTGTTTTTACGCATTATGATTTTATTAATTTTGTTTTTAATACATATTTGTATTGATTTATAAATGTATGGAATTTAAAACATATATATGAATCTTATAAATGAATAAAATTGTACATACAATAATTGAATAAATAATATAATAATAACTGGCCAACAATTATTTTGGGTCATTTTCTGTTGGTGAGTGTTTAAAAAAAAAAACTTTTATACAATATATACATTTATGGTCGCAAATGTCAATTCTGCCATCATTTTTTTCTGTTTATTTTCATTTTTATGAACTCAGCTTTTTTGATATTCTCATATTAGTAGTATTTTAAACAGATGCTTCATATATTTTCACCCAATAAGTTTTTCCAGTCATTTGCATTGTTATATACAGTACTTTTCTGAATCGTAAACATGTTCACAGACAGCAGTGCAGTACAACACATGTCGCCTTGTCCCTACTGTTGGTAAAACATGACATAATAGATATTATTTTGCAACATATTGTTACTTGTGGGTTACTTTTACTGCTAGTTATATACCTACTTTTTTAATATCGCTTTGCAATAATTTAGCATTGAACAAAAATGTTAAAAATTATGATTCACACAAAAAATAGCCTACAAAAAAAAAAAAAAAAAAACAACAACAAAAAAAACAACTAAGGTCAGATTTGGATTCAACACCCTACAATTGAGAACAAATGCTTGCATCACGATAACTATTTTGATGTTGACTAGATATGAAAAAAAAAAAGCAATCCATTAAGTTAAAAAATATACATATTAGTGCGTATTACAATAATTGATATGTCAATTTAAAAAAACAACATTTTTTTCCTTCATTTTAATCCCTGCAGCTTATTTGTCAATTTATTTGGGTTAATAGGTAACACTTTATTTGACAACGACCGTCATGTTTATGACATGAAACAATCATAGGAATAACTGAATGCTTTTGAGAGATGTCATTAAGTGTCATCTGTGAAATTATGTCACTAACTCCATTTATGTTCAGCTCGGCTTTTTTACATTATGGCAAAAGTGAGATAATTTGCAGGATGAAACTAAATGACGTCTGTTACGGGCATTCATTAATGCTCATGACAGTGTCGTATCATAATTATGATTGTCTAATAACAGTATTATGGCGCCACTGTCAAATAAAGTGTTACCAAATACCATAACTAGCAATTAATGAAAGAACTGGAACAGTGACTAAAGAAATAATTAGCACATAACATGAATTTTGATTGTTCTTTACATTTGTAGCGCTGCAATGCATGCTAGGAGGCAACAGTGGTGACAGCAGGTGGCAGCAGATGTTAACTGTCTCCCCCAAGAGAGCAGTAATGGCCAAATGAAGCTTCTTGAAGCAATGAAGCTTTGCAGCCAATTGGTTCACAAAGCTTCATGGTGGTTCATTTGGTCTTATGACAGTCATATAATGCCACTGTCAACGTGTTACCGGTTAATATCTTTTGGTGTAAATATCCCGTAACACAGTGAAGACAGTTGCTGCTTATAGTCCAGTGCGGCTTATCTATCTTATCCGTCCCCCTTTTTCAATCAAAAGTCAAAACTCGCCTGTTCAGACTTGCCTATCCATTATAAACACTTTTTGTTTTTACTTATTACTGCCCTTATATCTCTTTTAGTATTTTTAAAAATAGCCTTATACTAGGGCTGTCAAAATTATCGCGTTAATGGGCAGTAATTAATTTTTTAAATTAATCACTTTAAAATATTTGATGCATTTAACGCACAAGCCCCGCTCAAACAAATTAAAATGACAGCACCGTGTCATGTCCATTTGTTACTTGTGCTTTTTGGTGTTCTGTCGCCCTCTGCTGGCGGTTGGGTACGACTGATTTTATGGGTTTCAGCACCATGAGCATTGTGTAATTATTGACACCAACAATGGTGAGCTTCTAGTTTATTTTTTGATTGAAAATTTTACAAATTTTATTAAAACGAAAACATTAAGAGGGGTTTTAATATAAAATTTCTATAACTTGTACTAACATTTATCTTTTACGAACTACAAGTCTTTCTATCCATAGAGGAAGTCGGACATCCGGGCATTTAATGACGTCACCAGCCACAACAACGCGTCGCCATATTGACAATGGGGCAAAAGACAAGTCACAAGCAGTTGCTCTGTTGTGCATTGTAATACAAACGCGTTTAACTTTCATTTTATTTGCGGTATTTTTTCCGTCGGAATGACTAAAAGTTGCTGTGTTGCGGGTTGTCACACAAGGAAGAGTTCGGAGCCGCCTTTGTAGTTCTTCATTCTTCCATGTGAGATGAAAAGGAGAAACAAACAGCTGAGAGCAATTAATCGAGGAACAGTAAAAGAAGACGGTTCCATGGACTATTTTCGCCTGTGGGAACCTAAATCCAAGCACATTTACGTTTGCAGCCGACATTTTATTACTGGTGAGTAAACTTTAATTTTTGCCCCAATTAGCTGCTAGGATTCAATAGACTAGGCAGTGGTTATTATTACCGGTGTAGATGCACTATCCTATTCCCCTCACTATCCACTTGCGGGGGTCTACCCTTATTCTCGCTATATGAATATACAACTTTAGCATTTGTTAATAATACGCTGTGTCCTTTTTAAATGAGCACTTTTAAGCGAATGCAAGAAGTAACAACGGGAACATTTTTAAACAGGCATTTCACGGGAGAGCATTTCGACTCTTCGGCCAATCACGGGAGAGCATTTCGACTCTTCGGCCAATCATATAGCGAGAGCGAGTGGATAGTGAGGGGAAGAGGATAGTGAACCTACACCGGAACCGGCAACTCGCAAAGCGTTATTTTTCTTTTGCCGTGAACTGCTCTGATTAGTCAATCGGTATATTAATGGCCTCGTGGGAATTGGTTATTTTGCCGTGACGTGCTCACGGCGAAATAACGCTTGGAGGCGAATTACCGATTACAGCAGAAATAATCACTTTGTACATACTATTCCACGTAAATGATAAAGGTCAACTTACTGGGTGACTTTATGAGGTAGTTGTAGATGTTTCCGAACTCCACTGCAGGCCATTCCTTTGTTTATCCAGCTATCAGCTGCGACTTTGTATCGGCAGCTTTGTAAGCCAATAAACGCAAATTTTAAATTGCATCGCCTCCTCGCGTCTGTCGGCAGTGACTCGTGATAATAGTAAGCCACGTTTAAGACGTTTTTAGGAAAAAAGACGCAAAACACACCTGAAATATATGAATTTCAGACGTTTGTCTATGGAATGTTTAGCTGTGTGTTCCCCCTTCACAAAATGGCGACACGTTGCTAAGCGAGGTGACGTCATCGTGACATCACGTCGACTTCCTCCATGGATCGCTTCAACAGAATGTTAATAATGTTAGTGCCATCTTGTTGATTTATTGTTATAATAAACAAATACAGTACTTATGTACAGTATGTTAAATGTATATATCCGTCTTGTGTCTTATCTTTCAATTGCAACAATAATTTACAGAAAAATATGTAATATTTCATAGATGGTTTGAATTGCGATTAATTACGATTAATTAATTTTTAAGCTGTGATTAACTTGATTATAAATGTTAATCGTTTGACAGCCCTAGTTTAAATGTTTTATATGATTGTACGGCAACCTTTAGTGCCAGAGAGGCGGCTTGAAATAAAATGTATTATTATTGTCTATGAACAAATGTTGTTTTCGTGTCAAATTTGGTGGGTGGCGGCTTATAGTCATGTGCGCCTTATAGTGCGACAATTACGGTAGTCACTAGCCCCATAAAGGGTTAAAAAGATTTTTGAATGTGGTGACTTGCAGTTTATTTTGAGTCAAAACCACATAAACCTTCCAGGCTGTCAAGACCAACCCATTTATCATTCCAGAAGACAAAAGCCACTGAAAAAGGTGTGAAGAATTCCCCAGAATAGTCGGTGTTTGGGCCATATAATAAGTATATATAAGTAAATATTTATTATCCTACTTGAAAATAAGTTTGGTAGCTGCTGCTAACTCCATTCAGTACTGGTGGAACCACTTCGGTTGTAGTTTCAAACAAGTACAAATACGAACCTGTTAAATCCCGTTATTATGACGAACCGTGGGACTCATGTAAAATTTAAAGTTGATAGCTGAGAAGTTTTTCGAGGGGGTAAAACTGGAGCTCCAACTCCACACGTCGCGTCACTTCCTCGGCTGGCGCCCATCCCTGTGGAAGAAAAAAAAAACGACGGCGAGGGAAAAGAAGAACGAAGGGAAAAGACGCTCGAAAGCCGAGAGGGGAAACAAATATCCAGATGTAAAAGAAAGTCGGAGATACGGACGAGAGAGGGTGAAGCAAACTGCAGAATTTTACCGTTTGAGAAGTAAGTTGTTTTATCAGAAAGCTCACGTGTTTTTATATGGCGCGCGACTAGCATGTTGATTAGAAGTTGTGGCTGCTAGCTCTAAGTTACAATGCAGTGATTTTTAAAAATGTTTTTAAAACGATTTTTTGTATATTTGGCTAATGTTGGAAAGGTGCGAGCCTGCAATGCCCCCGTACCTTATCAAAATAATATGAAAGTTAATCAATAGTCTGTTAATATTTAAATTCCCCCATCTATCAATCATTAAACTTATTTTACTGGCGCTAATGCTACACACCAGGTTCAAATTAAGTTATTTACAATCTTATTTTGCAATACACCACCACTATAAAGGTTCCTACATGTTGTTTTACCATAAAACTAGTCTGCTTTGGTCTTAGGGCAATGTAGCACTTAGCAAAAATTGCAAATAGAGTAATTTGACTGCAAAAAGTACTGTAGTCTTGTTTTGACCACATGCAACCCCTGAGGGCAGACTAAAATATGTGAGTGTTTAAGTACAAGCCTCAGCATGGCCCTCGGTGGCAAAAACTCATGGGCCGCCCTGTCTTATTGCACAACAGTTTGCTTTCTAATCAAGAGTGTTTTTTTTCTTCCATTATTGACTGAATTCTGCACTGCTTTGACTTTTTTTTTCATTGCCTCACCTATGTCTAATCATTTTAGCAGACATGCCGCTCCACAAATCAACCCGGGGCTCTCGACTGGACCCCACTATGATTTCAGCCCCTTTGGGTGACTTCCGCCACACCATGCATATCGGCAGAGGTGGCGACGCCTTCGGGGACACGTCGTTCCTGTCCACGCTGGGTCCGAGTCCACCTAACTCCGACCTAGGGAGCCCGGGGTCTTCATCCGTGGATTACGCGACAACTGCGAACCACAATGATCTGTATCAAGAACCAACAGGGAATCTGGCGAGGGATGAGCTAGAGTTCTCAGAGCCGTTGCCGTCATTTACATTGGATTTGGATCTAGATTTAGGTCCTTCCATGCTAGGGGACGTACTAGGGGTAATGGACGGTTTAGGACTGGATTCCAAAAATATTACATCCCCAGTGGAAACAAAACCAAGCAAGGAGACGTCCGTCGTGAACAGGCACAACGAGCTGAACGGAAGGAACCTGGATGAAAACCAGATGGGCGATGGCAGAGTAACAGATGGGATCAAACCAAAGGGGCTGCGTCCCAAAGTGAGATTCAGCGACAAGCGGGAGGAGATAATCCGCCAGGCATCGGAGGAGGATGAAGGTCAAGGGTTCGACTTTCAGGAGGAGGACCTGACGACGAGTCCAACAAGGGAGAGGGTTGAAACGGAGTTCGCCGCCCACAAAGATGGGCCTCCCAGCCCGGCTTCATCTCATAGCTCCGACTACGAAGGGGTTAGCGCACTGGACCGGAGGAGGGTCGGTAGCAGCCACTCGGAAAGTGACTCAGAGGAAGAGGAAGTGGGGCGAGGCTATACTTTTGAAGACGACTTTGATGATGAAATTGGACTATAATCTGACTGCTACCAAGTGTTGTTCACCCCAACATAGTTGGCTTTTAGGTTACATTTCAGGTTGGATCTACACTTCCCATTAGTTATTATAACTTAAATGCGTTTAGCTCAGCATGCTTCATTACAACTGTGGCAGCCGGGGTTCGATTCCCACATTGCACAAGTTATACTTAAATTGAAGTCCAGTTTACTCGACATGTTGAATTTGACTTGTGCCAACTTATATTTTTCTTTACACTGCAGGTTCATCCTGAAATTTCACTCGAAAGCCACTTTTTCATGAGTCTTGACATAAGGGGTGAAAGTGATGGAAACAAACTTGATTTTAGTTTTCTTCCTAAAGCTGTACAGCGTGTCGACGATGTTGCTCTGCTGGAAAAACACGTTTTATCGACAAGGGTAACAGATATAACAAAGACCCGTTTTAATACAAGCAGCATTTGTGTGAAAAAGTTGTAGCACTTTTTAGCCCAGAGGCTTTTTAATCTCAATTTTATTCATCCTTTACCAAATGTGCCATGTTTTTAAGTGCCTTAAATCGAGCAAGTATTGTAGTTTGTGTTGTCTTTGTCTTTTTCTTTCGTTTTCTGCATGTTTATGTCTTCATGTTTGTCATTCATTTCGAACGTCGTCGTGCAACATTCCATCTTTTGACAATGTGAGTTTCTCTGGATCTGATCTCGTTAGATCTAATTGCAGAGTGTAGTTATTTTTTGTGTGCATGTTTTCATACACTACCAAAGCTTTTTTCCCTTTAGGGCTGCAGGGCTGGAAAAAAATGGGATAAATGCTGAGACAATCAAATACTTTTTTAAAAATATCTCTTAATGCTGTAAAATGGAGAATGACATGTTTATCCATGGAACTGGCTGGCATTTAATGTCCTGTGGTTTACAGTGAAATAAAACAAAATTTTGGGATTTTAAATTGGTGCAAGCCTTGTTTTGTATTGTTCAACTTCACACAGAATTGTTTATTTTAAGCATGCAGCAATTCTTAAAAAACAAACAAACTAGAGTTATGATAGAAAAGCAGACTTTAAATTGGCACGTCGTCCATGATTGAAGATTTCATAATATTAAACAAGATGTCCGGATGCCTCCCAGTGATTGCAAAAAAACTATCTTACCTGTTCGTAAATATTGTCACACTTCCAGGTCATACTTTTCTGGGCATTTTCTTAAATGTTTCATCTCAGTTCATTCTGAATGGCTTCACGATGAACTCATTGACAGCAATAGACGTCCAATCCATTTTGACAGGGAGGGTTGGCAGTGATCATTCGCTGCCAGCTTCTCCCAGTCAAAGTGGATTTGATGTCAATCGCGATCAATAGCCCTGTAACATAGTCACACAAATGGCTACACTGATATCGTCCTGAACACGTTAAATCCTGACAGTGCCGTGGAAATCATGACGCCGGGGATCTGCGGGTGCCAGTGTATCTCCTTGATTTCCGACTGGCCCTGGTGCAGGAATAGCAGCTGCGGGGGGAGGTCTTTCATGCCTTCCACCCTGGCGCCCACGTCGCACGATTCCACCGACAGATCCCACTGGCTGACCACATCGTCAGCTCCGGATGCACCGAAAACGCTCGAGTCCACTGGGTTCCACTCCACCGAAGTGATGGGGGCACAGTGCTGTTTGAAGTTGGCCACTGGTCGCCCAGACTGAAAAAAAATTAAACGGAAAGGATTAGTCTAGATTTTAAAGTGTGATTTTAGTGACCTAACAGTTTGAAATCATAAATATTGAATGTATCTAACAAATAATACACACAGATAACCTTATCTCATGAGATTTGACATTAACGCCCAATCTCTTTAGGCCGATTAGATTATCACTTTTTTTTTTTTTTTTTTTTGGTAATATTATCCAATCTGGACCCCCCCTCCACCATTTTTCAAAGATTACATCATTTTTTAACTTGTAGTTTTAAAGAATCTGCAATGATAAGACGCAAATATTAACATAATATTAGCCTGTCTCTTATCAAGGTCAATATTTTAAACAAGGCTCGTTATTAAGAACATACAAAGTCAACAAATAAAGTATATGAAATGAAATACAGTAAAATAGAATAAAGAAATTCACTGAACAGTGCAAGGAATGTAGAAAAACAGTTACACTGGCTCACAAATTAGGGTAATTTTTGGAAGCATACAAGATTTAGGAAAAAAAAATACAGAACCTACCCTTCAGGGCGTTATAATGAAGACAGTGAATTATGGAACTTTAATTTTCCCTGGCCTAATGTGCGCACCTTGGCCACTGGGAGGCAGTGCCGCTTTCCAAAAGCAGTGACAGTAACATACTGTTGTAGAAGAAGTCCTGATGAAGCATTGTTCATATAACTTAAGTTTTGAAGCATATGCCGTAATTTTCGGACTATAAGGCGCACCTGACTATAGCCGCCACCCACCAAATTTGAAACGAAAACGGCATTTGTTCAAAGATATGCCGCACTGGACTATAAGCCGCAGCTGTACTCACTGTATTATGGGATATTTACACCAAAAGATACTAACCGGTAACAGTTTATTTGTCAGCGGCATCATAAAACTCTCAGAAGACCATATGAACCACCATGAAGCTTTGAACCAATTGGCTGCACAGGTTCAATGCTTCAAAAAGCTTCATTTGGCCATCACTGCTCCCTTGGAGGAAACAGTCAACTTCTGCTGCCACCTCCTGACAACACTGTTGCCGCCCAACATGCCACTTACCATGCATTGCAGCGCTACAGATGTAAAGAACAATCAAAATTAATGTTCTGTGCCATTTCTTTAATTACTGTTCCAGTTGTTTCATTAATTGCTCGTTATGGTATTTGGTAACAGTTTATTTGACAGTGGCACCATAAGACTGTCATAAGACCATCATAATTATGAAATGACACTGCCATGAACGTTAATGAATGCTTATGACAATTGTCATTTTGTGTAATCCTGCAAATTAACCCACTTTTGAAAGGATGTAAAAGATCCAAGCTGGACATAAATGGAGTTGGTGACATAATTTGCCGGATGACACTTGATGACATCCGTCATAGTGTCATGTCAAAACTATGACGGTCTTATGGCAGTCTTATGACGCCACTGTCAAATTAAGTTTTACCTATCACCCAAATTAATCAACAAATAAACTGCAAGATTCAAAATGAGGGGAAAAAAAGTAGCGGCTTATAGTCCGAAAATTACGGTAAATAGCATATTCTTGTAAATGTTGTCATATTTCTTGTTTATGAACGTTACTGAGTCTTTGTGTGTGTGTGCGTGATATTGTTCAGAGTTTAATACTACAAGGCTAATTTCGCTAACATGTCAATGCCCTCCTCTATTGTATACTAGCATTTAGCTAATGGGTTTTTGGGAACAGTGGAAAGTAAAGTTTATTTTAATACACTATGTGTAATTTTCTTAGTTGTGTTTAGTTCTAGAGGTTCCCTTCACTGGACAGTAGAGGTGGGAATCTTTGGGTACCTAACGATTCGATTACGATTCAGAGGGTCCAATTATAATGTCACCCACCCCCCCTTTTAATGTTTTGTACATTAGTTCCAAAATAGTTTAAAAATCCTATTAGGCTAAACCAAACTAATATTTAAGTATCAAGTTAACAGTTAAAAACATTAAATAAAATACTCAAGTCCCCATTCTGTATCAGCAGCTTTAAACTACATTCAATTAATTTAAAGATGTGAATCAACCGTTAAAGTTGATAAAATTGCTCCCGTTGTTTGCATTGGATTGTTTGAACCAGCTGTCGGCCGCAGTCAGGTATTTTTTTTTTTACCTAGTGGCATGAGTTGAACATGATATTTGCTCTCGGTCCGTTCCTCATTGTGTCCTGAAGACCGCGCTGACTGTGTTTTAGTTCTGCTTTACCTGGTATAATTCAATAATCGGAATTTGGATGTTTGTGAATCTTTCTCGAATCTTCCACGGCCGAATCGCGAATAATCTAAGAATCAGAAATTTCGCACGCCTATACTATAAACGGCTTAAAAGCCTTCAACACTGGCCTCTTTTTCAGGCTATGCTTACTCTCAGTAAACTGTAGTCAGGCTACATTTGCAATATGTCACACCAGATTTATGAAATTGAACAAAATCTTTCCTCAGTGCATGACCTTGATCATGAGGTTGCCCACGTCTAATAGGACCTCTATCACGTCCATGGTAGCCAAAAAGTTTAGGATATGAAATGTGTTTGAAAATTTTTAATGTTTGATATTCTAGCTTCTAACCTTGCATAAACTGAAAATTTTGTTCAGGCACTTGGCTGTGTTAATTGGGACTTTCAGTGTGAAAATCTTTCCAAATGGAAAATCTGGATCAGATTTGGATTCAATGTGGTTGTACAGCCAAGCTTTGAACAACATAAAGATTAACTAAATGCAGTTAATCAAGTTCAATAGGATTCGACATGTTACATTGTTTCCAAATGTGCAACCTCATTTCAGGACCTCAGATTTCATGAACTAGGATGTTTTTATCGATAGATTGAGACAATTGTTTCCAACTTATACCACCAAATAAATGTTTTACCACATGACTTTTAATGTGGTCATCAATGTGTGGATTCTGAACATAAACGGGAACATCGTTGAAATAAACTTACATGACTAAATGTTCAAGAAAAAGGCAGAGTCATCCTCTAACGTCACACTTTGAAGCGCAAAATGGTTGCCCTGGAAACACTTCACTTTATTGCTGTGACTCACGGTTGCTAATAGACTTGTCTGTAGTAACTGCCAATCTAGATATTGACTAAACCACAAAGTGAAAACGATTCAATTCACTGATTACCTTAAACTGCCGCAGGTCCCACACTTTGAGAAGCCCGTCATCCCCTCCAGAAAGAAGGAACGGCTCAGTTCTGTTCCAGCTGATGACGTTGATGTCTGACTCGTGGGCTTCGTTGGCCGACAGCATGGAGTTGGGCGGGGCCCTGATATCCCAAACACGGATGGACTGATCCACTGAGCATGATGCAAAAACCTGAAACATAGATGACAAATTCAGGTCAGTATACTGTATACAGGAAGCTGTTTTTAAAAGAGAAAAAGGCAAAAGTACCGTTGCTTCAGTCGGCGACCACTGCAGGTCCTCCACGGACTTGCTGTGCGAGCTGAACGGCCGCTGGTCAATCCGCCATGAGGCTCCACCTTCTTGCGGTTCCCATACGTGGATGTTTTTCTTACAGTCGCCACTGACTAGACGACCTGTGACGATAACGTTTGGACTGAGTCACATACTGAATAGCCATGGATTTCAATTTCACCAAGGCTGTCAGATATTTTTATCGTCAATTAATCACCGATTATTTTTGTGATTCTTCCACTAACCGGCTCATATATAAATCATGTTATTTTACTCCGGGTTTTATATTTTAGTTGGCAATGTGCTTTGGAACCAAAAACTGAGAAAAGTTGGGACTACAAATGTTTTATAGCAATGTAACTGCACAATTGTTTTCCAAAGCCAAAGTAGATGTTTGCAGATCTCTTAAGTTCAATTATTTTTTATAAATATAAAATTTATATATATTTTTAAAATTGATTTTCTTTTAATTATGTTGACTTCATATCTTCATATTCATTTATTTTTATTAACTACAAAAATAAATCAACTTCTTTTATTAGGGACTACAGAAGTCAGCCCCCCTGTTTTTTATGTATATGAATCATGTAAACTCAATAAAATTATGATATAAATAATGAGTTTATTAAAAATAAATCACCATTTTTCAATTTAAAACATTTTTAAATAAGTAAAACAATTTAAGAAATAAAAAATAAAGACTATTTACTGTCCCCCCCAGTTAAATTTTTAGAAAATGTGAATTTTTTTTGTAAAAAAAAAAAAAAAAAAAGAATGCTTACTACTGTGAAGTCAAGCCTCTTAATAAAGGGTGATTTGGACATCATTTACGTCAACAATGTCTCTCTACGATTCATCGACTATCAAAATAGTTGTCGATTCATTTCATACATACTCGTCTTGATAAAATGTCATAAAATGGCATTCGATTTTGACTGGTATGCCTTTAATTCCTTAATTTTTTAAATTGCATGGAACGATGTCTTGAAAAATGTCCAGATCAAAATACTGACAAGCACAAAATGCCCTTCTCCTTTGGGTTGCCAGAACAGCTTCACATTGGAGAACCTGCAGGAAAATAACTTTCAGTAGCAAACAATGAGTGCTCTGCAGAAGGTATGTCTTAGTTATTTTCATGCAAGATGTTTTCAATATAATAATGCCAACATTTAGTAATGAAGATTAAACAAGCAGTGAGACGAGGTCCAAGATAGTTATGTCACCATCACCGAAGTGAGGGAGGGCTACTTTTCTCAATGTACAAGCACGCTGGCAAACGATATATAACTTAGTAATGCACTGACAGCATCCACAAAGACGATTGAATTGCTCCATCCATTTTAATTTCAATTACCGAATATATTTATACACACGTTCCCTGGTCAATGGCTCCACATGCTAAATAACGTAGCACCAATCAATGGATCAACATACTAAATAACGTAGCACAACCACACCAAATGAATGTCTATCCTTGTTTTGCTTTTCTTGTGGTTTTGAATTCTTTGAGCATAGACTTCATAACCTATTGACATTACACGGAAAACGGGGCTGATTCGTAGGGGGCCTATTTTCAAAAACTTCAAATTCATATATTTTCAAAACCTAAGCTGCTACCGACCGAAAACCTAACAGGCATCTACCTTAGCCATATACTGTATGAGTCTCCATGAGCAGCGGCACCAAGAAATTCAAAGTCGTTCCTTTATAAAATCCTAATTATTTTTTATATAAGTATAACACAACTTAAAATGCCTATAAAAGTCTCAGATTTTACACAAGATGCACAAAAATCACCAAATGCAGAGATAACCACTTATATTTTCAGGATCAATTGCAATATTTAATATATCATATGAGTTTTTGAGCAAAATAGCAACTTCATTTTTTTTTTTTATTTACTGCAAGTTTTTAACAGCTATTAAATCACTCAATTTAACATCAGAAACTTAATACTTGAGGAAAACATGTAGAATCAGTTATAAATAATGTTTATTCTATTTACAATCACAAGTTATTATAGAATAGAAAAGCCCTTTATAATCATTATACACTGTATACTGTTAGCCAAAGAGGCTAGCGACCGCCTGGCGTAAACAGTTTTTTTTTGGCGAAAATTCTTGTGAATAAATGCTTATATCCTCGAATTCTTCATCGATATGGACGTAGAACAGTCTCGATTCTTGGTTAAAAGCAAAGAAACCGTGTAGTTAGCGTTTATTTTACGTATATTGTCCAAGTACAATGCTACTCTGTTAGCGAATGAGGCCAGCAGCCGCCTGGCGTAAACAGCTTTTCTGTCGAAAATTCTTGTGAATAAATGCTTAAATCCCTGAATTCTTTATAGATATGAACGTAAAACAGTCTCGATTCTTGTTCAAAAGCAAAAGAAACCGTGCAGGTAGCATGTATTTTACGTAAATATGGCGAATGTGCATCTCATCTTTAAGCAGCTTCCATGTGTAAACAAAGAAAATTCTTGCAAATGAATGCTTCAATCACTATAGATAAGGACGTAAAATTGTCTCGATTCTTTGTTAAAAGAGCTAAAAACCGGGCAGTTACGCATCTATTTTACGTATATGTCGAATAATGACGCCAATGCTGTAGCAATTCCCATTCTCCCATTGATTTTTTCACAACGTTTCAAAATGCATGCATGGTATGAAAAATATTTACCTTGAATCCTCGAACAAATCACTCCTGAGACAATCCTTCCTGTTTGTATGCGGTACAGCTTTCGTAGTTTTCCAAAATCCAAGCTTAAACCCGGCTTTGACATGACCGTGTGCCGCCTTCGACGTTTACTAAATGAAGATTCTAGCTCGGCCCCCTATGGTAAGGTGTCGCGCAAAGAATGACAAAGTGTCACGTCAATAGTAATAAGGTCTATGCTTTGAGATTTGTAACGATGTTTTTTTGCTGAGTGGTAGATATAATTCAGACTGTTTGTCAAAGTTGGGCATCCTTAGTTTACGGGGCGTACAGAGCCGTGGCAACCCAGACGAAGACTGGAAACTGGTCTCGTGTTTGGCTAATGATGAACATGGAAGCAAAATGGGAACATATTTGCGACACGTAAATAGTCCTTTAAAATGGGAAAATCTCTGCTTAACCCTTTAACACCTAAGCCTATTTTGGCCGAATTTGCATGCATTTGATGTTGCCTTTATATTTCAAAGAAAAAACTGTTTACAATGGCCAAGTTGGGTCGCTTTTTACAGGACACCTTGAACTTCATGTCCAAACTGTTGTTTTCTTCACTGACCAATTTTAATCCACATTTTGGACCCAAAAAGACAAAAAAATCCCAAAATCTTTATTCAAAATTTGTAATGTTGACGTCCCACTGACAACCAAACATGCTCGACCAACCGTTTTGAAGCTTGATCCTATTTCTTCAACTTGTTAGGATAAACATTCAATAGAAAAAAATAAGATTGAATAGTTTTATGTTTGACAATTCAACACAAACAGCAGGTATGGTCATAGGCGTTTTTTTGGCCTTTACACATACTATGGTCAAAACAGGTTATATACAGTGCAAAATAGTGAGAAAAAAAAAATATATATATCATATAACGCAAAAAGGGTTTGGAGGATATCTCTTTGTGAAGTTAGGTGTTGTACCCATCACGTTATCAAAAGTATATACCTACATGCAATCAAGCTTCTCAAACACACATCTACATAAAAATGGAAAAGATTATAGTAAAGAAAAAATATATACAACATTGAAAAAAAGTATTTTAAAAAATATTGACAAGTAGTTCAGTTCAATTCAAAATTTTCAGGCATGCGACCCAATAAAGTTTTTTTTTTTTTTTTGCGCACTCAATAAAGCTTGAACAGGTCACGGAGCTGCGTCACACACGTCGTCACACAGCCTACTCTTTCGCCGTGTGCGCGCTGCCGTCACTTCTATTCGGCGAGACGCCGACTCATGCAAAGAAAAAGACAACAAATACGGCTCATCTTCTTCCTTGAGTTAATGAAATAATGCATTAGCTTGCGCTAAATGTAGTTTTATATTCATTCTGCACGTTCCAAAGTCGCTCGCTCAAACCAAGCGGCCGTTGCTTGCGTCGCATGCCTCCCTTTCATTAGTTGGCGCCTCGTTCGGAAATGTATTAAAAATGATCACATTCGGTTCGTCCTTCTTGACATCAGAACGGCTCTTGGGATATGTAGTCTTTTGTGCTGCTTTCAGTTTTGAAAAAGGACAAGAAATGATGGAAATATGGAGATAGATACATGGTCCATGCAGCGTTTTAATGCATATTTATGAGTGCAATAAAACTATAAAACTCAAATGACATTATCTCCCGTTTTTCTTGGTCGATTGACTTGAAATAAAAACTGGTGTGGACATCAACTTCCGCACTTTCAAATGAGACCAACCAGCGGCATGTGGGTGACGTAATTACAGCGTGACGAAGCTTCAAAGACGATATGAGTAAATGCGTCGGTGCCGACACGTTCGGTGTTAAAGGGCTAACCATTGAGATCCATTGTAGAAGTATTTCCAAAAAACATGTCTATTGAAAAATTATGGCCATTTCATGAATAATTCACGTGCAAATCCTACATTGTGCACCTTTAAATATCACTTATTGAAAATTGTAGGAACTCTGAGATTACCATATTTTCCGCACCATAAGGCGTACCTAAAAGCTTTCAATGTTCTCAAAAGCCGACAGTGCGCCCTAGCGCCCTATAATCCGAGGCGCCTTACGTATAGATCGATATTGATTAATCATGGCATGACATTCCCTTTAGCGCAGCTCCATGCATAACGCAACCACTACTACTACTACTGCGCCTTATAATGCGGTAGGCCCTATATATGAAATCAGTTTTAAAACAAGCCATTTATTGAGGGTGCGCGTTACAGTCCGATGCGCCTTATAGAGCGGAAAATACAGTACTTATCAACAAATAGTGGCAAATTTCACAACCCTAGAGTTGAGAAGTCATGACTTACCAGGCACCATAGGTGACCAGTCAATGGCAAAGCCTTCAGTCATGTGACCTGAGAAGCTGAAGAGCGCTGATGCTTCCTTCTGCTGCTGCATGAACGTCGCCATGGCCGCAGAACTATGAACTGCCTCCAGCTGAGCACGCAGATCAAATATTTCTACCTTTGCCTTCTCGGACCAGACGGCGGCTAGTGTCTGGTTTCCACGTTGGGTCACCTGATAATGAGTAAAACACAATTTTAGGTTACCATTGACAGCAATGAACGTCAACGAGTCAATGTTTGAGAAAATTTGACATACTCGGACTCTGTTAATGCCTCCAAAATGAGGCATCATGGCCAGTTCTAACTGCGGCTTTTTATTTTCATCATCCTCTTCCTCGTCATCACTTTCTTCATCACTGCTTTCCTCCTCTTCCTCCTTTTCTTTTTCTGTTCCGTGAAGATTGTGCATGCGCATGACCAGCAGTCTGCAGGGAAAGCCCCCCCACCCCAAAAAAAAGCTTGATATCTTTTTCTGCTGGTGCGGCAGTGAAGAGCAAAAAAGATGGATGACAAGAACAATAAACTAGAGTCCAGGGGCTCCCTCGCTGACATGATTTACTCAAGACAGTTTGTGGAACCAAGCCATCATTAAAATTAGTTATTGTTTCCATCTGGTCTTGTGAGGCTTTGCTAACTTATATGCCGTGAGAAGTAAAATGTAAAACTTGAGGGAATAAAGTCATCTACCCAAAGAATTTGCTGATTTCATCATATGGTTATGAGGCAACACCAACCTGTTGGCCATGGCGGTGTCAGCCTGTGTTCCAGCACACAACAACATGGACAGAGGGAACTCCTTTCGGCCGTCTCCGTCGGTGTCCGCCACGATGTCAAAGCTCAAACATGGCGCGCCTGTACATTGAAATAGATTAGGTGAAAAGGTAGGGAATTGTATTTTTGTAGAAACTGCCCTTGAACGCTCTGTAGCGTGTGTCGCTGCTCTAGCTACGTCACCCAGGGGCAGTATGGAGCCCGCACACAGACAAGACAGCTACTTTGGTAAAAATAAAAGTAGTTGCGAACTTGCGATGAAACTAATGAATGTTAGCCCCTTATTGTGCAGACTTATATTTGTGCATTAACACAAAGCTGTTTAAGTTTGCACTCACTATAGTCGTAGTAATAAATTAATTAACAAGCTTCAAGTTTGAGTGTTGTAAAATAAGGCTAGATTAATAACTAATTGCAAAGTCATTTTAATTAGGGGTGCACGAGATCCATTTTTTGAAACCGATACCGATATCAATAACTTCCTGCTCCTTACGGCCGATACGATAACCGATAATATATATATATAATTTTTCAAGTATATTCACCTGAGTTTTTGAACACCTGTAGGTAAAAAATACTAGATTTGCCTTTGACATAACCAGAATTGTCATGATGAAATGAAAATTATTATAATGAACAGGTATTGTGCTTCTTCAGCAGATAAAACATTTGGTGCAACAGGAGAGGAGACTTTTGTCGTCTTGGTCCATGAAACAACTTTCTAACCTGGCAATTATAGGCCAGCAAGCCTATCAATAGCCAAAAGGCCTCTTAATAACTTGTAAACATAACACTGTAAAATGCAAACATTTGCTAATTGCCAAAGTAAGGTTCATCATTCAGTGATGGAAAAATAAGGCCTCTGGAAAAGTAACAAAACTTTGCATCCTGCAAAACAGGAGTGGAAACAAACGCACACATCCCAATCCACCGACACCGTGCCAAAATTAATATTAATAGGCCCGATAAGTTATGTTATTGGATTTATTGGGATGACGTCATAATTCCTATTATCGGACCGATAATTATTGTACCGATAATTATTGTGCACCTCTAATTTTAATGTTTGTTTTTGTGTAGGCCTACATCTGTTACAGTGATTCTTAACCTGGGTCCCATCGAACCCTTGGGGTTCGGTGGAGCTTCTGCTGCTGAGGTCAAGACACACAGACTCATTATGTCTATACGCGATGGCATGCCCCATTTGGCCATCACTGGCTGCAGATGATCATGTGACATTGCTTGGCCAATCAGTGCTGCGAGAAACTTAGTGCACTCAGGAGTGGTCCAACGTGTTAATGTAATCATAGAAAGTCGTGTAATTACTGTCTTCATATTTTAATCCATACTAATTATGTCAGGCAAAAAAGAAAGCGGTCAGAAGAATATGTACAATATGGATTCTCATATTCATCTCACGGAACGGGGTGGGAGTCAGCATCCTATCTGTATGTTTTGTAAAGCCAAGTTCAGCAACTCTAGCATCGCACCGGCAAAACTAAAGGAACACATCGAGAAGCTGCATGGAGATGGGGAATATTAGAACACAACACTTGCTGAAGAAAGCCAGATTCGATGATAAGGCCACTCTGCCTGCTCTTTAATTTGGACCCATTGACAAACAGATCCTCACAGCATCATATAAAGTTGCCTGATCGCAAATCAGGTATGTAATTTATTGCGAGTTCATGCACTATGTTGATTTTGTTCTGCACGGTTCGTTTTGTGCACCAGTAGAAAAACCATACGTCTTGAATTTGAAAAAAAATTATTTCATACTATACTAGGCTTCGGCGAATGCCCATATGAAAGTGGTGGGGTTCGGTAACTCCAACAAGGTTAAGAACCACTGATCTATTATCTAAGTGCTCAACTGCTTTTTCTTCTAATGTTTAATTGTTCTGCAAAGGTTAATTCATTTGTCCCTCCCAGTCAAAATGGATTAGATGTCTAATGCCATCAAGGACACTGACGGGCAGTTTACATGGCGACTTTGCGACACAAAGACGCAATGACTGAGTAGCGGACTCGCCTCGCGTGCATATGTTGTCGGCGAAGACGAAAAATTCTGAATCCTGCCTCCAAAGTGGAAGATTCCGATTGCCGGGGATTGAGGCACGCATATCAAAGGCTCCCACGGCGCGAGACCGCGACTTTAACGTCAGCACTCGTACACGTCACATTGGGCGTGCGCAGCAGTGCTACTAAACATTAAAAACAGCAAACGGCGGAATGTCGGCTTTAATTTACTGTTTTAATAATATTTTTACATTAAATATGTTGAATGTTTCAATTGTTGTGCCTTTTTGAACAAAAGAAAAATGCCATTGCTTCGAGTGGGCGGGCATATTTTTTCCGGGCTGAGGGAGCTTGGTGGGGTCAAAGTGCATCATTCTCTGTCGCCTTGTAAATCTGCACTGCCCCCTAGGGCCTGGCATGAATACCACATTGTTTTCATGCGGAATTGCGACATTGTTCAAATGGAGACGCAAATGCAAATTTGAAATTTTTCGTATTCTTGGAGGGTCACCATGTAAATGGCCCTTGAAACATCAGCATTCATAGCCAGTCTATCGCCCTTAATGGCATGCAATTAGTTAAATACTACGTTGGGAAAAACAAAAATCAAATTTAGAGTGTTACTTGGGGCCGTAACCAGTATGTATTTCTGTTTTTATTAATTCCAATTGCATTAATATAGTTTTTAGGAACTCATTCAGTACCAAAGACAAATAACTATGTTGTTTATGATGTTCAACTGCTCATAACTAATGAACTAAAATGAGTAGAAACTATGTTCTCCCTGTGGTCTTTATGGTATTGTTTTGATGGTGTGAATTATTAGTTTGAAAATCAATAAAAATATTGTGGGGGAAAAAAAAATGAGTAGAAACAAAACTTTTTTTTAAGCTCAAAGGTGGGGTATCTAATTTTCTTTTTGTAAATTCTGTGTTCACGTCGCCATAGGATACAATTTCCCGTGGCGCTTGAAAGGAGGATGTCTTGTGACTATGATGTTTAGTAGTAAATGAGTTAACATTGTGTAGATTAGAATTTTTATTTATATCATATAGATAGGATTAAAAATAGACATTATAAAGAGTTGAAAGTCTTAAGTGTCAACTTTAGAATAGCTGTCCACTGAAGTGACCACTGGGTTTCACAAAAGGTGAAGTCTTTTGCAGTCTTTTGCAATGCTATTACAGTCCTTTTTGATCTTATTTAGAAATTGCACCCAAAAGCTCAATATCCGTTACTCGTTGCTGGTAGTGTGTATGCAAGGCGAACATAACATAGGTGTAATATTCCGCACAACTGTACAAAACAAATCCACAATAAAATATTAAACAACATCATGAGTATTTCCCTAAGTTTTTGCTCCCACTCGCCTGTTTGGCACTCGTGGTACATGCGGTACGCAGACTGGTCCATCTCCAGCTCCTCTCCCGGCTTAAGCGGCTCGATTCCGGGCACGTACACCTTCTTGTCACCGTCTCCGTCCGCTCCTTCGTCCTCCTCCATGTCGACTCCTTCGTCGTCGTCGTCGCTGCCGTCTTGCGCTTGCTCCTCCATGCCTTCTTCTTCCTCGGCTAACGTGTTTTCGTTGGAGGCAGACATGTTGGCGAAAAAGAGAAGGAGGCCTACTTCCGGTCACGTGGTTTAAAGTCCCTCCCACTTTCCTTTCTCCCTCCCCAACTCATTTACTGGAAAAGAGCTAGTCGTTTGACACGCGGACAGCTGGCGCCAACAAATAGCCTTACTGCTAATATATGTCCCGGAAATGTCGTTAAATGTTAAATAACACTCCACTCACTTATGTTTGCCAGGAACATTTATTTTAAGGCGCATTCATAATATTCATAGCACCCCCTTGTCTTATAGAAAAACATGTACTTTTTAGAGAAAAACGCCGTCTTGTCAATTTATTTAAACTGTCAATCAAATACCATACCTGTCAACCCTAGGCCATTGGCGATTTTACAAATAGTGACGTATGCCCTTACAAATTGGTGACTATTCTTACAACGTTATATATAGCGTGCAATATGAAACAAAAATAAAACTCAATTTTTAAAATAATATAAATTTATTGATAATATTTTAATATATAACCTGGTGCCATCAAAGAACAATCAATATCTTCAGCTACATCATGATTACTAAAATTTAACAGTGACTTTTGTTATAATTGTAAATAGCACTTTTGGAAATTTCTATCATGTCTTTTGATGGCTGCACTTCATGGCACTTCAGCTCGCAATTCAGTTTGACTTGAAGGTAGTTCGTTAGTGTGTGCAATTATAAACAAAAAAAAGGTCAATTGATAAAATTAACTTACCGATGCAATCTGTGAGTCAGGGAACATTTCTTTTGCTAATTCTAAGAAGTGATCAGCAATAGTTGCGGGCAAATTGTGTTGGGCAACAAATTGGCAGAATAAAATCTCCGCTTTCATCACTTTTCATTCTGCAGACTTCATCTTTATGACCAGTGTTGTTAATCTTACTTTTAAAAAGTATTAACTTACAGTACCAAATTACTTCTCCCAAAAAGTTATTGAGTTAGTAACTCAGTTACCCGAATGTAAGAGTAATTACTTGGCAAAGTAACTGGTGTTCCCTTTCATGTTTTTTTTCTTTCTTCATTTAAAAAAAACAAACCAAACCAAAACAAAACAAAAAAACATAATAACCTTTGCTATGTTTGGAAGTCATTTAATATTGTGAATTAACCGTTAATGTTGTTAAAATTGCTCCCGTTTTTGCATTAGTTCCCTTGTGTCTACTTTCGACATGTAAAAGTTTTAAAACTGTTTCATCGTTTAAAGATAGATTCAAGTCAAGATTTTGCCGATTTCAGGAGTATTTTAGATAAAATGTTATTTAGGTTAGGTAGGAACGTTCACGACACCAGACCCTTTCTGAGAAGTCTACTGCTTTAAAATGGCGGCTGTTTACCAACGCTGCCGAGTCTGTCATTTCGCATGTACAGTGGGGAAAATAAGTATTTAGTCAACCACTAATTGTGCAAGTTCTCCCACTTGAAAATATTAGAGAGGCCTGTAATTGTCAACATGGGTAAACCTCAACCATGAGAGACAGAATGTGGGGAAAAAAAAACAGAAAATCACATTGTTGGATTTTTAAAGAATTTATTTGCAAATTATGGTGGAAAATAAGTATTTGGTCAATACCAAAAATTCATCTCAATACTTTGTTATGTACCCTTTGTTGGCAATAACGGAGGCCAAACATTTTCTGTAACTCTTCACAAGCTTTTCACACACTGTTGCTGGTATTTTGGCCCATTCCTCCATGCAGATCTCCTCTAGAGCAGTGATGTTTTGGGGCTGTCATTGGGCAACACGGACTTTCAACTCCCTCCTCACCCCGCGGCGTCAAAATGATAACAAGAACGGTGAGCAAAAATCCCAGAACCACACGGGGGGACCTAGTGAATGACCTACAGAGAGTTGGGACCACAGTAACAAAGGCTACTATCAGTAACACAATGCGCCGCAAGGGACTCAAATCCTGCACTGCCAGACGTGTCCCCCTGCTGAAGAAAATACAAGTCCAGGCCCGTCTGCGGTTCGCTAGAGAGCATTTGGATGATCCAGAAGAGGACTGGGAGAATGTGTTATGGCCTGGACGTGTTCCTTTAAACCTAGTCTGTGCCGTCAGACCATCAGTCACAATAAATATAGCATAATAAATCAAAATATACCAGTTGGCAGTTCCTTAAATATTTCTGTTTTTTGTTTTGTTTTGTTTTGTTTTGTTTTGGGCTGTTTACTTCAACAGTGTGTCTTCAGCTAAAATATTAAACTCCTAAGTCAAAGCTCCATTGTGCATCAGACTATGAATGTGATATCTTGCAAAATTTCAACTAAAAAAATCACATTAAAAAAATTTATACGATTCTTCAATGATCCCACGGGCCCCTGAAAAAACTTTTGACACCCCCTAAAGAGTTTTTCATCTCTCCAAAGTTTAGCTTCCCAACTCCAAGTTCATTTTCTTGTTGATGTTGTAATAGTTTGGACAAAACCCCAAAACAAATCAATGAAAAGTTTGCTCCCACAGTGTCCACGGCAACATGTCTCTGCATTGTTAGGCTTACGAAACAACAAGGAGGGGTCTTGTTGGGACAAGGGTGCACATTACACGTGTGGGTGTGTACAAGCAGGGGCATGTACCAGTGTTTAAGATGCAGCTGCGAGTTCCTTTCACGTGAACATCGCGACACACTCACAAAAAACTCTCATCCACAATACATTCCTCTTGGTTATTTTTTTGGCAGTTTTATTTGATTTCTCCCAGAGTTACAAAAAAAGAGCTGTAAAAGTATTCTTGTCTTGGAATGATTTTTTTTTTTAAGCATGAATAGAAGCGGACTTTGTGTTCTGGAAGCTGGCATGACAAATCATTAACAACCCTCTTCAATTTCGGGATTGAACAAACAAACTGAATGAATCACTGAAACAAGCCACTGGAACTAGAAGCACATTCTGGCCCTGTAGTTTTTTGTGCAAGCCTGTTTACAGACAGAACAATGAACAAGGAGAGTTCAGTAGAGTAGAGCCTCTAAAAGTCGAATGTCCTAAAAGTGGATCACAACCAAAAAAGGGAACTCAATCCTACTGACTGAACGTGATACATTTTTAGAGAGTCCACTCTTCCTTAATAACCGCTACACATATAAATCTAAATGGCTTTAATTCACATTTTTTATACAAAAGTAAAAGTCTATAGACGTCATATCTTACAGTAATTGTAAACAAATGTGACAAATTCCACATTAAACACACGCGAAGGCTTATTGTGCATTGGCTTGCATGTCAGCTTGTATCTCTTGTTAGCACAAAGAGCTTAGCTAGCTGGAGCTTGGCAGTATGTTCTAAGTACTGTAATTGTACTATGCTTATATGTAAGGTGGATTTGTACCAGTGGTGAGCATAAACACTATCAGAAGCATTGATTAACATTTACAACCTAAATTCTAATATTTGTTCCAAGAAATTGCATTCAGTTAATTCCTAACATGTTAATGTTAGCAGCTGGCTGAAACCTCCTATGTCAAAATTTGCTTAAGTTCTTGATTTTTGACAAATTGATTCTATTGGTCGTTCCTCACGTGGTTGTTTAGTTTTTACAAAATATCGACCAATCGAGTTTCCAAAGAAGAGATTTCTACCTAACGCTGGCAATTATGTACGTTCGATTTTCATTTGTTGCTATGTCAGTCTAATCTGCCTTAGACCTTCAAAATCAGTAGTGCTGGCGCTTGTAACCTAATAATTTTAATTACGCTGTTTCTTGGAATCCAAATTCAGCACTTTTGCATTACGACTGGTTGATAGTAGTAAAACTTCTTTTCAGATATCTTCAACTAGCCCAAAATCTCTGGCAATTTGCATGCATTATTTTTTACAATTTATTACCATAAATAATATGTATTTTTGTAGTGTTGCACCGATACTTGTATCGGTAGGAGCCCCGATAAAATGTTGGCACTGATATCGCCGAGTACTAACAAATAACATGTCGATGCTATATGTACTTTTTCAGATTTTGTTTCCAACTGTCATAAAACCAAAGAAGAAGACTTCTGCTGACTTTGGGTAGAATTTCTGACGTAATGGACAGTAAACAGACCAGTTAAAAAAAATTTTGTACATTTTTTCTAACGGTGTAGGTATTGGTTTGGTATCGGCTTTAGCCAAAAACACACAGCTGTATGTCTGCATTGAGACCCAAAAATTGTAACGGAACAACACTAATTTATAGTGAGTATTTTGTACTCAATTTTGTTTATCTTATTTGATAAGTGATGATTCTCAACTTGCTTGGTTCATTTCAGGGGTGAAACAGTACATCGATTTGGATCAATATATCGATAGGTTAAAGCAACAATAAGTAACTTTTCAGTTTTGGTCGATTTTAGCGACGTAGGTGGAAAAAAGCGGTAGTGTTTTGCCTTAAGGAAGACTGCGTTTACCGTGAGGACCAGCGCACAGTGGTGTAGAATCCTGACCCCCGGTCGTCTGCTTATGGATTGAACGACATTTCTGTTTCAAACGGCTGTGTGAAGGATGAATAGTAATGAGGCAATGAATACAGTTGTGGCTAAACAATAGCATATGACAAAGTTGAAAATAAGAAATGTTTGATTTTGTACCGTATTCCCCCTTTTTTTTTTTTTTTAATTATTGAGTGTCGTTTTATCTTGGTAGCCTCCCTTTTTCTTTATGTCTCCTCCGAAAATTTTTTTAAATCTCTTTTGTTGCTCTGCTGTCTTTGCAGAATTCGCGCAAATGCATTCGCATGGATTGAAATCTGTCTTTATAATGAATGGGGGAAGGGGGAAGTGACGTATGTCGTAAAGCAGGCAGCACATTTGTAGTTTTTTTTTTGTGTGGCAGGGTTCCTGCTACCCTCCTCAAAGTGAATTAGCTAATAAAGAGGTGTGATCACACATGTTCTGAAAATATTTTATAAAGGTTGAAAAGTTACCTAGTGTTGCTATAAGTAACGATCAATCAAATGGATGGAAACGCAAAATTATCTAGATAGTCATCTTTTAGACATGCGGTTTTGTTAAAAAGAATGATTTACATCAAAATGTCGGAAATGTTTAAGTAACAAAACTGTCTAAAAATTGGCTTTATATTTTTATCCCTGTAAATGAAATGTAACTGATTGTGTTAAATGAGTATATAATTTCGTGCTAAATCGATCAAAGGCCCTTGACTTGTATCGAATCCTTATGGACTATTTGATATTGGCAAAAAATTATACATTCCAAATAATCGATTTGTATTGTCATGACATTGGTGTCTTACACCCCTTATACGGTTCTGTACTGTTATATATTTTTTCTGTATCGTATTAATAGTTCCGATAACATGAGACCTGTTAGTTACTGAACAACGAAGTGGATTAAATCCCCACTGAAAGCCCGAGTACCAAATTCTCAGTCCTTCGCTGGTTCACACTGCATTTGCGCTGTCGAAACAGTGACAACTTTGGACGTTTAAAAAAAAAATGCAACCTGCGCATGTCACTTCATATCGTAACGCCAGCATACTGCATCACAACAACAGAAATAGAAAGGAAACAATCATTCAGTGCCAGGAAATGTCTTGCATTTTGTGTGCATCGTCCCCAAAAAGATCCTTTTAGGTTCCTATGGCAACAACCACCAGTAAAGTCTGAATAGAAGGAGGCTCCACGCTGAGGCAGGATGCACAGGGAAGGAGGTCGTACCACGGCTGGTCGGTGATTGGGTAACGTCTCTCAAGCGGGCTAGCTCGGCCTCCTCCATTCTGCTGCTGATGGCCCGAGTGGTCAGGAGTCGCACCCTGGACGGACTGTACTCCTTGTCTTTCTTCTCAGCCGGGGGCGGCAGAGTGGGGAGCTCGCAGATTTCCATGGATGGTGAGCATCCCACCTCTAGCCAGCGGGTGAACAACTCCGAAGTTAGCTTGAGGAGCTCCTCGGGAGAGGAGAAGAGTGGGGAAAACTGGGATAGGTCCATCTCCTCTTGCAATCGCTGCAGTAGATAAACACAGTGGTACATTTAGAGTAGTACTTTCAAAGCGGGAAAAAAAAATGTAGTTCTGATAGTGAGTGATTAATCATTTAGGGGTGTAACATATTGGTGATGGACCGAATATCGGCCGGGCTGATTATCGGGGCCGATATTTGCACTTGTGATGCACATCGGCCCGATATTTAAAACTAAAGGGGCAAATATCAAGAAATCGATTCAAAACTAACGTACTTATCCCTTTCTCTCCTGCAATTTTGGGCAACAGTCATTTCAATTATTGTCAGGTTTAAACTTTTATGTTTTATTAAATTTCATAAAATTGTACTTTTTACTGCGAAAATTTTTAGGGAGCTGTTATATAAGTCTGTGTTTCTATTTACAAAAATTGCTGCTTGTTAACTCCTTGCAAGTTTTGTGGTATTTGAACTCAAAACAAAGTTTTATTATTATTGTTATGTCTTGTATTTTATTATCATTCAAATGTCTGAAAATTTTCAGCAGCGAAATTGTCAAAAACATCAACATTACTTTGCATTTCTTATAGTTTCGGGTGAAATGTAACTGATTGTGATTAAGTAAAAAAAAAAAAAAGTGTTCATGATATTGTATTAAATTGATCAGAAGCCATCCAAGCAAATCAAATCAGGGTAGATTTTGTAATACCATCAAAAGACGAGCATCTGTCAATGGCAGCAAATGAATTAAGACAGTCCGTGACTTGAAATTTCACAATTAGTAGGATTATAATGATATATTGGCTTCAATTGATATTTCGATTGGTTAAGCAACGATCAAATTGGAATCAATCAAAATTCAAATCATCAATTAATTTGATCCACATTTAGTTATGCTGCTTCGTTAAAAAGAATGCTTTTCATTCGAATGCCAGTTTTTTTTCAACAACGAACCAATATATCGGCAAATATCGTATCATTGTACAAATAATCAATATTTTATCGTATAGTCATGAAATTGGCTATTTATAACACCACTGTCAATTGCAGCGAAAAACATGGTCTAGGAATCTGGGCCAATACATTGATTGGTTATGTAACGATCCAATCAGATGGATTCAAATGGAAAATATCAACGAACGTTGTCATCTTTTAGATAAAAATCTTATCGTAATTTCATGAAATTGTTAATTTGCACCCCTGATGCTTTGTAGTATTTCAAACATTACATCAATCTGGACCGATACGTCGACTGGTAAAGCAATGATCAAATCAAAAGGATTCAAATGAAAAGCATCAACGAACATCGTCATCTTTTAGCTCAAAATCATATCACAATTTCATGAAATTGGTAATTTACACCCCTGATGCTTCATAGAATTTCAAACGTTACGGTACATAAATCTGTACCGATACATCGATTGGTAAAGCAAGGATCCAATTAAATGGATTCAAATAGAAAACATCCACGAACATCGTCATCTTTTAGCCCAAAATCGTATCATTTTGTCATGAAAACTGGAAAAACTTAGATCAATCTTGACCGATACAACGATTGGTAAAGCAATGATCCAACCAAATTGATCGAAACAGAAAACATCAACGAGCTTTGTCATCTTTTAGATCAAAATCATATCGAACCGTCATGAAATTAGTAATTTGCACACCTGCTGCCTTGTAGTATTTCAAAAAACAAATCCTACCTCTGTGTTTTTATTCTTGCTGATGATTATATCCAGTGTCTGCTTTAGGTCGAAGATCAATGATTGATTTAGGTGCTCATCCCAGAGGTTTTTCAAAAGGACATTCCAGGACTCTAGAAGGACTATTGCAGCAGGGAACACACAACACTGCAGAGAAATGTCGAGGGAGAGAGAAAAAAACCCCCAACACGTTAGTGTTTAGCCTGCCAAAAAATGTGCGAAATGGCCACTCAATTTGACTCCACTTCTGGTAAATGCTGAACTAAAATGCAACTCACCGGATCAGTGTCACACAGCATGCTTTTTGTGTAGTAGTGCGACACATAGTAATCTTTGGGAAACACGGTCCGCTGAAAGAAAGGGAAATAGAGATGAGAACTAGATGATGACATGAGTTACACTAATCACTTTGGATGGTGCTGCTCAATGTTATTTTCAGAAGGCTTTGTCATGTGGTTACATCACAGGTTGCAGCTGATCAATTGCTCCACTCACTTCGGATGACATCATTTATTTTGCGCAGTGCTAGTCCAGACAAACAGTATTTTAGTCTCTGAGAGACCATTTGATCTATTTTTGTAAAATTCTTTTGAATATTCTCATTCGTACAGGTCATTTACTGCAACTTTCGGGGTATCGGGCTAACTCCGTTAGCTTTCTTTTTGAACAGAGCAAAGATAAATATTAGTCTAATTTGAGGTTTAGTTGCAAATTTCACATCTTGGCAGTTCTTTACTGCACTCAGCACTTTTCCTGATTCATCAGTGCAATGCTGTTCCAACTCCCGTTTCCAAAACGAAATGAATGCAGGCTTCGATTCTTGCAAAAACATCCTAGAAAATGAAGTCCGGAGATGACTCAGAAAGCGAGTCGTGCTTTACTTTGGGTGCCAATTTATCTGCTTGTGAATATAAGTGAATATTATTTGGACTCTGTCATGGAATATCAATATTTTTGATGGAATTGGACCACTATTGCACTAAACCTTTTTTTCCGAATCTCAATTTGTTTCCTTCAGATCATCTGCATGTTAGTGTAAATGCATATTATCAGCAATCTGCCATGGAATATCGATATAGTTGATGGATTTAGACCACCATTGTACTAAAATTTGTATTAGTATCCTGTTGTTTTACTACAAGTCATCTGCATGCTAGTATGAGTTAATTTTATTTGCAATATATCATGGAATATTTATTATTGTTTATAGATGAAGGGCAAAGGTTTGCATAGGGACCGTAGGGACGTAACACTACTAACTTTTCAGGATGCTCAAATTGTCCCCACCAACTTTTAAGCAACCTTATTTTGCATTAAATAATGACTTCAGTTATATAGGTAATTTAGACTGTCTTCCCATATTTTGTAAAGATAGAATTGACCCTACCTTTATTAAATGAATTATTTTCATTATGTTCAGAATTACATTGACCCCTTTCCACTTGGTGAATGTGCCAGTCCATTTGTTCTCCTCAAACGCATGTTTGATTGGCTGATATCTTGACCCCTTCCCTCTACACACACACACACACACACACACACACACACTCACAGCTCTGACAGAAATACAACATGCCGCCTCCTCTGCCCCCTTCGAAGGGATATTAGAAGTTATTTTCCGCCAGCAACAGCCACTGTAAGTAATGTAAAAAGACGGCAATGTTGTGGAGGTGGGGAACACACCACTAATTTTGCAACTGAAAGTCCGACCTGCATCAGAGTTAGAATAACCCTAAACTGTGTGAATTTGCTAACCTGCAAAGCTTTCGTTGTTGAGCTTGGCCGTGCTTGTGGACAAAAGCAGTAGTATTTTACCTGAAGGAAGGCTGCATTTTTTTTTTTTGGTATTCCCTGACAAAGATTTTTTAAAAATACATTTAATTTATTTGGACAGACAATTTTGAGTGGTCTTAAGACGTGTTTATTTTTTGCATTCCTGGATCGTTAAGAAATTATTAACAACTCTGTGTTTATTGTGTACGTTAATATAATTTATGTGCAAATATTGCAATTTAAATTTGCTAATAAAATCCAGACCTTTATTCTGGAAGTTTTCAAAATGTTTTTCTTGTAGTTTTTGAAAACAAAGGCTTGAATCGAACGTTGAATCACCTGAACCAATACATATGAAAGTTAGTCTAAGTCAGTACTTCTCAAATAGTGGGGCGGGCCCCTCCCAGGGGGGCGCAAAGTGATGCTGGGGGTGGCGCATGTGACTTTGGGGAACATACTTTTTTGCCGAACTAGAATAAAGTGTAATTGCACATCTACTGAGTGGGTGGCAGTGGCGCTCTAATTTTCGGCATGTGCGCAATATTTTTTTAACCAAACAAGAGCACACAGCAAAGAGCACTGCAGATATGAAAAGCTAAGACAAAGAAATATGACGAAGCGTATGTAGCATTTGGTTTTAGACTTTTGGTACTGTGGGAGACGAGGAAAGACCAGTCTGTTTACTTTGTCTAAAAATGTTTGTAGCGGACAGCAGAATTTTTTTTTTTTTTTCAGCGAAAAGGCGCCGAATATTGCCAAAAACGGTCCTGTTTTGTTAGTGTTACATCAGTAAACCAGCGAGCACTGTCAGCATCGCATAAGGTGGCATACCAAGTTGCTAAATGCAAAATAGCCCAACACCACAGCAAAGGAGCTGATACTGCCTGCAACAAAAATAAAAACTGTCTCTCTGTCCAATGACACTGCGTTTTTGTTCTATTAATTTTTTGTTTTTTTTTCAGTCTAATGGTTTGGGATATTGTCCTCTTGAGTCAATGTTGCTAATCAATTTGACTTTGGGATTATTTTCTTGATTTTATCATTACTTTTTTTCTGTATCATACGGTCAAAAAATGTATCTTGAATCTATTTTTACAGTATGGATGTGTTTTTTTTTTTAACACTTTATTATTATTTTTTTCCTTCTTTAATATTAAAAAGGACACAATGTTATGCCGAGGTGTACTTATATTATAATAATAAGAAATTTGTAGACAAATGATACGACGGTATAATTACAGTGGCGGCAGAGAGTTGGGGGGGGGGGGGGGCGGAACATTTACGTAACAGAAAATAATTGAGAAGCACTGGTCTAAGTCAACACAAATTTATTTTGCATTGATCATTTAGTTTAGCCTATCAATTAATTAGGTTTATATTTGTGAGAAATGTAGCCTTGACTTCCGTTCACCCTATCTGTTTGATCTTATTAATGTCCCGTTCCCAGCAAAAAGTGTACATGCAGGTTATGCTGTTATATCGTCCCTACCAATGTTGAGACCAAACCTACGTGTTTGTTATAGACCACTATTGCGCTACACTGATTTCCACCACCATAATCCCAATTTGTTCTTTCATGGCAATTTAGAGTTGATTATGCTATTGCTAACCAGCATCCAGTCTATGATACAGAAGATTATGACAGCTGTGGATAAAAGTTAAAACAGGTTTCACTTTATGCAAAACTATGCCAGAGATTCCAACATTGTCATTGTTATTTATTAGATTTAATTACATAATGACAAATTTGACAGATTTTGGATTTGGATCATTATCGCAAAAAATACAAAAATCATCATTATACATAGCAAAATTACAGCATTGGAAGGAAAACATCATTTCTGTCCAAGACCAAGTTCCAAGAAAACGGATTTGTCACACAAATGATTAGATCTGCTAGACTTTATTGAAGTCATACCATTTTAAATCACTCTCTTCTAAAATGGTGTTACTCAGTAGCTCATTTGATTTTCGAGTAACACAGCCAATAAAGGCGTTCATTCATTTATTGATTCAAGCAGTAGAATAAAAATCAGGCACAACCCAAATTGCCACTGAAGGATCAGTTATTTTTCAACAATAAACATATTTCATTAGTTTGCCAATGACATGCAACAAGAGAAAATCTCACATATTTTGAGTATTTTTGGATTCAATGAATTTATACTATCTTTTAAAATAAGACAACAGGCCGTTCTGATTTGGTCCACGTGCTGTACGTTGCTTAACCTGTTAGTTTAAAAAACAAAACACAATTATTGCAAACTTACAAATCCGGTCGGGTTCGCGTCAATAGCCGTCTTTACGGTCTTCACCACGTCCTGGTCACATCCACCACATTGGACAGTCAAGAGTGATAGCAAGAGCAAAACTGTCAGAGGAGACATGACAAGAAGCCAATGTTGATCACGGTCTGGAAACTTTCTGTGGTTTGTCACCTTGTTTAAGCGGAATTACAAGAAGTGGCGAAAGAAGTCACATGCTGTATTTAGGTAGAAGTACAGTTTACTCTTTTTTTTTTTTTTTTAACTTGTGTTCAAGATAATTATTTAATTTATTCTTTGCCGTTGGCGGTGATAGATGTTAAATAATAGGATTAGTTAATTTTTGTCATCCCTATCGTGCAAAAATACCATATATGATTAAAAAAATGTTTTTAATACATCCAAAAAGAACAGTGGTTTCCAACATAGGGCCCAGGGGCCAATTGTGGCTCTTGGGATTATATTTTGTGGCCCTGTTTGACATCTAATTGTCGTGTTAGTATTGCCTGCATTTATTTTATGACGGGCAATAAAAAAAAAAAAACGTAACTGTTTTTAAATATATTGAGTGGGCTGTCAAAATTATCGCGTTAACGGGCGGTAATGAATTTTTTAAACTAATCACGTTAAAATATTTGACACACTTAACGCACATGCCCCGCTCAAACAGATTAAAATAACAGCACAGTGTAATGTCCACTTGTTACTTGTGTTTTTTGGTGTTTGGTCACCCTCTGCTGCCTCTTGGGTCCGACTGATTTTATGGGTTTCAGCACCATGAGTGAGCATTGTGTAACAATTGACATCAACAATGGCGAGCTACTAGTTTATTTTTTTGATTGAAAATTTTACAAATTTGATTAAAACGAATACATTAAGAGGGGTTTTAATATAAAATTTCTATAACTTGTACTAATATTTATCTTTTAAGAACTGCAAGTCTTTTTATCCATGGATCTCTTTAAGAGAATGTTAATATTGTTAATCCCATCTTGTTGATTTATTGTTATAATAAACAAATACAGTACTTATGTACCGTATGTTGAATGTATATTTCCGTCTTGTGTCTTATCTTTCCATTAATTAATTATTTAATTAATTATTTAATTAATTAATTATTTTTTAAGCTGTAATTAACTTGATTAAAATTTTTTAATCATTTGACAGCCTTAATATTGAGTTAATTAGCTGGAGGAGCTATTTTGGTAACAAAATCAATTAGTTAAATATTATAATTAAAAAAATAAAAGTAAAAAAAGGCAAATTTGAAATATGCCACGAGAAATAAAAAATATAAATAATTCTCAATAAAATAAATCAATCAATAAAAATAAATACTGAAAGAATTAAAACTTCAAAAAAAATAAATAAAACAAAGTGTAATAAATTTGAAAAAGACGAATAATAAAGAGATAAATTCAGATATGTTTGGTCCATGTGTATTTTGCTCTATGAATTTTATATTTTGTTTTATGACCTCAAATAGCTTTAACTCTTTGGCTGCCAACGACATTTTTAAAAACATTTTTAACCTGTCCTGTTCAGCTGCTCAGACACAAAGAACGGGAATCTGTCAATAAGTGTTTTCAATATCAATTTCCCTCTTTTACCAACTACCACAACACATACCCTGTGACCTGGCCTGGTAGTGAGTGGTTGAAGATAATGATAACTTTTGAATTGATGTCTATTGTAGTGACCAATGTCCCTTGAAGGGTTAAATCATATTAGTTATTTGTAGTATGTATTTTTAGTTTGAGTTACTATTGTATTAAATTGCATGAATTGTTGAAATTGGTTTCTTCAAACCATTTGAGTTGAGCTTACTCACCAGGTATTACAGCAACAAAATATTTGTGCTTTATTATGTCTCAACACTCTGACTTATGCGTGAAAAACAAATGCTTGGACATCTTTACTGCAGAGAGCAACATGGAACTGTATTATTACTACACAGAAAGTTGTTCATCTCCAATACAGTCATAAACATGTACAAGTCTAAAAATAAGGAAAACATGTCAGTTAATATTTTTGCTGTACTTTTGGGCTTTTTATGCATTCTAAGTTTGAAAAGGAAACAAACAGCAACCAAATATTTGCATTTCATTTTTTCCACCCCTATAACAAGTTAAAACATCACTTCCTGCCTGAACATGAAACTCTAATTTCACTCAAACTTGCATGCGTAGTGTACTGCGTAGTCCGAAAAGTGCTCACCTGGCAGTGACATCCTTTTATTATTCCCAAAATGGACACTTCTCCATTTCTCTGGTTGACAGCAATCCCTCACATGGCTCCACGCAGCCACACGGACAGACGGGCCTTTCTTGTGTCAGTCTGTGAAAGGCAAACTTTCCCCCTGCGAGTGCGTTGCTGCGTGCTCTTCTCTCTTTCCTTCCTCTTCAGCTCCCTGCTGCTGACATCCCTATATAGTATTCCTTGCTTTGGTACTTCCCCGCGTGGATCCTCTCACGCCATCCTCCTTCTCTCACTTTGGATTTTCCCCACTGCAGCCTTGTCAAAGCTTTTGTTTCAATTGCTGTTTCTCTCTTTCACTTGCCCCCCCGCCCCCCTTTCCCCTGCTGACCTAGAAGCTTCCCCGAGCAGCCTAATTTGAATCCCCCCCCCTTTTGGAAAGTGGCTAATGGATGAGGCAGTGGCCTCCTGTGCCTGTGGCCTTCCTCTCCTCTCCCTCAGACAGCTCAAAGTGAAAGTGCTCCGGCTGGGGCTGCTAGTCTGCTCCCTTTAAGTGGCCGCCCCTCCCACCGCGCACACGTTTTACCTCACTATTGACCGACCCGGCCCCCTCCCCCTGCTCCCCACATTCCCTGACACCCCCTCCATTCTCCTCCTCCTTCTCCTCCTCTGTCATGCCGTTGGATCGTATGGTTTCCATTTAGACTCAAACCCCCCAGCCCTGACACCTCCGAGGTTTTCTATCCCGGCGGGGCCGCGTGTGCGTAACGTCCGCCTGCCTCGTCATCCTCACATGATCCGGAGATTGGAATCGGGATATTTTGCCAAAAAAAAAACCAATTGCGACACAGTCTTTGTTTCTAGCTTTAGGTTTGTGTACTGGTGCACTGTTAGTTCTCATTAGGAAGACAATTCAATGCAAAAAATAGGATGATCAGACCACTAATGCCAGTTTTGACCTATGACCTTTAGCTTGATAATCTTCATTGTACTTGTGTATTCTTTGTCCTTCGTAAAACAATTCAGTGCAGTAGTAGAATGTCTACTGAGCACTTGTAGGTTCAATGCAGCCAACTAGTCATGTTTTCTCCCACTGTAAAGCAATTTGTATTGCATTTTAGGTATTAACGGTGCTATAAAAGTTTGACTACTATTAAAACGCCTGTGGATCCTAGTAAATGCTCAAACAGCTTTATGGAAAGTCGTTTGAGTGTTTAACTGATATCTCAAGTATCCAGTTTACAGTACAGTACATGTAATGCCTTCTATGAAATCACATATACAGTGGGGAGAACAAGTATTTGATACACTGCCAATGGGAAAACCCATTGGCAGTGTATCAAATACTTGTTCTCCCCACTGTATGCTAGTTTATGTACTACCAGGGTTCATCTGGGTATGTTGTGTTTTGATACTGGTTGATGCTTGATTGTAAAGAGTTAGTAAAAAAACCCCTACAAAATTATTGTGTAGTTACTATGTAATTACTGTGTAATAACTGTGTAATAACTAGAGCTGGGAATCTTTGGTCATTACGATTCAGAGGCTCCGATTCGATTATAAAACTATCATTGATGCACCCCCCTCCTTTAAAAAAAAAAAAAAAAATTAATTGTTAAATTAATTATTTAAATTATTTATTTATTTATTTAATTATTTACATTAATTAAATTGTTCAAAAATCCTCTCAGGCTAAACCAAACTACTATTTCAGTATCAACTTAACATTTAACAGTAAACAAATATACAAAAATTACAGTAAATAAAAAACTCCAGTGCCCATTCTGTATCAGCAGCTTTAAACTACATTCAATTAATTTAATGTTGTGAATCAACTGTTACAGTTGTTAAAATTGCTCCCGTTATTCTATAATTTCCCTTCTGTCTACTTTTGTCAAAGTTTTAAAACTATTTCATCATTTAAAGATAGATTCAAGACAAGATTCTGGCGATTTAGGAGTATTTTAGATAAAAAGTTAATTAGATTCGCTACAACAGAGCCTTCTAGAGCGGCGTACTGCTTTAAGATGGCGGCTGTTTACTTACGCCGGAAAGTCTGTCATTTCGCATCTCTGTTCAATAATACATGTTCTAACACCGACGTCGTCTGTCATTTTGCATCTAGTTCTACATAAAGATGATATCTACTGTAGCCATATGTTTGTAGCAACTAGCAACTGGGCGTTGTGTGAACCAGCTGTCCGCCGTAGTCAGGTATTTTTGTTTTTTAATCTAGCGGCTTGAGTTGAACATGATATTTGCTCTCGGTCCGTTTCTCATTGCGTCCCGAAGACCGCGCTGACTGTGTTTTAGTTTTGCTTTACCTGGTATAATTCAATAATCGGAACTTGGATGTTTGTGAATCATTCTCGAATCTTCCACGGCCGATTCGCGAATAATCTAAGAATCGGAAATTTCGCACGCCTCTAGTAATAACTGTGTAATAACTGTGAAATTCCCCCCAGAACATGTGAGTGAGCGCGATATCTTTGAATGGTTTAAACGTCTATCACCGTCAATGGCAGTGAATAAGTTGAGGCCCGTGTACTAATATGTTCCTGTTCTTGACTTGCACTTGTAGCAATAACAGGCCCATTAGAGTCTACGGATGTTTTCCCAAGACTACATGAATCTTTAGATACCATTTTTTCTGTCTTTGAACAGACTCTAAAATTTCAAATATGAGAGCACTTTAGACCCCAATTAGGCTACGTCCACACTCGGATGGGTAATGGCGTTATACGTTCAAATTATTATACAATACAGCATGTCAGCTATACTAATTTACCTCTTGTCCGGATATTTTATTACACGGTCTAGAGAGCCAGATAATTGGTTAAACGCCCTGATAACATGTCTTTGTAGCCGCCGGCTACCCGTGTAAAATCGGAGCTAACGGAAAATGACGTCATACGGGGCGCCATCACCATTTTTTTGTGTGGCATTATGGCATCGTAAACAATGGAGGCGAATAGTACAGACTCGGCTTCCTGCTCCTCTTTTGACCACTCAAAGAGATTGTAAATTTCACGTTTGAATATGTCCGGAGAAGACATCGAGGTGACCTGCGCGGATGATGTCACACACAAGGCTGCTCGTTTTTGTGCAGGCGTAGTCTGCGGAAATTCAGGTGTCCCTTGCAGGACCGTGGCATTTATGAACACACCTTAAACGTAGTGTGGACTGGTATAAAATATTGTCCGAATTACAAAAAAATGATCCTTTCTACTTGCCGCCAACAACACCTGGCCACCATTAATTCACAGTGGTTTCCTTGTAGTGGAACGATGAGCGAATTAAGCAAATTTGCTAACAAAAGGACCAGAAGAAGAAATAAAAATACATGAGGCAAAGTCTTGATTCATGTTTATTTTTTCTGTATTTAGCGGTTATGTGGAGAGTATTATTAATGTATGTTTTTAGAAAGCTCAATACTGTTGAGTTAACTTTTGTTTATTGTTGTTAACTAAAAAAAATCATTACATCGCTAGCAAAAGTAGTAATGCTAGAAATGCTAGTGATTAAAGCTCTGGAATGCTAACTTACAGAATTTCATAACATTGCTAGCTGTAATAGTATTGGGCAATTGTTAACTACTGCACAGTTCTGTATCACTAGTTTGATGGGGCTTTGCAAGGCAAAGGCCCATATAGTAAAATTCCCCTTTTTTTTTTTGGAATGGCGTTTCTTCGGTGCACGGCACAGCCCAAACTGTTTGTCTGACCGTCACCGTTCAAATGTCAAAACAATCGGAATTTTTGCGCGATGCTGGGAATTTTTCAAACGACCCACCCACAATTTTCTGTTCACCCGTAAACGTGATTTTTAGGGAGAAAAAAACCCCAAAACATTTTTGCTACAATTTTTGACCAAATCGCACAATTTACACATCAAAAGTTCCAGGATGGTAAGGTGCATAAAAGTTGTATACACAATTTAGCAAAAATATAATGTTAGTCCAGAATTCGCCCAAAACCTTCCCATTCATTTCTAATGGGATGCCATTGACAGCCATGTACGTCCAAATTTCCCATTCATTTTCAATGGCAAGAAAACATAGGTTTCTGTGATTTTTGACCATTTAACATTACAGCCCTTTGACATTTTGTGACCTGATATCAACAGGACGTGTCCCCGAAATGTCCCCAGATTAACAGGAAGTGACCTGATATCAACAGGACATCTCCCCCTGATCTCCCTAAATTAACAGGAAGTGACCTGATATCAGCAGGACATGTCCCAAAAATGTCTCCAGATCAACAGGAAGTGACATGATAGATCTGTGTCTACCACAGCAAAGCCCATCGTAATTTTTCTCCATAAATTGCAGTTTCTCGTTACACGTACCGTAATTTTGGCACTAAAAGGCACACCTGACTATATCCGCCACCCACCAAATTTGACACGAAAACGGCATTTGTTCATAGATAAGTCGCACTGGACTATAAACCGCAGCCGTCCTCACTGTATTATGGGATATTTACACCTAAAGATATTAACCGGTAACACTTTATTTGACAGCGGCATCATAAGACTGTCATAAGACCAAATGAACCACCATGAAGCTTTGACCCAATTAACTGCAAAGCTTCATTGCTTCAAGAAGCTTCATTTTGCCATCACTGCTCCCGTGGAGGAGACGGTCAACCTCATCTGCCTCCTGTTGTAAACACTGTTGTCGTCAACTTGCCTCCTAGCATGCATTGCAGTGCTACAGATGTAAATAATAATCAAAATTCGTGTTCTGTGCTAATTATCTCTTCAGTTCCTGTTCCACTTGTTTCATTAATTGCTACTTATGGTATTTGGTAACACTTTATTTGACAGTGGCGCCATAAGACTGTCATTAGACAACCATATCTATGACATGACAATGTCAGTTGTCCTTTAGTGTTATCCGGCAAATTATCTCACTTTTGAATGGATGTAAAAGATCCAAACTGGACATAAATGGCGTTAGTAACATAATTTAGCAGATGACACTTAATGACATCTGTCATAAGCATTCAGTAATGCCCATGATAGAGTCATGTCATAAACATTACCGTCTTATGACAGTCTTATGATGCAACTGTCAAATACAGTGTTACCAAATACCATGACAAGCAATTAATGAAACAACTGGTACAGTAAATAAATAAATTATTAGCACAGAACATGAATTTAGATTGTTATTTACATCTGTTGCAATGCAATGAATGCTAGGGGGCATGTGTTGCCTATGAACCCAAATAAATCAACAAATAAGCCACAGTGGACTATAAGCCGCAGGATTCAAAATTAAGCCGCTACTTTTTTCCTTTTAGTCTGAAAATTATGGTAACTGTTCTACTCATGAAGACAAAGATATCCATTTGAGCATTTTATCAATATCCTTCGAGCACGCTGACTAAACTTACTAGCACGTAACATCTGACACGCTCACCTTCCTTCAAGTTATTGTGTCTGACGCCAGTCATGAGAGAAAATTTTCATGTAACAAAACAAGTTTTCCCACCATCTTCATTATGCTTTCAAAAGCAACAGAGCTTTCCAAAGAAAGTAAAAAAGAAAAATATAAAAATCCCCCACAGCGATCGTTACAGCTCGACCTTTACACCTACACTTATGTGTGTAAAATATCCTAGCCCTTCTTCCTGTTGGATCCGCGAATGCATATTTGTGGAGTAAATATGCAACTGATTAGCGGAACCGGTACAAAATACGACCGTGCCTTTTGTTATGGACCTTGTTAAACAGAAACAGATTCACTTTTTAGGAGTTCACTCTGAGTGTTTACATGCGACATGCAATTTACACAAGCACCCCCATTGCCCTCACTTCTAAATCAACAGCAGAATGTTTTAACTTATTTTTATCGACTAAATCTGCAAATGTCAGCAAAGCAAAATGACTTGTGCTATTAAAAAACAATGACTCCGTGTCCAAGATGTATCTCATTAAGACTACGTGACCGCTGGGGGTCATTTTGTTGGAAATTGTTAACATGCAAACAATGAATTCTCTTCAGAATTCAAGTAAAACCAGATAAAGCGTGGGCTTAAATCACTTTTGATTTGTGGTTTGCCCAAAGCCTCCAAAAAAGAAGGAGAAAAAAATGCGTGGGAGCAGCATTCCTCCCTCATTTCACTTCAATTATCCCTTGTAAGCCACAAGAGGGCACAACATGCGGAACAAAAACAACAATGTCATTAAAGACATCATGGTAAATAGTTTTTGTTTGGCACTTATACCTCACAATTTAAATTTGAATCTTTTCCCGCCAAAGTTCTCAAGGCTCGCTAGTTAGCTTCACCTTACTCATAAGCTTCACGTTTGAATGTTCCGTCGGTGTGAATGAGTGCCATTAGTGGTTTCTCTCTTTCCGCCTTCATTTTATTTGTTTTTATGGCACTTTTACTCATTTATTTGAAGCCAAAACCTCTTAAGCAAACTAGCAAGGCACCACATGGCTAGGCGTCCCAGTTTTACTTTCAAGAAACTCCTTATGAGTACCCAATAAAAACTATGGGCATGATGAATGAATGCGTTCAAATAAAGTGGGTAGGCCACAGCACACTTCTGCATCATTTAAGCCAAATTGAGGACAAGCACTAAGCTATAAAAATGAGAGGTGATGAATATAAAATTGTCTAACCATATCAGATTGATTTCTTTTGTATGTTGTAATTGTTTTGCAGCTTTTTAGCAGCACTTTGAGCGTGACAAATGCAATACCTGCTGTGCAAGAACCGTGATAATGGGGGTAGGAGCATAGGCGGATCTACTATTAAGGCGAAGTAGGCGATTGCCTTAGGCTCCAACCAGTCAGGGGCCCCCAACCAGCTACCCCTGCCCCAACGACCAAGGGCCTGGGCCACCGGAGCCAGCAGCACCCCCAACTATTTGTCATGCATAATTATAAGCTCACAATAACGATGATCTGATGATATGGCGATACAACGATTATCGATATATTGGTTAGGAAATCATTCTAGGATATTCTACAAACTAATTCTATAAACAGAAAAACAAGCTCCTGCTGCGAATTGGAATGAATGTATCACTAGTAGACGTCCAATCCATTTGAACTGGGAGGGTGGCAGTGAATGAACGAATCCCTCCCACTTCAAACGGATTGAACGTCTATGGTAGGGTGACCAAATGTCCTCTTTTGCCCGGACAAGTCCTACTTTCAAGTAGTATCCTTGTCGTCTGGGCGGGTTTTATAAATTCATAAAAATGTCAGTTTTTTATGATTTTTCACGGGACCAATTTGAAGAGAATCCCTCCGGCCGCTGGGTGGCAGCACCTGCCTGCGATGACATTGCTCCGAGTAGTAGGGAGGGAAGGAGTAGTTCTTCTTGTTTTTGTTGGATGTTTACCCCTATCATGAGGCATTACCGCCATAAACTGGGTTAACGACGTTTTTTACGATAAATAAATACGTATATAGTGGCAACTGTTGACTTCTGTCGGAGCTTTGACTGTAAAATCCCGTTTGGTGTTGCATCGTTGCGCTGTTGATTATTGTAAACTTTTATAGCAAAGTTTGATTTTTGCCTCAGCTAGTTATCAGTAAGCTAAACCACGCTAGGTATTATGGGAAACGTAGTTTTGAACTGCTACGTTTGGAAACATGCTGGTTGAATAGTTGGTCAGTTTATTTCGGTTTTTGTTTGAGTGCAATCTAGAACATTGATTGAGAATATCATTTGAATGGGACTACAAATTTGTCAAGGACAATTGTCGTGATAGTAATTTTTTATAAAAATGTTTAGTTGGCACATAGCCTACTGTGTATATGTGTATTCACTGGACTACATTTCTATGGGTCTGCATTATATATTATACGTATATATATATATATATATATATATATATATATATATATATATATATATATATATATATATATATATATTTAAAGTCATTATTTTTTTTCAAACTGCATTTTTCCATCCAGAGTGAGGGGGCACACTTTAAATATATTAAAGTGATATAGGCATCTTTGAGTGAACTATGAGTAAAATTCAAGTATCTTGAGGCCGGGCTGAGTGTCCTCTTTTTTGGAAATCAAAATATGGTCACCCTAGTCTATGGCCATCATTGGCAGCCAACGCCAGGCAATGAGGTCATTTTGGGCCATTTAAGGTCATTTACCTGTTGATTTTCAGGTACTTCCTTTCGACTTTGGGGTATTTTAAGGGTTACTTCCTGTTTGAGTTACATAACAGGAAGTAACCAGGGAATCGCCCAAATGATTAGCCAGTGACTCAAACTCAATAGGAAATGACCTGTAAACGAACAGCATGTTCATTAGTTTTAAATGCTGAAAAAACTAAATACATGGTTTTCTCCACTTCCACCATTACTGACAATGACTTACCCGGAATCAAATCCCTAAATGGTACTCAAATTACTCTCACTTATTCATAAAATACTTAGGAATTTGGATTGACAGTAACTTATCATTTATTATCATTCAAAACTACTTCACATCTCTCCTGTCATTCAAATCCAGTAACTACAAAACAGAATCATCCAACTACTTAACCCTAAACATTCCATTCACACGCACTAATGTTGGCAGAACTGGCTTCAGCTATTATGCTCCTCATAAATGGAACGAATTGCAAACTACTCTTAAAACTACAATCATTCATCTTGGTGATTTTAAATCTCTTTTGTCTGATGTTTTTACTAATTATTGTAACTGTTTCCGTTAGTGTATTTTGTGTTGTTTACATGTTTTGTTTGTGCTCAGGCCTCTCTTGTAAAAGAGATATTAATCTCAATGAGACTGCCTGATAAAATAAAGACTACAAAAAGCATGTGACCTGTAAATTCCCCAAAAATCAGACAGAATAACTGCAAATGCTCTGGTTTCGAATGAACGAACTTTCCCAGTCTAAATGGATTGGGCGTCGAGGACCGTCAAAGGCAGCCTTAATGTTACCTGAGACACCATCATGGTGGAAGATTTTGGTAGCAACTTGTGTGTTGCTTTTTTTTTTTTTTTTTTTTTAAAACATTGACACCTTTTTAAAACGATATCGCGATCCTTGGCAGGAGCATATCGATAATCTTTTGGGATACAAAGTATCACAATACATCACCATTTCGATATTTTATCACACCCCTAAATGTGGGTATGTTATTACTCATTTCATAAACATGGTAGGTTCAGTCTAAATTGTGAGTGTCAATGCTTGTTTATGTCTTTAGCGAGCAAACACTACTTGAAAAGTTGGGTGTCATCAAATAATTTTATTACCAAAGCATTAGATAAACCTTTTATAATAAATTAAAATGTACATATTAATAAAATTCCAATACAAAAATACATACAGTGCCTTGCAAAAGTATTCGGCCCCCTTGAACCTTGCAACCTTTCGCCACATTTCAGGCTTCAAACATAAAGATATGAAATTTAATTTTTTTGTCAAGAATCAACAACAAGTGGGACACAATCGTGAAGTGGAACAACATTTATTGGATAATTTAAACTTTTTTAACAAATAAAAAACTGAAAAGTGGGGCGTGCAATATTATTCGGCCCCTTTACTTTCAGTGCAGCAAACTCACTCCAGAAGTTCAGTGAGGATCTCTGAATGATCCAATGTTGTCCTAAATGACCGATGATGATAAATAGAATCCACCTGTGTGTAATCAAGTCTCCGTATAAATGCACCTGCTCTGTGATAGTCTCAGGGTTCTGTTTAAAGTGCAGAGAGCATTATGAAAACCAAGGAACACACCAGGCAGGTCCGAGATACTGTTGTGGAGAAGTTTAAAGCCGGATTTGGATACAAAAAGATTTCCCAAGCTTTAAACATCTCAAGGAGCACTGTGCAAGCCATCATATTGAAATGGAAGGAGCATCAGACCACTGCAAATCTACCAAGACCCGGCCGTCCTTCCAAACTTTCTTCTCAAACAAGGAGAAAACTGATCAGAGATGCAGCCAAGAGGCCCATGATCACTCTGGATGAACTGCAGAGATCTACAGCTGAGGTGGGAGAGTCTGTCCATAGGACAACAATCAGTCGTACACTGCACAAATCTGGCCTTTATGGAAGAGTGGCAAGAAGAAAGCCATTTCTCAAAGATATCCATAAAAAGTCTCCTTTAAAGTTTGCCACAAGCCACCTGGGAGACACACCAAACATGTGGAAGAAGGTGCTCTGGTCAGATGAAACCAAAATTGAACTTTTTGGCCACAATGCAAAACGATATGTTTGGCGTAAAAGCAACACAGCTCATCACCATGAACACACCATCCCCACTGTCAAACATGGTGGTGGCAGCATCATGGTTTGGGCCTGCTTTTCTTCAGCAGAGACAGGGAAGATGGTTAAAATTGACGGGTAGATGGATGCAGCCAAATACAGGAACATTCTGGAAGAAAACCTGTTGGTATCTGAACAAGACCTGAGACTGGGACGGAGATTTATCTTCCAACAGGACAATGATCCAAAACATAAAGCCAAATCTACAATGGAATGGTTCAAAAATAAACGTATCCAGGTGTTAGAATGGCCAAGTCAAAGTCCAGACCTGAATCCAATCGAGAATCTGTGGAAAGAGCTGAAGACTGCTGTTCACAAACACTCTCCATCCAACCTCACTGAGCTCGAGCTGTTTTGCAAGGAAGAATGGGCAAGAATGTCAGTCTCTCGATGTGCAAAACTGATAGAAACATACCCCAAGCGACTTGCAGCTGTAATTGGAGCAAAATGTGGCGCTACAAAGTATTAACGCAAGGGGGCCGAATAATATTGCACTTTTCAGTTTTTTATTTGTTAAAAAACTTTGAATTATCCAATAAATTTTGTTCCACTTCACGATTGTGTCCCACTTGTTGTTGATTCTTGACAAAAAAATTAAAATTTTATATCATTACGTTTGAAGCCTGAAATGTGGCGAAAGGTTGCAAGGTTCAAGGGGGCCGAATACTTTTGCAAGGCACTGTAAATCTAATCTCATTTGGACAATAATCAATTAGAATTATCATTACTTCTGGGAAAAAACAGGATTTCCTTTCATTCATTTCTAGTAAAAGTGGCCTGGAAAGAATTCTTGCTTTCACTTTCCTTTTCTCAATACAATAGGCCTTCTTCTTTGAGTCTTTGTCACTGGCTGGGGCTTCTCTCCCCTCCCCGGACAGCGCTCATCAAATGGCTCTTGTAGGTTTTACTCAGTCCCGTCATCCAGAATTTGAGCAGCCTCACGTTGTCCTCCTCGCCGGACCCCGTGGTGCCGAGCAAGGCTAGAACCTTCTGTGTGTCTTCCCTGCCTCGCCCGTCCACTTTAGAGAATTTAAAGAGCACTTTGACCTTGCTGAAAGGGGAGGGAGAACATGCCGTGAGATGACTGCTGACATGTGTGAACAAGCCAAAAACAGCAAGGGGGTCTCACTTCATCCACTCCTCCTTCAAACACAGCAGACAGTGAGACACCACGTCCACAGACAAGTTCTCGTTGGACAGCGCCACCTCCAGTTTGTTTAGTAACGTTGGTCCTGGTTGAGAAACAGAGTTTTTAAAAAATCGTTAACTCATTGGCTGCCGTTGACAGTGATAGACGTCCAATCCCTTGGAATGGCACCGATCATTCAATTGCAGCCAGCCCCCAAGTCAAATTGGATTGGACGTCTATCGCTGTCAATGGCAACAAAACATGCTCACTTAATGCCAGCCTTCCAAGTTGAAATGAATTTGATGTTTATAACTGTCAATGGCAGTGAATGAGTTCAGTTGAGAGGTATAAGGATATTGCAAAATACAGTATATATATTTATATTAAATACAACTGAAACAAACTTTGCAGAACAATAATGACAAAAAAAGTCATGAAAATCACAAGTAAGATAGCTCGATTTATTGCATTTAAAAAAAAAAAAAAAAATTTATTTACCGTATTGGCCCGAATTTAAGACTTTTAAGACTATTATTATTATTATTATTATTATTATTATTATAAGACGACCCCCTCTTTTTCACGACTCAAGTTTGAAAAAAGACTTTTTGAACACCAAATTAATTTTTATACAGAAAATAATTACAGTACATCTGAAAAAAAAAAAAAAAAGATTATAACAATATATTTGAGAGAAAAAGCATGTTATTTTGCCTCATTCAAATCTTAATATCTGAACATTTAAATATGTAAACTAGGGCTGTCAAATGATTAAAATTTTTAATCGAGTTAATTACAGCTTAAAAATTAATTAATCGTAATTACTTGCAATTCAAACCAGCTATAAAATATGCCATATTTTTTCTGTAAATTATTGTTGGAATGGAAAGATAAGACACAAGACGGATATATACATTCAACATACGGTACATAAGTACTGTATTTGTTTATTATAACAATAAATCCACAAGATGGCATTAACATTATTAACATTCTCTTAAAGCGATCCATGGATAGAAAGACTTGTAGTTCTTAAAAGATAAATGTTAGTAAGTTATAGAAATTTTATATTAGAATCCCTCTTAATGTTTTCGTTTTATTAAAATTTGTAAAATTTTCAATCAAAAAATAAACTAGTAGCTCGCCATTGTTGATGTCAATAATTACACCATGCTCACTCATTGTGCTGAAAGCGCCATTAGAGGGCGCCAAACACCAAAAAACAAGTAACAAGCGGGCATTACAGTGCTGTCATTTTAATCTGTTTGAGCGGGGCATGTGCGTTAATTGCGTCAAATATTTTAACGTGATTAATTAAGAAAAATAATTACTGCCCGTTAACGTGATAATTTTGACAGCCCTAATGTAAACTAAAGTGCAATCACATTTGTAAATGAATGGCTTCTGCTTTTTGAAATGTAAATAAACCAATCTATTGTGATAAAACAACAAAATTGCCATAATTGCAAAAACCATCAAAGTGAGGTCTAACTGTAACTGTAGTCTTGAAACAAATCTGAAAAAGGAAAAACATTGCAATAAAATAATGCAAACTGGTTAAACTTGAGAGTAGCTGAGGTCTTTCATGACAGAACATTACTCCTCAAGTTCAGCATTCGCTTCAATGATATCTGGCGTCATCTAGCGTCGTGAATGGGTATAATGTCTAGACCGCAACTATAAGACGACCCCCACTTTTTCAGTCTTATTTCAATGCAAAAAACACCGTCTTATAATCGGGCCAATACGGTATTTAAAACACAGTACTGAAATTAGTTAATAATGATGATACATTACAAAACCAAGTGTATAAGAGATAAATTCCACAGTTTCCCATATTAATTTCATCATATTGTCAGATCTTGACTCCTGAGTTAATAGAGAGGTGCTGTTTAAGTGACTAGCTCCATCTAATGTTAAAGATAAGAAGTGCAACAGAATGTAGGCTGAATTTAAGCATCTTGTGTGGACCATATTACAGGATATTTTTATACTTTGCTGTGGGCCAATAAAAACTGGGCCGCAGATTTAAATAAAAAAACAAAACTTGCTACTTTTAGTTTTTGTTCTGTGGCGGTTCAATTTAAATGGTAAATGGTAGAGCTGCAACGATCAATCGATTAACTCAAGTATTCGATTAGAAAAAAATATTCCAATTAAATTTTGTTGCTTCGAGTATCCGTTTAACTAAAGTGACGATGTAATGGTTTATTTTGAAAGTGTTTGCATTTTGTTTCATTGGTTAGGGTGGATACACTACCCTCTGGTCTGCCTCATTTCATATAGCTGAATCCAACTGCTCCCTGTTCAGATCAACGTAAGTTAAGTTTTTGTTTGAGCTCATGTTTTTGTTAATTCATTCGTAATTTAGTTTATAGGTGTATTTAGCCGTTTTTTTGTGGGAATGTGTGTCTGAACCATTTGTTAGGAGCATTGCAAAAAAAACCCTTAGTATTTTATAGCATTTAAGCTAGCGGACTTTGCTATGTAAGTTGGCCAATTGTTCTTTTGTTGTACATAGATCCTTATTTATTTATTTTTTTTACCGTTTGTGGCTCAGCTCAGGTATTTTAATTTTTCATGTTCCTTATCCGATTACTCAATCATTCGAACTAACTAGTTCATTGATTAATCGACTACTAAAATAATAGATAGCTGCAGCCCTAGTAAAAGGAGCGTACTTACACTAGGTTAATACTGCACGTCTTAATGCATGAATCCAATTTTTTCGTGTTTTTCTGACTCGAGTGAGGCATTAACTTGACGGTCTGAACGGGAAAAGTCGCACAAAAGTGGACCATTTCAAATCTGATATAAGTCACTTTGGTACGTGGTTAAAATCCGATCTAGAATGTGGCCACGGTCTGAACTGTCAAGTCACCCAAATCGGAATTCATGGAGCAATTGCGTCAGCAAAGAGCGAGAGAGACAGGGCGCTATGGTAGCGGTGCAGCTGTGCATTAGCGTTAGAGCCTAGCTTGAATGCGGCTTTAGGGGGGAGACGGGCTTGACAACAGTCATAAAAACATAAAATGGGTTGACGATAAGCCTAAGGATGCTCCGTTTTCTCTCTGCTCCAAATGAGCAGTATCTCAAGATTGCTTACACGGCCGAAAGTCGGGTCAAACAGTCCGTATGTGTGTGTCATGCACGGACAGTGCGTGCATGCTATCAATCCATATTAAATTTGAATATAAGACTAAACGGGGATTATTTATGTCAGTCATTTGTGTCCTCTTTTTGGAAATCAAAATATCATCACCCTAGAATGACATTGAGCCAGCATTCGTTTTGATGCTCCTGCGCATGCGGGTCAGTTTGCTCAGCGCATCTTGAACTGTGAATTAGTGCACATGCGTGATACTTGAACGGGCTCAATGGACAAAGGCAGTCTGAACTGGGAGGCTAAAAAACAGATAAACTAGCGCATCTATCTACATGGTTACTATACACACCAATGGTGCTGGTGGGCAATTGTAGCCGGGAATCAAACCAATGACCCTTCGGTCCCAGGACAACTTGAGCTACCAACTGCGCTACTGAGGGGCCGTTTACATGGTGACTCTCCGAGAATATGAAAAATTTCAAATTTGCATTTATATAGGCCCGTCTCCATTCGAACAATGTCGCAATTCTGCATGAAAACGATGTAGTATTCATGCCAAGCCCTAGGGGGCAGTGCAGATTTATAAGGTGACAGCGAATGACGCACATTAACCCCACCAAACTCCTCAACCCAGATAAAAATATGCCCGCCCACTCGAAGCAATGGCATTTTTCTTTTGTTCAAAAAGGCACAAAAATGGAAACATTCAGCATATTTAATTTAAAAATATTATTAAAACAGTAAATTAAAGCCGACATTCCGCCATATTTGCTGTTTTTAATGTTTAGTACCACCGCTGCGCACGCCAAATGTGACGTGTACGAGCGCTAACGTTATCGGCGCGGTCTCGCGCCGCGGGAGCCTTTGATATGCATGCGGAGCAAGCTCTCCCATCATTCCCCCGCAATCGAATTCTTCGACTTTGGAGGCAGGATTCAGAATTTTTCGTCTTCGCCGACACCATATGCACGTGAGGCCATTCCGCTACTCAGTCATTGCGTCTTTGTATCGCCATGTAAACTGTCCCTGAGTCTCCAGTTCTCACGAAAAGGTATTTCACCTCACCTCTATCTGTTGGCTGTGTGTTGGCACTGCTGATGTTGAACTGATAAAACGAACAGATATTGTCTTCTGTCAGCAGGCTGTGACAGCCTGTCTCTGAGCTGACATCCACAAGCACTGAAAACTCTGCAAGCACAAAACACAATGAATTCATACTTTTGGTTTTGCAGCGTACCTCCGCAAAATTAAACAGTATAGATGTTGTTAACAAGTTTTACTCATCTTTGAAGGAGAAATTTAAATATTTGTACATTCTGTGACTGATTTCTCAAGTGATCGATATGTACGTATGTGACATGATACATGTCAAGTTCATGTCAAACATATATCTTTCCTCTTTAAATTTATACTACCATGTCTAAATTTTTTTGCTGGTTGGTAGGATTTTTCCATATTTTGAAGTGAAGGCACACCAGTACTGGGTGACTACATTCGAGCATTTTCTAAGACGCAAAACGACTTCTCTTGTGAAGTGAATGGTATTTCTCAATCCGGAAAAAAAAAAAAAAAAAAAAAAAAAATCAAGTATGAAATATAACATGTTTAAGTTAAAATGAGGGCTGTCAAACGATTAAAATTTTTAATCGAGTTAATTACAGCTTAAAAATTAACTAATCATAATTATTCGCAATTCAAACCATCTATAAAATATGCCATATTTTTCTGTAAATTATTGTTGGAATGAAAAGATAAGACACAAGACGGATATATACATTCAACATACGGTACATAAATACTGTATTTGTTTATTATAACCAGTGTTGTTAATTTTACTTTAAAAAAGTAATTAATTACAGTTACAAATTACTTCTCCCAAAAAGTAATTGCGTTAGTAACTCAGTTACCTGAATGTAAGAGTAATTAGTTACTTGGCAAAGTAACTAGTGATAATTTTCTTTTTTTTTTTCCCCTCAAAAAACAAAAAACAAAAACAAAAAAAAACAAACAGGTCACGCAATGTGAAGTTTAATGGGTTTGGGGGACAATTGGCCCTAGCCCAATTCTTTACCCTCCACTTAACTAGACACAAGGGTATTGCGATAACTAGATAGTAACCTTTGCTATGTGTGGAAGTCATTTAAAGTTGTGAATCAACCGTTAAAGTTGTTAAAATTGCTCCCGTTATTGCATTAGTTCCCTTCTGTCTACTTTAAACATGTGTAGGTTTTAAAACTGTTTCATCATTTAAAGACAGATTTAAGTTAAGATTTTGCCGATTTAGGAGCATTTTAGATTTAAAAAAGTTAGGTTCGCTAGGAAGGATCTCTACATCAGAGCCTTCCTGAGAGGTCTACTGCTTTAAGATGGCGGCTGTTTACTAACGCATGTAGTCCTTCAAACATGTTGCCAATGCAGGTGAGTCTGTCATTTGCATCTAGTTCTATAATATGATATCTACCATGTCATGTGGGCGTAGTTTGTCGGCTATGGCTACAGTCAGGTATTATTGGAGCCACCTAGCATCGCGGTTGCAACGGTGTCTTCCCCACTCCTGCTCTGCTCTCTTGTCTCCGTGAGTCCGTTTCTCTCAGACTTTTTTTTATTCAACCAACTTAGTAACTCATAGTAACGCACGCCTTTCCCGCCTCAGTAACGGTAACGGCGTTGCCAAGATGAGAAAATTAGTTAATTAGATGACTCATTACTGAAAAAAAAAAAACGCCGTTAGTAACGCCGTTATATTCTAACGCCGTTATTAACAACACTGATTATAACAATAAATAAACAAGCTGCCATTAACATTATTAACATTTTCTTAAAGCTAACCATGGATAGAAAAACTTGTAGTTCTTAAAAGATAAATGTTAGTACAAGTTATAGAAATTTTAATATTAAAACCCCTCTTAATGTTTTCGTTTTATTAAAATTTGTAAATTTTTCAATCAAAAAATAAACTAGTAGCTTGCCATTGTTGATGTCATTACACCATGCTCACTCCCCAAACCCATAAAATCATTTGGACCCAAGCGCCAGCAGAGGGCGCCAAACAACAAAAAACAGGTAACAAGTAACAAGCGGACATTACACTGCTGTCATTTTAATCTGAGCGGGGAATGTGCGTTAATTGCGTCAAATATTTTAACGTGATTAATTTAAAAAATTAATTACCGCCCGTTAACGCGATAATTTTGACAGCCCTAGTTAAAATATAAAATTTGAGGTTATTTCAACAACAATTGGCAAAGTTCCTGCGCTATGGAATGACACCTTGTACTTGTACACTACGGTGTAAAAGTTTGGGGTCTAAGTGGACCCAAACTTTTGAACCGTAGTGTAAATAATGAAAAATCCCGTATGATACACTACGGTTGAACAGTAGTGTACCTGTTTAACTAACTCCAAATACTACCAAAACTATACAAAATCAGAATTTATTTACACTATCACTGGGCAATATGGCATTAAAGTAAAATGTCAGATTTTTAAATTAAAAATGTGATTCAAAATGTTTTTAATTTTTTTTCTTCCCTATTTTCTGAAGAAAATACAAACAAAAGACAGGGACAGCTCTAAACAAGTGTAAAAAAATGTTAAATGGCAAACAAAAGTAACATTAATAATCTATTTGTGTTGTCAGCCCCCAAAACATAGCAATAACTGCACATAAAACAATCTCATGGAATAATCAATTGAATAACTGGTTGATATATTTCGTATTTTAACTTTCTCAATCATTGGCAATAAAAAAACAACAACCTTGAATTAATTCCTAAATTGATTTATCACTCAGGCCTACTATTAGTGCTTCTGTGATGTACTACTAAACCTTTGGTTCTTGTGTTTTACCTGAAGTTATGACGTGTGCTGGAATGACCACATCTGGGCTCAGACCCAAGAAGTTACACTTGTAGGCTTCTTCATATTGAGCACTGTAGGGAACTGAACGCACACAGCCTACCGGGAGCAATGACTGACGTACGAGACACAAAGACAAACAAAGTGGATTACAAAAGATTCACTACAAGGAAAAGACCACCCGAATTAGTAAATGTCTAGTCATATCAGAAATACTCAGTGAACCAATACTCATAAGAGGTCATAGCGATACCCGGAATGTCACGTGACTTGCATTGTACTGGAAGCGTGATGATATAGTTCTTTATCTCAATGCCCAATCTGACTGAATAGGTCATAAGGGAAAGCACAGATTCAGTTTTCCATTCGGAAGTTACGAATCCAAGCCAGTTGTGTTTTTACTTTGGATCCTAAAAAAAAAAAAAGGGGGGGGCGCTGATAACAGCTGCGTGCTATGGCCTGTATCCTCCCTTGTTAGAAGCAGGTCAGCAACACAAGTAGAGGCAAGGAAGACATCAGGGTGCGGAACATTAGCCAAATAATAATGTTAGAGCCGCAGGCAGGAATTAAAATCAACTTTCTCTATTGTCAGTTATTATATCCAGAGTCTAGTTGTAAGCTTTAAAAAATGTTATGACGAAGCTCGGTTACATTTAATTTGATGATTCCAACACAATCTGTTCTAGGATGTGGTTTATGTATAGAAAAACAAAACAAAAAGCCCCTAAGAAAATTTAGCCAGGCTTAAGTACCTTGAGTGTTGTAAAAGCAGACTGGATGAGCCCGGAGTCTGCTCCTCTCCATATGACCTGGTTTCCCATGAGCACATGCCACGTCACCTGCCGGAACTCAGCAGCTCCAAGGACCTACGCAAGACATACCAGACTGTGACTCACGAAAGTCTCATCATGGCTAAGTGTTATGCCGCTGAGAAAATATTACATATTTTCCGCACTATAAGGCGCACCTAAAAACCTTAAATTTCCTCAAAAGCCGATAATGCGCCTTATAATCCGGTGCACCTTTTATATGTATAAATTTTGTGCCGCAAAAAGTCGCACAGCAACTCGGAGCACAGCTCCATTTAATGGATGCATAACATAACCCCAGCCTCTACTGTAGCATTTATACAACCCCGAGCAAAAAGTATGGAATCATCAGTCCCTTGTCAAGAGTCAAGAATCTGGATTGGACAAGGTGATGATTCTGGAACTTTTGTTTGGTGCTGTTCCAGTGAGATTTACAAAGATGACTGCCTGAAATAGTCATCAAAATTCCCTCTGTCCTTGATGATATAGGGCTGCATGTCAGCAAAGGCACTGGGGAGATGGCTGTGGTTAAATCTTCAATAATTACATTGAAATTTTAGACAGCTTTCTTATCCCTTCAATTGAAAATATGTTTGTCATTTTCCAAGAGTACAATGCATCATGCCACAGAGCTAAAATTGTTAAATAATTCCTTGGAGAAAGACTCATCCAGTCAATGTCATGGCCTGCAAATAGCCCAGATCTCAACCCTATTGAGATAACGTGTGGTGGAAATGGAAAAAAATGGTCCACGGCAAGGCTCCGACCTGCAAGGATGATCTGGCAAATGCAATCAAAGAGAGTTGGCACCAAATTGATGAATACTCATCAAGTCCATGACTCAGAGACTGCAAGCTGTCATAAAAGCCAGAGGTGGGGCAACTAAATACTAGAGATGTGTTTTGATTGTTATTTCTTTGTTTGTTTCTCATGATTCCATATTTTTTTCCTCAGAATGGAGTGATTCCATATATACAGTGGGGCAAATAAGTATTAAGTCAACCAACAATTTTGTTCTACTTGAAAAGATTAGAGCGGCCTGTCATTGTCAACATGGGTAAACCTCAATCATAAGAGACAGAATGTGAAAAAAAAAAAAAAACAGAAAATCACATTGTTTGATTTTTAAAGAATTTATTTCCAAATTAGAGTGGAAAATACGTATTTGGTCACCTACGAACAAGCAAGATTTCTGGCTGTCAAAGAGGTCTAACTTCTTCTAACGAGTTCTAACGAGGTCTAACGAGGCTCCACTCGTTACCTGTATTAATGGCCCCTGTTTTAACTCATTATCGGTATAAAAGAAACCTGTCCACAACTTCAGTCAGTCACACTCCAAACTCCACTATGGCTAAAAGAGCTGTCGAAGGACACCAGAGACAAAATTGTAGACCTGCACCAGGCTGGGAAGACTGAATCTGCAATAGGTAAAACGCTTGGTGTAAAGAAATCAACTGTGGGAGCAATAATTACAAAATGGAAGACATACAAGACCACTGATAATCTCCCTTGATCTGGGGCTCCATGCAAGATATCACCCCGTAGCATCAAAATGATAACAAGAACGTGAGCAAAAATCCCAGAACCACACGGGGGGACCTAGTGAATGACCTACAGAGATCTGGGACCACTGCAACAAAGGCTACTATCAGTAACACAATGCGCCGCCAGGGACTCAAATCCTGCACTGCCAGACGTGTCCCCCTGCTGAAGAAAGTACACGTCCAGGCCTGTCTGCGGTTCGCTAGAGAGCATTTGGATGATCCAGAAGAGGACTGGGAGAATGTGTTATGGTCATATGAAACCAAAATAGAACTTTTTGGTAGAAACACAGGTTATCGTGTTTGGAGGAGAAAGAATACTGAATTGCATCCAAAGAACATCATACCCACTGTGAAGCATTGGAGTGGAAATATCATGCTTTGGGGCTGTTTTTCTGCAAAGGGACCAGGACGACTGATCTGTGTAAAGGAAAGAACAAATGGGGCCATATATCGAGATATTTTGAGTGAAAATCTCCTTCCATCAGCAAGGGCATTGAAGATGAGATGTGGCTGGGTCTTTCAACATGACAAAGATCCCAAACACACAGCCAGGGCAGCAAAGGAGAGGCTTCGTAAGAAGCATTTCAAAGTCCTGGAGTGGCCGAGCCAGTCTTTAGATCTCAACCCCATAAAAAAATCTGTAGAGGGAGTTAAAAGTCCGTGTTGCCCAACGACAGCCCCAAAACATCACTGCCCTAGAGGAGATCTGCATGGAGGAATGGGCCAAAATACCAGCAACAGTGTGTAAAAAGCTTGTGAAGAGTTACAGAAAACGTTTGGCCTCCGTTATTGCCAACAAAGGGTACATAACAAAGTATTGAGATGAACTTTTGGTATTGACCAAATACTTATTTTCCACCAGGATTTGCAAATAAATTCTTTAAAAATCAAACAATGTGATTATCTGTTTTTTCCACATTGTCTCTCATGGTTGAGGTTTACCCATGTTGACAATTACAGGCCTCTCTAATATTGTCAAGTGGGAGAACTTGCACAATTAGTAGATGACTAAATACAGTGGGGAGAACAAGTATTTGATACACTGCCAATGGGCTTTCCCATTTACAGTGTATCAAATACTTGTTCTCCCCACTGTACTTATTTGCCCCCATGTATTTCCCTGCACTTGCTCTATAAAATTAACATTTACTGACCACCACAATGTTTTTTATTCATTTCTTTTAGTGTTTATGAATGCCAAAGAGTTGCACTTTTTTAACTAATTCATGATTCTTTTCAAGCTTTTTATCTGAGTGTGTTCTACATGATAAAATGTCTGAGTGAGTGCTCGTCCGAGACTAGTGATTCCATACTTTTTGCTCGGGGTTGTATATGTGCCTTATAATGCGGTGCGCCTTATATATGAAAAAAGTTTCAAAATAGGCCAATCATTGAAGGTGTGCCTTATAATGTGGTGTGCCTTATAGTGCGGAATATACGGTAATTTACTTCCACCAAAAACATTCACATTCATTTTTACCTGTCTCAAATGACGCAATGACCTAAACCTCGGACCGGGCGATTCATCTTCAGGAGTCAGTTCGCTGTCTAATTGGTGCCCCTGCGGTTTGGAAATGCCTCCTTCGGCTCCTTCCCAGCAACTCATTTCCTCTTCTTGTTCTTGTAAAAGCAGATAAAACACATTCCAAGCATGGTATTACAACATAAGGGATACTGCGGTAATTACTTAGAAAGGCTGAGAGAAAACGATCAGTTTATGAACATGCTATGACAAGCCGTTTGAAAATTTCAGCTAGTAAATAACCTTCATGTGCAAGATGGTTGAACAAAATATTTAAGTATGCAAATTAAACATTTGTTAAACCTCTAATAATGGCGACAATAATGCTTAAACACAAAAAAATAACACAGATTACAATCGCAGCCATTTTGTGACATCAATTATACCCACACCAGACACACAGATATTCTCAAGTACAGGTGCATGTGATGATGAGTGTTAATGACATAACGAGGAGGGGTCAGAAATTTTGGATACTATCATTTGATTGGCTAAAATAGTAGCGGCATTTCATAAAATAGCTGCCCCCTACCTTTCAAAATGAATTGGATGCCTAACACTGTCAATGGCACTGACACACGAGCATTCACAGCCAGTCTTCCTGGTTTAAATGAGTTGGATGTCTATTGCGATCAATAGCATGCAATCATTTAAATGGTATGAAAAATAAATTGAGTGCTACTTAGAGCCGTAACAGCCTATTTTTGTTAAATGAAATTCATTTTAATTTCATTTAGTTTTTATTAATTGTATACATTTATTCATAATTACAAAAATTCTAAACATAAAAAAAATGTTGTCTTTCCTTTTAATTAACCTTTAAGCCCTGAAGTTGCAAAATTTCTGACTTTTAACAAGCCAGAACTGCAAACATAGTGCCTCATGTAGCCTCATATACAGTGCTGGCCAAAAGTATTGGCACCCCTGCAATTCTGTCAGATAATGCTCAATTTCTCCCAGAAAATGATTGCAATTACAAATGCTATGGTAGCAATATCTTGCAAAGAAAAACACAAAACAGAATGCAAAAAAAAATTAAATCATTATCATTTTACTCAAAACTCCAAAAATGGGCCGGACAAAATTATCGGCACCCTCAGTCTAATACTTGGTAGCACAACCTTTAGACAAAATAACTGTGAACAACTGCTTCCGGTATCCATCAATGAGTGTCTTAAGGCCAAGTTATGCTTCCGCGTCAGACCTGCGCCTTCAAGGGACCCCCGATTTACGAGCCTGCGCCGTAGCGTGACGTGTTCCTATTGAATTTTCAAACCCTAGCGTCACGTCGACGCATAGGATGTGGCAGAAATGGACTGTGATTGGTCTGCTCAGGCTGTTGTTTCCGGTTCAGTGCGAAATCACCACCATTGTAGAATAGAACAGAACATTACTTTTCTACACGCAAAAATGGACCAAGCCGACGGGAATATCATCGAAGAGCAAGTCTCGTCAAGACATCATAAAGATTGCCAAATGGCAAGGTCAGTGACTGAATAAAAAAAAAAGGAAGAACCACAGAGACGTCACGTGTGTGTTCGGAATCGAGTGGCCATACGAAGCGGTGACCTAGTCGGCCAAAAACTGCCAGCTTTTTATCACTTTATGTCATATTTTTTGTTGGTGCACTTCATCATTTTTTGTGTACATATGTTTGCTGTCAGTCTGACTTATTTGCGTGTCACACTTCAAGTATCTGAAGAATAAAGCACAGGATTGGTGCCAAAATAGTTGTTTTGATGTTTACTTTTCAACAACAGACAGTTCACACATGATACATCATCACTTATTGAGAGTGCCACGGTGCTTTTATGATAACGTTACTCGGATAAAACGCTGGACGCAGTGCCCGACGCCAGTTTGAAGCTAGCAGCCACAGCTAGCTGGTTTCCACCCAAGGCTAGAACTCTCTATGTGGCATCAAAAGTTGGACAGACCGCCTCGAAACCGTCTTCTGCGTCATCTGCGCCTCAACATTTGTAGGATCAACATTTATTCAATGTTGATGAGCTGAAGAGCCACATTCAAGCGTTCCATCTTGCATTATTTATTTTTTCTCCGTTAAACTAGACAAGAGGAAGTCAACAAGCATGCCCCAAAACCGTACAAACATAACGCCACACCCCTCTAGTGGCTTGGCGGTGAATTACAGAGCAACACGTCACCTGGCCGGAGAACCATCGAATGTCGAATGACGCCGTAGTTGCTGCGCCGTCACCTCAACACGGGAGCATAACTCAGGCTTTACAATGCTCTGCTGGAATTTTAGACCATTCTTTGGCCAACTGCTCCAGGTCTCTGAGATTTGAAGGGTGCCTTCTCCACACTGCCATTTTCAGATCTCTCCACAGGTGCTCTATGGGATTCAGGTCTGGAATCATTGCTGGCCACTTTAGAAGTCTCTAGTGCTTTCTCTCAAACCATTTTCTAGTGCTTTTTGAAGTGTGTTTTGGGTCATTGTCCTCCCGGAAGACCGATGACCTCTGGGGGAGACCCAGCTTTCTCGCACTGGGCCCTACATTATGCTGCAAAATTTGTTGGTAGTCTTCATAATGCCATGCACATGGTCAAGCAGTCCAGTGCCAGAGGCAGTGAAGCAACCCCAAAACATCAGGGAACCTCCCCCATGTCTTACTGGTGGGACTGTGTTCTTTACTTTGAAGGCCTTGTTTTTTTCCCTGTAAACTCTATGTTGATGCCTTATCCCAAAAAGCTCTACTTTTGTCTCATCTGAATGGAGGACATTCTTCCAAAATGTATTTGGCTTTCTCAGGTAAGTTTTGGCTAACTCCAGCCTGGCTTTTTTAGGTCTCTGGGGAGTCCCTTTTTATTCAAAGTCCGACGGATAGTACGGGTTGACACTATTGTACCCTCGGACTGCAGGACAGCTTGAACTTGTTTGGATGTTAGTCTGGGTTCTTTATCCACCATCCGCATACTCTTTCGTTGAAATCTCTTGTCGATTTTTCTTTTCCGTCCACATCTAGGGAGGTTAACCACAGTGCCATGGGCTTTACACTTAATGATGACACTGCACACAGTAGACACAGGAACATTCAGGTCTTTGGAGATGGACTTGTAGCTTTGAGATTGCCCATGCTTCTTTACAATTTTGCTTCTCAAGTCCTCAGACAGTTTTTTGGTCTTCTTTTCTTTTCTCCATGCTCAATGTGGTACACACAAGAACACAGGTTGAGTCAACTTTAATCCATTTTAACTGGCTGCAAGGGCGATTTAGTTATTGCCACCAACTGTTATGTGCCAAAGGTAAGTAACAGGTCCTGTTAATTACACAAATTACAGAAAGCATCACATGATTTTTCAAAGGGTGCCATTACTATTGTCCGGCCCATTTTTGGAGTTTTGTGTAAAATGATAATGATTTATTTATTTATTTTTTTTAATTCTGTTTTGTGTTTTTTCATTGCAACCAAAAAAAAAAATGAAGATATTAGTACCAAAGCATTTGTAATTGAAATCATTTTCTGGGAGAAATTGAGCATTATCTGACAGAGTTGCACGGGTGCCAATACTTTTGGCCAGCACTGTAGTTACTACTTTTATATAGGGTTGAAAGATATTGGAAAAAACTGACATTGCATTTTTGGGGGGTTTGCAATATAAATTGTGACATTAAAACTAGAAAATTTTTCACCAAATGTGAATAGTTCTGTTCGGGAAGACTTTGGTTGACTCACTATGACCACATTGTATTCGTTAGAGATGTGTCGATCCGGTCACAAGATCGGAAATCGGGCTGATTGCGCCATTTTTCAGAAGATTGGAGTCGGGTGAAAAGAATCGTGTTTTTTATTTTAAAAATAGATTTGCTTTTCTGCTTCATGCTCGTACAGCCTCTCACCATCCCTCCTGCAAAGCAGTGCGACCAAACTGGTTTTCTTGGTCACCAGTGCAAGTGGCGTTTGGTACTTAAAGTTAATGATGATTGACGGGTTTGTAGCTTTGATCTGGCCAGAGATGCCTTAGTAGCTCTACGATCAAAGGCACAAATGTGTTCATCATTATTTAGTATGGTACACAGGCTTAAGTGTGCTGTGGCAACTCATTCATTGTGGAAGTGAGAGGCTGTTCTCGGCAGTGTGTGTGTCAAAGCAAAAACAACAACTTTTTTTCGGTATCGGATTGGGACTTTGTATTGGCAGAGTCGCAAAGTCAGGTGACTTGAACTCGGGTACAAAAAATTGTGATCGAGGCGTTCCTAGTATTCATATAATACCGTTTAATACAGGATAAGGTTGTTTTTTTTCTGCGAATGATGAAGATTGGTGAATGTTAAAGGGATCCAGGAAGCAATGTCTCTGCACAATTGCTGCTTTTATGAAAACAAAAGTTTACATTAAAAAACATTTAAAAAAAAAAAAAAAACAATCGCACGTCCTGCGATGGGACAATTACGCATGCACATATTACGATGGTGATGTTCAAATGATACAGTATATTGTACAGGTCTACTTTAGTAGTAGTAGTAGTAGTAGTAGTAGTAGTAGTAGTAACTACATGAGGCACAAAGTTGTAAAATTGCGACAAGCAACATTGCTGACTTTTAACAAGCCAGAACTGCAAATATGGTGCCTCATTTAGTTACTAAGACTACTAAGTAAGTACTGCTAGTAGTAATACTCCTACTAAAATAGGTAAAGTAGTGCAAAAACAACGTTTAAATAATATTGCGAGCATTTTTGTTACCAATCTGACATTTAAAATAAATGGAATAGTTGTAGAACCAAAACAAAATATGTATCAAATTAATGCAGGGACCACATTCCATAATAAAGTCATACGCACACTATACAACAGCGGTATGAAAAAGTATCTGAACCTTTTGGAATTCCTTTCATTTCTGCATAAAATCACCATCAAATGTGAGCTGATATTTATCAAAATCACACAGATGTAAAAACAGTGTCTGCTTCAACTAAAACCACCCAAACATTTATAGGTTTTCATAATTTAATGGGAATAGCATGCAAACAATAACAGAAGAGGTAAAAATAAGTAAGTGAACCCTCTGCCTAAGGAGACTTAGAGAGCAATTGAAACCAATTTTTATCAAACAATTTAAGTCAGGTGTGTGCCCCATCACTGATGAGTGGTTTAAAGCTTTCCTGTCCACTATAAAAAACACATCTGGTAAGAAATATCTTGATGAGAAGCATTGTGCCTCATGGCTCGGTCAAAAGAGCTGTTTGAAGGATTGTTGATTTGTATAAAGCTGGGAAAGGATACAAAAACATCTCTAAAAGTCTGGATGTTCATCAATCGACAGTGAGAGAAGCTGTCTACAAATGGAGAGAGTTTGGCACTGTTGCTTCTCTCTCAAGGAGTGGCCGTCCACCAAATATGACACCAAGAGTTCAGCGCAGAATACTCTGAGTGGTAAAAAAGAACCATAGAGTATCTGCTAAAGACTTACAGAAATCAGTGGCAGTCTAATATCTCTGTGCACACATCAAAAAGGAAGCCACTGCTGTCTAAAAAAACATTGTTGCTTATTCGCAAAAAGGCACTTGGACACTCCACAGAAGTTTTGGCAAAATATTTTGTGGACTGATGAAACCAAAGTTGAATTGTTTGGGAGTAACACACAATGTCATGTGTGGAGGAAAAATGGAAAAGCTCACCAACATCAACACTTCATCCCCACCGTGAAACATGGTGGAGGGAGCATCGTTATTTGGGGCTGTTTCGCTACCTCAGGGCCTGGACAACTTGCAATCATTAATGGAAGAATGAATTCAAAAGTTTATCAGGCTTTTTTGCAGGAAAACCTGAGGCCGTAGGTCAGACAGTTGACGCTAAAAAGAGAATGGATGCTGCAACAAGACAATGATTCAAAAAACAGAAGTAAATCAACTTTAGAATGGTTTCAGAAGAACAAAATACACGTTCTGGAGTGGCCAAGTCAAAGTCCAGACTTGAACCCCATTGAATAGCTGTGGCATGACCTAAAGAGAGCGTTTCAGGCCAGACATCCCAGGAATCGGACTGAATTACAGCAGTTTTGAGGAGAAGAATGGACCAAGATTAGTCCTGATCGATGTGCCAGACCGATCTACAGCTACAGGAAGCGTCAGGTTGAAGTTATTGCTGCCAAAGGGGGGGGGCACAAAATATTAAATGTGATGGTTCACCTAGTTACCCCCCCCCCCCCTTAATTCATTGTTTGCATGCTGTCTTCATTAGAATATGAAAAGCTATAAATGTTCTGTTGGTTTTAGTTAATGCAGACACTGTTTTTTCATCTGTGTGATTTTGACAAAGATCATTTGTTGACTATTTTATGCAGAAATGTGAGAAATTCCAAAAGGTTCAGATACTTTTTCATACCACTGTATTATATTTCAGAATAAGAATCTAAAATACAATCGCTTGACTGATTCCTGACTTTAGTCACCTGTCTGTCTCTCAATGAGTACCAACGTGTCTTCAGTGGGGGCCCCTTCCAGCAACTTCTCAGTCAGACGACTACCGCACGCCTTCAGCAGCCTGGGAGCCAAAAAAGCCATAAGTTTTTAGATTGATCACAGTTCGGTTTCGTGATGGCAGTAATGTCGATATGATGTGTCTGAGAAAAATTGTGTTTTGGCTGTTTGACAGAACAAATAAACACCATTTACCGTCACCGAATAGTAACTTTCTGGAAGCGTGGGCAGTCATCGCTTGAGGGTTGGATGGATTTTATTAACATGTGACTTGTGATTCAAATGTGATATTGCGGAATAATTGTATGGAAGTACTAGCTCAAACTGTGGATTTTACCATATTTGAATATTGTAAATCGATGCGTCTGTATGTGCTTGGCAGACTCACCAGCTGAATGAAGAGTGCAGGCTGGACCACAGATTAGGATGCTTTGTCAGTGACGTTAGGGAACGTGCTGCGTTGCCGCTTCTTTGGTGCGGAAAAATGGCAGGTGAGAACACGCTGTTCATCCTGACTGCACGCTGGGGGCAAATGCCTTGCTCGTTTTCAAACACCTGATGGATTAAATTGGCATTAGAATTACGTTATTGTATTTCTTCAAATTTTGTATTTTCAACTTAATAATATTTCCTTCAAATTAGTGTTGCACGATAATAAATTTTTCAACCGATATCGATAACCGATAATTTCCTGCCCCTTCCACCCGATAACGTCACGCCGATAATTCTATTCAAAAATGTATGTAAATTTTATACAAAGATCAAATTTTACTGTGCAAAAATATAATTTAGTGCTATTTTTTTCCACATCAAATGTGAACAATTAGTAAATTCTAACATCTAAACAATGGCAATGACATTGTGTAAAGGTACGCTTTTGGCAACAATTACTTAGAGAATAAACACCCAAATTGCACAAAAATGCCTTTAAAAGTAAGCCGTTCCTAACATTGATCACATTACTACACTGCAAAAACAACTCCTTAAAACTAGCAAAATTGGACAAAACTGTTGATTGCGCACATTTGGAGGCTAAATAAAGTATATAATTATCGGATTGCATTATCAGTTGAATTTTGTTTTATCTGGATTATCTGTGTGACGTCATAATTGCCATTATCGGCCGATAATTATCGGTGACCGATATTATCGTGCATCTCTACTTCAAATAGACTTCTGCCTTTTTTATTGGGGAAAAAATGTTGCAAACCAAAATAGAAGCACTTAAGGATGCATAAAAATAGTCTCTCAAGTGATTTTGAGTAGGACTGCTACGATTACTCAACATCTGATCGATTGTCAAATTGATTGATAACTGTTTTGTGCTGCTCCTCGTCTGTGAAATGCCCTCCGAGACCACCTCAGAGCCCCTCAGACAGTGGATGCATTTAAAAAAGGACTAAAGACTTACTTTTTTCAAAAAGCGTACTCTGGCTAATGTTATCTGATTATCTTACTTTTATCTGATTTGTATCTGATTTTATCTGTGTTTCTGTCTGTTTTTGTTTTTACTCTTTTATTCTTAGTCTTTATATTTTAATTTTTTTACATGGTAATGTGCACTTTGAGATTCGTTTTTCAAATGTAAAGTGCGTTATAAATAAAATGCATTATTATTAGTTTCATAGATATTTTTTTGACGTAAAAAAAGAACCAAATAAATTTTTTTTGAGCTTCTCAACTCATTGGCTGCCATTGACGGCGCTAGACATTAGGAGTGGGAACCTCTTGGTATCGCACAATACGATAACGATTATCTGACGATATGGTGATGCAAAGATTATGGATCCATTGGTCAGGAAATCATTCTAGGATTTTCTACAACAACTAATAAACAGAAAAACAAGCTTCTGCTTTGAATTGGAATGTGTTTATCACTAGTAGACGTTCAATCCATTTGAGGCAGCGAATGAAAGTTCATTCGCTGCCATCCCTCCCGCTTCAAATGGATTGAACGTCTATGGCCGTCAGTGGCAGCCAAAGCCAGACAATGAGGTAATTTTGGGCCATTTAAGGTCATTTACCTGTTGATTTTCAGATACTTCCTGTTGATTTTGGGGTATTTTATGGGTCACTTCCTGTTTATTTTGAGTTACAGAACAGGAAGTGACCTTGGAATCACCCAAATAAATAGGCAGTGACTCAAACTCAATAGGAAATGACCTATAAATGCCCTAAAATGAACAGCCAGTGACCTGTAAATGCCCTGAAAATCTGACAGAATGACCTTGAATGGTCTGGTTTCGAATGAACGAACATTCCCAGCCTAAATGGATTGGGCGTTGAGCACTGTCAATGCAGCCTTAGATTTAACTGAGACACTATTATGGTGGAAGATTTTGGTAGCAACTTGTTGGTTCCTTTTTGTTTATTTTTTTAGACATTGACACCTTTTTAAAACGATGTCTCGATTCTTGGCAGGCGCATATCGATAACCTTTTGGGATACAAATGATCACGATATATCACCGTTTCGATATTTTGTCACACCCCTACTAGACATCCAATCCATTTGGACTGGGAAGGGGCGAATGAACATTCGCAAAAAATCAGTGAATATTCTTATAATTTTAATTATTAAAAAAACAACAACATTTTTTGGAACTTACTTTCAAATATATATAAAAAAAAAATATATTAATGAAGTATTTTTTTTTTTCAATTACTGTATGATTTTTTACATTTTTAAATGTTTTTTTAATTGATTTTTCAATTAAAAAGAAATTCAATGTTTCAACTCTTATGACATAAAGATAAAACATATATACAGTATATATATATATTTAATTATTTTGTATTTGATTAAAAAAATACAGTATTAATATTCTCTATCTTTTGTAATGTAATTGATTTGTTTAAACAGTAAATACAGTGATCCCTCGTTTTTTGTGTTAAATGTATTTATTCAGATTTAGCATTGAAAAGAGATACATATAAGACATGCTTTTTCACTTTTTTTTTCAAGTTTTTTTTTCTTTTTAAATGTATATATATTAATAAATGGTTTTCAAGCACTTTAAATGTAATAATCATAAGTTTTAAACATGTCATTGTCCCACCAAATTATTTCAAAACAAAAATATAGTTGAAAAATGCTTGTTTTTAACAAATGCTTAACTGAGTCAGTCCACTCAAATTCGCTCAAGCTGCTCACTTACACACAGTGAGTTGCCACAGCAACTGTTTAACATAATAAACGATGACTGACGCATGTGGCGCTTTAAAGCTTTGGCTTCCAAGCATCTGTGGCAAGATCAAGCATTAAACGTCTGTCAATAATCGTTAACTTTAATCAGAAACTTAAGTGGTGGTTATTGTCAGACACTCGAAGGCGAAGGACGCATTTTCCTGAGCTGGGAAAATGAACAATCAGAGGGGATGGTTATTATAAAAAAATAAAAATAAATAAAATAAAAAAAAACTTGTAATCATTACGAAATCTGAATGTCAAAAATTGATATTCGATATTTTCTGCGTCCTATATGGTATACTGGGGACGGGTTTCAATAAGCTTCGGCTTCTCCTGTCAGCCCTTTTCTTTTCGGGTTGAATTAATTGTAAACACATATAAATGCTGTATGTTTGTTTGGATTTGTCATGCCTGAAGGGAAAATAAATAAATAAATAAAATAGATAAAAGTGCACTGCCTGACCAACAAAGAGCAGCATGAGGAAGAGTGGGACTACGTCAGGGGTCCCCAACGACCGGGACGCGGACCGGTACCGGTCCGTGGCGCATTTGGTACCGGGCCGCGCAGAAATAATAAATAATTTATTAACAACTGCATTCTGGCCAATTGACTTTGGCCTGTGCCGCTTAACACACCAATATCCCTGTCTACTCTAGATATACAACTACAGGATAGGAGGTCGTCATAGAAATGCATTGATTGGGCTGTTAGCACTAAATCTCGTTTTGTATATCTATGCGCGCTTGGACTCGATAATAACGTATGACGTAGGTCATCGCCAATCGCATTTCTTCCCGGAAATAATTGGCCCCACACTAGAATGACTGAATAACAGACGTCTTTGGACATACTTTTTACGGGGAAAAGGGAACCTGACGAGCCAGAAGATGTGCCTACAACCTAGAAGAAAACCAAATTTATGCTACTTCCCAATCACTAAAGACCCACGAACGGCGAAGGAGAGAATTCGTGACCCGTATGTGAATAAACCGAGTTATTCGAGCATGTCTGTGGAACAGGAATATCAGCTTGTAGAGGTCGCAAATCACGGCGACTTAAACATACATTTGAGACAACAACTCTACCGAAGTCCTGGATTAAAGTCATTTCGGAATATCCTGACATCGCTAGGAGCGCGCTGAAAACTGTGCTACAATTTCCAACTTTGTGTATTTGTGATGCTAGCTTCTCTCACTCTCCCATCTCGGGACCATCTCGTCTCAACGAAACAAACTCAGGCAAACCACTGATTCAGCAGGTGAGTTGTATTTTTTCCCAGCACTTAACACGACGGGGCTAAAAACAAATGCTATTTTATATTTGCTGTATTTTTCTGCCGCACATTGCTGGTGTTCTGACAAAGTTGGCATGCGTGTAACGTTAAAAAGGACCGCGAATGCAGCGATTCCAAAACACACAATACAAACTTTCTTTAAAGAAAGGAATATTAACTTACGTTTGCCATGTTAGGTGCACACAACAACTGAACGTAGCCCTCTCACTTAACGACTTCGCCGTGTCGTTAAGCATTAATTTACGCCATTTCCGTGTTGCACATGTATGTTTATGATGTAAATAGTTTTTTTAGCACCATTGGATAACATTGAGAGTCCAACTGAATATAAAAGAGGGCTTTTTTCATCGCCACAAAAGCTTTGGGAGCAAAATTTTATAAGGTTGCAAAATTTGACAGGACACCGGTCCGTGAAAAAAAGACCCAAATCACACCGGTCCGTGGTGCAAAAAAGGTTGGGGACCCCTGGACTACATGATCGGGGTGGCATGCCTTATCTGTCTTTATTTATTTTTTTAATTGAAAAAAAAAAAATCCGCGAGGGTCACTGGATTGTCATATTTCTGTAGGCCTCAATGAAAGCAGATGATTATCTTCTAATGAATCTAAATAAGATATTTGCAAACAATGGTAGTTACATAACTATAAAATATTCACAGTCCAACTATTAAGCACAGTCAGTCACTAGAAGCCTTGCCCGTTCAAATGGGCTGAACATCTATTGTTAATGAGTGATAAAGCTTGTGGCCATTTAAAAAAAAATTCGGTGACAAACTATTTATAAAAACAATGTTACTCTCTCACGTGCTAACACTCTAACCTTCAGAGCAGTGCTTTGCAGACTTTGTATGGTCAAGCTGAGATGGCGTAACAGAAAAGGCCAGGAATTAATGAGGTAGATCCGGTCCATGGCCACCATGACGATGCTGTACCAGCGCTGAAAGCCTCTTGCTAGACTGTCCTTGATGAAGAAAGTGTGCGAGAACACAAAACCGTGCTGCTCGTCGCCAAAGAAAATTGGGCCTTCGCGACCAGGGCAGACCTGGTAAACAGAAATCAGGATGAATACGAGAACACTAAGCGACAGGAGTTTGATATACTGGTACGTCATCAGTTACCTCACAGCTAAGACTGCGTACGCAAGCTTGGCGCACGACGCTAAAGAGCTGAGGCTCTCTGGGATGCTGGTGGCTCAGGAAGCGAATGCCCGTCTCGTCGTCGATGCTCATGAAGCCTGGGTGGGATGCGGGGAGTGAGCGGCACCCCTGTAAAGTACATTGGAATTTGTGAAAATGTACAAACAATGGCATGTTTTTACACTTATTACTTTCACATAAAGACAAGACTACATCACATTTCTTGAGTAAGTACATTGATGCATTTTTATCCGCGGAATCGAAGTTTATGTTTTTATCGTTATGTATAAAGAGTAGTTCAGTGAGCCACTTCCGTTTTGCTCTTTCAAATATCTATAGGCATGATCATCTGTTAACGATTTTCCCATAGAAAATAAATTTTGCAGAGGATTGCCAAAATAACCCTAACCCTGACTTATTTATCTAATAATCAAATGAATTAAACCCCCGCTAACTCAAAGATTAAGCCTAATGTCAAAAATTCTGAACTTTAGATTAAGGTTTAGGGTTAACAGCATCTCAGTGCCAAACAAACGAATTGTGTAATAAACAGTGCATTAAACAAAAAGGCGGGGGCAGGTGCGAATGCGCGTGCACAACCCGGAAGTACGGAAGTACGCCGTACACACATGCGGTCAATTTGGCCACAAAATGTGATGGCAACTAAGCACTTTACACTCAGTCGGATTTACAGCACATCCCAAAGATGCTAAACGAACACGTCACCTCACGGCAAAAATGTGCAACACATATATGATGTAAACAATGCTCACCGACTACCCGCAGTTGCACCGGCAAAGCTACAAAACGGCCGCACATGTAGCGACTCCAACCTATCGCTGGAACCTCCAGAATGAAGGAAAAATACTCCCACGCACAGATCAACATTCCCTCGCACATCTCAACAGGTGGCTGCCCTCGGCTTGAATGTGCACCCTCGCTCTACACGCCTTTCTCAGTCCCAAAACAGTAAGCACGTGTGATTGGAGACCAAAACAAAAAGTAATTATGAGCGGTGTCCATGGAAACTAATGCGTAGTGGGAAACTTTCTAACATTTTCTATTCAAAATGCTCTTCGTACATGACTACAATATTCTTCACTCTACATATATAATGAGGCAATAACAAAATAGTTATGCACGGACACTAAGGAAACTTTAACTTCAATCAGATTACTGTTTTGGAAAATTGAATGTGTTAGATTGCTCGTTACTCAAAGAAAGTAATCAGATTACAATAGCGTTAGTGACAACACTGGTGTAGGCGTTGAATGTATTTCTTGTTTTTGTTTGTTCTTCTCTTCTGTCTCTCTCTCCTTTTCTATTTCCCTGTGTGCCCCCTCCATAACCCCTTCCTGCTCGCTGCTTTCTCCTAATAAACGAAACCCAATAAATAATCTTACAACTCATCCCAAAGATGCTAAACGAACATGTCACCTCACGGCATAAATGTGCAACACGAATACTGTATGATGTAAACAATGCTTGTCGACTTGGAGCGATGACTACCCGCCGCTGCAGCGGCAAAGCTACGAAACAGCCGCGCATGAAGTATCATCAACCTATCGCTGGAACCCTCCACACTCAAGTTCATTCATGGACACACACAATTCAACATTCCCTCGTACATCTCAAAAGGTATCTGCACTCGGCTTGAATGTGCACCTCACGTTCGTCACGCCTTTCTCAGTCCCGCATGTGTGACTCGAGACCAAATCAGGAAGTAACGGTGAGCGGTTACCATGGAAACAAACCCGTAGTGAACAGATGGAAACCTTTCGAACATTTCCTATTAGAAATGCTCTCCGTACATGACTAAAATAGTCTTCATTCTACATAGACTCACCGGCCACTTTATTAGGTACACCATGCTAGTAACGGGTTGGACCCCCTTTTGCCTTCAGCACTGCCTCAGTTCTTCGTGGCATAGATTCAACAAGGTGCTGGAAGCATTCCTCAGAGAGTTTGGTCCATATTGACATGATGGCATCGCACAGTTGGTGCCAGTGACGTGCGGTCAGGGGAGGCAGGTGAGGCAGAGCCTCACCTGTCATCATGACAAAAAAATAATTATAGCATCAAATTTATATTAATATTTGTCCATTGCTCTTTATGTATGACTCATTTCAAACATTTTTTATAGTCAAAATCGCTGAATTTGCCTATTTCCTGTTCAAATAACGAAATGAAATGAGAGGTGCGGCAGCAACGAGTAAAGCCTCACCTCTGATTGCGCAATCCATAACAAACTGGGTTGATACATGGAATTGGAGCGTGTTGGTTGCCGTACATCTGCATGTCGCCATTATAATGTTTCCAGATACGTTTATTTGACCTGATTTTCCACAGTCTGGCTAATGTATTTAACCCTTAAAGTTTAATGTTTGTTAGCGACATATTTAGTTTTGCTGATGGGAAACAAAACCGCAGTGAAAAGGCACAGGTTGCGGCAGATAGTACTCTGCCGCACTGAATGGGGGCGTACGTGAAACTGGACTTTCCGTCAAAAGTGGACGCGATTAACAACACCGGAGCTAAAAGGTTTGCTTCAAACTACGGGACAGAAGATAACTCGCGCTTTTCAAACGGACTGGTACACTCGAAAAGACTGGCTATGTGGCTGTCCTTCGAAAAATCGCCTTTGCTGCTTTCCCTGCCTTTTCTTCTCAACTTGTGCCAATGTCTGGACTAACACGAGATATTGTGACATTAAAAAACTACCACGAAGCCTCAGCAAACATGACAGCTTGACCACTCACATTTAAAGCCTGATTCCTTTAAAAACTTTTGGAAGCTCAAGGATCGATTTGGCTTTGACGAACAGCGGAAGCTCAACGGTAGCATCCACAATGCCAAGGTAAAGGAAAACCGAAAGAGTTTGAAAGACCTCATTAATGCAACCTGCATCCTAGCTAAACAGGAGTTAACATTTCATGGTAACGATGAGCGTGTAAGCTCTTCTAAACGTGGCATATATGTAGAACGATTACATGGTTTTGCTGAGAAAGATGAAAGGTTAGCTAGACATTTGGACATATCCACTGTGTTTTCTGGCTTGTCAAATACAACACAGAACAATCTAATTGAAGCAATCCTCTCCATTGAGGCGGAGAGATTTTTTAAAGTAAAGGAAAATAAGGAGGACTTTTACAAAAAGGGCGTAGGTTTGCATAGGGACGGTAGGGACATAACACTACCAACTTTTCAGGATGCTAAAATTGTCCCTACCAACTTTTAAGCAACCTTAACTTTTTTGCATGATATCATGTTCAGTTATATAGAGAATTTAGATCTCTCAATAGTTCCATATGTTGTAAGGATAGAATTGACCCTACCATTATTAAGTGAATTATTTTCATTATGTTTATGTTTGCTAATAAAAACCAGACATTTATTCAGGAAGTTTTCAAAATGTTTCTTTAGTATTTTTTGAAAACAAAGGTTTGAATCGAACAGTGTATCATCTGAACCAATGCACGTAAAAGTTATTATCAGTAGATAAGGATTTATTTTGCATTGATCATTTTTGCCTATTAATTAATTAGGTTCGTATACATGAGAAATGTGGCCCTTTGCCCCCTTCATCCAATCTGTTTGGTCTTATTAATGTCCCGTCTCCAGCAAAAAGTGTACCTAAATGCAGGTTATGCTGGTATATCGTCCCTACGAATGTTGAGACCAAACCTATGCCCTTCCAAAGTAACGGCGGTTTTTGTGGTGAAGGAGAGGCGCAAGACCACAAACAGTTTTCATTTCAATCTTATTAAAAAAAAAAAAAAAAAAAAAAAAAAAGAGCTTAAACTAAGAAAAATACTAAAGAATATTTAAAAACTAAATTTTGGACTTAAATAAAATATTACTTGTTTTTCTTTTCACACTTTTTGTTTAGCAATCTGTAATAAATTGATTAAAGTATCAGAATTAAAAGTTTTAAAAACAACTGAATATTTCACTAAAGGTCAGAATTGAATTCTGTGGTTTTTTACACCACTCTTTACTCTCATTTATGTTGCATGAATTATAGAATTGCGACGGCCAACACATTGAGGGTGTAGAGCAAATGCATGTTATTTTCTTACTTTTACGTATCGATAATATGTACCGTGTGTGCGTGTTTTGTGAAGAATGCTGATGAGATATGAAATAACCAGTAGCCAATTGAATAAGCTACCCTTTTTGGTTTATATATTTGGAAATCTAACCCTAAAGGAGTCAGTGCCTCTCCAACCATGAACCTCACCGCAAGTCACTGGTTGGTGCAGATTTTTTGGCTGCACATCCATGATGCGCATCTCCCGTTCCACCACATCCCAAAGATGCTCTATTGGATTGAGATCTGGTGACTGTGGAGGCCATTTGAGTACAGTGAACTCACTGTCATGTTCAAGAAACCAGTCTGAGATGATTCCAGCTTTATGACATGGCGCATTATCCTGCTGAAAGTAGCCATCAGAAGTTGGGTACATTGTGGTCATAAAGGGATGGACATGGTCAGCAACAATACTCAGGTAGGCCAAGGTGTTCCAACGATGCTGAATTGGTACCAAGGGGCCTAAAGAGTGCCAAGAAAATATTCCCCACACCATTACACCACCACCACCAGCCTGAACCGTTGATACAAGGCAGGATGGATCCATGCTTTCATGTTGTTGACGCCAAATTCCGACCCTACCATCCGAATGTTGCTGCAGAAATCGAGACTCATCTGACCAGGCCACATTTTTCCAATCTTCTATTGTCCAATTTCGATCAGCTTGTGCAAATTGTAGCCTCAGTTTCCTGTTCTTAGCTGAAAGGAGTGGCACCCGGCGTGGTCTTCTGCTGCTGTAGCCCATCTGCCTCAAAGTTCGACGTACTGTGCGTTCAGAGATGCTCTTCTGCCTACCTTGGTTGTAACGGGTGGTTATTTGAGTCACTGTTGCCTTTCTATCAGCTCGAACCAGTCTGGCCATTCTCCTCTGACCTCTGGCATCAACAAGGCATTTCCGCCCACAGAACTGCCGCTCACAGGATATTTTTTTCTTTTTCAGACCACTCTCTGTAAACCCTAGAGATGGTTGTGCGTGAAAATCCCAGTAGGTCAGCAGTTTCTGAAATACTCAGACCAGCCCTTCTGGCACCAACAACCATGCCACGTTCAAAGTCACTCAAATTACCTTTCTTCCCCATACTGATTCTCGGTTTGAACTGCAGGAGCTTGTCTTAAACCATGTCTACATGCCCAAATGCACTGAGTTGCCGCCATGTGATTGGCTGATTAGAAATTAAGTGTTAACGAGCAGTTGGACAGGTGTACCTAATAAAGTGGCCGGTGAGTGTATATTATGAGGCAGTAACAAAATAGTAATACACAGACACTAATGAAAGTAACTTTAATCGGTTACTGGTTTGGAAAACTGAACGTGTTGGATAGCTCGTTACTGAAAGAAAGTAATCAGATTACAGTTACTGACAACAATGGTTGTGCACACCAGATTGTTTCTAGTGCGCACCCAGGCCCGGAGTGACTAATCGGGAGCTTCTGGACGATTCCAGAAGGGCCGGCTGGCCAGATGGGCCGGTCCGGGTTTTATTAAAAAAAAAAAAAAAAAAAATTACACTGTTATCATTTTTTGTTTGGTATTTATTTATGACAGTGTCACTGAGTATAACTTACATTCTGTTACCGCTGTCCCTGTGGGCAGTCTTAAAAAAAAAAAAAAAAACTATTATTTTTTTCCCCAGACTCATCCTCACGTGTGCAGACGAAAAATACAGCATGCAGCTCCGCCCCCTAATTGTAGTCTGTATTGAGCCAAATTAGCTGCTATCTCGGTGCTCGGATGGATAAAAAGAGCAAGGGTGGCGCTGAAAATTAAGAATTAAAAAGAGAAAAGCACTCGTGAAAGAATCGGCAAAATGCGCGAAAATAGCTAATTTTTTTCATGCAACGACTTTGCGGCCTCAAACTACAGAGGATTACAACGAAAGTGGTAAGGCCGGATGGCGAAAAAAATGCAACTTGCACCGTGTGATACGACAATATGTAATTGTGGAAACTTTGGCTTCTTGTAGCACCTCACAAGGGATATGTAGCAGCAAGCATTAGCCATAATGAACACACCACAGGTGCAGAGCTGGAAGGTAGGATTGCCATGTCGTTCAGCGAGTGAACATTAGAATGAATATATTCAATTACGTGGCGTTTTTAAAGTGGAAATGGAAAATGGATAATAGTATCATTAGAAGTTGTTACAATGTGCAATACGTATTCTTTATTTTTCATATTGTTATGTTGCTATGTTTGTTTTATCTGTAAACACTCATTTTGTTAATATTTGATGTTGCAGAAAAGGTCTTATTTATTCATTTATTTTAGGGCTGTCAAAATTAATGCGTTAACGGGCGGTAATTAATTTTTTTAATGAATCACGTTAAAATATTTGACGCAATTAACGCACATGCCCTGCTCAGACAGATTTAAATGACAGTACAATGACATGCCCACTTGTTAATTGTGTTTTATGGAGTTTTGCCGCCCTCCACTGGCGCTTGGGTGCGACTGATTTTATAGGCTTCAGCACCCATGAGCATTGTGTAAGTAATTATTGACATCAACAATGGCGGGCTACTAGTTTATTTTTTGATTGAAAATTTTACAAATTTTAATAAAACGAAAACATTAATAGGGGTTTTAATATAAAATTTCTATAACTTGTACTAACATTTATCTTTTAAGAACTACAAGTCTTTCTATCCATGGATCGCTTTAACAGAATGTTAATAATGTTAATGCCATCTTGTTGATTTATTGTTATAATAAACAAATACAGTCCTTATGTACCTTATGTTGAATGTATATATCCATCTTGTGTCTTATCTTTCCATACCAACAATAATTTGCAGAAAACTATGGCATATTTTATAGATGGTTTGAATTGCGATTAATTACGATTAATTTTCAAGCTGTAATTAACTCGATCAAAAATTTTAATCGTTTGACAGGCCTAATTTATTTTCCAAATGTATCATTTAATATAGTTTTTTTTAAAATCCATTTTTAAATTTGTTCAAAATATGTTGTGTTGCACTTGTTAAAATAAAGCCACCTTGTTAAACAACCATTACCTGCACTGAATTGGAATGCACAGAATTACAGTACACGGCTTTAGAGAACACTGAACTTAACACGTCTATGCATAATGACATAATTTTAAATGAGTGGGCCGGTCTGAGGCATGAAATTCCAGGGCCGAAAATGAGTTCCACTCCGGCCCTGTGCGCACCACATACTATTTGGCGTGCACCAGATTGTTTCTTGTGTGTACCAGATAGTTTTTTAGTGCGCACCAGATGGTTTAAATTTATTTTATTTCTGTTGATGTCCCTTTAGGCTCCGTATATTTCTGTTTTGAATTCATCTTATTTTCTTTAGTTATTATTAACATTGTATTACTTCTTAAATTTCTTTTTTTTTTTTAATCCATAAAAAGAGAATGCTTACATTTCTCCCAGTTCAGATGGATTGGACGTCTATCGCCGTCCATGGCACTAAACACGATCATTCACTGCCAAGTGTGTGACGTGCGCATGATAAACTGTTTTTCCACCTTGGCTGAGCTCACCTCACACATTTCTCCCCTCTGGCTGGCCGAACTGTTGGCCCTCATTGTGAGTCCTTCACCGTCCCGATCAACGTCTCTGTCCCCGGACACCGCGACGCCTGTCTGGGACGAAGGCGACGGGGAGGGAAGGTGCAAAGCCTCCGTGCAGAACAGTGTCCTCGGTCCATGAAGCTCACAGAAATGACACAGAGCCACCAAAGCGTTCATCTAAACGGATTATTAGCAACATTTAGAAATCGAACGTAATGTTTCAAAAGTAAACATAAAATTTCTTTCAGTAGTTTCCACAAGTGACAGCTCGTCTCACCTTCGACTAATAGAAGTTCACTGTTCACTCACTTTATAGAAATACTTCCATAATTCGTCGTCCTCCCAAATTAAGTCGCGTAATAATACTCAGCATTTCGAGAAGTTTACACAAAAAATAAATGTCTTATTTCGAGTGTCACAGCAAGCTTCTATTGTGTTTACCTCCGCTAGCATTAGCATGACGTCATATGAGTGACTAGAGTCACGCGCTCTGGCTCATTGCGGTTTTAAATTTTTTCATCGAAATTTTATGAGTCATACATAAAAATGCCGTTTTCCCCCCCCACGCATAATGCAATAACATGGGTATTTGTCTGTAATACGAGTTTTATACCTCGACAACAACGAACATTTTCGACTAAAACTAATGAGTACTACATTACCCACAATCCGTCACGGCATAGCATACTTTGTGTCAAGCGTGAGTTGCGGAAACTGCTACTTAGGTTCGTAATACAGAAAAAGCGCAATATTTTATGTTTGTCTTTAACATTTACTACTATATATTTAAGATATTGTAACGTATTTTATGACTTTCTAATTATTCTATGGCCACGGTTTAGTTCGCTGCTCTCTTCCGCGTTGGTCATTGTACTGTAATTATGATTATGAACTCAGCATTTCACTAATCTTCGTTTTTTTAAATCTACAGCATGGCGTCAGATTGCTCTGGATTGTCTTCAGACACGAAGAATTCCGATGTTCAAATAAAAGGTCCTGTTGATACAGAAGATGTCAAAACAGGTGGCGTCAAAATAATTTTTTATTGGTATGGCAAGTACTTGCTTCCTATTTCACTAGACAACTACTTGTGTAAAATACTGTATAAAAATACACATTGTCCAAACATTATTATATTATTTCTGTCAATTATATATAATTTATATATTTAATACAAGGGGAATAAGCCACACAAAATAATTTCATGAGGATTGGATGCAAAAAGCCATCAGAAAAATAATACTGAAGTGCAAAAACAAAATATTCTTACTTAGGTTGTTCCCCAAAACTGGCATTTTTTTTGATTGTACACAAATATAATGACTTATATATTGAAGTCCTTATACAACTTTTCATTCTAAATCCCTTGTATTCTGCGAAATAGGACTTTATAAAAATGTTGACGTAAATTTTGTGGTGTTTAGTAATGGTATAGCTTCAAACAGACATGAAAAAAGTTTTAACAAGATAAATCACAGCCACATATTTCTGTTTGCATTCGGCCGCCGGCTGGAAATGTGTTTATCAAGAACTATGTGTTTATATGACACGAGTGTCGGTACCAGTGTCTCCTTATCTTAATGGAATTGAGTAGAAAAAAAAAATACTCCACCTCCCAAGACATCTCCTTAGTCAAGCTGGGAAACTTGACATTTTATCACAGACTCACTAAGTTAAACAAACATTCACCTTTTTATTAACTGGTATGAGATGTGTGTATCGTTCAGTTCCCTGTAAGTTCCATTCCAGGTTTTTTAGCTCGGGAGTTCTTTACAGTAACCAGTGACAACTTTGATACAGATGTGAAACTAGAAAATGAAAACTAGACAGCTATCATCATGAATTTGAGACAAGAGGGAAATTTAATTCTCTTTGGGCATAGCCACAATAGAGCCTCTAAATTTGTACATTTTTTGGACACTTAAAATGCATTTTGTACTTTCTATTCTCATTTAGTTTCCCGCAGCATCTCTTTGACCACAGGACTCTCTGTCAAGGTCGCATCATCCTTATGTTGCTCTTGCTAGCGATTCAACAATGTTTATTTTGTACGCTTTGTTTGTGTTCTTTTTCCAACCAATGAGGGAATCAATACATGGCAGACACGCTGACATGAACATTGACCTTTCCGCTGTCTCTGTTCATATGGCTCTGTCAGATGCGAAAGGAGTCGACGTGTGCCCGTTCTTCCTAGAGGGAAAGTGTCACTTTGGTGTCAGATGTCGTATGTCTCACAGGTCGAGCCAGCTGATCTGTCAAGTAAACAGCAACAGCTCAGTGTAAGATTTCTCTTTGTTAATTGCTTTGATTGAATAACTTTTATGGAACTCTCTAAATAATCACATCGCATTGTCCGCTTGCAGTGCTTCTGATTTGAAAAGGCTATATAGTAACAGTGGTACCTTAAGATACGAAAGCTTTAGTACACGAAAAATTCCTTTTACGCATTGTTGTTTTTGGGAGCCCTTTTAAATTTTGCCGCATTCTTAGTCTTTTGGACGAACATACTTATTGGTCTTAATCATAATTTAGTCAAAATGTGTTTGACTTCGTCTTGTTTTATTCGACAAAATCTCATACAAATTTTGCCTAGTTGGAGTCGACAGTTATTCAAAATGTTTTTGTCTGTAAAATTCAAAAGTTTTAGTCAAAAAAATTAAAAAATGCTTTCCAATAATTTCGAGTAAACATAGACAAACAAGCACATATTGAAGCGTCTACAAGGACAACGCCAACTTTTTGGTAATAATACACACTCAGCAGTACATTTTTTTCAATTACACCCACCTAGAAGCCACGAACTGGATGTTGTGAAAAGTTGTCCGAGCTTTTAAGGAGATGCTTGCCACGCTAAAGTGGATGCTAATAGTAATGTGAATGCTATGCTAACGCGACGAGTTCCATTTAGTGTGTGATGATCACTCAGCACGGACCTTTAACCCTTTAAGGTCTGGGCCTATTTTGTCTGATTTTGCATGCCTTTGAAGTTGCCTTTATATTTCAAAGAAAGAATTGGTTACGATGGCCTGGTTTGGTCCCTTTTTTTGTGACACCTTGAACTTCATGTCCAAATTGTTGTTTCCTTCACTGATCAATTATAAATCATCATTTTGGGCCCAAAAAGACCAAAAATTCCAAAATCGTTTTGTCAAAATTTTTAATATTGATGTCCAATTGACAACCAAACATGCGTAACGAACCGTTTTGAAACTTTGTAATATTTATTCAACATGTTAGGATGAACATTCAACCAAAAAAATTTAGAATAAATAGTCTTATATTTGACAATTCAACATAAACAACTGGTATAGCCATAGGCGTTTTTTGCCTTTATACATGCTCCAGTCAAAACAGGTTATATACAGCAGATCTAACAGTGAAGAACAGTGAAAAAATATATACCATCTAACACAAAAAGTGTTTAGAGGCCATCTCTTTATGAGTTTAGGTATTGCGGCCCATCGCCTGATGAAAACTATGTACACACAATCAAGCTTCTTGAACACACATTTATATACACAAATTGAGAAGATTGATGTGGGAAACAAATATATATATAACATTGGGGGAAAAAAAGCATTTTCAAAAATATTTACAATAAACAAGTTAAATTTTTTTCAGTCATGCCACTCCGAAAAGCAGTTTCGTGCTGGAATTAGACACGGCTACATCACACAGCTCACACTTCCATGGGGTGTCGGTCCTCTTTCCACCCTTCCATTTTCATTTCACTTTACTTTCATTGTCACTATAAATGTACATGAAAATAAGTCAGTATTTATGAAAATAATAAAGTATAAAATAAAAATATATACAGCAATAAATAATAATGGAAATCTATATGTATGACAATAGAAAGAATACCATAGCTGAATATGTGCTACATCCCTAATCTTCATATAGAAAGAAGAACACCACAAATTATAAATTCCTGCCTGGGATACCCACAGTGCACGTACGACTTTGATCTGATATGCACATTTTATTATTATATACACAAACACACACTTATATTGCATCAAAATTAACTTTGTCTTGCAATATCAAAAGAAACTTTCAAAAGAAACGTTTTCAGCATGAAAAAAAAAGAGTGAGTTGGTTTACCTCTGCTTGTCGATGGCGTCACCCACGTGTTCAAATCCGTCACTATCTTCACTCGAGGACTCTTCCGAAGAAGACGATGATGACGAATTTGGACCATCCTCTTCCCCAAGTTGATCAGAAGCACAATTGCTTGCGCTAAATTTAGTTTTCCGTTCATTGTCAAAGTCACACAAAGTCGCTGCTCGATCCAGCAGTATCCAACTGGCCGTCGCTCGCCACCTCGCTGCTTCAGAACACTCCTCCCTCTGGTTCGGTTGAACCTCGCACCGCAGTTATATTTATTTAAAAAAAACGCATTTTGTGCTTCCACTGTGACTTCGAAAGGGTTCGTTTGATTTGTGTTTTTTTTCATGGAGCTTCCGTTTTGAAAAAAGGACTAGAAATGATGGAAATATAGACATAAACAAATGATCCATGCAGCGTTTTAATGTTTTTTTGAGAGGACAATAAAACTATAAAACTTAAATGACAATATCTCACGTTCTAGTTGGTCGATTGACTTCAAATAATAACGAGAGTAAACCGCAACTTCCGCACTTTAAAACGAGACCAACCAACGGCATGTGGGTGACGTAATTAAAACGTGAGGGCGCTTCAAAGACGACGTGCGCTGAGGACGCGCCGGCGCGTCCTTCGACTCTCAAGGGTTAAAGGCTAAAACAACATTGCTTATTCTCTCTTGCCAAGATGAGAAAACAAATCTACTCATGTGTTTCCAAACAAGCAAGATGGAGTGCTGCCTAGCTTTAAACAAATCCTAAACTCCAGTGAGGAGAGTGAGGGAAAGGCGCAGCACATGTCACATGGGTGACACGACCTGAACAGTGCTACGATGCAAGCTGAAGTACTCCATGTACAATATGAAAATGTCAGGCATTGTGAACATAGCTCGTCATCTTCACGTCATTGTAATGAAAAAATTGTTCGTCGATGACATATTTTCATTTACATTGTTGACGAAAACAACGAAAAGTTTTTCGAAGCCTTTTCACTTCATATTACGAAAAACTATTCAGCATACGAAAGATAATACATACTGTAAAAGACGATTCCCGATCGCAGAAAATTTTAAAAGTCACAACGTAAACACGCCATAAAATCCTGTTGCCCTATTGGTCAGAATCTTTCCCATAATGGCCAGTAACCATGATTCTGCTCTTCTATTGGCTGATTGTTGACGTTTCATTTTGGGTGTCGCAGTGTAATAACATGCACAAGCGCACGGGGTCACACCAGCAAGTAAAAGCCGGGCTTTTTTTCCTTCTTAGACAAAACCTTTTGTCTCTTTTGTTGCTCTGCCATCTTTGCCAAATTTGCGCGAAAGCATTCGCATCGACTTCCGCCTTTATAATGAATGGGATTAAGGGGCAAGTGACATATGCTGTAAACAGTCAGCATATTTGTAGTTTTTTTTTTGTGTGACAGGGTTCCTACCACCCTCCTCAAAGTTAAGTAGTGCCGATGAAAGCGATAGAGACCCCATCAAGATATAAAAGCGGTGTCATTCAACTAGTTGTCAGCCGACATACACTGGGGCAAATAAGTATTTAGTCAACCACCAGTTGTGCAAGTTCTCCTAATTGAAAAGATTAGAGAGGCCTGTAATTGTCAACATCGGTAAACCTCAACCATGAGAGACAGAATGTGAAAAAAAAAAACTGAAAATCACATTGTTTGATTTTTAAAGAATTTATTTCCAAATTAGAGTGGAAAATAAGTATTTGGTCACCTACAAACAAGCAAGATTTCTGGCTGTCAAAGAGGTCTAGCTTCTTCTAACGAGGCTCCACTCGTTACCTGTATTAATGGCACCTGTTTTAACTCATTATCGGTATAAAAGACACCTGTCCACAATATCAGTCAGTCACACTCCAAACTCCACTATGGCCAAAACCAAAGAGCTGTCGAAGGACACCAGAGACAAAATTTGTAGACCTGCTGGGAAGACTGAATCTGCAATAGGTAAAACGCTTGGTGTAAAGAAATCAACTGTGGGAGCAATTATTAGAAAATGGAAGACATACAAGACCACTGATCATCTCCCTCGATCTGGGGCTCCATGCAAAGATCTCACCCCGTGGCATCAAAATGATAACAAGAACGGTGAGCAAAAATCCCAGAACCACACGGGGGGACCAAGTGAATGACCTACTGAGAGCTGGGACCACAGTAACAAAGGCTACTATCAGTAACACAATGCGCCGCCAGGGACTCAAATCCTGCACTGCCAGACATGTCCCCCTGCTGAAGCCAGTACATGTTCAGGCCCGTCTGCGGTTCGCTAGAGAAAAGTGACATTTATCCGATTAATCGATTAGTCGTTTAATTAATCGTCCGATTAATCGATTATGAATATAATCTTTAGTTGCAGCCCAATCTTGAAGTACCACTGTAGGTGTACAGTTTTCTTGAGTTGTGAATTTTTTGGACATGAGCCATCCCCTTTCACCTGTATTCAAAATGCTTAAAAAAACGTGTTTTTCAATGTGTTGAACATTTTGTAGAATTTCAACTTAATATTTGATTCAATTCCTTACAGAGACCCAGCTAACGATATCGCAGACGCTCTTATTCCTGATCATGGGGATGAACAGGTTAACGAAAACCAAAAGAAGAAAAAACCAAACAAGGCCAAAACTGCCAAACCCAAAGACGATGAGGGAAACGGTATTTTTTATCAACCATTTCTCACATAGATTCTATTTTTTTATTGTTCCCATAAACTAAATACTTTTTTTTTTAATGCATAGATGTCAACAAAAAACCTCGCATGCGAACAGCTGACGACGTAATCTCTCGGATCCTCTGGGACACCTCGGTGGACGCGTCCCAATTTGTAGTGGGCTACGTGGACCGTTTCCTGGGCGTGCTGGATCGCCCCTTCTGTGACTTCAACTGGGACATCAACCCATGTGACTGCGACTACACCACGGAGCTGGCCCTTCCCAGACATCGGATCCAGTACTTCAGCTACAAAGGACACCGTGTGTGGGACCGCCACAGCAGGACCGACAGGGTCTTCGGCTCCACTGGTCAATCTCTGGCTCCCCCCTTTGGAGGGGAGGAGAAAATTGAAGGTAAGCCAGGATAAAGTGTTGATTCACTTCCAAAGCCTTCAGAGCTTTTGTCATCATTCTTAGGAAAGGAAACACAGCCTGATGACCAAGAGCAACAAGTGAGAGTGACTTTGAATCACCCCAAAACAAGAGAAGAGCAACCACCTGCTGTTGTCGGGCAGAAAATGGAGCGTACTCACGCTGAGAATGCACATCTGCAGGAAGAAGAGCACAATGAGATGAACGCTCGCACTTCTGAGTCAGCGCAAGCGTGTCAGGCCTCGGCATGTTTTGCGGAGGAGGCGCCAAATAGGTCTGTTTTTCATCCTCGCTTGAAATAGCTAGATAGCAAATCTCACCCGTTGCTGTTATGCTCAACCCACATTTTTTCCTCAGAGTGCCAACTTAAATTCACTCATTGAGATGTCTCAATTTATACTTTTGTGGAGCTTTTATTTCTCAACTGCTTGTCATTCGGCTATGGATTTTATATAAGTTCTAAGACAGTCGTGTCGAACTCATTTTTGTCACTGGCCACATTTTAATTATTGTTTCCTTCGTTAAATAATGGACTCATCGATAATTAGTCAAATGATTTGACAAGTATTTGGATCATCGAGTCATTAAATATTTTTACCTAAAGTCCTCTTTTTGAACTTTGGAATAGCAAGTAATTTCTGATTTACAATTTTTTTTGTTAATTAATTTTGATTATTTAAAAGAAAAAAAAAAAAGAAAAAAAAAAGAAACTTTTGCTTTTTTAAAAAATTTATTATTGCTCTTTTTTACATAAAAAAAGGAAATCCAGTAAACATTTTATTTATTTGTTTATTTAGTGTGATTTGGTATTCATTTATACTGATTTAAAATTTTAAGTTAATAGGGAAAAAAATTTAATTTATAGTTTTGTTTTTAGTTAAAAAAAATAACAAAAAAGCTAAATATTTGTTTTGAATTTAAAAAATACTTCTTAAATAAAAAAAAGGAAGAAAACTTGATTTTTCTGTTTTTCTTATTTTTTTTTTCTTTTTTAAATGTCTGTTTTTAATAAAAAAGAAAAAACGGTAAATGTCGGTATTTTTTATATTATTTAGGGTTATTTATCTTGCATACATATATTTTTCGTATTGATTTTCGTTTTTTTAACTAAACACCAAAAAAAAAAAGGAAAACATTTTTGTTTCATTAAAAATAAAAACGATAGATATGGTATTCGCTTTCTTTATTTTATTTATTTATTTTTTAAATCACTTTGTTATTTTATTTTAGATATTTAAAAAGGAAAGAAACTGCAAATATTCTCTTTCATTCTCGATCTTTCTTTGACGAATACAGAAAATATATTAAAACTTTGAGCGGGAAACATGAAGTCAATGCACAAGATTTACCCTCGCAGGCCACCCAATATGATGTGGTGTGCCCGATCTGGCCCCCGTGCCTTGATTTTGACACCCCTCGCGCAGCATTTCCGCTGGTCTACAGGACACGTCTGACGGGCTTCACGCATGAATGGGTCAAATTAAACACGCTCAAGTAGAGGAACTATCGGTGAAAGGATTAGCGATCAGGCAGCATAGAATAGGATGTCAACATATCCGCACTTACAAGCGATTCAGATAATACTTGGATCTACACCTCACATTGCCACTTTGTGTACACTCCACCCCACCTAACCACATCTCTTTCTGACTCTAGTCTGCCCCCTTCTTTTTATCCTCAGTCATCAGGCCCCCAGCATGGTGTCAACCAGAAATACAATTGGCTAACGATAGCGCTACTATATTCATTGTTAGTGTGGGCGTTAAATGTATTTCTTGTTGTTTGTTCTTCTGTCTCTCTCTCTCCTTTTCTGCTGTATTTCCTGGTCTGTACCCCCATAACCTCTTCCTGCTCTCTGCGTTCTCCTAATAAACGAAACACAATGAATAATCATCACAATGGGAGTATATCATACTCCCAGTCCCAGGTGATACATTAAAACTGTTCAGACAGCTGAACAGGACAGGTTAAAGAAATGCTAGCAATTAATGACCTGCATTAATGAAAATACTCGCAGGCAACCGCTCAGGTTATGCAAACATATATTTTTTTTCTATAAGTGCAGCACATAAATAATATTTCCGACCTCCTGTTTTTCCTAAAGGTCAAAATGAATGAATGAATCATGGTTTTGAAACCAAATTTTCAAGCACAGCCTCCATAACCAAGATCTAGAGTAACAGGCGAGAGGTCAAGCGTAGTGTTATGTAATGAAAAGCTTGCTCCGATTTGTGAAGTGGTGCACAATTCCTGAGAGACTCTATTGAGTAATCCTGTTTGTTTTCTCATTTTAGTGGGAAGACATCCACAGACAAAGACGCACCGAATGTAGAAGATGGGGACGCGACTGAAAATTTGGCTGAAGGGGACGACAGTTTTGAAGGATTGAATAATTTGGTTGGTTCAGCACAGTTACCTTCCTTATATGTCATAGTGGCCACTCCCCTAACATGAAAAGACAAGTTTTAGGAGCGTACTCACATTAGTGAGATACTAATATCCCTTATTTCATGATGATATGATACGATATTGATTCCTTGGACAATATTTGCTGATATTACAAAGCCATCCACCATTTGATTCAATCAAGGGCCTCCGATCTATTTACTCATTGGTTGCCTTGACGATGATAGCTGTCCAATTGAATTTTTAACATGGTAGGCTGACAGTGAATGAATAAACACGATCCGTTGCATTTCACTTAAAGCAAAAAAAAAAACAACAAAAAAACGTGACAGTTGTGTTCTTCTCAATTTTTTTACTCAAACACGTAAGATATTTGATTAAAAAAACATTATTTTTAACAAACCTTCTAAAAGATGAAGATGTTGAACAATAGTTTCAATTTGATTTTGCTTCACCAGTCGATCCTGATCGATTTATCGGTACACACCTCATACTTAACTCATTCATTCACTGCCAACCAATGTGTAGGAAGCAGAAAAATATGTGTTCTTGTTATTAACAAAAGGAGAGTAAAAATTCATACTAAAATCACCTTTTAAATATTTATAATTGTTGAAAATATTAATAATTTCTGTATTTTTAAAAATATTTACTTATATTTTTTAACGAATAAAATAGAAGAGCACTAGGAGAGAGCAGACATCCACCCAAGCAGACAACTACTTGATGATATTCCCTTTTGTTTGTTTTTGAGTTATTGCAACATACCTTTTCTGAGGTCTATGATGTTTGATATCCTTACCCCAAAATGCAATCACCTCCTCCATTTCTTATTATGAATATACCCTGTAAATTTTGTACATACAGTGCTCCCCACTGGGAAAACCCATTGGCAGTGTATCAAATACTTGTTCTCCCCACTGTATGCCTTTATCACTTCTTAATTTATATTGAACCCAAGCATACAGTCTACAGAGCCGAATACATTAGCTCCATCTGTAGGTTTTACCTACGAGCATAGGTGATATAAACAAAATTGGCAAGACTAAAATGAATTCAAACAAAAATACACTCTGACGACATAAGCCTCCACCCACCAAACGCGAAACGCGAAAATTACATTTGTTCATCGATAAGCCGCACTGGACTTTAAGCCACAGCTGTCCTCACTGCTTTATGGGATATTTACACCAAAAGATATTAACTAGTAACACTTTATTTGACAGCGGCCGCATAAGACTGTCTAAGACCAAATGAACCACAATGAAGCTTTGAACCAATTGGCTGCAAAGCTTCAAGAAGCTTCATTTGGTCAGTACTGCTCCCTTAGGGGAGACAGTCAACCTTTGCTGCCACCTGCTTTCAACATTGTTGTCATCCAACATGCCTCCTAGCATGCATTGCAGCGCTACAGATGTAAATAACAATCAAAATTCATGTTCTGTGCTAATCATTTCCTCAGTTATTGTTTCAATTTTTTAATCTATTGCTAGCTATGGTATTTAGTAACACTTTATTTGACAGTGGCACCATAAAACTGCCATAAGACCATCATATTCATCACATGACACTGCCATGAGCATTAATGAATGCTTATGACATGTCATTTTGTGTCATCCGGCAAATGATCTCACTTTTGAATGGAAGTAAAAGATCTGAGCTGGACATAAATGGAGTTAGTCACATAATTTGCGGGTGATACTTAATGACATCTGTCATAAGCATTCATTAATGCCCACTATAGTGTCATGTCATAATTATGACGGTCTTATGATGCTACTGTCAAATAAAGTGTTACCTATTAACCCAAATAAATCAGCAAATAAGCCACACTGGACTATAAGGTGCAGGATTCAATATGAGAAAAAAAAAGTCTCAGTTTATAGTTCGAAAATTACGGTAATTGGTTCTAGAAGTAGTCTCGTAACCAGAAAATTCCATAAGTAGAGATGAGTTTTCCATGTAAATTCCGTAATCTGTTCCAAGCACGACTGAAAATTTTAGGGCTGCAGCTATCGATTGTTATAGTAGTCGATTAATCGATGAACTACTTAGTTCGAATAATCGAGTAATCGGATAAAGAACATGAAAAATTAAAATAGCCGAGCTGAGCCTCAAACGGTATAAAACAATTAAATAAATGAGGATCTATATACAACAAAAGAACAATTGGCTAACTTACATAGCAAAAGTCCGCTAGCTTAAATGCTGTAAAATGCTAACTTTTTTTCTCCAATGCCCTTAACGAATGGTTAGACTCATATTCCCCCCCAAAAAACAGCTAAATATAAATTACAAATGCATTAAAAACATTAGCCCAAACAAAAACCTAATTAACGTTGGTCTTAACAGGGAGCAGTTGGATTCAGCCATGTGAAATGAGGCAGACCAGAGGGCAATGTTTGCCACTTTAATCAAACGAAATTTAATTTGAATATTTTTTTTCTAATCGAATACTCGAGTTAATCGATTAATCGTTGCAGCACTAGAAAATTAATAATCCAGGTAAAAAAGTGTTTTATAAATTTACCTGCCATTGACAGCGATAGACATCTAATTCATTTAAACTGGATGGACTGGCTATGAATGCTCGTTCTATAGTGTCATTGAAGGCGCTAGCCGTCTAATTCATTTGGACTGGGAGACCCTCTCAGTCCAAATGGATTGGACGTCTACCACTGTGAATTGAAGCCAATGAGTTAAAATGAGTGTCCTACAAAAGGTTAACATCAATAGTCAAAAAGGCAATGGCAGCCAAAGACTTACTGAGCAATATCGTATATTGAATACTATATGAATTGCCTTGTGATGCTATCAATATTGGCTAACATTTGTCTGTTTTTCACATTTCCGTCCCAGAATCTTTCGGAATCCCTGGAACAAAAAGAGAACATCCCCGGCCGTCGCCGTAAAAAGAAACCCACGCACTTCATCACTTTCCGTGCCAACACTCCCGCCATCCTCACCTGTTTCCAGCAGCTCCAGGACGAGATCACCACCCTCCTCCCGTCGTCCGCCCCTCACTGGCAGGCCTCCACCAGCCTGCACGTCACTATGTGCCTCCTGGTTCTCCGAACCCCGTCCGAAGTGGAAGCCGCCGAAGAAATCCTCAGACGCTTCGCCCAGTTTGATCGCAACCCCCCGGTGGCTCTCAGCTTCCCCTTGAAGCTGAAGCATTTCAATGGCAGGGTGTTGTACCTCAGCCCGCAGCCTCAGATTCAGCTCCAGCAGCTCAACGCAGGCCTGCAGGAAGCGTACCGGAGCCAGGGTTTGCTCCATAGGGACTCCTACAACCCTCGCTACCATCTGACCCTGGCCAAAGTAAGGGGCTGCGAGGGAGAACGAATATTCGACGGGGTAGGCTACCTGAAGGTGGGCAAAGGTTTAAATTTCGGACGTTTGCCTATAAACACGTTGCACCTTTGTGTCGTCGGGGGTGATGATGTAGACGGTTTTTATGAGATCGTGTGTTCAGTAACTCTTAGATGATCGATCAATCAAGTGGGAAGTTATAAAGTTTGCCTTTATAAGGATCGTAATGCTCAGTTTAGATGAGGTAGTAATTCTACACCAGATTTATAGTGAGGCACTACTCTGCATCATTTGGATTTAAGCTGGAAACATTTGACTCAGAAAAGACAAACATAACCATATTCTTAAATGAATCCCTCTTGTTTTACTACAGTATTTTATCATCTTAAAGGCAGAGTGTTTTAACTCATTGATTACCATTAACGGCAATTAGGACTGCCACAAACGATTATTTTGAATAAATTTGCGAGTGTCGACTAATTGGCTTGTATATAAATTTTTCTACTTTTCTATCACGCTGGACTTAAGGTTTTAGTAACTTTAAATATAAGACACTAGTTTAATAAGACAATTATTTGCAAAAATAATCATATCCGTTCAATGAAAACTACAGAAATCAAAGAATATTTTTCCCCCTATATATATATATACAGTGGGGCAAATAAGTATTTAGACAACCACCAATTGTGCAAGTTTTCCTACTTGAAAAGATTATAGAGGCCTGTAATTGTCAACATGGGTAAACCTCAACCATGACAGACCGAATTTGGGAAAAAAAAAACAGAAAATCACGTTGTTTGATTTTTTAAAGAATTTATTTCCAAATTAGAGTGGAAAATAAATATTTGGTCACCTACAAACAAGCAAGATTTCTGGCTGTCAAAGAGGTCTAACTACTTCTAACGAGGTCTAACCAGGCTCCACTTATTACCTGTATTAATGGCGCCTGTTTTAACTCATTATCGGTATAAAAGACACCTGTCCACAACTTCAGTCAGTCACACTCCAATCTCCACTATGGCCAAGACCAAAGAGCTGTCGAAGGACACCAGAGACAAAATTGTAGACCTGCACCAGGCTGGGAAGATTGAATCTGCAATAGGTGAAACGCTTGGTGTAAAGAAATCAACTGTGGGAGCAATTATTAGAAAATGGAAGACATACAAGACCACTGATAATCTCCCTCGATCTGGGGCTCCTTGCAAGATCTCACCCCGCGACGTCAAAACGATAACAAGAACGGTGAGCAAAAATCCCAGAACCACACGAGGGGACCTAGTGAATGACCTACAGAGAGCTGGGACCACAGTAACAAAGGCTACTATCAGTAACACAATGCGCCGCCAGGGACTCAAATCCTGGACTGGCAGACGTGTCCCCCTGCTGAAGAAAGTACACGTCCAGGCCTGTCTGCGGTTCGCTAGACAGCATTTGGATGATCCAGAAGAGGACTGGGAGAATGTGTTATGGTCAGATGAAACCAAAATAGAACTTTTTGGTAGAAACGCAGGTTCTCGTGTTTGGAGGAGAAAGAATACTGAATTGCATCTGAAGAACACCATACCCACTGTGAAGCATGGGGGTGGAAACATCATGCTTTGGGGCTCTTTTTCTGCAAAGGGACCAGGACGAATGATCTGTGTAAAGGAAAGAATGAATGGGGCCATGTATCGAGAGATTTTGAGTGAAAATCTCCTTCCGTCAGCAAGGGCATTGAAGATGGGACGTGGCTTGGTCTTTCAGCATGACAATGATCCCAAACAGACAGCCAGGGCATCAAAGGAGTGGCTTCGTAAGAAGCATTTCAAGGTCCTGGAGTGGCCTAGCCAGTCTCCAGATCTCAACCCCATAGAAAATCTGTGGAGGGAGTTGAAAGTCTGTGTTGCCCAACGACAGCCCCAAAACATCACTGCTCTAGAGGAGATCTGCATGGAGGAATGGACCAAAATACCAGCAACAGAGTGTGAAAGCTTGTGAAGAGTTACAGAAAACGTTTGGCCTCCGTTATTGCCAAAAAAGGGTACATAACAAAGTCTTGAGATGAACTTTTGGTACTGACCAAATACTTATTTTCCACCATGATTTGCAAATAAATTCTTTAAAAATGAAACAATGTGATTTTCTGTTTCCCCCCCCACATTCTGTTGTCATGGTTGAGGTTCACCCATGTTGACAATTACAAGCCTCTCCAATAATTTCAAGTGGGAGAACTTGCACAATTAGTAGTTGACTAAATACTTATTTGCCCCACTGTATATGTGTGTGTGTATATATGGTTGGTATATCACTGGCTAGGAGAAAATTGCTGGAATTATCATATTTGGTGCAAATGATTTATGGGAACTTTTTAGAAGTTGTCTAATGATGGGTCGAAATGAGGAAACTATGTGCGAGGCTGCAGGACCAGCCAAGGTTTTAATTTTTTTTTTGTAATCAATACTTTACTTGCACTTTATTATTTTAAAAATCTATGTCAAATTAATATTGTTATCGTGAATGTACCCAGTAAGAATGTCAATTCATTTTTATAAGAACTCTCACAAATCAAAGAAGAGAATTTTGATGAAGTTATTTTTCGAACTATAAATTGCGTTTTTTTTTTTTTTCATAATTTGGTCGGGGTTGTGGCTTATGCTTCGGAGCGTCTTTTATGTGAAAATATTAACACATTATTATCTAATTTCAAATGTTATTTTCCCACTTGGAGGGACACTTTTGGTTTGGTAAACTTGTTAGCATGTTCTTTATGCTATAGTTATCTGAATAACTCTTAATAGCTATGCTACGTTAACATACCGAGCATGTTCTCAATTCGTTGTTTATGCGTCATGTAACGTTATCATACCATGCACCTATTCAGCCTGTTGCTCTCTATTCGATTTTTATTTAAATTGCCTGTCAAGATGACGTCTGTTTTTGGTGTTGGATTTTATCAAATAAATTTCTCCCAAAAATGGGACTTATACTCCGGTGCGACTTAGTATATGTGTTTTTTCCCTCTTTGTTGCGCATTTTTTGGATTGTGTGACTAAAGGCACTTTCACACTAGACTTAGAGGACCAGGGTACGGTTGGAGAGCTACCTCCCAGCAACACTTGTAAATGAGTTGTTGAAAAGGTTCAGCATTCACACTGCGCCAACCGAACTTTCCTAGTATCATCACGTGGACGAAAGGCGCACTCATTGATTGGACAAATAGAAGAGGAAATACCTTCCTCCTGGGAGGGGAGGGAGTGTGGAGCGTCAAAGTGTGATGTTGTGACACTGCACGTAATGTAGCATAGCATAGTAAGTCGCCGCTGGGGTTACTCCCTCCCGACTCAATACGGAGCGAACTGGAGTATATAAAAATGTATAAGGTAAATCAAACCACGAAAGGGCGTGGTACCCCAAGTCACACAGACGCATCATCGCTCTCACTTTCGTGACTTTTTGGACTGACAAATTCTCACGACTCATGAAACGGCCGCGACGAAAGGCTGTCTACATCATTTTCACTCTTACATGGTTCATTCAGCAACAGCATGCAAAACACAACCGCCAGAGTAGAACCCGATTCTGTGCATCAAATGCAACTGCTTAGCACAGCACAACAATTGGTTATGGCTAATCGTCTGTCATCTTGCCAGAGTTTGTTTGCGTGGTCCGAACTAAAGTTTAGATGCGCATTTACAAAACGAAGCGGACTATCTCCTTTACGTCACATTGCTTGGTTAAAAATTGATTAAAACGAAACAAATCAAAATTGTCATCTGTTAGATTACATTTTTTGATCAAGAATGTTGGTACATACTCATAAAATGTTTACAAACAACTAAGGCCGCAGCTATAGATTATTTTAGTAGTTGATTAATCAGTCAACCAGTTAGTTCGAATAATTGAGTAATCGGACTAGGAACATTTAATGCGTTGCAGAATAGATTTTCGAAGTTGTAAAACAAAGGGTTGCTAAGATCGCACTTTCAAAAAGTATTAAATGCAAATACAAAATAAAAATTCGCGGGTGTTTCTTCAAACCATCCAGGATTGCACTATTATTCAAAAATAAATTTAAATATCTGAGCTTAGCCTCAAACGGAATAAAAAAATAAATAAATGAGGATCTAAGTAAGACAAAAAAAACAACTGGCTAACTTACATAGCAAAATTCGGCTAGCTTAAATGCTATAAAATGCTTTTTTGCAATGCTCTTAACAAATCGTTCAAACACATATTCCCACAAGAAATGTCAAAATACCGAATTGGCCCGAATATAAGACGGCCCTGATTATAAGACGACCCCCTCTTTTTCAAGACTCAAGTTTGAAAAAAGACTTTTTGAACACCAAATTCATTTTTATACAGAAAATAATTACAGTACATCTGAAACAATATATTTGAGAGAAGAAGCATGTTATTTTGCCTCATTCAAATCTCAATATCTGAACATTTAAATATGTAAACTAAAGTGCAATCAAATTTGTAAATGAATGGCTTCTGGTTTTTGAAATGTAAATAAACCGATCTATTGTGATAAAACAACAAAATTGCAATAACTGCATTAACCATCAAAGTGAAGTCTAACTGTAACTGTCGTCTTGAAACAAATCTGAATAAGGAAAAACATCACAATAAAATAATGCAAACTGGTTAAACGAGAGTAGCTTAGATCTGTCATGACAGAACATCGCTTCAATGATATCTAACGCCGTCTAGTGTCATGAATGGGTATAATGTCTAGACCGCGAATATAAGACGACCCCCGCTTTTTTCAGTCTTATTTCAATGCAAAAAAACACCGTCTTATATTCGGGCCAATACGGTATATCTATAAAATAAATTACAAATGCATAAAAAAAAAAAACATAATAGCTCAAACAAAAACTTAGCTTATGTTGGTCTTAACATGAGCAGCTGGATTCAGCCATGTTAAATGAGTCATGTCATATTCACTTATGTTGGTCTTAACTGGGAGCAGCTGGATTCAGCCATGTTAATTGAGTTATGTCATATTCACTGTTGTCACTAGAGGGCAGTGTGTCCACCAAAATCAATAAAACTAAATGCAAACACTTTCAAAACAAACCATTACATTGCCACTCTAATTAAACGAATCCTCGAAGCAGCAAAATTTGATTCGAAGTTTTTATCTAATTGAACTACTCGAGTTAATCGATTAATCGTTGCAGCACTACAAACAACTGCTTTAACTCATTGGTTGCCAATGACGGCGATGGATGTCCAATCCGCTGCCAACTTCTCCCATTTCAAATGGATTGGACATCTAATTTCGTTAGTGGTTGGAAATGAGTTTAATGCCGCTGTGTACAATCAAGGAACCGTATTGACACAATATACGCACCTCCAATAAATGTTTATGCCTTTCTCATAAATAGTTTATGAGGCGAAAATATTGTGTTTACTTTACATCAAGTGCTTGTATTGTGCGGCTCGTAATTCCAGGATTTATATGAGCTATTTCAGATGAATATTGATTGGACTCTGAGCCACAAGTGCGATTCTTCTTTTTTTTTTTTTTTTTTTTTAAATCTACGCTTCGTCAAGATGGTTAATTATTTATCCGGTTATGCGAGTGGTGTTTTCTATGATGGATGGCCTGGATTAGGCTGAGCTGTGGTCGAGCGAGAGGAGCAAGTCTTGCATACGTAACAAGATTTTCTGTCTTTGCCCTCTTCCTCTTGGAGACACACACTTGCCCACTATACATAGGCTCCATATGAGTCAGCGGGCATGCTCTGTGCCTCACTACTGTTTGCTCCCTCGCTTGCATTATCCCTTCCCCCACTCTTTTTCACTGACACAGAAAACCAGCGCCCCCCTCCCTCACCCATTTTCCCCCCGTTTGTTTCTCCAGTGGCGCCTCCAGAAAATTTTCACAGGGGTTGGTCAGATGGGACACTTAAAATCTTGGGGTGGCACACCGAAACTGAATCATTATTTCAGAATATAATTATGCTGTGGTAGTAAAACGGCTGGTGTAAAACTATCAGAGAAATTTAAAGCAACACTAGGTAATTTTTCAACCTTTATAAAATATTTTCGAAACATTTGTGATGACATGTCGACTGACTAGTTGAATGACAACTCTTAAAGTGGTCAGTATCAGTTTCACTGGTGCTAATTAACTTTAAGAAGGGTGGCAGGACCCTGCCACATAAAAAAACTACAATGGTACAGTCCCTGACAAAGGTCTTGTCGCATATCCATTTTGTAGAAACAATTGCTAATAACCTGACTTTTAATTATTCACTTAGTTTCAGAAATGGTTCATATAAAACCTAAGACCCTCCCAAATGATGTTGAATGTACAAAAATATATTTGTTTCACTGAAAAAAGATTGATCATGTAATGAAGACATGAAGGTCAAATTTTGGCAAGACAAAAGTTTTGTCGCCTACAGAAAGTAGTGTGAAAATTGAATGAAAAATGTACTTCAAATACAAAAATACATTACAAAACATAAGCTAATTAAGTAGTGGTGCTGTGAGATCCAAATTTAATATTTTGTATTTCTTCCATGGGCTTCGGCAAGTATTCATACAATTTATTGATGAAGTCATCAGGAACATCAAAGAAAGCAGTCTTGCATGCTTCCCAGAGTTCATCAACATTCTTGGGTTTCATCTTCCATGCTTCCTCTTTCATCCTGTTCATGTCTGGTGACTGGGCTGGCCAGCCCTGGAGGATCTTGATCTTCTTTGCCTTGAGGAACTTTGAGATAGAGATTGAAGTATGCGATGGAGCACCATCCTGCTGCAGAATGTGTCCCTTTTTATGATTAGGAATGTAAGAGGCACCTAAGATTTCTTGATATTTCAGACTATTTATGTTGCCTTCCACCCTGCAGATCTCTCGCACACCCCCATACTGGCTGTAACCCCAGACCTTGATTTTGCCACCAGCAAACTACACTGTTTTCTGAGTGAATCTCGGATCCATATGGGCTCCAGTAGGTCTCCTGCAATATTTGCGGCGACTGTGGTGTAATTTGATGGAAGATTCATCTGAAAAATCCCAAAAAATGTCTTTTTTTTTTTTTTGTATGGACACAGAAATGTCATAATTACAAGTTTTTTGTCCCACAAACGGGCAGTTGGCCGAAAATTACCTGATTATTTGAATATAAAGTTAAGCTATTGTGTATGGATACAGAATCCAGAATGGCATCCATCACAAAACAAAGCTTTTTAAGTTGAAAATTCTTGTAAATAAATGAATTAAAAAAAAAAAAAAAAAAACATAAAACAGTCTAGATTCTTGGTTAAAAGCAAAAAAATGGGTAGTTATCATTCATTTTACCTAAATATTTCAAGCTAAAGTTGCGCTAATTTTTTCTATTCCTTTCATTTTAATGAATTTTTTTTTCATTTTTTTCTCAATGTTTCAAAGTTCATGCATTGCGCTATTTTATAAAATAATGACCTTGAATCCTCGACCAAATCACTCTTGAGACACTCCTGCTTTCATGTCTGCCCTAAAACTTTTGTCCTGTTTCCATCAAAATTAGGCGTTAGAATGCAGCGCGTGTATGAGGTTATCGCACGCAGTAAAAGACCCACGACGATCTGCCTGGCCGGGCCCCCTATGGGAAGCTGTGGCGCAATGTCTGTAGGAGCTGTCTCATCAACTGGTAGTGAAGTCTATGGGGCAAGTTAACTACAATTAACTCTGAGTGTACTTACAAATTAACTAATGCTGTTAATTGTTTGTTAATTGTTGTTTTAGAGACTCACACAGAGTGTGCTACATGTTTAGGGTTCTGTTGTTTTTTTATTGCTGTTATTGACAGGGTGATATCTATGACAAACCAGAGGCAAAATCAGTTTTTCTGAGATTTAAAAAACAATAATAATAGTCATACTGGTTGCAATAATAATATTTAGCCCCTTATCATACAAAAAATGATTTGGGAGTTTGCGAAAAATATTTTTTAATCTCAATTGGTTCTGCTGAAAACTGAGTTGAGGCTCGCCATTGTATTATGTCGACATTCAGGTTTGTTTAGGCAACGTAATACAATTATGTAGTTCCATATTATTTCGTGCAACCACTTGACATGAAATTAAAAAGTTTAAATTTAAATGAAAATTTCAATTTGAAAAAATTCGAATTAATTTTTAAAATTTCAGAAAATAAACTTAAAATAATTTTTTTTCCCCAGTTCATAATTATCAATTACCAGTGTAATAACAGCCCGCGGCTTGGGGGCCAGATCTGGCCTGCTACGTCATTTTGTGTGGTCCGCAAAACTAATTCATGTGCATCAAATTCATGTTGAAATTCATGTTCAAAATTTATTCTAAATCATGTAGTCCTCAAGGAAATGTGAAAGACTCCAGAAATTAAAGAAAAATTTCTCCCCCCACCTTTTTTCCCCAACATTTAAAAAGAATAAATAAACATTTAAAAAAAGAAATAAAAGGAGACTGTTTATAGTACCTTTTCCTTTTTTTTTTTTTTTTAAAAAATTGATAAATGTAAAATTAAAACTAAATTTAAGAAATGTTTACTTTTTTTTTTGCTACAAAAAAGTAAAATATTGAGAGGTGCAAAAAAATTTGAGTCAAAAGACTGCTTCCAGCCTCTCCCAGTCAAAATGGATTGGACGTCTAGCACAGTCAATGGAGTTAAATGAATGCCCTGTTAAGGGTTAAGGGCCACACAGTACATCTACAGTCCCTGACAAAAGTCTTGTCGCTTATCCATTTTGTAGCATGGATTGTATGCATTTTGCTAATAACCTGACTTTTAATTATTCAAATAGTTTCAGAAATTGCTCAAATGAAAGCCAAGACCCTCCCAAATGATGTTCAATGTACAAAAATATATTTGTTTCACTGAAAAAAAGATTTATCATTTAATAAAGACATAAAGGTCAAATTTTGTCAAGACAAAAGCTTTGTCGCCTACACAAAGTAGTGTGAAAATTGAACAAATTGACAATTAAAAAAACGTGTGGCATTTGACAAGGCCCAAAGCCTGTCAAAAGGATGGACGCTGGAAAAGTGGCTAAAGGTGAATTTTTCAGATGAATCTTCCATTGAATTACACCACAGTCACCGCAAATATTGCAGGGGACCTACTGGAGTCCGCATGGATCGGAGATTCACTCAGAAAACAGTGAAGTTTGGTGGTGGCAAAATCATCGTCTAGGGTTACATCCAGTACGGCACAGGTGTCAAACCGGTCCTCAAAGGGCCGCAGTGGGTACTGGATTTCATTACAACCAAACGAGATGAATACCTTTTCACCAATCTGGTGTCTTACAAGTATAATCAGTTGATTCCCGTCAGGTGCTGCTTATTTTAGCAGAAACCTCATTGGTTGAACAGTATGCTGGATCTGTTGGAACAAAGACCAGGACCCACTGCGGCCCTTTGTGGAATCGGTTTGACACCACTGCAGTATGGGGTGTGTGAGATATCTGCAGGGTGGAAGGCAACATAAATACTCTGAAATATCAACAGATCTTAGCTGCCTCTGACATTCCTAACCATAAAAAGGGACAAATTCTGCAGCAGGATGGTGCTCCATCGCATACTTCAATCTCTACCTCAAAGTTCCTCAAGGCAAAGAAGATCTAGATCCTCCAGGACAGGCCAGCCCAGTCACCAGACATGAACATCATGGAGCATGTCTGGGGTAGGATGAAAGAGGAAGCATGGAAGACGAAACCCAAGAATGTTGTTGAAATCTGGGAGGCTGCTTTGTTTGATGTTCCTGATGACTTCATCAATAAATTGAATGAATCCTTGCCAAAACGCGTAAATGCAGTCCTTCAAGCCTATGGAAGTCATACAAAATATTAAATTTGGATCTCACAGCACCACTACTTAATTCACTTATGTTATGTAACATATTTTTGTTTTTGAAGTACATTTTTTGTTCAATTTTCACTCTACTTTCTGTAGGCGACAAAACTTTTGTCTTGCCAAAATTTGACCTTTATGTCTTTATTAAATGATAAATCTTTTTTCAGGGAAACAAATATATTTTTGTACATTCAAAATCATTTGGGAGAGTCTTAGCTTTCATATGAGCCATTTCTGAAATCAATTCAATAATTTAAAGTCAGGATATTAGTAATTGTTTCTCCAAAATGGATAAGCGACAAGACTTTTGTCAGGGACTGTATAGGGGGTCCATGGCCCCCCATGGGCACCCCCTAGGGGCGCCATTGTAATTCTCACCCGTACCCCACCTTTTTAGGCCCCCCTCCTCAATTCTCCCACCTCATCAGTCCATCATGTGGTCACATGTTGTCACTCTTGCGCAGCCTCCGTTGCCAAAACTGCTTTCCCTTCTATTCATTGTTCACTCAGCATCACTCCCCGGGAATCCCACCCCTCCCCTGCATTCACTAGAGTGCTTAGCTACCACTTACACTCATTTAATGTGCACCTCTCGAGTACATTAGCTCTCCTCTTTGGCCGGGCGAGGACTGTTTTGCATCTCGTATGTGAGCGGATTGCTAAAATGTCCCGCGCTGTTTCCCTCTCTAATCTGGTCAAGGTTCATTCCGCCGCGCCGGATGGAGATTGGTCAAATTGGATGCAGGGTGGGGGTCGGAATAAGAAGCCGCACGTTAAATCCCCTTTAACAGATTAATTATCTTTAGGCAACATCGTATTGGACGATAAACAATGAAATGATAGAGAGTCCCCAAGGGGTGTCTCCTCAATTTTAATCCCCCTCTCTCTCTCTTTCTCCCTCACTCTTTCAATCGCTCTCTCCTCCTCTCTCACTCACTCGCCCTCACTGAGAGCTCCTCTCCCATCCATCAACACGAGCGGCTCTCCACTGTCACCCGACAAGCGTTCAATTAACGCCTATTTAATATTTCAGAATTACTCCCCTTTCCTGACACATTTTGACTCATTTTTTTGGGCATGTCCCCAAGCTTTTTTTTTCCTCAGGATGTTTTTGCAAGAGCATCAGGCGTTGACTGCCGGCAGTATACTTCTTTGAGTGGGTAAATATTTCACGAGCGGCGGAACACGAAAAGAGAAGCCTTCCAACGCGACTGTCAGAGGTAAGAAACGGATCAATCCCCCCGTTTTGATGGTTTTCCCTCGCGTGATGTGCATGCAAATGAATATGTATTCCGCACCCGTCACGTCTAATACATCCTGCAGTAAACGCTGCAATGATGCCTTCATTGCATCCATTCAATTTTTTTTTTAGTCAGTAGGTGGGGGCTATTTTATGCCTGTCAACTTGCTCTCGCTGCACTGATTTGCACCGACTTACTGACTGCACTCACTTTTAGAGGAGAGTGCGAGATGTCAGTAGTGGACGCCAATCACGCTGATGAATGTCAACTGAAAATGGACTCGGGAGGTATTCGGACACCCGCTGAAGCTTTGCATAGTAGATGAAGCATGTAAACACACAAGATGTTAATGAATGTCATAAGCCTTTAATGCCCTCCTGTAAATTCCGGTTGTAAAGGTTGTTCTTAAGTGCTGGTTTCTATTCGTAAGGCTGAATATGAGGTCAAGTGCTTTCACGTTATTACAGCTGGATATGTATTTAGAAATGACACACATTTTATGAATATTAACGCTAAAGCTGCCGTAAATTGGAGAAAGACTGTTTTCCGTGTTGTAATGGTATGTCCTCATTAACCGCTTCACAAAATGGCCCTTTTCTCTCTACCCGTTGTACATTCAGACGTCACCGAGTCTTGTATGCGGCCTCCAAAAAGCATTTATTCGCCGCAGCTTATGCAAGATAACTCGCCGGTAGGCGACGTCACGTCAATGTGACAAGCGGAACTGCTGTTGTCCAACACCCACCTGCACTCCAGTTTTCCATTATCACCATTTTAGGGCGCTGGAATAACTTTCATAAATGCAGCAAGTAGGTGAGCCCCACTCCATTTTTATTTACTGTTTGGTAATGAATTTTGTGCTTCGGTTTTCAGCGGCTTTATTGGAGTTTTTGAATAATATTTACTATTAAGAGGCTCCAAAAAGAGGATTAAGACCATTTTTAGGTCAACAATATCCTAAACGGTTTATCGACGATAAGAAAATATTAGTCGCTTCATTTGATCTATTTGTTGTTGCTTATAAAACTAGAAACTGCAATTTCTGGAGAAATTACTCTGGGTCTTTGCTCTGTGGTGATACAGATCTTAACCCCGCCCAGGTTGGCTTGGGGACATTTCGGGGACAATATCAGGTCACTTCCTGTTGATTTGGGGACATTTTCTTTTTTTGGCATTGAAAATGAATGGGAAAATATTTGGACGTCCATGGACGTCAATGGCAGCACCCTCCCTAAGTGTCAATTGAATCGAGGACATTTGTGGGACACATCGTATGTGTATAACTTTGATGCCCCTCACCGTCCTGGAATTTGATGCCCAAATTGTGTGATTTGGTCAAAAATTGTAGGAATAGATACATTTTAAAACTTTTTTTTTCCTCATTAAAACTCAATGGGCAAGTTTTTGGCAAATTTCCGGGGAACCGTAAATTTTTTCCAAATTCTGTATACAACTTTTATGCCCCTCACCGTCGCGGAAATTTTGATACCTAAATTATGTAATTTGGTCAAAAATTGTAGGACTAGATAAATTTTGAAAATGGCTTTTTTTGTTTTTTTTTTAAATTGCCGTTTGCGGCGCAACGGAAAATTTTTCGAGGCTGTTTGAAAAATTCCCTCCGTCGCGCAAAAATTCTGGACGTATCCATACTTGAACGGTGCCGATCAGTCAAGCGATTCGGGCTTCGCAGTGCGCCAAAGGAATCCCATTAAAAAAAAAAAAAAAAAGACCCAGATAATGAATGAATGTTTTTTTTTTAAAAATAAACATAATGGTTAGCCCTTTTTTTAAAAAATTTTAAAATATATTTAGATTAAACAAAAACGAATGATAAAAATGAGACTGTAGTCCCCCCCCCAACTTATAAGTACTTTGTAAGAAGTGTAGCTACTTAAGTTTCAACTTATGTAGGAAAATAATAAAAAGAGAATATTATTTATATCATTTTCCCTTAATTCAGTTTTTGTTTTTATGATGATTTGAAAAAAAAAATAATAATAATAATTTAAAAAGAAAATATGTCAATTTGAAAAATGTAGAAACATATTTTTAAAATGAATATTTTTTTCTTGTATCCTTTCCCCCTTTTTTGAAATATTTTAAAAAGAAAAATTGTTAAAAAAAAAAAAGAAATAAAATAAAGAAAGTACATGGTTAAAAAAATTAATTAAAAAATGTAGAAAAATAATAAAAATATTCTCTTTTTTCCTTTTATGTTTTAATTGAAAATCTATATTTTTTTATTCAATAAAAAATAATGATTAAAGAAATAAAATACTATCATAATAGTAGTTCAATAATTTTATTAGATTATTAATCAGGCAAGATTACATTGAATTAAAAGATTTTTTAATTAGATTTTTTAATTTTTTAAAAATGAATTGTGAATTGTTTCATTTAGGATATATATATTTTTGAAAAAAAAAATAAAAATAAAATAAAGAGAAATATTTTTGAGAATCAAAACAATCAAAATAAAAAAGAATAAGGTACAGTATATACTGTGTTTATGGTTTATTTTTTCAATTCCACCCCCCAACCCCCAAAAAAGAAAATATTTATGATTAAAGGGGTAGTTCAGAATTTTTGACATTAGGCTTAATCTTCAAGTTAGTGGGGGTTTAATTAGTTCGTGGAGTTGATTTCAACAAATTCTGTGCAGTTTGTAAGTTATTTGATAGTTTCAGGGCTAAGCTCTAAGGTAGTCCGAGTCAATGGGGGCAACTTAGCATGCCAATAAAAAACGATACAGATCTACGAACAGAAAAGAATAAATAAATTCAAATCACAGATTATTGTTCCAAAACACCCATGCGGCCAAAAAAATGTCACAACAACTACTGTAATTCATTTTATTCTGCATGACTATTTTTTTTAGATGCGTATTACCACCACAATAGAGAAAAGTGCTTCAGCCACTCGTGCTCACGCTGCATTCAAGGAAGGTGGGAAGTCGGACTTATCCCGCTCGGAGGGTACCAGTTGCGACCTCAAAGCGTTCCAAGCGAATTTTAACAGCAAATATGGCTAATCGCGACAAGTTGTTTTTTAGTTTGGCCATCACAATACATTTTGACCTCCAGCAAACCTGCCTTCTCTTAAGCGATCAAATAGTGGAGGCGTTCCAATGATATTTTTCCAGATCGGAGGTTGGAAACTCTGACTTCCCACCTTCCCGAATGCAACATCATTCTCCTGAGTTAATTGACGGCCAGCAACAAAAGAAATGGGCAAAGGAAATTTTCCACAAATTCCCTATGAAGAACGAGGAACAATAAAACTAGTTACTTGCTGCTGGCTACGACATAAAAAATCAGCGGTGAAAAAAAACAATGTGATACCATTCCGCCCTGCTCCTTTGCAGAGCTTCTAGATTACAAATGTTGCTGTTCATACTGAAATTATTGACATGCAATGGTAAGTTTTAATAACAACACTATTGATTGCATGGGTCATCGATAATTTTTACGTGTGCATATGTTGTTTTTTATTGGCATGCTAAGATGGCCCAATTGACTCGTGGTACTTTGCCACTCCGGAGCCCTGTAACCAGGGGTGAAAGTGGCTAGAATTTCTTGCTAGAATCCCTGTTTTGGGGGGGGTCATCAAACCTCCTAAAACCACTGAAATGCTGATAAAACTGCTTTTGCAGCAATTATTCCTATGGTAGGCTGATTGAACACTCTAAATTGTCCATAGGTGTGAGTGTGTGCGTGAATGGTTGTGTGTCTCCTTGTGCCCTGCGATTGGCTGGCAACCAATTCAGGGTGTCCCCTGCCTACTGCCCGAAGTTAGCTGGGATAGGCTCCAGCACCTCCGCGACCCTCGTGAGGAATAAGCGGCATGGAAAATGAATGAATGAATGAATGAATATTCCTATAACACATACGAACAAAATAATGCTTTTCATTCAAAATTGTTTTTTTAATGATTTGCAACATAAAAGTTAACAAAAACAGCAGTAACCTCAAGCTCCATCTCCTACTTTTTCCTGACATTTCCTAAATGCAAAACTTAAATTTTATCTATTTAAGAATATTGGATGTACATTAAAATTGAAGTTAATGTAAACGTTTACCGTACATTACACTTTTCAATATGTAAATTTAGTAAATCATATCAGCCCAATCTACAAAAGAAAGTCCGCTAGCTTAGATGCTACAAATGCTAACGTATTTACAGTTCTCTCATAGCAAATCGCTAAACATAACTAAACAAACAGTATTGCCAAACTTAACCACAAATGCCTACACCAACATACATCAGCTGAAACAACTTATGCCTCATGTGGGCTGAACCAGAGCATAGCTGTCCCTTAGCCAAGTCAGACATGTCTGGTTCTCAGTCATAAAAGGTTAAGAGTCCAGCACACCCAACGCCGCCACCAGAGAGAATCATTTGACAAAATACAAAACTTTAAACTAGTGCTGTCAAACGATTAAAATTTTTAATCTAGTTAAGTACAACTTAAAAATTAATTAATCGTAATTAATCACGATTCAAGCCATCTATAAAATATGCCATATTTTTCTGTAAATTATTGTTCGAATGAAAAGAAGACAGACACAAGACAGATATATACATTCAACATACAGTACATAAGTACTTTATTTGTTTATTTGAACAATAAATCAACAAGATGGCATTAACATTATTAACATTCTCTTAAAGTGATCCATGGATAGAAAGAGTTTTAGTTCTTAAAAGATAAATGTTAGCACAAGTTATAGAAATTTTATATTAAAACCACTCTTAATGTTTTCGTTTTATCAAAATTTGTAAAAAAAAATTCAAAAAAATAAACTAGTAGCTCTCCATTGTTGATGTCAATAATTACACCATCCTCACTCATGGTACTAACCCATAAAATCAGTTGGACCCAAGCGCCAGCAGAGGGCGCCAAACACCAAAAAACAAGTAACAAGCGGGCATTACACTGTACTGTCATTTTAATCTGTTTGAGCGGGGCATGTGTGTTAATTGCGTCAAATATTTTAACGTGATTAATTAAAAAAAAATTAATTACTGCCCGTTAACGCGATCATTTTGACAGCCCTTCTTTAAACAAACCATCACACTTAGGGGTTTGACAGTTGCGGTCATATTTTCGGGATCAAAGTACCAAATGCCGGAACGGCGTTCCGTCTCGGAAAGTCATGGCGGAACGGCGTTCTGATCCACTTTCACCCATAAGCGGAGTTTAGGGGGGGGGGGGGGCCCTTGGTGGCCGAAAAGTGTCATTGAATGTAATTGACTTTCCTATATATATATTTAAAAGTTGTAAAGCAAGAAAACTAACAACAAAAATGAGTAAAATTAACAAAAAAAGATATTTTTATAATGGGTCAAAATTATTTTTTGAACAGATCATTTGACTAGCACCTTATTTGCTTTGCATATTATTTAATTAAAAAAAAAAAAAAATAGGAGAGGGCAATTTTTCAAATGATTTTAAGCAACTTTTTGGGGGATTGAATGATTTAGACACAAATGCCCTGCCCCTAATATGGCCCAAACACAAAAAGGATTGCTTTCTGTTTTGATTGAAGCATTTTTGTTTTTTTTTGTTTTTTTGATCAAATGATAAAGACAGAAATCTACCTCCATATGGCTCCGCCCAAGGGATACAATTTTTGACTGAGGTAACTACATTGGCACGACACCGGCGGGTGTACCATATTCAATGGATGATGATCTTGGTGAAAAGTATAGCTGTCCTGCCAGCAGCCTGATTTAGAATTCCCCTTAAGAATAATGGCAGATAAAAAAACGCTCATTTTCAACTTATTATCATAAATATTCTTGTAAGTTAATTTTATTGCTGATACTGCATCTCGGGGTCAACAACATATTGTGCCCCCCCCCGTCCCAAAAGTCAAACTCCGCCTATCCTTTCACCCCTGCCTGTAACTAACAAATAACTATCAAATTACCCGGCATTTGCTGAAATAACTCCACCGACTAATTAAACCCTCGATAACTCGAAGATAAACTCGGATGTCAAAAAGGCTCGAAAAAGACAATTTGGACAATTTTTAGTTCACCAATGTCTCTAAACAATCACCTATCAAAAAAGCAGACTGATTTAGCCATCAATTTGTTGTTGTTTAGTAATATAATCGTGGCAGCCCTAACAACAATATATAATAAAACCTGCCAGTCCTCCCAGTCAAAAAAGTCTCATTTATGTCACGCTCACTGGCAGCAAACAGGTGATTCCCTTTCTGTTTTATTTTACGGTTTTGTAATGACTTATGTGCCTCGTTTGTCACCTCTGCTATTGGAGTGCACTGTGTTGAGTGTTGCAATCCATCAGTGGAAATGCTTAGTAGCTCATTTCACGAGGCAGTCATGTAGACAGACGGCCTCTGCTTTGCTTAGTGACTCATTCCTGTAGTTCACTATCCACACTGCATTTCTCTACATGTGGCCATATTGCACTGCAAATGTGCATGAGACTGTTAAAATCCTGTTACTAATCAATAGATGCAGTTGGAAAATAGATGGATAGATTACAAACTCGCGTTGTGATTGCAGTGTAATATGCAGAAATGAGAAATTATGACATTCTTCCAAATGCTTTGGACCAGAAAAGTTATTCAATACATTTAGATTTAATAAACTGGACTAAAAATGTCAATCTTAATGTCCTAAATCCATCCATTTTCGCTCAACTCAATCTCATGGCACATTTAGAGATGCAACCGTTCACACTCACATTCACACCATAAATGAGTGACTCACGGTGATTTGCAGAGCTTAGCCAGTCTAGTGAACTCACTGACTGCCGATGACGGCGTTAGACGTCCAAATCCATTTTGACTGGGAAGGGCGAATGAACGTTCGTTCGTTCCAAGACAGATTTCCAAAAGTTTACAATTTAAGTTTAAAATATGAAAAAGTTTACACACCCCTGCTAAAAAAGGTTTTGCGACTCATTTTTTGGTGATCGTCACAAAATCGCAAAATTATTTTTTATATACAATATATATATACATTTATGCATAAATACTCTACATTTATATATGGCGGAAAACACTCAGGTGTCTTGAAGTTCTGCTCTGAGACCCCCAATTTGGCCAAATTTCAAAATTGTCCGATATGCATGTGTGATACATCAGTGGAAAGCTTAAAATCTCAATTTTCTGGGGGAAAAAAATTTGAACAGGAGGGCATTTAAAAAAAAAAAAAAAAAGTTTTTTAAACAGCAAAACCCTTACCTTGTTTCAATCCAAAAACTCCATGTTGCATGTATCACTGAGTGTCAAGACACAGCTGTGAATGGCCACAGCTGGATTTTTTGGGGATTTTATGAGTGAAACATGGTAATATAACAAGGGTCGCGATGTAGAAATCGCAGACATCAAGGAGTGGTCGAGATTTTCTTTTTCATATATTATCCCTTTTTAAACTTTTTTTTCAATTGTTCTTTGTTTGAATCGGTTATTTATCATCTAAAATATCAGGGAAAATGCGACAGTAACAAATAAAATACAATTTAGCGATAGTTATGAGGTAGATATCCGTGACTTCTTTTTACAGACGCCATTGTTTTCCTTGTGACGTAATTTGTTTAAAAGTTTCAAATATGCGAGTGAATAATTTTTAAGTCTTTTTTTTTTTTTTTTAAACAAAATATTAGACATCAATTAATGATTCTAAGCTAAAAATGACAGACATTTTGAATAACAAATATAATTACTTACCTTGTTTTCATGGCTGTGTTGAAACAAAAACGGTCGCGCGACGTCTGTAAACGGGGGTTTTCAGGGTAAAATGGACAGATTAAAAATAGTTCGGGGCTTAATGTGCCATGAATCTGCTATGGCAGCATATACAGTAGACATATTGTTCTATCAAACACAACAGTTGTTTTGGCTTAAAATACAGCTATTTCTTTTAAAGAGGAGTGCAAGAGCAGAAACTTCTTTTTCAGTCTTTGTTTTCCGCCATATACATTTATATTTATAAATGTCATACAGGAAATATGTATGGTAAAATAGAATTTTATTACAGAAAATGTACAGAAAACAGATTTCCAAGAGTTTACAATCTATATCTATAGATATATTTATACTTATATATAAACTAGCAGTATTGCCCGGTGTAGCTCGAGTGAAAAAGTGAAAATTGGCATTATCTATGCTTATTTTTGGAGTTTAGAATTAATTTCTCACACTAAATGCAGGCCTACAGGCCTACTGATTGTGGAGGCGGCAGAGCCGTCTTTTGGGCAAAAGAAGTGTCTCTTGCGATTGCAATATAGCAGTTGGCTTTCAAACTTTACGGTTTCATGTACAAATTTAAATGTGCTGTGATGATACGTTGTGGCTTTCAGTACTCCACAACAAGATGCTGGATTTAAAAAAAATTGTACAATTTTCCGGTATATTACTAAGTGATTAATTTTGGCTGGATAAATCAAACTGTAGCAACTGTTATTTATTATGTGTTACGCCGCAATGGTTCATGGGTAGGTGTGGCAACCATGACTGAGAGTTGTGGTTGGCGTAGTTGTTGTCTGTTCAATAAAGTCGCCGTCTCTCGGGGTCTCGCGGTGTATGGGGCACAAGAGTAGCAAGTGTGAAATATAAAAACTGTCTCTCATTCTTCTCTACATGGCTCGCCACAATACTGTACACAGTGATGGAAAAGCGATTGCGCATGAACCTTTTTGTTATGTCCTTTTACTGTTACAACATTACAGCAGTGTTTCTAAATGAAAGTATGTTTTATCTGCCGTTCGCGTGTATTGTGTTCACGTTACAAAAACCTGAGCATGGCCGGGCCATACTGCTTGTATACTGTAAGGTTAAAATTTTAAAAATAAATTATAAAAAAAATAAAAAATAAAATAAAAACATTTTGTGACAAATTTTTGGGTGATCAGTCACATAATAAAATTGTGTAAAGTAAAGTGTAAAGTATTTACACATTAAACATACAGTATACACTATTAAATATGTTCATATTTATATAATGCATCATATAATAAATATGCCAAAATGTTATTAAAAATACAGATAAAAGGTTTATCAATGATATTTTAAATAACCTCAAAAATCATATCCGATATTTAATACAAAGTAAATAAATATCACATTACGTAAGGTCCTTTTTCCAACTGCAAAAGAATATGCTGTTTTTTTTGCAAGGCTAATGAATAGTGCAACCATAAAAACATTTTTAAATCACGGTAAAAAGTTCATCTTAAACGTGTTTTTCGAGAATCCTCAGGACCCTGAAGAAAAAAAAAAGGTAAAAAAATGTTAGAAAAATAGCCCATATAAATTCCAGCTCTTCTACTAAGTTAGAACTGAACATATCTACCGTAATTTCCTGAATATAAGGCGCACCCGTGTATAATGCGCACCCCAAATTTACTTGTAAAATCTAGGGAAAATTATTGTACTCGTTTATAACGCGCACCCTAATTTTAGCACCAATAAATAGAAGAATACAAGAAAACAGAGCTCGTGTACAAATACAGAAATGTCATTTTACTGACTGGTGAAACACAGCACAAGCATAGCACATTGGTAGTTCAAAACATTACCATAAACTGACAATATTTACGGTAATAATATGATTTGACAACTTCTCCAACTTACCAGAATCTAGGAGAAAACAAAACAGATGTGACTTTTCTTTTAAAGGCTGCTGTATAACTTGCTCGTTTCATCATGATGAATAAATGTTTCTTCCATGGATTGATAGGGTAAAATGAAAGTGAGAACGTAAGTCGGAAATCCGTGAGAGCTCATCGCTGTCAACACGACAGTAACAATAGGAACTATTGTTATTTGGGTTTGAGTTTCCCGAGGGACCGAAATAGTTGACGGACACAGGAAGTGTGTGTGCTTACGTTTGTTATGGTCTGAATTGCGGAGCTGCAATAAACATCGATTCAAATGAGTTCAAGAAACTAAATTCTGTGCTTTATGAAGAGTGAAAAAAGCAGAATTTAACACAGACGAAATCATTCGTCCGATTAGAGTGAAGTATTACCGAAACAAAATGGTGACGTCACGTACCGTAATGGTCGGCAACGGGTCACCGCATACGTTTCTTCAACACAACGTGGCCGTGTCAAGAAAAAAACCATCGGTTTATATATATATATATATATATATATATATATATATATATGTAATATATATATATATATATATATATTTCTGTCTCCATCCATGTACCCGTTTATAATGCGCACCATGATTTTACAAGTTGATTTTGGGGAAAAAAAATGTGCGTTATATTCGGGAAATTACGGTATCCATCCATCCATCCATCCATCCATCCATCCATCCATCCATCCATCCATCCATCCATCCATCCATCCATCCATCCATCAGAGAGGGTGTGGATTTCAACCTCTCTCCCAGTCTTTATTTGGCTCCGATTGACCATGGAAAACCAGAGATATGTTTGTTTAATTTCCTAATAGTAACCATGAAGGAACTACAGTACAGTGATCCCTCGTTTTTCGCGGTTAATGGGGACGAGAACAAGCCGCGATAAGTGAAAAAGTAGCGCACCTAAAAGATTTTTGTGTGTGTGTGTGTGTGTGTTCATTGCTTTGATGTGAATGTAAAGAGATACATTTAAGACATGTTTTTTCGCTTTTTTTCCCCCAAAGTGTAATACAAAAACCAAAATGAATATATTTTAATAAATGTTTTTAAGCACAAATGTAATAATTATGTTACATTTTAAACATGTCCCACCGAATTTTTTTTAAACAAGAATAAAGTAGTTGAAAAATGCTTGGCTCTATTAAATGCTTAATTGAGTGAGTGTACTCAAATCTGCTCAAGTTGATCACTGTCACACAATGAGTTGCCACAACAAATGTTTAACAAGTTAAACGATGATTGACGCATGCAGGGCTTTTGAAGTTCTTGACCCTGGCAAGATCAGACACAAATATCTGTCAATAATCGTTAACTTTAATAAGCAACTCTAGTGCATGTGCCTGACGAACAAAGAGCAGGGAGAGAGAGGTAGGGAAGGAGCGAGTGTGAGAATATGTGATCGGCTCGGGATAGCTCAACTGTATTTTTTTTTTTTTTTTGAAAAAGAAATCTGCGATGGACTGAGGGCACGAAGTTTGAAGCGCGAAGTAGCGAGGGATCACTGTATTCACTATTCAAACTAGTAAGTATTCTCTCCACTAGAGGGTACTCATGCTCTTTTGACAAATAATGCTTCATTTCTGTCATTTTTCTCCCTCGCCGGGATTCATTTTTTTTCTTTGGCTTAATGTGGTTATGTAATGTGTTATTGTACAGTATCATTGCAACAACAGTTCAAATCGGTAACTTTGTGCAGAGAAAAAAATAACACCATCGTCTACAAAAATAAAATCAAACAAATTTGTAAGCAGTTTCTCACAATGTTACTCGTTACTTTAGTTTTATTTTCACCAAATACTCTTTTACTTGTACAGTACTTGAGTATATATTTTTTGGATGACTACTTTTGCTTTTACTTGCATCGTATTATTTTGAAGTAACGCTACTCTTACTGGAGTACAAATTTTGGCTAGTCTACCCACCTCTGCCTCTTATTTGGCTGCCATGGAAAGCAGTAGACGTCCAATCCATTTACACCGTCAATAGCAGTAAACGTGTTAAATGTCAACAAAAATCTTTGTGAAGATTTTTGCTGTCACACAAGGGTGTGTAAACTTTTTTTTGTCTTAAATAAAATAATATAAACTGCATTTCCAATACTAAAGCAGTTATCACTACATTTGCGAAAAAAACCATGCTCAGCTTCCGTTTTAATAAGTGAAATGGAGCGTTGGCGACAATTTGATTTGTGACAGTTGGGCTGCCGGAACCATTAGGACCAACAAGCTTATTGAGACATGCTTATAGTTGCCTCCATCCGGCCTGTTGCGAGCATTTAACTGTCTATCGTTGAATTTGAATGAGGAAATTGTCTGGCTTTGACGTTTTTCTGAATACAAACTTTTCTGTCTGATTGTATTGAACACAATCGCATGCTGTGCGCGTCAGCGGGGAGGGTGAAAAGCTTTCTCTGTGCTGAATATCGACTGTTGTTTCGGCTGAATAATAGCCGCCATTAAATCGTTCGATCAAACATTTAGTTTAAACTAGTATAAAATTACATGCGGGCTTTGTATGCAAGTATGATTAGAGCTCTGTTCTGAGCTAAAATGTGCCTTTTTATCGGCGGAGACGCTGGTATCAGACGCCGAACAGGCTGTGCCTCAGCCCCTGTCCCCCTTCTCCTCCCTCATTGGTTAACCGGATTTGCCTTTTGTATTTACCCTACTTTCGAGCCCACTTGGGCGGATTTAAAGACACCAAACGCTGAACGCCAAGTAACAAGAGTCCAAATGTCTTCTCATATCATTGCATGAAATAGTGTTCTTCCCCTTGTTAATACAATTGTGGCCCTTTAAAGACCCCATATAGGGTATATATATAAGCCATGCTAGTCCATATGGCATACAGCCTGTGCAAAAATAACAAAAGCTGTCGTGTATTGTAATACCATTCTGCAGATTGGTATTGTTTTTCTTATTTGGTCTGTTGATATGTTTCATAAATCACAAATGTTCATTCTAAAAGGGAACCACGGATGGAAGAACTGTAGTTCTTAAAAGAGAAACGTTATTATAAGTAAAATAATTGGATATTAAAACCCTTCTTGATGTTTTTGTTTTTATACAATTTTTTTTAACTAGTAGGTCGCCATTGTTGTTGACGTCGCAGGGCGGTGACGTCACTGGGTTACGCTGTCGGACTTCTAGAGTATGACTCTAGCGACATAAACATGTCATCTGTTCAGCCCTTTCAATTTGAACCTGAGAGGAACATGAATGAGCATGACAGCACTGTCGATATTTCAGAAAACGAGCAGCAAAGGGAAAATGAATAGGAAAGACGAGATGAGACGAGATGAAAGTAGAAAAAAACAGTGTTCTGCCAAAGTGTGCTACACGGCGAAAAGTCCTGCAAGAGGCGAATTTGACACCCAAAGTACTACGGTGTGCTTTCAGCTTGTTTTGTTTAGATGCATACAGACAGAAAGATGCTTTAAGAAAATATTTAAACGTTTTAATATCAAATAAGGGTGGGTTAAATATGCTATGTGACTAATGTGGTCAACAGAGCAACAATCTGCTTTAAAGCTACCACAAGAAAACACAATGCTAAAAAGTATGAGAGGGAAACGCATGCAAAAAGTATTTTGAGGCAATGAAAAGGTAATAAAAGACTCAATAAAAGTACTTGCCGCTTTTAACCGATTTGCGCATGTGTTGGACGTCTCGGCGTGTAGGAAGGAATTGCAGAACACCAGTAGTGTTCGTCTAGTGACAGTGCCGGCCCGAGCGTCCATTGCGCGCATAAAACATGGTGCCCTCCGTAGGTCAAAAAATGTACTAAATATGTATTGATTTTTAAATCAATGGCAATATTTTATATGCATCTAATGACATATTTTAGTAAAAGAGAACAATTGCGGCTTATCAGAGCCAACAAGTATTCAGGTCCAAGGTTCCCTGAAACATAACTTGTGCAAGTGGAAATGGAACTTGATTTAGATGTTCAACCCATAGAATAAACAGCTGACTTTGGAACGATGAAGTTTCTTACATATCAGGAAAAAAAGATGTTATTTTCTACTAGGGAACCTGAATTTTGTTGAGTTAGGTCTGATTTTTTGGGTCTGGAATCCAGAACTAATTCGAGTTATTCTCTATCACGGGGTACTCGAAACTGGTCCTCAAGGGCTACTGAGGGTCCCGATTTTTATTCCAACCGATCAGTGTTGTTTCTGGCAGCCCTTTTAATTTTTGTCTTCATCTTTTGGACGATGATACTTATTAGTCGTAGTCATATTCTAGTCATCTCAAAATGTGTTTGTCTAGTTTTTTTGATGACATTTACTCAAAATGTTTTTGTCTGTAAAATTTAAAAATCTTACTCCAAAGATAAATAAATAAAAGTTTCCAACTATTTTGAACTAGCATTGACAGACGAGGAAATCTATCACGTGATAATACACGCTCGCTAGGAAAGCATTACCTTATTTTTAATTAGTTATACCCTCCTGAACGCCACGAATTGTGTGTAAAAAAGATGTCCGATAGTTTAAGAGGACGCTAGCCGTTAACACGAATGTTATGCTAATGCCAGATTTACATCTAGTAGTGTGTGATGATCACTCAGCACAGAATTTTAAAGAATAAAGCAACATTACATATTCCCTCTGGCCAAGATGCCAACATGTCACATGACTGACACAACGCTACGATACAGGCTCATAAAATAGTCACACATTGTGAACATGTGACAGACACTATTTCGCATTTTCGTCTCGTTCTCGTCTTGTCAGACGAAAACTGACATCAGGCTCGTAATGTTTTAGTTACCCAGAACACATTTTATCATCTTGTCATCGAGATGTAAAAAAGCGTTGTAGCCATCGTTGAGGAAAACAACAGTGCAACTGATTGAGCACAGACAATTTAACCAATGAGGTTTCTGCTAAAACAAGCAGCACCTGACTCCAATCAACTGATTACACTTGTAAGACATCATATTGGTGCAAAGGTGTCGTCTTGTTTTGTTGGAATGAAATCCTGCCCCTACTGCGGCCCTATGTGGAACAGTTTGGTGACTACTGCTTTAGCACATAAATTTTTTTTGAAAAAATATGAAAAATACTTTACATTACCTTCTGTGTCCTATGATCACGCTGGCGTGTTTAAAGCAAAATAGAAAATAACTTAAAATAACACAAAGTGCACGGCAGTCAACATTACTCAAAAAATGCAGATTTCAAACTGTCTTCCAGTTTTTATTTGGCACCGATAGGCAACCGGAAAACTGGAAATATGTTTGTTTTAATTTGATGTCCACTAGAGGCCGCTAATATTCTCCAGACAGCATCATTTCTTTATATTTTTTCAATCTGAATTTCAGGCTTTTCCTGTATTTATGGCCTAATATGGTAATGTGATAGATGATAGTGTAATAATAACAGTTCCTATAGAGGACACTGTGCTGAGAAAAAATATACCAGGCAAGATACCGATGGCATGTTTAACACAACATTGTTATGATGTCCATCCCAGCAGAAAGAATCTTTTCTCATAAAATGAAAAAAAAAAACACAGAATACGAAATCAATGTAAATAAAAAGCTAGTATTTACTGGAAGTGGCTGCCCTTCCTCTTGATATTATTCCTACCCATTATCCAAGGGCGTAGGTTTGGTCTCGACATTGGTAGGGACACTATAAAGGAAATTGACAGTGGTTGTGTTTTTTTTTTATTGGGGGTGGGGGGTAAAATGTATGCACAGGCTGCAAAAAAAACTATATTATTATAAATTATTAGATTTAGATATGTGATGTAGAAAATAAATACATTTTATTTAATGAATAAACGCACAGTATAATTAATGTTAACAGTAGAAAAGCACATACAGGATGACGCTTCTACTGGTTAGCAAGTTCACACAGTTTAATGTTATGCTAACTCTGATGCAAGCTGGACTTTCAGTAGCAAAATTAGTGGCGTGTTCCCCACCTCCACCACATTCATGTCTTTTTACATTACTTACAGTGGCTGCTGCTGGCCAAAAAAAACTTCTAATATCCTTTCTCTTTGAAGGGGGTGACATGTAAGTCTGAACATCATGAAAACAATTCACTTAATAATGGTAGGGTTTATTCTATCTATTCTATCCTTACAACATATGGGAGGACAATCTAATTGAATTCATGATTATTATATCATTATTATTGCTTAAAAGTTGGTGGGGACAATTTGAGCATCCTGAAAAGTTGGTAGTGTTATGTCCCTACCGTCCCTATGCAAATCTATGCCCTTGCCATTATCACATGCACCTGTGCTAAAGTATTGGTGTGTATGTGCGTGGGTATAACCGACATCACAAAATGACTGTACTTATAAGCTGTGTCATTTTTTTGTGGTTCAATATTATCTCTATTATCAGAGGCCTAAAACATTCATAATTTGCATACTTACTGTCAATACTTTGGGCATTGTGAACTGTTATATGGATGTCAATTACACTACGTATAATTGCTGTAACATGCACTTGTTATGTAAAATTATTTCAAATATTGACATATAGTACATTGAAACATGAACAAAACAGGCAAAGCGACAACATTTATTTAACACTATGTATTTTATTTTTTACAAAGGATATTGCTACTGTATTTATTAATGTTGTACCGATACTAGTATCGATCCCGATACGGCACTAAAATGATGTCATCTGTATAGTGGAGTACTAAGCAATAACATGCCGATGCTGTGCAAAATTTACTTTTCGAGATCTAGTTTCCAACCGCACGTTGGCCTACCCAAGATATCCGCCAGTTACGTACACGACCGTTAAAAACAAGGAAGCACAACCAGTAGATGATTTTGTCTCAGTGTGTTTGCTCTCTAAAGAAGACAAACATTGGTGCTTGAGCGACACCAAAGAAAAACTCACATTGTTCAGTACCTACGGTACTTAGAGAGACCCCTTTCAAAATATAGACTTACTGTGAAAGTAGGGGTTCACTAAAAGTGATGTACTATAATAGTAATGTACAATGACCTGCCTGTGAAAGGTGATATAGAGGGACAATGTAGTATATAGAAAAACTCATTTTGCCTCTAACACGAGCTTTAAACTGATTAAAACACCCCTAATCGTAATAAAACACTCTTTTGACAATGTCCCTTAGTGCCTGTTTTAATTTTTTTGCTCGTGCAATAAAAGGCAAACCGTGCTTGCTTCTGTTTATTTCACACATCACAAACTTAAAAGTTTACTTTAAAACTGATGCAATGACACAAGAATGCTCAACCAAATTATTTGATGTCATCTAACAAAAGTCTGATGGTGTCATGCGTACATATTTACACGATAACACAACAAATTACCGTAATTTTCGGACTATAAGGCACACCTGACTATAAACCGCAACCCACCAAATTTGACAAGAAAACGACATTTGTTCATAGATAAGCCGCACTGGACTATAAGCCGCAGCTGCTCAATGTAATATGGGATATTTACACCAAAAGATATTAATCAGTAACACTTTATTTGACAGCGTCATCATAAGACTGTCATAAGAGTAAATGAACCACTATGAAGCTTTGAACTAATTGGCTGCAAAGCTTCATTACTTCAAAAAGCTTAATTTGGCCATCACTGCTCCCTTGGGGGAGACAGTCAACCTCTGCTGTCAACACTGTTGTCGTCTAACATGCCTCCTAGCATGCATTGCAGCGCTACAGATGTAAATAACAATCAACATTCATGTTCTGTGCCAATTATGTCTTCAATTACTGTTCCAGTTGTTTCATTAATTGCTAGTTATGTTATTTGGTAACATTTTATTTGACAGTGGTGCCATAAGACTGTCATAAGACTAAATGAACCACTATGAACTAATTGGCTGCAAAGCTTCATTACTTCAAAAAGCTTAATTTGGCCATCACTGCTCCCTTGGGGAGACAGTCAACCTCTGCTGTCAACACTGTTGTCGTCTAACATGCTTCCTAGCATGCATTGCAGCGCTACATATGTAAATAACAATCAACATTCATGTTCTGTGCTAATTACGTCTTCAGTTACTGTTCCAGTTGTTTCATAAATTGCTATTGCTATTGCTATAAAATATGTTATTTGCTAACACTTTATTTGAGTGGTGCCATAAGACTGTCATAAGACCATCATACTTATGACATGACACTGCCATGAACATTAATGTATGCTTATGACAGATGTCATTTTGTGTCATCCGGCAAATGATCACACTTTTGAATGGATGGAAAAGATCCGAGCTGGACATAAAAGGAGTTAGTGACATTATTTGCCGGATGACACTTAATGACGTCTGTCATAAGCCTTCATTAATGCCCATGACAATGTCATGTCATAATTATGACGGTTTGATGACAGTCATATGACGCCACTGTCTAATAAAATGTTACCGATTAACCTAAACAAATCAACAAATAACCGCACTGGACTCTAAGCCGCAGGATTCAAAGTTCTAGGACTAGATTACCACCACTCGAATTTGACTTGCTATTTGCGACATTGAAGCTGAAAATGAATATCTCAGCAGAGTCCACTCTGAAAAACGTTCTTCCCTCCTACCAGTTACCTGCCAGTAACTACAGCTGACATGTTGACCCTGGCATCTCTCAGGTGATGCCGCTCTTAAATTATCCGGCGGGGACGCAATCGCCGTAAAAGCTTGACGACCCCTCCTTGAGAGGACCTTCAACTCCCCTCATGCTACTTGTACTCTGCATCCCCGCGACCCTGACAACTCTTTCCCCTTTCCGCAAGGTGGAGGAGGGGCTCCGTTGACGGTGGACAATGGCTGCCATGACGACAGTACCCAGCTATACCCCTTCACTGTGGGTGCGGATGTGTCACGCTCTCCCGCGGCTGGACCTCACCATGCAGATGAGGGACAACCTTTTTGCCCCTGACAGCTGGGAGTACCAGCAGGTAATATAACTACACACACAAACGCACTAGTACACTATTACACACTCGGTTCCAGGTGATGTCATGCAATCTGTCACATCACGCTAGAAGTCCCAGAATGGATTCATGAACAAATCATTAAAAAACGGTCCTCAAGCAACTTAAAAAAGTCAAAACCAAAGTTGTTTTTGAATGTTTATTCAAAGCTTCATTTGACACAAAATACTGGTATGTCTAAACGCAAGCACACACATATTTTTTTGTCAATTTACCTCTTCCTGCAGAGGTAAACATAGCACATGACCACTTGATCTACTCATCAACCTTTTAAGCACCTACTCAGATGAGTATTGAACAGGTCAGGAAAAGATAAATATCACACAGGATACTTTTAATGGGTACGAAAGTCCATGCAGGCTTGAATGAATCCAATCAAAGATAAGCAAAACAAGTCTAAGTACTAACCAAGTCATCAAAACAGAATGTTTAGTAAAATATTAATTTTCAAACACAAAGGAAAAACAGGCTAACAATATTAGAATCAATGTTGCGGTGTTATAACCCCAAGGCTATTTAAAATCGAAAGGCGCAGCAACATATGTAGACAGACAATTTTTCTTTGCCCCCTGTGAAAACAAATAGCAGTACAGCTTACTGAGAAGTTATCAGTAGAAATACTTTGTACTGCCCCTACGCTGCAAATTTATCATGTCTTAATCGGATTGTTTTTCTTAAATCTAGTCAAATAATCTTCTCCATCTTGTTTTGAGTGTTAAAGACTAGTTAACAGATTAATGTTCCAGTTTATTCCACTTACTTTAAGTAAAAAATAAGTAATAAATTTGTTCTTATTAAGCCCATACATCTAAAAGTTGGTAAATTTTCACCTGAATAAAAAAAAAAAAAAAAAACTTGCTCAAATATGGGGAATCGATACATTGTGCAAAACTACTCTAAATGGTTTCTGCACCCATATTCCAAACCCAACAGGAAATCGGGTATTTTGGATTGAATGTGAAATTTATATTGAGTTACAGGTAGCATATCTGAGACATTGGCACCTAGGGAATTAGTTGGATCCTCCTCAAAATTGGTTAGACTGTTCATGAGACATATGAGATCTTAAGTTATCAAAATGGTGAGTTTTCATTCACAAGCCTGACCTTGGCGGGATGCCAAAGTCAGCCATTTTTTTTGGCAACACACAAAAATTCAATAAATGACTAACAACTCCCTCATACAAGGTTCAGTCTTTTTCATATCTGGCAAGTATGAGAGGTATCCCAGCCGGAACATGACTGCATTGAAATATTACCTATTAGGCCTGGTGCTCCCTGCTGGGAACAGGAAACGCCTTTTTTTACTAGACATGGAGGAAAAAAAAAATCAATTTGACCTCAAAACTGCATCAGGGGAGCCTTAAAATCAGTTTTTTGTTTAGTTTAAATTTAGTTTATCTGCGCCAAACTTCCCGTGCTTGGTGAGAGTCGTACCCTGAAGGGTCCTGTAGGGGTCATTTGCATCAACCCTACAGCGCCAACTGGCGGCAACAGAAAGTCACTCATTTTACTTATACATGTCCAGTTCTTTTCAGTCATTGTAGTTACAAGATCTTTTGTAATACTCAGTTTTAACGCCCATGTCCACATGTCTCTGTCTGTTACCGTGACGACCCTTTGTGCACACTTGGTCAAATTGGCTCAATAAGAAGATTCATTTTGGTTTTGAATAAGGACGTGGCTGCACAGCTCAGTAGCGCCTCCTTTTTGTAGGACCGTCTTCAATAGGGTTTTTTTTCTCCTAGGTGTGTGAATGTATTTCTAATTCCAAAAAACAGGGGCGTTTCGAGCATGTTAGGTTCTCGTGAGATGATGAGAGGGGGACGACTTGCCACCACCCTGACCTGCGTGGCATCCGAGTTGCGCTAAAGTGCGAGGGCCCCTTCAGTCCTGCATGCAGGCCTAGTTTCACTTGTTTCTAGTAGATTTACACTGAAAACAAGGGACTTTTAACTAGTTTTAAGGAGACGTGTTTTTGCAGTATAGTGGTCACTGTGTGCACAGCAGAAGCAGCCACATCGAATAATTTTTTATGCATGAACTTTTGTATTTTTACCGTCTATTTAATTGCTTTTTCATTCATTTCACTAGGAAATATGATTTGAGATACAAGTATTTTTAGTTGCTGAATTAGACTAGTCCACAGGTGTCAAAATCAAGGCTTGGGAGCCAGATCTGGCCTGCCACATCGTTTTGTGTGGGCCCCCGTGTTTTCCGAAATTTCCAGGTTCGCGGTGAATCAGTAACAGGCACACTTTTGCTCAATAGACAATGTTTATTGATTAGAAAACGCAGAATAAATGAGATTTATTGATTACAATCCCACAAGAGCAAGCAACAAGCATCAAAAACAAGCATAACAAGGGTAACGATGACGCTAGATTTGAGTTTGTCAATCCCAGAATCCCCGCGCTACGTTACAGCACAACCAGGTGTCCCTTAGCAATGAAAATCGCTTACCGTGACAAATGAGCGGGAGCCAACGCTCCGGTAGGGCGGCGAATGAAACAAAGCTAGGCGATCCGCACGTGACCCGCTGGCGGACTTCACGGGTCGCCCGGAAATTTCCGGTTTTGTAGGGACGCGTCCCGCGGAGGCAGGGAGGCCAACCTCCGTCTCCGAGCGGCGCGGCCCTGGCCAATGACAAACATTAAAGCTTCTTTTGGTTCAGCCCCCTTGAAAAAGGGCTTTTCACATGGGACAAATGAGCTGTACTGCAACAGTTGCAACAAATGGTAAATATTATGGGTGCAAAACAAGTTATCTCGTGAGATTCCCTTCTAGCTATGGGACCCAGGCGTATAATAAAACAATACTATGGTGCAAAACAAGTTATCTCGTGAGATTCCCTCCTAACTATGAAACTCAAGGTAAAAAACAATAGAAGTTGTTACAATCTAGGTCACAGAAGCAACCATCACAAAGGCATGATTAATCATGTAAATATAAATATGTGCATTGTCTTCATGTTTTTTTTTGCTTCAGAAACAACATCTTTTCCCTTTCCCCCAAAATATATTTTTGGGGATTTTTTTTTTTGTTTTTTTTAACAATACAATATTAACCTTTTTATTCCTAATTTTTGTTATTTTTACTAAAAAAAACAGAAAAACAAAAATTACACACACAAAAAAAGAATATTTTATGTTTCCCCATTTTAAATAAACAAAAGAAAAAAAATGAATAAAAAAATGTAAAAACTTAATAAAAAAATGACATTCCTGCACTAGCTGATCTTTCGTTTTTTTTTTTTTTTTTTTAAATTTATTATTATTTTTTATTTATTTTAAACGCTCTACTAGGTCACTTAGTTGCACCTGCTCCTATGCGTGCACGAAGCTTGTTATCAACTTGTGCGTAAAAATCTAGACTGCCACGGGCAGCGAGGATCTGGATTTTCGCACGTCTCGATGCGAAATACAAGATTTCACCCGTCTTAAACAAACTCTCTCAAAGTGCGTGCTTGTGACGTTTCTGTGGCACAAAAGGGAGGATGTGGTCGCTGCTAGTGGTGGTGAGAGAGAGTGCAAATTATCCCGCAGAACACAGAAACAAAAGTGACTTTAAGTGCTCAGAGAAGGCCAAGAGAAAGGGAATGAGTAATGCGAGGAGGTTGCTGAGGGGAGGCTCACTGCGATCCAGCCAGCCAGCGGCGGTAGCGAGCGAGAGTCGCGCTGAATGTATTTAAGTAGGTCACAGATTATTAATAGAGATTCAGGCGTGGATAGATAGAAAGAAACGAGAGAGTTGAGTGGGGGAGAAAGAGAGAGAGGTAGTGGGATGGTGGGGAAAAGGGAGGGGAGGGGCCGGGGAGATGTAGAGGTGGGAGTGACAGACGGGCAGATGGATGAGAGGATAATACAGAAAGATGCGCGCTGAAAAACGCATTTCAGTAATGTTGACTTTATGACACACAGCCCGATCAAATGCTTGATATGGCTTAGTGACATCGGCGGCCTCCGTGTGATATGCCTGTGAGCTGCTCACAAGAGAGCGAGGCTCGCTTGATATGAGAGCATATTTCATGGATCTTTTGCAATTTTGAGAATGCACAAATGTGGGGGTACTGACCAATTCCTGCATGCCAGGAAGACAGACTGCTATTGATGGCGATAGACGTCCAATCCATTAGAACTGGGAGAAGCCGGCAGTGTTCATTCGCTCTCACTTCAAATAGATTGGATGTCTATCATCATCAACTGACTCAACTTCTATTTGCTATCCTACTTCTGCATTCATACTAAGCAGCCAAGTTCAAAGCATCACCATATTTCTGACCTCAGTGACCTTTGACCCTTTCTCTTCTCATATCACCAACTAGGGATGGGAATCGAAATCCGATTCCAATTCCGAACCGGTTCCTAGTGTTTCGAGGCCTCGACATCACAATGAAAAAGCCTTAAAGACCAAATGTGAGGTAATTTCATTACATGCCAAATAGGGTCACAACTAAAGTAATTAAACATTGTCCAACAAATAAAGCATGAAAAAATTATTCATATGTTGTATATTTGACAAAATAATCGCGTTTCCGAAGTTCGAGCCTGAAACGGGACGAACCCGGAAGTGATACGTCACACCGGGAACAGCGATGGCAGCTCCATACATACGGCTGCCATACAAAGCCCTTCAAACAACTATTCAAACAGCGATATAAGCGATAGATCGAGCGCAAGGGAGGAGATCCAAGTTTTTGAAGAGTTGGAGGAAGAAGAGGAGGTTGGAATTTTATGTTGGACCTAACATGTATTAGCCAGATGCTAATTAGGATGCAAACAATGTGCCTCGACTACCTGACATGGAATGGAGACAAGACCCATCAAGATTACAAGATTGGTAAGATACAGGCTGTTATTATTTTCATGAATTGAAGATGCAGGCATTTGCACATAATTTTATGTTTTTGTCTATCTGATGACATTATTTAAAAAAAATAATAATCAGACTTCATGTTCATTTTGGTAGATCCGGCAGCTCTCGTGCATATAAAATAATAATATAAAAACGTTGGGGGGAAAGAAGGAGATGAGTCGTTGATGGCTTTCTCCACTTTATTGTGGCAACAATAAGAAAACAAAATAATAATGGACTACCACCACATTCGACCGCGAAGTTTTGCTTCTCGCTCATCTCCCCCCTCGCCTCCTACTACTCACAGCTCTCCAGTCCCAGCGTCTCTTAAACGGATCGTGCATAGTGTCTTGTTATGAGCTTTTTGTTGACAAAGGTATCGAACATACGACATGCTGACAACTTTATTTCTTTATTAACACATGGAGCTAACAGTACAAACACAGCTTGGGGCTCTCGGCAGGCTGTGCGGAGTGATAGATAGAGCCTTTGCCTCTCTATCACACTCCCGTGTCACGTGACCAAAACAAGCGTACGTTGCGTGCACTTCAGGGTGCCTCGAAAAACATTATATCAGAATATTACACGCAGTTAGGACATTACAGTATAAAATAAAATAATAATATGCATAAATTCATTTACACAACAAATCCCAAGAATTGCATGTAGTTGCAATTGCATGAAAATTAATGTCATATGAAATAGTCGGAGATTTGTTGGTGCACTGAGAAGCTGGACCAACAAATCACACTCGTGACATTAAAAAAAAAAAAAACTTGAAATTTGCAGCATCTTGGGAGCAAGCAGCCAGGATCAAACGGTATTTCAACAAGCCAAAAAGACTGTTGCATTTTCTGTCTTTTTTCAAAAAGAAGGAAGATCAGAAGTCAGAAAAGCACATAGAAAAGACAGAAAAAAAGGAAAGTCCCACAGCATGGCAAGTGGGCATTTGCGTTTTGTTTTCAGCACCATTTTCTGCATGATGTAATGTCCGTAACTGTGTGCGCGCCCGTGAATGGGCCATCGGACAGCAGAGTTGTGACGTAGCGGGAAGTGAGGACAAGAGTGCGGCGTGAGAGCGAAGTTGGCGGTCGCATGTTGCAGCAGTCCGCTGTTATTTTTGTTATTTGTTTTTTAACTGTTGCCACAATAAAGTGAAGGAAGCCACTATTCATTCCTCTCCTTTCTATTTCCCTATTCGGGCTATTACAATATGTTCTGGGACCTGCTTTCCGACACCTTATGATTTACAAATTAAGCACTGTTCCACAACAGTTGGCTGCTCTTCTTTGACAAAGTCATCAGTCATCTATCCAAAAATCACACTTACTTTTTTGCAAATCCTTGATCATAAGCAGACCGGTTGAGGGAGCAGGCATCTTTGAAGTCTTTGTAGCAGAGAACACGACTCGATGACGGCGTGAAATTAATTCACTTAGTGCGAACAAAAGATGTCCATTTACGTGCCCTGCTATCCTTCAGCCACTCATACAACTTTTCTTTAGATTGAGCATTTTCGTTGTCAAGGGCGTTGCTATGGGCTAAACAAAGAATCTGGAAGGGTTGCGTTAAAAAAAAAAAACGAAAATATGCTTATAATTGTTTGGCCATTGCTATTATTCAAAAACATGGTTGGCCAACCTTACTTCACATTTGGTCTTTAACGATTCCTAAAGACGCGTCATCACGTGACGTGATGTGTCTTATTGTCCGGATGCATCAAACTAGCATGGCGCCAAGAACCACACGCTCTAAAGTTTGGCTACACTTCACTAGGAAAGTGAAATGACAGGTTACGATGGTTTAGCACGAGCATTGCAGCCGTAAACATAACAATGACTGCACATAGGTTCAAACGCTTGAAAGTGTGTCTTCACTTCACGAGAAAAAAATTACAACAAAGTGACTTGCAGTCATTGCAAGGTGGAGATAACTGCATCGGGAGGGAATACGACTGAACTGTCCTCACCGAGACGCTAAGGCTCAGTCCTGGCTATACAGCTAGCTAAACTCCCAAATGACGATGCAGAAGACGTTGGTATAATTTGCTGACTTTATTCAACCATCACTTGAAGAGTGAAACTAAAAATAGATATGAAACAAATCAATTTGGTCCCAAATAACAAACAGGTTTGCATCAACGTAAATCAGCGATGATTAGCTGCTAATACAGTAATAACACAAACGGTTAGCATGCGTTCGCTAGCATTAGCACAAAGTTCAAACCACTACACTGGATTTAAGTGTCCGATCGCGAGTGCAAATACACAACAACAACACGAAAGATGATACATACAGACGTTGCCTCTGTAGATATTTTACAAACATTAACAAAAAACGTAGGCTCGTAGCAGTGTTTCCCTCTCTCACTAACTCGCTCACTCGCTTGGATGCTTTGTAGCTGCACTTCTTCTTCGCGTGCAAGCACGCTCTTCTTCACATAAGCGCGTTCTTCTTCACGTGAGGAAGCGCAAGGGCGCCTCCACTTGAGCGTGAAAGCACCATAAATACTAAAAGGCATGCATTTCAATATAATGGTAAATAATACACTTTAACACATATTGCCAAAGGCAGAACAACGACCTACACTCACCAGCCACTTTATGAGGTACACCATGCTAGTAACGGGTTGGACCTCCTTTTTCCTTCAGAACTGCCTCAATTCTTCGTGGCATAGATTCAACAAGTTGCTGGAAGCATTCCTCAGAGAGTGTGGTTCATATTGACATGATGGCATCACACAGTTGGTGCAGATTTGTCGGCTGAACATCCACGATGCGAATCTCCCGTTCCACCACATCCCAAAGATGCTCTATTGGATTGAGATCTGGTGACTGTGGAGGCCATTTGAGTACAGTGAACTCATTGTCATGTTCAAGAAACTAGTCTGAGATGATTCCAGCTTTATGACATGGCGCATTATCCTGCTGAAAGTAGCCATCAGAAGTTGGGTACATTGTGGTCATAAAGGGATGGGCATGGTCAGCAACAATACTCAGGTAGGCTGTGGCGTTCCAACGATGCTCAATTGGTACCAAGGGGCCCAAAGAGTGCCAAGAAAATATTCCCCACACCATTACACCACCACCACCACCACCAGCCTGAACCATTGATACAAGGCAGGATGGATCCATGCTTTCATGTTGTTGACGCCAAATTCTGACCCTACCATCCAAATGTCGCAGCAGAAATCGAGACTCATCGGACCAGGCAACGTTTTTCCAATCTTCTATTGTCCAATTTCGATGAGCTTGTGCAAATTGTAGCCTCAGTTTCCTGTTCTTAGCTGAAAGGAGTGGCACCCGGCGTGGTCTTCTGCTGCTATAGCCCATCTGCCTCAGAGTTCGACGTACTGTGCGTTCAGAGATGCTCTTCTGCCTACCTTGGTTGTAACGGGTGGTTATTTGAGTCACTGTTGCCTTTCTATCAGTTCGACCCAGTCTGGCCATTCTCCTCTCTCCTGGCATCAGCAAGGCATTTGCGCCCACAGAACTGCCGCTCACTGGATATTTTTTCTTTTTCGGACCATTCTCTGTAAACCCTAGAGATGGTTGTCCGTGAAAATCCCAGTAGATCAGCAGTTTCTGAAATACTCAGACCAGCCCTTCTGGCACCAACAACCATGCCACGGTCAAAGTCACTCAAATCACCTTTCTTCCCCATACTGATGCTCGGTTTGAACTGCAGGAGATTGTCTTAAACCATGTCTACATGCCTAAATGCACTGAGTTGCCGCCATGTGATAGGCTGATTAGAAATTAAGTGTTAACAAGCAGCTGGACAGGTGTACCTAATAAAGTGGCCGGTGAGTGTATATGTCAATATATACCAATATTTTTCATTTCTATTAGAAAATGTTTAAGTAAAATGTTACACATTTTTGTGTATTTGCCACTTATTGCCACAGTTAACATTGAGGCTTTGGGCCTCTTTTGACCTCGTTATGAGTTTGTAAGGTGGTGACTTCTGATTATTTATTTTATTTATTTTCCCTTCAGGCATGAACCCGAAAAGAAAAGGGCTGACGGGAGAAGCCGAAGCTTATTGAAACCCGTCCCCTGGAAACAAACTCGATGCCAATAAAAACGTTTGTTCTTCTTTTCCCCCAAATTAGAATCGATAAAGAATCGAATCATTAAGCAATATCGATAATGGAATCGGAATCGTAAAAATTCTATCAATTCCCATCCCTATCACCAACCCTGCAAATTTAGGTTAAACAGGCGAATCCGCTATCACGTTATCATGAAATTCATTTCCTGACATATCTGACCTTTGACATCAATACACCAAAATTAATCACCTCTATTGTGACATATTTTTTACATATTACAACGTTAAGTGACTAGTAGATGTCCAATCCATTTGAACCGGGAGTGTTGGCAGCTAATGAATGAATGCATCGGATACCATCGATAATTCATTCCTCTTCCATTCCAATTATACTTAATAAATTTCACATCACAGTGTAATACATTAAATGTTTTAACGTGATAAATTAAGCAATTAATGACAATAATTTCCACATAACGTGATAAATTTGGTTTTAACATGACAAGTTCTTAATGTAATGATTCATCACGCTGAAAAGTTTGACTTCAGCAAAATGTAATGGAGCAATTCCTTTTGGTATGTCTAAGTGGTGCACTGATAAAAATTTTTTGGCTCCCGATCTAATTCCGACACCCAGCTGTGTGGTATCGGGCAATGCCGATACCATACCAATACCATATGTTTTGAAAAAAAAAAAATTTTTCCCCCCTCCCCTTTAATACTAAATTACTGCATACTCACTTGACTGCAAAGTACAGTAATTGCTATAATGCCTTGGTAAGACACTGCTTAACTCATTGCCTGCCATTGACAGCGCTGTGCATAGCTGGCAGCCATCTTGAGTAGGAAAACCAGCGATTGGAAACTAGATCTCGAAAAGTACATACAGTGATCCCTTGCTACTTTGCGCTTCAAACTTCGCACCCTCAGTCCATCTCGGATTTATTTTTAATTGAAAAAAAAAACAAAAACAAATGCAGTATTTTATAAAGCTGTCCCGATCCGATCACATTGTCTCTCACTCTTGCTCCTGCTGCTTTTCTTGGTCAGACAGTGAACTGGAGTTGCTTATTAAAGTTAACGATGATTGACAGACGCTAAAGTTTGGCTTGGAAGCCGAAACGTCAAAGCGCAGCATGTGTCAATCATCATTTAACTTGTAAAAGAGTTGCTGTGGCAACTCATTGTGTGTAAGTGAGCAGCTTGAGCAGATTTGAGTGGACTCACTCAATGAAGCATTTAATAAAGACAAGCATTCTTTACTTCATTCTTGTTTAACATAATGCGGTGGGACAATAACATGTTTAAAACTTATAATTATTACACTTTGAATTAAAATTAGGCCTGTAAAAATGATCAAAATTTTTAATCCAGTTAATAACAGCTCAAAAATTAATTAATCGTAATTCATCGCAATTCAAACCATCTTTAAAATATGCCATCATTTTCTGTAAAATATTGTTGGAATGGAAAGATAAGACACAAGACGGACATTCAACATACTGTATATAAGTACTGTATTTGTTTATTATAACAATAAAACAACAAGATGACATTAACATTGTTAACATTCTGTTAAAGCAATCCCTGGATAAAAAGTTCTTAAAAGATAAAGTTATAGAAATTTTATATTAAAACCCCTCTTAATGTTTTCGTTGTAATAAAATTTGTATTGTTGTGGTGGGTTTTGGTCCCAACTAACCGTGAAAAACGAGGGATCACTGTATTGCACAGCATCCACACGTTATTTCTTTGTACAGAGGTACCTTTACATACAAATTTAATTCGTTCCAGGACCTGGTTTGTAAGTTGAAATGGTCATATGTCGAACAGGATTTTCCCATAAAAATATATTATAATTCGATTAATTCGTTCCACAGCCCAAAAACCTACGCTAAATCCTTAATAAATGCTTCCGGTACAATTACTAATAGCAATTACACATACCAAAAAAATACGTATTACAAATACAAATTGGAACAATAATAATAATAATAAATGGAAATTTAAAAGAACGTTTTTATTGTCACCTTAACTTACTGGTGAACGGAGGAAGGAGACCGTGGGTGTGTAGGTAGCTAGAGGGGGGGACCAGTGAGCAGCGTTGTTTAGCCAGTTCACCGACGTGCTCACAACGCTCATAGTTTTTCTATCATTTACCTCTTCGTTTCAATGGTAAGCGTCACCTTTTTCCTTTTTCCACACCTCCACTAACCATCTTGGGACTAGGCATGTGCCAATAACCGGTTTCAAGGTATACCGTGGTATGAAAACGTCATGGTATTAGCTAGTTTTTAATGTACCGTTAATACAGGGAGAAACCCTTCGCTTGCTGCTGCAAGGCTCAAACCCTCCCCCACTGGTTGTTGCTCAGTGTCGGTGAGTCAGCTGTGCTAGACGATAGCTGGAGGAGGTGAAACTCCTGAACTTTTTCCTCTTATAGAAGAAAACAAAGTCGCTGGTATGGGAATATTGGCTACAGAAAAGTTGCAGACGGCTGCGGCTTAGAGGAGGACGGCCAACTGACATGCAAAACATGTTTGCGGAGGGTGGCTGCTGAGGAGGCAATACCTCCAATATGATTTTGCATTTATACAAAATTGAAGGTTAGAACGGTAAACCCTATCATGAGTGTTTCCCACAAGCTACGAGAGTTAACTCCAGCATGTTTAGCGTGCCTAGCGGTGGTAAAACATGTTTTTTTCTCTCTGGCAACTGTCTGTGTTGAGAAATAGTGTGTGTGTAATGTAAACATGGTACGAGTCATACGCACGTGCTTTAGATGGAAAATAAAAAAATATTTTTGTTCTGATGGTAATAATATGGAGCTGTGGCTGATGGTTTAGGCTTACCTAAATGACTGCATTTAGTTTAATGTCAATTAGACTATTTCAGTTATTTTTTATTTAAAAATTTATTTTAACCTATATTATACTTATGTTCCAATCTACTAACATGTTTCGAAAAATAAAAATTCTGTTCCATAGAATTTTAGTTTTTTTAATCTCAAAGTAACACATTTTAGAGCTGTAATTGCAATACTGTAATACCTTGAAACCGTGATATTTTTGCTTCGGGTTATCATACCGTCAGTATCTCATACCGGCACATGCCTACTTGGGACCCATGTTGATTTCTCCCACAAGAAAATCCGCCGTGCGTCCGTGTTGCTGGGAACCAATGAACTGTCAATGCTGTCATAAATTGTCATATTTCGACCATGTCGTCATATGTCGAGACAAATGACGAGTCAAATTTTACTTCGGATGTCGAAAGGATAATATATTGATGCGATCGGATGTCGAGGTACCACTGTACTCCCCAATGACACTAATATAGTGCCTTATCGGTGCTATACGAGTGTATGTGGATCTTCTATTGAAATCTTGAATCTTTGCAAACACTTGAGATTATTTTTTTTTACGGTATTATAGAAGAGCCGCATAGTTACATAGCTGATAGCGTTGATTTATACGACAGGACACGCATACCGAGATAGTACTCTGGCATTAACCTGAAACTGGAATGAATTGCCTCATACATTTTCCTGAATGTTTCAAAAACGTGCACAGCACTAATAAATACAGTGATCCCTCACTACTTCGCGCCCTCAGTCCATCTGTGATTTTTTTTCAATTAAAAAAATGAATGAATAAAAAAATAAATAAATACAGATGAGCTGTCCCGATCCGATCACGTTGTCTCACTCTCCCTCCTGCTGGTTTCTTGGTCAGGCAGTGGACTGGAGTTGCTTATTAAAGTTAACGATGATTGACAGACGTTAAGGTTGGATCTTGCCAGAGAAGCTTGTAAGCCAAAACATCAAAGCGGCGTATACGTCAATCATCGTTTAACTTGTTAAACTGTTGCCGTGGCAACTCATTGTGAGTAAGTAAGCAGCTTGAGCAGATTTGAGTGGACTCACGCAATTAAGCGTTTAATAAAGACAAGCATTTTTCTACTATATTATTGTTCAAAAATACTTCGGTGGGACAGTAACATGTTTAAAACTTAGCTTAATTATTACATTTGAAGTGCTTAACTCATTCACTCCCAGCCATTTTCACCAGTGCAACCCCCTTCGCTCCCGGCCGTTTTACTGGATTTTGACAGATTTTGCAAGGCTCACAGAAAATTCTGTTCTATTGCTATATAAACATGGAACTCACTAAAAGAAAGATTACAGTCTTTTCTTTCAGCAGGAAAAAAAAGTTAGTTCATATCTTTTTTCTATTCTTTAGAAATCAGCATTAGAAAATAGCTCAGTTTGAGCAATTTTCCAATTTCTGATGAAAAAACTGAGAAATTGAGCTTTTTGTAAACACATACATTTCAAACATAACTTTGACTTTAACGCAGCTATTTTTTGCTTTAGTTACATTCCAAACATCTGAATAATGTTTTCCTTTTACAAAATAACATAAACAACAAGACAAATAGAGCTTTTGATAGCAAAGTTACAATTTATTTACACATAACTAACTGAGAGATGACCCTGTTGTGGCCGCGACAGCAGGGGTAAACTTTTCCCTCATCGCCGCCTGTCTCATAAAAATTGATTTTTTTTTGGTCTTTTTTTTTGTGGTGACCACTGCCTTGTGGCGGAGTTCGCCTTGAGAACTTGGCCGTACGCGTTTCCGGCTGAGTCGCGGGACACTGGAGGGTGCAGGCTCTGCTCGGCGAGCAGCGCGGACTCATCGTCCGCTGCACTGGTAGTCCCGGTCATTCTGCTCGGTCGTCCAGCGCCTGGCATTCCGGGCATCCTCCGGGTTGTTCTGCTCGGTCGTCCGCCGCCTGGCATGCTGGACGTCCATTCGGTCCTCTTCCGCCAGCGTCCCGGCCGTTCGTTACGTTAAATCGGGTTGCGGGTCTTACCAAATGCGCTACTGTCCTCCAGTGGCCAGTTTTATTGCTCTAAAATGGATTTTCAGCATTGTGCTTTGGAGCTAAGTTGAATCAGAACTTAGAGATGTCTCTTGTGAAAAAAAAAATGTAAAAGTCGTATAAATACTAGGGCTGTCAAAATTATCGCGTTAACGGGTGGTAATTAGTTTTTTAAATTAATCACGTTAAAATATTTGACGCATTTAACGCCCATGCCCCGCTCAAACAGATTAAAATGACAGCACAGTGTCATGTCGACTTGTTACTTGTGTTTTGTCGCCCTCTACTGGCGCTTGGGTGCAACTGATTTTATGGGTTTCCTCACCATGAGCATTGTGTAATTATTGACATCAACAATGGTAAGCTACTAGTTCATTTTTTGATTGAAAATTTTACAAATTTTACTAAAACGAAAACATTAAGAGGGGTTTTAATATGAAATTTCTATAACTTGTGCTAACATTTATCTTTGAAGAACTACAAGTCTTTCTATCCATGGATCGCTTTAACAGAATGTTTATAATGTTAATGCCATCTTGTTGATTTGTTGTTATAATAAACAAATACAGTACTTACCCTATTTTTCGGACTATATGTCACACCGGAGTATAAGTCGCACCAGCCATAAAATGCCCAACAAAGAGGAAAAAAACATACATAAGTCGCACTGGAGTATAAATCGCATTTTTGGGGGGAAATTTACTTGATAAAATCCAACACATAGAACAGATATGTCATCTTGAAAGGCAATTTAAAATAAAAATACAATAGAGAACAACATGCTGAATAAGTGTACAGTATGATAATGTTGCATGATGCATGAACAACGAAATACGAACGTGGCCGGTATGTTAACGGAACATAGATATTAAGAGTTAGTCAGATAACTATAGCATAAAGAACATGCTAACAAGTTTACCAAACCATCAGTGTCACTCCAAAAGACCAAAATAACATGTGAAATGATAGAATAATGTGTTAATAATTTCAAACATAAGTCACCATAGAGCAGGGGTGTCCAAACTTTTTGCAAAGATTTGGTGTAGTAAAAATGTGGGGAGCCGACCTTCGCTGACGTCCTTTCATTTAAGCAAATTTTAGCAAGCCATTCTGTGTGTCACATTTGCTTTAATATTTTTTTAAATTATTAATTTAAACAATCTCGCAACTAGCCTCTGTGGTGTTCTCTTTCGACTCTCGGGCTCTTGCGAAATACTGCTGCTGTGAAATTATGCTAGCTTCAGGTTGCTTCAATTTCTCGCTACTTATCTTCCCTATAATCTTGTCGTACATGTCAGCGTGTCATGTTTGGAGATATTGCCTCACATCAAACTCTTTAAAAACAGCGACTGTCTCTTTGCAAATGAGGCACACACAGTTGCGTATTTTAGTGAAAAACTAGTCCAGTTTTCACCTATCCTTGAAGTGTCGGCCGTCGCAGTCAACTTTTTTTGATTGTCGCCATTTTAGAAAATTGAAAGTAAAGGGTCACACGGGGTAATGTTGCTTAGATTGCTGCTGCCTTTTAGTGGGTAAATGAGGAGCAGCAATAAGTGTGTAAGCTCCTTCATATGCTGGTAACAGTACTGCTGACCAATTTATTAAGTTTGTGTGCGGGCCAGACGTTATTGATTTTATGACAGAGGCTGGGGGCCGGATTAAATTTGACCACGGGCCGCATTTGGCCCCCGGGCCGGACTTTGGACATGTCTGTTCTAGAGTATAAGTCGCACCCCCAGCCAAACTATGAAAAAAACTCCGACTTATATTCCAAAAAATACGGTATGTACAGTATGTTGAATGTATATATCCGTCTTGTGTATTATCTTTCCTTTCCAACAATAATTTACAGAAAAATATGGCATATTTTATAGATGGTTTGAATTGCTATTGCTATTGATTACATTTAATTAATTTTCAAACTGTGATTAACTCGATTAAAAATTTTAATCGTTTGACAGCCCTAATAAATACGTAAATAAATAAATACTGAAACAATTAAAAATAGAACGTATTTATACGTTTTTGGGAGCAAATGAGTTAAAAACCAAAAACATGTCTCATAGACCCCAATCACCGTCACACAATGACGTGTCGCTGTATTGTACCGCCATATTGTCCGTCATTGTGTGTCCGTATTCTCAATGGTCTCAATTTATCGTGCAATTTATAGTGCAATTCATGGAAGACCAGGGGCTTTCAGATGCTGTAAACTCATTGGATTTTGCTGCATAAAAAGCGTTATGTGGAAAAGCTTCGGTCGATCCATTCGCCAGATCCATATTTGATGCCTAAATCGATATTTTTCGACCCGCTGTCTTCGCCGTCTCTGCCTGACATCTGCTACCCTGATATCTACAACTATCTTGTCCACAGAAACTCAGCCTATTCTCATGAAAGTTTGAAAAACTTTTAAGAGCAGCACTCTAAGCAACATTACCCCGTGTGACCCTTTACTTCCAATTTTCTAAAATGGCGACAATCAATAGAAAAAAAAATTGACTGCAATGGCCGACGCTTCAAGGATAGGTGGATATTGGACTATTTCTTCAATAAAATATGCAACAACTGTGTCTGCCTCATTTGCAAAGAGACAGTCGCTGTTTTCAAAGAGTTCGATGTGACACGATATTACCAAACAAGACACGCTGACACGTACGACAACATTACAGGAAGATACGCAGCGAGAAATCAAAGCAACTTGAAGCTAGTTTAATTTCACAGCAGCAGTATTTCGCAAGAGCCCGAGGGTCAAAAGAGAATGCCACAAAGGCGAGACTGTTGAAATTATGAATTAAATAATAATAATAAAGCAAATGTGACACACAGAAGGGCTTGCTAAAATTTGTTTAAATATATTGTTCTACGTAAATCAGCCAAGGTACTCCCCCACATTTTTACCCCACCAAATCTGGCCCCCTTTGCAAAACGTTTGGACACCCCTGTTTAACTGATGATTCGTAGACAAGGCCAGCTTCTTTCACTTGGTACCAGCTAAATATTATTCAAAAAATAATTATGGCGGAAGAAATAAACATCTTGAATTTGAAACTGTATGTTGTCGGCGATTAGCCTTGCAATGATCTTAATTGTGATTGTCAGCCCAAAACCCTCTAAATATATATTAAATGCATCTTATCAGATATAAAATGACTACTACATAGTCTGTGGTGATCGTTTGGTGCCCAGCAGGGCCGGCCCAGGCTATTTGGGGGCCCTAAGCAAAATAATGCAAAGGGGCCCATATTTTTGGCCCACCATTTCGTCACAGTGTACTGTGAAACCCATACATGCAATCCAACCCATACATCCATATTTTGTATGTTAATCAAATTTTTTTGCACTGCATACTTCAAACTTCTCACCCCAAATGATTGTCAGAACTTACAGTAGATAGTGCCAAACCTTTTTCTAAAAGAGGAAATAAAGAAGTTAAGGAAGGACTTTTATTTTTTTAAGCTTGTAATCAAGTATCAAAACTCACAAAAGTCAAATAAAGCAAACTGTAGTGAACAAAATAGAATATAAATTAAACAATTGCCAAATTGGGGGCCCCCTAGTGGTCAGGGGCCCTAACCAGCTGCATAGTCTGCGTATAGGCTTGGCCAGCCCTGGTGCCCAGTTTTCTCGTCAAATTGCAGCAGTCCATATCGCTCTCCTCTTCGGGTCTCTCGGAATACGGTAGAACTTCAAGTCTCTCCGTCTATCTTCTTTGTTACTGCAACCAACTGCCACACACGCCTTAACCATTTTGATTATTAATGTTAACGAGCAGAATAACACGCCGTAATAGGAGGCATGTACGTAGCGGTAATGTGTAAACATGACGAGCTGACAGACAATATGGTGAATCCAGTCAGGGGGGTGGAGTTGTGACGTCATGTGATTGGGGTCTATATGTATCTCTTTCCAATGCTAAATCTGAATAAATAAATTGAACATTGGTGGGTGCTAATTTGCGGTTTTTCACTTATCGGAGCGGGTTCTGGTCCCCATTAACCGGGAAAAACGAGGGATCACAGTAGACTTTTTGAGAATTGCTGGGATTACATTCTGAGCTGGAAGATGAATTATGATTATAATGGGGGGATTTAAGCGACACGTTTATTAATACACTTAAATGAGTTGAACTATTGGGTGTGCTAAACTACAGAGTATCATTTCCACTTAAATCACCGGCGCCTGCTGTTAACGAGCGCCATAAATTACAGTCTACGAGAAGCGAGATGACTTCACATTTTAATATCTTTTCAAAACACAATCAAAGAGACATTTTTCAAAGCCGCCCCGCTAATGTTGTCATTTAATGTGACCCATCTCTGTCAGACCCTGCTGGTTTTGTCCAGCGTATCAGCCATCGCCCTCGTTATCTCCCTCTTGGTGGTTCTGTCCTTCCTCATACACTACTGCTGCTGTCACCGTGGCGACCGCGGCGAGGGATCCGAAGAGGAGGAGGAGGACGAAGACGGCAGCACGGGTCACGGCTACAGCGGGAAGAAGGGTCGAGGAATCTGCTGCGTCACGTGGGTGGCCGTGGCATCCGTCACGTTGTGCTGGTGAGGAGGCGGACGCACCTGTCATTTGGAAAGCGGGGTTATCTTGACCTCTTGTTCTCGTTTAGTCATCAATCTGGGCAGTTTGCGGGATGAACACATTCCAAAGTTTGTATTACGAGAAACTCTCGTGGCACGTCTTCAAAGAGATAGGGAAATTCTGAGGAGGAAGCGGCATAAATCATCTGACTGTACAAATCCTTTTAAGAATACCTGTCATAGCATCTGAAATATTCAGGGCCAGGGCTTTTGGCTCACACTAGCCGTTATATAGCAGCTTTGTAGTAGCACATTGTGGCAATCTGCACTTTTTGAATGTAAACAAAGAAAAAAAAAAAAACAGGGCTAGCCTTGAAAAAAAAAAAAACAGGGCTAGCCTTAAACTGTCATGAGATTAAGCATCGCACAGTCTTCCTGGGAAATAAAATCTTCATAGTGCCAGTTGAAAACAATCAGAAACTACAGTGGTATGAAAAAGTATCTGAACCTTTTGGAATTTCTCACATTTCTGCATAAAATCACCATCAAATGTGATCTGATCTTTGTCAAAACCACACAGATGAAAATACAGTGTCAGCTTTAGCTAAAACCACCCAAATATTTATAGGTTTTCATATTTTAATGAGCGTAGCATGCGAACAAGAGCAATTGCAACCGATTTTTACTAAACATTTTAAGTCAGGTGTGTACCCAATCCCTGATGAGTGGTTTAAAGCTGCCTTGCCTGGTTAACCTGCAATCATTAATGGAAGAATGAATTCAAAGTTTAACAGGATGTTTTGCTGGAAAACCTGAAGCCGTCTTTCAGACAGCTGAAGCTAAAAAGTGGATGGATGCTGCAACAAGACATTGATCCAAAACACAGAAATAAATCAACTTAAGAATGGTTTCAGAAGAACAAAATAGACGTTCTGGAGTGGCCAAGTCAAAGTCCAGACTTCAACCCCCATTGAGATGCTGTGGCATGATCTAAAGACAGCAATTCATGCCAGGCATCCACAGAGGTTTTGGCAAAATATTTTGTGGACTGATGAAACCAAAGTTGAATTGTTTGGGAGTAACACACAATGTCATTTGTGGAGGAAAATGGAACAGCTCACCATCCCCACCGTGAACCATGGTGGAGGGAGGTTCATGATTTGGGGCTGTTTTGCTGCCTCAGGGCCTGGACAACTTGCAATCATTAATGGAAGAATAAATTCAAAAGTGTAACAGGATGTTTTGCAGGAAAACTCAAGACCATCTGTCAGACAGTTGAAGCTAAAAAGAGGATGGATGTTGCAACAAGACAATGATTAAAAACACAGAAGTAAATCAACTTCAGAATGGTTTCAGAAGAACAGAATACACGTTTTGGAGTGGCCAAGTCAAAGGCCAGACTTGAACCCCCATTGAGATGCTGTGGCATGACCTAAAGACAGCGATTCAAGCGAATCTGACTGAACTACAGCAGTTTTGTAGAAAAGAATGGGCCAAGATTAGGCCTAATCAATGTGCCAGACTGATCTGCAGCTACAGGAAGCGTCTGGTTGACGTTATTGCTGCCAAATGGGGGTCCACAAAATAATAAATGTGATGGTCCACTTACTTATTTTCCCCCCTTTCTGTCATTGTTTGCATACTACGCTCATTAAAATATGAAACACTATAAATGTTTGGGTGGTTTTAGTTAAAGCAGACACTGTTTTTTCATCTGTGTGATTTTGACAAAGATCAGATCACATTTGTTGGTGGGTAATTTTATGCAGAAATGTGAGAAATTACAAAAGGTTCAGATACTTTTTCATACCAGTGCAGCATGACGTCCTCTTATCGCAGCATACAGTGTATGTCCATCCTTTTAAAATTATGCTTATTCCATTCCATATTCCATCAGATGCAGTCCTAGAGTTTTTAATGACGTCTGACGAAGTTTCTGGCAAGCATTGTCTCTGCGTTAGTGTAGCAATTGAGAGCCATGTCACAGCAAATTTCCTCTATCTATTTTCGTAAAATATGTCTAATTATCCGCGGTTTGACTTAAATGGCTCTTCTGAAGTGGCAGCAAGGGTCTTCTCTTGACAATAAGTTGGCATGTACCTGAAATCTACTAGTTTTTGCCCAAACGGAGCCTATGGTACTGTGACTTGCTAAGGGTGCATTTGTAGCATAGAACACACACTGAGCATGATAACCACGGGAACTCAAGATTGTTGTCAAAATTAGAATTGTCCACTAATCTTGGCTGCCCGAAATTATCGGTTGATATAAGTATTCAAAATAATATCGGATAATATAGATATCAGATTTCAGCCAGAACGCATGCTGGGTTACTAATATTGGTAGGCGCCTGTGACCTTCACGGGTCTCCAAACCATGCTGCTTGGGATTTGTTAACTGAGGGAAAGAGTCTTATCACTCATGGTACACAAATAAAATGACCAATAAATGAAAAATAGGGAATTTTAAACTCATCACATATAACTACTGCATCACCAGAAAGAAATAGGCACTAAGGAAAGTAATAAAATCCATAATTATAATTAAAAATCTGTGCAAAAGCCCAGCAAAATGCATCGTGGGAATTGTCATTGCATTGACATGTCATATGATTGGCTCTGTATTTGTAATGCTTTGGTTCTTTGGGGTAACTAGTGTAAACGTGATTTATCGTCAATTATTCCATTTATTCAATTACGGACATTTTGGCTCATTTCAGTTTATTTTAAGAATATAGGACATTATTTTGCCACCTTTTCTGCAATTTCAGTTAATTTTTCATAGAATGTTTATTTTATTTGGAAAACCTTGAAGTTGTTACATTTATCATTATTATAGCACTTTATCTATAAATTCAGTGAATTTTTCACAGAATGTTTATTTTATTTGGAAAACCTTGAAGTTGTTACATTTATGATTATTATCACATCCAGGGGGCATCACAGTACAATTAGTAATAATATGTTATGTTAGTAAGTCCACGACTGCATAGTGTATATTGGTATTGGTTCGATATTGGTATTGGATTTTAGTATTTGACAACATCGGGGTATCGGCTATCGGTTAAAACGTCATTTGCGGCCAGCCAGCCCTCCCAGTAAAATGGATTGGACATCTATTGTCATCAATGGCTGTGAATGAGTGGAAAAAACAAAACAAACCAGAAAGTGACATCAATGAACATATCAATGCGATGATGTTCCCACCACAACCAAAAACCACATCGAAGCCATTAGCGTTTAGTCACAGCGGCCGCAGCAAAGCCGTGAATCACATGTTGTCATTTCCTTCATCATCATCTTCCTTCATCACCATCATGTGCTTTTTAGTCACCCGTGTTGCCAGAATGAACGCGAGGGCTACTTGACATCTGACGGTCATGTTGCGCTGTTGTTTGCCAACCTCGCCCCGTGACAACGCGCAGTATTTACTTGCTTATTAACACGGATCCTGTCATATCTGGTCACCATCATTACTCACTGTTACGGAAGCAAATGTCATCGGAAAGTTAAAGGCGGATAAGCGCGCATGAATGTACAAGATCCGTTCGCACGAAATGTGTTCACTATTCATGAATGTGTATCGTTTGGCTGGAAATGTCACATTAAAGTGATAAAGGATGTAAGATATTTTAAAGGTATTTTAAGGATATTAACCCTTTCAGGCCCAGTGGACATGTATTCACTATTTATCATTAGCTTACCTCTTTCACTGCCACGTCACAGATTATGTGTTTTGGTAGTTAGTTAAAGAGGGTAACTGATATTGAAAATGACCTTTTGACGCCAATAAGCATCCAATCCATTTCAACCGGGAGGGATGCTTAAAATGGATTGGACGTCTGTTTTCCGTCAGTGGCAGCCAAAGATTTAAGCAATTTGAGGTTGTAAGAAAATTGTAAAACATTTAAAAAAGAAAAGAAAAAAGAAAAGAAAAAAATCAATTAATCAATTACCAGAGCAAAATACACACTTATTTGAATTTTTGAATTGGAATCTTCTTTTTCAGTTTATTACAATTTGTTTCATTGTGTTTATTTAAGAATAAGTTAAAAGAAAAGGAAAATAAAATACAAAAACAAAAAAACCAAAACAAAAACAATAGTATTAAAGTGTTATTGGTTGGCCCTTATTTCTATTATTTCCATTATTTTCTATTTTAATCCATTTTAATTTTATTTATTTAGTTTTTATAGTTTTTTTTTTTTTTTTTTTTAATTCATTTATATATTTATTTATAATAAGAATGTTTAAAAGCAATACTATAATAACTAACAAAAATTATTTAAAAATATATAGCATATTGTTGAAAAATCCATTTTAAAAATCATTGGAATAAAAATGTAATGATAATAAAAATAAAAAACTTAAAATGACATTAAAAAAAAAATAATAATTGAATAGTTTTATTAGGAGCCATTATCAGAGTTATTTCTATTTTTTATCCATTTTAATTTTATTCATTTAATTTTTAATCAACTTGTTTATTTATTAATTAATTAATTTATTATATTTATAAATAAGTAAATAATTATATAATGGAATATATTCATGAAAATTCCATTTGAAAATTTTTTGGGGTAAAAATATAATAGCAATAATAATAAAATCTAATAATATTAACCTGTTTTTTTCTCCAATAGAGGCCTGATGTCGACAATTTGCATCATATGTAAAAGTATATTTATTTTATTATTATTTCTTTTTAAAATTATTGGTTAATTTTATGATTATTATTGTTATTTTATATATTTAAATTAATAGAATAGAATAGAATAGAATAGAATAGAATAGAATAGCCCTTTATTGTCAATATACAGTTGTACAATGACATTGTGGAGCATCTCCCTTTACAGTGCAGGACAAGTAAAAATCTCAACAGTGACTTGCAAGTATAAAAGTATAAAATCTAAAAAAAAAAAAAAAAGAAATGTGTATGAGGTAGTCCTATGTTCAGGCATTGCAAATAATCGAAGTGAAGTAGCAGCATCTGACAGTGAAGGCATTGGAATATTTCACGTTAATATTGCACGTAAATAGTATTGCACATAGAATATGTGTGAATAGAAGTGAAATAGCAGCAGTTGACAGTGCAGGCATTGAATATTGCGCGTTAATATTGCACATAAATAGTATTGCACGTAGAATATTGCATGTAAATGAATATCAGACATTGGGTGATGTGGTGTTACATATGTCAGTTCAGGGTGGAGATGGCTTTAGCAAAGAAAATTAACTTACCCAGCTTGATTCAGCATCTACTTTAAGCAAAATTACAAGTAAAAGATTTTATAATCTGTTTTTGTAAATTTTGGCATCAAAGTGAGAAGTGTCATTTAACTAATTGGCTACCAGCCTCTCCCAATTCAAATGCATTGGATGTTAAGTGAGTTAATATAGTCCTAAAATTTTGTTCCTTTTGTGCATAGGCAAATTAAAACTACAAACCCGAAGAACCTCACTGATCATACTGTCAAATGAATAACCCTCTAGCTACATGCTTGAACTAAACTACACTGCAACGTAATCCCACTGTTATAATCTGGCCCGTTGCCTGAACATACATGTAAATGACTGCGTCGCATCCCAGAACATGATGTACTCGCCACATCCTAATGATGTCATCATATGCCATCCGCACGGTCCGTGTCTCCCCCTTATGGACTGTGCTATAATTGTATTCATCTGTTATCACATCCGCTGGACAATTAATAGCTTGTTTACACAAAACTGGCTTTTCTATACAGATGGCGGCCTTTTTCGTCCGCGCGTCGGAAAAACAGCGTCGTTCGCATTCGGCACACATACGTTCCTCCCTTTCCCCTCCTGCTTTCTAATCTGGGTCACATACTTATACGGAGGGGATTGGGTCATACCATTCCTCTCTGGTCGGAGGGGATTTGACAAACATCTGGCCCGAGTCTTAATCTGAATATTTGAATAATCGAGTCGTGTGTAAACACGCCGCTCCGATTGACATTTCTTCTCGACGTCGTGTGTCTCATCCTCCCTTAGCGCTCATTCAACACGGAATGATCGCATTTTCCCCGTCAAATGTACAATCAAACATTCACGCCTCTGCTTTCTGCTCTCTCGCAGTCTTTTCACCTCCTTTTTTTGTCCTCCCTCTTTTGCAGTGTTGCCATAGGCATCGGTTTCTATGGCAACAGCGAGGCTAATGATGGGATGTATCAGTTGACCTCGTCTCTTCTCACAGCCAATTACACGCTAGCTTCCATCGATTTGCTGGTGAGTGCTGCTCTCCGCGAGGAAAATGTCATGCAGCTTGCTTGTGTGTGTGAAAACGGCATACAAATGTCCCTCTGATTGATTTCCCCCTGTGGTCAAACAGTGGTTAGTGTGTCACGCTGCTAATTGTCCTCCTTCCAAAGCACTCTGTTAATGTTACAGGTCAGTCTAATCCAGTTGTGTTGTTGAATTTAGGGATTTTCTCAATTAAATCGACCTTTAACCCTTTAGAAGGCAGTCATTTAACTCATTGGCTGTCGGTTCGTTCATTCGCCCCTCCCAGCAAGGGCGGAGCTAGAAAAATATATACAGGGGGGCAAATAAGTATTTAGTCAACCACCAATTGTGCAAGTTCTCCTACTTGAAAAGATTAGAGAGGCCTGTAATTGTCAACATGGGTGAACCTCAACCATGAGAGACAGAATGTGAAAAAAACAAAACAGAAAATCACATTGTTTAATTTTTAAATAATTTATTTCCAAATTAGAGTGGAAAATAAGTATTTGGTCATCTACAAACAAGCAAGATTTCTGGCTGTCAAAGAGGTCTAACTTCTTCTAACGAGGTCTAACAAGGCTCCACTCGTTACCTGTATTAATGGCACCTGTTTTAACTCATTATCGGTATAAAAGACACCTGTCCACAACCACAGTCAGTCACAATCCAAGCTCCACTATGGCCAACACCAAAGAGCTTTCGAAGGACACCAGAGACAAAATTGTAGACCTGCACCAGGCTGGGAAGACTGAATCTGCAATAGGTAAAACGCTTGGTGTAAAGAAATCAACTGTGGGAGCAATTATTAGAAAATGGAAGACATACAAGACTAGCTTGGTACTCCAGACTCACCGCTGGTCCAGCTATTGAGTCTGGCCACCATTAAGCGGATAAAATTTCCAGGGCGGAGCAAGGCACAGCAAACAGACAGCGGAGTGGACCAATCAGCGACGGGCGGATGTGACGTTGGTAAAGCGACGAGGGACTTGCACGTGGAAGTAAACATACGAGGAGAGCGGAGTTTATTCAACATGGCTAGCGCGAGACAGACTGTTGTCAATGACTTGTGTCGATGTGTTTTTGGTAATTTAAAACTGATTTTACCGTGGATTGGAACATATTCTCGGCTCTCCTGTTTGCCATCTGTGTTGTTGTGGAGACGGCTTTCGATGCGGAAGAGTGACGTTGCTCGTTAAGAACACGTCACGCAAATAAATGAATCTGATTTGACGATTGATTTTGTACTTGCTCGAGAGGCCGTTAATGGGCTGGGTCCCAGACTATTCTCTCAGTGTTTGAAAAATACAGGGAGAACAGTCTGGCCGTGCCAGGCAAATACAAGACCACTGATAATCTCCCTCGATCTGGGGCTCCATGCAAGATCTCACCCCGTGGCGTCAAAATAATAACATAAACGGTGAGCAAAAATCCCAGAACCACACGGGGGGACCTATTGAATGACCTACACAGAGCTGGGACCACAGTAACAAAGGCTACTATCAGTAACGCAATGCGCCGCCAGGGACTCAAATCCTGCACTGCCAGACGTGTCCCCCTGCTGAAGAAAGTACACATCCAGGCCCGTCTGCGGTTCGCTAGAGAGCATTTGGATGATCCAGAAGAGGACTGGGAGAATGTGTTATGGTCAGATGAAACCAAAATAGAACTTTTTGGTAGAAACACAGGTTCTCATGTTTGGAGGAGAAAGAATACTAAATTGCATCTGAAGAACACCATACCCACTGTGAAGCATGGGGGTGGAAACATCATGCTTTGGGGCTGTTTTTCTGCAAGGGACCAGGAAGACTGATCTGTGTAACTGTAAAGGAAAGAATGAATGGGGCCATGTATCGAGAACGTTTGAGTGAAAATCTCCCTCCATCAGCAAGGGCATTGAAGATGAGACGTGGCTGGGTCTTTCAGTATGACTATGTTTCCAAACACACAGCCAGGGCAACAAAGGAGTGGCTTCGTAAGAAGCATTTCACGGTCCTGGAGTGGCCTAGCCAGTCTCCAGATCTCAACCCCATAGAAAATCTGTGGAGGGAGTTGAAACTCCGTGTTGCCCAACGATAGCCCCAAAACATCACTGCTGTAGAGGAGATCTGCATGGAGGAATTGGCCAAAATACCAGCAACAGTGTGTGAAAAGCTTGTGAAGAGTTACAGAAAACGTTTGGCCTCCGTTATTGCCAACAAAGGGCACATAACAAAGTATTGAGATGAACTTTTGGTATTGACCAAATACTTATTTTCCACCATGATTTGCAAAGAAATTCTTTAAAAATCAATGTGATTTTCAGTTTTTTTTTTTTCCACATTCTGTCTCTAATGGTTGAGGTTTACCTTTACCCATGTTGACAATTACAGACCTCTCTAATATTTTCAAGTGGGAGAACCTGCACAATTAGTGGTTGACTAAATACTTAATTGCACCACTGTATGAGTAGGCGAGTGGTCGGGCAGGAACTTTTTGAAGGTCGCAAACATTTTATAAAGATATAATACATCAAGAGTAGACTTCATAATGTATTGACGGGACACGGGGCGTGGGGTCGATAAATAGGGGGCTTGCATTGTTGGCGAGGCCGTCAAAACTGACCGAGTGGAATATCAGACAAACAGCTTTTTTCGTTGAAAATTCTTGAGAATAAATGCTTAAATCTCTGAGTTCTTTATAGATATGAACGTAAAACAGTCTCGATTCTTGATTGAAACAAAAAAAAAAAGCGTGCAGTTAGTTAGTTTGTTCTGGACTATAAACAGTGTTGTCACAGATTACTTAAAAAAGTAATTTAATTACTGATTACTGATTACGCCTCAAAAAAGTAATCTAGTTACTTTACTGATTACTTCATTATCAAAGTAACTAAGTTACTTTAAAAGTAATCCGTCAGTTACTTTTTACCCATTTTTCTCCCTTTGCCGCCTCAACATAAGAATAACAACAGAAAAATGTCATCACATGTAATTGACTTTCCGATGATTGAATTTAAAGGGGAATATCAGAATTTCGCGCTACCATTGCCACTCCGGAGCCCTGAAAGTAACAAATATCTGACAAACTGCTTGGAATTTGTTGAAATCAACTCCACCGACCAATTAAACCCCGCTAACTCTAAGATTAAGCGTAATGTCAAAACTTCTGAATTTCGGGTTATGGTTAACAGTGAGGTTGTTCCGATCATGTTTTTTTGCTCCCAATCCGATCCCGATCGTTTTAGTTTGAGTATCTGCCGATCCCGATATTCGCCGATCCGATTGCCTTTTTTTTTTGCTCCTGATTCAATTCCAATCATTTCTGATAATTTTTCCCAATCATATACATTTTGGCAATGCATTAAGAAAAAAATGAATACAACTCGGACAAATATATACATTCAACATACAGTACATAAGTACTGTATTTGTTTATTATGACAATAAATCCTCAAGATGGCATTTATATTATTAACATTCTTTCTGTGAGAGGGATCCATGGATAGAAAGACTTGTAATTCTTAAAGGATAAATGTGACTTTGTATATTGTGACTAAATATTGCCATCTAGTGTATTTGTTGAGCTTTCAGTAAATGATACTGTAGCCATCTGTTCTGCCCAAATGCATGATGCGAAGTGCACCCATGACTGTGCGTAGTGTTACCAACTTATATATCTTCTCTCCGTTGGGAAATAACATAGGGTGTTAAGAAAAAGATCAATTACTACCTTTCTTCCCCACATTGCTTCCCACGATGTTTCTAATCATAGGGAGAGGGATTGTAAGGCTTTAGCCAATTAAAAAAAGGCTCCAAAGGCTGCCAAAATTCACTCTACTCATATTACGCTGCCCATTAGCTCTATATATAGGTAAAACGGCACCATTACAGATTGAACGCGACAATGCGTGAGTGGGCCGTGCAGCGCATGCATTAATTGCGTTAAATATTTTAACGTGATCAATTTTTTAAAAAATTAATTACCGCCGTTAATGGGATAAATTTGATAACCTTACCTTAAGCCTAAACTAAAGACTCTGGATGAGTGTAACATATTATGTCTGTAACGTTAAATACAATTAGAAAACAATTTATTTAAAATATATATATATATATTAAAAAAAGGCATGTCCGATATTTTTTTGCCGATTCCGATACTTTTAAAATGACGTGATCGGGATGCCGATCGATCGGGACATCTCTAGCTTTTTTCGTTGAAAATTCTTGTGAATAAATGCTTAAATCCCTGAGTTCTTTATAGATATGAACGTAAAACAGTCTTGATTCTTGATTTTAAAAAAATTAAAAAAAGCGTGCAGTTAGTTTGTTCTCGACTATAAACAGTGTTGTCACAGATTACTTGAAAAAGTAATTTAATGACTGATTACTGATTACGCCTCAAAAAAAGTAATCTAGTTACTTTACTGATTACTTCATTATCAAAGTAACTAAGTTACTTTAAAAGAAATCTGTCAGTTACTTTTTACACATTTTTCTCCCTTTGCCACCTCAACATAAGAATGACAACAGAAAAATATCATCACATGTAATTGACTTTCCGATGATTGAATTTAAAGGGAAATATCAGAATTTCGCGTTAGCTTAGCCACTCCGGAGCCCTGAAACTAACAAACATCTGACAAACTGCATGGAATTTGTTGAAATCAACTCCACCGACCAATTAAACCCCGCTAACTCTAAGATTAAGCCTAATGTCAAAACTTTTGAATTTTGGCTTATGGTTAACAGCATATCAGTGCCAATGTAAAACAATGCAAACTGACTGCACAAAATTACAAAGGTGGTGGCGGGCGCGGATGCACGTCCACAACCCGGAAGTACTCCTCTCAACAAACACGCGGTCAATTTGGCCACAAAACGTGGCGGCAACTAAGCACTTTACACTCAGTCGGACTTACAACACATCCCACAGATGCTAAACGAACACATCACCTCACGGCACAAATGTGCAACACGCATATGATGTAAACAAAGCTTGCCAACTTGGAGCGATGACTGCCCGTTGTTGCTACGGCAAAGCTACGAAACGGCCGCGCATGTAGGAAGTCCAACCTTTTGCTGATACCATCCAGAATGAAGGAAAAATACTTGCCTTCATTCATGGATATCCACAGATCAACATTCCCTCGCAACGTGTCAACACTCGGCTCCTAGTAATAAACAACTAATAAACAGAAAAACAAGCTATTTTCATCTTTCTGCTGTGAATTGGAATGTATTTATCACGAGTAGACGTCCAATCCGTTTGAACTGGACACCTATGGCCATCAATGGGTGCCAATGCCAGGCAATGAGTTAATTTTAGGGCATTTCACATAATTTCCTGTTGCTTCACAGTCACTCCTTCCTTTCCTTTTGGGGGATTTACAGATCACTTCCTGTTGGGGTCCTGTTTTCATGCTCGCCTTATTAGCAGATTGCTTATAAATCATGAAGTTATTTTGTGTTTACCATTATTTGCTAAAAATATAATATATGAATGAATCAAACTCATGAATCAAACATAAATGTTCAAATGGATTGGACGTCTATTGCCGTCACTGGCACTGAAACGTGATCAATTACTTTAATACCCCATGAATCCCTCTCAGACAATGTCAGTCAAAAGCAAACCTGACACAAAGAATCAGCATTTATATCACTTATTTTCATAAAAGCAGTTGTCAAAATAATGAGTAAGACATATGTGAACGAGCTACTGTGGAGTGCGGTTGCAAGGCAAGGAAGAAATAGAAGTACGCTGAATGTTTTATGACCTTCAGGACCACTGAGTCCAGGTGCTGCTAATGTGATCTGAACTGCACTATTAGTAGGAGGGATGCTCCACTTGAACACACGCACTTAGGTAAAAATATGACTTGTTATATAAACACTACCATTGCACCGATACCACGGTTTGGCTCTCAATACTAGACGCCGACCGATATACCGGCCGGCAGATATATCGAGCTGAAATACAGTGATCCCTCGCTACTTCGCCCTTCAAACTTCATGCCCTTAGTCCATCGCGTTTTTTTTTTTGCAACTAAACAATAACTAAATCAATACAGATGAGTTGTCCCGATCTGATCACGTAGTCTCACTCTCCCTCCTGCTCCTTTTCTTGGTCAGGCAGTGCACTAGAGTTGCTTATTAGAGTTAACGATGATTGATAGACGTAAAGGTTTGCTCTTGCCAGAGATGCCTGGAAGCCGAGACTTCATAGTGCCACATGCGTCAATCATTGTTTAATTTGTTAAACAGTTGCTGTGGCAACTCATTGTGTGTAAGTGAGCAGCTTGAGCGGATTTGATTGGACTCACTCAAAGAAGCATTTAACAAACACAAGCATTTTTCGACTTTATTCATTTTTTAAAATAATTCGGCGGGACAGTAACATGTTTAAAACTTATTATAATTATTATATTTGAAGTACTTATACTGTAAACCATTTATTTAAATTAGGGCTGTCAAAATTATCGCGTTACCGGGCGGTAATTAATTTTTTAAATTAATCAAGTTAAAATATTTGACGCAATTAACGCACATGCCCCGCTCAAACAGATTAAAATGACAGTGTCATGTCCATGAACCATAAATTCCGTACCTAACTATCAGTCAAACCACCCAAATTTACGGTAGTCAAATTTAAGAAATAAAAAACACTATACAACAGTGTTTTTTCGACCTATTTTGAGCCATGGCACACTTCTTTCCTTAAAAAACCTAAAAAATATATACAAATGAATTTCCATAGCCCATATTAACCTGATACCAACAGAAAGTGACCCCGAAATGCCCTTATATCAACCGGAAGTGACCCAATGTGAAAAGGAAGTGATCCCGAATTGCCTCAAACTAGGGCTGTCAAAATTATCGTGTTAACGGGCGGTAATTAATTTTTTAAATTAATCACGTTAAAATATTTGACGCAATTAACACACATGCCCTGCTCAAACAGATTAAAATGACAGTGTCATGTCCATTTGTTACTTGTGTTTTTTTGGTGTTTTGTCGCCCTCTGCTGGCACTTGGGTGCAACTGATTTCATGGGTTTCAGCACCATGAGCATTGTGTAATTATTGACATCAACAATGGCGAGCTACTAGTTTATTTTTTGTTTGAAAATTTTACAAATTTTATTAAAACCAAAACATTAAGAGTGGTTTTAATATAAAATTTCTATAACTTGTACTAACATTTATCTTTTAAGAATTACAAGTCTTTCTATCCACGGATCGCTTTAACAGAATGTTAATATTGTTAATGCCATCTTGTTGATTTATTGTTATAATAAACAAATACAGTACTTATGTACAGTTTGTTGAATGTATATATCCGTCTTGTGTCTTATCTTTCCATTCCAACAATAATTTACAGAAAAATATGGGATATTTTGTAGATGGTTTGAATTGTGATTAATTATGATTAATTAATTTTTAGCGGATCCACCGTATTTTTACACGAGTGACTTCCGGTCTTCCCGATGCTAGCTACCGGTAGTAGTATTGACGCAGGAGGGTCGCGTCTTACGTCAAATAATAAACTTTGCCGTTCTTTTCACGTGCGTTGTGTTGAGCCGCTTCTGGGACTCGCGGCCGCACTGCAACTGGCGTACATTGGCTGATTGACTTTAACGCCTGCGTTTCACTGCGTTCTCGCGGCGGCCACGTTTTCGCGCCGTTTACGTTTCTGGGTTATACTGTCCTACAGTGTTGGTCCTCATTATAATAGAGAAGACGGAGTAAATATAATCTACACAAAGAGACTGTAACCCGATCGACTCACAGCCTTGAAAAGTAAGGGTTACATCACGTCAGAAACGCGTTTGGTACACCTCCGTTTCGAACCGAGCACCATGTACCAAAACGGTTCAATACAAATACATGTACCGTTACACCTTTAACAGGAAGTGATTGAAAATCAACAGTAAATGACCTGAAATGCCCCAAAATTAAACTCATTGGTTGCCATTGATCGCCATAGACGTCCAATGCGTTTGAAGTGGGAATGCATTGGAGGTCTACTAGTGATAAACTCAATTTAATACACAGTAGAACAATGAAAAGAGCATTTTTCTGTTTATTTCTTGTATAGTAAAATATTTTAGAATGATTTCCTGACCTCATTATCGTGAGCCTTGTATCGCAAATTGTACCGTATAGCGAGCTACCCAGAAGTTCCCACCCCTACTCTGTACCTAGTCCAAGTCAAAGTACAGAAATCTGTAAAAGTACGCAGAAATACAAATTCAACTCTGTTAATGCAAAAAAGTTGTGTCTCAAGACTTTTATCTGTACACAGTAGTGAATGTGTTTTGCAATTTACAAGAGTACTTGAGCTTGTGGTTGAGACAAAGAAGGATCTTCACTGGTCTGTCCAAAATCCGACCGCATCTTAATGGCATCCCCAATTTGTGGTTTCCACTCACATCCTCCTCAGATCTCAGACACCATCAATGGCCTGCAGCTGTCCGTTTCGGGCCCCCTGACCACAATGGAGGAGATGTTTACGGGCAGCAAACCCTTCCTGGTTTCCACGCGCAACTGCCGGAGGTTATCCGAGAACGTCATCAACCTCCTCTCCTCCATCTCCGTGGCCCGCTCGGGTCTGGACGCGGGGTTCAATGACAGCGCCGTTAGTGGGGCCTCTATAATACCTTTGACCCCCGTGCCACCCTCGGCGGCCCCCACGGTTGCGCCAACGGGCGGCCTCTTGCCCGGCCCCTTTTCACCTGGCTGGGCAGCAAACACCTTAATGATGAACGAAGATTACAGGTAAAGCGGTAGTTTGGGATTTTTCATTAGTTGCAGTTTTTAAATCAGGTTTTTTTGGATGAGTTTTTTTTAAAACTGTTGTCCAATTTAACACTTTAACACTTTATATTAAAGTTTAATACTTTAACTCAGACAGCATTATTATATAAATATACATATATAGAATAATATACAGTTGTATGAAAAAGTATATGAACCTTTTGGAATTTCTCACATTTTCTGCATAAAAGCACCATCAAATGTGATCTGATCTTTGTCAAAATCACACAGATGTAAAAACAGTTTCTACTTTAACTAAAACCACCCAAACATTTGTCGGTTTTCATATTTTAATGATAGCATGCAAACAATGACAGAAGGGGGAAAAATAAGTAAGTGAACCCTCTGCCTAAAGAGACTTAAAGAGCAATTGCGTACCGCACGCATGCTATTTTTAGACCGTGACGTCGCATCGTAAAGCGGAAGTCAAGTAGAAGTGGGACATTATAGAGCCGCCCTCGCATAGAAGCAACGTAAATTTTGCTACTTTTCTCCGGTAATCTTTCAAAAACGAACATGCTGATCTCACATTGCTTTTTTTGGAACTTGTAGAAACGACTCTAGACATTACGACATATGAAGGATGTTTTCTTCATACGTTTCCCGAAACTAAAAACTCGGAGGAGAAAATGTGAAGACTGAATCAACTTGCGCGGACTTTTAACACAGCTCTGCAGTAAACATTTATGCAGTAAACATTTTGTTGGGTTTGTCTTTATGACCTGAAAAGAATTAAAATGGTATCTGACTGCCACTGTTACATTTTCTTTTGTAAAAAAAAAAAAAAAAAAACTTTAGTAAGGGGGAAGTGTAAATAAGTTATAGAATTAAGATTTGTTAACAATGAAAAAATTAAAAGTGTTCATTGGCTGTCACTGAGTAGCATTTGCGATCGCTACACAAAACTAACTAAATTACCTCCAAGAACAGTCAGAGACGTCGGACAACCAGATTATATAATATATAAGAAAGACAGGGTTGCTGATAAAGGATAGCTTGTTGAAACAGGAGAATGTCATTGTCAGTTGCGCCGATAAAAAAGCTAAGGCTATGCTTAGGTCGGCTCGCTTTTTTCGTCTTTTTCAGCCTTCGATTCTCAAGCCATCTCTTTAACTGAACATTTTGATGTTCTTCCACATCTTTGCCGTTGAATTTGGCACCAGGGACATCATTTTCGGAGCGAATTGGTAGGTTTAGCTCTGTAAACATCTCAAACATCATTTTAATACTGTAATTACACAATATTGTGACTATTTTGACATCTCTAATATACATACATATGTAATTGAAAATGAAACGTACAGTTACAGTGCCACTGACGTCTGCTTTTAACTTAATGAGGTAATCACTAGTAGACGTCCAATCCATTTGAACTGTGAGGGCTGGCAGCGAACGTTCATTCCCTGCCAGCCCTCACAGTTCAAATGGATTGGACGTCTATCCCTGCCAATGGCAGCCAATAAGTTAATCAACGTCATCTGATTGGCCGGATCCAGTTTATTTTAATAGGAATAAAACCAAACAGCACATAAATGTGTTTTTTCCTCACTTGTATATGTGGACGTCCAATGAAAACTTAACTTTTAATGTCACCACTCTTTTAACCACCCGTCATTCTTCCGCGATCCTCTAACAAATTTCCCTCAATGTATTTTGAGCTTTATCAATCACAGCGAGAGTTAAGCGCGTCTTCATATAAACCGCAGACACACACTCAGAGAAAAACGATCTATCTTAAGTAGCCTTTCCTTCCAAACATCCTAACCACGCAACATTCTTGACCTCAGGAAAGGAAGTGCCGCGTTTGCATGATTTATCGGAAACTATGGAGGAAAATAAAAAGGAACATTTTTGTTTTTTCTTGTTATTTTTAAGGTGGTTGTCATACGTCATGCTGCTGCTCCTTGACCTCATTGTGTGTCTCTTCATCCTGCTGGGACTGGCCAAGCAAGCGCGATGGCTGCTCATTTTGTACGTAAACACGTGATACATTTGCATCTTCGTCCGCACGAGTATCCTTTTGATGTGTTTGTGTGTTTTTATTTTCTGCAGGATGACAGTGCTGGCGTGGCTTGCGCTCTTCCTAAGCTGGGGTTCGCTGGGTTTGGAGACGGCCACAGTTGTGGTGAGTAGGCTCGCCAGAAAGGCTTTGGTGATAATACTGGTTTTTAGTGGTTAGATCAGTATAGTTGCCTATTTAAAAAGTTGGGTGTAAATCATACATTTTTGGACAATACAATGACATCGATGTGATATTAAAAATAATAATATCTTAAAGGAACAATAGGCAACTTTTCAACCTTTATAAAATATTTTCATAACATTTGTGATGATATGCCAAATGACAACTGGTTGAGGGGCTCTGTATCACTTCCCATCCATCTATCCATCCATCCATCTATCCATCCATCCATCCATCCATCCATCCATCCATCCATCCATCCATCCATCCATCCATCCATCCATCCATCCATCCATCCATCCATCCATCCATCCATCCATCCATCCATCCATCCATCCATCCATCCATCCCTCTTTTCCTGCTTATCCGAGGTCGGGTCATGGGGGAAGCAGCTTGAGAAGGGAAGCTCAGACTTCCCTCTCCCCAGCCACTTCAGACAGCTCTTCTTGGGGGACCCCAAGGTGTCCCCAGGCCAGCCGGGAGGTATAGTCTCCCCAGCGTGTCTTGGGTCGGCCTCGCAGCCTCATCCCTGTGAGGCGGCCTGGAACACCTCACTAGGGAGGCGCCCTGGAAGCATCCTACTCAGATGCCCCAGAATCCTCATTTTGCTCCTTTCGATGCGGAGGAGCAGCGGGTCTACTCCGAGCCCCTCCCGGATGACTGAGCTTCTCACCTGATCTCTGAGGGAGAGCCGGACACCCTACAAAGGAAACTTATTTGGGTTGCTTGTATCCGGAATCTTGTTCTTTCGGTCATGACCCACAGATCGTGACCATAGGTGAGGGTAGGAACGTAGATCGACCGGTAAATACAGAGCTCTGCCTTTCGGCTCAGCTCCCTCTTCGTCACGACAGACCGATGCAGACGCAACACCGATCCGCCAGTCTATCTCCCGTTCCATTTTTCCATCATTTGTGAACAAGACTCCGAGATACAGTGGGGCAAATAAATATTTAGTCAACCACTAATTGTGCAAGTTCTCCCACTTGAAAATATGAGAGAGGCCTGTAATTGTCAACATGGGTAAACCTCAACCATGAGAGCCAGAATGTGGAAAAAAAACAGAAAATCACATTGTTTGATTTTTAAAGAATTTATTTGCAAATCATGGTGGAAAATAGGCATTTGGTCAATACCAAAAGTTCATCTCAATACTTTGTTTTGTACCCTTTGTTGGCAATAATGGAGGCCAAACGTTTTCTGTAACTCTTCACAAGCTTTTCACACACTGTTGCTGGTATTTTGGCGCATTCCTCCATGCAGATCTCCTCTAGAGCAGTGATGTTTTGGGGCTGTCGTTGGGCAACATGGACTTTCAACTCCCTCCACAGATTTTCTATGGGGTTGAGATCTGGTGACTGGCTAGGCCACTCCAGGACCTTGAAATGCTTCTTACGAAGCCACTCCTTTGTTGTACTGGCTGTGTGTTTGGGATCATTGTTATGCTGAAAGACTCAGCCACGTCTCATCTTCAATGCCCTTGCTGATGGAAGGAGATTTTCACTCAAAATCTCTTGATACATGGCCCCATTCATTCTTTCCTTTACACAGATCAGTCGTCCTGGTCCCTTTGCAGAAAAACAGCCCCAAAGCATGATGTTTCCACCCCCATGCTTCACAGTGGGTATGGTGTTCTTCGGATGCAATTCAGTATTGTTTCTCCTCCAAACACGAAAACCTGTGTTTCTATCAAAAAGTTCTATTTTGGTTTCATCTGACCATAACCGATCTCTCAGTACTATTCTAGATCATCCAAATGCTCTCTAGCGGACTGCAGATGGGCCTGGACGTGTACTTTCTTCAGCAGGGCGACACGTCTGGCAGTGCAGGATTTGAGTCCCTGGCGGTGCATTGTGTTATTGATAGTAGCCTTTGTTACTGTTGTCCCAGCTCTCTGTAGGCCATTCACTAGGTCCCCTTGTGTGGTTCTGGGATTTTTGCTCACCGTTCTTGTTATCATTTTGACGCCACGGGGGGAGATCTTGCATGGAGCCCCAGATCGAGGGAGATTATCAGTGGTCTTGTATGTCTTCCATTTTCTAATAATTGCTCCCACAGTTGATTTCTTTACACCAAGCGTTTTACCTATTGCAGATTCAGTCTTCCCAGCCTGGTGCAGGTCTACAATTTTGTCTCTGGTGTCCTTCGACAGCTCTTTGGTCTTGGCCATAGTGGAGTTTGGAGTGTGACTGACTGAGTTGCTGACAGGTGTCTTTTATACCGATAATGAGTTAAAACAGGTGCCATTAATACAGGTAACGAGTGGAGCCTCGTTAGACCTCATTAGAAGAAGTTAGACCTCTTTAAAAGCCAGAAATCTTGCTTGTTTGTACGTAACCAAATAGTTATTTTCCACTCTAATTTGAAAATAAATTCTTTAAAAATCGAACAATGTTATTTTCTGTTTTTTTTTTTTTTTCCCACATTCTGTCTCTCATGGTTGAGGTTTACCCATGTTGACAATTACAGGCCTCTTTAATCTTTTCAAGTAGGAGAACTTGCACAATAGGTGGTTGACTAAATACTTATTTGCCCCACTGTAAATGGCAGAAAAGGACCTAATTTCCTTCACTTTTTGATGTTGACCGTACTGTATCCGCACCCATTGTGTGGAACGGAGAACCTCCGAGGGAGCGCCGCAGTGATGGCAGACCCCCAAAAAGCCTGAAAAATGGGGCAGAGATTAAAAATTCAATGCGCGTGTGCACAAGAGGCGTCTGCGAACAAAGTGCGCCGTTGGATGCGTGGGCGTCTGGCTTGGAGACGTAAAGACAGAAGATGAAGGGAAAGCGCTCTGAGCGAGGGCGGAGAGAGGACGAGAAGGAAAAGCTTGCGATCCAACTCCAGTTTGATCAAACAGCAAAGTAGCAAAAGGGCAATTGAATGAGAACCAAACTCACAAACAGGAGGATGTGGTAACCTTTTTTGACATGTCTTTGGAACGGCGAACAGAGAGAGCGTTTCATGTCCGTTTGCGACTTTCCCCGTGAAAGAATGTGTAAAGAGGCCAAATAGTGGCTGTTTTTCTGCTCTGCTGCTTGTTTTGTGTCACGCGGAGCTGGTGGGAGATGTCCCAAAGCCTGTTAGTCCACACAGAGACGCTCTGTCCCTGGCCAGTGATAAGGAAACAAAGAGAGCGCTGTGCTTTTCTTTGTAGGACGATCGCTCCCTCTTCTGGTGATACCATACAACAGGGTTCAATTCTGAAGAGCTCCAATAAATTTTAGCAGATATATTCAGGGGTGAAAGTGGTTAGAATTTCTTGCCGGAACTCCCTGGCACCACCTGGTCGCCACGGAGCCAGATTTTTTTTTTTTTTTTGTGGGAGGTGGGGGTCAAAACTACTGAAATGCAAAGAAAACTGTTTTGGTCAGTTATTTCTATAACACATACAAAAACTGATTTTCATTCAAAATTATATTTTTTCAACGATTTGCAAAATAAAAGTTAACAAAAAGAGCTATAACCCCAACCTCCATCTCCTAATTGTTATTTTCCATCATTTCCTCACATACTAAACGCCAAATCTCAATTTTAACTACTTAAGAATAAGAACATAGGATGTATATCAAAATGGAAGATAATGTAAACATTTTGGTTTTGTTTTTTAATAATAAAGATATAAGTAACATACATTCAGAAAAATAACTACAAATGACATTTTACGCAGAGTGAAATTGAATTTATTTTGAAGATCGCGCAAACATTGACTTTTTTTAAATCATAAGGAAATGAATAAGTAGCCTAACATAAATGAACAAATATAATTCCAAAGTGCACATTGACAGCTAAGATGTTCTGAACCTCCCCATCAGAGCAAAAAAAACCTAAATATGGTAAATAAGCCACCTTAACTCTTTCTTGCTCTTAAAGATTTGATCCATTTTCTGTTGCATTGCCCTTTTTTTGCTGTTTCAGAAAAGATGCACCTTTGAACCAATCAAAGCTAACTATCTCCGCTGGTCACATGTCAATATGTCAGCCACTTGAATGAATAAATGAGCCCAGGCGTTTTGCTTGCTGCGTGGATTCGCACATTGACGTGACTCGTCATTGTCAGACTCTGATAACTGCAGCAGCTGGGTAAACCTCCATGCCGTCCGTGGAATAAGATAAATATCGGTGAAATAGGATTACACTACACAAGCACTTTATTATGCTTGTTGTTAACACTTGTGTATGTAAATCTGATGATGGTAGATTTTCTTCTTGGAGATGAAATGCATGTGTGGCAGCTTTGTATTTTATTTAATTTTTTTTACATAGCGTTTTGACAGTTGCCGTCATATTTTTGGAATCATAGCACCGTATACCGGAACAGCGTTCCGGCCTTGAATCTTATACCGGAACTGCGTTCTGGCCCTGAATCTTATACCGGAACCGCGTTCCTGACCGTTCCCGCCCACTTTCACCCCTGGATATATTCAACATAGGGATGTCACCTGATCAGATGATCACGTGATTGGAAATCGGGCCCGATCACGTCGTTTTCAGGGGATGAGAATTGGGATCGTGGAATCAATTTTCCTCATTGAAATGAACTGAAATGACATTAGTTCCTTCCAGCAAAATTTCTTTTTGTTTTACAAATTTAAATCTTGCACTATAAAAGCATTCGGTGAAAATGGAATTACATATTTGAATCCATTTTTTGCCTCAATTAAATGGTCATTGTGCTACTCCTGATGTGTACTCAGTTTGGCCACTTAAGGGCAGTATAACACAGACATACAGCCAGCTAGAGAACAGTGAAAATACACTCGTAAAAACAAGTTTATGTATGGCGGAAAATACTCAGGTGACTTGAAGTTCTGCTCTGAGACCCCCAATTTGGCCAAATTTCAAAACTGTCCAATAGGCAGATCATTGGAAAGCTTAAAATCTCAATTTTCTTGGGGAAGACAACTTTTGAACAGGAGGGCATTTAAAAAATATATATATATTTTTTAAAGTGATCCTTTACCTTAAATACATGTAGGCTCTAATAAACCACAATTGTTCTCTTTTATTTAAATATATTGTTAGAAACACATAAAATGTTAAATCAATGGCAATATTTTATAATATTTAGAACAGATTTTGACCGATAGTAGGCGCCATGTTACGCGGGCTCGCATTGATGACGTAAAGGGGATCTTTCCAGATGTGTAGCGTATATAGGAGGAAGTCGGCGTGATGTCACGATGACGTCACCTTGCTTAGCAACGTGTCGCCATTTTGTGAAGGGGGAATGCACAGCTAAACATTCCATAGACAAATGTCTGAAATTAATATATTTCAGGTGTGTTTTGCGTCTTTTTTCCTAAAAACGTCTTAAACGTGGCTTACTATTATTACGAGTCACTGCCGACAGACGCGAGGAGGAGATGCAATTTAAAACTAGCGTTTATTGGCTTACAAAGCTGCCGATACAAAGTCGCAGCTGATAGCTGGATAAACAAAGGAATGGCCTGCAGTGGAGTTTGGAAACATCTACAACTACCTCATAAAGTCACCCAGTATGTTGACCTTTATCATTTACGTGGAATATGTACTGTGTGGAACTGAGAAAATTGGTAGTATATATGAAGTGATTATTTCTGCCGTAACAGGTAATTCGCCTCCAAGCGTTATTTAGCCGTGAGCACGTCACGGCAAAATAACCAATTCCCACCAGGCCAATAATATACCGATTGACTAATCAGAGCAGTTCACGGCAAAAGAAAAATAACGCTTTGCAAGTTGCCGGTTACGGTAATAATAACCACTGCCTAGTCAATTGAATCCTAGCAGCTAATTGGGGCAAAAATGAAAGTTTACTCGCTAGTAATAAAATGTTGCAAACGTAAATGTGGTGCTTTTCAGCATGCGCATCTTTCGTGGCACGCCAGACCCACTTGGAGTGTTTGTTGCCGAAAAGCTCAATCTTGGTCTCACACAAAAATACACACGGTCCCAGGCTTCAATTGTTGGCAAAAGGGGGTCGTACAAAGTATTAACACCAGGGGTGCTAATAATTATGACACACATTCAATCAATCAATCAATCAACTTTATTTGTATAGCACATTTAAAAAATCCGCCAAGGAGACCAAAATGCTTTACATACCATAAAACAGCAAAATAAGTTGACTTTCAAAGATAAAACAAACACAAAAATAAAATAAACAGTCATTGCACATTAAAAGCTGAAGAAAAATAAAATGTTTTAAGGCGTGATTTAAAATCCGTAAGTGAAGGGGCCTGTCTAATAGTAAGTGGTAATTGGTTCCACAGCCTGGGCGCCATCACTGCAAATGCACGGTCACCCCTAAGCTTCAGCCTTGATCTTGGGACTTCTAGAAGCAGGTGGTTAGCTGATCTGAGGGTTCTGGTTGGACTGTAAGGCTGAAGCAGTTCTGATAGATATGGCGGCACAAGATTATTCAAACATTTAAAAACAAATAATAATATCTTAAAATGTATTCGGTAATGTACTGGGAGCCTGTGAAGAGATGCTAAAATCGGGGTGATATGTTCGCGCCTGCGGGTTTTAGTTAGGAGTCGAGCAGCTGAGTTTTGCACAAGTTGTAGACGGGCCAGTGCAGCCTGACCGACGCCTGCATACAAAGAATTACCATAATCCGGCCGAGTTATGACAAAAGCATGGATCAATTTCTCCAAATCAGAGCGTGAAACAATAAATTTTCCCTTCGCAATCTGGCGAAGCTGATAAAAACAGTCACGTACAACGCAAGAAATCTGCTTCTCAAATTTAAAATCAGAATCAAATTGGACCCCTAGATTTTTGACACAGTTCTTAAGAAATGGAGACAATGAACCAAGGTCAACATTCAGGCAGGCTTGGCTACTTGGTCTGAACACCATGACTTCAGTCTTGCTGTCATTCAAACTTAAAAAATTAAGTGAAAGCCATGACTTTATGTCGTTGAGGCATTCAATAAGTTGACAGAACGTGCCATTTTGTGCCATTGGAAAATAGATCTGACAGTCATCAGCATACAAATGAAAAGAAACACCATGTTTCCTAAAAACAGAACCAAGAGGCAATAAATAAAACGAAAATAAAAGAGGGCCGAGGACAGATCCCTGGGGAACCCCGTGTAACATTATTTGATGTCAAATATTTTTTCTTTATGTGGGATTTTTTTCCCCACTGAATGAATGCACTTGTATTGAAGGTTGGATTTTTCTCTTTTTTTCCATTAAGGTCCCATATTATTTATTTATAAAAAAAAATATTAGAAGCTAAAAAACACATCTTTTTCAGGGGTGCCAATAATTATGGAGGGCACTGTATATCCTGTCCAAACTTAAGACCTTAAGCCTTTTATAGGGAAAGTGACTATTTTTGGTCATTAAAAAAAACGTAAATATTAGCAAATAATATTTATATTTTAGAATTATTAATAATTATTGTATTTTTATATGGGGATTTTTCAATTTATCGGTAACCAAGAACAAACTATATGTTTGAGTAATAATAATGAAATGGAGAGCAATGAGCTAAATGGGCAGCCATTAACATAACATGTTAACAGTTTTCGCATAACTATTATGTAAGTAAGTTGCACTTGAGGATAAGTCGCAGCCCCAGCCAAACTTTGAAAAAGTAACTTATCGTCCGTAAAATAGTTCTATACTGTCCTCGTAGCAAGCTTTTGCTAGCAAACCAAAGTAGAACCTCGTCTTGTATTCAGAAAAACTTGTAGGGTCACTCGTACTACAAGGCATCATTTATCGTAATTTAGGAGATTTCTCTTAACATAAAAGTTGCTAGACTATTGTTAATATGCTCATCTGCTTTAATGAGATCGATATTACAACTTTGTTAATGTAGCGCAGTGCTTCGGATCATTTTTAGGCTAGCAGGGAAAGTTGTTTATACTGACGATATGGGGAGCTTGTGCAAATAAAAAAACACAAGAGACAAGTGAAGATGTTATTTGGGACAGCAGTGTTGCGTCACTTTGCATCTGCGAGTTGTGTGAAACGCGAGGATTGAAGTATGTCACTCGGTCAGCGTGTCTGGGAACGTCTCTTTCGCTCCCTCCGCTGCTTCTTTGTTTAACCCTTTTTCTTCTTCCTCACCAGGCCCTCAGTGACTTCTGCACCGATCCAAACATGTTTGTGCTCAACTCCACTAATTTCAACACGGGGACCAGCTCAGGTACCCTTTGACACACACCCACGCCGATGCTGAAAGGGTTGTTGTTGGTATTGTTGTTTACCCTCTATGCGATGGGACCGTAGCTTCATCAGCAGATCTCTTTATGATGATGCTTGATAATCCCACATGACCTCCTTTGTGTTCTCGGTCTTTGTTTGCCGCTCAGATGTGCTGGATTATTACCTGACCTGCAGTCGACGCATGAACAGCCCATTCCAGCAGGTACATTGAATTCTCCAAATAGAACTCACTTGGATTAGGACAACAATGAAAACTTACTTATGCTCCGTTGGTGAGCATTTTGACACTAAATAACATAACCTCAATATGAGACGCTACCGTAAATTAGTGTTGCACCAATATTTGAGTACAACTGACATCACTAAATGGCTCTACCAATATGCGTTGTCATTTAATGTGGTTAAACATTATTTTCTGTATTATCAGAGGGCTAAAAAAATAGCAATTTGCATAAATATTTTGGGCAACGTTCTTTTATGTGGATGTCAATTATGCTACGTCATAGACTTCATAATGTATTGACGGGACACGGGGCGCGGGGTCGATTAATAGGGGCCCTATCTCTGTCAAAGCTGACCGAGTGGAAACACAGATGAAGAGCTTTTAACGTTGAAAATTCTTGAGAATAATTGCTTAAATCCCTGAATTCTTAATAGATATGGACGTAAAAAAAGTCTCGATTCTTGATTAAAAGCAAAAAAATGCACTAGATGCTTTAATAATGAAAATGCTCACATAAGCAAGCATCTTAGTTTGAACACATCTAATGGTCAATAAGCATAACTGCTGTACTAATCAGAAGGCTTCTATATTCACTTTGACGACAACATGCATATTGGCCCAAAACCGATAATGAAAAACCGATGTCGATATTATCCGATATATTTTTTAAATGCTTTTATCGGCCGATATTTTCAGCTCTCCAATAATATCGGACAACTCTAATTAATACCATTATGATGATATGCTTTCTTTATTTATTATACATACAATGCACTCCTATTAATACTGTGGGGCAAATAAGTATTTAGTCAACCACTAATTGTGCAAGTTCTCCCACTTGAAAATATTAGAGAGGCCTGTAATTGTCAATATGGGTAAACCTCAACCATGAGAGGCAGAATGTGGAAAAAAAAAACCAGAAAATCACATTGTTTGATATTTATATAATTTATTTACAAATCATGGTCGAAAATAAGTATTTGGTCAATACCAAAAGTTCATCTCAATACTTTGTTATGTACCTTTTGTTGGCAATAATGGAGGCAAAACGTTTTCTGTAACTCTTCACAAGCTTTTCACACACTGTTGCTGGTATTTTGGCCCATTCCTCCATGCAGATCTCCTCTTTTGGGCTGTCGTTGGGCAACACAGACTTTCAACTCCCTCCACAGATTTTCTATGGGGTTGAGATTTGGAGACTGGCTCGGCCACTCCAGGACCTTGAATGCTTCTTACGAAGCCACTCCTTTGTTACCCTGGCTGTGTGTTTGGGATCATTGTCATGCTGAAAGACCCAGCCACGTCTCATCTTCAATGCCCTTGCTGATACAAGGAGATTTTCACTCAAAATCTCTCGATACATGGCCCCATTCATTCATTCCTTTACACAGATCAGTTGTCCTGGTCCCTTTGCAGAAAAATAGCCCTAAAGCATGATGTTTCCACCCCCATGCTTCACAGTGGGTATGGTGTTCTTCGGATGCAATTCAGTATTCTTTCTCCTCCAAACACGAGAACCTGTGTTTCTACCAAAAAGTTCTATTTTGGTTTCATCTGACCATAACACATTCTCCCAGTCCTCTTCTGGATCATCCAAATGCGGTCTAGCGAACCGCAGACGGGCCCGGACATGTACTTTCTTCAGCAGAGGGACAAGTCTGGCAGCGCAGGATTTGAGTCCCTGGCAGCGCATTGTGTTACTGATAGTAGCCTTTGTTACTGTGGTCCTTGCTCTCTGTAGATCATTCACTAGGTCCCCCCGTGTGGTTCTGGGATTTTTGCTCACCGTTCTTGTTATCATTTTGACGCCAAGGGGTGAGATCTTGCATGGAGCCCCAGATCGAGGGAGATTATCAGTGGTCTTGCATGTCTTCCATTTTTTAATAATTGCTTCCACAGTTGATTTCTTTACACCAAGCGTTTTACCTATTACAGATTCAGTCTTCCTAGTCTGGTGCAGGTCTACAATTTTGTCTCTGGTGTCCTTCGACAGCTCTTTGGTCTTGGCCATAGTGGAGTTTGGAGTGTGACTGATTGAGGTTGTGGACAGGTGTCCTTTATACCGATAATGAGTTAAAACAGGTGCCATTCATACAGGTAACGAGTGGAACCTCGTTAGACCTCGTTAGACCTTGTTAGAAGAAGTTGGACCTCTTTGACAGCCAGAAATCTTGCTTGTGTGTAGGTGACCAAATACTTATTTTCCACTCTAATTTGGAAATAAATTCTTTAAAAATCAAACAATTTTCTGTTTTTTTTCCCACATTCTGTCTCTCATGGTTGAGGTTTACCCATTATGACAACTACAGGCCTCTCTAATCTTTTCAAGTAGGAGAACTTGCACAATTGGTGGTTGTCTAAATACTTATTTGCCCCACTGTATAACAGTTCTTTCCTGTCGAATGTTAGCAATAACTGCATGCTTGAGAGCACACTCATCAATAAATCTGCTCCTTCTTCAGCTCCTCACTCAGTCACAAAGGGCGCTGTCCAACATCCACACGCACCTTTCCAGCGTCGAACGTAACGCCCTCACGCAGTTCCCTAAAGCCGAGGTGAGTTCAAAAAGTCACACATTCCACCGCATATTTATACTTTATATTTTCTTTCATGTGACACTTTACTCGCAGAAATCACTCAGGGATGTTCAACAGATTCTCAACAGCACAGAGGGCAACTTCCATCAACTGGTGGCGCTTCTGAACTGCCGAGGCCTCAACAAGGTAAGAAAGATTAAAAAACAACATCGAGCCAGCGCTTTACTTTGTGATGTTTGATCTGAACATGTGTGTCCCGTAGGACTACATCGACTCACTGAAAGGCTTGTGCTATGATGGGATGGAAGGACTGCTTTACCTCTCCCTTTATTCGTTCCTCTCAGCTCTGGCCTTCACTGCCATTCTCTGCTCTCTGCCTGGTGCCTGGAGGAGCTTCCCCAGGTGAAAACGACTCATCAACTTACTGTTATAACAGAGAGAACCATAAGTTCCGTACCTAACTATCAGCCATACCACCCAAATTCACGGTAGTCAAATTTAAGAAAAAAACCCCCACTATACAACAGTGTTTTTTCGACCTATTTTGAGCCATGGCACACTTTTCTTTCCTTAAAAAATCTAAAAAATAAAAAAATGAATTTCCAAATCCCATATTAACCTGATACCAACAGAAAGTGACCCCGAAATGCCCTTTTATCAACAGGAAGTGACCCAAAATGAAAAGGAAGTGATCCCGAATTGCCTCAAACTAGGGCTGTCAAAATTATTAACGGGCGGTAATTAATTTTTTAAATTAATCATGTTAAAATATTTAACGCAATTAACGCACATGCCCCGCTCAAACAGATTAAAATGACAGCACAGTGCCATGCCAACTTGTTAATTGTGTTTTTTGGAGTTTTGTCACCCTCTGCTGGTGCTCGGGTGGGGCTGATTTTATGGGCTTAAGCACCCATGAGCATTGTGTAATTATTGACATCAACAATGGCGGGCTACTAGTTTATTCTTTGATTGAAAATTTTACAAATTTTTTTAAAAGGAAAACATTAAGAGGGGTTTTAATATGAAATTTCTATAACTTGTACTAACATTTATCTTTTAAGAACTACAAGTCTTTCTATCCATGGATCGCTTTAACAGAATGTTAATAATGTTAATGCCATCTTGTATGCCATCCGTATGTTGAATGTATATATCCATCTTGTGTCTTATCTTTCCATTCCAACAATAATTTATAGAAAAATATGGCATATTTCATAAATGGTTTGAATTGCGATTAATTATGATTAATTACGATTAATTATTTTTTAAGATGTAATTAACTCGATTAAAAATTTGAATCGTTTGACAGCCCTACCTCAAACAGGAAGTGACCCGATGTACCAACCATAACACTATCGCAATTTGTCCAGAAATTGCATTGTCTAGTAATAATATAACATTTCATAATTATAATCTTACTCACTCAGTGTGACACCTGGGCCTGTTGTATTGGAGTAGGTATCATTGCATGCCCGGTGAAAGTTAATCCCACTATGACCACTTCATCTTTAGTCTATGGTAAATCCCAACGAAAGATAGCTTTCGCTATATTGCCTCATACCAGAGACTTTCGGCGAGGAAATACTCATTGCTTTCTTTTGACCGCCACTCACACTTGGGCCTTCATCTGGGTCAGAATTTTGTCCGGTGTCCAGTTCTGAGTTAGCATGTTTTCTTTTCAAAAACCTTTTCATTACTGTCACTGTTGTAGTTTCGCTAGCGGCGAGCCACAATGACACTTAGGGGTGTGTATTGCCTCATATCTGGCGATATGATTCGTACCATGGCTCACAGGTTGATTCAAGTCAATCCCAATTAATCCCAGTACTACACCTGAAGATGATTATTGCAATATTTGTATATCACTTTAGAAAAAAACAAATCAAAATGAATATAAATACATTTATATCAATTTATTTCTGAAACCTCATCCAGCACTCAATTATTTTTGTTGTTGTTTTATGTTTGAATAACATATGGCTTTCCTTATAACATTTTCTCTTTTCAGTGCAAACCTGTTTTTGTTCTAACATGCTTAAACGCAGTCTTCTAAATACAGTCCCTGAAAAAAAGTCTTGTCACTTATCCATTTTGTAGAAACAATTGCTAATAACCTGACTTAATTATTCAATTGGGTTCAGAAATGGCTCATATGAAAGCTAAGACCCTCCACCATCCTGCTGCAGAATTAGTCCCTTTTATGGTTAGAAATGTAACAGGCAGCTAAGATTTGTTGATATTTCAGACTATTTATGTTGCCTTCCACCCTGCAGATCTCTCTCTAACCCTAACCCTAACCCTAACCACCTCCATACTGGATGTAACCCTAGTCCATGATTTTGCCACCACCAAACTTCACTGTTTTTTGGGTGAACCCCGGATCCATGCAGGCTCCAGTAGTTCTCCTGGAATATTTGCGGTGACTGTGGTGTAATGCAATGGAATATTGGTCTGAAAAATCCACCTTTTGCCACTTTTCCAGCGTCCATCCTTTTGACAGGCTGTGGGCCTTGGCAAATGCTACACGTTTTTTTAATTGTCTGCGCCCTGAGAGATCTGCAGGGTAAGAGGCAACATAAATAGTCTGAAATATCAACAAATCTTAGCTTCCTCTTACATTCCTAACCATTAAAAGGGACAAATTCTGCAGCAGGATGGTGCTCCGTCGCATACTTCAATCTCTACCTCAAGGCAGAGAAGACAAAATCCTCCAGGACTGGCCAGCCCAGTCACCAGTCATGGACATCATTGAGCATGTCTGGGGTAGGATGAAAGAGGAAGCATGGAAGACGAAACCCAAGAATGTTGATGAACTCTGGGAGGCATGCAAGACTGCTTTCTTTGATGTTCCTGATGACTTCATCAATAAATTGTATGAATCCTTGCCGAAGCCCATGGAAGTCATTCAAAATATTAAATTTGGATCTCACAGCACCACTACTTAATTCGCTTATGTTGTGTAACATATTTTTGTATTTGAAGTACATGTTTTGTTCAATTTTCACACTACTTTTGTCTTGCCAAAATTTGACATTTATGTCTTCATTAAATGTTAAATCTTTTTTCAGTGAAACAAATATATTTTTGTACATTCAACATAATTTGGGAGAGTCTTACCTTTCATATGAGCCATTTCTGAAACCAATTGAGTAATTAAAAGTCAGGTTATTAACAATTGTTTCTACAAAATCGACAAGACTTTTGTCAGCGACTGTACTCCATGTCTCTGTTTTATCAGTCAAAACCAAAATGAGCCAAAATTTCAGACTGATAAAAGAACTCATCCGAGCAACCACTAGAGGGCGATTTTTCCACAAATGTCTACTCGGATTAGTCTGATGTTGTTGTTACCTCAGCAGACTGCAAGGCAATGCTGCAGCCACTGAATTGTTTATTTCCACCAAAAACACACATGTAAGTAATAATACAGATGGATTTTGAATCGATACAAGAATTGCAGGACGTAATATTGCGATATATCTCAGAATCGATTTTGTGAAAACACCCCTAATGCCACTCTCACGTTCACCTGACGCATCACTAATCAAAGTAATTAGCTACCTGTTGCCACCTTCTGATTGGTATTACATGATTACCGACCACTATACAGCACAGACGACTCTTAGTAACGGCACATTTACGGTAACAAAACAGCAATGAAAGCATGCATTTAGTCATACATGATTATATTACAATATATTTTGTTCACCACCCAAAAGTCCAGGAAATAATGGCTAACTGCGGTAGAAAGTAGAAATGCTCCGCATGTCGCATTTCCACAGCATTAATAGTTAAAAATATATTCACAATGTGATGATGACCCGCTAACGTTACGTAACCTTCTGGTAGGTAGTTAATTATAATGTGCACAAAAAAACAAACACAGTGTTTCAATTTTTTATTGTGTAATAGTGGAAAATAAAGTAAACATAAACATGTAAACATAACATGGTAAAGTTAGCATTACCAGAAAGGGGCCATTGTAGGTGTTGGCAGACATTTTATTAATGCCAGTATTATTATACCCAATCAAATGTGATTATCCCAGATTGCCCGCCCTTACTCATGATTTCAATAACTCCCATTGTCACATGCATATGTGTTCAAGTCTATCAGTGTTTACGAGTGTTGGTATAACTGACGTCACAAAATAGAGCTCGTAAGGGGTGTTGCAATTTTTTTCTGTTTAAACATTTTCTTCATTATCCGATGTCTATGAAATTCATCATTTGCATACTGGCTGTGAATGCTGAAGCTTTAGTGCAACGCTAGTCATCCAATCCATTTTGACTGGGTGAGAGGACGGGGTGGGGGTGTGGGGGGTTCACGCGCCCTCTCCCAGTCAAAATCGCAGCTAATGAGTTGATTAAGCCCCTTTCGCATATACCAAACGTCGTTAAAATTCCGGGATTTAAATGGGTAGCGCTTATGTGTGAAAGCAATTTCCCGGGTCGACTGACTCAGAGACTACACGGACATTTAACGGGTTGCTTCTTAATATTATGCCCCGGACTTTCCCGGGATGAGGCGTGTGTGAAAGTATGCGTTTGATTCCTGGGTCAAAGCACGATGGCTGATGACGTAAATATCACGGCGGGCCAATCGTCATTTTCTCTTTCTTTGCAGTATGATTAAAAGCGGTAAACAAACATCACAATTATCAACATTGCAAACTGGAAATGGCAAAATTAAACTGAAAACATAACGAAATTAAATTGCTGCTGTATCACAGAGCTGAGGAAGAGAGTCCATCGTCCATCTTTGGAAATGTGTGGTTTATTTTGTTGCCGATGTTAGGGTCCGCGGAACCATGGAAAGAAGGTTGTACCTCAAACCAAAAAACAAAGGAGGGATGTAATCAAGGGTTTATTAAATACAAACAAAAATACACGCGATTGCGGAAAAGGGGGAATAACACAATGGGTATGTGACAGTAGGTCGATGGGGATCAATAATACAAACCTAAGCGGTCGGCAGAGAGCCGATAAGACAGCAAAACAAATACACTAAAATTCAAAACAAGGACCGCAGACGAACAAGCTAGTAAATTCACGAAATTCAAGAGTGCAAGTAGTCGAATGGTGCCCAGCAAGTTAATATCTTGGCACCCTTCAGCTTGGATCGTCTGGGCTTAAATACAGTCTTGATGAGTTTGAATTGGCTGAAGGTATGACGTAGGGAACACTCCCACAACCGGCTCTGTAAAAAAACACTATCTGACCAACAGAAGGTGACAGCTGATGCCGACAAAAAATGATGTAATGTCCTGGTTATAGTGTCCAACCCGCGTCATTCCCAGAATATCTCCCCATGTGTGAAAGCAATGACGTGAGTAAATCCCGGGTCACCTTACACGGGAATTTACCGGGATATGTCTGTGAAAGGGGCTTTACTTTGACCAAATGTCTTTGACATGAAGCTCATTCAAACTAGATGTTTTCTGTACCTTTAACTTTTAAAACGATCGCGCCTAACTAGTAAGCGGCAGCTTCAATTAAGCAGAAGAAAAAATCCCCTAATAAAATCCACTTTAGCTTGTCTTCTTCACAAGCAGTGCAAGGAGTCTTCTGAAAATCTCCAAAGCGCTTGAACTAGGGCTAACGGTTGTCAGCGCAAGCTCTTGCATAGTAACTTTGACAGTACGCTGTGGATGTCTGAAATTTTTTGATTAAAATAAATTAACCTTCTGTAATGGCACTGAACTTCTTGAGCAATAAAATCCTATTGAAAAGCTTAATGAACTCTGTAAGCAGTGTGCTAGCATAGCAGCTTTGTCGTAACACACTGTGGATGTCTGTTCTTTGGAATCTGTCAAACCACTCTAGCTTTAACTTAGTCATCAGTAAGACCATAAACATGGGATATAAAATTCTTGAATAAAATCCCAAGAGTGTCTATCAAACTCAGCTAGCTGCATACTAGCATAGCAGCTTCATCTTGGCAAACTGTGGGTATACCGTATTTGCCCGAATATAAGACAGTGTTTTTTGCATTGAAATAAGACTGAAAAAGAGGGGATCATCTTATATTCGCGGTCTAGACATTATACCCATTCACGACGCTAGATGGCGCCAGATACCATTGAAGCGATGTTCTGTCATGACAGATCTCAGCGTCTAGACATTATACCCATTCACGACGCTAGATGGCGCCAGATATCATTGAAGCGATGTTCTGTCATGACAGATCTCAGCTACTCTCAAGTTTAACCAGTTTGCATTATTTTATTGCAATGTTTTTCCTTATTCAGATTTGTTTCAAGACTACAGTTAGACTCCACTTTGATGGTTAAGGCAGTTATTGCAATTTTGTTGTTTTATTACAATAGTTTGGTTTATTTACATTTCAAAAACCAGTAGCCACTCATGTACGAATGTCATTGCACTTTAGTTTACATATTTAAATGTTCAGATATTAAGATTTGAATGCGGCAAAATAACATGCTTTTTCTCTCTCAAATATATTGTTATAATCAATTGTTTCGGATGTATTGTAATTATTTTCTGTATAAAAATTCATTTGGTGTTCAAAAAGTCTTTTTTCAAACTTGAGTCTTGAAAAAGAGGGGGTCGTCTTATAATCAGGGCCGTCTTATATTCGGGCCAATACGGTACTTTTTTGTTAAAATCCGTCAAATTGCTTACAGTTAGCGATAAATCGTCCTTTTGTAGTGGTACTAAGGTTGTTTTCTTGACAAGTTAGATAATCTAGCCTCGGAAATGCTATCGCTAGGAAACAAAAGGACAGAAAATCAGCTATTTATAATCCAAAAAATACAATATTCTCAGTATTCTCCATCTTGTCCACGTTAGCATCTCATCCTCACACATCTCCATCTTTCTCTCTTCCATGGCCACCGTTTCACCAGCGATTCGGAAGAGTACGAAGACTCGGACAGCGAGAGTGAGGACCCCTTCACCTCCCATCAGGCACGTAGACAGACGGCCTCTGGGTCTCAACGCGGGGCCCCCTTCTATAATTACCCGGGGGCCGGGTGGACACCCCCCTTTTCTAGCGCGCCGCCCCTCCCGTGAGTAACACCAGACACACGGACACGCAGACAGACAGACAGACAGAAGCTTCCAGATGTTGCAGGGCAGTCCAGATTACATACACATGCATACAGGAATATTTACTCATTGACTACCATTGACAGCGATAGATGTCCAAATCCATTTTGATTGATTCTCCCAGTCAAAATGAATTTGGGCATCTCTCACCGTCAATGGCAGCCAGTGAGTTAATATTTGATCGCAGTTACACGACAGGCAGTCAGTGAGCGTTTGGTACACCCATAGGACTAGCAGACACACAGACAGGTCAACATGGACGACAGTGTAGACAGAAAAGCGGACACAACTGCAGAGGCCTGTCTGTCTGTCTGTCCGTCTGTCTGCCCGTGTGTCTGTCTGTCCGTCCCCACGTCTGTCTTGAGTGTTTTCAGGACAGACCACGCAGGCCCGTTAATTCCCCCCCCTTGATTTGAAATTGCGCCGTCACCATCTTCGCCTAGTAAGACCACCGCTTTGTTTTTGTGGGGAGGGCCGGCAAATTGGCAAGAAAATCCGACCGAAGGTTCACAACTTTTTTCCGTATCACTCTTCATCACTTGTCTCCTCACTGTGATCTTTCCTGACTTTTTTTTTTTTTTGCTTCTCGTGACTCCTCACTCTTCTAACATCTTATTTGAGTACCACAATGGAAAACCGTTGGAGCATCATTCCGTTTTGTAATAGTAGCAATCAGTGTTTTCAATAGTAAGACCATTCAATGTGACATTTTTACTACTATTATTTGACATTTTTTCACTACTAGTGCCACTTTTGGTCAATAAGTACATGCACTGCATAGAAAAAAAACAATGTCTTAAAGAACATCGTAATTTTCGCACTATAAGGCGCACCTGACTATAAGACGCACCCTTCAAATTTGGCATGAAAACGGCATGTGTTCATAGATAAGCCACACTGGAATATAAGCCGCAGCTCTCCTCACTCTATTATGGAATATTTACACAAAAAGATTTTAACCAGTTAAACTTTATTTGACAGCGGCATCATATGACTGTCATAAAACCAAACGAAACATCATAAAGCTTTGAACTAGGGTTGTTCCGATCATGTTTTTTTGCTCCCGATCCGTTCCCGATCGTTTTAGTTTGAGTATCTGCCGATCCCGATATTTCCCGATCTGATTGCTTTTTTTTTTTTTGCTCCCAATTCCAATCATTCCCGATAATTTTTCCCGATCATATACATTTTGGCAATGCATTAAGAAAAAAAATGAATAAAACTTATATACATTATATACATTCAACATACATTACATAAGTACTGTATTTGTTTATAATAGCAATAAATCCTCAAGATGGCATTTACATTATTAACCTTCTTTCTGTGAGGGGAATCCACGGATAGAAAGACTTGTAATTCTTAAAGGATAAATGTGACTTTGTATATTGTGACTAAATATTGCCATCTAGTGTATTTGTTGAGCTTTCAGTAAATGATACTGTAGCCATTTAACTGTTCTGCCCAAATGCAACCATGACTGTGCGTAGTGACACCAATTGATATATCTTCTCTGCGTTGAGAAATAACATATGGTGTTAAGAAAAAGATCAACTCCTACCTTTCTTCCCTAACCCACGATATTTTTAATTGTTGAGAGGGGGATTTTAAGGCTTTAGCCAATTAAATAAAGGCTCCAAAGGCTGCCTAAATTCACTCTACTCATTTTACACTGCCTTTTAGCTCTATATACAGATAAAACGGCGCCTTTATAGATTGAACACGACAATGCGTGAGTGGGTCGTGCAGCGCATGCGTTAATTGCATTAAATATTTTAATGTAATTAAAAAAAAATTAATTACCGCCGTTAACGCGATAAATTTGACAGTCCTACTTTAAGCCAAAACTAAAGACTCTGGATCAGGGTAAGACTTTGTGTCTGTAACGTGAAATACAATTAGAAAACGATGTAATTAAAAAAAAAAAAAAAAAAAAAAAAAAATATATATATATATATATATCAAAAAAAGGCATGTCCAATATTTTTTTGCCGATTCCGATACTTTGAAAATGTTGTGATCGGACCCGATCCCGATCGATCGATACATCTTTACTTTGAACCTTCAAAAAGCTGGCCATCACTGCTCCCTTGGGGGAGAAAGTCAATCTCTGCTGCCACCTGCTGTCAACACTGTTGTCGTCCAACATGCCTCTGAGCATGCATTGCAGCGCTACAGATGTAAATAACGATCAAAATTCATGTTCTGTGCTAATTACTTCCTCAGTTACTGTTCCAGTTGTTTCATTAATATCTAGTTATGGTATTTGGTAACACTTTATTTGACAGTCGCGCCATAAGACTGTCATTAGACAATCATAATTATGATATGACACTGTCATGAGCATTACTGAATGCTTATAACAGATATAATTTACTGTTATCCGGCAAATTATCTCACTTTTGAATGGATGTAAAAGATCCAAGCTGGACATAAACAGAGTTAGTGACATAATCTGCCGGATGACACTTAATGACATCTTTCATAAGCATTCAGTAATGCTCATGATAGTCTCGTGTCATAATTATGACGGTCTTATGACAGTCTTATCACACCGCTGTCAAATAAAGTGTTTCCCATTAACCCAAATAAATCAACAAATTTGGAAGGAAAAAAGTAGCGTCTTATAGTCTGAAAATTACGGTAGGTTTCTGGTAAAAAAAATGTCATCACACTTGAAATTCGATAAAATCCCTTAAAAAGTAAGATATAAAAGCTTATTTTAGGACAATTTTTACTTGTTCTATTGACAGTTTTTTTTTTATATATGTTATAAGCAAAGAGTACTTTGTGTTAAAGAAACTTTTGCAAATTTTTGAAGTGGCATTTTTATCCAGTGTAGGTTTGGAATGATTATTGGACTAATCAACAACTAATCGACTGTCAAATTAATCGACAACTATTCAGAGAGCCAATTCGTCGTCTATAGCGACTTGAAATTACTTGAATTATGTATCTTTAGCAGTCAATATAGTAGTCCTCAATGAAAGCAGATTGATTATCTGTGCAATTAATCAAAATATGATATTAGCAGACTACAGAAACACACCTCCTTCAAACTAGTTAAATTCCTTTGTTTTCAATGTAAATCTACCAGAAATAAGTTAAATCATCTGCCAGTGCGTCAATTAAATTTTACTCAGATTTCTTGGAATAAGAAAAATAGCTATCTTAAAATAAGCTTATCAGACTTATTTTAAGCAATAAATTAGTATATTTAATATTTAAAAAAAAAAACCTCAAAACATTATTTAAAAGCATTATTTATTTAGGTAAAAAATGACCAATTTATGGATGTATGGGCTGACAAACACATAGTAATATTTACTTAAAGTGGAATAATCTGACGCATTAATCATTAGTCTTTAACACTCAAAATAAATAAATAAATTAAATAAATAGGGAAAGGTATTTGGCTAGATTTAAGAAAAATAATATGAGTAAGACATAATAAATGTGCAGTGCAGACATCTGCTTTTGCATTAAAAACAGTTACTGTTATATAGTCACGCATGACAACTCTTACGGGCGCAGCAATTTTTCTGCCGCGCTTAGTGAAAAAGCACGAAGTAGCGCCCCCACCCCCCCAACCGCCCAAAAAAAAAAAAAAACGAATAGAGATACGAATATTACGATTTGAATTTTATGTATTTTTATTAGGGCTGTCAAACGATTAAAATTTCTAATCGAGTTAATTACAGCTTAAAAATTTATTAATCGCAATTAATCGCAATTCAAACCATCTATAAAATATGCCATATTTTTCTGTAAATTATTTTTGGAATGGAAAGATAAGACACAAGATGGATATAGACATTCAACATACGGTACATAAGGACTATTTGTTTATTATAACAATAAATCAACAAGATGGCATTAACATTATTAACATTGTGTTAAAGCGATCCATGGATGGAAAGACTTGTAGTTCTTAAAAGATAAATGTGAGTACAAGTTATAGAAATTTTATATTAAAACCCCTCCTAATGTTTTCATTTTAATAAAATTTCTAAAATTTTCAATCAAAAAATAAACTAGTAGCCCGCCATTGTTGATGTCAATAATTACTTACACAATGCTAATGGGTGCTGAAGCCTATAAAATCAGTTGCACCCAAGCGCCAGCAGAGGGCGGCAAAACTCCATAAAACACAATTAACAAGTGGGCATTTCACTCTACTGACATTTAAATCTGTCTGAGCGGGACATGTGCATTAATTGCGTCAAATATTTTAACGTGATTAATTAAAAAAATTAATTACCGCCCGTTAACGCGATAATTTTGACAGCCCTAATTTTTATATTTCAATAAATGGTTTTTAAGCACTTCAATTTTAATAATTGGTTTTAAACATGAGACTGTCCCACCGAATTATTTTTAAACAATAATAAAGTAGAAAAATGCCTGTCTTTATTAAATGCTTAATAGAGTGAATCCTCTCAAATCCGGTCAAGCTGCTCACTTACACACAATGAGTTGCCACAGCAACTGTTTAACAAGTTAAACGATGATTGACGCATGCGGCGCTTTGAAGCTTTGGCTTTCAAGCATCTGTTACAAGATCAAAGATTTAACGTCTGTCAATCATCTTTTAAATTTTAATAAGCAACTCCAGTGCACTGCCTGAACAACAAAGAGCAGCAAGAGGGAGAGGGAGACTACGTAATCGGCTCGGAATGACTCACTGGTATTTATTATTTATTTTTTAATTGGAAAAAAATCTGTGATGGGCTGAGGACGCGAAGTTGGAAGCGCCAATTAGCGAGGGATCACTGTTTACCCACACACATACACGTCAGCGAACCACTTCCTGTGAATTCTGTCTTTAATTTAGGTTTTTCCTCCATCATTACATATCAGAAAAATGAAATTCTGTTCCATTCTTTTCAATTCTTTTTGCCATATATTAGACAAGATTCTTTCCGTTGGGATGGACAATAATAAGGTGCTGTCTTTCCATTTAAACTCTTGAGTAGATGTCCAATCCATTTAAACTGAGAGGACTCGCATCGAATGATCATTCACACTGGATTGGACATCTATTTTCGTCAACAGCACCAAATAAATAATCCCAAAGTCATATAGCAGTAAATAACATGATTTTAGCATGTGCCGGTTGGTCAACAAATTACAAGAAAAAAAAAATCGACGATGATCACAATAATCGTTTGTGGCAGTCTTTTATTAGTAAATTGTGTGACACACTATTAGCCGCTAGTAAGTGAATTTAAAGCGCGCACCAGTACATGGACTATTAACCTTTTAAATACAAATATATATACCAGTATATTTGTACTAGTAGGCTAAAAGTGACACTTGTATGTCTAAAGCTGTGTTCAGACTGCAGGCATATCCGAATCCAATCCGATTCCTCCTCAAATCTGATTCTTAGGGCTGATTTTTCACATATTTTTTAGTAAGTGTCCAAATCAGATCCGGGCCTGATTAGACTGGGCCACATTATTGACACACCTGACAGGTTGCTGTGGCAACAAAAGCATCATTCAGCATAGAGTGACGTCACAGACGATCAAATCCCATCCAGTTTCACTCTGGATGGGCTAAAAATCGCATTTTAGCTGCCAGTCTGAACAAGGCTTTAGCTGTTATACTACTAACAGTTACAAGTACATTATGTACTAATCAATAGACTTTAATCTGATCGGATTAGGAATAAATGCTCAAACTGTTTTCCATAGTACTAATTTTTGGTAGGAAGATCTTGGAGTAAACTCACTGCAAGTTACAACATGAGGTACAACTATGCAATCTAATGACATTACAGAGTAATGTATAATACTAGAAAAATCCAACACTGAGTTAAAATAATTGTTAGTTGCAGCCCTACAATCGTATTCCTTTGAGATTATGATTACGGGATGTCATTGGCTTGTGTAGGTGTACCTAACTAACCCGGTTTGATGAATGCGTTCATTATGATGGCAACGTTTTGGCCTTAAATGAGTGGAGACCGACTGAAAGTGACAAAAAGAGAGAGCGAGAGAGACGTGCTTTGTGCGCTTGATCTCTAACCGCTGATTCTCCTTCTTCCCTTTTTACCCGCCCTCGACTCCCGAACCACCGCCACCCGTCTTTCTCGATGTGTCTTTTTCATTCATCATCCTTCCTCTCCTTTCCTCCTTCCCTTGTCTCTTTCTACTCTCTCTACGCAGGACTCCAAACGTTTCCTCCAATGGCAACCCTGGCTATGAGAGCCTCCCCTTGACTGACAGGCAGTCCCCACCCCCTTCTGTGAGTTCCTCTGTTCTCGTGTGTGCCATTTTATCATCTTGACCATCACTAGCGCAGGAGTGGGGAGCCTTTATTCAATCATTTTTGGTCCTCATACTAATTATACAGTGGTATGAAAATGTATCTGAACCTTTTTGAATTTCTCACATTTCTGCATAAAATCCCCATCAAATGTGATCTGATCTTTGTCCAAATCACACAGATGTAAAAACAGTGTCTGCTTTAACTAAAACCACCCAAACATTTATAGGTCTTTATATTTTATTGAGGATAGCATGCAAACAATAACAAAAGGGGGAAATAAGTAAGTGAACCCTCTGCTCAAGGAGACTTAAAGAGCAATTGAAACCAGTTTTTACCAAACAATTTAAGTCAGGTGTGTGCCCAATCACTGATGAGTGGTTGAAAGCTGCCCTGCCCACTATAAAACACTCACCTGGTAAGAATTGTCTTGATGAGAAGCATTGTCTGATGTGCATCCTGGCTCGGTCAAAAGAGCTGTCTGAAGATCTGCGATCAAGGATTGTTGATTTGTATAAAGCTGGGAAAGGATACAAAACCATCCCTGAAAGTCAGGATGTTCATCAATCGACAGTCAGAGAAGTTGTCTAAAAATAGAGAGAGTTTGGCACTGTTGCTTCTCTCCCAAGGAGTGGCCGTCCACCAAAGATGACGCCAAGAGTTCAGCGCAGAATACTCAGAGAGGTAAAAAAGAACCCCAGCGTGCTAAAGACTTACAGAAATCACTGGCACTGTCCAATATCTCTGTGCACGTTTCAACTATACGTAAAACTGTGGCCAAGAATTTTGTTCATGGGAGGACTCCACAGAAGAAGCCACTGCTGTTTAAAAAAAACATTGTTGCTCGTTTAATTTTCGCAAAAAGGCACTTGGACACTCCACAGAAGTTTTGACAAAATATTTTGTGGACTGATGAAACCAAAGTTGTATTGTTTGGGAATTAACACACAACGTCAGGTGTGGAGGAAAAATGGAACAGTTCACCAACATCAACACCTCATCCCCACTGTGAAGCATGGTGGAGGGAGCATCATGATATGGGGCTGTTTTGCTCTCTCAAGGCCTGGACAAATAGCAATCATTAATGGAAGGATTAATTAAAAAGTATATCAGGATGTTTTGCAGGAAAACCCGAGGCCGTCTGTCAGTCAGTTGGATGCTGGAACAAGACAATGATCCATAACACAGAAGTAAATCAACTTCAGAATGGTTACAGAAGAACAAAACACACGTTCTGGAGTGGCCAAGTCAAAGTTCAGACGAACCCCATTGAGATGCTGTGGCATGACTTAGGCAATAAAATCTTCGTTGTGCCAGTTGAAAACAGATAATCAGAACTACAGTGGTATAAAAAAAGCATCTGGACCTTTTGAAATTTCTCACATTTCTGCATAAAATCCCCATCAAATGTTATCTGATCTTTGTCAAAATCACATAGATGAAAATACAGTGTCTGCTTTAACTAAAACCACCCAAATGTTTATTGGTTTTCATATTTTAATGAGGATAGCATGCAAACAAGTGCAATTGAAACCAATTTTTACCAAACATTTTAAGTCAGGTGTGTGCCCAATCACTGATAAGTGGTTTAAAGCTGCCTTGCCTGGACAACTTGCAATCATTAATGGAAGAATGAATTCAAAGTTTATCAGGACGTTTTACATGAAAACTTGAGGCCATCTGTCAGACAGTTGAAGCTAAAAAGAGGATGGATGCTGGAACAAGACAATGATCCATAACACAGAAGTAAATCAACTTCAGAATGGTTTCAGAAGAACAAAATACACGTTCTGGAGTGGCCAAGTCAAAGTTCAGATGAACCCCATTAAGATGCTGTGGCATAACCTAAAGACCGGGATTCATGCCAGACATCCCTGGAATCTGACTGAACTACAGCAGTTTTGTAGAGAAGAATGGGCCAAGATTAGTCCTGATCGATGTGCCAGACTGATCTGGAGCTACAGGAAGCGTCTGATTGAAGTTATTGCTGCCAAAGGGGGGGCCACAGAATATTAAAAGTGATGGTTGACTTACTTATTTTTCCCTTTTCTGTCATTGTTTGCATACTATCATCATTGAAATATGAAAACCGTAAGTGTTTGGGTGGTTTTAGTTAAAGCAGATTGTTTTTTCATCTGTTTGATTTTGACAAAGATTAGATCACACTTGATGGGGATTTTATGCAGATATGTGATAAACTATCTGAACTTTTTGGAATTTTTCATACCACTGTAAGTAGTACGATGGAGTATTAAGGCCAAACAAACAGAAAAAAATTGAGACTTAAAGTCATAATATTACGGGAAAAAGTTGTGATATTATGGGAAAAAAGGCTTAACATTAAGAGTTTAAAGTTGTAATTTTACATAATTTTACGTAATATTAAGAGAAAAAAGTCGTAATGTTATGGAATAATATGGGAAAAAAGTCGGAATATTACAAGAAAAAAGTCATAATGTGCGATTAAACTTGTTATACTAAGTAATTTAAAGTAATATTACAATTTTTTTTTTCGTAATACTGCACTATGAGATTAAAGTCATTATATCTCTTATGTTACGTAATATGTATGGACAACATTTAGCTAAATTAGCTACTCTGTACTTTAAACCATTATAATGAACAATCTTGAAAGCATCACTTGAGGATGTATTTTAGAAATTATTTCACAAATAAGAAAATCCTTAATCTTTAGGAACATCTACATCCAATTATAATCAATGTAAGGATTTATACTGATACTCCGTCCTAGCTCCCAATTTATTTGTTCATTTTAACAGAAGCGTTTTAGAGCTTCGTAAAGTACGAAGTAGCTAATTTAGCTAAATTAGCCATACTGCATCCATACATATTGCCTAATGTAAAGATACGTCATTTAAGGACTTTAATCTCATTTAAAAAAAAAACTTTTGTCTTGTAATATTACGTGTTTATTTAAATCAATGAACTTCTGACCCATTCTTAAATCATTTAGGGAAATTTGGCGCCACTACCTTGCATATAGCAGCTAATACGGTGAAAGCAGTTTTCTCAATGCTTACAAAAGCACACTCTTATACAAATTTATCATGAAAACCTTGCCCTGGAGGTTTATGTGGTAAGACTTTATTCACAAATCATTTATAGAAAAAAAAAATTACCTTCAAATGGCGTCATATCTCACTTTGACACTGTGTGAAGAGTGATTCTATGGAATGGCTCACAAATGCTCACTTATTATTCCTTTTAGTAAGGTTCCCCATCCCTGCAGGGCAGGGGTCGGCAACCCGCGGCTCCGGAGCCTGAATACAGCTCTTTGAACTCTCTGATAAGGCTCAGTTTTATCTTAAATAAATGAACAGTTGACATTTTAATCCGGAGATCAAACCAGGCTAGATGTTTTGTGTGTCTGTTAACAGAACACTCATACAGGTCTTGACATCACCAACTATGTAAAGTCACAACCGCCACTCAGAGGGTGTACTCACAGGTCTTGGCGCCATCCAGGGGCGCAAAGATTTGTGGGTACACATTCCAAGTGGCAACTGTGACTTTACATAAGCATTCTGCTTACTTAAAGGAGGGTAAACAACTTTGTTAAATCAAAATTGTACTACAAATACATATTAGTATACATGTAAATAAATATATTTACATATATGCTGACGCAATCTTTTGAACTATCAATATGTGTGTGCAGCTCCCAGTGAAGTCTTTTCTGTGGAAACTGGGTCAGAATGGCTCTTTGAGTACTGAAGGTTGCTGACCTCTGCTGTAGTGTCTTGCTTGTCACTGTTAACATGTAGGAATGTGGAAAACTGTGGGTTGTCCGATAATATCAGCCGGTTAAAGCATTTTAAAATGTTCTTGAAAAGTCTTGTCGCTTATCCATTTTGTAGAAACAATTGCTAATAACCTATCTTTTAATTATTCAATTGGCTTCAGAAATGGTTCATATGAAAGCTAAGACCCTCCCAAATGATGATGAACGCACAAAACATATTTGTTTCACTGAAAAAAGATTTGTCATTTAATGAAGACATAAAGGTCAAATTTTGGCAAGACAAAAGTTTTGTCGCCTACAGAAGGTAGTGTGAAAATTGAACAAAAAATGTACTTCAAATACAAAAACATCTTACAATAACAAGCGAATTAAGTAGTGGTGCTGTGAGATCCAAATTTAATATTTTGTATGACTTCCATGGCCTTGAAGGACTGCATCCATGCGGTTCGACAAGGATTCATACAATTTATTGATGAAGTCATCAGGAACATCAAAGAAAGCAGTCCTGCATGCCTCCCAAAGTTCATCAACATTCTTGGGTTTCGTCTTCCATGCTTCCTCTTTCATCCTACCCATGTCTGGTGACTGGGCTAGCCAGTCCTGGAGGATCTTGATTTTCTTTTCCTTGAGGAACTTTGAGGTAGAGATTGAAGTATGCGATGGAGCACCATCCTGCTGCAGAATTTGTCCCTTTTTTATGGTTAGGAATGTAAGAGGCAGTTAAGATTTATTGATATTTCAGACTATTTATGTTGCCTTCCACCCTTCAGATCTCTTGCATACCCCCATACTGGATGTAACCCCAGACCATGAGTTTGCCACCACCAAACTTCACTTTTTTCTGAGTGAATCTCAGATCCATGCGGACTCCAGTAGGTCTCCTGCAATATTTGTGGCGACTGTGGTGTAATTCAATGGAAGATTCATCTGAAAAATCCACCTTTTGCCACAAAACAGTGAAGTTTGGTGGTGGCAAAATCATGGTCTGGGGTTACATCCAGTATGGGGGTGTGCGAGAGATCTGCAGGGTGGAAGGCAACATTAATAGTCTGAAATATCAACAAATCTTAGCTGCCTCTTACATTCCTAACCATAAAAAGGGACAAATTCTCAAGCAGGCTGATGCTCCATCGCATACCTCAATCTCTACCTCAAAGTTCCTCAAGGCAGAGAAGATCAAGATCCTCCAGGACTGGCCAGCCCAGTCACCAGTCATGGACATCATTGAGCATGTCTGGGGTAGGATGAAAACGGAAGCATGGAAGACGAAACCCAAGAATGTTGATGAACTCTGGGAGGCATGCAAGACTGCTTTCTTTGATGTTCCTGATGACTTCATCAATAAATTTTATGAATCCTTGCCGAAGCCCATGGAAGTCATACAAAATAATACATTTGGTTCTCACAGCACCACTACTTAATTCGCTTATATTATGTATAGGGCTGTCAAACGATTAAAATTTTTAATCGAGTTAATTACAGCTTAAAAATGAATTAATCGTAATTAACCGCAATTCGAACCATCTATAAAATATACCATATTTTTCTGTAAATTATTGTTGGAATGGAAAGATAAGACACAAGATGGATATATAAATTCAACATACGGTCCATAAGTACTGTATTTGTTTATTATAACAATAAATCAACAAGATGGCATTAACATTATTAACATTCTGTTAAAGCGATCTATGGAAAGAAAGACTTCTAGTTCTTAAAAGATAAATGTTAGTCCAAGTTATAGAAATTTTTTGAAACTGTTGAAATTGAAATTGTTGATGTCAATAATTACACAATGCTCATGGGTGCTTAAGCCTATAAAATCAGTCCTACCCAAGCGCCAGCAGAGGGCGACAAAACTCCAAAAAACACAACAAGTTGGCATTGCACTGTGCTGTCATTTTAATCTGTTTGAGCGGGGCATGTGGGTTAATTGCGTCAAATATTTTAACGTGATTTTAAAAAATTAATTACTGCCCGTTAACGCGATAATTTTGACAGCCCTAATTATGTAACATATTTTTGTATTTCTAGTACATTTTTTGTTCACTTTTCACACTACTTTCTGTAGGCGACACAACTTTTGTCTACCCAAAATTTGACCTTTATGTCTTCATTAAATGATGAATCTTTTTTCAGTGAAACATATATATTTTTGTACATTCAACATCATTTGGGAGGGTCTTGGCTTTCATATGAGCCATTTCTGAAACCAAATGAATAATTAAAAGTCAGGTTATTAGCAATTTTTTTTCTACAAAATGGATAAGCAACAGGACTTTTGTCAGGGACTGTATGTCAAATACTTCATTTTTTTATGGTCGTTTAAAGATGCCATGTTATTGAACAGGCTGCGTGATTATAGAACGGTAAGCTTGTGTCAGATGGGTGTAATGGAGTCATGTGATTATTGTTGCGACGTCTCATTGGTGAAATTGGTAGAGCTACTCTTAGCAATGCTAGCAAAAAAAATAAAAATGTAATATGTAGAATAAAGAGGAAAAATGTGACGACTCGTGTACCCCAATGTAGCGGAATAAGAGTAGTGTTTTTTCTTCACAAATCCATTCAAGTAAAAAGTATGGCTTTGTTAAACTACTCTTAGAAGTACTCAAAAAGTTAATCAACTGAGTACATGTAACGCGTCACTACCCACCTATGGTTAAGGTAGATCACGGGAGGTTGTCTCCTTGAAAAGTAGCTCTTGAAGCAAAACACTATGAGCATCCCTGATGTATACTAATTGTGATATATAATATTTACGAACAACATTTGCCATTTTTTTTCTGTTCACAATTTCATTTTGCTGATATATCTTACAGTCTGAGCTTTATGGAATGTCAATAGCTTGCACAGATGACTTTACTGTGTTTGAATAACACATTTCTGCTATTTCTCCGCAGTACTCTCCCAGCATGCTGACTGGTTACGGGGGAAGTCAATCACATTCCAACCCTGCCCATTCAAGAAACCTGTATTCACGTTGATATTTTTCTTTTCTTAGGAAATGTATAGAGGAAGAAAACAAATGTTTAGTTTTCATATGAACGGACACTTTAAAACCAACGGAAACTAATCTTAAAAAAAACCTCAAGGCTTTAGTGTTGCGTATAACGTCGGTACCACTGAATATTATTGTTCTGACAATTCTGATTATTAGAAGCACTTATGAGAAAAAAAATAAATAAATAAAGCAGGAGCGAAAAGGACTGTGGACACGCTGGTAGGATGTGAAACCAAACCCTCCCCTTGTTTGTCCAAACTGTGTAAACTGTGAACAGTGGTGAGGCAAGTGGAGAATGGTATTGACGTGACTACGTTATGTAGTTTTATATTCTTCATTGTATCACCCGTTTCTTTGAAAGTTGTTTTATATACATATATATAAATATGAAATTGTTGTAGAAAAAGCACTGGCACGTAGCAACAAAGCACATTTTTTTTCTGTCAATGGTTATGCAGTCCCTCCCTCACTTGCTATATATTTTTTATTATTACTTTTTATAGGTGGTAATTCTGTATTTTCTGTGTATTACCTTACGGTATTATGTATATCTCACTGTCTATATCGGAATAATAATCATTTCTCTTTAACAACAAAATAACCACAATTGAGGGCTAAGAGAGCCACGTTTCAACGGAGAACCCTGAAAGAACGACAAATCCCATGCAGCTACAGCATAGCAATAAAACTAATGTACATGTGGGTATAAAAGGACCAGACACTCCTGTTTGAATGCCGAAAAGGGGTGTGTAGACTTTTTATTTGTATCACATAGCACAACATTGGGTCTCCGAGATGTTTTTGTGTATATTACGGTATGTTGGAGATCTCATTGAAGCCCCCCTCCCTCCCTTCTCTCCCAACTGACTGTGTTAACCCCTCTAATTGAGTTTGTACAATGCTCCTTTTGAATGGCATCCTTTTACACTCAAGAGTCTAATATGAATAAAGAGTAATAAAAAAAGAACTACAATAACCTGACGCTCAATGTGTCATCATTGAAGTCAGAAAAGATGTGTTTAAAAATCCATGCTGACCATCTTTTGTAAATTTTATAGTATAAATAAAATTACATGCACAAGCCACAGCTGATTTATAACCCACGAGTGTCTACATTTTAATATGAAACGTTTACAACAGCCAGTCTGAAACCACAAAAGCACTTTAAGGCACAATACGGGATTTTTAGGGTTAATTTGATATACTTTTCTAATACATGCATGCTCCACCATTCCTTGATGAGTACACAGAGCTGTGACATTTTAACTGATACTGCCCTAAAAAGCATTTTTCTTATCTTCAATAGAGGATTAGGGTCGACCACTCCGGGCGAACACGCAGCTGTGCATGTCCACAGTCTAGTGTTGTTTTCGTCAACGATAAAAAGGAAAATATTTCCTCTACAAACAATTTTTTTCATGACGATGTGACGAGCTAAAAACGTGTCTTTGGAGACAAACACATTCATGTGAAAAAAATAGGATTCCCCATTAAATACCGTAATTTTCGGACTATAAACCACTACTTTTTTCCCTCATTCTGAATCCTGCGGCTTATAGTCCACTACGGTTTATTTGACAGCGGTGTCATAAGACTGTCATAAGACTGCCATAATTATAACACGACAGTATCACGGGCATTCATGAAAGCTTATGACAGACGGCGCCATCCAGCAAATTTTGTCAGGCGGAAAACACAGACAAGACTGAAAAAGCAGTTTCTGCTTTTGCACTCCTCTTTAAAATAAACTGCTGTATTTTAAGCCAAAAGAATTGTTGTGTTTGATAGAACAATATGTGTATATGCTGCCATAGCAGATTCATGGCGCATTAAGCCCCGAACTATTTCAAATTTGTCCCTTTTACCCTGTAAACCCCCATTTACAGACGTCGCGCAACCACTTTTGTTTCAACCCAGCCATAAAAAGAAGGTAAGTAATTATATTTATTAATCAGATTCAGAGTTTATTTGTCATTGTCAAGATAACAACGAAATTCAGATTGGAGTTCCAACAATACTATGGGTTAGTTTCCATTAAAGTGCTTGGTGCAGAGCAATATAAAGTGTCCCCAGTGCCCCCACAATCCCACCATAAATAATGATAAATATGATAAATTGACATAACCATTCATGCCCCCCCCCCCCGCACTCCACAAAATCAAAACGTCTGTCATTTTTAGCTTAGAATCATTAATCAATGTCTAATAATTTGATAAAAAAAAAAAAAAACGACTTTAAAAAATTATTCACTGGCATATTTTACACTTTTAAACAAATTACGTCACATTGAAAAAAATGGCGTCTGTAAAAAAGTCACGGATATCTACCACATAACTATCGATTAATTGTACTTTCTGTTACTGTCGCATTTTCCCCAATATGTTAGATGATAAATAATCGATCCAAACAAAGAAAAATTGAAAAGAAAAAAAAAAATGCTTAAAAGGGTAAATATATGAAAAAGAACATCTCGACCACTCTTTGATGTCTGCGATTTCTGCATCACGACCCTTTTTTATTACCATGATTCACCCATAAAAGCTCCCAAAAATCCAGCTGTGGCCATTCACATCTGTGTCTTGACACTCGATGGTACAGTGCCTTGCAAAAGTATTCGGCCCCCTTGAATCTTGCAACCTTTCGCCACATTTCAGGCTTCAAACATAAAGATATGAAATTTAATTTTTTTGTCAAGAATCAACAACAAGTGGGACACAATCGTGAAGTGGAACAACATTTATTGGATAATTTAAACTTTTTTAACAAATAAAAAACTGAAAAGTGGGGCGTGCAATATTATTCGGCCCCTTTACTTTCAGTGCAGCAAACTCACTCCAGAAGTTCAGTGAGGATCTCTGAATGATCCAATGTTGTCCTAAATGACCGATGATGATAAATAGAATCCACCTGTGTGTAATCAAGTCTCCGTATAAATGCACCTGCTCTGTGATAGTCTCAGGGTTCTGTTTAAAGTGCAGAGAGCATTATGAAAACCAAGGAACACACCAGGCAGGTCAGAGATACTGTTGTGGAAACGTTTAAAGCCGGATTTGGATACAAAAAGATTTCCCAAGCTTTAAAGATCTTAAGGAGCACTGTGCAAGCCATCATATTGAAATGGAAGGAGCATCAGACCACTGCAAATCTACCAAGACCCGGCCGTCCTTCCAAACTTTCTTCTCAAACAAGGAGAAAACTGATCAGAGATGCAGCCAAGAGGCCCATGATCACTCTGGATGAACTGCAGAGATCTACAGCTGAGGTGGGAGAGTCCGTCCATAGGACAACAATCAGTCGTACACTGCACAAATCTGGCGTTTATGGAAGAGTGGCAAGAAGAAAGCCATTTCTCAAAGATATCCATAAAAAGTCTTGTTTAAAGTTTGCCACAAGCCACCTGGGAGACACACCAAACATGTGGAAGAAGGTGCTCTGGTCAGATGAAACCCAAATTAAACTTTTTGGCCACAATGCAAAACGATATGTTTGGCGTAAAAGCAACACAGCTCATCACCCTGAACACACCATCCCCACTGTCAAACATGGTGGTGGCAGGATCATGGTTTGGGCCTGCTTTTCTTCAGCAGGGACAGGGAAGATGGATGCAGCCAAATACAGGAACATTCTGGAAGAAAACCTGTTGGTATCTGCACAAGACCTGAGACTGGGACGGAGATTTATCTTCCAACAGGACAATGATCCAAAACATAAAGCCAAATCTACAATGGAATGGTTCAAAAATAAACGTATCCAGGTGTTAGAATGGCCAAGTCAAAGTCCAGACCTGAATCCAATCGAGAATCTGTGGAAAGAGCTGAAGACTGCTGTTCACAAATACTCTCCATCCAACCTCACTGAGCTCGAGCTGTTTTGCAAGGAAGAATGGGGAAGAATGTCAGTCTCTCGATGTGCAAAACTGATAGAAACATACCCCAAGCGACTTGCAGCTGTAATTGGAGCAAAAGGTGGCGCTACAAAGTATTAATGCAAGGGGGCCGAATAATATTGCACGCCCCACTTTTCAGTTTTTTATTGGTTAAAAAAGTTGAAATTATCCAATAAATTTTGTTCCACTTCACGATTGTGTCCCACTTGTTGTTGATTCTTGACAAAAAAATTAAAATTTTATATCTTTATGTTTGAAGCCTGAAATGTGGCGAAAGGTTGCAAGGTTCAAGGGGGCCGAATACTTTTGCAAGGCACTGTACATGCTACATGGAGTTTTTAGATCGAAACAAGGTTAGTACATGATAATATCTCGTTAAAATCATGGCGTCTTTACTTCTGCTCTCGCCTCCGGTTACGGTTTTGCTGTTTAAAATTAAAAAAAAAATTTTTTTTAAGCATTCCAAGGATGTATCACATATGCATATAGGACAATTTTGAAATTTGTACAATCGGGGGTCTCATAGCAGAACTTCAAGTCACCTGAGTGTTTTCTGCCACGACTAACTCCATTTATGTCCTGCTCAGATCTTTTACATCCATTCAAAAGTGAGATAATTTGCTGGATGACACAAAATGACATCTGTCATCAGCATTCATTAATGCTCATGGCAGTGTCATGTGATAATTTTAATGGCCTTATGACAGTCTTAAGGTGCCACTGTCAAATAAAGAGTTACCAAATACCATAACTAGCAATTAATGAAACAAACGGAACAGTAACTGAAGAAATAATTTGCAAAGAACAAGAATTTAGAATCTCATTTACATTGTAACGCTGCAATGCATGCTAGGGGGAACGTTGGACGACAACAGTGTTGACAGCAGGTGGCAGCAGAGGTTGACTGTCTCCCCCATGGGAGCAGTGATGGACAAATGAAGTGTCTTGACTCTTGAAGCAATGAATCAATTGGTTCAAAGCTTCATGGTGGTTCATTTGGTCTTATGACAGTCTTATGACGCCGCTGTCAAATGAAGTGTTACCAATTAATATCTCTTGGTGTAAACATCCCATAATAAAGTGAAGACAGCTGCGGCTTATCTATGAGCAAATGTTGTTTTTGTGTCAAATTTGGTGGGTGGCGGCTTATAGTCAGGTGCGCCTTATAGTCCAAAAATTATGGTATTCAGTTCTTTATTAAATGTTCATATATCAATGTCTGATCTTGTTTTTCTTCATCTCTGTAAAAGAATGGTTTAATTGTAGGTAAACAACAAAAATTAACATTGTTTTACTCATTAATCCAAATATATCAACAAAAATGCACGTTCTGAGAAAAAAGTTAGGACACCCTACCGCCTAATAACTAGTGCTAACCCCCGTTGGTTGAAATAACTTCAATGAGACACTTTTTGTAGCCATCTACCACTCTTTGACATCGGTCTGAAGAAAATTTGCCCCACTCCTCAACTCAGAACTTTCAGCTGTGAGATGTTTGAGGGGTTTCTTGCATGTACAGCCATTTTCAAGTCACCTTACAGCATCTCAATGGAATTGAGATCAAGCTTCGACTGGGCCAGTCTTGGACTCTCCATTTCTTCCTTTTCAGCCAGTCCTTGGTCGATTTACTGGTATGTTTTGGTTCATTGTCATTTTTGCAGGGCTCAATTTTGTTTCCGCTTTCATTTTTTCACAGATGATCTCACATGTTACTCAAGCACCCTCTGATACACGATAGAATTCATTGGGTTTACGCCAAACATATCCTCTGCTCTGGTGTCCAAATAATTCAATTTTAGATTCATCTGTCCAAACAACATTATTCCAGAAGTCCTGGTCTTTGTCTACATTCACTTTGGCAAACTTCTGGCCTTCATGTTCTTCTTGGAGAGCAAAGGTTTCCTCTTTGCACACCTCCCATGAAGGTTACACTTGTTAAATCTTTTTCTGATTGTAGAGGCATGCACTTTCAGATCAACGGGAGCAAGAGCCTGCTGTTGGTCCCATGATGACATATTAGGGTTTTTGGAGACGACTTTTAACATCTTGTGGTCTGCTCTCGGGTTGAGCTTTCTTGGACGGCCAGACCTGGGCATATTGGCAGTTGATTTGAATGTCCTCCATTTCTATACTTTTTTCCCCCAGACAGGGGAATGGCTATTTTATATTCTCTTTTGAAATTCCTTACCAGACTCATTAGCGTCTACCATCTTCTTTCTGAAGGCATCAGACAGCTCCTTTGACTTTACCATGTTTTTTCTCACTTCAACAGTCAGGGGCACACCAAACTAAACGTGAGGTTTAAATAAGGCAAGCCTCCCTCAAAACACTGGGTGATGATGTTCTAATCATGTGCACCTGATGTGGTACACCTGTGTGTGATTTTAGCCATTTTAACTGAGATTGAATGTGAGTGTTTCCTAATTTATTCCTCAACAGAAATTGAATTTATTTAAAATGACATTTTACAGAAAGTTATTAAAAAAATATTTTTTTCCAGTTTTAATTGTTTAGTTCTATTACTTGAATCTCTTAAGATTCTTAAAATTGATATTAAATATCCATATGACCAAATATGTTCGAAAGGCTTCCATAGGGTGTCCTAATTTTTTCACACGACTGTGGCTACCTGCATTTTAATTCCATGTTTGGTTCCCATGTAAATGTGCTTTCATGCAAATTCTAATTATACCCATTTAATTTGCAATTTGAATTCCATAAGTACTTCTTTTGGTCACATACCTAGTTCGTGAAATAAAACAAAGCTGGAAGGTTTAAAACAACAAAAAAACTTTATTATAAATACAACATTTCAACATTAGAAACATAGCTCGTCAGTAAATAAGTCACAAGTGTGTACCACGGACAGACACTCAATTCTTATTGGATATGCATAGATCAATAGAACTAGTGATGGCCATTTGACTTGATCAATTTTTTGTTATTTTGAAATCTTAATTGATGAATCGGCTCATTTCTAGTACGCAAAACAGTTTGAAAGTCACACACCGCATGTTTTTAATGCATTTAAACCAACTCTGCCATTGTATGAGGAAGCCAAATATCACACATTACTCACCCAAATTTAGAAATAGTGCATTTTCCGCCAAGAGCCGGTCACTTCCCGGCGAGCTTAATTTGACTTTGAAACTTTTCAAGTGAGCTAAACATTTCAAAACGGCTTGAACGTGCAAAAGGTCAATCAAAAATCGTAACGCACACGCAAAACAGTGCTAAAAAAATAAAACTGTGGTGCATAGAAAGTAAACACACAAGTGTTACACGTTGACAAACGCACTTTTTTTTAATGACGGTCTAAGTCAAGGTCCCATAAGTCTGATTCTCCTTGAGGTTTTGTTTTTCATGATCAGTGTTATATCGCTGTTAATCATTCTGTTTTTTTCCAGTCATCACCAGTGTACTTGGTACCACATTTGCCGTTAAAGTCCAAACTAGCTTCACAAAGTAGCTCAGCTGCAGCGAATAGTTACAATCATCGGATCGTCACGTCACGAAAAGCGTTTAAGCGCGTGTTCCAGGAAGTAAACGCAACCGGCTTCTCTTTGGCGTGTGTGATGTCGTGAAGGTTTGTTCCCTGAAGACTTTCCTGCAATGAGGTGTGATATATATAAAAAAAAACAATATTAAAGTCCTTTTTTACTCTCACACTGAACTCTTTGCCCCGTTACACGGAATGTCAGGGTTCAACCAGGAGCCGTCCTCCTCCACCTCTCGCTGTACCACAAGGAGCATCTCAGCCACATCTTGAGACAGCTGCTCGCTCAGAAAAGTCCTGTTTGGAAGTTAAAACAGGAAGTGACCCGTAAATACTCTGCAACTAAGGAAATAACATAAAATCAATAGGAAATGACACAAAATCAACAGAGACGGCCATGGAAATGCTCCAAAATCTACAGGGGATGTAGCAAAATATTGGAGGAAGTGACCTATATTCGTCCCAAAAACAACAGGAAGTCCCCCAGATTTAGGAAGTGACCCAAAATAAAAAAGTGACCCGGATTTGCCCCAAAATCAACTAGAATTTACCTAACTTTGTCCCAAAATCAACATGTAATGACCTTAAACGTACAAAAAGTGACTTAAAATGACCCAAAATAAACAGGTAGGAACCCGCATTTGCCCCAAAATCAACACAAACTGCCCTAACGCTGACAAGACGTGATGCAAAATAAACAGGAAGAGGCCCGGATTTGCCTCAGGAAAAAAACTACAACTGACAAAAAACTAACAAGAAGTAACCCAGATTTAACTCCATATCAACAGTAAGTGACCCAAAATCAACCTGATTTGTCCCAGGATTACTGAAAAATTAATAGCAATTAACCAAAAACCAACAAATGACCCATAAATGTCACAAAATCAACAGGAAGTGACCCAGATTTGCCCCAAAATTAACATGAACTGACCCTAAACATATAGGAAGTGACTTAAAATGACCCGAAATAAACAGGTAGCAACCCGCATTTGCCCCAAAATTAACACAAACTGCCCTAATGCCAACAGGTTGTGATGCAAAATAAACAGGAAGTGAATGAATGGCCCGTATTTGCCATTAAAAAAAAGAAACTAATACGAAGAAACCCAGATTTGACTCCATATCAACAGTAAGGGACCTAAAATCAAACTGATTTGCCCCAGGATTGCCAAAAATAATGATCGCAATTGATCTCAAATCAACAACTGTCCACAAATCAACAGAAAGTGACTCAAATTTGCCCCAAAATTAACATAAAATGACCCTAAACACACAGGAAGTGACTTAAAGTGATGCAAAATAAACAGGTCGTAACCCACATTTGAGTACAATCTGCCCTAACACCTATAGGACATGTCGCAAAATTAACAGAAAGTGGCCTGGATTGACCCTAAAAAACAGATTTGAACCCCAGATCAAAAGTAAGTGAACCAAAATCAACTGGATTTGTCCAAGAATCAAATTAATAGCAACTGGCCCAAAATCAACAAGTGGCCCATAAATCCACCCAAAACAACATTAAGTGACCCGGATTTGCCCCCAAAATCAATGGCAACCGACCTAAAACATACATGAAGTGACTTAAAATGATCCCCAAAAAATAGCAAGTGACTTGCATCTGCCCCAAAACCAACAGGAAGTGATCTAGAAGTGACCCAAAATCAACAAGAGATGACCATAAAATAACCCAAGACTAGGGGTGTGCCATCTTGGGCACCCAAAGTTTCGATTCGATTACGATTCAGAGTGCTACGATTTGATTATTGAATGATGTACACGGTACTGACGATCAGGATTATCGATGCATCATACGTTATGAATTAATAAAGTAGCCAAACAAATTTATGTCCACCATTATTTATTTAAAATATCCTAATGATTCAACAGGAACGATGGAAACATGCCCATACAACAAAAAACCGCCCTTAAGCTGCTTTTATTTTATTTTTTTACAAGAAAGTGCAAAAACATTAACCGTTTTAAAGGCAGTACTTATTTCTCAACATGCCTATACAACACACAACTGATCTTGAGATGCTCTTTTTCAGAAAAAGGTGCAAAAACATTAGCTGTTTCAAAGGCAGTACTTATTTCTCTCAACAATAAAATAAAGTTTTACACTGGTGGAATGATTTCCACATTTTCTGGAAACAAACTTTTTTCTTTAGAAATAAGACTCCTTTTAACCAAAATATTTTGTATTCACAGGTTTCTGTACTATTTCGCATGTTTGCAGTGTTACCGCTGTACTTAATCCTGGTTTTACACATTCTGCAACTGGAGTAACTTTTGCACACCACCAAACAACGCACAAACTGACATGGAAATACATGTTAGATAGTCGCTTAATAGCATTGTGCTCAGCGCTAACTAGTAACATCTCAAAAACAACAACAATAAAAGCTAAACAGTACAAAAGGGTTCGTGTACTCACCTCTGATAGACGGACACGGGACTTAGCAAAACATTAGGGACTTTTTTCAATTAATACGACTTGAACCTACCGGTACTGCTGGACAACTGAAAGACAAGGAGCAACGAACTTTCTCTCTTCCCCTCTCGCTCTAAAAAATAACTTGTGCACAGAAGAGGACCCAAAACTCGATCGCCAGGTTCCTGCCTGTCTCATACACACATTTATAAAATAAATACCGTAATTTCCCGAATATAACGCACACTTTTTTCCCCCAAAATCAACTTCTAAAATCATGGTGCGCACTATAAACGGGTACATGGATGGAGACAGAAATACGTATATATATTATATATATATATATATATATATATATGTAAACCGATTTTTTTTAATTGACACGGCCACGTTGTGTTGAAGAAACGTATGCGGCGACCCGTTGCTGACCATTACGGTACGTGACGTCACCATTTTGTTTCGGTAATACTTCACTCTGATCGGCCGAATGATTTCGTCTGTGTTAAATTCTGCTTTTTTCACTCTTCATAAAGCACAGAATTTAGTTTCTTGAACTCATTTGAGTCAACGTTTATTGCAGCTCCGCAACTCGGACCATAACAAACGTAAGCACACAGACTTCCTGTGTCCGTCAACTATATCTGTCCCTCGGGAAACTCAAACCCAAATAACAATAGTTCCTATTAGGGTTGTTCCGATCATAATTTTTTGCTCCCAATCCGATCCCGTTCGTTTTCGTTTGAGTATCTGCCGATCCCGATATTTCCCGTTCCGATTGCTTTTTTTTGCTCCCGATTCAATTCCAATCATTCCTGATATTTTTTCCCGATCATATACATTTTGGCAATGCATTAAGAAAAAAATGAACAAAACTCGAATATATATATTCAACATACAGTACATAAGTACTGTATTTGTTTATTATGACAATAAATCCTCAAGATGGCATTTACATTTTTAACATTCTTTCAGTGAGAGGGATCCACGGATAGAAAGACTTGTGACTGTGTATTGTGACGAAATATTGCCATCTAGTGTATTTGTTGAGCTTTCAGTAAATGATACTGCAGCATGCACCAATGCATGATGGGAAGTGAAACCATGATGGGAAGTAAAACCATGACTGTGCGTCACGCTACCAATGGATATATCTTCTCTGCTTTGGGAACTAAGTTAAGGTGTTAAGACAAAGATCCAATGCCACCTTCCTTCCCCACATTGCTTCCTATAATATAACAAATCATAGGGAGAGGGATTGCAAGGTATTAGCCAATTGAAGAACATCTTCAAAGGCTGCCAAAATTCACTCTACCCGCTATGCGCTGCCTTTTATCGTTCTATATAGGTAAAACGGCGTCATAACAGAATGAGCGTGACAATGAGTGAGAGGGTCGTGCAGCGTATATATTAATAGCGTTATATATTTGAAGGTGACACATTTATTAAGAAATTAATTGCCGCCGTTATCGGGATATATTTGATAACCCTACGTTAAGCTTAAACTAAAGACTCTGGATGAGTGTATCATACTATGTCTGTAACATTAAAGACAATTAGAAAACGATTTAATTAAAATATATGTATATTAAAAAAAGGCATGGCCGATATTTTTTTGCCGATTCCGATACTTTGAAAATGACGTGACTGGACCGATCGATCCCCCGATTGATTGGGACATCTCTAGTTCCTATTGTTACTGTCGTGTCTACAGCGATGAGCTCTCACTGATTTCCGACTTACGTTCTCACTTTTATTTTTCTGTATCAATCCGTGGAAGAAACATTTATTCATCATGATGAAACGAGCAAGTTATAGAGCAGGCTTTAAAAGATAAGTCCCATCTGTATTGTTTTCTCCTAGATTCTGGTAAGTTGGAGAAGTTGTCAAATCATATTATAACCGTAAATATTGTCAGTTTATGGCAATGTTTTGAACTACCAATGTGCTATGATTGTGCTGTGTTTCATCAGTCAGTAAAATGACATTTCTGTATCTGTACACGAGCTCTGTTTTCTTGTATTCTTCTATTTATTGGTGCTAAAATTAGGGTGCGCGTTATAAACGGGTACAATAATTTCCCCTAGATTTTACAAGTAAATTTGGGGTGCGCATTATACATGTGTGCGCCTTATATTCGGGAAATTACGGTTAACATAAATATCAATAATAAAAACAATGAGGTGAAATGCTGCTGGCATTAACTAGTGCAAAAGAAATGTAAACGGAAACACTATGACTTCACCTTTTAAACAGGAGTCAAATTTTTTTTTTTTTACTCTTTTTCTGGTATGTCTATATTGTTCTAAATGTTAAAATGAATTGCAATGGGCCTCATGTCCCAGACAATCATTTTCAGAATACCGTATTGGCCCGAATATAAGACGGCCCTGATTATAAGACGACCCCCTTTTTTTTAAGACTTTTTGAACACCAAATTAATTTTAATTAATTAATTAATTAATTTGACAGAAAATAATTACAGTACATCTGAAACAAATTATAACAATATATTTCGGAGAAAAAGCATGTGATTTTGCCTCATTCAAATCTTAATATCTCAACATTTAAATATGTAAACTAAAGCGCAATCAGATTCGTAAATGAATGGCTTCTAGTTTTTGAAATGTAGATAAACCAGACTATTGTAATACAACAACAAAATTGGAATAACTGCATTAACCATCAAAGTGAGGTCTAACTGTAACTGTAGTCTTCAAACAAATCTGAATAAGGTAAAACATTGCAAACTGGATAAACTTGGGAGTAGAGTAGCTGAGATCTGTCATGACAGAACATTACTCCTCAAGTTCAGCATTCGCTTCAATGATATCTGGCGCCATCTATCGTCGTGAATGGGTATAATGTCTAGACCCCGAATATAAGACGACTCCCACTTTTTCAGTCTTATTTCAATGCAAAAAACACTGTCTTATATTCGGGCCAATACGGTATAGCCACAGTTTGCCAAGATGAAGCTGCTATGCTAGTATGCAGCTAGCTGAGTTTGAGAGACACTCTTGGGGTTTTATTGAAGAATTTTATATCCCATGTTTATGGTCTTACTGATGACTACGTTAAAGTTAGAGTGGTTTGACAGATTCCAAAGAACAGACATCCACAGTGTGTTACGACGAAGCTGCTATGCTAGCACGCAGCTTACGGAGTTCATTAGGCTTTTCAATAGGAATAGTCTTATATTCGGGCCAATACGGTACTTTGTGTGAGTACAGGTGCTCTTTCTGGTGTGCATTCTGCATTTTTTGGGGAGGGGAAAAACTGTTCAATTTTTGTTTGTTTTAACCTGAAAATAGATAAAGCACAGGGATATTACCACAATTATTTTGAATGAAAGGCACACGTAGTCATAGTAACAAAAATTACATATATAGTATTAATTTTATAGTATACTATTATATGTATATACACAATAATACTTTATAAAGTAACTAACATTACTTCACGTTCTAAACTTTATCCGCATGTAATTTTTTTTTTAACCCGCCAACGATACGTTTTGCCAGTCAATGACGTCGAAAACGTCGACTAGTCGGGACAGCTCCATTTTAGAGTCTTTTGAACAGGAGTAAATCTCTTGCTCAGTAACTTCAGCTGCAGCATCATAACGTTGTGTGTCCGTCAAAGGTGTCCAGACGGCAGACATGTCTTGAATTTCGTTCCACTACTAGCGGCTGTCATAAAGTTATTAGGGAAAATCATCGTTTTTGAACATTTATGAATCGTAATCAAATCGTCACGTGTCGAATCTTGATACATCTCATAATCGATTTTTTGGCACACCGCTACCCAAGACGAATAGGAAATGTCCCAAAATCAAGAGGAAATCCCCTGGATTTGGCCCACAATCCACAGGAATTTACAAACCAGCATTGACATTTCCATGGAATTGCTGCAGAAATGGCATTTTCTAGTTTAATTTGCTATGAATGGTCTCTCATTGGCCGCCAATAAGACTAAAACATCATTCAACTACCAGCCTTCCCGTACCTTAGTTCCGCTTCCCCTCCGATGCACGCTGGACTTTTTAGCTTGGAGTCCAGGTTGTAGTAATGCCCGTTGACTTGGCGGACGGCCAGCCAGTGACGTCGGCGCAGGAGAGGCAGGGACAGGATGCCAAACGACACGCAAGAAGGGACGTTCAGGATGAAGCCCTGAACTCTGGAGATGCAAAGGCTCTGCACCGGCCTGGAGGGAGAAGTTGTTCTCATTTTGGATTGATTACAGAAAATATGACTAAACTAAGTCATCCATAACTGGAGAACTTTTAAAGGGAACCTCAGACTTAGACTTGTAGGCTCTAATAAGCCACAATTGTTCTCTTTTACTAATGTGTGTTATTAGAAACACATAAAATATTGCCATCGATCTAAAAAATCTATAATTTAGTACATGTTTTTGACCTACAAAGGGCGCCATGTTTTACGCGTGCAATGGACGCCCGGGGTGATGACATAGTTTGTCACTGTCACTAGTCGAACACTACCAGTTCAGCAATTCCTTCCTACGTGGCGAGACGTCCAACACATGCGCACATCGGTTAAAAGTGGCCAGTACTTACTATTTGTGTTTTTATTGAGTCTTTTATTACCTTTTCATTGCCTCGAAATATTTTTTGCATGTGTTTCCCGTTTATACTTTGAAGCATTGTGTTTCCTTTAAGTAGCCTTAAAGCAGATTGTTGATTTGTTGACCACATTAGTAACGTAGCATATTTAAACCACCATTATTTGATATTACCACGTTTAAGTATTTTCTTAAGGCATCTTTAGTATGTTCTGTCTGTATGCATCTTAACAAAACAAGCTGAAAGCACAGTAGTAACACTTTGGGTGTCAAATTCACCTCTTGTATACGTTTCGCCGGTGTAGCAAATTTTGGCAGAACACCAGTTTTGTCTTACGCTCGTCTCATCTCATCCCGTCTTTCCTGTTCATTTTGCTCTTGCTGCTCGTTTTGTGAAATATCGACAGTGCTGTCATGCTCATTAATGTTCCTCTCGGGTTCAAATTGAAAGGGTTGAATAGATGACATGTTTATGTCGCTATAGTCGTACTCTGGAAGCTCGGCAGCGTAACCCAGTGATGTCACCGCCCTGCGATATCAACAACATTGGCGACCAACTAGTTAAACTAATTTTACAAATTGTATAAAAACGAAAATATCAAGAGGGGTTTTATTATAAAATTATTTTAACTCATAATAACATTTATCTTTTAAGAACTAGAAGTCTTTCTGTCTGTGGTTCCCTTATAGGAAAAAGTCAGCAACCAATGCAAAAAGTAAGTGCCTTGGCAATATACGTATATTACTTTTTAAGGGGCTAAAAAGTAAAAAAAAAAAATTCCAAAAATACAATGACAGTGCCGAAACATACAAAAATTAAAGCTGTCAAACGATTAAGAAAATTTAATCTAGTTAATCATATGTCAACTGTGTGATTAATCATGATTAATCACATTTCTCTCGGGATGAATAAAGTTGCTCTTCAGCAAAAAAAATCTAGGAAAATACTATAATTGACTTAAAATTTGTTTTAACATGAAATGTATGATGTGTGAATGAATACTTAACCAAATAGTTTTAAAATTTTACTTAACAACTTACCTCGTATAAAATAAAAAATAAAATACATTGTCTGTATTATACAGCAAAGAGTTTTAACAGATTAAAGTGCCTCAGACTAACAATGTGGCTCAAGTACCGTTTGGCATATTAACCAAAATTAACTGCAAATTTAAAGAGTAGACAAGCACAATACAGTAACAATAGCTAGTGTTTAAAAAAATGTGTAAACAACTTGTCTGTTAAATTGAACATTTCACAAATAAATGCAGCATTTGCAGTTTTACACTAAATGGCCTGAAAGCTGTGTGAGATATATATATATAAAAAAAGGTCAATTTTCACACACTTAACTGAAAAACATTACACTAAACTGTGTAAAGGTGTTTAAAAACACTGCTTAAGTTAGCCATACTATTTTTTTTTTTTTTACCAACTGCTCAGGCAAACTAGCTTGTTGACATTTTCAGATAACAGAGCAGACCTTTTCTTTTAAACAATTTGCCCTGTCAAAGAAAGCAGTCTCTCGCAAGGAACGGTTGTGGCAGGTGTGACCAGATACTTTTTATGCAAGGTGGGCCAGCTTACTGTGGGCACCATTGTGCGCAGACCACCACTGTAGTGGACATGAGTCCATGCTGGCACTGCCTTGTACCTGTCTAGTGGTTTGTCATTGATTGTTGTTGTTTGTTGTCATTGGATTTTCAGGGCCCTCGTCTTCGACTATGTTAATGGGTCTACATTCTACAGTCTCTGGCTAACCATGTAGCGATGGCAGTATTCAACCTACTTGTTGTCTTTTTGTTGGCAAGTCCGAGTCCGCACTCTGCCAGTGTAGCTTGATGACTGCGGCTTGTTCCCGCAGTGTTAGCGTCATTGCTAACACTAGCGAAGATATGCTTTGCCCGAACGTGGTTGAGCTTCGATCGAAGGACAGTTCATTACATCACTATGTGCACACAACTTTTTTTTAGGCAGCTTTTTAAAACTAAATTTGGTCATCATCCTCATTCATCGTGGCTGGCTGCATTTTGTCCTGCACTGCCGCGCGGAGAATGTAAACATCAGCGTGTGGGACTACGGGAGGCAGTTGTGGCCAAATTTAGTGTGAGCGGTAAATTGCGTAATTTTTTTTTTAAACGCGTTAATATTTCCAGATTAATCATGGTCGTTAACGCGTTATTATTGACAGGCATAACAAAAATATATACGTTTTATACTCTGCAACACTTCCAGGAAAAGCGGAAGAAATACTGTAAAAGGCACTGTACTGTAATATGTTTCGAACTTTTCTTCTAATAAAAACAACAACAAAAAAAAGTTTTTTTCTCGGTACCAGATCAGGACTCTGTATCGACGGATTCTCAAAATCAGGTGACTCGGACTCGGGTGCAAAAATATGTCTTCATGTAATTATAGAAGAAGCCAAAAATATTCATTGCAGTTGATGATATCGTCGTGATTGGGATGGGGATACCCACAGTGTATTCAACACACCTACCTGCGTTTATCCCACCACACAGCTGCTAGGTCTCTGCTCTGTAATGCCGCCATGATAACATTGACATCGTAGTTGCCTGTCCCCAACACAGAGCGATGGGGGTTGACCACACACTGCGGAGCCAACCTACAAAAAACGGACATAAAAATTGGAAATGACATGGTCCTGATTCAAGTAATGTGAACTTTTATCCTCGGGGAAGTGGTCACAGTCGATGTTTCATTGCAATGAAATTCATTCAACTATTCGATGACGGACAATGACTCTTCTTTGGTTACCTTTGGCTGCATGCCAACATCATTCATGTGACCTTTTTTTTTTCTTTTTTTAAACTGGAAGCTTGATTATTAGCCAACACATGACTTCTGTTTCCGTGAGTCACGGTATGTGTCATTGGGAGAAATTGTCAGCAAGTTGAATCATATTTTAAAACTGAGTTTATGTTCCAAAAAGAAATGTGACAAATTTAAATAATGTTTTGGTCCCTTCTCCAAATCACTTGAATTATAAAGAGGTATTAAGAAAAATAAAAGATGTAAAAGTGGGACAAATTTGTAAAACAATACCAAAAAACAACCCCAGTTAGGTTTTTGCAATATTACTCATGCAGTTAAAATAATTTTAAAAACTTATTTAAGTTTAGAGTGTTTCAGTCTTATAATACAGCAAACGTAATCTTAAAAAAACAACAATATCTCAAGCTATTTTTAACGTCTTATTTGATTGAACTTGAAATGTTAAAAACTATCTTGAAAATATGAAAAATGTGAACGTCTTTTCTCACAAAATATGAAACTTATTTAAGAGAGGAAAAAAAATCTACTTTTGACGATAAAACACAAATAAAAAACAAGAAATATAAAAGCTCGATTAAAACATAACAAACACTTAAACCTATAATTTATAAAATATGGGTTTAATAGACGTTGGGTTTAATTTTTGTATAAATTACCATTTCAATATTCAAAATATACTCCATTTTTATTCTCCCAAAAATTTAAAGTTTTACTTTTAGATATGAGTTTTTTTGTTGTTTTTTTTTTTTAAATACTTTTTAATTAAAAAAAAAAAAAACACACCATCTTTTTCTCTTAAATGTTCACTACTTTAATCTTTAAAAAGGTTTTAAAACTGATCACAAGAATTTTTCTAAAAGAAAAAAAAAATCCTTGCAATTTTAACTGTACTACAGATTTTTAGCGAGAAAAAAAGAGTAAATTAACTAAAGGACAACATTTATTGTGTTTTTAGACGTAGTTTCAATGGTTTTGTCGTTGTTGCTGTTTTTTAAGAGGAAATAAAAAACATCAAATATGTACAGTATAACTTTGTCACATTAATAAAACTGCAAGTTTAAAAATCTCTGTTGTTGATCCAATGTTCGAAATATAATTTTCACAATTAATACCTTGACATTTTTCAGTAAAAAGCGTGAAATGTGAACGCTAAAATTGAATAACTACATTTTTGTAATCCTTGTATGTTCCTCCTTGAATGACATGTCAATGGGTAAACTTGATTTAATATGGAAAGTAAACTGAATAAGGAGATTGGTCACGGAACAAATTAAGCCATTCCCTGTTCAATGCTTCTCTTTTCCCATCATTCTGCAGACATGATGATGTTTTTGGATCACTTGACAAGACAAGAACAAGAAATTCGTGCATTTTTCGCCGTACCGTTTGCAGATGTCGTCTGCAGTTTCCTTGGTAAACACCCGCTCCTGGAGCACGTTGTTGAGCGCGTGGATGGCGCACAGCTCCAGTCGCTGCTTCTCGTGGAAAACCTCTCCTTCGCTCATAGTAACATTAATAAGAACAGGGAGTGGAAAAAAATCAACTTTAAAAGTAGCAAATTGAAACCCAAGCAAACAGCTGTGTATTGGAGCTAACATCAACAGCGCCGAGTTAGCTAGCTCGCCTGTTATCTGACATGGCCAACACGACTAGAGAGCTAAAAACTCATTTTCAAAAAAGAATTTGAATAAAGGTTTTTGTCTTATTTCTCCAATGCGTGTATGGTGTTGCTTCTAGCGAATGACAAGCTGCCGACGAAGCGTTTCCCAGACAAAAACAAGAGGTAGGTAATGCGCATTTAGCGCTGGTTTTCTTAATCCCACTGAAGTTCTAGGCAAAAGGGCGTCTGCTTCCTGGATGTATCAGCCAATCGCCTTGCAGCAGAGAGGAAGCATCAGCCAATCATGTTGTAGCATGGTGCGTCCTTCCTAGAACTCGGTGGGACGCACGCTGGTTTGACAGCTTCCGGACGTGGACTGCCCAAATTTTTTTTTTTTTTTTTTAAGAGGAAAAGGGTGTTTCTTCTGATTGGTTTATTGTTCAGGGCTAACGCTTTTCTCATAATTCCAAAGTTGCTATAAAAGACAAAATCAAAACCCTTTTAGGCCAGGGTGGACGATCATCCTTCAAACACATTTTACCCTAGTCCTACTTTGAAACTGCAATCCTACATTGAAACCCTAACCCTATTTTGAACCCCTTCTTTGCAACCCTAATTTAAACTCTAGCCATACTTTGAAACCCTAACCCTATTTTGAACCCCTACTTTGCAACCCTAATTTAAACTCTAGCCATACTTTGAAACCCTAACCCTGAATTGAAACCCTTTTTTGAAGCCCTAAACCTCATTTTTAACGTTACTACCAAGGGCGTAGGTTTGGTCTCAATATTGGTTGGGACGATACACATTCCTTGACAAAAGTCTTGTCGATTATCCATTTTGTGGAAACAATTGCTAATAACCTGACTTTTGAATATTCAATTGGTTTCAGAAATGGCTCATATGAAAGCTAAGACCCTCCCAAATGATGTTGAATGTACAAAAATATATTTGTTTCACTGAAAAAAGATTTATCATTTAATAGAGACATAAGGGTCAAATTTTGGCAAGACAAAAGTTTTGTCGCCTACAGAAAGTAGTGTGAAAATTGAGCAAAAATGTACTTCAAATTCAAAAAATATGTTACATATCATAAGCGAATTAAGTAGTGGTGCTGTGAGATCCAAATTTAATATTTTGTATGACTTCCATGGCCTTGAAGGACTGCATCCATGCGGTTCGGCAAGGATTCATAAAATGTATTGATGAAGTCATCAGGAATATCAAAGAAAGCAGTCTTGCATGCCTCCCAATGTTCATCAACATTCTTCGGTTTCATCTTCCAAGCTTCCTCTTTCATCATGTTCATGTCTGGTGACTGAGCTGGCCAGTCCTGGAGGATCTTGATCTTCTTTGCCTTGAGGAACTTTGAGGTAGAGATTGAAGTATGCGTTGGAGCACCATCCTGCTGCAGAATTTGTCCGTTTTTATGGTTAGGAATGTAAGAGGCAGCTATGATTTGTTGATATTTCAGACTATTTATGTTGCCTTCCACCCTGCAGATCTCTCGCACACCCCCATATTGGATGTAACCCCAGGCCATGATTTTGCCTCTACCAAACTTCACTGTATTGTGGCAAAAGGTGGATTTTTCCAGATGAATCTTCCATTGAATTACACCACAGTTGCCGCAAATATTGCAGGAGACCTACCGGAGCCCGCACGGATCCAAGATTCACTCAGAAAACAATGAAGTTTGGTGGTGGCAAAATCATGGTCTGGAGTTACATTTCTTTATTTGATGTTCCTGATTACTTCATCAATAAATTTTATGAATCTTTGCCAAACTGCATGGATGCAGTCCTTCATGCCCATGGAAGTCATACAAAATATTAAATTTGGATCTCACCTCACCACTACTTAATTCGCTTATGTTATGTAACATATTTTTGTATTTGAAGTACATTTTTTGTTCAATTTTCACAGTACTTTCTGTAGGCTACAAAGCTTTTGTCTTGCCAAAATTTGACCTTTATGTCTTCATTAAATGATGAATCATTTTTCATTGAAACAAATATATTTTTGTACATTCAACATCATTTGGGAGGGTCTTAGCTTTAATATGAGCCATTTCTGAAACCAATTGACTAATGAAAAGTCAGGTTATTAGCAATTGTTTCTACAGAATGGATAAGCGACAAGACTTTTGTCAGGGACTGTACTAGAATAACATGTAATTGCACATCAACTCAGTGGGTTGCAGAGACACTCTCATTTTCAGAGGGTGTACAGTATTTTTGCATTAAATAAAAGCACACAGAAAAGAGCAGGGTATACGAAGACTCCCGAAAGCTAAGATAAGGAAATATGACAAAGTAAGCGTTTGGCTTCACTATTAATACAGTGGGAGACGAGGAAAGACCGATATGTTTACTGTGTCCAAAAATGTTGGCAGCGGACAGCATGAAGCGAAATCAATGAAGATGTCACTTAAAGACATTAGACCTCAATCACATTGATAAGCTGCTTGAATTTTTTTTTCAGTGAAAATGTGCTGAATATTGCCAGCAATTTGTGCTTTGTGAGTGATCAGTCATCAGTTAACCATCAAGCACTGTTAGCATCATACGAGGTGGCATACCAAGTTGCTCAGTGCTAAAAAAAAATAAATAAATAAAAATAAAATACCATAGCAGAGGAGCTGATACTGCCTGCAGCAACATGGTCTCGGTCATGCTGAACGATACAAGTGCTGCAAAACAAAAAGTGTCCCTCTGTCCAATGACACCTGTTTTTGTTTTATTAATTTTTGTTTGGCATATTGTGCTCTGAGTTAATGTTGCTAATCAATTTGAGTTTGTTATCATTTACTGATTTTTATTAAGTTTTATATTTCAGAATTGAATAGTCAAAAAATGTGCCTTGAGCATGTATCTTTTTTTTAATTCAGGCAAATTGATACAATTTAAGTCTTCTCTGTTGCAAAAACAATGTTAAATAGGTTATACTTTATTGTAATGTGATCTATAATTTTTCTTCAATGTTAAGAAGGATATAATGTTATGCAAAGGTGTGCTTATAATAATCTTATAGACAAGTGATACTATTTACAGTGGTGGCAAAAACAAACATTTACTTCTTCCAGGGGGAGGCGTAACAGAAAATAATTGAGAAGCCCTGACCCAACCTTGAAACCCTACTTTAAAACCATTACCGTACTTTGAAATACTATCCCTACCTTGAAATACTAACACATATTGAAACCTGACTTAGAAACAAACCCTAACGAGACTTTGAAAACTTGGTCATTTTTTAAAACATTACCTTGAAACCTTGACTCTACTTTGAAACCCTACTTTGAAAGCCTGACCCTACTTTAAATACTTTGACATTCCAACCCTACTTTGAAACACCAACCGCGATATCCTCACTCTATTTTGACTCAGCATTGCCCAACACAGTATGCCTACTTCAACTGTAGTCTACAAGTGATACCCCCAATAGTTATGACAACGTTATTAAAAAAAAAAAAAAAAAAAAAAAAACGTCTCATTGTTCTATCCTAAATTCATTTAACAAAAACCATAACGTGAATAAAGTGTTACTATTTGTCATTTCCATTTCCATTTCCATACATTTTGGCGAGATTCCCTTGCATTAAAGCTAAATCGCTGTGTAGGAGCGTCCTCTAGCGTTGAGTTTTTGTCATATCCATTTCCCTAATTTAGTAGTTCAACGGTGCTCTGGAACAAGAATTACCAATATATGTTAAACTGTTATATTTAGCGTATTATTGCTTGACCAATATTTTAAACTGATTTTTATACATTTTATTCATTTCCATTCGTCATTTTATTATTCTTTTTCCTGCCTTATAAGTGGACTTTTGTTTTTTTGTTTTTCAAACAGACCAATGTCCGACAACTATTAGCCTTGAACAAGCAGATGATTGGGCGCCTGCCAATGACGTAGAGAAAACCCACATTCCTATTGGTTAAATTCAAACGAGGCACCTCCATGCCACGATCCGATTGGTCCCTTCTGTCAGGTTAACCGAGCAACGTATTTTTGTTCCTGTGTCAACGAAAAAAGGAGAAAAAAAACAGCAGCCAGTGGGAACCCAATAAGTTTCCATCAAATACTTAATTTTCATCCCACATTTGCGGAAAGGCCGCATCCCGTCATCTAAAACCCGCAGTTTTTGAAGAACTCCTCATAAAGATGGTAAGACGGACGTCAGCGTTCGCTTGTATAGCTAGCTGGTGTTAGCCGTTAGCTTGTTTCGGTGTTTCTCCGTCGCTAGGCGTCGAGCTTTCCTCCCCAAAGTGCTCCTATAAACACAATTAATGACGTGCTTTAAATGTTCTGACGAATTAGAATTTGTTTTGGTGTGCCGATCGGTCAGAGAAAGTAACCTCCACTTATTGTGATACGTGTTTGATTAGGCTAGCGTAACCACTGTGACGTCAATTTAAAACCCAATCTGATGTATTCTCAATTCTGGCCCCTTTAAAGATTTATTATTTATCTTAGGTTTTCTTTTGTCTCTAAAATACCACTACTTTGTGTATTAAGGCGTATTAAAAGTCACTCTAATTGTTTATTTCGTCTTTGGAAGTGCATCTGTTGCTATAAAATACATAGTGTAAAAATATAGTGTGACATTTTGGTTTCAAAGTTTGAAAAATTAGTTCCATTTGTTATTTCTTAGTTTCCAGAAGGAAGTTAATATTTTGTGGCTATTCTTAATGAGCAATGATTACGAGATTCAAATGACATGTTTGTTAATGATTAATGGTAATGAGACAAAATTAAAGTAAATTATACTGCTGTACATCCCAGTTTATGACAGCAAATATGGTCTTTATTGCGAGATAATTAATTACTTTGATTGATCAAGCAAAGATCCAGTCAAATTGAACGACATCGTCATCTTTCAATGCAGTTTTATTAAAAATTTTCCTTCAAATTTTTGTAGTTTTTCAGAAAAAAATGACAAATATCTCAAAATTGCTTTGTATTTTTAAGGCTTTAGGCAAAATGGAAGTGGTTGAGTTAAATCTGTATACATCATGTCACATTATATTGATGGAAGGCAATGTATTTGCATGAAGCAAACACTGGCAGAGTATATAATATCGGCAAATATTGTATGAGTGTTCAAAAACTCAATATCATATCATATTAATGTGAAATTGGTTTCAACTTGAGGTGTAAATAGCCAATCACAAAAAAATACATGACGTAAACAAGAGTGCCAATAGTACATAATGGTGGAACACCAATTTTTGTGCGTCAATTTATTTTCCCTTTCTCGCACCAGAACGCCAATGTGGAGAATTTGCCCCCTCACGTTCTTCGCTTGGTGTACAAAGAAGTTTCCGCTTTAGCTGCAGACCCTCCAGAAGGCATCAAGATCTACCCCAGTGATGAAGACATAACCGAACTTCACACAGCCATAGAAGGACCCGGTAAGAGGCTTGATTGCTGCCAGCCTCACCCAGTTCTAATGATTTGGACATCTATCTCCATCAATAGCAGCCTATGAGTTAAAACTTTACACTCACCCTACACTTTCATACCTTAGTCTTTACCGTCCTCCCTTTTAGATGTCAATCTCTGTCAATGTCACTGAAGCATAACACATACCAACTCACTCAGTAAACTGGATCAGTCTAACGTAAATTTTTTACACGTCGACAGAGGGAACCCCGTTCGCTGGCGGCGTGTTCCGAATGCGTCTAGTCCTCGGGAAGGACTTCCCCGCTGTTCCGCCCAAGGGGTATTTTCTGACCAAGATTTTCCACCCCAACGTGGGCCACAAAGGCGAGATCTGTGTCAACGTTTTGAAAAGGGATTGGAAAGCAGAACTGGGGCTCAGACACGTTTTGCTCGTAAGTACACTTGTGGCCATAACCGGTTTGAAGGTATTCCAAGGGTTTAGAAAGTAGATGTACAGGTAGTCCCCGGGGTTACAAACGGGTTCTGTTCCTATGTTGGCGGCGTAACCCGAATTTCCGTGTAAATCGGAATTAACCGTTTAAAGCAACACGTGGTAACTATTCAGTTTCATTCGATTGTAGCCTCGCCGATGGACTAAGCGGTAGTGTTTTGCCTTAAGAAAGACTGCGTTTCCCATGAGAACCAGCGCACACCCGAGTAGTGTTGTAAAATCATGATGGTCGCCTGCAGATGGGTTAAACAACATTTCTGGTTCCAGCGGCTGTGTGAAGGATGAAAGGTAATAAGTTAATGAATCTAGTTGTGGCTAAACAATAGGATATGACTGTTAGCAACCGTGTGGCTTAGCTTGGCTAAGCCCCCCCCCCCCCCCCCACCTGATATGGAGGGGTGGCAAAACGCCAGCAGGTGAAAGCCGAGCCAGTGTTTATTCTGTACATCCTGGTAGGTGCCCTTTCTTTTTCCTCCTCAGACAAAACTTTTTGTCTCTGTTGCACTGCCATCTGTGCAGAATTCGTGCGAAAGCGTTAGCATCGAATTCCGTCTTTATAATGAATGGGGAAAGGGGGAAGTGACCTATGCTGTAAAGCAGTCAGCACATTTGTAGTTTTTTCTTTTTTGTGTGGGAGGGTTCCTGCCACCCTCCTCAAAGTTAATTAGTGCCCGTGAAAGTGATACAGACCCCCTCAAGATATAAAAGAGGTGTCATTCAACTATTTGTCAGTCGACATATCATCACAAATGTTATGAAAATATTTTATAAAGGTTGAATAGTTGCCTAGTGTTGCTTTTAGCACCCCAAAATACCCCCTAAGTCTCAAAAGAACCATCCAAAAACATACATCATTGTACTGTCCTCGCCAAGATGTTGGAGCTACAGTTGTGGTCAAACGTTTACATACACTTGTGAAGAACATAATGTCATGGCTCTCTTGAGTTTCCAGTTATTTCTACAACTCTGATTTTTCTCCGATAGAGTGATTGGAACAGATACTTCTTTGTCACAAAAAACATTCATGAAGTTTGGTTCTTTTAGGACTTTATTATGGTTTAACAGAAAAAGTGATCAAATCTGCTGGGTCAAAAATATACATACAGCAACACGAATTAGCAATTTCTTGTGAGTGATTATTGACTTGAACAATCATTGACTTGAACAAGTCAGGGAAGTCACTTGGAGCCATTTCAAAGCAGCTGCAGGTCCCAAGAGCAACAGTGCAAACAATTGTTTGTAAGTATAAAATGCATGGCACTGTTTTGTCACTGCCACGATCAGGAAGAAAACGCAAGCTATCACCTGCTGCTGAGAGAAAATTGGTCAGGAGGGTGAAGATTCAACCGAGAATCACCAAAAAGCAGATCTGCCAAGAATTAAAAGCTGCTGGAACACAGGTGTCAGTGTCCACAGTCAAGCGTGTTTTGCATCTCCATGGACTGAGAGGCTGCCGTGCAAGAAGGAAGCCCTTGCTCCAAAAGTGGCACCTTAAGGCTTGACTGAAGTTTGCTGCTGATCACATGGACAAAGATAAGACCTTCTGGAGGAAAGTTCTGTGGTCAGACGAAACAAAAATCGAGCTGTTTGGCCACAATGCCCAGCAATATGTTTGGAGGAGAAAAGGTGAGGCCTTTAACCCCAAGTACACCATGCTTACCGTCAAGCACGGTGGTGGTAGTATTGTGCTGTGGGGCTGTTTTGCTGCCAATGGAACTGGTGCTTTACAGAGAGTAAATGGGATAATGAAGAAGGAGGATTACCTTCAAATTCTTCAAGATAACCTAACGTCATCAGCCCGAAGATTGGGTCTTGGGCGCAGTTGGGTGTTCCAACAGGACAATGACCCCAAACACACATCAAAAGTGGTAATGGAATGGCTAAATCAGGCTAGAATAAAGGTTTTCGAATGGCCTTCCCAAAGTCTTGACTTAAACTTGTGGACAATGCTGAAGAAACAAGTCCATGTCAGAAAGCCATCAAATTTAACTGAACTGCACCAATTCTGTCAAGAGGAGTGTTCAAAGATTCAACCAGAAGCTTGCCAGAAGCTTGTGGATGGCTACCAAAAGCGCCTAATTGAAGTGAAAATGGCCAAGGGGACATGTTACCAAATATTAGCGCTGCTGTATGTATATTTTTGACCCAGCAGATTTGATGACTTTTTTCTGTTCACCCATAATAAAGTCAGAAAAGAACCAAACTTCATGAATGTTTTTTGTGACAAATAAGTATGTTCCAATCACTCTATCAGAGAAAAATCAGAGTTGTAGTAATAACTGCAAACTCAAGAGAGCCATGACATTATGTTCTTCACAAGTGTATGTAAACTTTTGACCACAACTGTACGTCCCAGCTAGACAGTGAGCTAATCTCCGAAATGTCAGACTTCCATGTGGTTTGCTGACTTTATTCAGCTGCTCATGACATGACAACACTTGCAGAATGAAACTAAAATAAAAAATCTGTTTCATCTTCAATAACAGCAATTCAAATTTGTGTTTATAACTAGCAGCGGATACAGCAATCACAATCCACACAAATGATTACCATGTATCAGTTAGCGTCTGCACATCATCAAAAACAATCACATGAACTCGCCCCAAGTATTCGACCACAACTGAAAACGCACAGTAAACAACAAAAGGTGTTATGTACAGGTGTTGCCTCTGTGGATGCTTCATAAGCAACAAATGTGTGCGCAGGCTTGCAGCTGTAATCTTTCCTCTCTCTCTCTCACTTGGCTGTGTGACTTCTTCGTGTGTCCGCTTTTTTTATTTCTTCGTTTGTACATGTGCTCTTACTCGCGTGCGGAAGTACTACCTGCTCTACGCTTCCTGCGCCAAAATAAAAGCATTCATCACAAAACAAAAGTCAACATTATTTTTTTTAAAAAATGACCGGAGACAATACGGCGGACGAGACTCCGGCGTTGTAAAGTTGAAATCATGTAAGTCGGGTACGTCGTAACTCATGAGGTATTTTTGGAGTTTGCACTTTGTACCTTGCAATTTAGTCGCCCGCCTGCAAACTAGACTTAACAAGGGGTGCGCCTCTGCCGTCAAAGTAAAGGAGCAGAGCCGCAGAAGCAGATAGAACGAAAGATCTTAATTTTAGAGGGATTTATTTATATCCCAACATGGGGGATGCGTGCACATTGTAGTCATAGAAAGTGTCGGTTCCTTTAAATGCGAGTTCCGTGAGAAAATTCGTTGTTCAACGGTGTTGAGAAAATAAGCGATGCTATTGCTAGCAATTTGGCTTCTTAGCTAAAGCTTACCTGATGTGAAGTGGTTGCTGCAGATTCCTGCATTTTGGCTAAAACATACACTGCGGGAGCAGTGACGTAGTCTGATAATCCCTCAATATATAATTCAAGTGGATGCAGTTTTTTCCCTTTTGGTTGTATATGAGGGGTGTGACAATATATATATATATATTGGGGGTGTAACGGTACACAAAAATCTCGGTTCGGTATGTACCTCGGTTTTGAGGTCACGGTTCGGTTCATTTTCGGTACAGTAAAAAAACAAAATGCAAAATATAAATGTGCTAGTTGTTTATTACACACTTTTGTGCTTTCAACAATAAGAACATTAGCCACTACAAAGCTAGAATTCTGCTAAAAAAGTAGCGGGTATTTAAAGATAATCCAACAACAATTTGCCTTTCAGACCCCGCGTATTGGTCATCTTTTTTTCTGAAAGAAAGAAGAAAAAAGTCCTGTCCGAAAGAGAAAAGCAATCCCAATGACAAATATTTTAACATGTATTTTACAAATGAAATGCCTCAATGGAACATTTTTTTTTTCTTATGGTTAACGGTTTTCAAAAGCTTTATTGGTGGATTTTCTCAAGTTAAAGCGCCACACAGAAATTAATAAATTTAATTGTGTAAGCAGGATGTGTGTATTATTCTTATTATTTAATTACAGGTGAGTTAGCTCATTTGAATTAATTTTATTTAAATGGGCTATTATTTATTTTATTATGTGTTTATATTTTACAAATGTCATATAGTATTCATTTATATTGTATATTTTATGTTGTATAACTTTAGTTCCTATGTGAATATTAGTTCCTACTTGTTTAGTTGTGGTAGGAGGGCTTTGTATTGAACACGGGGCCGTGTTGGTTATTATTATAGCAGAGAAGACACCCGTAAATCAACAAAAACAAGTCAACTGTGCCCCGATCTACCACTCAAAGGATCTGTTGGACTCAAAAAGTAGGTTACGATTGCATATTAGTTTGAAAATCGACCGGATCCACCGTATAATTACACGAGTGCCTTCCAGCCTGATCCTAGCTAGTAGTATTGACGCAGGAGGGCCGCGTCTCGCGTCAAATAATAAACTCTGCTGTTCTTTTCGCGTGCGTCGCGTTGAGCCGCTTTTGGGACGCATCTAACACGCGGCCGCACTGCGACTGGTGTACATTGACTCTAACGCCCGCGTTTCACTGCAGTTATAGCCGCGGCCACGTTGTCGTGCCGTTGACGTTTCTGGGTTATACTGTCCTACCGTGTTGGTCCTCATTATAGTAGAGAAGACGGAGTAAATATAATCTACGCAAAGAAACTGTAACCCGATCGACTAACAGCCTCAAAGTAAGGGTTATATTACGTCAGAAACTCGTTTGGTACGCGTCCGTTCCGAACAGACTACCACGTACCGAAACGGTTCAATACTATTACATGTACCGTTACACCCTTTATATATATATATATATATATATATATATATATATATATATATATATATATATATATATATACTGGACTGTCTCAGAAAATTAGAATACACAATATTCTAATTTTTTGAGACAGTCCTGTGTATATATACAGGACTGTCTCAGGAAATTAGAATACACAATATTCTAATTTCCTGACTCAGGAAATTAGAATATTGTGTATTCTAATTTCCTGAGACAGTCCTGTATATATACACAGGACTGTCTCAAAAAATTAGAATATTGTGTATTCTAATTTTCTGAGACAGTCCAGTATATATATATATATATATATATATATATATATATATATATATATATATATATATATATATATATATATATATATATATATATACAGTGCCTTGCAAAAGTATTCGGCCCCCTTGAACCTTGCACCCTTTCGCCACATTTCAGGCTTCAAACATAAAGATATAAAATTTTAATTTTTTGTCAAGAATCAACAAGTGGGACACAATCGTGAAGTGGAACAAAATTTATTGGATAATTTAAACTTTTTTAACAAATAAAAAACCGAAAAGTGGGGCGTGCAATATTATTCGGCCCCCTTGCGTTAATACTTTGTAGCGCCACCTTTTGCTCCAATTACAGCTGCAAGTCGCTTGGGGTATGTTTCTATCAGTTTTGCACATCGAGAGACTGACATTCTTGCCCATTCTTCCTTGCAAAACAGCTCGAGCTCAGTGAGGTTGGATGGAGAGTGTTTGTGAACAGCAGTCTTCAGCTCTTTCCACAGATTCTCGATTGGATTCAGGTCTGGACTTTGACTTGGCCATTCTAACACCTGGATACGTTTATTTTTGAACCATTCCATTGTAGATTTGGCTTTATGTTTTGGATCATTGTCCTGTTGGAAGATAAATCTCCGTCCCAGACTCAGGTCTTGTGCAGATACCAACAGGTTTTCTTCCAGAATGTTCCTGTATTTGGCTGCATCCATCTTCCCGTCAATTTTAACCATCTTCCCTGTCCCTGCTGAAGAAAAGCAGGCCCAAACCATGATGCTGCCACCACCATGTTTGACAGTGGGGATGGTGTGTTCAGGGTGATGAGCTGTGTTGCTTTTACGCCAAACATATCGTTTTGCATTGTGGCCAAAAAGTTCAATTTTGGTTTCATCTGACCAGAGCACCTTCTTCCACATGTTTGGTGTGTCTCCCAGGTGGCTTGTGGCAAACTTTAAAGGAGACTTTTTATGGATATCTTTGAGAAATGGCTTTCTTCTTGCCACTCTTCCATAAAGGCCAGATTTGCGCAGTGTACGACTGATTGTTGTCCTATGGACAGACTCTCCCACCTCAGCTGTAGATCTCTGCAGTTCATCCAGAGTGATCATGGGCCTCTTGGCTGCATCTCTGATCAGTTTTCTCCTTGTTTGAAAAGAAAGTTTGGAAGGACGGCCGGGTCTTGGTAGATTTGCAGTGGTCTGATGCTCCTTCCATTTCAATATGATGGCTTGCACAGTGCTCCTTGAGATGTTTAAAGCTTGGGAAATCTTTTTGTATCCAAATCCGGCTTTAAACTTCTCCACAACAGTATCTCGGACCTGCCTGGTGTGTTCTTTGGTTTTCATAATGCTCTCTGCACTTTAAACAGAACCCTGTGACTATCACAGAGCAGGTGCATTTATACGGAGACTTGATTACACACAGGTGGAGTCTATTTATCATCATCGGTCATTTAGGACAACACTGGATCGTTCAGAGATCCTCACTGAACTTCTGGAGTGAGTTTGCTGCACTGAAAGTAAAGGGGCCGAATAATATTGCACGCCCCACTTTTCAGTTTTTATTTGTTAAAAAAGTTTAAATTATCCAATAAATGTTGTTCCACTTCACGATTGTGTCCCACTTGTTGATTCTTGACAAAAAAATTACATTTCATATCTTTATGTTTGAAGCCTGAAATGTGGCGAAAGGTTGCAAGATTCAAAGGGGCCGAATACTTTTGCAAGGCACTGTGTATATATATATATATATATGAAAAGTGATATATCACGAGAATTTGTTGCCCAAAACTTCATTGTAAAAATGTTTTTAATTAAAAAAATTTAAGAACCACCAGGTTGCTACCAAAATCTTCCACTAGGATAGTGTCTACGTTAGCTCACTAGCTGCCATTGACCGGCTAAACATCCAATACATTTTCACTGGATTGGACATTTAGCGCAGTCGATGGCCCTAGAACCAGAGCATTCACAGCCAGTCTTTTGGGGGCATTTTAGGGCATTAAGAGGTTACTTCCTATTCATTTTGAGTCACTTCCTATTCATTTCTTGAATCACTATCTTTTCATTAACCCCAAATCAAAAGGAAATCACCTGTAAATGACCCAAAATCAACAGGAGGTGACCCGTAAATGCCCCAAAGGGAAAAGGAACTGACCGAAAATCAACAGGAAATGATGTGAGCTGCCCCAAAATTAACTCGTTGTCTGGCATTGGCTGCCACTAACAGCAATAAACGTCCTGTCGATTTGAAGTGGGAAGGTGGTAGCAAATGACGAACCTTCATTCGCTGCCACCCTCCCACTTCAAGTGGCTTGGACGTCTACTAGTCATAAACTCATTCCAATTCACAGCAGAAGGAAGAAAATGGCTTGTTTTTCTGTTTATTAGATGTTTTGTAGAATATCCCAGAATGATTTCCTGACCCATGTATCAATAATTGTTGTATTGCCAATTCGTGAGATCATCGTTATCGTGAGCCTTGCATCGCAAATCGTATCGTCAGGTACCCATAGGTTCCCACCCTTATTTTATATGTTTTAATGAACATATTCTTGTTCTACTGTGATTGTATGTTTAATGGTTTTAAAGTCCGAATGGGACTAAAAGTTTTTTTTTTTTTTTTTTTTAATTCCAGTTTTTCTAAATGATTCATCCATGAATATTAAAAAATAAATCAATCTTTATTGTAGGACATATTGTAATTGTAGCTTCCTTTGGAGGGCCACTATGTCTGCCAACTACCCCAATAAAACGATTAATTGACAACCATCGATGATCAAATGAATTGATTAGTAGTCGATTATTCGTAAAAGATGCTGTTGACCTTTAAATCGTCCAAATCCTCTTTTTGGAGCCTCTCAATAGCAAAACATTTATATTTTGAATTTTTATTGAGTTGTTTAAAAAAAAATTTTTTTTTTTTAAATTCATTTTAATTTTTATTTAAAAAAAAAAAAAAAAAAAAACCTAGTAAATTTCATCATTTTAGTTTTTTTTTTTTTTTGTCAAAAAGGAGAAAAGTAAATTCCTCAATATTTTTCGTTTAAAAAAAAAAATCCATTGTTTTTCATTTTAATTATTCTATCAAGAAAAAATACAGCGAAAACAATAAATACAGGTGCTTCTTTTTATATGATTTTCAATCAAAAAAAAAAAAAGCGGGAAATTTTATATAAATTTTATTTTAGCGAATAGCATGAAGTCAATACACATGATCTACTTTCCTGGGTTGCACAAAATGATGTAATATGGCCTTTAATTTAATTTTGATACTGGAATATTTTTTTATCAAGGTTGTCATACAATCACAAACTGAAACTTGCTAATCAACTGAAAATGTCTTTCCCAGACAATCAAATGTCTCCTCATCCACCCTAACCCGGAGTCGGCCCTCAACGAGGAAGCGGGTCGCCTGCTCCTGGAGGACTATACGGAATACGAAGCCCGCGCCCGCCTCATCACCGAAATCCACGCCATGACGGTACCCGGCAGCTCTTCGGGGGCCTCGCAGGAACCCAGCGACGGACCTCAGCCCAAGAAGCATGCGGGCGATCTCGCCAAGAGGGCGGGAGCCGGCGCGGCCGCCGTGCCCGCCGCTCTCGGAAACGGCGCCAGCGGCAGCGGCAGCAGCAGCAGTAGTAGTAGTAGCTCCACCAATAACATCGCAGTGAAAAAGAAAGCAGATAAAAAGCGTGCATTGAGGCGACTTTAATGCCTTTTATGCAACATTTTCAGTGCGTCTGCTTGCGTGTGTGCGTGTGGAAGAGTGTAAATAAAGATATCCAAGTTGTTTTAAGGATTTTTGTTTTCTTTAACCACCATTCAGACTGTCCACCCCCAATTTTGCCAAATTTTAAAATTGTCCTATGTGCGATACCTCAATGGAAAGCTTAAAATCTCAGTTTTCTGGGGAAGAAAAATTTTGAACCGGAGGGCATTTAAAAAAAAAAAAAAATTAACAGCAAAACCCTGAGGCATTAAAAAAAAAAAAAATTAACAGAAAAACCCTAACTGAAGGTAGGAGCACATGAGAGCATAATTAAAGACGCCGTGATTTTAACGAGATGTTATCTCGTACTTACCTCTTTTCAATCCAAAAACTCCATGTAGCATGTATCACCGAGTGTCAAGACAAAGCTTTAAATGGCCACAGCTGGATTTTGGGGGGATTTTATGGTTTAAACATGGTCATATAACAAGGGTTGCAATGCAGAAAAATCAGACATCAAGGACTAATCGATATTTTCATATATTTACCCTTTTAAACGTTTTTCCCCCCCAATTTTTCTCTGTTTGGATCGATTATCTAAAATATTGGGGAAAATGCAACAGTAATGAAAAAAGTACAATTAAGCATAAGCGGATTTTAAGGGAGGGCCAGGCCCCCCTAGTGGCTGAAAAGTGCCATTGCATGTTATTGACTTTCCCATATATATATATATATATATATAAGTTGTAAAGCAAAACTGCAACAAAAATGAATGAAATGAACAAAAAATATATATTTTTATAAAGGGTCAAAATTATTTTTCGAACGGATCATATGACTAGCAAATTTTTAACAACAACAACATAAAAATGGGGGAGGGCAATTTTATTTTTTAAATGATTTTTTCCCTTTTTTTTTTTTTTTTTTTTTTTTTTTTTTTTTTGATTTAAGCAACTTTTTTGGGGGGATTAAATGATTTAGACACAAATGCCCTACCCACAATATAGCCCAAAAACAAAAGGATTGCTTCAATCAAAACTTTTTCGACGAAAAATTAAGCGTTCAAATGCAAATTTTTCAATCTCGAATGTTTTTTCGCATTCAAAAACTTTTTCCCATGATTGAAATTTTTCTTTTTTTGATTAAAGTGATTTTTCTTTTTGGAAAAAAAAATTTTTTTTTTGAAGCAACTTATCTTTTGATTGAATAATAAAGACAAAAATGTCCCATCCAAAATGTAGCCCAAACACAAATCAAGATTACTTCAATCAAAAAAAGTTCAATAAAAAAAAACGACTTCAATCAAAATAAATAAATAAATAAATAAAAATAAAAGAAAAATAGCTTTCACATGCATTTTTTTGAGTTTCAAATGTATTTTTGCATTCAAACACATTTTTTTTTTTTTTGATTGAAGCAACTTTTTTTTGGTTGAAAATATATCTTTGATTGAAGCAACTTTTTTTGGATTGAATATCTACCTCCGTATGACTCCGCTCAAGGGATGCAATTTTTGACTGGGGTAACTACATTGGCACGACACCAGCGGCCATACCATATTCAATGGACGACGATCTTGGCGAAAAGTATTGCCTAAGCGTTCTGATTTAGAATTCCCCTCAAGAATTATGGAAAACAAAAAAGCGCTCATTTTCAACCTATTACTATAAATATTCTTGTAAGTTAATTTTATTGCTGACACTGCGTTTTGGGGTCATCAACATGTTGTGCCCCCCCTGCCCCAAAAGTCAAACTGCGCCTATGCAATTAAGTGATAGTTATGAGGTAGATATCCATGAGTTTTTAGCAGACACCAATTTTTTCATTGTGACGTAATGTGTTTAAAAGTTTAAAATATGCGACTGGATAATTTTTAAGTCTTTTTTTTATTTTTTTAAACTCAATATTAGACATCAATTAATGATTCTAAGCTAAAAATGACAGACATGTCGAATAATAAATATAATTACTTACCTTGTTTTTATGGCTGAGTTGAAACAAAAGCAGTTGCGCGACGTCTGTAAACGGGGGTTTCCGGGTAAAATGGACAAATTAAAAATAGTTGGGGGCTTAATGCGCCATGAATCTGCTATGGCAGCATACAGACATTGTTCTATCAAACACAACAGTTCTTTTGGCTTAAAATACAGCAGTTTTTTTCAAAGATGAGTGCAAGAGCAGAAACTGCTCTTTCAGTCTTGACTGTGTATTCCGCCATAGGCTATATTTTTTAAAATTTTGATGCGATACACTTTTTTTTTTTAAATTCAAAAAGGGATAAATATTATTTGATTTTTTGTTATAAAAATGAACCAAAGCTGTTTTTTTATTTTTAAATTTAAGCTTTGAGTAAAAAAAAAAATGAACGAAAAATGGTAACTTCTCTTTATTTATTTATTTATTTTCAATTTTGTTAACTCCTTGATGCCAAAACTTAGATTTAAAAATTGTCTGCAGTACAACCTGAGGATTTGAATATCAAGTAAAAGTTTTTTTCTTTTTATTTTGACAATTTAACCAACAAATTTTATTGAGCCATTACACACAAATTGACATCATAAACACTTCACTGTAGTAACTGCTGATTAAGATTTTCATCTTATTAAAACTGCAACCTTTTTAGGATATTCAGATTTCCCGAGTAGTACTGTACTTGTGTTTTTCTTTCAAGTAGAAACTAAATAAAATTGAGAAAGTTAATTAAAATACATTACAAATTAAAAAAAATAATAATATTAAGATACATATAATTATTTATAACGCAAATCAGCAACAACAGGCAGCCGTATTAAAAAAAAGAAAAAAAGCAATGAGGCTACTTTTATCTGGAATGTGACTATTTCACACCAATAGGCATAAAAAAGAAACACAAACAAACAAATATTCCCTGATTTTTGGAGTCCTCAATCATTCATTGAGATCTACAGGAATGTCATTTTAGTAAGAACATGAAATCGATGCACATGGTTTACTTTCCCGGACCTCGAAAAATGACGTGGCGGGTCGGATTTCGCCCCCGAGCCGTGGGTTTTACATTTGTGCACTACTTTCTAAACTATTCATTTTATATCCATCTTAATTATAATGTAAGCACTAGAACAACCATGACACTGGTTGCCAATAATATAAAAAAATCTTGTATAAACTGCAAGGGTGAGAATTTTTAGGTCAGTTTGACATTTTAATGAATAACAGACAGTGAAATGAACAGTATGTGGCTTTTATGTAATTTGATTTTGTTCAGGAGTGGAGCTGCCGCTAAAACCGTGAGCTTACCCAATTTTAAGGTTGAAATCTCATTTCGGCCTTCTTGGAGGTTGTAAGATCTCACTGTGCTTGTTTGGGCTTCTTCAGTTAATTAAGGTTCATCGAAAACGAGACAGTATTATTATTTTGTAGCCTAATAAAGTAAATCGTGTGGCTGCTTTGTGTTTCTTATTGAATTGATTTTCATTTTTGTAAACCAGTAGTTCAGCACACACACACCAACATTTATATTTTTGTAGGTCACAGAAAAAAAGCATTTGACTTTTCATATTCACTGTAAAACCTGTTGAATTTATGCTACAAAGGGATTTAGTGCAAGGGCGTAGGTTTGGTCTGAACATTGGTAGGACAAACCTGCATGTACACTTTGTGCTTAGGAAGGGACATTATTAAACCCAAACAGATTGGGTGAACGGGTCAGGGCAACATTTCTCACGAATATGAACCTAGTTCATTGATAGGCCAAATGATCAATGCAAAATAAATCTGTTTTGACTTTTATTAACTTTCATGTGTATTGGTTCAGGTGATACACCGTTTGATTCAAACCTTTGTTTTTGAAAACTACTAAAGAAACATTCTTGAAAACTTCCAGAATAAATTTCTGGATTTTATTAGCAAATTCAACATACACAATAAATTAGGGCTGTCAAACGATTAAAATTTTTAATTGAGTTAATCACAGCTTAAAAATTAATTAATCGTAATTAATCGCAATTCAAACCATCTATAAAATATGCCATATTTTTCTGTAAATTATTGTTGGAATGGAAAGATAAGACACAAGACATATATACATTCAACATACGGTACATAAGTACTGTATTTGTTTATTATAACAATAAATCAACAAGATGGCATTAATATTAACATTCTGTTAAAGCGATCCATGGATAGAAGGACTTGTAGTTCTTAAAAGATAAATGTTAGTACAAGTTATAGAAATTTTATATTAAAACCTCTCTTAATGTTTTCATTTGTATAACATTTGTAAAATTTTCATTAAAAGAATAAACTAGTAGCTCGCCATTCTTGATGTCAATAATTACAAAATGCTCATAGTGCTGAAACCCATAAAATCAGTCGCACCCAAGCGCCAGCAGAGGGTGACAAAACACCAAAAAAATAAACAAGTAACAAGTGGACATGTGCTGTCATTTTAATCTGTTTGAGCGGGGCATGCGCGTTAATTGCGTCAAATATTTTAACGTGATTAATTTAAAAAAATAATTACCGCCCGTTAACGCGATAATTTTGACAGCCCTACAATAAATACAAACATATTAATAATCTCTTAACTGTCCAGGAATGCAAAAAAATAAACATTTGTCTTTAGACCACTCAACATTGCCTGTCTAAATTAATAAATATAACTGGGAAAAAAACCTCATAACTTTAACAGCAGAAAACACTCACAGGACATTTCTCTTTAAGCAGCTTCCCACTCGAGTTTTGCAGGTTAGCATGTTCACACAGTTTAATGTTATGCTAACTCTGATGCAGGTTGGACTTTCAGTAGCAAAATCAGTGATGTGTTTCCCATGTCCACAACACTGACGTCTTTTACATTCCTTACAGTAGCTGCTGCTGGCCAAAAAAACTTCTAATATCCCTCCTCTTCAAAGGGGTCGGAGGAGGCGGCATGTTGTCAACATGTTGTATTTTTGTCATCAGCCAATCAAATGTGCATATCAGGTTAAATAAAATAATAACGGTCCGGCACATTCAGCAAGTGAAAAGGGGTAAATGTAAATCTGAAAATAATGTAAATATATCACTTAATAATAGTAGGGTCAATTCTATCCTTAAAACATAAAAAAAAGACCATCTATCTAATTACCTACATAACTGAACTCATTATACAATACAAATAAAGTTGCCTGAAAGTTGGTGGGGACAGTTTGAGGATCCTGAAAAGTTGGTAGTGTTACAGTGCCCTCCATAATTATTGGCACCCCTGAAAAAGATGTGTTTTTTAGCTTCTAATATTTTTTTTTATTCAAGTAATATGGGACCTTAATGGAAAAAAAAGAGAAAAATCCAACCTTCAATACAAGTGCATTCATTCAGTGGGGAAAAAATCCCACATAAAGAAAAAATTATTTGACATCAAATAATGTGTGTCACAATTATTAGCACCCCTGGTGTTAGTACTTTGTATAACCCCCTTTATCAACAAAACAAGGTCTGGGGACGGAGATGGCCATGGGAGGAGCTTGATTTTGTGTCTGGTGAACCATTTCTGTGTAGATTTGGCCATATGTTTAGGGTCATTGTCTTGCTGAAAGACCCAGTGACGACCCATCTTCAGGTTTCGGGCAGAAGGGCAACAGATTTTGATTTAAAATATCCTGGTATTTCAAAGCATTCATGATGCCATGCACCTTAACAAGGTTCCCAGGGCCTTTGGAAGCGAAACTGCCCCACAGCATCACTGAGCCACCCCCATACTTCACAGTGGGTATGATGCTGTGGGGCTGTTTCGCTTCCAAAGGCCCTGGGAACCTTGTTAGGGTGCATGGCATCATGAATGCTTTGAAATACCAGGACATTTTAAATCAAAATCTGTTGCCCTCTGCCCGAAAGCTGAAGTTGGGTCGTCACTTGGTCTTTCAGCAAGACAATGACCCTAAACATATGGCCAAATCTACACAGAAATGGTTCACCAGACACAAAATCAAGTTCCTCCCATGGCCATCTCAGTCCCCAGACCTTGTTTTGTTGGCAAAAGGGGGTTGTACAAAGTATTAACACCAGGGGTGCTAATAATTGTGACACACATTATTTGATGTCAAATATTTTATTCTTTATGTGGGATTTTTTTCCCCCACTGAATGAATGCACTTGTATTGAAGGTTGGAGTTTTCTCTTTTTTTCTATTAAGGTCCCATATTATTTGAATAAAAAAAAATATTAGAAGCTAAAAAACACATCTTTTTCAGGGGTGCCAATAATTATGGAGGGCACTGTATGTGTGTGTGGGGAGGGGTGGGCATGTCACCAGCCAATCAAATGTGCATTCATTCATTCATTCATTTTCCATGCCGCTTCTCCTCACGAGGGTCGCGGAGGCGCTGGAGCCCATCCCAGCCAACTACGGGCAGTAGGCAGGGGACACCCTGAACTGGTTGCCAGCCAATCGCAGGGCACAAGGAGACATACAACCATTCACGCACACACTCATACCTACGGACAATTTAGAGTGTTCAGTCAGCCTACCATGCATGTTTTTGGGATGTGGGAGGAAACCGGAGTTCCCGGAGGAAACCCACGCAGGCACGGGGAGAACATGCAAACTCCACACAGGAAGGCCAAAGCCCGGGATTGAACCCTTGATCTCAGAACTGTGAGGCAGATGTGCTAACCACTAAGCCACCGTGCCGCCTCAAATGTGCATATCAGGTTAAATAAAATAATAACGGTCCGGCACATTCAGCAAGTGAAAAGGGGTAAATGTAAGTCTGAAAATAATGTCAATATATCATTTAATAATAGTAGGGTCAATTCTATCCTTAAAACATAAAAAAAGACAATCTAAATTACCTACATAACTGAACTCATTATACAATACAATTAAGGGCGCCTGAAAGCAGGGCCGGCCCATCCTATACGCAGACAATGCAGCTGCATAGGGCCCCTGACCACTAGGGGGCCCCCAATCTGGCAATTGTTTAATTTATATTCTATTTTGTTTACTACAGTGTGCTTTATTTGACTTTTGTGAGTTATGATACTTGATTACAAGCTTAGAAAAATAAAAGTTCCTAACTTCTTCCTTTCCTCTTTTAGAAAAAGGTTTGGCGCTATCTACTGTGTGTACTGACAATCATTTGGGGTGAGAAGTTTGAAGCTGCAGTGCAACATAATCTGATTAACATACAAAATATGGACGTATGTATGGGTTTCACAGTACACTGTGATGAAATGGTGGGCCAAAAATATGGGCCCCTTTGCATTATTTTGCTTAGGGCCCCCAAATGGCCTGGGCCGGCCCTACCTGAAAGTTGGTGGGGACAATTTGAGGATCCTGAAATGTTGGTAGTGTTATGTCCCTACCGTCCCTATGCAAACCTACGCCCTTGATTTAGTGGCTGAAAATAATGCTTGTAAAGAGGCTTGATCAGTGCCAGCCTCTTTATAAGCATTCAAATGGATTGGACATCTGTCCCCGTCAATGGCACTGAAACATCATTCACTGGCAGTGAAAAATTTGTTTATACCGCTCTCCCAATCTGCTGTGATGGAATAAGCATTACGAGTATGGCAGTAATTGCATCCACCACGGCATCAGAGCAGTGAGTGGAAAAACACACCCTATAGAGCGTCACCACAGCGGTGCATCTAATGACGGCCTCCCGCCCACCTTTGTGGAAATAGAAGCCTGACATGCAGGTAGGTAATTATACCCAAGCCCAACACCTTCTGGCAAACCTACTCGCACTTTTTACGCCGGGGTTTGCGTGCACAATTTAGAAAAGCCTTATCTAATCGCTCACAGTTTGATTAGTTACTGGTCTCAAAATCATACGATACACGATGATATATTTATAAATAAACGTGCTACAACCCCTGGCAAAAATTATGGAATCACTAGTCTCGGAGGATGTCCATACAGTTATTTAATTTTGTCACAGACACAACATAAAACTAAAGTCATTTTAAATGGCAACTTTTAGCTTTAAGAATAGGAGTGGGAACCTTTTGGTACCTCACGATACAATACGATTTGCGATACAAAGCTCACGATAACGACGATCTGACGATAAGGCGATACAGCGTTTATCGATACATTGGTCATGAAATCATTGTAGGATATTCTACAAACAACTAAAAAACAGAAAAAACAAGCTTCTGCTGTGAATAGAAAGAAGTCATTTCCAGAGCGATGGATTGGAAGGGATGGGCCAATTCCTTGGCCGCCACGTTCACCAGATATGACTCCTATGTTAAAGATATCGTGTATCGAACAAAGATAAGGGACATTACTGATGTTAAGAGAAGGATTTCTGATGCCATTGCCACAATTGATGAGGCTATGCTACAGCGAGCATGACAAGAAATCAAGTACCGTCTTGATGTGCTCCGTGCAACTAATGGTGCCCATGAAGAAGTGTATTAAAAGAGGTAAAAAATAAACTTCAATAAACGCTGAATACAATAGAACAAATCTCAATAAAATATCTAATCAATTGTATTTTTAATAAATTATTGAAATGGTAAAGAGACTTTATGGACACCCTGTATTTTACTTAAACATTTTGAATGTGCTTCTAGTCTTTAAGCCACTGTGGCGCCGCCTTATCTCTACAAAGAGCTTTTCATGTAGAAAATTCTTGTGAGTAAATGGTTAAATCCCTAAATTCATGATAAATATGGACGTAAAACAGTCTCGATTCTTGGTTAAAAGCAAAAAAACTGGGCAGTTAGCATTTATTTTACTTAAACATGTCGAATGTGCTTCTAGTCTTTAGGCCACTGTGGCGCCGCCTTACCACAAAGAGCTTTTTACGTTGAACATTCTTGTGAGTAAATGCTTAAATCCCTGAGCTCTTGATAGATATGGTCGTAAAACAGTCTTGATTCTTGGTTAAAAGCAAAAAAAAATGGGCAGTTAGCATTTATTTTACGTAAACATGTCGAATGAGCTGCTAGTCTTTAAGCCACTGTGGCGCCGCCTTATCACCACAAAGAGCTTTTTACGTTGAAAATTCTTGTGAATAAATGCAGAAATCCCTGAATTCTTTATCAATATGGACGTAAAACAGTCTCGATTCTTGGTTAAAAGCAAAAAAAAACGGGCAGTTAGCATTTTATTTTACGTAAATTTGTCGAATGTGCTGCTAGTATTTAAGCCGCTGTGGCGCCGCCTTGTCACCACAAAGCTTTTTACGTTGAAAATTCTTGTGAATAAATGCTTAAATCCCTGAATTCTTGATCGATATGGACGTAAAACAGTCTTGGTTAGAAGCAAAAAACCGGGCAGTTAGCATTTATTTTACGTAAATATTGCGAATTATGACGCCAATGCCATAGCAGTTAATTTCTCCCAATGATTTTTTTCACATTTCAAAATGCATGCATGGTGCGAAAAATATAATAATTACCTTGAATCCTCGAACAAATCACTCCTGAGACAATCCTTCCTGTTTGTATCCGGTACAGCTTTAGTACTTTTTCAACCTAAATCCGGCGTTGGATCGCTGCATGTGTTTGAGAAGAACTGCGGCCGACTTCAACCGACTGAAGCGGAGTGTCGGACGGCCCCCCAACTTGAAGGCGTGGCGCAGTGTTTGTGTCCCGTCAATATCATTATGAAGTCTATGTACGTATGAAGTTTAATAATTTTTTTACTACAACTTCTACTGCCGCTGTAGTTGCTACTAAAACAGCACAACCAAAGTTCCGGGAAAGGATGTTCTTCGGTGGGTTTCTTATCAACAAAGTGATAAGAACAAACATATCTTTTAGGTGGAGCCTTTAAGTTTAGCGAAGCGATCCACATTCTCTAAATATTGTCTGGTGGGGTCGGATGTAAGGTGTATGGCGGGGTTTATCCATAGTGGCGCTTTGTAGCTGGTCGGTGATAAAAACGTTTCCCTTCATACCATATATTTAGGCGCTTCCAGAAGTTCACACAGCCAAGCACAGCCCAGAAAATCCCGGACCCTTGTTTACGTTGTTCTAAATCCATTTAAGGAGAATCAGTGGGTTCCTTTGATTTGATTTTGAATTCGTCAACACACTGCTAACTTCAACCGCATCTCATGATGTTTTGTCCAAACCGAAAGTTCGGAGGAGAAATTTTCCAAGATGGCGCCGCTCATGTTTCGCTCAGGAAACTTGTCTATTAAAATAAAGTAATTATAATCATGCTGTCAAACGATTAAAATATTTATTCGCGATTAATCGCATGCTGTCCGTAGTTAACTCGCGATTAATCAGATGCTGTCCATAGTTAACTTGCGATTAATGGCATTTTTTTACTGCAAAAATAATTATATATTTTAATTTTCAAACACAATTATTAGCACAGGAGTTGACCAATGTGCTTATCTTACATACATAATTCAAATTTAAGCTTCATTAGAAACAAGAATTGGGCAACTTTACACTTGTATAGATGAATTAAACATGAGGTTTTTTTTCCAATTAACTTGTAAAAAGTTCAGCACGGATGAAGAGAGTTTAGCATGTCTACTCACAGTTCTGAGATCAAGGGTTCAAGCACAGGTTCTATGTAGAGTTTACATTTTATTTTTGGGGTGCAAACTATAATTTTATTTTATATATCTTTATTTTATATAATTTACACATACATTTATATTATATATATGTAGGCATATACACTTCTACTCAGAAAATGAGAATATCCTGTCAGATCAGCAGTATTCACCAATCATGTCTGAACTCTTCTGAGCCTAAGACTGACTTTTTGAAGGCTCGGGAACCTTTTGCAGGTACAGTCAGGGGTGAAAGTGGGCCAGAACGGTCAGGAACGCAGTTCCGGTATAAGATTCTGGGCCAGAACACAGTTTCGGTATAAGATTCAGGGCCGGAATGCTGTTCCGGTACACGGTGATTTGATTTCGAAAATATGACGGCAACCGTCAAAACGCTATGTAAAAAAAATAAAAGCTGCCACACATGCATTTCATATCCAAGAAGAAAACAATCTACCAACATCAGTATTAAGAACAAACATGATAAAGTGCTTGGTTGTTCTGATTGGTTCAAATGGGCATGTTTTCTAAAACAGCAAAAAAAAAAAAAAAAAAAAAAAAAAAGGTTAAATTGATGCGACAAAAAAAGGGCAATACAACATAAAATGGACCAAATCTTTAAGAGCAACGAAAGAGTTGAGGAGGCTTATTTATCATATTTAGTTTTATTTTTTCTCTGATGAGGAGGTTCAGAACATCTTAGCTGTCAATGTACACTTTGGATTTATATTTGTTCATTTATGTTAGGCTACTTATTCATTTCCTTATGATTTAAAAAAGTCACTGTTTGCGCAATTTTCAAAATAGATTCCATTTCACTCTGCATAATATAATATATCTTTTTTATTGTTAAAAACAAAAGTAAATGTTTACATTAACTTCAATTTTAATATACACCCTATGTTCTTAAGTAGTTAAAATTTAGATTTGATCATTAGTATGTGAGGAAATAAGGGAAAATAAAAATTAGGAAATGGAGGTTGGGGTTATTGCTGTCTTTGTTAACTTTTATTTTGCAAATCATTGAAAAAATACAGTTTTGAATGAAAATCAGTTTTTGTATGTGTTATAGAAATAACTGTGCTAAAACAGTTTTATTTGCATTTCAGTAGTTTAAGAGGTTTGACCTCCCGCCCCCCCAAAAATAAATAAATAAAAGAAAAAAATAAATAAATACAATTTGCTTCGTGGCGACATTCACGTCTGGGAGTTCCGGCAAAAAGTTCTAGCCACTTTCACCCCTGGGTACAGTGGTACCTCGACATTCGATCGCTCTTCGACACACGACCTTTTCGACTTTCGACGTAAAATTTGACTCGCCATTTGTTTCTACATCCGACGATAGCTCGAAATATGACGATTTATGACAGCGTCGCAATTTCATTTCTTTCCAGCAAGACGGACGTACGGCGGATTTACTTGTGAGAGAAATCAACATGGGTTCAAAGGATGTTGAAGCAGGTGGTGCAAAAGGAAAAAAGGTGAGGCTTACTATTGAAATAAAGATGGAAATGGGAGAAAAATATGAGCGTGGTGTGCCCGTCCGTGAACTGCTTGACAATACGGCTGTAGATCTCAACGGTCCTCCTCCAACCTCCATTCACCAGTCTTTACAAGTTAAGGTGACAATTATTATGATTGTAACATTGCCAAAAAAAATCGCCGGATTCGTCACGTTTTTTTAATTATATATTTCAGAAATTGTGCAAAACAACATGTCTGCTGTTTGCCGGTCACCGGTAATATTTTGCTCCCAAAGCTTTTTTGGCGCCGAATAAGCCTTCTTTTATATTCAGTTGGACTCTCAATGTTATCCAAAGGTTCTAAATGAACAAGTTACATCATAAACCAGTGCTTCTCAATTATTTTCTGTTACGCCCCCCACCCAGGAAGATGTAAACGTTTCGCGCCCCCCCAAACAACTCTCTACTGCCACTGTAATTTGTATTATTTGCCTATAAATTATTAATATATGTATACTTCTGCATAATATTGTGCCCTTTTTATTATTAAAGAAAAAATATATAGCTCAACTTACAATAAAGTATATAAAAGACTTAAAGTGCATCACTTTGCCTGAATTATAAAAAAAAAAAACAGAAAATCACATTGTTTGATTTTTAAAGAATTTATTTCCAAATTAGAGTGGAAAAAAAGTATAAAAGCAAGATTTCTGGCTGTCAAAGAGGTCTAACTTCTTCTAACGAGGTCTAACGAGGCTCCACTCGTTACCTGTATTAATGGCACCTGTTTTAACTCATTATCGGTATAAAAGACACCTGTCCACAACCACACTCAGTCACTCTCCAAACTCCACTACGGCCAAGACCAAAGAGCTGTTGAAGGACACCGGAGACAAAATTGTAGACCTGCACCAGGCTGGGAAGACTGAATCTGCAATAGGTAAAACACTTGGTGTAAAGAAATCAACTGTGGGAGAAAATATTATAAAATGGAAGACATACAAGACCAATGACAATCTCCCTCGATCTGGGGCTCCATGCAAGATCTCACCCCGTGGCGTCCAAATGATAACAAGAACGGTGAGCAAAAATCCCAGAACCACATGGGGGGGGCCTAGTGAATGACCTACGGAGAGCTGGGACCACATTAACAAAAGGCTACTATCAGTAACACAATGCGCCGCCAGGGACTCAAATCCTGCTCTGCCAGATGTGTCCCCCTGCTGAAGAAAGTACACGTCCAGGCCCGTCTGCGGTTCGCTAGAGAGCATTTGGATGATCCAGAAGAGGACTGGGAGAATGCGTTATGGTCAGATGAAACCAAAATACAACTTTTTGGTAGAAACACAGGTTCTCGTGTTTGGAGGAGAAAGAATACTGAATTGCACCCAAAGAACACCATACCCACTGTGAAGCATGGGGGTAGAAACATCATGCTTTGGGGCTGTTTTTCTGCAAAGGGACCAGGACGACTGATCTGTGTAAAGGAAAGAATGAATGGGGCCATGTATCGAGAGATTTTGAGTGAAAATCTTCCATCAGCAAGGGCATTGAAGATGAGACGTGACTGGGTCTTTCAGCATGACAATGATCCCAAACACACAGCCAGGGCAACAAAGGAGTGGCTTTGTAAGAAGCATTTCAAGGTCCTGGAGTGACCCAGCCAGTCTCCAGATCTCAACCCCATAGAAAATCTCTGGAGGGAGTTGAAAGTCCGTGTTGCCCAATGACAGCCCCAAAACATGACTGCTCTAGAGGAGATCTGCATGGAGGAATGGGCCAAAATACCAGCAACAGTGTGTGAAAAGCTTGTGAAGAGTTACAGAAAACGTTTGGTCTCCGTTATTGCCAACAAAGGGTACATAACAAAGTGTTGAGATGAACTTTTGGTATTGACCAAATACTTATTTTCCACCATGATTTGCAAATAAATTCTTTAAGAATCAAACAATGTGATTTCTGTTTTTTTCCCCCACATTCTGTCTCTCATGGTTTACCCATGTTGACAATTACAGGCCTCTAATATTTTCAAGTGGGAGAACTTGCACAATTAGTGGTTGACTAAATACTTATTTGCCCCACTGTATGTTTTTTATCTGTTTAGGTGTATGATAGCTTTCGTTTAGGCTTTCGTGTATGTAAATCCAATTTCCTTTTTCGCAGTTTCTTACAGTTCGGTCACAGACATTGACTGCAGTTTCCGCTCATTTGTTTTGTTGTGCTTTTTCTGTTTTCAAGACATATTGCTTTGAGTTTTCTGTTTTGACGCTTTGATGTCTTCATCGGTCATGTCTGCCTTTACCAACCTTCCCATGTTGTTAGTACTTGGACCAGATATTACAGACCGCTGATTGTGAACAACCAACATTTTTGCAACACTGCGTGATGATTTAACTTTTAGAAGTTTGATAGTAAAAATGTACAGGATAATTCCATAATTTTTTCCTCAAAATTGAGTGATTGCATTTTTTTCCCCTCCAGCTTGCTCAAAAAAAAGTAAGTGTAAGTCATACCTTTTTTTCTGGATTTCTTTTAGTGTTTCTTAAAGCCAGAAAGTTGCACTTGAAAAAGACTTTAGTAATGTGGCATGTCTGTGATCTGCTTTTTTTTCTCCAAAATTAAATAACTGCATGAACAAACATCCTACAAGACTGGTGATTCCATAATTTTTGCCAGGGGTTTTAATATCAATATTTAGAATATGTTGGAATGATAACATTCCTGTATTTATTATTTGGCTTGCCTGTTAGCTTGTGTTGTTTTCATTGAACTGAATTTCCCTTGGGGATTAATTAAGTCAATCTCACTTTCCATTTCTGTCTACTGATGCTTAATTGCTCTCTATTACTGACATTGAAATTTTCTCCATTTTGGTTCTCTCTGTCACTAATGATCTCTGTCACTCTTTTTGTTGATGTTTCTTCATCTATCTTTAATAATTTGGCAAAGCAAATATATATATTTTTTGTACTTGCGCCTGCGTGCAGAATATTCTTGATTTTTATTTTTTTTTTCAATTAGAGCAAAAATGTTTTTCTACTCTGCAGCCTCAATAAGAGTTTTTAACTGATGAATTTTATGTTGTGGTTTTAAGAAGGGGGAAAGATGCAGTATATACAGTGGGGCAAATAAGTATTTAGTCAACCACCAATTGTGCAAGTTCTCCTACTTGAAAAGATTAGAGAGGCCTGTAATTGTCAACATGGGTAAACAAACCTCAACCATGAGAGACAGAATGTGGAAAAAAACAGAAAATCACATTGTTTGATTTTTAAAGAATTTATTTCCAAATTAGAGTGGAAAATAAGTATTTGGTCACCTACAAACAAGCAAGATTTCTGGCTGTCAAAGAGGTCTAACTTCTTCTAGCGAGGTCTAACGAGACTCCACTTGTTACCTGGATTAATGGCACCTGTTTTAACTCATTATCGGTATAAAAGACACCTGTCCACAAACTCAGTCAGTCACACTCCAATCTCCACTATGGCCAAGACCAAAGAGCTGTCGAAGGACACCAGAGACAAAATTGTAGACCTGCACCAGGCTGGGAAGACTGAATCTGCAATAGGTAAAACGCTTGGTGTAAAGAAATCAACTGTGGGAGCAATTATTAGAAAATGGAAGACATACAAGACCACTGATAATCTCCCTCGATCTGGGGCTCCATGCAAGATCTCACCCCGTGGCGTCAAAATGATAAAAAGAACGGTGAGCAAAAATCCCAGAACCACACGGGGGGACTTGGTGAATGACCTACAGAGAGCTGGGACCATAGTAACAAAGGCTACTATCAGTAACACAATGCGCCGCCAGGGACTCAAATCCTGCACTGCCAGACGTGTCCCCCTGCTGAAGAAATTACACGTTAAAGGAATTCAGTCCTCCCGGCCAAAGCCGAACGGAAATGGTGCTCCGCTGCTCGACGCCCCCGCGAGACAAACTGGGAGGAAGCAAAACTCTGCGCGTTCCTGTGTAACCCTTTGCACTGACTCTAAGTTCCAAAAAGTTTGAAGAAGGCTCACCGATAGCAGGTTGACAATTTTTTCGTTCACAATAGTCAAAAACAAGGCAAAACAGACGACGGGGGAACAATGCTGGATCCAGGGTCGGTAACACAACGGCTACATAGGAATGTCTCCGAGGAGCGACAAATTGTTATCTCAGTGTTCAGTTTTTTTAACGCTTGTGTTGGAGTGGGCCGGGTTGAAGGCGGTGGGACGTGGTTGCCACAGCGACCGACGCAGGCCTTGACGTCCTAGGCGCCTTTGCTATCAAGTTGTTGGTAGGGCAGGAGCGCCCTGATCCCTACCGGAGTGCTGATGACGCTTTTCTTCGCCTATCAGGCGATAGGCTCCTTCACTTTACTGTGCCTAAGGGCATGGGCCTGTTTCTTTAAGCTATGGCTAAATGCTTTACCATAATAAATGTGTTAGACTAATGCAAAGAGTTATATGGCGTCTAAGAGAAAAGTAACTATTTCCTTCAACGTCCAGGCCCGTCTGCGGTTCGCTAGAGAGCATTTGGATGATCCAGAAGAGGACTGGGAGAATATTTTATGGTCAGATGAAACCAAAATAGAACTTTTTGGTAGAAACACAGGTTCTCGTGTTTGGAGGAGAAAGAATACTGAATTGCATCCGAAGAACACCATACCCACTGTGAAGCATAAGGGTATGCTTTGGGGCTGTTTTTCTGCAAAGGGACCAGGACGACTGATCTGTGTAAAGGAAAGAATGAATGGGGCCATGTATCGAGAGATTTTGAGTAAAAATCTCCTTCCATCAGCAAGTCTCCAGATCTCAACCCCTTAGAAAATCTGTGGAGGGAGTTGAAAGTCTTTGTTGCCCAACGACAGCCCCAAAACATCACTGCTCTAGAGGAGATCTACATGGAGGAAAGGGCCAAAATACCAGCAACAGTGTGTGAAAAGCTTGTGAAGAGTTACAGAAAACGTTTGGCCTCCGTTATTGCCAACAATCGGTACATAACAAAGTATTGAGATGAACTTTTGGTATAGACCAAATACTTATTTTCCACCATGATTTGCAAATAAATTCTTTAAAAATAAAAAAATGTTATTTTCTGTTTTTTTTCCACATTCTGTCTCTCATGGTTAAGGTTTACCCATGTTGACAATTACAGGCCTCTCTAATATTTTCGAGTGGGAGAACTTGCACAATTAGTGGTTGACTAAATACTTATTTTCCCCACTGTAACTAGAGGAGCACCCTAAAAGAGCAGACCTCATATTACAAACTCTTTGTCCTTCCAAACGTACTGTATTCTGCAAGTTTCATAATAGCCCCTTTATTCGTTGTTGAGTTATCTTCAACACAAACATACATAAAAAAAACTCAGCGACCTTTGACCCCATGACCCAAAATCTAATCACCTCTTCGGTTTCATATTACAAACGTATCCTGCAAGATTGATAAAACCGTTATTCATTCTCAGGTTATCCTATATATAAACAAATTCAATTGAGCCCTGTGACCTTTGACTCTAAGACCCCAAGATTTGATCGCTACTTCCGTTTCATTTTACAAGCATATCCTGCAATCTTGATCATAATCCCTGTATTCATTCTCAAATTATTTTAAATACAAATTCAATTTAGACCTGTAACATTTAACCTCATGACCCCAAAATTTGATCACCACTTCCATTTCATGTTACAAACTTATTCTGCAAGCTTGATAATATTCCCTTTATTCGATTTAGAGTTATCTTAAAAACAAGCAAACATACAGACAAACAGGGAAACAGACATATAGAACAGTATACATAACCTCCGCCTCCATAGGTTTGAACAAGTGGCGGAGGTAATAATAAAATATTTCTCTTTTTTGTTCTATCCCTCCCTCTTTCCATCTCATCATCCCTCCCCTAAAATGACAAGAAACCTTTGGCTCATTCCACAAATGGAGGACCCTTACTTTAATAATACACTGCTGGCCAAAAGTATTGGCACCCCTGCAATTCTGTCAGATAATGCTTAATTTCTCCATGAAAATGATTGCAATAACAAATGCTTTGGTAGCAATATCTTTATTTATTTTTCTTCCAATGAAAAAAACAAAAGACAAAAAGAGAAAGGGAAAAAAAATAATTAAATCATTATCATTTTACACAAAACTCCAAAAATGGGCCGGACAAAAGTATTGGCACCATTTAAAAAATCATGTGATGCTTCTCTAATTTGTGTAATTAACAGCACCTGCTACTGGTGGTGGCAACAACTAAATCACACTTGCAGCCAGTTAAAATGGATTAAAGTTGACTCAACCTCTGTCCTGTGTCCTTGTGTGTACCACATTGAGCATGGAGAAAAGAAAGAAGAGAAAAGAACTGTCTGAGGACTTGAGAAGCAAAATTGTGAGGAAGCATGGGCGATCTCAAGGCCATCTCCAAAGACCTGAATGTTTCTGTGTCTATTGTGCGCAGTGCCATCAATAAGTGTAAAGCCCATGGCACTGTGGCTAACCTCCTCTATATGTGGACGGAAAAGAAGAATTGATGAGAGATTTCAACGAAATCTATGGTAGGATACCCAGAAAGAGCCCACTTCTGACCCAGAGACATAAAAAAAGCCAGGCTGGAGTATGCCAAAACTTACCTGAGAAAGCCAAAAACATTCTGGAAGAATGTTCTCTGGTCAGATGAGACAAAAGTAGAGCTTTTTGGGAAAAGGCACCAATGTTAAGTTTACAAGGGAAAAAAACGAGGCCTTCAAAGAAAAAAACACAGTCCCCATAGTCAAACATGGCGGCGGTTCCCTGATGTCTTGGGGTTGCTTTGCTGCCTCTGGCACTGGACTGCCTGACCGTGTGCATGGCATTATGAAGTCCGAAGACTACCAACAAATTTTGCAGCATAATGTAGGGCCCAGTGTGAGAAAGCTGGGTCTCCCTCAGGGGTCATGAGTCTTTCAGCATGACAATGACCCAAAACACACTTCAAAAAGCACTACAAAATGTTTTGAGAGAAAGCACTGGAGACTTCTAAAGAGGCCAGCAATGAGTCCAGACCTGAATCCCATAGAACACCTGTGGAGAGATCTGAAAATGGCAGTTTGGAGAAGGCACCCTTCAGATCTCAGAGACCTGGAGCAGTTGGCCGAAGAAGAATGGCTTAAAATTCCAGCAGAGCATTGTAACAAACTCACTGATGAATACCAGAACTGTTTTTTAGCAGTTATTTTGTCTAAAGGTTGTGCTACCAAGTATTAGGCTGATGGTGCCAATACTTTTATCCAGCCCATTTTCGGAGTTTTGTCTAAAATGATAATGATATATATTTTTTTCCCATTCTGTTTTGTGTTTTTTCATTGCAAGCAAGAAAGAAGATATTACTACCAAAGCATTTGTAATTGCAATCATTTTCTGGGAGAAATTGAGCATTATCTGACAGAATTGCAGGGGTGCCAATACTTTTGGCCAGCAGTGTATGTGGTAATTACAATTATTGATATTTACATAAACGGGGTTGTCCTCTTTAGCAGCATTAACATCCAGCTAAAATGCTAGCTTGTTCTCTTGAGAAAAGCTAATATTATAGAGATTTGCAACCCTGTTACTATGATTATACAAGGGTGTAGGTTTGCTCTCAATATTGGTAGGGACGATAACCCTCACAAAAAATGGAGCCTTCCTTCAAGTAAAACACTACTGCTTTTGTCCACAAGCACAGCCAAACTCAACCAAAAAATGAAAGCTCCTTTGGGCTCCTTAAAGACCACATAAATAAAATAAAAACTGGGGAGAAGGAGGAAAACCTTGGTTCACTACATTTCTCACAGTTTAATGAACATTAACATTAGAAAACATACAGGAAAGCAGCTTCCTCCTAGAGTTCGAGAAATTCATATAGATTAGTGTTATGCTTACTCTGATGCAGGTCAGACTTTCAGTAGCAAAATTAGTGGTGTGTTCCCCACCTCCACAACATTGACGTCTTTTTACATTACTTACTGTGGCTGCTGCTGGCGGAAAAAAAATTCTAATATCCGTCGTCATCAAAGGGTGCAGAGGAGGCAGCATGTATTTCTGTCGGGGCTGTGAATGTGTGTGTGTGTGTGTGTGGGGGAGGGGGGGGTCAAGTCATCAGCCAATCAAACGTGCGATTGAGGGGAAAACATTCAGCAAGTGAAAGGGGGTCAATGTAGGTCTGAACATAATGAAAGTACTTTAATTCACTTAATAATGTTAGGGTCAATTCTATCCTTACAACATATCCTATATACCTGAAGTCATTATATAATGCAAATAAGGTTGCTTAAAAGTTGGTGGGGACAATTTCAGCATCCTGCAAAGTTGCTAGTGTTATGTCCCTACTGTCCCTATGCAAACCTACGCCCTTGGATGATACTAACTATTGCAAATACGAAGAAAAAAAACAAAAACCAAAGCAAATCATGTCATAAAAATGTCACCGTTGATCTGTAAGATGAGCTAATCAAGCCATTGGCGTTTTACTATCTATTATTGATGAATATGAAGAGGAAAATCAGGAAAGTGAAAGCTTATTTTTCAAGAATTTTGAAACCAACATATCGTCCAGTTCTGGGATGACCATTTTACAGTAGAATCCATTCTTATCTTTTCGATGTTATTAATGGATTGGCTGAGTCTAATTTTCCAGAACCATTGTTTCTATGCCAATTTCATATGTTCAAAAAAAAAAAAAAAAAACCTTCATCTTAACAACCAAATACTAAAAGTACATCATGTATTGTGATAACCTAACTTGTACAGTATACAAAGTACCAAAAATTGACGACAACAATGCAACGCAGAGGCAATATCTAATAAAACACTGACATGATGACACATTGATGTGATTTTCACAGCCTTGCGATTGGCTGGCGACCCGTCCCGGGTGTACCCCGCATCTTGCCGGAAGTCAGCCGGGACATTTTCCAGCTCACCCACGTCAAAGAAAAAAAAATGGATGGACGAAAGAAGTAAATTATGTTTGGATTATGTTTCAGTACCATTGACGTGGATAGACGTCCAATCCATTTGCACTGGGAGAGGCTGGAAGAAATTATTCGCCTCTCACATCAAATGGATTGGACGTCTATCCTCGTCATTGGCAGCCAATGAGTAAATTGGATGCAAGTGACTAGTGTATTCACGCATTTTTTTTTTTTGCACCAATCCTCTCCCCCTTCCCTCCCTCCTTTGGTTTCATCGCTTTCATAATTGCCACCAACATAATGACACTGTTGCCTTGGCAACCATGTCTCTATGTCTCCTCTCCCCCTCCCCTTCTCCTCTTCTTCCTCTCTTTCGCCTCCCCCCCTTTCTCGCACATTCACCGGAGGCTGATCGCGCTCATACCGGCTTCAATTAAACTTCTTTTCCGCTTCTGCTTCTGGGTCTGCCTCAGCCTCGCACTTTGAGTGATGATGAGAAGGCGCCTAATCAGCTCCGAGCAGAGTTGAGGGTCTCATCAGAGGGTCCAATCAGGATTGTGCATTTCTACAAAAGTTGTATTGAAAAACCCGCTGCGCTTTCCGTCGTCTTTGGTGGGGAATGTTCCAGCTGAACCCTGACATGTGTGAGAACATCTCAGAACATCTCGTCTGGTGGTGCTGACCCACCCTCCCCGTTGCTAAGCCACCCCCCCTCCTCTATATGTCGTGCGTGCGCGTGGATTTAGCAGGAGCGAGGACGATGGAGACCTGCGACAGTGGTTCAGTTTAATTTATTTATTTTTTTTAAAGAAAAGAGAAAAAAAACAGGTGGTTTCGCTCCAAATCCTGAATCCGGGTTCTCACAATCAATAACAACAGGCTGGCAGTCGAAGTGAGAGACAAACCTAACACAGCAGAGCACAGGTAAGACACGATCAACACTTTTTTCCTAACGATTATCATAATAATCATCTCAGTGCATGCCCCCCCCCCCCCCCATTTCGTCATCTTTAACCCATATTTTTTGCAAACACGTCCAGTTTTCCAAAATCCATCATGCGCTTATTTATTATTATTATTATAACAACCTTGATTTGCACAAACATCCTCTCATATAATGCGAATAATACTACTAAAAAGCACTCGTGAAGCAGACAAACCGGCTCGAATCCACCCACGCACCCACAGCAGCAGCATCCGCACAGTACGTGCAAGTCATGTCCATTTCCCCGTTACAAGTTGCAAGTAATGAACATGTCAGATTAAAATCGATGTCACTCATTGCGCAGCGGGAAAAAAAACCTGAAATCGTTTCCCAAAAACACGCCACTGAGCATTTTTTAAATTGAACATGTCGTATTTTTAACACCCCCTTGTGTCCATGGTGTATTTTTCCCATGTATTTGATGGTTTTCTGACTAACACCTGTTGCAATGAAAAGTAACGCGCGGTGGGTGTGGCTTACTCGGTGAGGAATTTAGTGGATTTTTTCCACCTTTTTTTGGGTTGTTTTGTTGTTGTTTTTAATTGTCCTCCCAGTGGAAGCTCTTCACTATGCATGTTCACACTTGTCAATGTGTACCATTCACTTGCACACCATCGCCCCCCTCCCCTCTTGCTGCATTGCCTCAGTTTTTTAGTTGCTAAATTGAACAAATTTGACGTCTATTCCCGTCAATAGCACTCAATGTGATATCTCATTCATTTCGTCGAAATGAATTTGACATCCATCGTCGTCAATTGCTTCTTGTATCCCCTTCCCCTCACACAGACAGCGCTGCAGTGCTATTCTGAGAGAGTTAGCTGCCTCAACCCACGCACGGAATCTGAGAGAAAGCGAGAGAAAGGCTGAAAGAAAGACGAAGGAGAGCGAGAGAGGAAAGGCGGACTGAAAAGAGGTGTGCAGTAATGGTCTTTCACTTTGACGCACCAACATGTTGACCATTATTGGACCATGTATACATGTGTCCTAATGTTGGTGATGTACTGCTAAGTGCTGGGAGAAAAGGACTTGGTTGTGTAGCCACCCACCCACACGCCGCCCTCCCACTCGTGGTCGTCTCTGCTCCTATATCTTCCTGCTCGCCTCTCTTTGTGAGGTTTTAAATCCTTTCGTTTACCTCTATTTGCGAGGAGAATAAATGATCAATTTCGTGACGATATGATATCAATACGATATTTGTCAATACTGAAAAATCTGCCTCGATTCAAGGCCTTCGATCGATTTTCTTGACATTTTTTTTTGCTGTCGCTGAAGATTTTCTCTTTGCTCTGCAAAGTTTGTTTCAGTTATGTGAATACAAATATATACGGCGGAAAACACAGACAAGACTGAAAAAGCAGTTTCTGCTCTTGCATTCCTTTTTAAAAGAAACTGCTGTATTTTAAAGACCAAATGTGAAGTAAGGTTGGCCAACCATGTTTTTGAATAATATCAATTAGAGATGTCCCGATACGATATTTGGATCGGATCGGACGCCGATACAGGCAAAAAAATGCGCATCGGTATCGGATCGGCCGACACGGAAAAATTCCGATCCAGACTTCCGATCCAGTTTTTTTTTTTTTAAACTCTGGTCCGGGTTTTCCAGTGCAGCGATTTACATAATCCATTCCAGTTTCTGCTTCGGTTTCCCTAAAATCCGGTCCGCATTTTACAGCACACCTTCAACACACTACATTACCATCTCCCAATTTACCGAGAGACTTTATCGGTAAAAATGTCAGCTGTGTGGGATCATTTCACCTTAAAGCAGGGGTGGGCAAACCGGTCCTCGAGGGCCGCAGTGGGTCCTGGTCTTTATTCCAACTGTTTCAGCACACACAGTATAACCAATGAGGTTTCAGTGGAAACAAGGAGCACCTGACTGCAATGAACTGATTGCACTTGTAAGAAACCAGATTGGTGAAAGGCTGTCCTCATTATGGGTATGAACAAAAACACGCACCCACTGCGGCCCTTTGTGGAATTAATTGGCCACCCCTGCCTTAAAGGACAACAAAGACGAAGAGGCAGAGGGCAACATATGCCACAATAAAGTCAAGCGTGGTGGTAAATCTGTAAGAAATTTTAATACAACCGACCTAATCAAGTATTTAGCGAAATACCACCACAAACAATATAAGGAGTATGTTAAGAAAACCGAAGACAAAAAGAAACTACACTGGCAGAAACTTTTGCTGGCACTCGACTGTCCCAAAGCCCAGGGAATAACAAGAGTCATTGCCGAAGAATTCATTCTGGAAGACGAGCCATTATCTCTCGTGAGTAAAGACGCACCATCCAACACTTTGAACCACGGTACAACATGCCGAGCCGTCATTACATCCTTGAGCGGTTCGGCCGTGGAAGATTCGAGAACGATTCACAAACATCCAAATTCCGATTATTGAAATATGTCGAGTAAAGTGGAATTAATATACAGCGCGGTCTTTAGGACACAATGAGAAACGGACCGCATTGCGTCCCGAGAGTAAACGTCATGCTTGTCATAGACCCGGGTAATGCCAATGCTCAACTCACGGCTTTAGCTCAACTCATGCTGCTGGATAAAAAACACAAGAATACCTGACCGCTGCTGACAGCCGCTACAAACTACGTCAACATTGTTTTACTGTAGATAATAGATATCATATGTATATAGAATTAGATGCAAAATGACAGACTCGACGGCGTTAGCAACATTGAAGTATGAAAAACTAGATGCGTTAGTAAACGGCCGCCATCTTAAAGCAGGAGACTTCCCTAGTAGGCTGTTGTGAACCTTCCAAGCGAACCTAATTAACTTTTTATCTAAAATACTCCTAAATCGGCAAAATCTTGACTTGAATCTATCTTCAAAACAGTTTTAAAATTTTCACATGTCGAAAGTAGACAGAAGGGAAGTTATGGAATAACGGGAACAATTTTAATAACTTTAACAGCTGATTCGCAAAATTAAATGAATTGAATGTAGTTTGAAGCTGCTGATACAGAATGGGAACTTTAGTATTTTATTTACTGTTTTAAAATGTTAACTTGATACTGAAATAGTTGTTTATTTAAACCTGAGAGGCTTTTTATAAAATTATTGTAACTAATGCACGAAACATTAAAAGCATCTAATAGCTTGGGGAGGTTTGTGGGATTTTCCACTGAGGTTGTTTGTGTGTTTTGCTTTTTTTTAAGACAGTTTACAATATTATTTGCACGTTTTACTGACTGACTATGCCATTTCTGTTTGTTATTTATAATGTTTCGTGTTTGTCACTGAATAAACAGGTCAGTTTCTTGTTACGAACCGTTGTGTGTTATTCAAACTCACCTAATTCAGCTGGCTAGTTGTTATCAAGAATACTAAAACTCTTTTCAACATGAGTCTGGCAACTAAGTAAGGAGGCTAAATAACTTTAACACATGCTCAGATAGGCCGGTATCGGTATCGGCCAGTATCGGTATTGGATCGGATTTGCAAAACAATATCGGTATCGGATCGGAAGTGCAAAAACCTGGATCGGGACATCTGTAATATCAATGGCTAAACAATTATAAGCATATTTTCGTAATTTTTTTAATGCAACCCTTCCAGATTCTTTGTTTGAACCATAGCAACGCCCTTGACAACGAAAATGCTTTTCTTCGACAATCTTCGGAAATTACGTCACACAGAGAACTGCGAGGGAAGTCCGCCATAGAACAGTATTGTTGCATTGCTTCCTGGTAAGATGCCACGGAGGTGTGTGGCGATGTATTTTTCTCAATCTAAAGAGAAGTTGTATGAGTGGCCAAAGGATAGCAGGGAACGTAAATGGACATCTTTTGTTCACACGAAGCGAATGAATTTCACGCTATCATTGAGTAGTGTTCTCTGCTACAAACACTTCAAAGATGCCTGCTTCCTCAACCGGTCTTCTTATGTTTAAGGATTTGCAAAAAGGTAAAGTGTGATTTTTGGATAGATGACTGATGACTTTGTCAAAGCAGAGCTGCCAACTGTTGTGGAATGAACAGTAGAAGGTAGCGACGTTAGCCGAAAGGTAACTCGAGGCAAAACCCCGATTGTGTTGTGGAATGAACAGTAGAAGCTAGCAACATTAGCCGAATGCTAATGGCAATCCCTGATCATAGTTGTATTGAGTTCATTTTGTCTACACTTATAAATTCATCAAAACTTTTCTTTTATCCCAGGCAATAGTAGGTGGTTTATTAACCTGACGTGTTTCGGCGAACACCTCTGTCTTGGTCGGAGGGTCCGAAGGCGGAAGTGTTCGCCGAAACATGTCACGTAAATAAAAGCTAACGTCGCTAGCTTCTACTGTTCATTCCACAACATGATCGGGGATTCGTCAAAATTTTCTTTTATCCCAGGCAATGGTAGGTGGTCTATTTACCTGACATGCTTCAAATCATAAAAATAATAACAGCCTATATCTTACCAATCTTGTAATCTCAATGGGTCTTGTCTCCATTCCATGGCAGGTAGTTTGGGCACATTGTTTGCATCCTGATTAGCGTCTGGCTAATGCATGTACGGTCCAACATAAAATTCCAAACTCCTCTTCTTCCTCCAACTCTTCAAAAACTAGAATCTCCTCACTTGCGCTCGATCTATCGCTTATATCGCTGTTTGAATCATTGTTTGAAGGGCTTTGTATGGCGGCCGTATGGAGCGCTGCCATCGCTGTTCTCGGTGTGACGTATGACTTCAGGGTTCGTCCCCTTTCAGGCTCGAACTTCGGAAACGTGATTATTTTGTCAAATATACAACATATAAATTATTTTTTCATGCTTTATTTGTTGGACAATGTTTATTTACTTTAATTGTGACCCTATTTGCCATTTTATGAAATTACTTCACATTTGGTCTTTCAGCCAAAACAACTGTTGTGTTTGATAGAACAATATGTCTATATGCTGCCCTAGCAGATTCATCGCGCATTAAGCCCCCGAACTATTTTCAATTTGTCCGTTTTACCCTGAAAACCCCCGTTTACAGACGTCGCGCAACCACTTTTGTTTCACCTAGTCTATCGCCGTCAATGCCAGCCAATGAGTTGGGAGAAAAATGTTCAGATAGACTTGACCAAAAGTAATGAAAAAACACAAGCTTTTAAGGGATCCACAGATAGAAAGACTGTAATTTTCGGACAATAAAGCACTACTTTTTTCCCCCTCATTTTGAATCCTGTGGCTTATTTGTTGATTTATTTGCGTTAATAGGTAGCACTGTTTTTGACTGGGGCATCATAGGACTGCCATAAGACCGTCATAATTATGACATGACACTATCATGGGCATTAATCAATGCTTATGACAGATTTCATTAAGTATCATCCGGCAAATTATGTCACTAACTCTGTTTATGTCCAGCTCGGATCTTTTACATCCATTCAAAAGTGAGATCATGGGCCGGATGACACAAAATGACATCTGTCGTAAGCCTTCATTAATGCTCGTGGCAGTTTCATGTCATAATTATGATGGTCTTATGACAGTTTTATGGCACCACTGTCAAATAAAGTGTTAACAAATACCATAGCTAGCAATATGTACATCTGTAGTGCTGCAATGCATGCTAGGAGGTATGTTGAATGACAACAGTGCTGACAGAAAAATGGCAGCAGAGGTTGATTGTCTTCCCCAAGGCAGCAGTGATGGCCAAATAAAGCTTTTTGAAGCAATGAAGCTTTGCAGCCAATTGGTGGAACGCTTCATGGTGTTTCATTTGGTCTTAGACAATCATATGATGCCGTTGTCAAATAAAGTTTTACCAGTTAAAATCCTTTGGTGTAAATATCCATTATGGCTTATCTATGAACAAATGCCATTTCCATGTCAAATTTTGTGTGTGGCGGCTTATAGTCAGGTGCGTCTTATAGTCCAAAAATTACAGTAGCTCTTAAAAGATAAACGTTATTATGAGTTAAAATAATTTGATATTGAAACCCCTCTTGATGTTTCATACAATTTGTAAAATTAGCTTAACTAGAAGGTCACCAATGTTGTTGACGTCGCAGGGCGGTCACATGGTTACGCTGCCGGGCTTCCAGAGTATGACTAGCGACATAAACATGTCATCTGTTCAACCCTTTCAGTTTGAACCCGAGAGGAACATTCATGAGCATGATAGCACTGACGATATTTCACAAAACGAGCAGCAAAAGCAAAGTGAACAGGAGAGACGGGAAGAGACACGATGAGTCTAAAAGAGGCGAATTAGACACCCAAAGTATTACCGTGAGCTTTCAGCTTGTTTTGTTTAGATGCATACAGACAGAACATAATAAAGATGCCTTAAGAAAATACTTAAACATACTAATATCAAATAAAGGTGGTTTAAATATGCTATGTGACTAATGTGGTCAACAAGTCAACAATCTGCCTTAAAGCTACCACAATACAAAGCTTAAAAGTAAGAGAGGGAAACACATGCAAAAATTATTTTGAGGCAATAAAAAGGTTATGAAAGACTCAATAAAAACACAAATAGTAAGTACTTGCCGCTTTTAACCCATAAGCGCATGTGTTGGACATCTCGCCCCGTAGAAGGAATTGCAGTAACCTGGTAATATTCGTCGAGTGACATTGACAATCTACGACTACGTCATCACCCCAAACATTCATTGCGTGCTTAAAACATGGCGCCCTCCCTAGGTCAAAACATGTACTAAATAATATAGATTTTTAAATCAATGACAATATTTTAATGTGTTTCTAGTAACATATTTTAGTAGAAGACAACAGTTGTGGCTTATTAAAGCCTACAAATCTTTATGTCCGGGGTTTCCTTTAAAGTTACGGCGAACTATTGGCAGCTCTAGTTGCCAGAATATTAACGTAAAAAAAAACAATGAAAAGCAATAAATAAAGTTGTGTTGCTATAGTAACCGTAAATTTCACGGAAAATGTTTCAACTGAAAATCATGGTCGAAAAGATATTATTTTTGTGATCCATATACAACCAAGCTTGATAGTATCAATATGCTCCATCTCTCATACACCCCCTTTCCAACTAAGATTTGAATTTACGCCGCCATCTTGGCAGTCGAGGGTGCTGACTATCGAGCAACGGAAGAACTGCCTGGGATGTTCTTTGTGTGTGTAAGGTTAAGAAAAGCTATTCCTGAGAACTTAAAATCACATATCAGCAGTTAAAGATAGAGCGGACTGTTGGCTCAGCAGTCAGCATGTTCAACTGTCACGATGACAATATCAATCAAAGCGAGGTTGGAGAGGGGGGAGATTTTAAGTTTTTTGACAGTGTACACAGTTTATAAAAAACTGGTTAAACAAGTGGTGGTAATGGTGGTGGTGACATCACTGTGCTTCCTTGCCGTGTCATCACCATAGCTGTCAAACGCGCTGACTGCTGAGTCAATAAACAAGTCGATACAGCTGGCGAACACTCATTTTTAATTCTCCAGGCAGTAAGGTTTTCTTAATCTTTTGCACTGCACTTGCTCCAACTGGTCTTTATCGCACAGTATTCAGCACCACCACCATTAAGACTGGTTAAAAATGTATCACAGTCAGGGCCGGCCCAGGCCATTTGGGGGCCCTAAGCAAAACAAATGCCAAGCGACCCATATTTTTGGCCCACCATTTCGTCACAGTGTACTGTGAAACCCATACATGCAATCCAACCTATATGTCCATATTTTGAACATTAATCGGATTTTGTTGCACTGCACTCTTCAAACTTCTCACCCCAAATGATTGTCAGTACTTACAGTAGATAACGCCAAACCTTTTTCTAAAAGAGGAAAGAAAGAACTTTTATTTTTTAAAGCTTGTAATCAAGTATCAAAACTCACAAAAGTCAAATAAAGCAAACTGTAGTAAACAAAATAGAATACAAATTAACAATTGCCAGATTGCCCCCTATATGGGCCCCCTAGTGGTCAGGGGCCCTAAGCAGCCGCATAGTCTGCGTATAAGCTGGGCCGGCCCTGATCACAGTATTAAAAAAATTACAAAAATCTCATTTTTCTACCACATTTTCAATTTGAGAAAAAAAACACTGTACCATATAAACCTGTATTTTACAATGGTAAAGTTCTGGCAACCAGTTCTGTAGAGTTCTAACGATAAATCGATCGCAAGCCCTTGTATTAAATTGAATCGTGGCAGACTTTGTAATATCAGCAAATATCACATCGTTGTGCAGATAATCTATATCGTATCATCATGAAAATGATACATCGATCTGGATCAATACATCGACCAGTTAGCAAAGATCCAATCAAGTCGATGCAAACTCAAAACATTGATTGTAATGTTTTTGACAAGCCATTTTGTTAAAAGAATTTCAAATACTCTAATTTTCGGACTATAAGCCGCTACTTTTTCCCCTCATTTTGAATCCTGCGGCTTGTAGTCCAGTGTGGCTTATTTGTTGATTTATTTGGGTTAATAGGTAACACTTTATTTGACAGCGGCATCATAAGACTGTCATAAGAACATCATAATTATGACATATCACTATCATGGGCATTACTGAATGCTTATGACAGATGTCAATATGTGTCATGTGGCATATTATGTCACTAAATCCATTTATGTCCAGCTCATATCTTTTACGTCCATTCAAAAGTGAGATAATTTGCTGGATGACACTAATTCACATCTATTATAAGCATTCATTAATGCTTATGACAGTGTCATGTAATAATTATGACTGTCTTATGACAGTATTATGGCACCACTATCCAAGAAAATGTTACCAAATACCATAACTAGCAATCAATGAAACAACTGGAACAGTAACTGAAGAAATCATTAGCACAGAACATGACTGTTATTTACATTGTAGCACCGCCATGCATGCTAGGAGGAATGTTGGATGACAACAGTGTTGAGAGCAGGTGGCAGTAGAGGTTGACTGTCTACCCCAAGGAAGCAGTGATGGCCAACTGTAGCTTTTAGTGACAATAAGGCTTTGCAGCCAATTGGTTCAAAGCTTAATGGTGGTTCATTTGGTCTCATGACAGTCTTATGGTGCCATTGTCAAATGAAGTGTTACCAGTTAATATCTTTTGGTGTAAATATCCCATAATACAATGAGGACAACTGCGGCTTATAGTCCAGTGCGGCTTATCTATGAACAATGCCGTTTTCATGTCAAATATGGTGGCTGGCGGCTTATAGTCAGGTGCGCCTTATAGTCCAGAAATTACGGTACCTGAAATGTTTTAGCAACAAACTGGACGAAAAATTAAATTTGCTTTGTATTTTTTTTCATTGCTTAACGTGAAATGTAAAAGCGTGTTAAGTTGGCAGACCTTTAATTGAACTGAGTCATGGCTGACTTTTAATATGGGTGAATATAAAACATACTCACTATTTACCTTGCTGCTAATCACTTCATCTCTTTTTTCCTGTATTCCAGCGGACCCCCCGTCCTGCATACAAGAGGTCCCTCAAGTCATTTTTGGCCCCATCTCCCCCTTTCCCAAACACCCCCTCAAAAACTGCAGGAGCCTCCATTCTCTGCCACGCATCTTTCATAATTACATATCATTATATTTTCTCCAGCGGGTGACGGATCTGCCAGCACACAATCACTTTCCCACATTTACATACTTCCCCACAAAAGTACTATTCTTTAACCCCTCCCACCAGTGACAAATAAGGGCTAATTTTTCTCCCTTTTGATTTTCTGGAATTTTTATTTTTCACATGCGGAGACGCCATTCATCACACGTTTAATTAGTCACCCCGTTTTAAATGGCGCTAGCAATTTGGGAGGCGAGCGCGGAAGAACGGCAGAAGTCGTCGCTGCGAATGTCTCTCGCAGGCGGGGAGCCATTTCCTCGGTTTGTGCTTACTCCTAATTTCCAGCAGTAGCATCCTCCTCCTTCTCCTCACACTTAAAAGCTTCCTCATTATCACCAACCAGCACCCCATCACAGTTACAGCCAGTGCCAGGCCAGCGCGGATACACCAATCCAGAACTAAAAGTACAGCGTGTATCTATAGATATGCCCGAAGATGAGTTAGTTCGGCGGGGGGTGTCTCCCTCGGGCTCCCCTTAAGTCAGTGAGTGAGTGATGAGATTTCCGACGAGTGCCTACTTTTTGAATGTGCCGTCACGCACAGAAGAAAGCAGTTTATAACGTTTACATTTGAATATACGTGAAAAGAAAAATTGCTGTTCAAGTGCCGCGATAAGCATAGGAATGTAAAAGAATGCCTCATACCTTAAATTGCTCTTTAGTCTAGAGTGAGACTAAAAGCATTTGTACAAAATTCATGCACTGTAGAGGCAAAACCATTAGTTGTATTCACACAAAAAAATTGTGTTCGCTTCTGACCTTTGTTTTTTTTACCGAATTTCATCTGGCCGGCTTATCTGAATGAAGCTGCTTTCACATTGTGAATCTTCTCCACCTCATTAGTGGAATCAGCTGGCGAGCTAAAATCTGAACAACAAAAACGCCGTCCCACCGTCATGTAAAAATGACGCCCGCCGCCAAGCTCCGAATCTTCGCCTTGCTTTTCTTCCTTGCCGCCCCATACGCCTTTGGGGAATATGTCGCCCTGTCTTCCGCCCCTTCCCCCGAGCCCTCAGTCCAGCAGCTCAATCCAAAACTGTCCGTCCTTTGGAGCAGACCCGCAGTTCCTGAGAAGGTTGAGGAAAATCCCCCAGATGGAGACCTGGAGGCACCCCCCAAGCCCTTGGCTCAAAAAATGTTCCCCAAGAACGTGACGTCATCGGAGGCCCTGGCCCCACCACTCGGCGCGGCCCAGGCACCTCCGCGCCTCACCGACATGTGGATAGACGCGTGCCAGGGTTATTACGACGTGATGGGTCAGTTCGACAACTCGTTCAACTGCACCTCAGATACGTACATCTACTGCTGCGGGACTTGCCACTTACGCTTCTGCTGCCCCGATCGTAACCGGCAGCTAGATCAAAACAGCTGCAAGAACTACGATTCGCCCACGCCCAAGCCTGACCCCGCTATTTTGATCATAGAAGACCCCGATCCGGAATTCGACCCCCTCAAGCAACAGAGCCATAACACTGGCTTTGTCATCGGAGGCGTGGTGGTGTTCATGGTGGCCGTGGCTGTGGGCATCAAGGTTGTTTTCAACAAAGTCCAGCAAGAGGCCATCCAGAGGGACCTCAACATGCCCAGGTCGGTTGTTTTCCGCCATTTTTCTCCACAAGTCAAAGTTTCCCTTTTTAGCTCATTGGCTGCCATTCACCGACAATCAAAGTGTCGCCTGGCATTCTCTTTCATTCATTATCTACTATTGACGGCCAAAGACATCAAATTCATTTGAACTGGAAGTGAATGTTCAAACAGTTTGGACAATCAATGGCAGCCAATGAGTTTGGTCTGGAGCCAGAGATTGGATTTTATCCCTGTTGATAATCTGTAAATATTTTCCCTTCAATTTTGTCTTCAGCCAGAAAAATGCATACTCACTTGGATTCAGGTCGGGTAAATGACTTGGTCATCATAAAACAGACCCTTTCCAGCTAAAAAACAAAACAAAACAAAAAACTGTTTACATTTGCAGTATGCTTTGAACATCCATGTCATTCTATGAACGCAACCAAAGAGTTTTCCTAGCAGAGAAATTCAATATCATGAATCCCCTGACCTGAATCCAACGGAGTATTCATCATACTTGCAGAAAACCGAAGAAAAATGCCAACAAGAACAGTTAAGTGAAGATAATGCAGAAGAAACCTTGCCATCAAATTATTATTTATGGCAAATGTGTTGATAAAAGAAATCTTCTAATCCGAAAAAATCAGATAAAGTTAGGGCTGGGTGAGTTTAAGAAAAAAAAAATGGTAACACTTAACAATAAGGGTCCCTTAATTAACATTAGTTAATGTATTTTTAGACACTAACTCATGTTTAAGTAACATGACAATAATTCATTTAATCCCTTATCTAACATTTATTAATATATTAATCAACATGAGTTAATGCATTTTAAGACAATAACTAATGTTTAAGTAACATTACAATAATACAATAATTAATACAATTGCTTATCTAACATTTATTAATATATTAATTAACATGAGTTAATGCATTAGTTAATGCATAACCAGACAGTAACTAATAGTTTGGTAAAATTAAAAATATATACAGTATATCGGCCTATATAGGGTAAGGGTTTGTTAACTTAAGCATTTATAATTTCTTAGTTAACTTAGTCCACTTTACAATAAGGGTACAAAAAGCATTCCGTAATGGTTAATAAAGGTTAAGGGGGGGAGGGCTAAGCATTTATAATTTCGCAGTTAAGGGATACATGTGCTACACTTTACAATAAGGGTCCAAAAAACATTCAGTAATGTTTAATTAAGGTTAAGTAATACTTATGATGTACGTTCATGTGAAATAATACCATACTTAAGGCCAGGTTATAATATATAATATATAATATATATAATACATTACTTAATATTAATTCACATGTACATTAGTGAAATAATAAATAGTTATTAATGTATACTGGTACTAGTAAGTGATTATGTTATTTTAAAATGAGAAACATTGTTCTGTGAGTCTGGGCGCTGCTAACCTAACCTTAAGTATGGTATTATTTCACGTGAACGTACCTCATAAGTATTACTTAACCTTAATTAACCATCACTGAATGTTTTTTGGACCCTTATTGTAACGTGAAGATGTAGCACATGTGTCCCTTAACTAAGAAATTACAATTGCTTAAGTCCGCCCTTCCCAACCTTTATTAACCATTACTGAATGCTTTTTGAATCCTTTTTGTAAAGTGTAGCACATGTGTCCCTTAGCTAAGAAATTATAAATGGTAAGTTAACAAACCCTAACCCTAAATCCAAAACCCTAACCCTAACCCTATATAGGCCTATAAATATTTTTAATTTTACCAAACCATTAGTTACTGTCTGGTTATGCATTAGCTAATGCATTAACTCATGTTAATTAATATATTAATAAATGTTAGATAAGCAGTTATTTTAATTATTGTAATGTTACTTAAACATTAGTTATTGTGTAATAATGCATTAACTAATGTTAATTAAGGGACCCTTATGATAAAGTGTTACCAAAAAAATCAGATCAATCTCTGTGATCGTCCGTGTCTTATTTAGTCAACCATATGTATATACAGATGCAAACTGACTAGTATGGAAGATTTTTTTTCAAGCAGTTTATGAGGGCTGCGGCTATCGATTAGTTTAGTAGTCGATTAATCTATCAACTACTTAGTTCGAATAATCGAGTAATCGGATTAGGAACAAGTGAACATTACAGAATAAATTTTAGGAGCTGTAAAATAGGGCTGTAACTTACGATTATTTCCATCATTGATTAATCGGACGATTAAGCAAACAATTAATTGATTAATGGGATTAATGTCACTTCTTTCAATTACCTTCACAATTTACCTGCATCAATAATCAAATTCATTGGCAATTAATTTATTAATCAATTTAATCATTTTTTGCAGCCTTATTAAGAAGCTAGTTTAGACGGTAAGATGTCCAAAAATTGGCAAATTTGTGAATTGTTGTTTTCCAAAGTAAAAGCAGATTATGTTTCATGTCGTACTTGGACTTAACAAAAATATAATGAAGAAATCTGATAATACTTACAAATGAGAAGTCATATATGTTATAATTTCAAGAGTTTAGACACCTTTAAGGTGAAGAACGTCATAAACGATTAATCGGTTATCACAATAGTTGTCGATAAATCTATTAAATGTTCCACCTCTACAGTTTTTTGCGCTACAGGTGTGCTTCACTGTAAAGTTAACTACACATTTGGAAAACTACACTAGAATAGATTTCATTTTTGGAATGCCGGCTAGTAATATTCAATATATACAATATACACTAATATAGTAATAATAAATAATAAATTTTATTTCTAGAGCGCTTTTCAAGCTACACAAAGACGCTTCACATGAAAGATGGAATCAAAATAACAACAAAACAATCATACAATTAGAATAAAAACAGGATAAAAGTAAATAAAAAAATTAAGAGGTGAGGATAGAACAGAGCTAAGGACGTTGCAGGATAAATCTTATTTATTTTATTTTGTATACAAAGATAGGCACCAATGAATAAAAACTACCAATTAAAAAATGTGAAAAGAATAGAGATCAACAGATATGGAAAAAAACAACAATAGCCATCATTTCTTTTTGGTCAGATCGCCCAGCCCTAGTTATTTTAGGTGTTTTTTTTTCTTATCATGAGCTAATTCAGTGTTTTGGTGAGTCAGGCAAATCCTTCCCAGGGTAATATTTTCTTTAAACAGTTTACGTCCACCTTAGTACAGAATGTGAGAGCTTTTGCCGTCTATGGTTATTCCACATATCTGTGAATGAATGATGTGAAGAAATGAGGTTTTCAGGACTCAATGAATGGCCCAGATTCATCATTCTGGCCTCACAATAATTTTCTTAGTCATCAGCTGGAAAGTGAGAGAGGCTGCCGCACACTCGTCTGGGCCGCTTAGCTCATGTACTGCGCTGTATGGGAAGCCGCAATAATGGAAATTTTAAGTTATTTATAGTTTCTTATACAGTAAGCACAAAAGAATTGTGAAGTAATGTCAATAAATTGTGTTGGTATTGATTGACACCCATAGTGGAAAGTGATTGATTAAAAATGTGTTGAAAATTGTTGCTGGTGTTTGTAGTGAAAACAAAACATATTATTATGAATAAAAATAAATAAGGTCCTCACAATCACCAGATTTTAACTCATTTTTAAGAATGGATTTAATACTTCAGATTACAGTTTTGCAGAAGGATGAATATTTTTTGCTTATTTTTATAGAAATGTTTGCATAACCTTACTACGACAAACTGGAAATAATCATTTTTATTATTATTCCTACTTTTTTCTGCAGAAAATCCTTGATTTTTTTTTTTAAAAATTCATAAATCATAAATAAATGATTTCCATTCAAACATGCACCAGGGATGCACAACGAAAAAATATCAGTTGAATCAAGTGTAGTGTTAAATATTAATATCATAAATAATGCAAAGTATTATCTTTTTGAAATGCTCCAAAGCCTTCAATCCTCACAATTGTTTTTCAGATTCCATGAAAATAACCAGCATTTACTCACACCTCTGTTGGCCTTCAGTGAAATTGGACTTTTGGGCTTTATTTATGCCCAAAATATTGAATTATTGATCATTTGTACACCTAGTAAAAGCCTACAGCTGCACTCTTACGCTACATTAGCGAACTGAGTGTTTGTTCTTACACAAAATTCCAACTAAAAGAGCCCAAAGTGGAATAATGAACCGGATCGAGACTGGCTTTTCTCAAAATGTTTTACGTCACAAGTAAGTACCACACAACAAATTTGCTTTGGCGTAAAGCAGTGCAAAAATAATTTGTACCGCCAGAAAATAAATGTTGGTAATCCCTGCCAGGAGGTGTTAATTGTCCAGTTCAATAAAACTGAGAATGCTAATGTTTTAGTGGCAGTCTATTTGTTAAAGAAGATGACGAGCACTGCTGTGATTGTCTGCGAATGGCAACCAGTGAGTTGATATCACTTCTGAAGGCAAGTACCCATACCATTTTCCCCTTTGTTTCAGGGCCTTAGTGGACATGCTGCGACACCAGTCCGCTCCAGTACAGCAGGACGAGAGGAACAACAGCGTGGCTCTAACGGTGGCGGACGGTCAGGGGACACTGGGCCGAGCTCAGAAAAACCTCTACGCTCCAGGACTGCCGAGCAAAGACAACAGATGTGAGCGCCGAGAGCTTTTTGCAGCACAAACCCACAACTTTATCGGCGTGTATTGTTTTGTGGATGGAATGTGTGAATACATGTTTTTTTTTAACAACTTCTGCAACAACAGTAGCGTTGTAGTTTTCATGACCTTTTTCACAGGAGTAGTAAATTGTCGACTATTTACTCCGATGTGTGCACAATTGCCCTTTTGTTGTTTATTGTAGTAAAATTTCATCACGTTACTGCTATAAAAACATGTTGTAAAGCAGTGCATGTGTAGAAATGTTCGCAACACTATGATTAATTAAGATTGTAATTTGCCATTCATGATCCAGTCACTAGAAAAGCGTATGAGAGGGTGTCAAGTGTGCTTGAAAAAAATCATCTCTTGATTGGGTAAAATGAACTATTATGTTTTTTTTGTTTTTTTTTTTTAATTACAGTGGGAAACCTACAACATAATTTTATAAACACCTCAGGCTCCAGTCCTAAGCACACAGCAACTATTGGTAAGTATGACCAAATAGAAGTGCCCTGAATTACAAGTGACTTACGAGCCAATTATATAGTTGCAAAATTTTAAATACTGACAAGCTTCAGTCGTGTCATTTCCCTGACAAGCAAGCTACTAAAGTACTGCATCATTGGTTGTTATTATGTGGCAGCAAGGGTGTAGGTTTGCATAAGAACGGTAGGGACATAACACTACCAACTTTTCAGGATGCTCAAATTGTCTCCATCAACTTTCATTATTTGCATTATATAATGTGTTCAGTTATATAGGTAATTTAGATGGTTTTTCTGTACGTTGTAAGGATAGAATTGACTGTAGCGTTATTTAGTGAATTACTTTCATTATGTTCAGACTTATGTTGACCCTTTTTTACTTGCTGAATGTGCCAGTCCATTTTTTTTCATCAAACGCACATTTGTTTGGCTGATGACTTGGCCCCCCTACACACACACACACGCAATCACAGCCCCGACACAAAAAATACAACATGGTGCCTCTGTCGAAGACGAAGAATAGACAAGTTTTTTACTGCTAGCAGCAGCCACCGTGAGTAATGTAAAAAGACGTCAATGTTGTGGAGGTGGGGAACACACCACTAATTTTGCCACTGAAAGTTCGACCTGCATCAGAGTTAGCATAACATTAATCTGTGTGAATTTCTCAAACTCGAGTAGGAAGCTGCTTTGAAAGAAAACTCCTCCTGTATGTGTTTTCGACTGTTAACGTTATTTAAACTGTGAGAAATGTTGTGAACTCTGCTGGAAACTATAGAACCAGCAAGATGCTGCTTAGAGACATTCTGTGTTTCACAGGAAAGAGGTGACAGTCAAAAAAAAAAAAAAACAAAAAAAAAACAGCCATGCTGCTGCTTGAACACTTTTCATTCATTCATTAAAATGTATTTATTTTCTCCATTATTTATGTAAAAATATTTTAATTTTCAGCCTATGACATTTTTTTCAGATAATCACACATTAATCATAATCGAAGTAAAAAGTTTAATTAATCCAGATTTAAAGTTTTTTTAGGGCTGTCAAACGATTACAATTTTCAATCGAGTTAATCACAGCTTAAAAATTAATCGTAATTAATCGCAATTCAAACCATCTTTAAAATATGCCATATTTTTCTGTAAATTATTGTTGGAATGGAAAGATAAGACACAGGATGGACATAAGCATTCAACATACTGTACATAAGTACTGTATTTGTTTATTAAAACAATAAATCCACAAGATTGAATTAACATTATTAACACTTATGTGTATTTTACATTGCTATTTGATTGGGAATGCGAGTTCTCTTTGCATTGAGCGCTTTTCTTTTTGTGAACATTATTTTCTTGAAAGATAGGAATATTATTCTTGTTGTGCTTTCACTAAATGATACTGTAGCGACTTAACTGTTCGGCCCAAATGCATAATGGGAAGTTAGGCAACCATGACTGTCAGTGGTAGCTGCAAATGGTATACAGTATGTTCTGTATTGTCTTCAATTAGGCATTTTAAGAAAAAGAACGTCTCCTGCTCCGCCCAAATGCATGATGGGAGGTAGGGCCACCATGACTGTCAGTGGTGGCTGCCAATGGTATACAGTATGTTCTGCGTTGTGTTCAATTTGGCGTGTTAAGAAATAGAAGTCTCCTGCTCCGCCCAAATGCATGATGGGAAGTTGGGCAGACATGACTGTCAGTGACGGCTGAAAATGGTATACAGTATGCTCTGTGTTGTGTTCAAGTAGGCGTGTTAAGAAATAGAACGTCTCCTGCTCTGTCCAAATGCATGATGGGAAGTTGGGAACCATGACTGCTAGTAGTGGCTGCTTAAGCCGTTCACATGTCAATTAGCTTTTCTCTGCCTTTTTGGTCTCAATGTGCAAAAATGGCATCATTGTGAACTGTTTGAGGCAACGCATGAACGGGTCATTACGTCCATGCGTTAATTGCGTCAAATATTTTAATGTGATGAATAATTACTGCCCGTTAGCGCGATAAATTTGACAGTCCTAATTTTTTTCCATAACTGCTCAACCCGTTGACGCATTTTATAAATGAAAATAAGGGAGAAGAAGATGAAAGAGAAAACCAATTAAAGCAATGTATTACACTTTTGGTGAAAGACAATGTAGGCTAACATGTAGTTCCATGTATAAGTTAAGTAGTACCCCCCCCCCCCCAAAAAAAAAGAAAGAAAAAAAAAAGAAGAAATCCTTTATATGAAGCAAAGGGAGATTGCCCCATTTTGAAAAATGATTTTCTCCCATGAAAACAACAATTAACTTTTTTCCTTTCACCGTAGGAAACACATGAGCATATTAATGAGAAATATAGCCCGTCCCCAGCAAAAAGAGTAGATGCAGGTTATGCTGTTACAGCGTCCCAAACAATGTTGAGACCAAACCTATGCCCTGCAGACAATTGTAAGCTATACTTACTTGTTTATAGGTTTTGGTATCAATAGATTGCACATATTTATGAACTTTATTAATTACTCAAAAGCTAAAAAAAAAAAAAAGATTCAACATACGACAAGTCACACTGACCTATAAAGAAAGTAGCCCGCATACAATATTAGTATGCTAGTAAACGAAACAAAATGGTGGACTCACCACATAAGGGACTTTATAGCGTATAGGGAGTAATTCCAAACACAGGTCTGTTGCTGTGAAAATTGGACTGATGGAAACACTGCTGCGTGCTGCTCAGTATATTATGAGGAGCAAATCTCATTTAACACCGTTTTCCCCTCGTGGCCCCTCTCAGAACGCACCCCTCGGATGAACAACGCACAACTGGCAGCGGGAGGCACCTTGCTCTCCAATAAACACAACAACACCAAGTCGCAGCCTTCCTTCCACCACTCCCTCCACAACCTAGCCCAGCTGCCTCCCTCCTACGAAAGTGCCACTAAACCCGAACTCAATAGATACTCTTCACTTAAACGGCTCGGTAAGTGCAGTCATTTTTCCAAAGATGGCGACACTCTCGACCCTGATGTGTCATCGTGTTCTGATAAATTGAGTGAAATTTCGTTTGGTTTTCAGAAAAAGGTCTCGACGAATACTCGTCTGGTTACTGTACCACCAAGCGGCGGCCTCACACCGCCCAGCCGGCTCTCCAGTCATCCCAGCACCACCTTCACTGGGGTGGCGACTACACACTAAGTGGTAGAGGAACACTTCCCAGGCACGCGGCCCGACCCTGGATTCCGCCACCCCCCTCCGGCATGCCTGCCTCACCAACTCCCAATCCTTACCCCCTGGATCCACCGGAGCCCCAGTACAACCCTAACTACGACACTCTCTCCAAACCCAGAAAAGTCAAGTCTAGTGACCAGCTGCTCAACATGGGTGACGTCCCTGGTAACACAGGGACCCTGTCGCGTCTTTCCAAGAACCAGCAGCACCAGTACTACAAAGCAATGGCTGCCTCCAATAAGAACTCCAACACGCAGACCCTCACCCGCAAGACCCAGGACAGGCAAGACAGGCAAGATAGGCAAGACAGGCAAGACAGGCATGACAGATCAGACAGACAGGACCGGATGCTCATGTCCCCAGACCACTTGGAAGAGAGAATGGGCGGTATGGGGGTCATGGATCCGTACTCCCACCCAGGTGGGGGCGTCCCTACACTCCCTCGCCAGCAGAAAGCCCAGTCCCAGCAGAACGTGTGCGCCACTCCCTCCCTGGATCGGCACCACATGATCAAGATGAACTCTCACCCAACGTCCGGAAGAGAGCAGGAGAGGAACCCGGGAATGACCGGCCATATTAGCGGGGGCATGGGCTGGGCGGGGGAGATGCCAGCGGCGGGTGTCGTCATGGGAACGGGAACCTTAGGGGGCCACAACGCCCGCAGGATGGCTTTCGCGTCTAAACGGCAGAACACCATAGAGCAGCTGCATTTTATCCCGGGAGGGGGCGGTGGCGGTGGTAGTGCCGGGTCAGGGGGGAGCAGCGGCAGTCAGGGGATTAGAACGGGGAGCAAAAATGAGGTTACGGTGTAAAGAGGCATTGTGCCTATCGTACAGCTTGCCCAACGCCGCGGGACTAAAGCGCCTGTTTGCATTTAAACTCGTAGATTCTTAGCTGCCAGAAATATAATATTATTGTTGTAACGGTATTATACACTACTCACAAAAACTGAAGATTTTTTGGGGGTGAAACTTTAGGTTGTGCTCTCTTGCCTGAAATTAGGCTACGTTCACACCATATATTTATGTGTAGATGTTCACATTGCAAAAACAAATGTGACTCATAGGTGAATGACTCAACACACAACACATTGTCACGTCGTAGTGTTTAAAGCAACACTTTTCAACCTTTATAAAATATTTTCATAACATTTGTGATGATAAGTCGACTGACAACTAGTTGAATGACGCCTCTTCTATATCTTGAAGGGGGTCTGTATCGCTTTCACCTGCACTAATTAACTTGGAGGAGGGTGGCAGGCATAGGCGGAGTTTGACTTTTGGGGCAGGGTGGGCACAATATGTTGATGACACCGAAATGCAGTGTCGGCAATAAAATTAACTAACAAGAATATTTATAATAATAAGTTGAAAATGAACATTTTTGGTTTCCCATCATTCATGAGGGGGATTCTAAAATCAGGTTGCTTAGGGTATACTTTTCGCCAAGATCGTCATCCATTGAATATGGTATGCCCACCGGTGTCGTGCCAATGTAGTTACCCCAGTCTGGGTGGAGCCACTGCACTGCACTGATTTGCTTGATTTCCGTGTTGTGGTGATGTAGTTATCTACGTAGTTATCTACGGGGTTTTAAAACATGGCACAGCCATCAAAAAAAACCTTTTTTTTTCTGTCGTATACCTTAACATACGTACTGAACGTTAAAAAATATATAACTGTGGTTCTTTTCTGACTTCAATTAATTGTTTAAGTCGACAACCCTCATACCTAATGTGTGTGTGCGCGCTCCCGCGGCCAGGGGACACAATTTTTGACGGGGGTAACTACATTGACAAGACACCGGTGGTAGCTGTACAATTAGCGTCTTTAGTGGGGCAAATTGAAACACTGCTCACCATTTTGGATGGTGGTGTCTAGCGTTTCATGGTCCACATTTTCAATCCTTGGTTCTTGCTAAGTAGTTGTCGCTTTTGAAAGCTTAGGTTTAAAAAAAAAAATAGCCTATCCTTCTTGCCTTTTCGGTCCTCGGGTGGTTTGGCTAAGCATACAAATAACCACATAAGGTGCTAGTCACATAATCTGTTCGAAAAATAATTGTGACCCATTGTAAAAATTGTTTTTTTTTTGTTCATTTCATTCATTTTTTAAATTTATTTTATTTTACTGCTTTACAACTTTTATGGTCAATATTTTACCGGAAAATTCTTAATTTTAAAATCATATATTGTATAGGAAAGTCAATTACATGCAATGACACTTTTCGGCCACCAGAAAATCCGCTTATGGTGGCAGGAACCTTGCCAGACAACAAAAAACTACAAATGTGCTGACTGCTTTATGGCATATGTCACTTCCCCCTTTATTATAAGGACGGAAGCCGATGCGAACACTTTTGCACAAATTCTGCAAGATGTCAGATGGCAGCGCAACAAAAAAGACAAAACGTTTTGGAAAATAAAAGGGAGGCTACCAGGATATACAGAATAAACTTTGGCCCGGCTTTCACTTGCTGGCATGATACCCCCCCCAACCGAACTCGTCAGGTTAGCCACACTAAGCCACATGGTTGCTAACCGTCATATGCTATTGGCTAGCCACAAATGGATTCATTACCTTATTACTATTCAGCCTTCACACAGCCGCTGGAGACATAAATCCATGGAGACATTGAATCCATCTGCAGGCGACCGGGAGATTGATTTTTCATTAATGGATTGATTGATGATTTTATGACACTGCGCGGGTATGCGCTGGTCCTCATGGGAAAAGCCGTCTTCCTTAAGGCAAAACACTACTGCTTTTGTCCACCGGCATTGCTAAAATCAAACAAAACGTAAAAGTTACCAAGTGTGGCTTTAAGGAATTAAACACAGTCCAACGTTGTCAAGCTTTCTTGGCAATTGTGAAGATTTTGTGCTAACAGACCCAACGTTTTAGGAATATTTTCGTATCAAGTACAAAAAAAGGTTTTCACCTGTTGAGGACGTATAGGTCACATGCATACAGATCGTGCTCATACTGCATTGGTGGGTATATCAGATTTTTTTATCCACATAGGGATGAGCCCAGGTTGGGTTTGAAAAAATCAGAATTTAAGTGTTTACACTGCATGAAAAAAATCAAATAACATCATTCGTCATATACGGGGGAAAAAATCAGATTTGACCTTTAATGTGAATTTAGCCTTAGCATGACCTTTCTCTTTAGATGTACATCCAACTGATCAATGTTTCAGTACTCTTTTCATAACTTGGACCTAAACGGCAAAATTGATATCAATTGATTGCTTTCTTGTGATTGAATGTATTAATTCCAATTGAATTACATATAATGGCAAATAAATGAAACTCCGTTTTTATGTTCCCTGGCATTTCAAAGCTGCTACTGACGTAAAACATTCGCAGCTAATCACAGAGGTACCTGACATCCATTTTAAATTGTACACACTAACATCTTACTGTACTGAAACATAAACTCATTGGCTGTCATTGACGGTGAATGATCGCTGCCATCCTCCAACAGATTGGATGTCTAACACTGTCAATGGCAGTTAAACTGGATTATTCACTTCCAGCCCTCCAAGTTCAATTGGCTTGGACATCTATCAATTTAATTTAGTTGGTGAGAGAGCATTTTTTAATTCATTCTGAAATTTCACCTAAAATAAAAAATCTTTACCATTTTGTGAGCTGTGTATTTAAGCAATTCTAATTAGTGTTGTAGTAAAACATGCTAAATACGACCACTTCTTAGAATAGTTAGGCGAGCTGCAGTTGTGTGATAACATACATCAGCCATATTTTGTAAGTGAATTTGCCATCTTTGCCATATACACAGCAGTGCCATTACTTGCACAGAACAGTAGGGTAAAACAAAGCAGTACAGTAGACCGTTTAAAAAAAAAAGCACTCAGGAGCCATATTAGATAAGAGATATGATGTATATAAAAGGACTGAAGAAGAATGATGAGAAGAGGACAAAGTACGAAAGAGAATTTATTAACAGAATGAAGCAGACTACCTGCTTGGCCAACCCTCGCCTACAACGATTTATAACCGAGACGATTCTCGTGGGTGAGCGGCAAGACACCGGTCTGACCTCGCCACAGGGAGAAACTGACTCGCACTGCTTCCCGTCTGTGAGAGTGACTGTTCTCGGACTTTCTGGGATGACGGCTGGGATGACGCCGCAGGCATTCAAACTGTGAACCGACACCCATCAGTCCCAATGCCCGGGTTGCCTCGTTTGCCATGTGACCTTAGCTTAGACAAGGAAGTCTCACCGGTCCAAAAGTGTGGAGACGAGAATGACGACAGCATCCCGTTGTTTTAAATCAGGATCTGACTGCAAAAACAAATGGGCTACCAAATAACCAAGAGCCATGATTTCAGTGCGTATACAAAGTTTACACATGCCTGTTCAAATGCTGGGTTTTTGGGATAAAATTTGAATGTCATGGGAAAAAAATTAAGTTTTCCGTGATATTCTAGTTTTTGGGAAGGAGTGAATGGAAATAAATCAACTTTTACATGCTATTCCATTTTTTTAAAATTCAAATATTTTGGAAAGGGTCTGTTATACCAAAACGTTTTCCATAGTATTTTAGTTTTTTAGAAATTATATATTTTTGGAAAAGGTCTGTATATTTTTAGGAAGGGTAATAAAGGGTCTAATATGTTTTAATAATGGAAATAGATGAATATTTCCATTAAAACTTTTTTTTTTTTGTAAAATAATTGAGAAAACTGTGGAAAAGTTTATTTATTTTCTTAATTTAAAAAAAGTTTCCATGATGATCATTATTCAAATTTTAAAAAGTCTGTCTAAATAATTAAATTAAAAAAAAAAAAAAAAAAAAAAAAAAAAAAAAAAAAGAAAATTATGGAAACATTTTATTATGGAAATAAAATACATTTTCCATAATATTCAAATAATTTTGAAATTCATTTTTTTTGGAAAGGGTCTATACAAATACATTTTCCACAATATTCAAATCATTTTGAAATTCAATTTTTTTCTGGAAAGAGTCTATACTACTGTCTATAAAAGTAAGATAAGCCAAGGCAAGGGAAATTTACTTATATGGCACAATTTAAAGGTACAGTAAATTAATGTGCTTTACATATAAACACTAATATAAATAATTTAAACTATTTTTTTATTTTTGCAGCAGCAGTGAATGATTATGTTTATGTGTCCTCATTGATGAAAGATGTCTATCCCAGTCATGGCAGTGAATGAGTTAAAAGAGACAAGATAATTATCATATAATTGTTAAATGCGATTGGAATTTTAAAGTGCCTCTGATTAACTCATTGGCTGCCAATGACGGTGAAAGACGTCCAACTCATTTGAAACGGTGACAAACAAATTTAAGTTCACCCCCGTAAAAAAGGAAGGAAAAGGCCACATGTGGCTCTGGAGCCGCATTTATCATCGTCAATGGAACTAAAAGAGTTAACCCCAATTAAACTCCGATTTTACAATAGGCTTCTTTTTAAAAAAAACAACCCTTGCTCTCATTTTCTTTATAATGGCAAAACCCTGCATTTGAACAGGGGTGTGTAAACTTTTCACATGCACTATACTTAAGAATCGTCAACTTGCTTTAATGTAACCGAAGATTATGTTTTTCTTTCGTTTTTGTATCGATTTAAACAGAGCACAAATAGACCATGTCGCAGAGGTTGCACGTACCCAACATGTCCTTCAAAGCCATTTTTGTGGAGATACAAAGAAAACAAAACCACAGAGGAAGCTGGTCAGACAATCACCATTTTAAACGCGTTTCGCCAATTCCAAACGAGCGAGCGATTTTCTGTACAGGCACGGAAGACTCGGGACGGCCAGGATGCCCTTTTCCAAACATCTTCCCTCGCTGTATCATAATGCACTTCAGCCAGACGGAGGGTTCCAACACAAAGAAGAAAAATAACCCCAATAAACATCAATAACAACGCTTATCAATATTAAGGGCTATCCTATCCTTATACACTGTAGTATGTGATATCTGTGGTCCATATAAGATGCTATCTCTTGATTTTGTGTTGATATTGTCATTGCGTATTGAGTATTCATGACAGAAAAAAATGAGCAATTGGAGCGCAGTTCAAAGAATCACATAACAAGACTGAAATTTGCACAAATAGCCGGGCCCTTGTCTTTTTTTTTCTCTCTCTCCGTTTTTTAACGAAAAAGGGAATTCAAGCGCTCGCTTTTCTCTCACGAAAGGACATAGATTTCATCCGAACAATCTTCCTATACGCAGTGCTAAATGTAGTTGTTATGAATATGATGGAGTGTTCTTATTGATGATTATTATAATTGTTATCGTTATTATCAACAATTATCTTCTGATGTGATGTTCATTTACTTGGTGGGGTTTTAGTGTTTGTTTTCGGATCAATTTTGGCATCCGCATTATGTTTTTTTTTTTTTTTTTTGTGTTCCTTACATGCGGGGTCTTTGATGCATGCCTGGATCTGTTCTACAACAAAGCATTTACAGTACGTCTGGACTTTATGGTCTTTTTATTGTTTCTAGTTGTACGTACTGTGCCTATAGACATTGGCCTTATGGCGTATTGATCTCATAAGATTTCTTGGGTTGACATAAGAGATTGAAAAAGAGTATAGTCAAGTGGTTTGGAACGGGGTTTTTAAGAATACCAAGAGATTCTACACTGTAAAAAAAAAAAAAGTTGGCAGAACTTGAAATTTCAAGTCAACTAATTTTAGGTTTTGCAACAAAGGTAAAAACTCAACATTTTAAGTAAACTGGATTTCGGTTGAGAAGTTGGAACTCAATATTTTAAGTAACTGGACTTCACGTTAAAGGTGCTATATGGAGTTAGTCACATTTTTACTTGCGACTGCCATCTGTGGCTTAAAGCATAACTACAGCCTGCCTCAAGCTCATGCATGGGGCACAAGCCTTTCGCCTATCAAATCAGCACCAGAAAAGTGTGTTAGAAAAGTGTTTTTGCCAAGCGGTTACAAGGCGGAAGCTTGGTGAAACAGCGCTGCTGCCACAGCATAGGTGGATGTGCACAGCCATGTGTTCGCCCAGAGTGGTCGAATCAAACCCTCTCTATTGAAAGAAAAATATAGAGCTTATTGTGGCAGTCTCAGTTAAAATGTTAGGGCTTTGTGTACTCATCTGTTAACACTAAAAATTCTGTATAGTACCTTTATGTACAGTGATCCCTCGCTACTTCGTGCCCTCAGTCCATTGCAGATTTTTTTTCAATTAAAGAAAAAAAATACAGATGAACTGTCCCAAGCCAATCGATAGTCTCACGCTCCCTCCCTCCCTCCCTCCCTCCCTCCCTCTCCCTGCTCTTTGTTTGTCAGAGAGTGAACTGGAGTTGCTAATTTAAAAAAAAAAAAATTTGTTGAATTTTTGTGTGTGCTAATCAACGATTGGCCACATTTATTTACATGTTAAGAAACAACAACAAAACATAGAAAACAACAGCTGCTTCAGCGAGCATTAAAAACAACCAATCTATTTGTCCTCTTCTTATACATGATCCTGTATGTAGTTGCTTATTAAAGTAAACGATGATTGACAGATGGTTAAACCCTAACCTAACCCTAAACCCTAACCCAGAGACTCGACCTTCAAAGGGCCGCATGCGTCGTTTAACTTAAACAATTGCTGTGGCAACGCATTGTGTTTAAGTAAGCAGCTGGCGCGGATTTGAGTGGACACTCAATGAAGCATTTAATAAAGACAAGCATTTTTTTTTTTTTTTTTTTAACTTTTCTTAAATGGATTGGGCATGTACTTTTTCTTGTTTCAAAATAATTCTGTGGGATATGTTTGAAACATCATAATTATTACATTTAAAGTGCTTCAAAACCCTTTATTAAAAAAATAACGTTTTATATATATGGCGGAAAACACTCAGGTGACTTGAAGTTCCGCTCTGAGACCCCCAATTTTGCCAAATTTCAAAATTGTCCTATGTGTGATACATCATTGGAAAGCTTAAAATCTGGGGGAAGAAAAATTTTGAAGAGCAGGGCATTTAAAAAAAAAAAAAAAGTTTTTTAAACCGCAAAATCCTATCTGGAGGTGAGAGCACGCGAAAGCAGAATTACAGACGCCATGACTTTAACGAGATATTATCGCGTACTTACCTTGTTTCGATCCAAAAACTCCATGTAGCATGTATCACTGAGTGTCAAGACACAGCTGTGGATGGCCACAGCTGGATTTTTGGGGGATTTTATGGATGAAACATGATAATATAACAAGGGTCGCGATGCAGAAATCGCAGACATCAAGGAATGGCCAAGATTTACTTTTACCTATATTTACCCTTTTAAACGTTTTTCTCATTTTTGTTGTTGCTTGAAACGATTATTTATCATCTAATATATCGGAGAAAATGCGACAGTAGCAACAAAAAAAATACAATTAAGCGATAATTATGAGGTAGATATCCGTGACTTTTTTTCAGACGCCATTTTTCTCATTGGGACATAATTTGTTTAAAAGTTTAAAATATGTGAGTGAATAATTTTTGAAAGTTTTTTTTTTTTTTTTTTTTAAACGAAATATGAGACATTAATCAGTGATTCTAAGTTAATAACGATAGACATTTTCAATAATAAATATAATTAATTACCTTCGTTTTCTGGCTGGGTTGAAACAAAAGTGGTTGCGCGACGTCTGTAAACGGGGGTTTTCAGAGTAAAACGGACAAATTAAAAATAGTTTGGGGGCTTTATGCGCCATGAATCTGCTATGGCAGCATATAGACATATTGTTCTATCAAACACATCAGTTCTTTTGGCTACAAATACAGCAGTTTCTTTTAAAGAGTGCAAGAGCAGAAACTGGTTTTTCAGTCTTGTCTGTGTTTTCAGCCATATCTATACATCAAAGTTTTTTTCAATTATACTTTGGGGGAAAAAGGTTAAAAAAAAAACATGTCTTATATGTATCTCTTTCCAATGATAGATCTGAATAAATACATTGAACAAAAATACAACCCCCAAAAATTTTTTGGAGGGTGGGGAACTACATCGAGGTGGGTTCTTGTCCCCATTAACCGAGTAAAACGAGGGATCACTGTAAACATATAAATTGCTACAGGAGGGAATTGAACCTGACTTCACTTCACACAATCTATCAAATTCAGATTACTTAAAAATTTCAGTATAACTCACAAATTTGATCATGCAATTTAATACAACTGTTTTATTCAATTTAGAATAGATTCATGATATTAATGTGATAAGATTAGTATACTCCAAATTCAATTTTACTTAAGAGAACTTGAAAATTTGAGTTATGTCTACTTAAAAGTTAGTTAGCATGACTAACTGAACGTACATTTTTTTTACGGTGTAATGAGTTAAAAATGAGACACATTTAAAATGTTTCCATTGTAAAGGTGTGACATTTATGGGATGTTTATGTCTAAGATGGCCTGATGGTAAAACATCAGTGATTTTTTTTCAGGGAAATAGACCCTTTCTCACAGTGGTGTCATACCAGTTGCGCTCTGTCTTAGCGTCACTTCAGTGCCGTTTTCAATTAAACAAATGGCCGTCAGACAAAGTGTACGTTTTCTGACGTCACATGTAAAGGGTCTATTATTGAGAGAGTTGTCTAAGTTTAGTTTTGAAATTTTGAATAGAGCCACAAAAGGTCTGTAGCAAAGTCTGTAAACTCTCATAAGCCATATCCATCCTCATATTTTTCTAAATGGTTAATCTAATTTGTGCAAGTATCGTATTTTGTATAGCTAGTACAATCAGAAAACAATTTTGAGTGATATCTTCATTAATTTGAGAATTAAAAAGCAAATTCTGTGTTAGTATTTAATGAATTGTACAGTGCCAAACTCATAACGTTTGCAGTCTTGCTTCTTGTCATGACCTTCTGTGTGGCTACAATGGTACACTACTGTATATCTTTTTTCACTGCTGAGAGCTAACTAACGAAACACGGGAATTTAAGGGACTTTTTTTTTGAAGAGAAAAATGAATGAACATGGTGTGTGTTTTAAACCATTATGAATTCATTTAGAAAGAGGATGCTAAATGGCCACTTCAAATGTCAAAACAAAGGTAAATGACAATTGTAAGGATAACAATGGTGTTGTCCAGTAGCCTAAAAATGAATTAATTTTCATGATTCTGAGTTTGAACCGACCTTTTTTTGGGGTTATTGTTTATTACATCAATTCCCTTGGATACGACAATGACTTACAGAGAATTTGTATAATAAAGTTGGTGGGAAACATGGTTTTTGTCATGTTTTAACACAGCTCAGACCAAAGTCATCGTTATAAAAGAAACGCGGAGCATATACAGTACAGTGAGAAAACTGCTGGTCAACATGCACATAAATGGAAAAGTTGTATAATGCAGTTGCAGCAAGGTTATCCAGCACCTGTGGGAGTAGATAGCTCCACTTTTGATATATGAAATGAAAAGTACAAATAGCCTCCAAATAACTGTCTCAGCCACACAAAGTTATATTGCGCTTTGCACTCTCACCAAGGAAATTGAGCTCGTATTCAAAAAGCCTCTTGTGATTGCGTTTATTGCACCGAGATGTATTGGGAGATGCAATGAAAGAACACAGCAGATTGCTTTCCCATCTACAAAAAAACATCACGTTTGCAGCGATGCTTGTAGTGTGTGTAGTTCACCACGAGGGGGGTAAAAGGATGCTCGCATATATTTGCATGGGAAATTTACATTGGAACAATTACAATACAGCTACTCTTAAACATGTAGTGGAATGTACTCATAAAAATGGATTAGTACTATATCTTATTTGAGGGCTTCTTTTTCTGATTTATATGTACTTTTTTTCGTCCTCCGAGGATGATGACATAACAGAAAAATAATAAAAATAGAGCCAAAGCCAACCTTGGAAGAGATCTTTGTTCAGTGGTTTGACGCTACAGATTCGGAGAAGCAAGATATTTCTCAACCACGGGCTTACGTTGTCAGTTCCAGGTGCATCCATAGATTTCATTGTTGAATCTCATGCCAGTTTACAAGGACTAGCTGCGCACAAGCTTGATCAAAAATTCTCAAAGAAAAAAAAATACATGTAATACAGTAAATGTGTATTTTTGTTCAGGTGTCATCATCAGGTAATTCAGCACGGATTTTAAATATAATGCTAAATTTTTAAAACATAACACTTGACACTTCAGGTAGATGAGTTTTAAGTTATTTGTGACCAACAGCCGGATTCATTCCCAAATTATGATTGTTTTTCTTAAAAGTGGTTTCAAACTTGCTGCCCAGGAGCCAATTGCGGCCGACGGGACAATATTTTGCGGCCTCATTTGACATCCAGTTGTAGTATTAGCAGGGGTGAAAGTGGGCCAGAACGGTCAGGAACGCAGTTCCGGTATAAGATTCAGGGCCAGAATGCAGTTCCGGTATAAGATTCAGGGCCGGAATGCTGTTCCGGTACACTGTGCTTTGATTCCGAGAATATGACAGCAACTGTCAAAACGCTATGTAAAAAAAAAAATTTTTTTTTTTTTTAAAAAACCCTAAGCTGCCACACATGCAATTCATCTCCAAGAAGAAAACAGTCTACCAACATCAGATTTACAGGCATAATAAAGTGCTTGTGTAGCGTAATCCGTTTCCACCAATATACCGTATTGGCCCGAATATAAGATGGTGTTTTTTGCATTGAAATAAGACCGAAAAAGAGCGGTCGTCTTATATTCGGGGTCTAGACGTTATACCCATTCACGACGCTAGATGGCGCCAGATATCATTGAAGTGAATGCTGAACTTGACTCCCCAGGCCAAAGCGAACCCCTGACACGAAGAAGAATCTCAGACACTCTCAAGTTTAACAAATTTGCATTATTTTATTGCAATGGTTTTCCTTATTCAGATTTGTTTCAAGACTACAGTTACTGCGATGGTTAATGCAGTTATTGCAATTTTGTTGTTTTATCACAATAGATTGGTTTATTTACATTTAAAAAATCAGAAGCCATTGATTTACGAATGTGATTGCACTTTACATATTTAAATGTTCAGATATTAAGATTTGAATGAGGCAAAATAACATGCTTTTTCTCTCAAATATATTGTTATAATCATTTGTTTCAGATGTACTTTAATTATTTTCCGTATAAAAATTAATTTGGTGTTCTTTTTTCAAACTTGAGTCTTGAAAAAGAGGGGGTCGTCTTATAATCAGGGCCGTCTTATATTCATGCCAATACGGTATTTTTTTATTATTTAAAAAAAAAAATGTTTACATTAACTTCAATTTTAATATACATCCTATGATCTTAAGTAGTTAAAATTGAGATTTGGCATTTAGTATGTGAGGAAATGAGGGAAAATGAAAATTAGGAGATGGAGGTTGGGGTTGTTGCTGATTTTGTTAACTTTTATTTAGCAAATCATTGAAAAAATACAATTTTAAATAAAAATCAGTTTTTGTATGTGTGATAGAAATAACTTTGCTAAAACAGTTTTCTCTGCATTTCAGTAGTTTAAGAGGTTTGACCCCCCCCCCCCCCAAAAAAAAAAAATAAAAACATAAATAAAATTTCTGACTCCATGGCGACCTTCACGTCGGGGAGTTCCGGCAAGAAATTCTAGTCACTTCCACCCCTGAGTATTAGTGTTGCCTGCACGTATTTTCTGATGGAAAATAAACATTTTTTAAATCAATAATTTTATATAAAAGAATAAATTGACAGATCAATTTGGGAGAGGAAAAAAAGTGATTTTTTTTTAAAAAAGCCATGAGTTTAAAAAAAACAAATAATCCTAAAGTACATTTGATTTAAAAAATTAAAACTTCAAAAAAACAAATTGTAAAAAATTAAAGAAGGATAAACACATTCATTCAATTAAGTGCTCTCTGTGTATTTTGCTTGAAGAATTATATTCATTTTTGTATTTTGTTTTACAAATCGCGTGTCTCTACACATGGCTTAACTCTTTGTCTGCCTTTAACAGCAATGAACATCTAAGGCATTTTAACTGGGAAGCCAGTTGAAATGTATTGCATGTCTATTATCATCAATAGGTATTGTCAATGTCAGTTTCCCTCTAACTACTACAACACATACTCTGTGACCTGGGCTGGCAGTGGATGAGTTAAGCTAATGATAACTTTTGAATAAAAATTCATTGTATTGACCACTGTCTCTGAACAGGTTTAGAAAAAAAAAATCAAAGAAAGAATAAAAACCTCAAAAATACTTACCCCATAAAAACCACAAATACGTATTGCATGATTGCATTATGGCCATCAGAGGAAGAACTGAAATGACCTGTGATACAAAAACGGTGCCCCTTAAGATTAAGATGACGCATTCATGACCACACAATTATTTTCATTTAATGGAAAGATTCGCTCTTGTCCTGAATGTCCTCACTGATTATTCTTCCAATTCAGACATGATGACTACTTATGAAATTCTGAGCGACACATAGCTGTAGGCTGATTCACATCAGTGTGATTATGACTGAATAATAAAAATCATGTAAAATGGAGAACAACAAAGATCTATCTCATATCCATAAAATGTGCCCTACGTTTTATGATTAGAGACTAATAGCATTTATTGAAAAAGACTAGATTCCATCTCTCACAAGAAAATGGCAAAGTAATTTTGTTAAAAAATTTAATAAGAACCTAAAAGTAATTCATGCAAGCGTATAGGTTTGCATAGAGACAGTAGCAACATTAACACTACCAACTTTTCAGGATGCTTAAATTGTCCCCACCAACTTTTAAAACAATCTTATTTGCATTGTATAATGACTTTGGGTATATAGGTCATTTATTTTGTCTTCCCATTTGTTGTAACGCTAGAATTGACCCTACCATCAATAAGCGAATTATTTTCATTATGTTCAGACCTAAGAGTGTAGATTTGGTCTCAACATTGGTATGGACAATATAACAGCATAAACTGCATGTACACTTTTTGCTAGGGACGGGACATTAAAGGGCAACTGGAGAGCTTTTCGGATTTCGCTCTTGAGTGTTTTACTCAGTCGAATTGTATTAAATGCATCATTCGCCCTCTCAAAAAGTCACATAAAAGAAGAAAAAAAAAAAAAATTGACCGCGTAGTCTTTGAGTTATTGCCATAGCAACACCATAGCAACGAGGGACGCGCCGCCCTGCCGACCGCTACCTGATGACGTAACTTCAAGGGAGCCTCGCCACCACTCTGAACACGGAAATATAGCACCACGCTATCCTCGCCATATATTGCATACATTTTCTGGGTTTTACTCGCGAGATTCGTTATGCCATCTCGATGTGTAGCGATGAATTGCTCACAGGAAGACTCGAGACTCTATGAGTGGTCCCCAAAAACTTCTCCTACAATGGTTTGGATCGTTTTTGTGAGCATGCATACAGGTCCCCAATCGGCTCATTGTTTTCATCATTTCAGCGACGACAGCTTTTAAAATCTACAACAATGCAACCTTGGTTTTACAAATACGTAAGTAGACCCTTACCTTTCTGATTCTAAAATTTGATGCACTTCTGTTGATAAACGAGGGGGACTCCTACTGCCTGTTTGTTGAAGCGCGACATATTTTTTTTGTTGCTGTTCCCCTGTCATAAATAGATAGGTCGTCTACTCATCTGATTTTATGACTATATCAATATGTATTATGTAAATTCAAATGTCCCCAGCACCAAATAGATCCTTGGCTCGTTGTTCTTTGGTCTGTCACAGGGTAAATATAAAGCCAATACAGTATATAAAATAATCCACCTGCCAGGCCCTAATGTATCAAATACATCTCAATAAAAAATGACTATTGTACTACAGCTTCAACATCAAGGTCTGCCTATTTTGAAGAAGGAACAATAGCATCAAATAGATGCTGATTTGACTGGGGCATTATTATTTGATCACCAAGAAATTATTATTAAAAATTATTAAATTAAAATTAGGATTCATCCAATAATTTCATGCTGCTGTGATTTTTTTTTTCCCCAGGAAGCCAAACATAAAAAATTAAGAGGCGGAAACCCTCAGCACGATGAAAAAAGCGTTGCAAGTCAGTCGCCACCCAGTTTCCCAAAATCAACAGAGAGTGTGTCGAGTCATATGATGACCCAAGTGATGCGGTGTCAAGCGATGACGACTGAAGAGATCCTATGAGGCCTGCCAGATGCTGAATTTCTTCTGTCTGAAACATCAGATGATGATGACTTAGGAGAAATAAATGTAGCAAATTTTGATGACATGAAATCATAAACTAGTCATATATACTGTACACATTTTTAAAAGAAAAATCTAGTTACCTTCATATTTTAATAATGATTTATCTTTGTATAGAGAACACCTAATGCTACAGAAAAGAGTAAATACTTGAGTAAGGACTTGAATTTATTTATTCATCTTTGTTGCTTCGTTTGCTGTTTCTGATTGTGTATCATATTGCCTCTGCAAAGCCCTTTGAGACAACATTTTTGTGATCCAGGGCTATACAAATAAATTGAATTGAAATAAATACATATTTGCCACTGCCATTACCATTTTTCAATGCTGCGCTAGTCCGTTGCAATCCTAACTTTGTGTTGTTTACTAAATTTATGTTCTTTGATGTGTGCCATTGTGTGCTTGGTATAACTTAGCTTTCTATGTTGTGTTACAATCTGACAGCGAAAGCTGATGCTGATTCAACATAAATCTGGTATCATTTATTATTGTGGCCTATTGAATAGTGTTTCAGAATGTAATGTAATTACAATATATACCAATAGAATACATTAGACAGTCAACAAAATATGTCCATGTTGTTTACAATTTATGGTTTTATTTTTTTTAATGTAATTCATGCCCCTGTCAGTGCTTCAGCCTCAAGTTTGGCTCTCACGTCTGGGATCTCCTGACGACACAGGCATACTCTTGGAAGGGTAATTACTTGACGGTTTACAGCAACACCTGGAAAATAAAATCGTTTTGTCATTTATTTTGAAAAATCAATAACATATCATTCATTTAGCCACATTTGGGCAAGCTTTACCATATTTAGACCGGTAGGAGCTGTCCCATTACCTAATATCCAGTTTTAGCTATGTGGAGAGCATAGAAAAATATACAACCATGTAATAGCATTCTCTCAAATAAAAAAAATCACGATGCTGGACTTTGGCTTACCACTCACTCTCCCGTTCGTGAAGTGTCGACCTGTCAATTGGCGTCATGAAGACATCTGCTGTGTCAAGCAAATCGTCGTCATCTGACGACTCAGGTTCAAACATGTAGGGATTAATTGTAGTTCATCTTTCCTGGGAGCCTTTGCCATCGGTAGCGTCACGAAACAGCGATCCTGAATGGTTACCTTTGGTGGAAATATCACTGACATCGTTGTTGCTGCTATGCTAGCTGTAGATAGTCTTCTCTGTTGCGTCGGGGAATCTACGTCACACTTCCGGGCTTGCGAAGGGACCATTAACGGAGTGCAAAAAAACGCAAACTATCCTTACAATTACGTGTTTATAATGTCATGGTTGTTTTGACGAACTCGTCCAAAGTTTATATTCGTAAAATTACACCAAAATCCGGAAAGGTCTTCAGTTGCCCTTTAACCAGCTTTTGAGTGTTATTGTGACTGATTGGAACTGTACCGCATTGTTTCGCCACAAGGTGTGCTGTCGTGTATTTTATGCTCGGTGTGAAGAAGAAAAAGTTAAAAGAGGCATTAGCGGGCTGTTCTCAACTTCTCCCTCACTGCACTTTGGCTCTCATGGAGAGCACGTTTGCTCATGTGTTCGAAATAAACGATAGCCGACGTGCAAAGTAGCAAGTGAGCTGTAAAAATAGCGAGCTTAGTGGTGTGAAAAACGCGGAAGAGCTAAGTGAAGCTAACAAACAGCTAAGCGGAGCTAAGCAATGCTAAACGGAGCTAAGCGAAGCTAAAGGGCGCTCAATGAAGCTAAGCGAATGTCGTCGTGGAACAGTCCATTGTAGTGTGTGTGTGTGGGGGGGAGAGAGAATATAAACGCAGCATTCAAATGGCTTTCTTTTTTGTTTTGTTATTTGTTTGTTTGGAATGCTGACATAATTATACATGACGAATAGTTGGGGGTAGGCCTGTCGCGATAACAAATTTTAGTGTGCGATAATTTTTATTGCGATATGCGATATTATTGCACCCCCCAATTAAAAAAAATTACAATAACACTGTGAAAATACAGTATATATTAATAGATCACGAACACCCATTTAAACGCAATAAATGTTTACTCTTAAATTCAAAAATACTTTTTTAAGAAATCACAACTAAAAACAATAGACCATGCCTCTTTTAAGTAAAAGACAACAATATTAATATTGCTAAAATGTGTTTTTTAAGAAAAAAAAAAAATACAATTCCACTTAATAATTTAAGCATCTAGGCAAATGAAAACTTTTCCCCTCATAGCTTCTGCTAAGGTGTTCCATGAGGAATACAGTGGTACCGCTACATATGAAGTTAATTCGTTCCAGGAGCTTGTTTGTAAGTCGAAATGGTCGTATATCGAGCAGGATTTTCCCATAAGAATGCATTATAATTCCATTAATTCGTTCCACAGCCCAAAAACCCACACTACATCCTTAATAAGTACTGCTGTTATTATTGTAAATTGCAACTACAAAGAGCAAAACAAATAAAATATGAATAAAAATCAGAATAACACTAATATAACAATAGCAATAATAATAATAATAATACAGTACCTGTAATACGGTAATGTAACGAATCGGGTTTTAATGTGGCGGACTTTTTTCGCTGTACCTGAACGCACCGCGGGGCTAACAGGAGAGCGCTATTTTACTTTCTGTTTCGATACTGGCGTCAACAGCAGTGGACACTCGGCGAGTTGATGGAATAAATGATTAGAAACCTGACGAAGCTGGCGATTTCTTTGGCGATGTTACCACAATAAGAACTGTCACCTTAACTTATAAAGACTGGCAAATGGAGGAGGATCGCCGGCCGAAATCGGCATTCTATGGCCCTATTGTCGACCCAGTTCATGGATGCACACACCATGCTTATATTTTGCTATCATTCACATCTTCATTTCAATGGTAAGCGTCACCTTTTCTTTTTTTTCTCTCCAAACTTAAACTGCACTAAACTAAAAAAAATAGCCTAAACCATCCGGCGGGCTCTGGCACGCTGGAGATGGTCTGCAGCCAACCCGGAGCACTGACGCAGCCGGTATACGTTGAACAATAGGATATAATGGGAACAAATTGGCTCCGGCGCTATTTTTTGCCGGACCCAGAACGAAAATGCATTTTGAGTAGTTGGTAACAAGGAAGGCGAACTTTTAACAGCACGTCAGCCGCACGCGCGCACACAGGTGCACGCGAGGCGATAGATCGCAGAGGAAAAATTATCGCCTTCATTTTCATTTACCGTGCGCTAAATGGAATTATTGCATATTGCGACAGGCTTAGTTGGGGGTGCTGCTGGCTCCGGTGGCTCAAGCCCTTGCTCGTTGGGGCAAGGGCAGCTGGTTGCGGGCCCCCTACTGGTTGGGGGCCTAAGGTGATCGCCTACTTCGCCTGAATAGTAAATCCGCCTATGCCTCCATGCCACGCCGCATTGAAGCAGTCATTTCTGCAAAAGGATTCCCGTCCAAGTATTTAGGTATAGGCATAGGTGATATAATTAATTGAAGGTGACTTTTTTGTATTTGTATTAAAAAAAAAACAACAACACTTTTTTTGTATTGGTCGGATGAAATATGCAATTTTTTTTAGATGGGGATTTTTGGGTTTTCTTGACTTTTTTGCCAAAATCATCAATATTAAAGGGTATGACAACACCTGGGGAAATGCTAATATTCCATCATTTATCCATCAACGCATGCCTTTTGAATTCATATCATGCCACTTCGTGTAATTACACACATCGCAACACCAAGAAAATGATAGAAATTAGGTCGATTGTCAAGCTAAAAGGACCCGCCCCCGAGATGCCGGAAATCTAGCATTTTGTGTGTGTGACGTCACTATAGGGAAACAACCGGCTCAGTGCTTAGTACTGAATGGCGGCGATGATGGCGGACAATTTTGTTTCTATTTGCAGCGACGAATCCGACGTAACGAACATTCTTCTAATGGTGACGAGGAGAGTTATGAACCTTTCTTTGGTGTTTTGGGTTATCAATTTGAGCCCAAACGAAAGCCAATGCAGCCTAATGAAAGGATCATTGAGGGGAGCAATCACACTGATGAAACAACGGCGGCAACAGAATCGCCGAATGGTTTGTTTTGCATTTCTTTTTGTGAAGCTGATACACCGTGACCGCAAAATAAAGTAATGTATAGAATAATTATCATTTAATATGCTATCATCGGTTTCGCTCTGCCAACCGACACAAATATGAATGGGATTAGAGGATTTGTTCTATATATTTTACGAGCGATAATTTATACATGTGTCCAGTCCTATATCCAATGCGTGATATGTTTTTTATTATAAAAGAGTACTCACTCTGGCCATTTCCCTCCTTTGCTTTGCCTGGGGTGGTGAGGTGGTCTCATCAGAGCCAGTCCTCGTCCTCTTTCACCGGGCACCGCATCTGCTTTCAGCAGCAATTTCTGAGCAAAACCTGATTTCATTTGCCCATAGTTCGTATAGCTTTCAGGTGTAAAATGCACACCACATAAAACCGTGCCGGAGGCTGGGTCTGCAAAATTAGCCCTCTAAGCACTGACGAACTTTACTCATTGTCTGCGTAGTCCAGCTCTTTTTCTCGCGTTCGGGAACTCATGGGACTACATTGCGACAAATGGCTATTGTAAACCACATAGCATGACAGGTTTGAACCATTTTAGCGATTTTTTGATAAAACACGAACGCAACTCTCTCGTCGATAAACAACGATGGAACCTGCCTCGACCTTTTGTTTCCTTGTTATGACGTCTCCGGCCCATTCGGCTGTTTCCGGAACACTTTCGGAAATGTTTGTCATTTTCGATCTATTTTCGATAATTGCTCATTAATGTGATTGATTTTTTTGTTAACTTTATCAATATTTGTTATCTTGGCACATAACGGTTCTATTGATGTCTCACACCCCCTTTGCGTTTTCATACCCTTTAAAACAATAAATGGCTTGAACTACTTCAGTTGTGTGTAATGAATCTAAAATATATGAAAGTCTAATGTTTATCCGTACATTACAGAAAATAATGAACTTTATCACAATATGCTAATTTTTTTGAGAAGGACTAGTATTTATTTGATTTACTGAAGTGAAGAAGTGATGTGTGACCAAATGAGGGATTAGTCAAAAGTGAAAAAAGCAGTGCGTCCTGAGTAAATCAGCAGCCCAGAGTCGACCGATTTGCCTCGCTGCTGCCGCTACCCGGAAACATTAGGAGGGCCGGAAAGGACCGATGTTTGGGGAGCACACGTCACTCACTTTTTTTAACCCCAAAATAATTAGCGCCCACCACCATTCCAACATTTTCCTCCGGCTAGGGTTGCAAACTCCTTCCTCGTTCCCCGTTGAAGCTCGAGTGTCTTGCGGAAGGACGACGGCGTTATCCGTCGGTGATTGTTTTCCGCGCGGAGGGAGACAGACGGGAGGGTGGCCGGACCCGCTTTAGCCTTTTGGCTCGGCGTTAGTGAAAATGGCTCCGTCTAAACACTGGAAAATAACACGCACTAACGGAAGTCAGCGCTAGCTGCTAGCTTCGAGCTAATAGCTAGCTCGGCTCGGAGAAGGCGTGACAGGCCGCATCCATCTTTTACGCTCTGAATGGCCAGGTAAGCACATTTTTATGTGGAAATTCTCCACTCCAAATGTTCCAAAGCTGCGGTTGACGTGCAAAAGTGCAGCCCGCTGTTGCTTTATGTCGACGTATAGACGATGGCTAACGTTGGCTTGGGGCAGTTTCTCCTCTCCAACACAACGGGCTAGTTGAAATTAGAATGCCGGGGTGAATTATGCACTTTAGAAATGTTGGCTGTTTCCTCCTACTTTTCTCTGTTGCCAATTGCAGGCGCCTTCCCCAAGTTCCTCTGTTGTTTGGCGTGTTTTAACACGCCTCCAATGTTTACACTGTGCAGCGAGGGTGATACTAATTCTCGTCGCTTTTTGTTGTTGCAGGATTTATGCTTTTCACGAAAATGAGAATCGGCCCTGGATGCGATAAAATAACTCCCTCGTTCATCAATCGGGGGATCGTGTTCTGCAAAAGCTCATCAAGATCGACTGGAGGAAATGGTAAGAACTGAAGAGGTGAGCAAAAAACAACAAAAAAATTAAAAATAAAATCGACCTACTAAGTGAGCAATTAAAGTGCAGGCAGCCCCCCCAAATGCACAGAAAAACACATTGGAGAAAAAAAATTGACTTGATTGGGTCATGTTATTGCCCGATCATACAACTAGTACAGTTACAATTATATGTATTTTGTGTGTGTAAGTTATTCCTGATAAATGCCTAATAACAACTTTTGTTTACTACTGTCATCAGTAAAGAATTGCTTCTTAAGTAAAAGGTAAACCTGGAGTGAAAAAATGGTGTTTGCATTAGATTTTTGTAATGGCATAATTCATCTTTATGATTTGATGTTTTGGGAACACAATCTCTGTGCAGCAATAAAACTATAAAAGCGGGGAAAAGTTGGTACTAAGGTAAACGCAACTAATTTGCTGTTTCCACTCTGGCAAATCTGTGTGCAGTCTGAGATAGGCCCCATTTGACATTTAGAGAATAGGTGAAAAAATAGAATTTTATGTTTTATTGAACATTGGATATGAAAAGTCTACATACCTTAGTTTAAAAATAATTTTTACAAAAAAAAAAACTGCAACCACTGTTTGTAGAGGCATTCGAAATTTCCAATTCTTAGATTATTCGCGACTCGGCCGTGGAAAATTCGAGAACGATTCACAAACATCTAAATTCCAATTATTTAATAATACCAGGCGGAACTAAAATGCATTCAGGGCGGTCTTCGGGACGCAATGAGGAACGGACCGAGAGTAAATACGTTCAACTCATGGTACAGACCACGGCGGCTTTGGAACATGTATAGAGAACTAGATGCGAAATGAGACTTGCCAGCATTAATAAACAGCCGCCATCTTAAAGCAGCAGACTTCTCTGGAAGGCTTCGTTTTAGCGAACCTAATTAACTTTTTATCTAAAATACTCCTAAATTGGCAAAATCTTGACTTGAATCCATCTTTAAATGATGAAACATTTTTAAAACTTTCACATGTCGAAAGTAGACAGAAGGAAAATTATGGAAGAACGGGAGCAATTTAAAAAATTTAACGGTTGATTCACAACATTAAATTAATTGACTGTAGTTTAAAGCTGCTGATACAGGATGGGGACTTGAGTATTTTATTTACTGTTTTGAACTGTTAACTTGGTACTGAAATAGTAGTTTGGTTTAGCCTGAGAAGATTTTGGAACTAATGTACGAAACATTAAAAGCAGGGGGGCGGCATCAATAATCGATTTATAATCGAATCGTAGCCTCTGACTCGTAATCGAATCGTTAGGTGCCCAAAGATTCCCACCTCAAAATGTGATTGTACAAGTGTGCACACTTTAAAAACAGGATGTAGCTATGTTCACAAACAACCAATCACAATGAAGCTCATGTAATATGACTCAGCTCGGTACTTCCACTATTTAAATTGCATCTGATTAACAGCACATAATGTTAAAGCTAATGTTCACTGGCTTTATTATAACTCACTATATATTTAAAAATATTTTGCTTTCTAAAAAAGACCTGGTGCCAACTGACTGGTATTTTTGGCAATAAAATTCTCACCCGATTGGGAGATTTTTGTTGTGATCGAATGAAACCAAAGAAAAACGACAGTAACCAAGAATAAATTGAAACTCCGGAAAAGATGAAACTTCATATTTGAGTTAGTTGCACAGGTTACAATTTATGGTGATGGTGAAAATAATTGTGAAATGTTTACTCTTGATCTCATTAATTATATGACAGAAATCTGACATTTCTAATCTTGCAGCATTGTAGTGTGCCATGGTATCTTGGTTGCTAATCCCTTAAATCAGTGTAAATAATTGTGCCTTTACAATGAAGATCAGTTTTCATGTTGACCGACACAATCAGACAGGAATGAAGTTAATATCATGCTTTGACTAATGTTGTTGTAGAATACATTTTTCTGAAGCTGTCAATCAAAATGAAGTATGATTATCCTTGTCAAGGCCTAAACCATTATGAATCGCTTTTATTTGAACTCATTAGATTGTAGAGTCATCATATTGAAATTGTATGTCACTGGTATTTTTTTTTAATAATCTTTCACTAATTAAAGTAAGACAGTTCATTCATTCATCATCAGTGAGCCTCAATCCAGCAGAACCACCTCAGGGTAAGTTGTAAAATCTCAAATTTTTAGTATGATTACTAATCTGATGAGGTGGTTAAAGAAGTAAAAAACTTAAATATGTGCCTCATATGTTTTTTAATTAAACCTTTTCTAAGTTGTGGGTTAATTTGCAATGTTGATACCTGATCAACATATATCTATTGTACTTCCTCAGATAGTTGCATCTAGTCCCGTAGATAAAAGGTGCTTACTGATTGCAGACCTGTTTGAATGCAAGTTGCACCCCACATAGCTAGTAAACATTTCCACATTGACCCCGCCCCATCCCGTCCCCAAAAGTTTGAATTGGAAAAACAAAAGTTCAATCTGTTTTACATATTTTAATCTGTGATTGAGCAAATAAACACGCCTGGCTACTATGAGGAACTGCAGAAATCCGTTATCTACTCATCTTAGTACTTAGTACCTCAACATGCAAACCATAAGGGGATAAACAGCTTTCTCAAATTGATATAATTAATGTCAATCACTGAGGAAGAAATGACTTCTTTCTATGACATGTATTTTTCTTTAACTTTGTGTTTTTTTCAGTGTCAGGGTCTTCTTGGCTGAGCACAGATGAGGAATCTGTAACTCTCAAAGGAAACAAGAAGAAGCCTTTTGAACTGCTTTGCTATAAGTTATTATAAGCATTTTTCAAATTAAACGGGAAGACTTTTTTTTTTTTTTTTAATGCTATTGAGCTTTCCGGCTCCCCCACTGCTTTTGGAAGTAAATTGTTAGCAGTGTACAATCGAGAGTACCAACATCTGATTTTGTACAGTCCAGATAAGAACCTTTGAAGTGACATTCAAGCGTTTTTGGACAACAAATTTTCACAGAAGCCTAAAGACGGGCTTTTTTTTTGGTAGTACACACTCCTGTCTCGGGACTCCCGTTGCTGTTCCCAGCACTGGAGGTTCGGCCGTGCACCCCCATGTGCATGTGAGTGGGAAATGTTCCAGTTTGGAAAATACAATTTGGACATTATAGAAATGTTAAGTGGGCACCAGGCCCACCAATTTAAAGGGCTTGGTTTAGACCGGCAACTGCAGCATCAGCAGCAAGTGCAACTCCACCAGCACCAACTACAGCAGCAGCAGCAGCAGCAGCAAGCTGAATCGTCTGGAGCTCTTCTGTCTGGACTTGGCTTGGGCCCCCTGCAGGGGTCAAGAGGTAACGCCTTTTCTGATTCTGCCTCCATTTTTGCCAAGATGAGTGCCCCTCCTCCCCCACCTTTACAACAGCAGCCTTCCTCATCTCAGAACTCTCGTTCAAAGTCAAGCAAGATGAGCAGCAGCAGCTCAAGCCATTCTTCAGGCTATCCACAGTTCCTGCGCTCTTTCCACCCGTCTGAGGCAGCACTAGCGCAGGAGCAGTTACACCCAGGTGTAGGCCGCTTTGAGCACTTTGCCGGAGGAAGTAGCAGTAGTGTGAGTGCTGGGGGATTAGGAGGATTAGTACCATCCGCACCTCCACCCCCACCTCCTCTGCATCCCGGCCTCTCTGTCCCCCAAGCATCATCTGGCCCCTCCTCGTCCTCCCCTTCCCCTTCAACCTCTGTGGCCACCTCTAACAACCCTTCTAGTAGCAGTGCAGTCAGCTCATTGGGACACCAGTTGGTTGGGGCCCAGTCTGATGCACGGAGCCTTCACCAACAGTTTAGTTGCATGCTAGCTGCTAATCAATATTTCCTTTCCGGTGTGCCTGCTAATGCTAGTTTAGAGCAGTTTCTCGTTCAACAGGGTAGCCATAACCACTTAGGGATTGGTTTAAGTCAGTCAGCCGGGGAGCCTAGTACTAGCCTCGCTCCGCCTCCCGCACTGCATTCTTCTCACTCGCATAGCCACTCCGCTTCTCAGTCACAGCAGGCTCCGCAGCAGCCTCCCCAGCAGCAACAGCTTCCGCCTCACACCCTGTCTCATCCTCACTCTCATACTCATCCTCACCACCCGCTCCACTCTGGGTCGCAGCCCTCGTCGCTGGGCGGCTTTGACTTTCAAGGCATTCCTGTCCTCTCGTCGAATCAAATAGCTTCGCTTATGCAGCAGGAAACGGGTTTGCCGCTTCCATTGCCACTTCACTTATCTTTGTCTAAAGATGAGGGTAAAGCGGAAAGCACAGGTGGTGGAACTGGTGGTGGTGGTGGTAGTAGTGGCGGTGGTAGTAGTAGTAATAGCAGTAGCAGCAGCAGTAGTAGTAGGAGGAAGAAAGCGATGGCTGGTTACTTGCCCCAGAGAAAATCTGAAAGCACTAATAATGGCCACAGCAGCCACAGTAATCCTAGCACTAGTAGCAACAATGAAGCACTTAATCATAATCAGGCCCCATCTTTAATTGGAAGTGGGGTTGGCTTATCAAATATTGGTGGGGAACCTTCATCCTTGCTTGCTTCTTCATCTTCATCCTCATCAGTAGTTTCTTCTTCCTCCTCCTCTGCTCCCTCTTCTTCTGCTGCCTCAGTACTGGTTACTAACGAGTCTCACATTTCTAAATCTGATAACCTTAACTCAATACAACCTAACACCACAGAGTCTGAAACAGAGTCAATATATAGCTGTGGAGAGTGTGGTAAAAGCTTCCCTCACCTTTCAAGCCTTCGCAGGCATATGCGTATGCATGAGCCAACTGCAGCTGGCACTAGCAAATCTACCACTACTGGTCCAAATCCTGTTCACATTAAAAGTCAGTCAGACCCGACCATCCCCCATTCGACCCAAGAAACTCCCCAACCTTTGTCCAATTGTTGCCCTAGTCCAGACAAAATATTTCATTGCCCTGATTGTGGTAAAGGCTTTAAGAAAAAAGGACACCTCCTGCAACACGGTGTCCTACACTCTTCAGCCCGCCCATATGGCTGCTCCACCTGCTCTCGGGCTTTTAATCGTAGAGAGTCACTGACACGGCATGAGAAGATACATGAGGAAAAGCCATTCCGATGTCCTGCCTGTGGTCGTGCCTTCCGTGAGAGCACCTCTCTACTCAACCATGCTGCCTCAGGCACCTGCGGCAAGCCAGGTAGGGGACCCAAACAACGAGGCAGCAAGTCAGGAAGTGATGGTGAGGACAGAATAGGGGGAGGGAGCGGAGGAGGTAATGGAGGAGGGGGAACTTATCCGAGCAATAGGGGGGTAATTTATGGGAAAACTGAGGAAAAGGATGGTATAATTATTGTTGGGGAAGGAGAGCAAAAATCAGGTTTAGGATGTGATCTGTTTCAGTCTGCAAGGGGAGGGAATTCAAATGACAGGGACAGAACAGATTCTAAATACCCCACTGACTACTCTCGGAATCGTTACACAGGCTACCATGAAGACCACCGATCTCAAGGTAATCCATCTCCATGCTACTCTGGAGCCTCCCCCTGTGGAAGTGGGATGGCCGGCCCAGCTCTGAGAAAGGCGCCCCTGGCCCCAACACTGCATCCGCACTCTCAGAGCCTCAACCAGCACCATCATCCGCAGCAACAGCCCCACCTGCCCCTATCCTCTCTACTGGATGACTCAGAGGATGATGTCACTAGCTCTGTCAACAATGCGATCTCTGCTATCACTGCAGCAACTGGAAATAGAGATGACAGGGGAGACATCATAGGAGGTCTACTTGGTGGTCTTGGTCTAGGCCCCCTGGGTTCACCGTCAACATCTGGCATGGACAAGAACTTCCGAGTTGGTGGGAACCAGGAGGCAGTGGGCAACAATCCACCGAACCCCGCTGCTAAGCCCAAACGTCCCCGCAAACCCAGAGCCAAGAAAGATCCAGCAGCTGATGGGCAGCCCCCTAAACGTAGACAGTACACTCCGAGAATGGGAACCAGTGGGCTCCCACGCACTCACCTCTGCAGTGTCTGCGGTAAGGGTTTTGCACGTCGTGAAACTCTACGCAGGCACGACCGCATACATACCGGAGAAAAGCCTCATCACTGCACTGTTTGTGGAAAGTACTTTAGGGAGGCATTCCACCTTAGCAAGCATCAAACAGTTCATTCTGGGGCAAAGAATTACAAATGCAGCATCTGTGGGAAAGAGTTTGGGTACTCCCAGAGTCTCAGGAGACACAGCAAGCTCCACCAGAAAGGGGAGATGGAAGAGGTGCCCACAACACCAGCTCCAGAGAATATAAACAGCTTTAATCCAAACCCTCAATGCAGTGTGACCCAAGACGGGAGCCAGAACCAAGTACCAAGCACCTCCTCCTATTACTCCTACCCTCAAGATGTCAAACCTCAAGACACCCAGCCACATTCACAGCCCCCGCCTCGTCTTTACACCTGTGCTATATGCTGGAAGTCGTTTCGCCACCACTTCCATCTGACTGCTCATCACCAGACAGTTCACGAAGGTGGCGGCGAAAAGCATTTCTGCTGTGAGGTATGCGGCAAAGCATTTGCTTACTCAAATAGCCTTACCCGACACAGGCAGTCCCAGCACGGAATCACCCGCAGTGAAACGTCAAACCCTCAAGAAGGCAGTAGTGGGTCTGGAGACAACAGGGGAGGCAACGATGTGAACCAGTCAACATCAGAGAGCGAGGCTGCCACCAATGCTCTTCTCCAGATGGCCCCATCTACAGACAGCCACGGGGTCCCTAGTCTTAACGTTGTCACTCATGGCCATCAGCAGGCACAACCGCAACCCCCAGCTGGTTACTCTCCCCTCTTTTATGATGCTACAGCAGCCCAGTCTTCAGCCTCCAGTGCCCTATCTTACTCGCAGCCTCTGCCGCCCAATTCAACAATCATGCCTCCCCACCACCCGCACTCCCCGGCCGGTGTTAAAGGAGAGCACATATATCCAGCCGGATCCCGCAGCCGTACGCTACACACCACAGCTCCGTTCCAGCCTCTTACTGAACTGCCCTCCACCGAACATCACCATCTACATCATCATCATCATCACCCCCACCATCATCCTCATCATCAGTCAGGTGCCCAGCTCCAACAACACCTCGACTGCAGCAACCAGTTGCCGCACGATGAAATCAGACGACACAAGAAGAAAAAAAAAAAGTCCGATAGGAGAGATTGGCAGGAAAATAAATATGAATCCCAAGACTTAGTCAGATTTGAAGGGAGACACAAGAAGAAAAAGATAAGTTGTTCAGTAAGAGGGCAGTTGAACAGAAAACAAGGCTCTCTTCGCTTGACAATTAGGCGGGGAGAAGGATCTGGTGGCGGTGGGTATAAACTTGTCAACACTGGGGGAGTGAAAGTTCAGATCCTGTCGTCCTTAAAAGTTCCTGTGAAGCGTTTCGGCTGTCCTATATGCCCCAATTCAGTGTTTTCCCGCAAAGCAGGACTGCTAGTCCACATGGCAATTAGACACCCACAAAGAGCCACAACCACTCGGGAGCGACTTCAGTGCTGCGTATGTGGGAAGCAGTCTCAGAGTTCCATGGCAGCTTTTGTCCATCGGGCTTCTCATCGTGCCAGAGGGACTTTCTCCTGCCAGTGCTGCTCCGCTCGCTTCTGGAATAGCACACTTCTCCAAAGGCACAAGGGTTCCTGCCGCCGCGTGGCAACAGGAGCTCAGCAAGAGGACATCAAGAAGCCTGTTCCATTACCGTTAAAGAGACCAGGAGAAAGACAGATCCGAGATGGTCAGGGTGACTTGCCGTACCATCTATTGGGATCATATAGATACTGAGCATCATGTTTCCTGATGTGACAACTACAATAAAAGGACATGGAAAAAGGAATAGTTGATTTTAGACTGCTGACTTTAGGATTGAGTGTGTTAACAACTACTGTAAAGCATCTTATTAAATGCTTCCAGATTCTTTTGGAATGTTTTTCAAAAATATGTGACTGTTTTCATAGGAATCACTAACCCCTTAAGTGCATTGACACTATGCTTGGCAGACACTGTGCAGTCACTAGGCAAGTTTAGATTATGTTACCTGCACATGTTTCTATCTTCCCCATATTCTAACTAGCATCTGCGCTACACACCTTTTGCTGTATGATAAACTGTTTCTCTGCTGTGTACTTTGTCTGGTTAATGTAGCAGCTCCGAGGATTTTTTTTCTAAATATGTAAAGTGCTTATATTAGGACTAGGGACTTTGGGGGATGAAGAAATTTGTTGATACTATGTCAGTGCATGTTTGTTCTCTGGTCAAGTTTTTTGCTGAGGTGATATGTGATGGCTTTTTCAAGTATATCCCAGAAGTTTTAGTGTAAATTTGATTTCAGGGTTCCTCCTATACGCCCAAGTGATTATAATCACATATAGATAAAATGTTGATGGTAATTAGTATACCGTAAAGGGTCTGCCAAAATGAAGAAACGTACAAAAAGCCTTGCTTTTCATGTTCCCTTCTTTTATTTGGAATTTTTTTTAGCTTTTATACTAAGAGATAGAACACAAGTTATTCCAGTATACTACGTTTGTCCCATGTTATTTGTATGCTCTTTCTAGCAGTGCTTATTTTTACAGTGCTTCACTTTGTGTTAAGGACCTATTCTCCAAGCAAATGAACTATTCCATGTATTTATGTACGTAACTGTCTTCATACCAATCTTAGACTGAACCTCAACCTTTTAGTGTGTGCCGAGTTGCAATCATAATCGTACTGTCTCGCAATTTTTGTTTTCTTCTAAAGAAATGTTAATTTCCTCACGTATGACATGTCCATGCCTGTTTCACATCTTGTTTTTTCTTCTAAAGAAAAAAAGTATAGTTTTAGTAGATTTCTATCACTTTATTTACTGAAAAGCCAGTAGTTGATTATATTTGAAATGAATAAACCTTGAGTGTAATAACCGGTTTTCCTTTGTTATTTAAAGACACGCAGAACATGATAGAGGAATTTAAAGACATTTCCTGATACCAGGTATTATAAATAAACTTTACCTGTTTTAATATTTGTGGTTTTGTTATGTAACAAATGGCACTATTCTGTGGTTTAACGTCAGGTTTTGCCAGTAAATAGTCAACGGAATACAGGATGCAGATAAAACTCTTTCGAATACATTTGGACTCAATCCACTCACCGCTATTGTACCTCCACTAGGTGTCAGTAAACGACGCAGGACTACTATTCCCATGTTCCAGCAAGGCTTTGCCATCCAAGGGAAGTCACATGGATTTACACTGTGACAGGGAGGATAATGCTTTATGGTTGTGAGTTTTGCCTGCTGTTTTCCACTTAAAATGGACCACAGGGAAAACGTGAAAAATATGCTTCAGCATCTCAGGAAGTGTAACCAGCTGACCTATATCTAAACAACAGGGATGATAGTCCTTGTGGATTACACCAGTATGTACAGTTCTCTAAATGTACTCTTATGTTGCTCTAATCTTGATCCAAAGTGGTAGTCGCTAGTCACCAGTGACTACAAACCACTGTGCTTCGCCATGTAGCTACACCATGAGAGCATCAGGTTTTGTAAAATTATCTGATTTCTTCCAATTGTTCTGAAGATTACATCACAAATAGTTAAGTGATACAATAATCAAATATTCCAACAGTTGGATAGTTACATAACCTGTGTATCAACCTTTATATATATATATATATATATACAAAACTTGTTCAGTAGTATGCGGTAGAATTTTTATGTAAAATATCACTTGGTCTAATAATAGAGGTTGGCAAACTGGTTAAAGACTTGGTTACATTGGAAGATGTTGAAATTGATTCGCTAAATCTTGATTTCACATGATTTAACGAAAAAGCATTTTGATTTTTTTCAAATAAAAGCCATTGCACAAATATCCTACTCATCCAACTTGTGGTTGCTCTGTACGTAGCGGAGAATTGAGCAAAAATGGTCTCCAAATTCTGCATGAGGCCTGAGGTCATGGGTACTAATTACATCAAGCCTAGACATTTTGACTTCAGGTCATGTAAGTGTTTGAAATTGTATTTTTACATAAAACCTTAAGCTGTGTCTAATGGAGCTCTTCCTCGATTAGTTCACATTATTATAAATAAATCCCCATATCTATTGCAAGTGAAAGGGGGATCCCTCCAGCTCTGATCCCTTTTCAAGGTTTCTATGGGGTTTATATCAGGGAATGTTATGATAAATGTGGGCCTGGGAAGCCTGTTAAAATTGAGATTGCAATGGCAGGACTGACCTCTTAGAGAAAATGTCAAATTGGGCCTCTACTGTAACAGTTCAAATGAACTCTTTCAGTGCCACTGACGATTATAGACGTCCAATTGTGAAAATTGTCATCCTGCTGCTGTGAATTTATTGTGTTACTAGTGGATGTCCAATCCATTTAAACTGGACAGGCTTCAGTCGCTGCTGCTAGACTTGCCAGTACAAATGGATTGGATGTCTTGTCACCAATGGCAGCCAATTAGTTAAAACCTACTAGTGTACAAGTTTAACTACCACTTGTGATACTACTAGTGAAGCAAAGACGACGCTGTATGGTTAGAGCCCCCCAAATCAAATTCTCCTTGAGACCAGATAAGACAAAGGGTTTCAGTGATAAAGTCTAGACTTAAGGTCATGTTGAAAGAGATTGAAATTGATATGACATGAACGACAAACAAATCACGCCTAAACATTCTAATGGAGCCTCTGCTCTTCACATCATGGTTAAATTTAATAAGTCACGTGTGTGCTCACGCTTGCAAATGATTCACCCGCCAACGGTGTCTCAGCCCTGTCAACTGTTTACTTGTCAAGTCGAGCACATCCGTCTGTGGGCCGTGCAGAGTCGGATTCCTGTGGCGCGCTGTTTTGCATGTGCTCGGGTACAGTGGAGCGAGCTGGGCCGCCCTCGTGCCTTTTTTCCTCCTTCCAACTCGCTCTCACGCGGCTCTAGCATGCACGGAGGGAATCCGAGTGGGCGGGACCGGCCGACCTACTTCTGGCCAATCGCGGTGCTCGAAGACGACGAGCTCCCAGCCAATCAGAGCGAGAGCCGCCAGCGGACAGACTTGTCTCCGCGTGCCCGGTACACGTGAGCCGTGGCGCTTTTGTACAGTGTATCGGGAGGCAACGTGGGAAAAAAAATCTGCACACTCACGTTTTCTTTGGATTACTAATGTTGATAGAACTTGAAAAGACACGTTATAACATTACCAATCACACAAAATAAGAAAGGTTAGTGAATAGACATCAGTTGTATATTGGACTTCCCGTAAGCAAGGTTGTTTTAATACGCTAGCTTGTATGTTAGCCCTGAAGATAACGACCCCAGTGTTACAGCCGCGAAGTAAACAAACAAGAACAAGTGACAGCAGCCGTCTCCTCGAGGTGCGGCACGAGAGTGGGCGTTGCTCATAAATAATAGCACAAGCTCGGGGGGATCAGTCAAGAGTTTTGGCCAACCCACTCCGCGACGTTTGACGTCACGTGAGCCGCCCGTGTCCGTTCCATCTGAGCTCCAAGAGGAGGAAGACGACGGCTTCACACACAACTGCGCCCGTGACTCGAGCCGCCGGATGCAAATGAGAACGAGTACGGACAGAGAAGGAGGAAACGACCCCCCCTCCACCTACTCCCACCACCACTCGGTCCCTCCTCCCACTTCCACGCGACGGACAAGTGAGCGCGAGCACTGAGAAGAGAAACATCAACTTGTCATTTGAAAGACAACATCGACACTCTTGTCGATTTCTCATTTTGATCGATTCTTTTGGGACCTTTATTCTCTCCGTTTCTTAAAAACAACAACTGAGGATACCATTTTCTAATTTCGTTGCCCCCCCCCATTCACAAAAAAATTTCGGTGAGCTTTTCCACTCAGCTGTCAGTAACATTTTGGACCCCCCTCCCCAGAGGAGTGCAATGGAATACTTCGAGGCAAACAGTCTTGCAAAGAAATAAAAGGGACTTGCTGTCTTCGTGGTGCGCGAAAAAAGGTAATAAAACCTGCATGTACTGTTAATACTATACTTGCTATTAAAATTCTGCTCAGTGGCAACACTATAAACAAGCCCCCCTTCTTCCTCCTCTGCCTTCCCTCTCTCTCTTTTCACCCCCCCCCCCCCCCCCCCACCTCCACCCCCGCTTCATGCACAGTCATCCAAACTCTTATTGGTAGCTCCTGTGGTCAACTCACCTCGCCCCTTCAAGTACACCCCCTCCAACTTCCATATCACAGGTGTTTCTTCGCGACCCCCCCCCCCCCCCATCCATCTATCCCAGGATGTCCAGGCAGCTCACCCAGCTCCCAACCCCGGACCTTCCGGCAGGCGCTAGCCCTCAGTTTGGGAGTTGCACCCAGCCGGCTGGCTCCCTGACCGGGGGGCACCTGAACTCCATGGTGGGACTCAAATCCCTCCTGCAGCACCCTATGAAGGGGGACCAACGTTTGAGAAGCCCTTGTGATCTCAAAGGTGGGCTCTTGTTTATGTTATGTATCACGTGACACCGCCTCCCACGAATAAATCACAGTTCCTTCTGCCATTGTTATTTCAATACAAATATGCAACATACAAGAACTAGATCCACCACCACATATTATAATCCATCCTCCCTTGGATTGTAATCACTTGGCAATTACTACTCAGATTACAATGTGTATTTAATGTCAAAGTTCACATGTGTTCTGGTTTCCCGCCATAGTGAGATTAGCTCAGGAGCTTACGTACTCGGTACATAATGGTAACTAACGGGCCCTGGCTCTCGTTTTAATGCTGCATTTCTGTTGCCATCTGCTCCATCTGTGAGTTTGGAGCTTGTGCGAGGTGGGTGGCGGGGGGCATGGAAGGAGTTTTTGTAGAAGCGAGTGGAAACATTGATAGGTGGGAGCTGGAGATGCCACGTTTCCACCGATTAGTTCGATTTTGTTCGTTATGCTACGATCCGTTGCCGAATTTCTCGCCACCTTTGCACAATGTACGATGAGAACCAGCAGGCATATCATTCTGGTTTGAACCAAACCGTACTGCTTGGTCAAAACAGGGAAAGGGCTTCAATTTCCATCCGTTGAGATCAATAGACCCAATAGGCCAAGCTATAGGGTGCCAAGATAACAGTTACCTTTAGAACTTTTGCAATGAAAAAAATCCAAAATCAATCAAATTTAACTGCTGAGTGGAAAAGAGACTTCGGCCTCTATTTCCTATCAATAAACAATCTAATAGACCTCATAGGGAAAATTGATTGAAATGAATGTGACTCTACACTTTACAATTTTGGGCAACAAGAACCAAAAGTGGATATCATATCAAACTGGACAAAACTATACAGCCTGGTGGGATTATGGCTTTAGCCTTTATTTCCATTTCTCTAGTGAAAATCATAATTTTACTATTTTTTCCACATTTTAATTCATCACAGCCAAGGACGACAAATGCCAATGTTATATCTTAAAAGATTATCCTTTGCTATGAGACCTCATTCACGACATTGATGCTATAGAAGTTAACTATCCATGGTAATTGGGAAGGATGACAGGGAATAGGTTTTAAGAGTGAATTTGTCCAGAGATTAGGGTCTGAAATCGGTTAGGCCGACAATCTTAAATTTTAAGTGTTAATATTTACCACCAGAAATCCTAACAAGTGCGTGAAATGCTGACATCTCCCCAAGTCATGGCTCCTTGAACTTTAACACTGAAAGGAATATATAGAAGTAACAGCATCAAAGAAGTGCTTTGAGGAAAAAGGAAGCTGTAAATAGCAAAAAATGTAGTTTTTCATATAAAAATAGATTCAACAGATGGCAAGGAGTATTTTGTAAGACAAGCCTGTTTTGACGACTGGGCCATTCTTCAACACTTCCACCTCCGGTCCCTGGCGCAGCTTATCTCGTAGTGGAAATGCTTCTTTATTATTGTTAGAGGCTGCGAGTGTAGACGGTGTGAGTGTGTTATATTTTTCTACTTCAGAGGACTTGTTTCTAGTTGGGTGGTGGAACAGAATCCTTACAACCTGAACCATAAAAGGGTTTTTCATGTGTGGAGCCAAAATAATTAAAACAAAAATCACTATGTGTGAACTAATGGATCCTGAAGGGATATTTGTAGAGCTCCAAGGTGACTGTTAGTACATTATACCAAAGTGCAAGGGTGTTCCCAAACTATAAAACTCGATGCTAAGTCCCAACACTATAACACCCCCCGATGGTCCAAATGTCACTTAAAATCTAAAAGGGCATTTCCCAGAATGTTTTTTTTGGTTCCCCAAGGATTCATGTTCTCTGTCATTTATTGTGTGCTTCTCTGTTTATTGTCAGATAAAGAACGATCAATGGACCTCGATGAAGACTCTTTGGGAGTGTGTTCTATGAGGAACACATCTGGAATAGGCGGCGGCAGCAATGGATGCAACGGAGGAAGTAACGGCGGAAATGGAGTAGGCAATTTCAACCAGTTCTTGGGGCCTCTTTTGTGGGATCGCACCCTACAGGCGGACGGGGGGCTCTTCCAACTGCAGTACATGGACTTGGAGGAGTTTCTGACCGAAAACGGAATGGGCAGCATGCACAACAACAACAGCTCCAGTTCGGCCCAGATCCCTTCTCAGAGCTCCCCATCCGCGGTACCAAACCAGAGCTCCCAGTGCCTACCGCCCCCATCCCCGCAAGGTTCTTCATCTTCATCGCCCTCGTCCTCATCATCCCCGTCCCTGCTCGGTTTGGAGGTGGCGCAACCACCGAGCCTAACTGGAGGAAACGACTGTCTACACGGTGAGTTGGCTGACACGAACTGAGAAGGCTCCAGAACATTGGGGCACTCGTTGCTGACAAATTGTCTCCTGAAATTGAGGATGCTGCAGTTCACTTGAAATGCGGTGGAGGCTAAGTGAGGCGTGTAATGTTCCCACAGGCTAGTGAGGAAATTTCAAACGAAGATACCATGGTGACAAAGCACTTTTCTGTCCTGTGGAATCAAAGTGAAGGCCTGATATACTGTCATGGGGCTTTATAAGAGCATAGAAATAGACTTGAGGAGTAAAACAATGCCTGAAATTCCCCTCCAGGGTTCAAATCTGGTCCCTTCAGATCAGAGGAGCCGAGATATGCGTCATTGGAGCGAGGGAAACTGACCACGAGATTGAATTTTTAGAAGTCAGCTCCAGTGTTTTGCATGTGATCAATGTTCCTCAGCGTTAGGACAGAATCAGCATTCGACCCCGGCCAATTATTAATAATCACCGACCAGGGAGGGAGGTCAAAACAGTTTCTGGAAACGAGACAGAAAGACCGAGAGAGCGGCGCATGGAGTGTTTATGATTGCGTGTCTTTAAATCTCCCCTCACTTCACACGCCACGGCCATGTGCACGCGTCGCTACACGTGCCGAGGCTGCCTGAGTCTGCCGGAGTGAGAGAACTAGAGGCGTGCCTGTACACACGGGGGAGGGGCCAACGGGTGGGGGGGGCGGGGGTTTGCTCGGCTGCAAGAAGACGGCTGCTGCTGGAAACACTGGACATCTGATCTCTAATGAATAATGCCAGCAAATATCTGTGCTGGTGCACAGAGTGAATAATTCACATTATCTTTTAACTCTTTATACCACAGCTACAGACTAATACGTAAAATTTATCTTTTGGACATTTTTTAAAGATCAATATTCTGTTCCAGTAATTTAATTTAATGTTAGTTTCAGTATTATCAAATTATAGCTTCGGGACTAGCGGGGTGAAATCACATGCCTTACTCTAGGCGTCTGGCGTCCATTTTGAAACGATACCAAATATGGTTACTCGCTCAGCTACACTAGAGAGGCGATTGTGTTAACATCAAACAATGATGAAAACTCACTGAACTGTGCTTAAGGCTAACCCTTTACCATCAAGGGCAAATATGAGCATAAATCTGAAGTGGAGTTCCAGCTGGGAAAGATGTTCCAGTTAGGAGGCCCGAGGATAAAGCCTGCACATTCCAGCAGAACCCTCCAGCAGCAGGTGGCTGCACTGACTGCTCTCTGCTGGCAAGCTGAGAAGGAAAAAAAACAAAAGTAATTGAAAACAATTAAGAAGCAATGCATACCAAGTTTCTCGTGAGCGCCTGATTGTGGGAACGCGTGACTTACAACTCAGATGGGGATCCACAGTGCAGAATGTGGTTTTAGGTGTCAGAGAAAGGTAGTTTTGTACATGTTGACTTTAGTGTTTAATAAAAATGACTGCATTTACTTGTAGAGTGCAACCACGTTTATTTGCAGTTCACAGTATTTGAAAAAAAAAATAGTTGAAAATTTTTTTAAACATGGAAAACATACTTGATTATATTTTTCCTGTTTTGGGAAGGGAAACGCTTGCATTGATTTTTCACTATTCGTGGGAGATAGGGAGCAAACCCGACTGAGGTTACTCAAATAATGGGATAGTGTTGTCAGCATATTTACAGCTTGCTCATAAAAGATTTTGCTCCTAAAATATGACTGTCTGAAAACTTAGAAATTGATAGTATCTTAATCCTAATACAATAATGTTGCTGTATTTTCACCTTCAAGCTTTTGGGCTCTTGGCAAAACGCTAGTGCTATTTTGCTACTGTGTCTGATTAATGACATTTAGCTAGATTTTGAGTTTTTATTCTTTTCTAAAAGCCTTCCAAAATTGTCACGTTTCTCCCAATTCCGCTTTATAAAGTACTTCTATATCTCTATTAAAGGTACAAAATGCATGTTATCCTACACTCAGTCTCTGCATAGTCATCGTTTGGCACTGATGTAACCTATGCTCCATGATTCTGTTTTAGCGCTCACGCTACAGCCATGTCTAATTTGAAAATATTGCCTAGTTGTACCCGTGACCCTCATGAGGATAAGCGGCTTGGAAAATGAATGGATGAATGCCTAGTTGTAGCTTTGTAGGCAGCAGTAAACCATATTGTTGTTGTTTTTTTAGGGGAGAGGGGCTGTTAATTACTTACAGATTTTCACTTTTCGCAGCACTTTTCTTTAGCAAACGGCTGTATTTTCATACATAGAAATGGATTGTGAAATGCACTAGCAAGCCGCACTTGGTCCACGAGCCATAGATTTCCGCCCAAATCCTTTAAAGCTAAAACCTTTTATCGTCACTTAAACACTTTCCCAGACTGTTACATGCAGTATTCATCGGAAATTCCATGGCTACTTGCTACTATCTCCCCTGTATACCGCTTAGCAGTCTATCGATACCACAGTAAAAGCTTAGCAACCCTGCCTAGCAAGTATCGATTCCTGGCTCTATTTCAGGCTCACATCCATAACAAATGCCCTTTACGTGTGTTTAAGCGCATTTGGGAGTTGATGTGACCTCCTGTGGTGGGCTGAAGGTGCATGTGTAGGGTTAGGCAAAAACCCTTCCGTGGCCCCCACTTCACTCAACTTGTTTCCAGGGGAGGGGCAAAGCGTTACATAACAGTTCCCACGTTTAAATCTTTCCGTGCAGAACTTGACAATGCTTTGATTGATTATGTACTAGTAATAGTAGTAGTAGCAGAAGTATTCTTGTGTAATGAAATATTCATGTTGATGGGTTAAGCAGTGAAAGCAGCTGGAATGACATTTATGACACGAAGAAAGTGGTTCTTTATTTCCCCCTAGTGGCTACTTTTATGTACTACTGTTTCCCCACTTTAATTTAGCCAAGATAGACATTTTACATGAAAAAAAAAAAGATAATGATACAACATCTAATTGTAAAAAAAACTAATAACAACAACGAAGTGCAAACAGTACATATGTTGATGTCTCATCTGTTTTATTGGCAGGGAGCCAGACAAGTATGAATGATTCGTGCGAGTCGCCATCTTCATCGTCCTCGTCGCCGTCATCCTCGTGTCCTCCCTTGCTGACGCCAACAAGCAGCGGCCCGGATGCGGTGGGAATCTTTGACCTGGATCCCTCGGACATCGTTTTGTCCAACGGCCCCGGCCAGCAGAACTTTGACCCCAGGCAGACCTTCAGCGAAGAGGAGCTCAAGCCGCAGCCCATGGTGAAGAAGGCGCGCAAGATCCTGGTGCCCGATAACATGAAGGTGAGCGGGAATACGTTAAAGCAGTGGTTATTAACCTTGCTAAAGGTACCGAACCCCACTAGTTTCACATGTGGATTCACCGAACCCTTCGGGGTTAGATAATAAAAGAATTTTTTTCAAATTTTAAACCGATATTTCTAAGTTGGCAAGCTAATAATTTAGCAAATTCCCATTCAAAATTCTTCTCATTTTGAAAGCATGTTTTATAAACAGGTCAAAATTTGAGACCACGCTACCCATTGGTCTGTTGTATTCCCTCTTACTAAGGTTGAGTCAACCTTCCACTGTGCAAACCAGTTCCTTCTCCCATCGGATCGAGGACTAGCAGTTAAAGGGAATGGATTAACCCTGTTAATTGGGAGCAAACCAGTCCAAAACCTAATATAAAAAGCCACTTTGCCTAAATTTAATCATCGTCCGAAGATAGGGCTCTGTGTTTCTTTACCTTCGCCGAACCCCTTAGACTTACTCACTGAACCCCTGGGGTTCGATCGAACCCAGGTTAAGAACCACTGCGTTAAAGGGAAATAGCATCTTTTTCGCGCCCATCCTAGCATAAACAATCTTGTTTAATACATTGAAAAACACTGAATTTTCTGATGTGTAATATTGGAGGAAAACGTAAATAAAAATCACTATTTCCATGATGTGCCCCTTGTAAGAGGTGGCAGCCATTTTATCAATGCCAGTACTATCTTAGCCAATCGATTGCGACTATCCCAAATTTCCCGCCTTTCCCCGTCACATCATTAATACCCATTGTGACATGCACCTGCAGTCAAATATCACTGTGTATATCCATGTGTATAACTGACATCACAAACTGGCTCTACCGGTATGTGGTTTAATTTTTTGTGTTTGTTTGTTTAATACTTATTTTCCCCGTTATGAGAGGTCTGAGAATCTATTTTATTTGGATTAAAGACATTTAATATGCTTATATGGCGGCTGAAAGAAATCAGAAATGTTCCTGTTGAGATTTTGGATGATTACTCAATTATAAAATAGTTATCGATAAATTTCATAAACGACTATTTGCAATTTGTCATTTAACAGTTGCTCGTCTACAATTTTTTTAAATTAGTAATTGAATAATTTTAACTCTTTCAGTTGCGTTGACAATGATAGACGTCCCATCACGTGACTCTTTTCATACTTCTGCTGTGAATTTAAATTAGTTTGTTACTAGTAGACGTCCAATCCATTTGAACTGGGAACAGCACTCCCAGTTAATTGGTTGTCAATTGATGTCATATGTAAAGATTAGGGCTGTCAAACGATTAAAATTTTTAATCGAGTTAATCACAGCTTAAAAATTGATTAATCGTAATTAATCACAATTCAAACCATCTATAAAATATGCCATATTTTTCTGTAAATTATTGTTGCAATGGGACGATAAGACACAAGACGGATATATACATTCAACATACTGCACATAAGTAATGTATTTGTTTATTATAACAATAAATCAACAAGATGGCATTAACATTATTAGCATTCTGTTAAAGCGATCCATGGATAGAAAGACTTGTAGTTCTTAAAAGATAAATGTTAGCACAAGTTATAGAAATTTTATATTAAAACCCCTCTGAATGTTTTTGTTTTAATAAAGTTTGTAGAATTTTCAATCAAATAATAAACTAGTAGCTCGCCATTGTTGATGTCAATAATTACACAATGCTCATGGTGCTGAAACCCATAAAATCAGTCGCACCCAAGCGCCAGTAAAGGGCGACAAAACACCAAAAAACAAGTGGAGATGACACTGTGCTGTCATTTTAATCTGTTTGAGCGAGGCATGTGCGTCAAATGCGTCAAATATTTTAACGTGATTAATTTAAAAAATTAATTACCGCCCGTTAACGCGATAATTTTGACAGCCCTAGTAAAGATTGACACTTTTATTATTTTCAATATTTATTTACTGTTATTTTTTTACAAAAAGCTCACCTGATTACACCAATATATTTATTCATACATAACACGTATTTGCCCGCACTGTATTATGGGATATTTGCACCAAAAGACATGAAGATCATTAGCCTTTAAAAATCTATAAATAAGGACTATAAGCCATAGGGTTTGTGGTTAAGGCATATAGTCCAAACATTACGGTAATGAATTTGATTTCATTTCTAACTTGACTATTTGTTTAACTTTTGTTAAACTTTCTGTCTATTTATCTATTACTCCATCCATTCTCAGGATGAGAAGTACTGGAGCCGACGATACAAAAACAACGAAGCGGCCAAGCGCTCCCGAGATGCGCGGCGCCTCAAGGAGAACCAAATATCGGTGCGCGCCGCCTACCTGGAGCGCGAGAACGCCGCCCTGCGACAGGAAGTGGCCGAGATGCGCAAGGAACTGGGCCGCTGCCGCAACATCCTGAGCAAATACGAGAATCGTCTGGCCGACCAGTGATCAATGACGATGACAACGACGAAGAGTAAAATAAGCTGGATTCCTTTTAAAGACTTTTTGAGATGACAGATGGACAAGTCTGGAATCATGATGATGATGCTAATGATGATTAAGGGGGGGGGGTGATTATGATGATGAATGTATTAGGAGGATGAAGATGATGAGGAAGGCATGCGTTCCGCAGCTCAGGTGTCTTGTTTTTGTCAAGCTCTTAAAAGTGACAGACGGAGAGAATAATTTAACAGATGTGACTTTTAAGGGTTTTGCTATTGGAGAATTGTATATTTTTATAATACTTCAGAAAAAACAATTAGCGAAAGAGTAGAAATTTGGAGAATAATTTTGTATATTTTCTACGTGACTAGAAGACGGAGGGGAACGCTATCTTTTTATCGCAGATGAGTCAGGCATAACGGGGGTCCGCCACGGATGAGTGTTTCTTTCGGACTCCTCGACGGGTGTCGCGAGGGCGACGGCGCGTGTAACAATTGTAACATAGAGAGCAAAAATGATCTTCATGTCGTATAGTTCTACTTTTTTTGTGGATTTTACTTATGCAAGCAACGCAAGCACTTATGTTTTCTTTATTTTTCTTCCCCTCCCCTGCCACGTCCTCTTTATTGTTTTGGAGAGACGGGCTGAGACGTTTTGTGCATTTTCTTTTTTTTAAATTTTTTTTTATTTTCCATAATTTTTTAAATAGACAATCCTCTGTAATTTACCACTCGGGCTAATTTGATCAGACTGGTACTTCACTGAATGGACACTAGTGGTGAAAGTCTTTGTGATGCTGCTTCTCTTTCTACTACTTTCATTCCCATTTCCAACTAGTACGATAACATTTCCCAAAATATGTATTGTTTATTTTTTAACCTCGGTACTGGATTTAAACACTACAACATACCGTACCATATAGTAATGATAAGTGTCGTATGCTTTAATACAGCAAGTCAAAATGAACGTAATTCGATAGAAAAACAGATTTTTGTTATTATAACTATTTTTACAAATGAAAATATTTTTCAGAAATAGTTTCTAACGTGAAATTTTTTTCAATGTACTCCAATCATTTTCAAATTGTATTGCAAGGAGTATTATCGGAAGGGCCTGTGCTATTTTCAGCATATTTCGGGAGATTCGTCTCACTTAAAGCCAAAATCGTTTCTACGAGCCACAAAGTTGCTTTTTTTTTATTTAAAAAAATTCCCCTCCTCTACTTTTTACTGCATCTATTATGCTGATTGTTATGATTATTATGAGGATTATCCCTGTTATTGTTGTTGTTCTATATTAACGACTGTTTTTATTCCTTTTGGATGATCCACCTTGATGCACCTTGATAGTGTTCCATCCCCACTTGAAAAAAAGACTATGACCTTCTCACTCTGGTATTCCTTAATATTGCCCACGGACACTATTACCACACTACTGCTTTAATGGAATTCACCATTGTGTCCCCCCTCTAAAACATGCCTTTTTTTTAAAAGGACGAGCTCCTCACGCACCCGCTGGACTATGCACGGCGTCGTCCTTTCGTTGCTTTTCTTTCAGCCTTTTTCACCTTCCGTCAAGTGATTGTTCGCTCTCCCCCAACAGGACTGTTCTTAATCTCCTCACAGATGTGCTTGATCAATCTTTAGCGTGACTCTAAATGAACTGCATCTGGCTCCCCTCCTCACCTGTGACATCAGTGGGCTCCGTGGTATCCGACCCGCTATGTGCTGGTTTTATGGATGTAGTTGAGATTTTCCCAGAATTACACCAATAAAAGATTATTCTCATTCACCACCTATCTGGTTTGTCTGTATTAATGCTATTTTTTTGGACTATAAGTAATGCCAGGCAAAAATGCACATTGAATATGGGGAAAAAATACATGTATATGATGCATTTTTATGTTTTGAGTGAAAGAGTATTCTTAAAATGAAATTCATATATCATTTCTGTAGTCCTTGATACTTATTGGAAAAAAAAGAGACCATATTAGCTTTTTTTGTTTTTCATTAAACAAAAAATAGGAAAACAATATTTACCTTTTCCCTTTTTTTTCCAAATTAAAAACTTAAAACAAGTCATTGGCTGCCATTGACGTTTATAGATGTCCAATCCAAGTGGATTATTATCCTATCAGTCCTGGGAGTGGATCTCTCCTGACTGTGGTTCTCCCCAAGTTTTCTCATTTTTTCCAAAAGGTTTTTGGAGTTTTTCCTTGCAGACATGGAGGGTCTAAGGATGAGGGATGCCTAGGACTTGGACTAGAACTTTATTTAATTCATCTACTGTTTCTGACTGTGTATCATATTGCCTCTGCAAAGCCCTTTGAGACAACCTTGTTGTGATATAGGGCTATACCGTACAAATAAAATTGAATTGAATTTGAAACAACGTGATTGAAGTAGTGAATTAGATTATTTTACCACTAGTAGATGTCCAATCCACTTGAACTGGCAGGACTAACGGCGAATGAAAGAATGTTTTTATAAGCTGCTGCTCCCGTGATCCAACCCCGGATTAAGCGGTACATAATGGATGGATGGAGTTATTAATATTATCATTAACTCTTTGACTGCCATTGATTGTTGTAATGGTGTCTCTGCCAACCCTCCTATTCCACATGGATTGCACGTCTATAGCCGCTATAGGGTATTTTTATTATACAGTGTATAATAACATAGAAACATTTAGAACATATATTTTCTTCTTTTACCAACTACCAAATCTCACCGTCTGTAAATAGTACATACCTATTGTATATCCTTTGGCTGGCAGTGAATTATTCAATTAATTTATTGAATGAATAATTCTAATTAACATTCCAGTCTGTATTTTTAGTCTCCTACGAGAAGTATGACCCGGCGTTGCTTGGGTTTGTGTAACGTGAACGCAATACAATCGAATGACAGATAAACATATTTTCCTTAGAGTTGCAGTTGTAATGTAGTAACAGTAAAAGGCCACCATAAGGGGTTCATGCGCAATCACCTTTCAATCACTGTACATTATTGTGGCAATCGCCATGAAGAATGAGAGCAAGCGTTTTTATGTTTCACACTTGCTGCTCTTGTGCCTCATAAAATCACACAAACCCAAGGGACAGCACCTTAATTGAACAGAAATCACCACCACTCTCAGTCATGTTTGCCACATTCCATGAACCATTGCGGGTGGAGATGTCCCGATCGATGCCGATCGATCGGGTCCGATCACGTCATTTTCAAAGTATCGGAATCGGCAAAAAAATATCGGACATGCCTTTTTTAATATATACATATATTTTTATTAAATCGTTTTCTAATCGTATTTAACGTTACAGACATAATATGTTACACTTATCAAGAGTCTTTAGTTTAGGCTTAAGGTAGGGTTATCAAATTTATCCCAATAATGGCGGTAATTAATTTTTTAAAAAATGTATCACGTTAAAATATTTAACGCAATTAATGAATGTGCTACACGACCCACTCACGCATTGTCGCGCTCAATCTGTAATGGCGCCGTTGTACCTATATAGAGAAGCAATGTGGGGAAGCAAGGTAGTAATTGACCTTTTTCTTAACTATCTATTTTATTTATATTATATTAAGATGTATCAATTGGTAGCATTAGGCACAGTCATGGTTGCACTTCCCATCATGCATTTGGGCATGGCTACAGTATCATTTACTGAAAGCTCAACAAATACACTAGATGGCAATATTTAGTCACAATATACAAAGTCACATTTGTCCTTTAAGAATTACAAGTCTTTCTATCCGTGGATCCCTCTCACAGAAAGAATAATAATAATGTAAATGCCATCTTGAGGATTTATTGTCATAATAAACAAATACAGTACTTATGTCGAATGTATGTATATATTCGTCCGAGTTTTATTCATTTTTTTCTTAATGCATTGCCAAAATGTATATGACGGGGAAAAATAATCGGGAATGATTGGAAATGAATCGGGAGCAAAAAAAAGCAATCGGATCGGGAAATATCGGGATCGGCAGATACTCAAACTAAAACGATCGAGATCGGCTCGGGAGCAAACAAACATGATCGGAACAACCCTAATTGCGGGTGTAACATATATTACATATACAGTTGCTACCGTATGAATATCCAGCCGAAATGAATCCCTTAGTAATATTCCGAAAAATTATACTTTTTTTTTTTTTTTTTTTTAAATCAAGAGTCTTGTTGTGGAGTACTCAAAGCCAGCACATTTAAATTTCTACATGAAACTGTAAAGTTTGAAAGCCAACTGTGACATTTCAATCACAAGATAGGCGTATTTTGCCCAAAAGACGGCTCTGTAACTGTCACAATCAGGGATTTTCCATGGTAGTTTTTGGAGTTTTGAATTAATATTCCGTGCTAAATGGACACCTGCAGAGTTCAAACCCATCTAAGAACACTCCTAGAAACATGAAGTACAACTGTGTAAAATTTCTTCAAAATCCACCCAGCAGTTTCGGAGTCCATAGGGAACGAACACACACAAAGTTCCATTGGTACGTATGTAGTGTACGATAGATATAGATACTCTTCCCGACCTGTTTTTGATTCCATAAAATGGAATGTGATGCCATAAAATGGAATCTATTTAGACATTTTATGTCAAAGTGTAAGTCTCAATGATTGTGGTACCTTTTATATGAACTAATTGGCTGCCTTTAATGGAGCTAGATGTCCAATCCATTTGAATTGGGAAGGCTGGCAACCCCACCCCAGTTCAAATGGAATGGCCGTCGACTACTAATTTCATTCCCAACTTGAATCACATTGTTTTAAATGATTATTATTATCCTAATGTTGTTTGAAAACCAAAGATACCTTATGCCACTCTCCAAAAGCCCTCACTGAACCATCCTAATAATCCATCCAACCAACCAAATAACCCTGACCTAACAACCACGCATTGAAATGACTCAACCTGTTTCTTATCAGCACCTCTCCTGATGAATACACTCCAACTCTTTTTTGCAACTCATTTGCGTTGAATTCGTGTTTATGTTCTCCCACGTTGCAAGAGCACAAACACAATGACTCAAAATGATCCAATCCCCATGAATGTAAATATTTTTTGGTCGATATTCTTCCTGCAATTGGCTGGCAAAAACTGGGATTTGTGGCGTGTGTCACTCGGCCAATTAAACTCATTTGATTTGGTCTCTCCCGAAATGGGTGAAAGGTCCTTCCGACTGGAATTCACTCTTTCCTCCGCCTCACCGCAGACCAGATGTGTTGCAATCCCTCCCTCCCTCTTCTTTTCGATGACCCCCACCACCCCTCCCACTCTTTAGTCCCCCCACCAACCCTCTTCTGTTCTTTCCCTAGTTGTTATCCACATGCCCCAACCTCAGATGGTCACAGGCTTGCCTTCAAGGATGGATTGCGCTCTGCTGCTCGTGACCCTAATGGTGGCTCTGACCGGAACCGTGACCCCGCAGACATCTTCAGGTACTATCAGTCATGCATTTAATGAAAAGGGAGAAAGCAAAAAATTAAATATTAGTACATTGAGGAAAAGTAAACACTCATGTAATCACGTTTTTTTGTGTTTTCTTTCTTAGTTTTCATACATTTCTCGTTCTATTGCTTGCTCATGTACTGTACTTTATGTTTCCATGTGTGCACAGCACATGTGTGTTTTGGTTGAAAGGAAAAAAAGGGATTCCACGTGTCAACTATACACACATGCATGCTTTGGTTTTACAATTTACAGTACTGTACAGCAAGCCTACATAGGGGTTGCCTCCCCATTTCCTCCTGCGTTGTGCTGGCACGCTAATAAAAAAAAAAAAAAAAAAAAAAAAAAAAGGATTTGCCTTGTGATGGATTATATAAAGTACAAAAAAATGATGGAATTAAATAGACTTTTAAAGTAAGCGATAAAATCTAGTGAAAGCTGTGATCTGCTTCCTTGGATGTTTGAAAAAAAAAAAATCAAAAATCAAACACCATCTGTTCACCTAAGCTTACATGGAGTACCCACACATGCACATACACACGCAAGGTGTTTTTTTGTTTTTTGTTTTTAATCCCTGCATGAAATTATTTCCGTTTAAATCAGAGGAGAGCAAACTTTTCAGATTTTTAAAACAGACCCCACCCTAATCCATAGGTTTCAAATCTGCGGCCCGGAGTCTAGATCCGACCAGCCACATCAATTTGTGTGGCCTGCAAAAATAAATAGTGTGCTTTGACTGGCTAAATTTCTTCTAATATTTTGTCGTAACACAATGAAAGATGGAGGACACCAGAAATCAGCTATCCTCTTTAAGAAAAATTTAAAACATCAAAAAATTTTGAATAAATAATATTTTCCTTTATTGTTTCTTAAATAAAAAATGAATTAGAAAAAGACAAGATTTACGTTTTTTTAAATTTTTTTTTTTTTCTAATTTAAAAAAAAAAAAAAAAAACTATTACAAATATAATTTAAAAAAAGAGAATATTTACTGTTTTTTCCATCTTTTTTTTTTTTTTTATTTAAATACATTCTTAAAACTCAATAATAAAATACGGGAAAAAAGAAAAGAGAATATTAGATATTTTCCCTTTAGAAAAATACAAAAATAAATTTAAAAAATGACACTATTTCTTCTTTTTTTTGAACAAAAACAATGTATTAAAAAAAAAAAAAAAAAAAAAAAAAAAAGATACAAGGAAATATGTGCAACAAGAAGCTAAAAAAAAAAGGACTTGGACGAGCGATCAAAGCTATGGTCCGCGGGCTGGAACCGCCCCGCCAAGAGGTCCAATCTGGCCTGCGGATCGGTTCTGCCTGATGACAAGTTTTAGTTCATTCATACATGCATACAGGATTTATAACTTATTAGGCCAAAAATGTACTGCTTGGCCCAAATGAGGTCTAAGTGATGCAAATGTGATGTGACCCATTAACCATAACGAGTTTGACATCCCTGCTCTAAACATTTTATCGGTTAAAAATAGGGCTGTCAAAATTAGCGCGTTAACAGGCGGTATTTAATTTTTTAAATTAATCACGTTAAAATATTTGACGCATTTAACGCACATGCCCCGCTCAAACAGATTAAAAAGACAGACAGCACAGTGTCATGTGCACTTGTTACTTGTGTTTTTTTGGGTTTTGTCGCCCTCTGCTGACGCTTGGGTGCGACTGATTTTATGGTTTTCAGCACCATGAGCATGGTGTAATTATTAACATCAACAATGGTGAGCTACTAGTTTATTTTTTGATTGAAAATTTTACAAATCTTATTAAAACGAAAACATTAAGAGGGGTTTTGATATAAAATTTCTATAACTTGTACTAACATTTATCTTTTAAGAACTACAAGTCTTTCTATCCATGGATCGCTTTAACAGAATGTAATAATGTTAATGCCATCTTGTTGATTTATTGTTATGATAAACAAATACAGTTCTTATGTACAGTATGTTGAATGTATATAAATGTCTTGTGTCTTATCTTTCCATTCCAATAATAATTTACAGAAAAATATGGCATATTTTAAAGATGGTTTGAATTGCGATTAATTACAATTAATTAATTTTTAAGCTGTGATTAACTGGATAAAAAATTTTAATCGCTTGACAGCCCTAGTTAAAAAAATAGTTGTCAATTTTGATGTTCGATAAAGGATTAGCTGTTGATTTGTTAGATGAATCGCGGCAAACACCCGAAGGGAACCGTATCTCCAATGTTTGACACACCTGGTCTAAACCAGTCACTCAAAAAGAAAGCTGGGGGGCAAACATCGTCCGGCCCACCCACACTGAATTTGCCCTTTTGTCAAACACAACCCAAAGCAGAACAGACAAACCAACAAAATCTTATTGTCGCCTTGAGGTGTTTGCTGTGTTTATAAGGGGGGCGTAAAAACAGTGAAGAAAACAAAGGGCCAAATGGAACTGTGTGTGTGTCCCAACAGAGCCGTGCCCAAAGAGGCTGGTGGGAGAAGAGAGAAGAAGGACGTGTCCCCGTCCGTGCAAAGCCGACCTCGATTGTGGCAGCAAACGGCAGTGTCTGTGCGACGGGCAGTGTGGTCTCAGCTGTGTGGCTCCAGGTAGCTTATTGCTGTTTGAGGGGGTACAGGGGTTCACCCCCACTTGTAATTGTCTTTACTCACAGCTGTGTCAACACACCTGACACAGCACAAATGACCCAAAAAAGTATCAAAAAGGACATGATTCTCATAATCAGCATTGCAGAAATGAGGTGACCTCCATTTACACTTTTGAACTTCCTCTGACACTATTTTTGACTATTATAACTCATGAATGTAAAAATACATTTGCCCCCCCCCCCCACATGTCTGATGTTTTGAGGATTTGTTGGTTTTGCATAAGTGGATTTTTTTGGTGTGAAAGTGAATATTTGCTTGTTGATTTTTTGGGTATGTAAGAGGTTCATAGACAAGTTTCCAAAGTACTTGCGCTTTATTTCCGAATTTCTGCTCGCGACTTCTGTTTTACACAATCTCTAACCAAAACAGCAATGGAGCTGGAGTGGCATCACTCATCAAAATCCCTCAAAAAAGGCAATTTGGAAATACCGCATCCATCTGCCGTCATCACGACATGGGAGGACATCATGTTCATGAAGGCAGATGTGGAACCAAGCCCGTGCCACCTCAAAGACCAGGTTTTTATGTAGCTATGTTGCCGCTAAATTATGGAAGGTATGTTTTTCCTATCCCTGCATTTTCATGTGTCCAGTGCTCCAAATATACGAAAGCTTAAATCTTGCTCATGAAACAACTTGTCTTTGATTTTGTTATTACGATTATGATTGTAATTCATGATGATGTTTAATATTATTTACTACAACTACTGTACTGCCGCGGCTGCAACACATGCTATTTGCTGCTAGCCTGTTGCTAATCAGTACATGTAGGATGGCACAATTATGTTCAATTTGACTACAATTCTGTGTTTTGCATCACAGGCGAGACATCATTAGCTTGGCTAAATCTAGTTATACAACAATAAAGAAATGAAAAACAAACACTCATCTACTATAAGTCATACATTGGCGTCTTACCCTAAATGCATAAATGCAAGTGTTACAAGTTTTTGTTCGTTTGTTTACAGGTGGAAACGCTGTTAGGCAAGGGAAGACAACTTAATGTGCCTCACAACAACACTTACTGTATGTTGATGGACATACAGTGGGGCAAATAAGTATTTAGTCAACCACCAATTGTGCAAGTTCTCCTACTTGAAAAGATTAGAGGCCTACAATTGTCAACATGGGTAAACCTCAACCATGAGTGATAGAATAAGGTAAAAAAAAAAAAACAGAAAATCCCATTGTTTGATTTTTAAAGAATTTATTTCCAAATTAGAGTGGAAAATAAGTATTTGGTCACCTACAAACAAGCAAGATTTCTGGCTGTCATAGAGGTCTAACTTCTTTTAACGAGGTCTAACGAGGCTCCACTCGTTACTTGTATTAATGGCACCTGTTTTAACTCATTATCGGTATAAAAGACACCTGTCCAAAATCTCAGTCAGTCACACTCCAAACTCTACTATGGCCAAGACCAAAGAGCTGTCGAAGGACACCAGAGACAAAATTGTAGACCTGCACCAGGCTGGGAAGACTGAATCTGCAATAGGTAAAACGCTTGGTGTAAAGAAATCAACTGTGGGAGAAATTATTAGAAAATTGAAGACATACAAGACCACTGATAATCTCCCTTGATCTGGGGCTCCATGCAAGATCTCACCCCGTGTCGTCAAAATGTTAACAAGAACGGTGAGCAAAAATCCCAGAACCACATGGGGGGACCTAGTGAATGACCTACAGAGAGCTGGGACCACAGTCACAAAGGCTACTATCAGTAACACAATGCGCCACCAGGGACTCAAATCCTGCACTGCCAGACGTGTCCCCCTGCTGAAGAAAGTACACGTCCAGGCCCGTCTGCGGTTCGCTAGAGAGTATTAGGATGATGCAGAAGAGGACTGGGAGAATGTGTTATGGTCAGATGAAACCAAAATAGAACTTTTTGGTAGAAACACAGGTTCTCGTGTTTGGAGGAGAAAGAATACTGAATTGCATCTGTAGAACACCATACCCACTGTGATGCATGGGGGTGGAAACATCATGCTTTGGGGCTGTTTTTCTGCAAAGGGATCAGGACGACTGATCTGTGTAAAGGAAAGAATGAATGGGGCCATGTATCGAGAGATTTTGAGTGAAAATCTCCTTCCATCAGCAAGGGCATTGAAGATGAGACGTGGCTGTGTCTTTCAGCATGACATTGATCCCTAACACCCAGCCAGGGCAACAAAGGAGTGGCTTCGTAAGAAGCATTTCAAGATCCTGGAGTGGCCTAGCCAGTCTCCAGATCTCAACCTCATAGAAAATCTGTGGAGGGAGTTGAAAGTCAATGTTGCCCAACGACAGCCCCAAAACATCACTGCTCTAGAGGAGATCTCCATGGAGGAATGGGCAAAAATACCAGCAACAGTGTGTGAAAAGCTTGTGAAGAGTTACAGAAAACGTTTGGCCTCCATTATTGCCAACAAAGAGTACATAACCGTATTGTAACAGTATTAACAAGTATTAAGATGAACTTTTGGTATTGCTCAAATAATATTTTCCACCGTGATTTGCAAATAAATTCTTTAAAAATCTAACAATGTGATTTTCTGTTTTTTTTCCCCACATTCTGTCTCTCATGGTTGAGGTTTCCCATGTTGACAATTGCAGGCCTCTAATATTTTCAAGTGGGAGAACTTGCACAATTAGTGGTTGACTAAATACTTATTTGCCCCACTGTATATTGAGGCTACGTGCATTCTACTTTGATGATGGAAGGCTCAACTTATTCTGCATCTTCGTTAATATTTATGTTCTGTATAAACCAGGAGTCTGTAGCAGAAAATGTCAAAGTTGGCGTAGCCCATGTTTCGCTCAGGAAACTTGTCTATAGGTTTTTGCTTGCGTGACATTTTTTTAGGTTCGTTTTTTTTTTTTTTGGGGGGGGGGGGGGGGGTCTTTTATAATTTATGGGTGAATTTAAACAAGATTTTATTGGAGTTTGAGAGGGTTTTGTGAGTTTTTTTTTTTTTTTTAAGTGAAAGTGAGAGGGGTTTTCGTAAGTGTGATTAATGTGCAAGTGTATTTTCTATGGAAATTAGTGTGTGTTAAGTGTTAAAGAGGTTTGTGAGAGGGATTTTTTAGGTTAGTACATGAGAGTTTTTGTTAGTGTGAGAGATTTATTTTGTGAGTTTTTAAGCGAATGAGAAGTTTCTTGAAGATTATGAGAGGTTTTTAATTATGCCTGCTGTTTTGGACGTTTGTGAGACTTTTTGAGTGTTAATGAGAAGTTATTAGGTGTTTTTTGTGCATTTGGACTGAAAAAGTCAGGGGTTCTTTGGAGGTTTTATTGTGAATGAAAGGTTTTTAATGTGCGTGTGATTTATTTTTTTGGGTGAATATGAGTTGTTTAGGATTTTATGTGAGAGTTTTTGTTGTTGTGTGAACGGTTTTCCTGGGCATTTTAAGATTTTATGGTGATGTATGAGAGTTTTATGCATATATGAGAGAGTATTTTTATGTGTATATATGAGGTTTTCGCATGAGAGAGAATTTTTGGGTGAGTGTGAGAGTTGGTTTTGCAAATTCGCCAGTTTTTCAGTTCATTGTTGTGCTTTTTGAGGTATTTGTGAGATATTTAATTCATGGAACTGTAGGTCACCTTTGCTCTTCCCTTGCTTTGCCACTAAGGTCGCACGTGCCCGTGGCCCTTGGCCCCCAGAGAGGACGCGGTGGCTCGTCTCCTCCATCCCACTCATTCCTTTTCGGCCCTGCTGGAAGTGCGATGCAAACCGGGTTTGACGTTACCCAGCGGCCTGGATGTCGTCATTCGCCGTTGTCAGGGTGACCGTCGGTGGAGTGGGGACGAGCCCATCTGCACAGGTGGGTCAAGAGTTTCACAACGTGTGGGTAATGCGTAAAATAAATTGAGATGCGAGCCAACTTCAGGTTATATTTTAGATATGACACTCTTAAGGTAAGTAACACCTGACTAAAACAACACAAACCTGCACAATGTGTCCAAAAGTTGAAGGTAACTCTTTCTGTTATGAGAGACAAAATAGAGACATGATCAAGAATGAAGGCCATTGTGTTTGCCTGGCCTCCTTGTCACCATGGTGACCGTAGCACAATAATTTGCAGTCGGCCTTGCACATTTATTATAAACATACACTTGCACAATCCAATATTGAGTCCGAGTACAAGAGCTGTCATATTTTACCAACACAAACCTGAGTAGAAAACCCAAATAGCACAAAAGAAGGGCCCGAGCAGAGATTCAAACCCGGAATTGATAAATTGCGAGGCAGCCATACCAATCACTCCTTGAATGAACGTTCTTTAAATACCAAAGATGTATTAATGTTAAATTCCCACAAAAAACAAACAAATGCACTTACTCACAGTACAAACGCCTTCAAAGATTTTACGCTTATTTCTCTTGTCAGGCTGACAGCTCTCATTTAGAAAAAAACACGCTTTTAAAGGTCCCGATGCATTAAAGGCGCACACATTCGGAGATCTTTTCTAGGCACGGGAAGGCCGTGAAATGTGAAATGAGGATACCATTGTCAGCTCTGTGTGCTGCTGAGAGACGGCCAGAAGGTAGGTGGGTTTTTAAGCGTGTGAGAGCGCCGCTTTGCAACTGCTTGTGTGTATGTGTCGGAGCTCCTTCATGCCTACTGAGAGGCTGTGGGCGGCCGATCACTGTCAAAGTGGCACACAGAGATGCGAGTGTGGATGTGTGCGTATTGTATTTGTGGAGAGGGGTACATTTTTTTCCCTCTTTCGTGTGCGTGGGCAGCCCATCACAGCGCACAGAGTCAAAGACACAGAAAGAGAGAAAGAGCGAGAGCTGTGCTGGTCATGCTGCTTGAGGCCTTTCTCTTCCCAGCGCTCCTCTCATCTCCTTCTTCTCTCATCCTCTTCCATGCGAGTGGCCTCTGATCAGGGCTCGCTCTACGATGGCAGCCAAAAGCGGTGCTGAGGCTGAGGGTTTATTGGAGAAATAGGTTCACTATATACGCAGGTGGGAAGTAATGGAGTACTGATACTTTGTTACTGAATTTGTGTCGTTTTTTTCCCCCCAGGTATCTAAAATTTTCTAGCAAATTCATTCGTCTGAAGACACGTTACGTTTGTCCTTGCATTTGAAAACAAATCAATACTTTCGACTACACTGAGCGTTTGCACGTACAGCTGAGGTCATAGTGTGCATTAAGTTCAATGAAAAACCTAAAATAATGAATGACGACTGATATTCAATTCAATTCAATTTTATTTGTATAGCCCTGGATCACAACAACGTTGTCTCAAAGGGCTTTGCAGAGGCAATATGATACACAATCAGAAACAGCAAATGAAGCAACAAAGATGAATAAATAAATTCAAGTCCTGGGTATCCCCCATCCTTAAACCCTCCATGTCGGCAAGGAAAAACTCCAAAACCTCCAGAGTCTTCGGGAGAAAATGAGAAACCTTGGGAAGTACCACAGTTAGGAGAGATCCACTCCCAGGACGGATAGACAGGAAGCCCCAGGACCGCTAATGGGATTTAGCAGGCGAAGTTACAGTCCGTAAAGATGCAGTGGAGTAAAGGAACAAGAAGTATTAAGACACTTTTGCTAACTTAGCATGGTTCCCTAGATGCCTACTGTTGCGAATTAGTGACATTCCAGACAAAAGCAGCCTCAATGTTTTTTTTGTTTGTTTGTTTAGTTTTTTTACGGATTTTATTTATTTATTTATTTACCTATTTTACCATGGATGACTGATTTCGCTCATTTTCATCATACATAAAACTATACGTATTTAATTATTATTATTTTTCAGATTCTTTTATATTATTATTAGGGCTGTCAAACGATTAAATTTTTTAATCGAGTTAATTACAGCTTCAAAATTAATTAATCGTAATTAATCGCAATTGAAACCATCTATAAAATATGCCATATTTTTCTGTAAATTATTGTTGGAATGGAAAGATAAGACACAAGACGGATATATACATTCAACATACAGTACATAAGTACTGTATTTGTTTATTATAACAATAAATCAACAAGATGGCATTAACATTATTAACATTCTCTTAAAGTGATCCATGGATAGAAAGACTTGTAGTTCTTAAAAGATAAATGTTAGTACAAGTTATAGAAATTTTATATTAAAATCCCTCTTAATGTTTTCATTTTATTAAAATTTGTAGAATTTTCAATAAAAAATAAACTAGTAGCTCGCCATTGTTGATGTCAATAATTACACCATGCTCACTCATGGTACTAACCCATAAAATCAGTTGGACCCAAGCGCCGGCAGAGGGCGCCAAACACCAAAAAACAAGTAACAAGCGGGCATTACACTGTACTGTCATTTGAATCTGTTTGAGCGGGGCATGTGTATTAATTGCGTCAAATATTTTAACGTTATTATTTTTAAAAAATTAATTACCAACCGTTAACGTGATAATTTTGACAGTCCTAATTATTATTTATTGCTATTATTGTTTTACTATGTATTTTAATTAACGTTCTCAACTTAATTAAGCATACTTCAACGCAAAAACAAAGCGAATTATTTTAAAATCCTAGTTTGTTAAATTGCTTAGGTGGCCAAAGAATGCCTATTTAAAATAACCTTGCGTTATTAAACTAACCACAAGAGGGTGCTGAAATGGCACAGAAAGAAAGAAACATTTTAACACTTGTGAAAGTAGGCTTGGTACTGTATCTTCGTTTTTGGTTTTTAACCGCTGTGGGTGAGGACACTGCGTTAAAGCCTGCATCCATGCAGGCTCTCTCAGCCAATCCGCGCATCGTTGTCATAGAGATGATAACAGAAGTGGAACATGGAAGATATTTGACTAAAAATGCATTGTAGTTTATAGCGATAGATTGGCGATTCATACAGATGATGTATGTTGAAAAAAAGTTTATTTTCGCGTTTTGTTTGTCTGTGGGTCCACAGAGAGGTGTGCCGTGGTCCGGTCGTGGACCGCGGTCCGCTAATTGAGGACCCCAGCCCTAAACAGTGAGGTTTTAACGTGGAGGGAGCACATAGAAAATCTTTTAAGCATATTTGCCAGTGCATAATATTTACAACATTAACAAAGTATATCCCTGTCATCTGACAAGTCTACAGATATAAAGAGATATTTAGCTTCATTGCAAATATTCGGAGCTATTTTGCCCAGAAAGAATCAAGGGTATATAGCCGCCCTATCTTCTTCAGAGCGTACAATCACGATGCTACTTTTCCCTGCGTTATATTTGATGTCAAAACGGTCACCAAATTGGGCACATATTGAGAGCAGCTCCTGCAAGCCAGCACTGCATAGGGAGAGCACCACCACATCATCCGCGTACATAAGATGGTTAATGACAATGTCATTGCTTTGCTAAACGGAGCATTCGCAATAATCACGCCATAAAGTGAAATCTAAATTGTGAAATTGACAGTGATGTCACAGATTACTTGAAAAAGTAATTTAATTACTGATTACTGATTACTCCTAAAAAAAGTAATCTCGTTACTTTACTGATTACTTTATTATCAAAGTAACTAAGTTACTTTAAAAGTAATTTGTCAGTTACTTTTCCCAATTTTTCTCCCTTTGCTGCCTCAACAGAAAAATTTCATCGCATGTAATTGAATTTTTCAGATAAGGCTTTATGTTCGAGTTTGCAGGGGTTTAATGGAGTTGATTTCAACCACCACTGACTTGCGCTAGCTCAGCCACTCCGGAGCCCTGAAACTAACAAATAACTGACAAACTGCTCAGAATTTGTTCAAAACAACTCCAACGACTAATTAAACCCCCACTAACTCGAAGATTAAGCCTAATATCAAAAATTCTGAACTCCCCCTTTAAAATAAAGACCTAGCTGTTAAAATGCTGTCTATAAAAGTTGTAAAGCTTTAAGACAAACAACAAAAACAAATGAAATGAACAAGAATCCTACAAAGTATTTCATAATGCATTCAGTATAGACCCTACCCACCGACGTCACAAAATCACATGATCGCTGTATTGTTCCGCCCCCTTGTCCGTCATTTTGTGTCTGTATTATCAATGGTCTCAATTGATCGAGCAATTTATAATGCATTTCATGGAAGACCCGGTGCTTTCGGATGCCGTAAACTCACTGGATGCATAAAAGGCGTTATGTGGAAAAGCTTCAGTTTATGAGTCATCACCTTATCGTGGTGGAGGGGTTTGCGTGTCTCAATGATCCTAGGAGCTATGTTGTCTGGGGCTTCAAGCCCCTGGTAGGGTCACCCATGGCAAACAGGTCCTAGGTGAGAGGCCAGACAAAGTATGGCTCAAAAAGACCCCTTATGATGAGCAACATTAATGAACCCCAGTTTCCCTTGCCCGGACGCGGGTTACCGGGGCCCCCCTCTGGAGCCAGGCCTGGAGGTGGGGCTCGAAGGCAAGCGTCCGGTGGCCGGGCCTGCCTGTCCCCATGGGGCCCGGCCGGGCTCAGCCCGAAAAAACAACGTGGGTTCCCCTTCCCATGGGCTCACCACCTGTGGGAGGGGCCAAAGGGGTCGGGTGCGTAGGGAGTTGGGCGGCAGCCAAAGGCGGGGGCCTTGGCGGTCCGACCCCCAGCTGCTGAAGCTAACTCTTCCCGGACGCCTCCCTGGAGAGGTGTTCCGGGCATGTCCCACCAGCGGGAGGCCCCGGGGACGACCCAGGACACGCTGGAGAGACTATGTCTCTCGGCTGGCCTGGGAACGCCTTGGGATCCCGCCGGAGGAGCTGGTTGAAGTGGCTGGGGAGAGGAAAGTCTGGGCTTCCCTGTTAAAGCTGCTGCCCCCGCGACCCGACCCCGGAACAAGCGGAAGATAATGGATGGATGGATGGATGTCTTCGCCGTATTTGCCTGACATCTGCTAGCTACCCTGATATTTACAACTATCTTGTCCACACAAAATCAGCCTATTCTCACGAAAGTTTGAAAAACTTTAAGAGCTTGGAGGCTTATAAATACTTCGTTGCTGGTTGGGTGAAACAGGTCCTCGTCCACGAAAATTCGGCAGGAATCTATCTTGTGCTTGGAAAGGTGAGTTACGAAATTTTCAATTCAAAATCTTTTGTTCTTGCTAACATCCACTGTCAAGTCTAATGTATTTCATGTCATTTGTCAATGGAGCTAGGGCTTTTAATGTTTATATGGTTTAACGATAGCACTCTCACTACATACATACGTGTATGTTGTCGGCGATTAGCCTAGCAATGATCTTAATTGTGGTTGTCAGCCCAAAACCCTCTAAATATATATTAAATCCATTTTACCAGATATAAAATGACTACTACATAATCTGTGGTAATCGTTTGGAGCCCAGTTTTCTCGTCGAATTGCAGCAGCCCATCTCGCTCTCTCCTCTCCGGGTCTCTCGGAATCCGGTAGAACTTCAAGTCTCTCCGTCTATCTTCTCTGTTATTGCAACCGACCGCCACACACGCCTTCACCAATTTGATTATTAATGTTAACGAGCAGAAAAACACGCCGTAAATAGGAGGAATGTACGTAGCCGTAACAGGTAAACACGATGTGTTGACGGACAATTGGGCGGCACCAGTCAGGAGGGCGGAGTTGTGACGTCACGTGGGTAGGGTCTATAGGCCAAAAGTTTGGAGACACCTCAAGGGTGGATACTTTGAAGAATTTACAATATAAAACCTGTTTTCAAGAACATAATTCCTCATGTTCATTCATAGTTTTAATATTTTCACTGAGAATTTACAATAGTAGTGAAAATATATAAAAAGCACAAATGATGAGGCGTGTCCAAACTTACTGACTCGCGCTTTTGTCACCCCCCCCCCCCCCACACACACACACACAGTCACACTCCGCCTATGGTTACAAACTATAACTATAAAACGTACGTAAAGGCTGGTTACAAACTGTAAAAGTGCTGGCTGTTTCGTACCTGTTGGCTTTGGGTTATTAGCGGTCGACTGCCCTTTTGAGCCAGCGCAAAGTTTGCGACGCACGGAGATATTTTTTGTCATCTTTATTGGAGAGAAATGTGAAGTCATGGCTCTATGACCAATAAGCAAATGCAGCCATTTGTGGTTCTTCTCCTACGTCTTCCACTGTTAGCATCCTGAGAGGTAGCCAGTTGTTTGTTAGCCGCCAACAGCGCTCATAGCATGGTAAAACACGTGAGCCGTCCCCCCCCCCGATGAGAAAACGTGACATCCAACGGAGATACTTTTGTCATCTTTACTGGACAGAAATGTGAAGTAATGGCTATATTTCCAGTGAGCAAAGGCATCTATTTGCGGTACATATCCTGCCTTTCACTGTTAGCCTCGCTGCCTCGTCAGAAGTTGGCCACCGTGGCAGACAGCGCTCAGCCTCAAACAGCACCGTAAAACATGTGACCCGTTTTCTTTTTCCCCCCTGATGAGAATGCTCTTCGTACATGACTACAGTGTTCTTCATTCTACATACATTATGCGGACAAAAGCAAAATAGTAACGCACAGGCACTAGGGAAACTAACTTTAATCGGATTACTGGCTTGGAAAAATTAACGCGTTAGATTACTTGTTACCGAAGAAAGTAATCAGATTACGGTAACGCGTTACTTAGTAACGTTACTTAGTAACGCGTTACTGACAACACTGGAAATTGATCACAATTAACCATCAATATTTTCACGTTAAAACATTAAATCTACGTTATAAAATGGCACTACACTAGTGTGCGATGGCAATACACTTAAGTGGAACGTTAATTTCACAAGCAAATGAATTACGTTTTCGGTATATAGTATGTTTCTCTTTTGAAAACTAACATACTGTAAATTAGGGATTTGCGAGACGTGTGAAATTCTGACGGTATGATAACCTTAAGCCAAAATATCACGATTTCAAAATGTGTTATTTTGAGATAGAAAAACAAAACAAAACAAAGATTTTCCATTGAACAAGATTTTTATTTTTCAAAACATATTAGCAAATTGGAACATAAGTAAAACCTTAACTCAAAAAAAAATATAACAAAAACTGAAATAACTGAAATATTCTAAATAAAATTTAAATAAATGCAGTCATTTATGTGAGCCTAAACCCACATCCACAGTTCAACATTATTACTAGGAGAGGGAACCTCTTTGTACCTTACGGTAAGATACGATTTGCGATACAAAGCTCACGATAACGATGATCTGACAATATGGCGATACAATGTTTATCGATACATTTGTTGAATATCCCAGAATGATTTTCTGACCAACAACTAATAAATAGGGTTGTTCCGATCATGTTTTTTTGCTCCCGATCCGATCCCGATCGTTTTAGTTTGAGTATCTGCCGATCCCGATATTTCCCGATCCGATTGCTTTCTTTTGCTCTCGATTCAATTCCAATCATTCCCGATAATTTTCCCCGATCATATACATTTTGGCAATGCATTAAGAAAAAAAAAATGAGTAAAACTCGGACAAATATATACATAAAACATACAGTACATAAGTACTGTATTTGTTTATTATGACACTAAATCCTCAAGATGGCATTTACATTATTAACATTCTTTCTGTGAGTGGGATCCTTGGATAGAAAGACTTGTAATTAAAGGATAAATGTGACTTTGTATATTGTGACTAAATATTGCCATCTAGTGTATTTGTTGAGCTTTCAGTAAATGATACTGTAGCCATTTAACTGTTCTGCTGAAATGCATGATGGGAAGTGCAACCATGACTGTGCGTAGTGGTACCAATTGATATATCTTTGGGAAATAACATAGGGTGTTAAGAAATAGATCAATTACTACCTTTCTTCCCCATATTGCTTCACACGATATTTTAATCGTAGGGAGAGGGATTGTAAGGCTTTAGCCAATTTAAAAAAGGCTCCAAAGGTTGCCAAAATTCACTCTACTCATTTTACGCTACCTTTTAGTTCTACATATAGGTAAAACGGCGCCATTGCAGATTGAACGCGACAATGCATGAGTGGGTCGTGCAGCGCATGCGTTAATTGCGTTAAATATTTTAACGTGATAAATAAAAAAAAATAAAAAAATTAATTACCGCTGTTAACGGGATAAGTTTGATAACCCTACCTTAAGCCTAAACTAAAGACTCTGGTTGAGTGTAACATATTATGTCTGTAACGTTAAATACAATTAGAAAACGATTTAATTAAAAAATATATATATATTAAAAAAAAGCATGTCCGATATTTTTTTGCCGATTCCGATACTTTCAAAATGACGTGATCAGCATCCCGATCGATCGGGACATCTCTACTAATAAACATAATAAACAGAAAAACAAGCTTCTGCTCTGAATTGGAATGAGTTTATCACTAGTAGATGTCCAATCCGTGGGGCCCTCCCATTACAAATGGATTGGACGTCTATGGCTGTCAGTAGCAGCCAATGCCAGGCAATGAGGTAATTTTGGGCCATTTAAGGTCATTTACCTGTTGATTTTCAGTTACTTCCTGTTGATTTTGGGGTATTTTATGGGTCACTTCCTGTTGATTTTGAGTTACAGGACAGGAAGTGACCTGGGAATCACCCAAATGAATAGGCTGTGACTCAAACTCAACAGGAAATGACCTATAAATGCCCTAAAATGAACCGCAAGTGACCTGTAAATGACCTGAAAACCCAGAAGTCTAAATGGATTGGGCGTCGTGCACTGTCAATGCAGCCTTAGAATTAACTGAAACACTATTATGGTGGAAGATTTTGGTAGCAACTTGATGGTTCCTTTTTATTAATTTTTTTAGATATTGACCTTTTTAAAACAATATCTCGATTCTTGGCAGGAGCATATCGATAACCTTTTGGGATACAAAGTATCACGATAAATCACCATTTCGACATTTTGTCACACCCCTAATTATTACCATCAGAAGAAAAATAATTGAATTATATGCCATAAAAAGCACATATGTATAACTCGTATCATGTTTACATTATACACATACTCTCTTTCTCAACACAGAATGTTGCCAGAGAAAAAAAAACACACTTTTTATCACCGATAGACACACTAAACACGCTGGAGTTAACTCTTGTAGCTGGTAGGAAACGTTCATGACAGTGTTTACTTACCTTTAATTTTGTATAAATGCGAAATCATATTGGATGTATTGCCTCCTCGGCAGCCGCCTTCCGCAAACATGTTTTACATGTCAGTTGGCCCTCCTCTTCTAAGCTGCAGCCGTCTGTAACTTCTCTGTAGCCGAAGTATTCCCATACCAGCGATTTCGTTTTCTTCGATAGGGGAAAAAAGTTCAGGAGTTTCATCTCCTCCAGCCATCGTGTAGCACAGCTGACTCACTGACACTGAGCACCAACCACTGGGGGAAGGTTAAGCATTGCAGCTGCAAGCTATGGATTTCCCCATACATTTTTGGGACATAAAGAATAGCTAATACCTTAGGGACGGTATGACGGAAAATGTTTGCGGTTTTGAACCATGACGTTTTCATACCACGGTATACCTTGAAACTGGTAATCAGCACGTGTCTAGTCCCAACCCCATTGATAAAGAAATAAATTCCACTAATCAATTATGAAAAGGCATACCTGTGAAGTCAAAAAACATTTTAGGTGACTCCTCTTGAAGCTCATCAAGAAAATGGCAATAGTGTGCAAAAAAGTAATCAGATCAAAAGGATGACTACTTCATAGATACTGGAATATTATACGTTTGTAGTTATTTTTTGGCTAAGCATAGGCGGAGTTTGACTTTTGGGGCACGGCCGGCACAACATGTTGATGACCTTGAAACGCAGTGTCAGCAAAAAAATTAACTTACAAGAATATTTATATTTATAATAATAAGTTGAAAATGAGTGTTTTTTTTTTTTATTCTTGAGGAAAATTCTAAATTAGGCTGCTGGCAGGACAGCTATACTTTTTCACCAAGATCATCATCAATTGAATATGGTACGCCCACTGGTGTCGTGCCAATGTAGTTACCTCAGTCAAAAATTGTATCCCCTGGGCGGAGCCTTATGGCGGTAGATTTGTGTCTTTAGGATTTGATCCCAAAAAAAAGTTGCTTCACTCAAAAAAAAAGTTGAAATCATTTTGGAGGTATTGCATCCTCGGCAGTCACCCTCCTCAAACATGTTTTACATGCCAGTTGGCCCTCCTCCTCTTCCAAGCTGCAGCCGTCTGTAACTTTTCTGTAGCCGAAGTATTCCCATACAAGCGATTTCGTTTTCTTTGATGGGGGAAAAAAGTTCAGGAGTCTCACCTCCTCCAGCCATTGTGTAGTACAGCTGACTCACGGACACTGAGCAACAACCGGTGGGGGAGGGTTGAGCCTTGCAGCTGCAAAGGAGGGATTTCTCCCTGCATTTTTGGGACATAAAAACTAGCTAATACCTTAGGGACGGTATGACTGAAAAATTTTGCGGTTTTGAAACCGTGACGTTTACATACCGAAGTATGCCTTCAAACCGGTAATCGGTACATGTCTACTGTAAATGCATCTTTGTGGTAACAGCGTTACTTTATTTTTTTTTCTCTGTATATTTTTTAAATACACTAGAGGTGTGCGTAAATGCTAGATTGAGAGCCATTTAGCATTCTCAGCACAGCTTTAATATAAATGTGTAAAAAAGAAAAATAATTGGGAAATATTTCCTTTTTTTAAAAAAAAATGAATATTTACAATTTTACTTTAACCTCAGCAAAGCAGATGAAACAGTACTTCTTTTATGTGACTACTTTTCCCACCTTTGACTATATAGTGTGCTTTCCTCCCAGTTGATATACAGTATAATGTAGCTTCAAAGATGACTGCGATGATCCACCTGCTTCATTGCACTTTGGTGCTGCAGCGTGTGGGAGGCAGCAGCAGTCAACTGAGCTTCGGGCTCTCATCCACAGCCAACCACCCTCACCCATAGGTGCCTTTACATTCTCACAGCGAAAGAGGGCCCCCCTCAGGCCAGCCCGCCGTTTGATGGCGTTCCCCACAGCAACTCGCCTGGGCTCTCGATATTTTTACGTGCACTCCAAACTTTTCCAGGAGCGAACAGCTCGAGCGGTTATACAATGACGCCGTTGTGGAGAAGGTGCTCTAATGCGTTACCTAAGTACGACGGCGGCGGCTTAAATAGAACGAGACTCTCCATTAAAAGCGTGACCGTTAACCCGCATCTTGTCCGTTGTGTGTACTTAAAGTGCTTCAACCTCATCGACGTTGAAAGCCCTTCAAGTGTTTTAGAAATAAAACCAAGCCTATTTTTCTGTACAATCAGTAAATGTGCAAAATGACAATTTTCGGTACTGAAATTTGAAATGTTTTACACCAAATACCACAGAAAAAAATTGTTAACTTCCCAAATGCCACCATGATGGCCGCAATCAAAATAAACCTAAAAAATGAGATTAGGGCTGCAGCTATCGATTATTTTAGTAGTCGATTAATCGATGAGCTAGTTAGTTCGAATAATCGAGTAATTTGATAAGGAACATGAGCCTCCAATGGTATTTAAAAAAAAAGTATATATGTAGAACAAAAGAACAATTACATGGCAAAAGTCTGCTAGCTTAAATGCTAACTTTTTTTTGCTCTTAACAAATGGTTCAGACACATATTTCCACCAAAAAACGGCAAAAAATATCTATAAACTAAATTACAAATGCATTTAAAAAAAAACATTAGCTCAAACACAAACTTAGCTTATGTAGGTCTTAACAGGGAACAGCTGGATTCGGCCAAGTGGAATTAGGCAGACTAGAGGGCAGTGTATCCATCCAAAGCAATAAAACTAAATCCAAACACTTTCCAAATAAACCATCACAGCGCCACTTATAATTAAACGAATACTCGAAGCAGCAAAATTTAATTCAAATCTTTTTTGCTGATCGAATACTCGAGTTAATCGATTAATCGTTGCAGCACTAAACGAGATGCCTTTAATTCCTAAAATGGGCTACCATTTGGAAGCCAATGTACCATTATGTTGTTTTTACATCAGCAATGCACCGAAAAGGAAAATTGAACTTAATTGTAATTAGTCACAAATTTCTCGAGATGCTGTCCGATTTTTGTGTCTTGAGATACGAGCGAACTTCCCAGCATCAATTCACATTCGTTTCCTTACAGCGGAATGGAAATATCAATTGGTTATGAATTGTTACGCTTAGAAAAGAAATAGTACTGTTGTGTTTTTATAAAGAACAATACTATTGAGTACATCTTTTCTTATGGCCAAGTTTAGTAAATTGATTTTTAGCTCAGATATAAGTGTTTTGAAGTATGAATTTGGTAATAATGGGAGGAATCAAACTTGTTGAAGTATGGCTCCCATGATTCATTGACCAATCGATAACTAATTGATCATCTAATCAATCGACAACTATTTTTATAGCGGACGAACTGTTTATGTCCTTCAAATATATATATATTTTTAAAGCTTTTTATTTTAATAGTAAATATTTTCTTTCCCACGTAATTTAATTAATTAAAAAGGAACAAGAAACATAATAATAATAATAATATTTTATATTTTAAATTATTTATTTTAAGTTTATTTTACATCCATACAGTGTAGGCCAAAAGTTTGGACACACCTCATTTGTGTGTTTTCATTATTTTTATGACTATTTACATTGTAAATTCTCACTGAAGGTAATAAAACTAATAATGAACGCGTGTGGAGTTGTGTACTTAGCCAAAAAAGGTGAAATAACTAAAAACGTATAATATTCCAGTATCTTTAAAGTAGTCATTCTTTGCTCTGATTACTTTTTTGCACACTCTTGCCATTCTCTTGATGAGCTTCAAGAGGAGTCACCTAAAATGTTTTTTGACTTCACAGGTATGCCTTTTCATGGTTGATTAGTGGAATTTATTGCTTTATGAATGGGGTTGGGACTAGACATGTGCTGATTACTGGTTTCAAGGTATACCATGGTATGAAAACGTCACGGTTTTAAAACCGCAAAAATTTTCCATCATACCGTCCCTAAGGTATTTGCTATTTTTTATGTCCCAAAAATGCATGGAGAAATCTGTCGCTTGCAGCTGTAAGGCTCAACCCTACCCCACTGGTTGGTGCTCAGTGTCAGTGATTCAGCTGTGCTACACGATGGCTGGAGGAGATGAAACTCCTGAACTTTTCCCCCCCATTGAAGAAAACGAAACGATATGGGAATACTTCCGCTACAGAAAAGTTACAGACGGCTGCGGCCTAGAGGAGGAGGGCCAATTGGCATGTAAAAAATGTTTGCAGAGGGTTTTAAAATTAATATTAAATTAAAATTAAAAGATAGTAAACACTGTCATGAATGTTTCCCACCAGCTACAAGAGTTTACTCCAGTGTGCTTAGTGTGTCTAGCGGTGGTAAAACATGTTTTTTTTTCTCTCTGACAACCGTCTGGTTTTTGAAATGCAAATAAACCAATCTATTGTGATAAAACAACAAAATTGCAATACCTGCATTAACTATCAAAGTGAAGTCTTACTGTAACTGTTGTCTTGAAACAAATCTGAATAAGGAGAAACATTGCAATAAAATAATGCAAACTGGTTAAACTAGTAGCTGAGATCTGTCATAACAAAACATCGCTTCAATGATATCTGGCGTCATCTAGCATCGCGAATGGGTATAATGTCTAGACCACGAATATAAGACGACCCCCTCTTTTTCAATCTTATTTCAATGCAAAAAACACCGTCTTATATTCGGGCCAATTACTGTATATTATCGGTTATCATATCGGTATCGGCCTTGAGGAGCAGGAAGTTATCGGTATCGGTTTTAAAATATGGATATCGTGCACCCCTAGTCTTAACCAAGCGCATTGATGTATATGTTTCTCCAGAAGCTGTCCTTCCTGAACCCGGCTCGTCCCCCCCGAAGTGCCCTCTTCCCAAGGAAGTGACGAGCACCTTTACCATCGAGGGCACCGCCACCGTTGGGACGTCTATCCGCTACAGCTGCCAGTCAGGGTGAGTGAGGGAGGATGAATGGTTGGGGGGGGGGAGGGGGGGGGGGGGTCAGGCTGTGAGCATGTGTAGGCTGCAGCTGCATACGAACCTGAAGTGCTACGGAGGTGGATGTGGAGGAAGTGACAGAGCGTGAAGAAAGAGAAAGAGGAATGAGGTGTTTGGGAGTGAGGGGGTTGATGGCTGCATGAATGGGAGATCAGAGGCCTAAGGCATGACTGAACCAAGCACCTGCGACCAAAATGGAGCCCCCTAAAGCACAGAATAGAGCAACATAACAGACTCATAGATGCACGAGTGACCTGTCTTCTCGATAAACAATTGATCAACATCAAATTTTACTCAGTTGAACTAAATAGGTCATGATTACAGACTCATGTTGAATGGACTCCCTTTCACACTGACTCATCCGTAGCAGAAAATGAGTGGAGTTGCGAGCCAGACAGAAACGAAGCGGAAATGGAATCATTCACACCTTTGAGAGGGGGGTTTTGATGCAAAGGAGCATCTTTTGCTGTCCGTCATTCACGAGCCATCTGCCCGCCGCTGTCTCTTTCTCGCACAGGGCCGACATAGTGGGAAGCGCTGAGAATTACTGCCAGGAGAATCAAACCTGGCAGTATCCACACCCTGTCTGTAAAAGTAAGTGAAGGCTCTATGTTTGTTTGGTATTTTTTATTTCTTACATGACACATGATTGAATAATAAAGGAAAATGACTTTTTTTCCCATCATAATTGAAAAGGTCGCCTTCAAAACCTCCCCTTGCCTCAAGAAATAGTTTAGTTAATGGTGCTTTACTGCTACCTAGTGGCGTAATGTCACACTACGCATTAATAACCCCATGACGTCCAAACATTTGGCGTCCAAGCATCCTTCTGCTGTGAATTTATATGAGTTTATCGTTAATCATCCATAAATCCATTTGGAATGGGAGGCTGGCAGCAGACGTCTTGCACAGTCAATGGCAGCAAGAGATGGCAAATTTACTTAAAGCATTGGTGGAAGACATAAGTACATAAAATAATTCAGTATTATTACAAAAATACTAAATATAGAAATTGAAATAAAAACTGCAGCTAGAATTTTGAAAGTCCTGTAATAAAACACAATAAAAAATAAAAAATTCAGTAAATATATAAAATAATTAAAAATGAAAAAATATTTTTTTTCCAAATAAAAATGAGAAATTATACATTTGAAAACTGAAAGAGGAGGAATTTATCAATATATTTATTTATTATATATTTATTAATATGGAATAACAAATTTGAGGTGTGTTTATATTTCCTCCAAATATTTTTTTTTGTTATTTTGATTATTTCCCAAATATTCCCATATTTTTTCTATTTTTATTTATGTTTTATATTTTGATTAATGAGCTTCCTATTTTAGTTAAATATGTCAATTTAATTTTCTCTATATGCTTTTTAAAAATTATTTTTTAATGTATTTATGAACTTCCCAGTGCTTTTTGATATATTATTTTTAAATGTAAATTCAGGCATCATGGGGCGAAAGCAGTAAGACACTCCAATAGATTATAATGCACTCTCCAATGATGAAAAAAAATCTGACAATTATGCTCGATTTTTACAGATGTATTGATTTTAAAAATTCTTTTATATTGTGGTGCTGAAACGTGCACTTCTAATGTTTTGGCCTTAACAATCGCTTTAAAATGTACTTTTACGTATTCCTTTCAAACCAACAAAACAGTATTATTTAAAGATGACTCTTTAAATAATAAAATATTTATGTAGTATTTTTGATTATATAAAAAATACAATTTCTGAATGTGTATATTTTGCATATTTAAAGAATAATTACATCTAAATTTACCAAAAAAAAAAAAAAAAAATGCTTTAAATACTTTGGTAGCTCAATATATGAGCCACTCTTATTTAAAGCAACAGCAACAAGAAAAACAATTCAACTAAAATTCCAAAATTCTGGTAGGCATATTTTCTTTAACGTCAGCAAAAAACCCCAAAACAAAACAAAACAAAACAAAACAAAACAAAACAAAACAAAACAAAACAAAACAAAACAAAACAAAACAAAACAAAACAAAACAAAACAAAACAAAACAAAACAAAACAAAACAAAACAAAACAAAACAAAACAAAACAAAACAAAACAAAACAAAACAAAACAAAACAAAACTGTGACTCTTATTTCTGTATTTCTATCAAGATGCTACAGTGTATTTCCTTATGTCTGCATTATGCTGCTCCCTGGTGACCAAGTCATGCACAGCAGGACTAGTTGAAAAGAAAAGACAGTTGGGAATAAATAATAAATGAATAGATTTTCACAGCAAATCTTCAAATTCAGCTAGTAAATGTAGGTCAGTGCTTCAGATAGTGTAACCCAGTGCTCATGATCATAATGTGTGGGTTAGAGGTATACTGCAAATCTCCTGGCGAGGTGCCGCAGGGCTACGTGGTGGCCGTCCAGAAGACTGAGTACGAGGTGGGCTTCGACATCCATTACCTTTGCAAGAAGAACTTCCACCTGGACGGACCCCAAAAGGTCACGTGCTTGGCTAACGGCAGCTGGAGCGCAGCGCCCCCGTTCTGCAGGGGTAAGCGACATCTCGTGTCTGGTCACATGACTACATGTATGGGCATAAAATTAAGCATACCAGCACAATTTCAGGTAAAAAGTGGATCCAAAACAAAATGATTCATTTAGGTATGCATGTAACTATTTCACGGAATATGAGTTACCAAAATATTAAGAGACAGCCAGACTTAATAATAAAAATAATTAAAAGCTTGTATTTATTTTCAATAGGAAATTTCATCAAAAAATGAATAGAAAATATTACTGAAAAAAACTTAAATTATTACTTATTTGTATTAATGTACTCTTAGGTTTTAATATATAAATCATTATAAGATTAGGAATATCTCCTGCCTATCAATAATGTAACATTTATCTGAAAAGGAAACCAATATAATTGAAAAAACAAACAAAAAAATACAACAGTTAATAAGTACCACTTATTATTTATCAAGATATCAATTTCATGTAACTCACTGACTGACGGTGCTAGACGTCCAAACCATTTTGACTGGGATGGCCCCTTCCAGTCAAAATGGATTGGACATTTAGTGCTGCCAATGGCACTGAAAGATGAGCATTCACAGGCAGTCCTTCCAGTTTAAATGAACTGGACGACTATCCCTGTCAAAGGCATGCAAAAATGAAATAATACTCTGAAAAAAAAAGTACCTTAGAGTGTTACTTGTTTCTGTTTTTATTCATTTTGATTAATTTAACTTTTATTAACAGTGTATTAATCTATTAATATAGTTATAATTACATAGAAAATAATATTAAAAAAGAAAATTATTATTAATAAAATATTTGAAATCTTAAGTCTCAACTTTTGAATAGCTGTCCACTGTAGTGGCCACTGTCTTTAAAAGGGTTAAGATAATATGACTTAGCTACACTGTTATTATCAATTTATTATTAGTTACTATCTTTATTTATTTAAATGTAAAATGTGCTATTTATAAAACCAATAGATTATGAAAAGCTATTTACTTTTGAAAATATATCAAATTACTTGTATACAAATGAACCATACCAACAAAGTCATAAAAACATGAAGTCACAATGATCTCTTTATTCATTTGAATTTTTGTTTTTAACTGTTCAGCTTGAAGTGCCTATGATAGGATAAAAAGTTTTAAATAGCATTATTATGTGAATTAGAATCATATTTTGAGACGATTCGACTATTTGGCAAAGCGCAGATGACGAGAAATTAGTCTTTTAATCTGCCGTTTAGCCCCTGCCTGTCATTATAGCGCTCTGCTGTCCCCAACTGGAAGATGACGTCAGCAGGGTCATGGTTTCATCTGATTTAAAATTCAGTCCATTTAGGGGGAATTATTCAGAACGAGGAAAATACGATGAAGAGAGCCGCAAAATGTCATTGTTTCAATCTCTCCAATATTTTTACAGGATATTCTTTTATTTGAAGTATTTTTCCCCAATTGCTAAATAAATGGTATGGTCATGACAAATAAGTCTTGTTCTAAATGGAATATGAAATATTAAAAATGCATTTATTCAGTACAACACGGCAAAATTACTCCATCATGGTCAAAACTGTCAATTTCTTGCACCTCCAAACGATATTTTATGACAGTCCGGCTTTTGTCATTTCCCGGCCCCGGCTTCGGACAGCAAACAAACCAGGAGGCATGACAGGTATCCGACACACTAACCTGAACCGAGTGATGCTTCAAGTCTTATTCTCGCCTTTTGAAGCGAAAAATCACACAAAACTAGCCCGGCTCAGGTCACACAGCGGCAGGGTTGTCAATTATCTTCGCCGATCAGCATCCCGCCCGGCGGCGAGCAAGTTACAGCTCGTCATTCCCCTGCTGCTCGTTTGCCATGGAAGCATCTAGAGAATGACCGCCGGACAAACCGGCAGATGCGTAGCTGCCACATGGCCAACACAAACATGGCGTAAATTAATTCTTAACTACACGGCTAAGACGTAAACAGTGAGAGAGCGCTGTGCAGTTGTTGTGCAGCTAACATGCAGATAACGTGTCTGAGGAGAACTTTTCTACATGTCCGGCCATGATCAAACGTAAGTAAATAGTCCTTTATTTAAAGAAAGTTTGTAGTGCTTACTTTGTAATCGCTGTATTCGTGGCCATTTCTAACACAAAGTTGCAATTTCTGATGGGGTGGAAAATTTGACAGAACACCGGGCACACAAAGAGGGCAATAAGCCAAGTATAGCGCTCTCCGGGCGGGCACGTGAAGGACTGAGGGGTGTGTGTGACAAGTCGTCAGCCGAATGGCATCCTCGGTGGACAAGGGGCATTGTCAGCCACAATATGCAAGCCACCTCCGTATTAAAACGTGTGCCATGATCCCAGTATTTGACATATACAAAATACGATGTTTTTTCACTTCCTCGTAAGTCCAATGGTCCCACAGTTGTCGGACTTGTTTTGGCCATTCTCAGAGGGTGAACAGGAACTTTTTGAAACCCAAAAAGGCTCACACGCCTCTCCCTGGTGCAGCAACGAATCCCTACAGCACATTTGGCTGGCGTGATGCAAAAAATAAACGAATTAATCCGCAAAATCAGCTGAATCCGCAGTCCATCTGCATGCTATAAAGCAATGCTGTATTGTGAGATGCTGACCCGGGTGACATCACATTCGCTTTCTCAACCTGAGACTGGAGCCGGAAGTCACTCATTTTCAGTTGAATAAATAAAACAATCGCTTCCACACACATCCAAGCGGTCCATTTCATTCAGAAGCAATAAATACGGCGTGAAATATGAAATAAACATGCATTATGTGTCATAGGCACTAGCCCTGAACGATATTTGGAAAAAAATATTGCTGCGATTTTTTGGGGGGTTTGCGAAATATTGCGATATTATAAAAAAAAAAAAATTAAAGAAATTTTTAATAGATGACTTGAATAGCTGTTTGCAAAGACTCTGAATGACTTATCATGACCACAGTGTGCAGTATTCCATCGTTTTTCGCGGTTAATAGGGACCAGAACCCACCGCGATAAGTGAAAAACCGCGAGGTAGCGCATACCCCCCCAATTTTTTGGTGTGTGTGTGTGTGTCTGTGCCCAATGTATTTATTCAGATCTAGCACTGGAGAAGGGATACATATAAGACATGTTTTTTTCTCACTTTTTTCCCCCAAAGTATGATTTTAGAAAATTGATATACAGTGGGGAGAACAAGTATTTGATACACTGTCAATGGGAAAACCCATTGGCAGTGTATCAAATACTTGTTCTCCCCACTGTACATATACGTATATATATTTTATAGGGCTGTCAAACGATTAAAATTTTTAATCGAGTTAATTACAGCTTAAAAATTAATTAATCGTAATTAATCGCAATTAATCGCAATTCAAACCATCTATAAAATATGCCATATTTTTCTGTAAATTATTGTTCGAATGGAAAGATAAGACACAAGATGGATATATACATTCAACATACGGTACATAAGGACTATTTGTTTATTATAACAATAAATCAACAAGATGGCATTAACATTATTAACATTCTGTTAAAGCGATCCATGGATAGAAAGACTTGTAGTTCTTAAAAGAAAAATGCTAGTACAAGTTAGAGAACTTTTATATTAAAACCCCTTTTAATGTTTTCATTTTAATAAAATTTGTAAAATTTTCAATCAAAAAATAAACTAGTAGCCCGCCATTGTTGATGTCAATAATTACTTACACAATGCTCATGGTTGCTGAAGCCTATAAAATCAGTCGCACCCAAGCGCCAGCAGAGGGCAGCAAAACTCCACAAAACACAACAAGTGAGTGTTTCACTGTGTACTGTCATTTAAATCTCTCTGAGTGGGGCATCTGCGTTAATTGCGTCAAATATTTTAACGTGATTAATTTAAAAAATGAATTAACGCCCATTAACGCGATAATTTTGACAGCCCTAATATTTTAATAAATGCTTTTTAAGCACTTCAAATGTAATAATTATGATCAGTTTTAAAGATAACTGCCCCACTGAATCATTTTTAAACAAGAATAAAGTTCTGTAGTAGAAAAATGCTTGGCTTTATTAAATGCTTCTGTTTACCTAACATGGCTGTAACTCTTGGAGTGACATGTAGAAATTACAAACTCCTCATAATCACTTCTGGCGTTTATTTTATATGTCTCGAATGTCTCCACATTCTCCCCCCAGAGACACACACATTCATTCCAGCCCTCGCTTCCTTGCAGAAACTGTTTAACAAGTTAAACGATGATTGACAGATTACTGCCCGGCTTCTTTGGCCAGATCAAAGCCATCGTTAACTTTAATAAGCAAGTGACAGAGAGCTGGGAAAGGGGGTGAGAGAGGCTGTGCGAGCGAATGAAGCAGAACAAAGGTTTGTGGATTGGAAAAAAAAAAAAAAAAAACTATCGCATGTCCTGGCGACAGGACTATCGCACATGCGCACGTCGCGATGGCGATGTTTAAACGATATATCGTTCAGGCTTAATAGGCACTTTAAATATGCATCACCAAAATATTAGGAACTGCTCTTAGTGATGCAGTGCAGTTCCACAATTGAAATAACAACTGCATTTTAGCATTTGGAATCTATTTCCGTCTTTGATTGGCTACTCCCTGACTTGTGCGTGCCTACCTAAATTTGCAGCAGATTACATTTCATTTTATTGTAATTATTAACAATATACGGCTCTGCCTGCAGCAAAATGCATAACAAACATTTGCGATTTTTGCCAGCTCGCTGCCTCATCCCGGCCGTGAGGAGCCGCGTAATGATTGACGGCGTGAAGCGTTGGCCCTTTGACATCACCGACACGATGGTCCCTCACGGAGAGAACGTCACCTTCTTCTGCAAGCACCTCCACAAGCACTGCAGCTTCAGCGTTGCGCAGTCGTGTTTCGACGGCGAGCTGCGGCCACCGGCCTGCTACCTCGGTAACCTCGCTCACCTGTCTGTATTTCACCTGGCATATTTACGAACCTCTGTTTGATTTGCAGAGCCCACATGGCTGCAGTTTCAACTCTTCCCTCACCGGCTCGTTTCTGAGATTGAAACGTGTGACGCCGCCGACGTGGAAACCTTCTGAACGCGACCTTGTCGCAAAATCAACGCTGCCTGTAACCGCAGGTCTAATCTGGGCCTCATTCAGTTTGGTACCAATCTTTCTCGCACCTTCTGCACCCTTCTCCTCCGTTTATATTAAAAAGGTGATTGATCAGTGTGACAATAATTAAAAAAGGGACGACAGAAAGTACGTTTTATATTGTAAACAGTTCTTTAAAGTGTGGGTAAGAATAACCGTACACAGGGATGATCCTGCATTGTGTTGTAAATAGCTATCACCATGCAGCCATGTTAATGCATACACACAGTGGACACCTCATTAGGCGCACCCGCGCAATGCTAACAGATAATTCTGTTTTCACAAAAAAGTCTTGTAGAACTGTCTTGAGTTTTCAAAGAAAAGGGGAAAAAGGGAATAATTAGAGTCTGTAATAGATTAAATTAATATCTTTTTTTGAAATCTCATCTACAAAGTTGCAAACATGCAATCTGAAGCATTTTTCAAGTTAACATTATTTTTAGCGGATTGGAAGAACAACATCTAACAATGAAAAATAGCTTCATAAAGTAAATCACTGTTTTTAACAGACTTGGAACTTTTCACAACTGATTTTTGGGGGGAAGCTATCCACTTATTTGCATAAAAAAGACAAAAAAAATGCTTGTATTTTAACAGTTTTGTGTTTGGACCAAAGGCCCGCCTCATATTATAAAAACCTCACTCTTTGTACAGGAACGTGCTGCACATTTTTGGGAATTCACAGCCTGATCGTTTTTGACGAAAGAGAATTTCACTAGTGAGGTTCTCTTCACACTCAGACCTCAATTTTCGGAGAGAATCCGACAAATGCTCATTTAATGTTGTGCATACCTCATAAAGTGTCCACTCAACTACATTACACATTTGCTACCTTGACTATGTGATCTTCTTTTTCTCTGCTCAACCTGACGCATCAAGTCTTAAGGCTTGTAAGTTCTTCTTTTTTTTTTATTGATTGGAGTGATTTGAAATAAAGTCAACACAGATTCAACACTAGACTCTTTTGTTTTTTCCCTCTGAGTTCCAGTTTACACTCTGGGTTCCAGGGGTCGCGTTAACCGAATATTTTCCGTCATTGACCGGTTTTTTAAAACGGTGACGGAAAATATTGAAGTCCATCTGTCATTTTGACAGGTTGCAATTCACACCCCAGACCACAGGGTGGCGAGTGAGCATATTAATTAGCTATTGTCTCTCTTGATGCATGACGTCGTTGGCTTTACTCGGAAAAATGTCAAGGCAACTGAGTGTCCGAAGTTTCTTCAAAAAGCCCCAAAACGACGATGGTGTTGATAAAAAAGGTGAAAAAAGAGGGACTGATGCAGTGGAGGATGAAGGATGACAACGAATCAAGTGAATCGCCGGTTCACTCCTCACTGCGGCGAGCAGTTGAAAACGCTGCCAATTACCAAGACGGGCAGAATTGGTAACACGGTGAAAGCGGCATAAAGCCAAAAAAGCGGACCAGACTAGCCAGAGCCTGAAATTATTTCAAGGAAAATATGGAGGGTGCCACCACTGTGTGTACACTTTTTGCTAAGCTGAGCTCGCATACCACGGTAGCACGTCGGCTATGAACGAACACTTGACGCGCTGTCACCCAGGTGTATTTCGGAAGACAACAGGAAACAACCAAGCGGATTGTAAATCCATACAACTTTCTAACGATTTTTTTTAAAAATTGGAAGTTGCCTTTATGTGTGTCGTATCAACGTGCATTTTTATTTAATAATAATAATGACTAAATAAAAAACATATATATATGTATATAATGGAATTATATAATATTTTATTATTATTAAATGTATTAGGGTCATGGAAGGTCCCACTTGGGGGGAAAAAAAAAAATATATATATATATATCCTGTATATACATAATATAATAAAAATATATATGGAAACACAGTACTGGCCTGCTTACTGTAGTCCATGACTGCACTAATGTTAGTTACTTTATATTATAAAGTATTATTGTATTATTGTGTATATACATATAGTGACTGCATCAAGATATAGTCATTTTAAAAATTGAAGTGACGGGTAAAAATATATTATGACCGGATTTTTATGACCCTGTCAGTCAAAATGACAGACAACGAAAAAGTCTAGCGCAACCTCTGCTGGGTTCTTCAATTAAAAAAAAATTTTTTTTTTTTAAAGTTGGTCTTTGAATACTTTGTAATTATGTAACTGTTTTTCCTAAACAAAATGTTTGCAAATACCTAATTTTGATTAATTTACAAAGATAATCATCTGCTCTCATTGAGGACTACAGAAACCAGTGACTATTTTCTTGCCCATTTAAAAAAAAATAAAAAATAGATGAACATAGACTTCATAACAGGGGCGTTACCAGGGGGGCCAGTGCCCACCCACGGACACGCTCTGCCCACCCAAAGAAAACTGGATGTAGTACTAACGGCAGTCTGGGCGCCTCGTATGGTATCCCATTCATATAGTATATACAGTGGGGAGAACAAGTATTTGATACACTGCCAATGGGTTTCCCCATTGACTGTGTATCAAATACTTGTTCTCCCCACTGTATATACTATATGAATGGGATACCATATGCGGCGAGAACAAGTATTTCATACACTGCCAATGGGTTTTCCCATTGACTATGTATCAAATACTTGTTCTCCCCACTGTACGTATATATACCTTTGCATTGTTACCTCCTTTTACACCTTTAAAAAAAATAATAAAGTAAAAAAATAAATTAAAAAATCAAATGTTGGTTTTGTTCCTAGGGGCGCGACATACATTTATGCATATTTTGATTTTTTTTTTGACATTTTATCAAAGTTTTCACCAGTGTTCACCTGGCTGTTGAGTTTGGTGAGTTTAGAAGCATTCTGAGTGGGTCAAAGTAGGGCTCAAAGCGTCGGCGGGACAAAGAATGACTGCTAGGGGGCGCTACATAGTGTATTTGGAATTTGTCTTTACACGGTATCAACGATTGCACCTGTCTTGACCTGCCTGTCGATTTAGGTGCATTTTGAAGCTTTTTTTTTTTTTTTAATGTCCACCCACACCTGGCATCCTGGTAACACCACTGCTTCATTATGTAAGTGACGGGCGAAAAATAGAGGTTTTTTTTTTTTCGTTGAAAATTCTTGTGAATTCTTTATACATATGGACATAAAACAGTCTCGATTCTTGGTTAAAAGCAAAAGAACCCGTGCAGGTTGCATTTATTTTATGTAAATATGTCGAATGTGTGGCTCATCTTTAGTTGAAAACCTTGTAAATAAATGCTTAAATCCCTGAATTCTTTATAGATATGGACGTAAAACAGTCCCGATTCTTGATTAAAAGCAAAAGAAAACCGGGCAGGTAGCATTTATCTTGTGTAAATATGCCGAATGTGCGGCTAGTCTTTAAGTTCATTTTGGCGCCGCCTTACCACAATAAGAGCTTTTTACGTTGAAATTCTTGTGAATATCCCTGAATTCTTTATAGATATGGATGTAAAACAGTCTCGAAAAAATGTGCAGGTAGCATTTATTTTACGTAAATATTGTGAACTCTGATGCCAATGCCTTAGCGGCTAATTCCTCCATTTTTTTCACGTTTCAAAATGCATGCATGGTACGAAAAATATAATAATTACCTTGAATACTCGAACAAATTACTCCTGAGACAATCCTTCCTGTTTGAATGTGGTACAGTTTTCGTACTTTTTGAACCGAAATCCACCATTAGTTCGCTGCGTGCATTTGTTTGTGAATAGCTCCTCTTGATGTGGGCGGCCCCCTGCTTGAAAGAGTTGCGCAGTGCATGGCCGAGCTTATCCAGCAATAATGATGATGTCTATGTGATGGATAAAAGGAACATTTACTGTCTTTAAAGTTTATTTAAAAATGAAAAATAATATATACATTTAAAATTCTTTATTTATAATACCTACAGTATTTGGAAAAAAACCATTTAAAGATATTTCAATAAGAAAAAAAGTATAATAGTTATAATTGTTACTTTTTGTAAATTAAAAAAAAAATGAAAATAAAGTAAATAAAATATAAAATTGACGATTGGGACAAATTTTAAGTGGACAATTTGTAAAAACAAAAGAATATTAACTGCATTTCATTTACAATGGCTTTTTAGGGTGACTGTGGCGCAGTTGGTAGTGCGAGTTGTCCCGATGGGTCGTCAGTTCAATTCTTTGATTGCCCACTGTTAATGTGTCCTTGGGCAAGACACTGGACCATAATTTGCTCTTAATCTGATGGCAGCAGCCAATTATTGGTGTATGAATGGCAGGTGAATGTGAGAGAATAATGCAATACAATGTGAAGCACTTTTAAGTAAAAGTATAAAAAGTACTATAACCTACTGTGCTAGAAAATAGTTCCTTTATGTAACTTTTTGGGAAAATTAAAAAATTATATTTAGGAGACTCAAAAAGAGGATTTGGACTCCTTTTAGGTCAACAATCTTTCAAAATAACAAAAAAAAAAAAAAAAAAAAAAAAAAAAAAAACACTGTTGTGGCGGAGTGGTTAGAATGTCCATCTCACGGTTCTGAGTGAGTTCTCAGTTCAATCTTGGCAAACATGTGCACGGTAGGCTGATTGAACACTCCAAATTGCCCATAGTTATGAGTGTGTGCATGGGTGGCTGCTTGTCTCTACGTTAGGGTGCCCAAACGTCCTCTTTTGCCTGGACATGTCCACTTTTCACATCCTGTCCGGGGCGTCCGCCGGGGTTTTATAAATTCATAAAAATGTCCAGATTTCATTATTTTTAACGGGACCAATTAGTGTGTGTTGAAATTTACTGACGCTTTACACAGAATACTACGGTACTGTGCTGCCTTTCATTACGATCAATACGTATACACTCAAATGCTCATGTACACAAAAGAGCAATTAAGCAAAAAAAAAAAAAAAAAAAAAAAAAAAAAAAAAAAAAACCTTAATTCTACTTTGGATACAAATTTGCGCGTGCGTGCGCAGTCACACACTGGCTTTATCATGTCGTTAACTGTCAATTCTCATTCACAAACAAACCTTCGTCACGACAGGAGCTCACAGGCTATCGATATGTATACTTGCTAAACTTACTTTTCGGCAACTGTCGACTTCCGTCGGAGCTTTGTACTGGTGTTATATGTAAAATCCCGTTTGGTGTCGCATTGTTGCGCCGCCGATGATTATAAACTTTTATAGCAATGTTTGATTTTGCCTTGGCTACCAGTGCTCGCTAATAGGATAGATGTCAGTGAGCTAAGCCACACTAGGCATTATGGGAAATGTAGTTTCTAACTGCTGCGTTTGGAAACATGCTGGTTGAATTGTTTGTCAGTTTATTTCGGTTATTTTTTGCGTGCAATTTAGAACATTGAATGAGAATAACAATCGAGCGGGAATAACAATTTGTCAACGACAATTGTCGTGATCGTAATTCATAAAAATGTTTAGATGGCGCATAGCCTGTATGTGTGTATTGACTGGACTACATTTCCATTGATCTGCATTATATTATTATTATTATATCATTATTTAATTGTTTTTTTTTTTTTTTTTTTTGCATTTTAATGTTTGATTATTTTTTAGGAATAATAAAGCCTGTTGAGTAACCTCTGAGAATTTGAAGTGTGTTTAGGAATTATAAAGCCTTTTGAGTAATCTCTGAGAATTTGAATTGTGTCTTTAGTTATATAGTATTTGGCTGTATAAACTAATATATAAAAGAATATTTGCGAAAAGGAGCTCAGGAAAGATGATTTGTAAAAATTTCAGGTCAACAATCTGTCAAAACCATGACTATCAAAATAGCTGTCAATGAATTCGCTCATCGATTAATCGTGGCAGCCCTAGTATACAGTAAAAGAGTCCTGTACAGGAAGTGTGAGTCTATACTTCAGCCGGATGTCATCAGACTTCATTTAAACGTCTCCATCCTCTCCAGCGGTTGCCTGCGGGCTGCAGGTTCCATAGCAGCCTCCATGCCTAATAGGCTGAAGATGGCCGCTGCTCGGACCCGGTAGGCTGCTCCGCCATAGCAACTCCCCCTGACCCCTCCCTCCCTCGCCGAGCCCCAGCCAGCATCACCCTGCAGCCTGCACACAGCTCAGACATATTTGGTCCTCCGGAAGCGTGCACGACTCGGGTAAGCACGGCGGCTGCGTATGGGTGGAGCTCACTTTTCATTTCTATTTTGTTTTTTCATAAACATTTTCCCAAAATGCATCTTCCAAGCCTCGTCCCGTCGTCGTCAACAGCCGCCGGGAGGAGCTGGGTTCGGTGGGGGCGGCTGTAAAGTTTGTCCCGCTCTCGCTCTCGGACCCTCGGCTTCTAAAATGGCTGGCTGGAGGTTCGAGGAAGAAGCCGCGGCGTTCTCGCTTCCAGCACACCGCTGTAAATATAATCCCCTTGTGCATGCTTCTCTGGTACGACGACGAGTCAGCGTGCCGGTCGGCGACGTCGCAGGTTCGAACCCACGCACGTCACGGCTCTCTCTGACAGCTCGCACCTCGGACTATGCGTAATGGCGTCCTGCTGTTTGGCTATTCGTCTCCTATCGCCGTCTTCTTTTCTGTTCCGACACAGGAAGGACCACGAACGGGTTTTATTCTAATCATATCAGTAACACTGTGTGTCTACATGAGGAAGTAGGAGAGACAATGTGTTGCGGCTACACCCCCACACGAGCCCTTTAAGATTTTTTTTTTTTTTTTTTTAAATTTTGTTTCATAATTTATCAGCGTGTCCGTGAACGTCACATTTGATAGGACGCTGTGTAGTTTTGTGAGGTCACGTGACAGGCTCATTAGCATCTCGCTCCCTTAACTTGACCCACATACAGGGGTCCTCGCTTTACAACATGGTGACGTAACTTGAATCTTTTTGGAAGTCCCAATTTGCTGGAGCCGTACTAAAATCATCTACAGTGAATATAGTTATGGAAACATTTATTACCTCATTGGCTGCCATTGACGGCGCTAGACGTCTAATTCATTTGAAGTGGGGAGTTGGTCTACCACTTCAAATGGATTGGACGTCTACTAGTGATCTAATGATAAACTGATGTATTCTTCCAATGCTCTTGATTTGAACTAATTGGCTGCTATTGGCGGTGCTTGACATTCATCTTAAGTGATAAGCTCATTGATTCATGGTAGAAGCACTGAAAGAGTTAAATGGAAAACAACCCAGTAACTGACTGTACTGCTTTGTGCCATATTCTTACATATTCTATGCTTACGAACTTATTACATCATAACTACAATAGATATTTGTATTAAATATACCGCTAGATCATAAAAATGAAACGGTCAAAACAAAACATTAAATACGGCGGCTACGGAGCAAGCGTTACCGTGTAATGACATACTGTATTTTTACAATGCTGTGCAATCGAGTTCTTTGTGCACCAATTTGATAACATTAATGTTTTTTAATGAAAATATTCTAAATCTTTTTTTTCCTCACAAGTTACTTCTCAAACAACAAGCCCAAAATGATCGCCCTACAGTGCCCTCTATTATTATTGGCATCCCTGAAAAAGATGTGTTTTTTTAGTTTCTAATAATTGTTTTTTTTTTTAATTCAAATAATATGGGACCTTAATGGAAAAAAAGAGAAAAATCCAACCTTCAATACAAGTGCATTCATTCAGTGGGGAAAAAATCCCACATAAAGAAAAAATTATTTGACATCAAATAATGTGTGTCACAATTATTAGCACCCTTGGTGTTAATAATTTGTACAACCCCCTTTTGCCAGCAAAACAAGGTCTGGGGACTGAGATGGCCATGGGAGGAGCTTGATTTTGTGTCTGGTGAACCATTTCTGTGTAGATTTGGCCATATGTTTAGGGTCATTGTCTTGCTGAAAGACCCAGTGACGACCCATCTTCAGCTTTCGGGCAGAGGGCAACAAATTTGGTTTTAAAATGTCCTGGTATTTCAAAGCATTCATGATGCCATGCACCCTAACAAGGTTCCCAGGGCCTTTAGAAGCAAAACAGCCCCACAGCATCACTGACCCACCCCCATACTTCACAGTGGGTATGAGGTGCTTTTCAGCATGCGCATCTTTCGTGGCACGCCAAACCCACTTGGTGTTTGTTGCCAAAAAGCTCAATCTTGGTTTCACACAAAAATACACTCTGGGACCGTGTGCTTTGGTCAGATGACACCAAGATTGAGCTTTTTGGCAGCAAACACTCTAAGTGGGTCTGGCGTGCCAGGAAAGGTGCGCATGCTGAAAAGCACCTCATACCCACTGTGAAGTATGGGGGTGGGTCAGTGACGCTGTGGGGCTGTTTCGCTTCCAAAAGCCCTGGGAACCTTGTTAGGGTGCATGGCATCATGAATGCTTTGAAATACCAGGACATTTTGAATCCAAATCTGTTGCCCTCTGCCCGAATGCTGAAGATGGGTCGTCACTGGGTCTTCCAGCAAGACAATGACCCTAAACATATGGCCAAATCTACACAGAAATGGTTCAGCGGACACAAAATCAAGCTCCCCCCATGGCCATCTCAGTCCCCAGACCTTGTTTTGTTGGCAAAAGGTGGTTGTACAAAGTATTAACATCAGGGGTGGTAATAATTGTGACACACATTGATGTCAAATAATTTTTTGTTTATGTGGGATTTTTTCCCCACTGAATGAATGCACTTGTATTGAAGGTTGGATTTTTCTCTTTTTTTCCATTAAGGTCCCATATTATTTGAATAAAAAAAAATTATTAGAAGCTAAAAAAACACATCTTTTTCAGGGGTGCCAATAAATATGGAGGGCACTGTATATGTTAGTGCTGTGTGATACGGGCAGTTTTTTATCAACATACCGATATGCCTTGATATAATACAGATCTAATTATTTGGTGAAAATTCATACAAAATTCATGACAGCTCTTCCCCCTACTTTTTTTCTTTTTTAATTGACATAAAACTAATCTGCCACAAATGTTAAATGTATCTAGTAGTGTTGCAACTTACAACTATCCAGTGTAAACAGAAGCAGCACAGAAAAATACATATTTTCTCTTAAATGTAATGAGATATATCTAATACTTGTGATTGGTTTTGACTTTTATGATAAGTTAGAATAATATTAATCATTAATTAATTACAGGTAGTCCTCTCGTTACAATTTACATAACTTATGGGATTTTGACTTGACGATAGCGGAATCTTGTCCGTCATTTTGTCCCCATTCGTTTTTTTGTTTGTTTGTTTTGTTTTTAATTAAAGTCACATAAACTGCACCTAATTGTACCTCCCAGTATCTTATTTTTTACTTTAATTTATTGATATGATGTGTTCTGTCCTCACTAAACATGAAGTTGTTCAGCTTTACAGACAGCAAAACAAGGCAGTTGTGTTTTTTGAAGCTTTTGCCTTCCTTCATTTTTGACAATTTGTAAAGCTGTAACACACATAAGTACACTTATGTTCAAAATGAGATTCATTTTAACAATAAAACACTTGACACAAAACAATTGGTGTTCTAACATCCATCTAGTCTGATCAATATGTAAATTTAGTTGATTAAATTAACCTAATTTTCCTAACAAAAGTCCACTAGCTTAAATGCTTCGAATGCTAACGTTTTGTTGATTTTCATAGCAAATTAATTACATATGCATACACAAACATATATAGATTTTGGCCTTATGTAGGCCAAACCAGAGCGCAGCTATCCTGTATCCATGTTAGACATCTCAGTCTGCTTCTCAGTCATACAAGGCAACAGTCCAGCCTTCCTCAACGCTGCCACCAAAGGACAGTGTATCCTCCATCTTTAAACAAAATATACAGGACTGTCTCAGGAAATTAGAATACACAATATTCTAATTTCCTGAGACAGTCAGGAAATTAGAATATTGTGTATTCTAATTTCCTGAGACAGTCCTGTATATATACACAGGACTGTCTCAAAAAATTAGAATATTGTGTATTCTAATTTCCTGAGACAGTCCAGTAATACTTTTGGACTGTTTGGATGGTTATTATGGTGTACTTAAAGTGTTAAATCCAACTTACGCGAAATTCGTGTTACGTCGCCAGCGTCGGAACGAAACTTTTTCGTATCCCGGGGACTACCTGTACTACTGATATTGGAATGAATTGTGTTGTGTTCTGTGTGGATTGTTTGTGTTACTATTTTCAATTGTCTTACATGCCCTACTCACGTGCAATTTGCAGTGCGATTCAGTTGGAGAACTGTTAAGTAGCGAGAAGAACATCTTTTGGCTGAATGGTGGTACTATTATGGTATATGGAATACCATCAATTTAGCAAGTCAGCGCAAATTGGGCATTATCTGCTGGTCAAAATGTGTATTGCACAGACAGGTCTATTCATGGTGATAATGACAATGAAACATGTACAATGTCAATTGAATTCTTACATCGTTTTGGCAATATATATCGTTATATCGTAACGCACTACTATATGTAATACTAGGGATGTCCCGATCGCATATTTTTGCACCCAAGTCCGAGTCACCTGACTTTGAGAATCTGTTGAGACTGAGTCCCGAGCCGATATCGAAAAAAGTTTTTTTTTGTTTTTGTTTTGATTTGAACAAAAGTTCCAAACATGTTACAGGACTGTACTTTTTACTGTACTTCCATTTTTTTCCGGGAGTGTTGTGGAGTATAAAACATATAAGTTTGTATCTTTTGGCAATGCCATTGTGTTTCTGCCCTATTTTGTTAAAAAGTAAAAAGAATATATAAATTTAGCCTGAACAATATTGGAAAAAATTAACATTGCAATTTATATATATATTACCAAGGTCCCACACTTACTTTTTGCATTGGTTGCACTGGTGTGCTGAACTTTTTTTACAAGGTTCACCAGCACATTTTTTATTGTATCAACTTTAACGCCATACTTTTAATCACTCTCCATAACATTCATATAATTCATTCATCCTCTGAACCGCTTATCCTCACAAGTGTCATGGAGGTGCTGGAGCCTACCACAGCTAACTCCAGGATAAAGGCATGGTACACCCTGTACAAGTTGGCAGCACATGTAGAAACATAACAGTTCATGTACACCAGACATGTCCAAAGTCCGGCTCGGGGGCAAAATGCAGCCCGTGGTCAAATTTCATCCGGCCCCCAGTCTCTGTCATAAAATCAATAACATTTGGCCCGCACACAGACTTAATAAATTGGTCAGCAGTACTGCTACCAGAATATGAAGTAGCTTACGCACTAAATGCTGCTCCTCATTTACCCACTAAAAGGCAGCAGCACTCTAAGCAACATTACCCCGTGTGATCCTTTACTTTCAATTTTCTAAAATGGCTATAATCAACAAAAAAAAAGAAATTTGACTGCGACGACCAACGCTTCAACGATAGGTGGAAATTGGACTATTTCTTCACAAAAATATGCAACAACTGTGTGTGCCTCATTTGAAAAGAGACAGTGGCTGTTTTTAAAAGAGTTCAATGTGAGGCGATATTACCAAACATGTACGACAAGATTACAGGGAAGGTACGGAGTGAGAAATTGAAGCAACTTAAAGCTAGTTTAATTTCATAGCAGCAGTATTTCGCAAGAGCTCGAGAGTCGAAAGAGAACGCCACAAAGGCTAGTTGCGAGATTGTTGAAATTATTCATTTAAAAAAAATGATAAAGCAAATGTGACACCCAGAATGGCTTGCTAAAATTTTCTGAAATATATTGTTCTACGTAAAGAACGTCCGCCAAGGTCAGCCCCCCACATTTTCTACCACAACAAATCTGGCCCCCTTTGCAAAAAGTTTGGACACCCCTGATGTACAGACTCACACCTACTAACAATTTGGAGTGTTCAATCAGCATACCGTGCATGTCTTTGGGGATGGCAGGAACCCGGTGAAAACCCACACAAACTCCACATGGGAAGGCCAGAGCCAGGACTGAACCCACAATCCCAGAACTGTGAGGTGGACGTTCTAACCACTGTCCCACCGGGCCGCCCTCATAAAAAGAATTATTTTTAGAGAAGAATAAAGTAGAAAAATGTTTTTCTTTATTAAATGCTTTATTGAATAAGTCCCCTTAAATGCACTCACGCTTTGACACGCGGCCGAGAACAGCCTGTCACAGTGAAGACTGACTAAACGATGATGAACTCATTTGTGTCTTTGATCGTAGAGCTACCGAGCCTTTGCTTTCCAGATCAAAGCTACAAACGTGTTAATCATCGTTAACTTCCTAACATAAGCTGCACTGTTGACCAAGAAAAGCAGCATGAGGGAGGGTGAGAGGCTGTACGAGTATGAATAGAGGTGGGAATCTTGGGGCACCTAACAATTCGATTACAATTACTTATTAGGGTTGTTCCGATCTTATTTTTTTGCTCCCGATCCGATCCCGATCGTTTTAGTTTGAGTATCTGCCGATCCCGATATTTCCCGATCTGATTGCTTTTTTTTGCTCCCGATTCAATTCCAATCATTCCCGATAATTTTTCCCGCTCATATACGTTTGGCAATGCATTAAGAAAAAAATGAATAAAACTCGGACGATTATATACATTCAACATACAGTACATAAGTACTGTATTTGTTTATTATGACAATAAATCCTCAAGATGGCATTTACATTATTAACATTCTTTCTGTGAGAGGGATCCACGGATAGAAAGACTTGTGACTTTGTATATTGTGACTAAATATTGCCATCTAGTGTATTTGTTGAGCTTTCAGTAAATGTGACTGTAGCCATGCCCAAATGCATGATGGGAAGTGGAACCAAGACTGTGCGTAGTGCTAGCAAGTGATATATCTTCTCTGCGTTGGGAAATAACATAAGGTGTTAAGAAAAAGATCAGTTGCTACCTTGCTTCCCCACATTGCTTCCCATGATATTTCTAATCGAAGGGAGAGGGATTGTAAGGCTTTAGAAAGGTTCCAAAGGCTGCCAAAATTCACTCTACTCATTTTACGCTGCCTTTTATCTCTCTTTATAGGTAAAACGGCGCCATTACAGATTGAGCGCGACAATGCGTGAGTGAGTCGTGCAGTGCATGCATTAATTGCGTTTAATATTTTAACGTGATACATTTTATAAAAAATTAATTACCGCCGATATCGGGATAAATTTGATAACCCTACCTTAAGCCTAAACTAAAGACTCTGGATGAGTGTAACATATTATGTCTGTAACGTTAAATATAATTAGAAAACGATTTAATTAAAAAAAATATATATATATTTAAAAAAGGCATGGCCGATATTTTTTTGCTAATTCCGATACTTTGAAAATGACGTGATCGGACCCGATCGATCGGCATCTCTATTATTAATTATAAATCAATTATTGATGCACCTAACCCCCCACCTCACTCAAGCTATTAGCTGTTTTTAATGTTTTGTACATTAGTTAAAAAGATGTACAAAAATCCTCTCAGGCTTAAATAAATTGCAATGACAGTATCAAGTTAACAGTTCAAAACAGTAAAAAAAATACTCAAGTCCCCATTCTTTATCAGCAGTTTTAAACTACAGTCAATTAATTTAATGTTGTGAATCATTATGTTGTTAAAATTAAAATTGGTCCAGTTATTCCATAATTTCCCTTCTGTTTACTGTCGACATGTGAAAGTTTTAAAACTGTTTCATCATTTAAAGATGGATTCAAGTCGAGATTTTGCAGATTTAGGATTATTTTAGATAAAAAGTTAATTAGGTTGGCTCGGAAGGTTTGCTACAACAGCCTTCCAGAGAAGTCTACTGTTTTAAGATGGTGGCTGTTTACTAACACCGGCAAGTCTGTCATTTGGCATCTTGTTTTCTATACATGTGCTAATGCTGCTGAGTCTGTCATTTCGCATCTAGATCTTTATACATGTGATATCTACCGTAGCATTATGTGGGCGTAGTTTGTAGCGGCTGTCGGCCGCAGTCAGGTATTATTGTTTTTTTATCTAGCGGCATGAGTTGAGCCAGAGCCGTGAGTTGAGCATGTTTACTCTCGGTCCGTTCCTCATTGCACCCGAAGACCGCCCTGACTGTGTTTTAATACCGCTTTACTTGGCATATTTCAATAATCGGAATTCGGATGTTTGTGAATCGTTCTCGAATCTTCCACGCAGAATTGCGAATAATCTAAGAATAGGAAATTTCGCACACCTCTAAGCATGAACCAGAAAACAAAAACACATGATATATTTTTAATTAAAAACCCGATCCTTTTCACTCAATTCCGATCCTCTGAAAAATGGCACGATCGCACCGATTTCCGATCACGTGAACGAATTGGGACATCCCTGTGTATTGGATACAGATACAATACATTTTTTTTCTTATCTACACAAAAGTATACTGTTTTTTGTCACATTGAACCCTGAGGCAAAAAACAGTTGGGAATATTTTTTGTTATGACCTTGCCGTGATGATTTATAATGCCCTTGCTTCAAATGTCAACCCTGAAAAAAGACTGATAGCTGTCTGGACATGCTTCACCTACTGCTTCACCTTTCTCTGTCCCAGCTCCCCACTTAGTAGTTGTGGTATGAAAAGTTAACTTAATTCAAGACCTGATCCTGTATTCCACCCTTACTAAGGCAGAAATGTAAAAGTTTCTAATGTTTTGCACTAGCAGAAAAGGTTGAATGCACTCTATATGTTGTGACTCATGCAAAAATGAGATCTTACTTGCTGTCATGAATGTCAGTCAAAGGCTAGTCGCCAAAGAGGGTGGTTGATAGACTAAAAGGGAACTGACATTGATTCCTCCAATAAAACTTGATATATTGGTTACCTTACTTGTAGACCATGAACAGTAAACAGTCAAATGAAGAACTTAACATTTATATCTATGATACGCTGTTGTGCAAACAAGTTAATCGTATGCTGTTTCTAGGCTCAAAATGTGTCTTCGAAACAAGAAGCTCCTATTTTTTTCATTAAGCATAAGCTCTCCACCTCCTACACACTTATTTTAGTTTATGTTATCATACTTTACGAATTTGAACCACTAACGTGTTATTTTGTTCTTTAATTCAAGATGTCTAAATGGGTATGAACCAAAATGGATGTTCAGCTGGCTACAGTCCTGTCAGGAGGCAGCCCAGAGGTCCAAAATGGCAGCCAGTGTGCGGGAGCATCCAACCTGCTGAGCGAGGAGTCGAAAGGAGACCGGCAGGGGGCTGTCTCCGACGCTACCATTGCAGGTAGCCTCCGTTTGCTCCCTATCAACCAGGATGCAGTTTCAATCAACAGGACAAAGCCAGAGGTGGGCGGGACTTGCGAGCTCGCCCCCCAGGAACAAAGCGAGACTAACGGGTCGAGGCAGCCAATCAGAATCCAAATTTTGGTTTCCCCTCTGTGCCAAACGCCCGATAGCTGCACCAAAGACCCGCATTTCGGTAGTGCACGAAAAACAAACCAAATATCTATCTTTGAGGCCAAGGAACAGAGACAAGCGCTCACGGCAGGGACGCGTACAAGTGATGTTTCAGTTGCTGAAAACATCCTCTCAGAGCTCTCATTAACTGTAAAAGGAACTCATGAAGCCAGTAGTGTGAATTTGCCAAATCTGGGAGTGAAGGAAGAATGTTTAGAGAAGCCAGTGGAGGGATGGAAGGATGTGGCGTGGGTGGAGGAGCAGACAGAGCCGCTAGACTTGAGTCTCCCCAAGAAAAGAGAGAACAGGGACCCCAGACACGGACGACTTCTAGACGCATGCGACAGCTTGCTGATTATGGAGGTGGACGAATATGAGGGTGAGGGCGACCGGGATGTGGTGGAGGAGGATGAAGAGGCACTGCCCTTCTTTTACCCCACTTCTGTCCTCACCCAGGACCTTCTTCTCATAGACGACCAGGGCATTCCGTACACGCTCAGCCCTGATGGACTCAGGGTGCCACAAGTGGACATCGCCGCCTCCGAGGAACGGGGCGAGAGCGAAGGTTCCTCGCATTTGTCCGCCTCAGGAGGTCCAGACCTCAGTCAAAATTCGCCTGATGCACCAAATGCACCTTCCGGTGATGGGTTGTCTGAGTCGCCGTCTACGACTCAACAAGTCCATGACATTTTGGGTGTAAGCTCCTCCGAGGTTTCTGGACTAGCCATCCCCAACCAACCGATTCAGATCCTCAACATGCCATCTTCCAGTGCACCCATCCTGCTCCCCTCTACCCCTCTGAGTCTTTCTGTCAACCCCACTGCTACTGGTTCTTCTGCCCCTATTTTTCTCTTCCTCTCCTCTGGTGACTCTACCTCCACCCCTATTGCCATCCTGGATCCCTCAACTGGTCAGCTATCTCAGATCTCGCTTCCTCTGGCTTCCGGTACCGCATTGCCTCAACCTGTCATGGGTTTGGGCCTCAATAACTCCCCTGTAATTCTGTCAGGCGTATCCAGTAGTGTCCTGGCCTCTAGCCTGTCTGCTGTTTCTACTTCTCTCATTCCTCCTCATGTGGACTCATCTGTCGGAACTGAAGCCATATCTGCAGAGCAGGTCTCAAACGAGAGTGATAAGCCATCATCTTTAACAGCAGTCGCTGCTACTTTGACGCTAGAACCCTCAAACGCCCAACCACCGGATCCCCTGACGGACTCTGAGCGCTTACCCCTGGACGACCACATGTACTTCTCCAGCTCTGCTGCTCCTCCCTCGCCGCCTAAACTGGAGCCCCTGGACCCGTCGGACTCGCTGTCTCCCAAGGAATCGCCCGATGACCCGGCTGCCCGGCGGGTGCTCTATTGCCAGCTGTGCCCGCGGATCTTCTTTTACCTCTCTGACTTGGAACGCCACGCCATCACGCACTCACAGAAGAAGCCTCACGTTTGCCTGCAGTGCAACAAAGCCTTCAAACGCTCCAGCCATTTGCAGGTTAGTGCAGAGCAAACACGGATGTTAAACAACGTTGCCCTTAAAAATAACAAATTTGTCATTCGTTCGTGACTGGCTTCTAGTGAGGAATGGATAGCACAAACCCATTCGCTGCCATTGACGCTAATAGCCGCAATTTTCTATTGCTTATATGCTGAGGAGTTTTTCCTCATGCCACACTGTGCTCCTCACCCATATGAGCATATAGGCTAGATTCATACCGCACGGCTTAATGCACAATTCTGATTTTTTGTCATAATTGATTTCTTGGCGTGCCCGTTCAGACTGCCTTTGTCCATTGAGCCTGTTCAAATATTACGCATGCGCACTAATTTGCAGTCCGACAGGTGCTGAGCAAACTGACCCGCATGCGCAGAAGCATTAAAACAAATGACTGCACATGCTGGCTCTACGTCATTCTAGGGTGATCATATTTTGATTTCGAAAAAGCGGACACAAATAATAGACATAGATAATCCCCGTTTAGCCTGATATTCAAAGTTAATATGGATTGATAGATCACATGCACTTACAATACAGTAGGGCAAATAAGTATTTAGTCAACCACCAATTGTGCAAGTTCTCCTACTTGAAAAGATTAGAGAGGCCTGTAATTGTCAACATGGGTAAACCTCAACCATGAAAGACAGAATGTGGAAAAAAACCCCAGAAAATCACATTGTTTGATTTTTAAAGAATTTATTGGCAAATCATGGTGGAAAACAAGTATTTGGTCAATACCAAAGCTTCATTTCAATACTTTGTTATGTACCCTTTGTTGGCGATAACGGAGGCCAAACGTTTTCTGTAACTCTTCACTCTTCGCTTGGTGTAAAGAAATCAACTGTGGGAGAAATTATTAGAAAATGGAAGACATACAACACCACTGATAATCTCCCTCGATCTGGGGCTCCATGCAAGATCTCATCCCGTGGCGTCAAAATGATAACAAGAACGGTGAGCAAAAATCCCAGAACCACACGGGGCGACCTAGTGAATGACCTACAGAGAGCTGGGACCACAGTAACAAAGGTTACTATCAGTAACACAATGCGCCGCCAGGGACTCAAATCCTGCACTGCCAGACATGTCCCCCTGCTGAAGCCAGTACACGTCCAGGCCTGTCTGCGGTTCGCTAGAGAGCATTTTGGATGATCCAGAAGAGGACTGGGAGAATGTGTTATGGTCAGATGACACCAAAATAGAACCTTTTTAGTAGAAACACAGGTTCTCGTGTTTGGATGAGAAAGAATACTCAATTGTATCCGAAGAACACCATGCCCACTGTGAAGCATGGGGGTGGAAACATCATGCTTTGGGGCTGTTTTTCTGCAAAGGGACCAGGACGACTGATTTGTGTAAAGGAAAGAATGAATGGGGCCATGTATTGAGAGATTTTGAGTGAAAATCTCCTTCCATCAGCAAGGGCATTGAAGATGAGACGTGGCTGGGTCTTTCAGCATGACAATGATCCCAAACACACAGCCAGGGCACCAAAGGAGTGGCTTCGTAAGAAGCATTTCAAGGTCCTGGAGTGGCGTAGCCAGTCTCCAGATCTCAACCCCATAGGAAATCTGTGGAGGGAGTTGAAAGTCGGTGTTGCCCAACGACAGCCCCAAAACATCACTGCTCTAGAGGAGATCTGCATGGAGGAATGGGCCAAATTACCAGCAACAGTGTGTGAAAAGCTTGTGAAGAGTTACAGAAAACGTTTGGCCTTCGTTATTGCCATCAAAAGGTACATAACAAAGTATTGAGATGAACTTTTGGTATAGACCAAATACTTATTTTATGTCACATTTCAATCTGAAAACAACAAGGACTAGATAGCTGGCAGGACATGCTAAGGCAATAGTGACATCAGAATTCATCCTAAATAAGTTGTGATAGTATGTAGAAAAATGCAAAATTAGCTTTAGTTGAGTAAAATAAAGATGATTCTGTATGCTTTCCTCAAGTATTAAGTTTCTGATGTGAAAATGGAGTGTTTTATTAGCTGTTGAAAATTCTTCAAAATTGCACTAAATGAAATAAAAATGCTATTTCGGGCAAAAACCTATATATGTTAAATATTGCTATTGATCATGAAAACATAGGTGATTATCTGTGCATTTTGTGATTTTTGGGCATCTAGCGTAAAATCTGAGCAATTATAAGTTTTGTTATACTTATATAAAGAATACTCAATCGGGATTTTATTAGGGAACAACTTTGAATTTTTTGATGCCGCTGCTCATGGAGACTCATATATGCCTAAGGGAGGCACCTGTTTTGGTTTTAGGCTTTGGTTTTGAAAATATTTGTATTTTAAGCTTTTAAAAATAGGCGACCTACGGAGCGGCCCCGCGGCCCATTTCCCGTCAACTGATAGTGAAGTCTACGCTGTTGCGTTGATTATACCAAATATTGCGAACACCCGAATAAATAATGTAATAAAACATTACCATTGATCTATATCCATTCATTCATTAATCTTCTGAACCACCTATACTCGCGGGGCAGCTGGAGTCTATCCCAGCTAACAACGGGCTGGTGGAAGGGTACCTGAACTGGTTGTTAGCCAGTCGCAGAGCACATGGAGACAAACAACCATTCACGCACACACTCACACCTACAGACAATATGGAGTGTCCTATTAGCCTATCATGCATGTTTTTGGGATGTAGGAGGAAACGGGAGTACCCGGAGAAAAACCCACGCAGGTAAGGGGAGAGCAACTCCACACAGGGAGGCTGGAGGCGGGGTTGAAACAATTATCAGAGCTGTGAGGCGGACGTGCTAACCACTTTACCACTGTGCTGCCCCACTGATTTATAAAAAGAGCTAATTAAGTCTTAATTGCAGAACATTTAAATCATTCACTCCCAGCCATTTTCACTGGAGTGAGACCCTTCGCCTTTGGCCGTTTTACTGGATTTTGACTGATTGTGCAAGGTTTATTTTGCTATATAAACATGGAACCCACCAAAAGAAAGATTACTCTCTTCTTTCAGCTGAAAAAAAAGTAAGTTCATATCTTTTTCCATTCTTTAGAAATCAGCATTAGAAAATAGCTTAGTTTGAGCAATTTTCCAATTTCTGATGAAAAAAACGAGAAAATTAGCTTTTTGTAAAACGCATACATTTCAAACATAACTTTGACTTTAACACAGCTATTTTTTGCTTTAGTTACATCCCAAACATCTGAATAATATTTTCCCTTTACAAAATAACATAAACAACCAGACAAATGGAGCTTTTGATAGCAAAGTAACAATTTATTCACACATAACTGAGAGATGACGCTTGGTGGCTGCAATAGCAGGTCAAACTTTTCCCTAATTGCCGCCTGTCTCGTGAAGATGGATTTTTTTTTAAGGTTTTCTTTTGTGGTGACCACTGCCTCGATCGCCTGGGAAACTTGTGTTCCTGGGGGGGAACTGGTTTGGCCGTGCGCGTTTCCGTGCGGGACACTGGAGGGGGCGGGGGACGCGAGCGGCGAGGCGAGCAGCACGGTCACAACTACGCTGTACTGGTTGAATCAGGTTGGGGGTCTTACCAAATCCGCTATTGCCCTCCAGTGGCCAGTTTTATTGCTTTAAAATGGGTTTTGAGCTTTGTGCATTCTATCTAAGATACATGGAAACCTGTAGATGGCGATTGTGAAAAAAAACCCCCGCAAAAGACGTATAAATACGTTTTTTGGACACTGATGGAATTAAAAATAGAACGTATTTAATCGTTTTTGGGAGCAAATGAGTTAAAAAGGCGTAGGGTCGGTCGCCAACGGGCTTACACTCACAAGGGATTCACATGATTATTAGGTTCTAGATCCAGGCATGAAAATCTCTCACCTTTCGGCGAAATTCACTGTTTTGAAGTAAAAAAGGGTGACCTACGTGAATTGTGTAGATCCGAGGAGAAACTTTTTAAGGGGGGGGTCGGGAGTAGGCATGTGCCGGTTACCAGTGTCACGGTTTACCATGGTATGAAAACGTCGCGGTTTAAAACCACTAAAATGATCTGTCACACCGTAGTACGGGATTCGCTGTTATTTTTCGTGTGTGAAAAATACAGCCAAAAGTGGCGCGGCAGTGCTCACCCCTTCCCCCGTTTGTTGCTGTGTGTTTCAGTGACGCTGGACTATTGCAGCGATCCCAAAAACAAAACACAAGACGTACTTTTCTTCAATTTATTGAGCTCTCAAATCGTGATATCTGAAATATACAAAATGGATACATTTAAAACGTTTTACAATAGTAAAACGTGTGAGTAGCTTCAACAGATTAGCACCATGAAAAAGTTCGCCAAAAACAAAACACATTTTCCTTTCAAAGTCAATATAAAAACTAATTAAAAACTTACAAAGACGAATTTTAGCCTAGGCTTAGCTAGGAGAGCAACTTCGTCGATGTTTTAATTTAAGTCTCACAGCCGCTGAGTGAGGAACAAGCTTGAAGTGGGAAAAAAAAAAAAGAATAGCGTCAAAGATCACTAATTGCGACAGATGATCTTGCCCTAAGCAAAAAAAAAAAAATATTGCCCTAAGCACAAATTCACGTTTGGTGGACGAGGAAAGGTCTCACTCCCAATATTTTTTTAGATGAATGCATTTTCCAGGATATTGAATTTGGTGGGTAATGGTTTCAATCCTTTTCATATTTTGCGGTATAACAACTTTACTGTCGTTTGTTGCAGCTTGCGTCTAACACTGCCACAGCTAGCCAAATCTCCGGTGAAAAAATAGCTCCCGTTAAGTTAGCGTCAAGCTTGTGTATTTAACGGTAATTTAAAAGAAGAAACATAAGCTTCTTTCTAATATCACTGTAATTGGTATTTCAGGGACGTGTGGCGCCTTTTTTTCAGTGCGACATTTGTGCACAGTGTTGAACACCTAACTCATTTAGCTTCAAAGTAAACTTTGTTTCTAAATAAAACATGGCCAACACAAGGTATATGTGTCTGTGGTGCCTCCTGTAGATTACTGAAACACAGTGTGTTTCGACAGACCTCAATACAGTATTTTGTTGGGTTCTACAGTGTGCCGGTGTTCTGCAATTCCTTGCTACGCGGCGAAACGTCCTACACAATGCTCAGTGCTCTTGCGCAAACATTCGCACGCATGCGCACATCAGTTAAAAGCGGCGATTACTCACTATTTTTGTTTTTATTGAGTTTTTTTATTACCTTTTCAATCCCTCAAAATACTTTTTGCATGTATTACCCTCCCATACTTTTAACTATTGTATTTTTTTTGTGGTAGCTTTAACACAGTTAACCACATTAGTCACGTAGCATATTTAAACCGTCCTTATTTGATATAACTACATTTAAGTCTTTTCTTAAGGCATTTTTTAGTACGTTCTGCCTGTATGCATCTAAACAGAACAAGTTGAGAGCGCACGGTAGTACTTGTAGACATTTTGGCAGAACGCCGGAACATATGTCCACCACACCCTTCTCACCTTTGTAACCCCTGACCCATTTTCAAGCCTGTAGATCACAGAGCTGATTTGTGTTCACTCTACCCCTTTCAGTCACTTAGCTTATAGACTACCCTACCCCCTCTCCCCCCCCTTTCCCTTTTCAACAGGCCCCCCACATGTTGTCAACCGAAAATACATCTAGCTGACGATAGCACCAACATATTACTAGTTGGTGTAGGCGTTCTATGTATTTCTTGTTGTTGTTTGTGCTTCTTTTCTTTCTTCTCTTGTGATTCTTTTCTTCTGTTCCCCCATAACCCCTTCCTGTTCGCTGCTTTGTCATAATAAACGAGGTATGTTGAATGGTCACAATGGGAGTATGTCGTACTCTCAATGTGAAACATTAAAACTGTTCAGACCAACCGAGCACTTAAACTTCCATTCTTCGTGTCAAACAGCTGAACAGGACAGGTTTAAAAAATAATAAATGAATTAATAAAAAGGCGTATTTTTTATTTTTTTAAACCATAATGTTCAACAATTCTGGACCAACACTTTACTCAGTCCTTGTGTTGGTCCTACCCACAGAGACACAAGCACATCCACACGGGCCAGAGGAACTTCGTGTGTCCCATCTGCTCCAAACGCTTCAGGGAGGCCGGCGAGCTCCAGCGCCACCAACGGGTTCACACGGGCGAGAAACCTTACCAGTGCCAACTCTGCCACACGCGCTTCGCCGAGCGCAACACGCTTCGTCGCCACACCAAACGCAAGCACCCCTTCCACCAAGTGGCTGTGGAAATGCTTAACGAGCGAGTCGGGGGCGGCGCCGTTCGTCAGGGAGAAGAACCCGCCGAATGGTACAGCTCCGCCGTGTCTCATCTGGGAAACACTGATTCCGAAACAGAGACTTAAAAAGTCGCAGACATACAAAAACGGGAGCACTTGCAATATTTATTTTGAGGAACAATTTATTGATATGAATGTATGATATTTCCATTTCGTAGAATGGCCAACATGCCCCTTTTGGCTGATTTACGGCTTAATATTGACGTCAATTCAAAATATGACGTTTCGGAGAAATTGCATTCCCGCACAATCAATGACGAGACCTTTAAGTGCTTAAAGAAAATAACTCCAACAATTCTCAGCGTCTTCTTGTTTTAAACGAGTAGGGCTGCACTACTTTGTAGTGAAATCTATATTTCTTAACAGAAACACTGTGAGTCATTTGCACTTGTTTTATTTAGCACAATATTCACGTTTTTACATGAAGAATATGAAATGAAGAACGCTTTCTATATGTTTTGTTGCTTGTTTATGTATTTAATGCATATCTTCCATGACCAAACTATTATTCCATCACATACAATATATATAAAGATATATATATATATATTCACATTTTGCTTATTTGTGGAGTATATTCAATGATTTTAATTAAATTTTGACAACTTCCAATTAGGTGTTTGCCTTTTTTCCCCCCGCATATTCCACAACATTAACTCATTCATTGCAATAGTCTGCGATAGACGTCCAAAATCATAAGCGGATTTTAAGGAGGGGCCAGCCCCCCCCGGTGGCCGAAAAGTGTCCTTGCATAAATTGACTTTCCTATATATAAAAGTTGTAAAGCAATAAAACTGCAACAAAAATGAATGAAATGAACAAAAAACATATTTTTAATACTGGGTCAAAATTATTATTTTTTTTTCGAACAGATCATGTGACGTGTGCGGGGGAATGAGTGGGGCTTGCTTCGCATGCATATCAAAGGCTACTGCCGCGCCGGACCCGCGACGATAACGTCAGCACTCGTACACGTCACATTGGGCGTGTGCAGCGGTGCTATTTAACATTAAATAAATGGGGGAACGCCGGCTTTAATTTACTGTTTTAATAATATTTTTACATTTAAATATGTTGAATGCTTCCATTTATGTGCCTTTTGAAGCAAAAGGAAAATGCCACTGCTTCGAATGGGCGGGCATGTTTTCTTCCGGACTGAGGAGCCACGTAGGGTCAAAGTGCATCATTCGCTGTCACCTTGTAAATCTGCACTGCCCCCTAGGGCCTGGCATGAATACTACATCGTTTTCATGCGGAATTGCGACATTGTTCGAATGGAAACGAAACCATGTAGATGCACATTTGAAATTTTTCGTCTTCTTGGAGAGTCACCATGTAAACGGCCCCTAAAGGTGTTCTATAGAAATCAGGTCTGGACTCATTGCTGGCCAATTTTGAAGTCGTCAGTGCTGGCCAATTTTGAAGTCTTCAGTGCTTTCTCTCAAACCATTTTCTAGTGCTTTTTGAAGTGTGTTTCGGGTCATTGTCCTGCTGGAAGACCCATGACCTCTGAGGGAGACCCAGCTTTCTCACACTTTGCCCTACGTTGTGCTGTAAAATCTGTTGGTTGTCTTAAGACTTCATAATGCCATGCACACTGTCAAGCAGTCCAGTGCCAGAGGTAGCAAAGCAACCCCAAAACATCAGGAAACCTCCGCCATGTTTGACTATGGGGACCGTGTTCTTTTCTTTGAAGGCTTCGTTTTCTTTTTTCCTGTAAACTCTATGTTGATGCCCTTTCCCCAAAAGCTCTACTTTTATCTCATCTGACGAGAGAACATTCTTCCAAAACGTTTTTGGCTTTCTCAGGTAGGTTTTGGCAAACTCCAGCCTTGCTTTTGTCTCTGGGTCAGAAGTGGGGTCTTCCTGGGTAGCCTACCACTGAGTCCCTATTCATTCAGAGGCCGACGGATAGTACGGGTTGACACTGTTGTACCCTCAGACTGCAGGACAGCTTGAAGTTGTTTGAATGTTAGTCAAGGTTCTTTATCCACCATCTGCACAATCTTTCGCTGAAATCTCTCGTCGATTTTCTTTTCCATCCACATATAGGGAGGTTAGCCACAGTGCCATGGGCTTTACACTTATTGATGACACTGCACACGGTAAACAATAAGGGTGTAAGGGTACATGTATTTGTATTGAACCGTTTCGGTACGTGGTGCTCGGTTCGGAATGGAGGCGTACCGAACGAGTTTCTGATGTAATGTAACCCTTACTTTTCGAGGCTGTGAGTCGATCGGGTTACAGTTTCTTTGTGTAGATTATATTTACTCTGTCTTCTCTACTACAATGAGGACCAACACGGTAGGACAGTATAACCCAGAAACGTCAACGGCGCGACAACATGGCCGCCGCGAGAACGCAGTGAAATGCGGGCTTAAAGCCAATCCGCCAATGAACACCAGTCGCAGTGCGGCCGCGTGTTAGACGCATCCCAGAAGCGGCTCAACACGACGCACACGAAAAGAACGGCAGAGTTTATTATTTGACGCGAGACGTGACCCTCTGCTTCAATACTACTACCGGTAGCAAGGCTCGGCCAGACCGGAAGTGACTCGTGTAAAAATACGGTGGATCCGGTCGATTTTCAAACTAATATGCAATCGTAACCCACTTTTTGAGTCCATCAGATCTCTTGATTGGTAGATCCGGGCACAGTTGACTTGTCTTTGTTGAATTACTGCTGTCTTCTCTGCTATAATAATAACCGAAATCGGCCCCGTGTTCAATATAAAACCCTCCTACCACAACAAAACAAGTAGGAACTAATATTCACATAAGTACTAAAGTTATACAACATAAAAGATACAATATAAATGAATACTACATCACATTTGTAAAATATAAACACATAATAAAATAAATTTTAGTAAAATAAATTGAAATGAGCTAAAACACCTGTAATTAAATAATAAGAATAATACCCAGCTCTTGCTTACACAAATTTCTGTGTGGCGCTTTAACTTGAGAAAATCCACCAATAGCACTTATGAAAACCGTTCATAAGGAAAAAAAAAAAAAAAAAAAAGATTCATTGAGGCATTTCATTTGTAAAATACGTTAAAATCTTTGTCATTGGGATTGCTTTTCTCTTTAGCACAGGACTTTTTTTTTCTTCTTTCTTTCAGAAAGAAAGCTTTCCAATACGCGGGGTCTGAAAGGGAAATTGTTGTTGGATTATCTTTGAAAACCCGCTACTTTTTGAGCAGAATTCTAGCTTTTTATAGGCTAATGTTCCTATTGTTGAAAGCACAAAGGTGTGTAATAAAGAATTAGCTAATTTATATTTTGCATTTTGTTTTCTTACTGTACCAAAAATGAACTGAACCGTGACCTCAAAACCGAGGTACGTACCGATCCGAGATTTTTGTGTACCGTTACACCCCTAGCAAACACAGGAACATTCAGGTCTTTGGAGATGGACTTTTAGCCTTAAGATTGCCCATGCTTCCTCACAATTTTGCTTCCCAAGTCCTCAGACAGTTCTTTGTTCTTCTTTCTTTTCTCCATGCTCAATGTGGTACACACAAGGACACAGGACAGAGGTTGAGTCAACCTTAATCCATTTTAACTGGCTGCAAGTGTGGTTTAGTTTTTGCCACCACCTGTTAGGTGCCACAGGTAAGTAACAAGTGCTGTTAATTGCACAAAATAGAGAAGCATCACATGATTTGTCAAAGGGTGCCAATACTTTTGTCTGGCCCATTTTTGGAGTTTTGTGTAAAAAAAATCATAATGATATATTTTTTTGCCCATTCTCTTTTGTGTTTTTTTTTCATTGCAAGCACAATTAATGAAGATATTACTACCAATGCATTTGTAATTGCAATCATTCGCTGGGAGAAATTGAGTATTATCTGACAGAATTGCAGGGGTGCCAATACTTTAGGCCTGCACTGTAATACGAGAGAATGTAATTATTATACAGTATGTTGTCCGCAACATCAGTGTACGTCAACCATTTGAGTTGTCGCCATGATGACATTTCCTGGTTGTTCGCGTTTGTAGAGGTGAGTGGGAATATGCAGAGATGAGGAAGTGTAAATTTAATAAAAAAATGGATGGAAGATGGTTAATTTAAGAGATGGCTGGCAACTAGTGAAAATAATAACAGTGCCTGGAGCAAGGTCTTGCAAATAGACTTTCGTTAGGGACAACGGGGGTCAAAGCCTTCGAGTCGCACATCAGCACAACATCAGCGGTCTTTGTGTTTACAGTGAAATAAAATAGTTTTTTTTCTTCATCAGAAATTTTTGCGACATGTTTTTGTCTTAAATTATGTTTTTACGATCTTAAAATTGCATTAGATTTTACTTTTAAAATGCTGCAAGAAGCCTGGTAACGGTGCTATAATGCTTTGGGTATGTGAACAAACGGACCACATTTAGAGAGAATATTTAACAATACACATTGGTGTATATTCTTTATCCTCTGCCAAAAATGACTTTTACAGTTTTTTTTTTTTTTTACAGTAATTGTGAAGCTTTTCTTTGCTGGTGTCTGATAATTAGATTGCACTGCCTCCCAGTGGCAAAGTCACATTCCGATATGTTTGAAAAAACCTGCAGCTTCTTTTTTTAATCTATTCAGTTTGGGAGGCCCTTCAAATGCAGCAGAGCTCCGAATAGTTATTAAATTCTTTTTTTTTTTTTTTTTTTTGTACTGCTGAAGTGGCTCCACTTGGTCTTTGTGGCTGTCCCATCGAAAGACATTAAGCTTCGCTTTATTATACTTTGGCAAACAGACTTTATAGCGGGTCAGGAGGAGAAGCAGGTGTGCGCGCGTGTGTGTGTACATAGAGCAAAGGTTAGAACATCTCAGAAAATAGATTGTGTGTCTGTGTGCTAAAATTGAAGATTTAATTGGCTCTGTGACCTGTTTGCGGGTTCAGTTAATCGCAGTAACCTGCCATTATAACAACTTCATTCCAATAGTGAATGCTATGAATTCTGCACCACTGTGCATAAGAATCCAATAACAATGCAATAACTGCAAATGATTGATTGTGAGCTCACAGTAATAACAACAATAATGAGCAGAGCATTATTTTTAATAGTCCTTACGGTGATGTCACTACAATAATAATTAAATGAGATACTATTGCACACACATAGAGAATACTGTGTTTTAGTGCAGTCATAGAGCCTTAGCTCTGTAAATAAAGGTGTCAGACAAGGTTTTGACCAAAGTGTGCATCACAGCGGAAAGAATCTTGTTTTAAAATTTGGTGTAATAGCAGAGAACAATGTCAATAAAAATTTTTTCCAAAAAGTCAGACATTTTCAAAATGCCAGTACTTTTTTTTTTTTTTTTTAGCTAATTATTCACATAAGAAAGAAATTTGTGATTTGCAGTAGCTGGGGAGAGGGAAGTCTGGGCTTCCCTGTTAAAGCTGCTGCCCCCGTGACCCGACCCCGGACTAAGCGGAGGATAATGAAGATAATGGATGGATGGATGGATGGATATTTATATTCATTTTTTTTAAAAAATAGTCATACAGCATTATAAGCACACATTATATTTTCATCGTATGCTTGAAGGCATTACGGTAATTGATATATATACACACAGTGGTATGAAATATTATCTGAACCTTTGGAACTTCTCACATTTCTGCATAAAGTCACCATCAAATGTAATCTGATCTTTGTCAAAATCACACAGATGAAAAAACTGTCTGCTTTAACTAAAACCACACAAACATTTATAGGTTTTCATATTTTAATGAGGATAGTATGCAAACAATGACAGAAGGAGGGAAAAATAAGTAAGTGAACCATCACATTTAATATTTTTTCTTACCAGGTGTGTGTTTTATAGTGGACAGGGCAGCTTTAAACCACTCATCAGTGATTTGGCACACACTTGACTTCAAATGTTTGGTAAAAATGGGTTTCAATTGCTTTATAAGTCTCCTTAGGCAGAGGGTTCACTTACTTATTTTCCCCTCTTCTTTCGTTCTTTGCATGCTATCCTCATCAAAATATGAAAACCTATAAATGTCTGGGTGGTTTTAGTTAAAGCAGACACAGTATTTTCATCTGTGTGATTTTGACAAAGATCAGATCACATATGATGGTGATTTTATGCAGAAATGTGAGAAATTACTTTTACTTTTAGATACTTTTTCATACCACTATGTATATGGCGGAAAACACTCAGGTGATTTAAGTTCCGCTCCGAGACCCCCATTTTGGCCAAATTTCAAAATTGTCCGATATGCATGTGTGATACATCATTGGAAAGCGTAAAATCTCAAGTCTTAGGGGGGAAAAATTTTTGAACAGGAGGGCATTTTTGAAAAAAAAAAAAAAAAATTTTTTTTAAACAACAAAACCCTATCTGGAGATGAGCGCACGCGAGAGCAGAATTACAGCTGCCATGACTTTAACGAGATATTATCGCGTAGTTACCTTGTTTTGATAAAAAAAACTCCATGTAGCATATATTTCTTGTGACGTTGATTTTAATGTTGATGATGATGATGATGATGACAATGACAATAAATTCAAATTCAAATCACTGAGTGTCAAAACACAGCTGTGAATGGCCACAGCTGGATTTTTGAGGGATTTTATGGGTGAAACATGGTAATACTGTATAACAAGGGTCAGGATGCAGAAATCGCAGACATCACGGAGTGGTCGAGATGTTCTTTTTCATATATTTACACTTTTAAATGTTTTTTTTCTCAATTCTCCATGTTTGGATCGATTATTTGTGATGTCATTTGTTTAAAAGTTTAAAATATGCAAGTGAAAACTTTTTTTTAAGTCTTTTTTTTTTTTTTTACGAAATATTAGACATCAATTAATGATTCTAAGCTAACAATGACAGACATTTTGAATAATATAATTAATTACTTTTGTTTTATGGCTGGGTTGAAACAAAGCAGTTGCGCGACGTCTGTAAACGGGGGTTTCCAGGGTAAAACGGACAAATTAAAATATTGCAACCCTTGTTATATTACCATGTTTCACCCATAAAATCCCCCCAAAATCCGTCTGTGGCCATTCACATTTGTGTCTTGACGCTCGATGATACATGCTACATGGAGTTTTTGGATTGAAACGAGGTAAGTACACGATAATATCTTGTTAAAATCATGGCGTCTTTAATTCTGCCCTCGCGTGCTCTCGCCTCAAAACCCTTAGGGTTTTGCTGTTTAAAACATTTTTTTTTTCTCCTGTTCAAAAATTTTCTTCCCCCAGAAAATAGAGATTTTAAGATTTCCAATGATCTATCACACATGCATATAGGACAATTTTGAAATTTGGTAAAATTGGGGGTCTCAGAGCAGAACTTCAAGTCACACATTAGTGGTCAAAGTTATTAACTTTAAGCATGTATTTTTACATAGAATCCTTGCTTTTATTTTATTCCTGTTACCTAGTTTAGAATTAGGTATAAACCAGGTTGTCTGATATTCCAACGATAATAGTAATCTTAGTGTACTAATACTTAAAATTAAAAACATATATATTTCAAAATATTGTTATAATAAAATTACTACTACTACCGTTCCTCCTAAAATTGATTACCTTTTGTATGTTGTAGTATTATGATTTAATATTATTTGTTTTTTTTTCTTTTTATATGTTATCAAAATAAATTAACTGTTTTATATAAGGTACATTTCCCTTAATATATATAATTTTTATTTATACAGTATTTGAATATATTTTAAGTTAAATATTGTATGATTTTTAAATTTAAAAAAAAAAAAAAAAATCCTACACCTCGTTCAGTAATATTGATATGATCACACTCATTTGTGGTCCTCAGAACTAGACCATTGCATTACTTTGGATTAGTCTTCAGTGCATGACGATGAATAAAGCGATGTGCAAATACAACGTGTGCGCATGTGCGTGTGTCATGAAGCGGAACAAGGGTATCAGGCCAAGCCATTGAAGTGCAAAAGGTTGCAATGCGCCATTTGAATGCTCGCCTCCCACTATTCGAGCATTTTATTCCCCTTTAATTCAGTCCGTCCGATGAAATATTACTTATTTATCGGCTATGGTGCAAGAAAAATAAAATTACAGTTTTGAGAGACGAAATTAAATAGGATTTAACCCAAAAGCTAGGGTAGTTCTTTATGTAGCCACGTGAAGGCGCACTTACATCAGTAATATGCTGACTATGGTCTCCACTTGAGTACATTCAGTTCTTGCTTGTCTAGTCATATTTTACATACACAAACAAGTAATCTTTATAACAGGGTGAAAATGATCATCTTTCAGTGCCAATGACGACGATAGACGTCCAATCCATTTTGACTGGCAACAACTAGATTGGACATTTATTGTCATCAATGGCAGTTTAGTGTAAAAGACCCATCCAGCGTGGAGATCATTGAAGACCCTATAGCATCCATATGTGTGCTCTGTGATTGGCCGGCGACCAGTACAGGGTGTACCCCGCCTCCTGCCAACGTCAGCTGTAATCTCCAGCTCGCCCACGACCCCAATGAGGACAAGCGCAATTGGATCAAATAGCAGACAGCAGGGTGCATGAAGCAAGTCAAATAGTGTACAGTGTTCATATAGTCCTACAGTACATGCTCATAAGTGGAAAAACTTATTTTTACATTGAAATGAATGGACATGCCATTAATGTCCCTAAAAAAACAACAACAACAAAATGCTGTCATATGTAAGTTTTTCATGAGGAATAATTACAGGTAAATTATGTCTCTGAAAACAAGAATAATTCACTTCTTTACAACATCAGGGCTGCTTTCCCATCAGTCTTTGTAGGTGTCCCCCACTGTCACCGCCATTACAACTCCCTAACCTGATTTCCTCTTCAAAGCTTCTGCTACTGCCCACCTTCGACCCACTGAAGCCCCCTGGTCTGCCTCCTATCCTCTTCCTCCCTTTCAGCCCCTCCTCCCACGGCCTTGGCCTGCTGAACCAGCACACGCCGGCCCGTCCATCAAAGATGAGGAACAGGTGCTCCGGCCACGTCCTCACTTCCCCCACTTTATCACACCACATACACAGAACATACAGTATGCAAATGTTGGCAAACATCCCTTGTTCAGCTTTTTAGAAAAGTTGGATGATTTTGTGCAGTGACTTAATCTAACTATAACAGTATCAAGTTCAGGCCGTATGATACACACACCCATGGGCGCACCCCCAGCACGCACACCCCCACACACCACACACATTTAATCTTGCTTCAACTCACACAACACACATACTCTCATACCGACTCACAAATATACTGTACAAACACGAACACACAATTTACAGGCACATACTCTCTCAGGTACTCTTTCATAGACATCGGCTAAAATAAAAACACTTTCTTTCACTGAAACACACATTCAAACACACTTCCAGATAAAACACTCCAACACCGAGACGCACACCCCAACACATGCACATTTTCTCAAACCTAAAGACCAGTGTTGTTAATCTTCTTTTAAAAAAGTAATTAATTACAGTTACAAATGACTTCTCCCAAAAAGTAGAGTTAGTAACTCAGTTACCTCAATGTAAGAGTAGTTAGTTACTTGGAAAAGTAACTGGCGTTGCTTTTCATGTTTTACACGTTCGTGCATGATCTACTCTATAACGTCTTTCACATCAAATATGTTTATGGCGGAAAACACTCAGGTGACTTGAAGTTCCGCTCTGAGACCCCCAATTTGGCCAAATTTCAGAATTGTCTGATATGCAAGTGTGATACATCATTGGAAACTTTAAAATCTCAATTTTCTGGGGGGTGAAAATTTTTGAACAGGAGGGCATTTTAAAAAAACAAACAAAAAAAAAAACAGCAAAACCCTAACTGGAGCTGAGGGCATGAAAGAGGACAATTGAAGTAGCCATGTTTTTAACGAGATATTGTCGTCTACTTACCTTGTTTCGATCCAAAAACTCCATGTAGCATGAATCACCGAGTGTCAAGACACAGGTGTGAATGGCCACAGACGGATTTATGGGGGATTTTATGGGTGAACCATGGTAATATAACAAGGGTCGCGATGCAGAAATCGCAGACTTCAATGAGTGGTCGAGATTTTCTTTTTCATATATTTACCCTTTTAAACATTTTTTTTTCAAATTTTCTCTGTTTGAATCAATTATTTATCATCTAACATATCGGGGAAAATGCGACAGTAACAAAAAAAAATACAATTGAGCGATAGTTATGAGGTAAATATTCGTGACTTATTTAAAGACACCATTTTTTTTCATTGTGACGTAATTTGTTTAAAAGTTTAAAATATGTGAGTGAATAATTTTTTAAAGTCGTTTTTTTTTTTTTTTTTTAAACAAAATATTAGACATTGATGAATGATTTTAAGCTTAAAATGACATTTTGAATAATAAATATAATTATCGTATTTTTCGCACCTGAGTATAAGTCGCACCAGCCATAAAATGCCCAACGAAGAGAAAAAAAACACATATAAGTCGCACCGGAGTATAAGTTGCATTTTTGGGGGAAATTTACTTGATAAAATCCAACACATAGAACAGATATGTCATCTTGAAAGGCAATTTAATATAAAAATACAATAGAGAACAACATGCTGAATAAATGTACAGTGTACAGTGCATGAACAACGAAATGCGAATATACTGTATATACTGTCCTCACCAGGACGCTACGGCTCGGTCGTGGCTATACAGCGAACTCCCAAATGACGATGCTGGACGTCCGTATAATTTGTTGAATCAATTTGGTCCTCGATACCAAATAGGTTCACATCAACGTAAATAAATGATAATTAGGTGCTCCTACAGCAATGACATAAACGGTTAGCATGCGTTCGCTAGCATTAGCACATTGTTCAAACAACCACACAATTGGCTGTAAGTGTCCAATCGCAGGTGGAAAACACACAACAACAACAGAAAAGATGACACAACTAGGCGTTGCCTCTGTAGAAATATTTTAAAAGCATATACTATGTACGTAGGTTCGCAGCCGTGTTTCTCTCTCGCTAACTCGCCCACTCACTCAGAGCTACGTAGCTGTCTGTCTTCTTCTGGCATGTGAGCGCTCTTCTTCACATAAACAAGTGCGAGTGCGCCCCCACGTGGGCATGAAAGCGCCACAAACTAAAAGCATGCATTTCAATATAAAAAAGTCAATAATACATTTGAACACACATTGCCAAAGGCAGAACGCGAATGTGGCCATAGTTATTAAGAGTTATTCAGATGCTAACAAGTTTACCAAACCATCAGTGTCACTCCAAAACACCAAAATAACATGTGAAATGATATCATAATGTGTTAATAATTTCACACATAAGTCGCTCCTGAGTATAAGTCGCACCCCAAGCCAAAATATGAAAAAAAAAACTCGACTTATAGTCCGAAAAATACGGTACCTTGTTTTTATGGCTGGGTTGAAACAAAAGCAGTTGTGCGACGTCTGTTAACGGGGGTTTCCAGGGTAAAACGGACAAACTAAAAATAGTTCGGGGGCTTAATGCGCCATAAATCTGCTATGGCATTATTTAGACATATTGTTCTATCAAACACAACAGTTCTTTTGCCTTAAAATACAGCAGTTTATTTTAAAGAGGGGTACAGGAGCAGAAACGGCTTTTTCAGTCTTTTCTGTGTTTTCCGCCTTATACTAACGGAATGATTTTTTTTTTTTTTTTTAATTCATTAAAAAAAAAAAAAACAGGTCACACTACGTGACATTCAAAGGGTGTTTGGGACAACAGGCCCTAGCCCAGTTCTTTACCCTAAACTTAACTAGACACAGGGGTATTGCGGATATTGCGATAACTAGATAGTAACCTTTGCTATGTTTGGAAGTCATTTAATGTTGTGAATCAACTGTTAAATTTGTTAAAATTGCTCCCGTTATTGCATTAGTATACTTCTGTTGACTTTCGACATGTGAAAGTTTTAAAACTGTTTCATCATTTGAAGATAGACTCAAGTCAAGATTTTGCCGATTTAGGAATATTTTAGATAAAAAGTCACTTAGGTTCGCTAGGAAGGTTCGCTACAACAGAGCCTTCCTGAGAAGTCTACTGCTTTAAGATGGCGGCTGTTTACTAAACCTGTGAGTCTTTCATTTCTTATCTAGTTCTATGTGATATCTATGTGATATCTACTGTAGCATCATGTGGCCGTAGTTTGTAGACTGTCGGCTGCAGTCAGTTATTATTGGAGCCACCTAGCATCGCGTTTGCAACTGCTCTCTCCGTGTCTCTCAGACATGTCTCGTTATTCAACCCAAATTGAACAGAAACGGTAACGGCGTTGCAAAGATGAGAAAAGTAATCAATTAGATTACTCACTACTGAAAAAAATAACGCCGTTAGTAACACCGTTATACTCTAACGTCGTTATTAACAAGACTGCTAAAGACACACACCATAACACAAAAACACACACAAAGCATCTACACGCTCACACAAGCACGCATGCATTTATTCTCTGAAATACAAACACATGCACTCTCACGAAAACGGCACCTCGACATACGATCGCTTCGACATACAATCTTTTCGACATCCGACGTAAAAATTGACTCGCCATTTGTGCCTACATTTGACGACATGCTCGAAATACGACGATTTATGACAGCGCCACAGTTTCTGTTTTACCGCAAGGTACGGCGGATTTTCATGTGAGAGAAATCAACATGGGTTTCAAGAACGTTAGTGCAGCTGGTGAAAAAAGGTGATACTTACCATTGAAATGAAGATGGAAATTATAGAAAAATATGAGCATCTGTAAATTGGCTCCACAATACGGTGTTCTGTTAAATTTTGTACCTTTATAATATTTTGCCCCTGAAGCTTCTGTGGCAGTGAATTAGCACTGTTTTACATTCAGTTGAACTCTCAATTAGGCCTGTCGCAATACCAAATTTTAGTGTGCGATAATTTGTCTCATAAATTATTGCGATATGCGATATTATTGCGCCCCCCCCATTTTTTAAAAAGCAACTTACAATAACACAGTGAGAATACAGTATATATTAATAGATCAAGTACACCCATTTAAACGGGATTAATGTTTACTCTTGAATTCAAAAATACTTTTTAAGAAATCACTAAACTAAAACTAAAAACAATAGACCATGCCTCTTAAGTAAAAGACAACAATATTAATACCGCACAGAAACACAAAAGAAATGAAATGTCTTTTTCAAGAAAAAAAATAAAATTGCACTTAATAACTTAAGGATTTAGGCAAATGAAAACTTTCCCCCTCATAGCTTCTGCTATGGCGTTCCATGTGTAATATATTATGATCGGATGTTTTCCGAGGCACCCTGAAGCGTATGCAATGGTTACGTTGATTACGCTACGTATACATTGAACAATAGGATATAATGGGAATGGATTGGCTCCGGCGCTATTTTTTGCCGGACCCGGAACGAAGATGCATTTTGCCTTGCTGGTAACAAGGAAGTCGAACTTTTAATAGCACATCTGCCGCACGTGCACGCGGGCGATAAATCGCAGCGGAAAAATTACCGCGTTCATTTTCATTTCCCGTCCGATAAATGGAATTATTGCATGTTGCGACAGGCTTACTCTCAATGTTATCCAAAGGTGCTAAATAAGTTACATCATAAACATACAGTACATGTGGAACATTTGAATATGGCGTAAATAAATGTTTAGCGGCACGGCGATGACGTTAACAGAGAGAGAGCGGCGTGCAGTTGAGTTGTGTGCAGCCACCTGGCAGGATGTGTCTGAGAAGAACTTTTCTTCATGTCCATCCATAATCAAACGTAAGTAAATATTCCTTTCTTTATAGAAAATGTGTAGTTTTTACTTTGGAACCGTAGCATTCGCGGCCATTTTTAACATTGTGCATATGCAATTTCTGATGGGGTGCAATATCTGACAGAACAACGGCCGTAGAATGTCTACTATCTCGACGGTCCTCCTCCGACCTCCGTTCGCCAGTCTTTATAAGTTGAGGTGACAATTATTATTGGAACATCGCCAAAAAATTTGCCAGCTTTGTCAAGGTTTTAATCATTTATTTTGGAACTTGTGCAACACAACACGCCTACTGTCCGCTGCACCTGATGCCAACAACAGAACACTAAAAGAGAAAGTAAAATCTCTACCGCACCTATCTCACTCTGTCACGTCAGCCACGCGGTGCATTTAGGTACAGCACGCAAAACACATCTGCCAGACTAGAACCCGATTCGTTACTTTATTACACGGATTGTTATTATTATTTCTTATTTATTATTCAGATTTTTATTTGTAATTTATTTGTTTTGCTATGTGTAAATGCCATTTGTAATAGTACCAGCAGTATTCATTAAGGATTTAGTGTAGGGTTTCAGGCTGTTGAATAAATTAATGGAATTATAATGTATTCCCGCTCGACATACGACCATGGAACGAATTAAATTCGTATGTAGAGGTACCACTGTACCCACACAAACACACACACTCTCACACACAAACGCACATGCAAGCACACACCGACACAAGACACCATCAGGATTTCTTGGACAGGATACAACATTGGTGATTTACTTGACTTTCACTGTAACTAACAGTATAAAATGTGTATGACACAGAGGGCCACACACACAAACGCACAGAGCTGTAAATCACTTTAAGAGGGGTGACCCAGCGGTATCCCGAAGGCAGCATACGAGCCCTTGCGCAGTTCAAGCATTTGAAGCGGCTCCAAACGCTCCCCATTGGCCTCCTAGTAATAAAATCTCTCCCTACCCAGATGTTGGTGCTCTACGGATCACCTGACACAATAGGGGTGTTGAGGGTGGGCCACACGTAAACTTCATGACAGAAAGTTGCAAAAGAAAAATAAACGCAGTAAAAAGTGCGTGTGCCGCTCAGTCGGAGAGTCAGCAGATGTCAAGGGTGAAGCGGCGAATTGGCTCGGGTGGAAACGGGGGTGGGCACGGCCTCGGAGGTGGGGGGGAGGGGTCGACAGTCGCTCCCAGTTGGCACCGAAGAGCTATGATGCTTTGGGGCAGAACGAGAGGAGGCGACTGACTGGCTGACTTGGACCAAGAAAGCCAGAAGGACGCAAATAAAGCCACGGACATGAAAAGAAGATGAAAGAGAAAAACTAAACACACCACCCATTAGTTGCTCTCTTGGCTTCTCCTCCCCATTCAATCCTCTTCTTCAATTTCATCCTAAATCCACTCTAGTTCATCCACCCTGAGGGAGCGCTCTGTTTTTCTCTTCTCTTCCTGTAAGTATTATTCTTTTTCATTGGCAGCCTGCTCATTCTCGCCGTCTTCTGCTGTTCAAACTCAATCGCGTCTTTGTGTTCTTATTGAAGGATAATGTGCCACTGGCCTTCCTCTCTCTCTATGCAGTATTTGTAGTCAGAACATTAACCTTGCAACAACTCGGCTGCAATCGTCGTTCAAGCCGTGAAATGGGCATTGATTGCCGTCAAAGGCAGCTAATAAGTTAAAGAACAAGAAAAGCTCATGAAATTACAAATACGGGCATTCAAGTATTTCAAATAATCTCATTACTTTGGCTGAAAGTCTGATAGCTTAATGCTAACATATAATGGGAAATGCCATAGATAGGCTATGATAAAGAAGCAGTGTACAGAGGTAAACTGTATATTCTTTATGTTATACCCCCCCAAAAAATACTGAGTTATTTACAGTACTTGGGAAACTCTTCTTCCATGTGTCTGCATTATTAGATTGCACTGCCCCCTATTGGCAAAGTTACACTCTCGAACAGTGGTTCTTAACCTTGCTAAAGGTACCGAACCTCACAAGTTTCACATGTGGATTAATTGAACCCTTCGGAATTAGATAATAAAGTTTTTTTTTTTTTTTTTTTCAAATTTTTTCAAATTCAAAACTGATATATCTAATCTAGCAAGCAAAAAATTTTGCAAATCCCTGTTCCAAATTCTTCAAAATGAAAAACAGGTGAAAATTTGAGACCATGCTGCTCATTGTTGGTCTGTTGTATTCCCTTCATATCAAGTGCGAGTCAACCTTCCACTGAGCAAACCAGTTCCTCCTCCCATCAGATCGAGGACTAGCAGTTAAAAGAACTGGATTAATGGTTCCCCCTTTTTTCAATCCAAACTCAAAACCAGTGTTGTTAATAACGGCGTTACAATATAACGGCGTTACTAACGGCGTTATTTTTTTCAGTAGTGGGTAATCTAATTAATTACTTTTCTCATCTTGGCAACGCCGTTACCGTTACTGAGGACGGAAAGGCATGCGTTACTATGCGTTACTATATTGGTCGAAAAGTCTGAGGGAGACGGACTCACAGAGACGACAGAGCAGGAGTATGGAGGAGGCAAGAAAGTTGTGACGCCGAGCAAACGCGATGCTAGGTAGCTCCAATAATACATGTTGTAGCCGATAGCTAGTACAAACTACGCGCGCATGTTATGGTAGATATGGTAGACTTGATAGATATCACGTGTACTGTACATAGATATAACTAGATGCAAAATGACAGACATGGCACTAAATGAGTTAGTAGACAGCCGCCATCTTAAAGCAGTACTTTTTAGGACGGCTCTGTTGTAGAGAACCTTCCTAGCGAACCTAAGTAACTTTTTATCTAAAATACTTCTAAATCGGCAAAATCTTGACTTGAATCTATCTTTAAATGATGAAACAGTTTTAAAACTTTCATATGTCATAAGTAGAGAGAAGGGAACTAATGCAATAATGGGAGCAATTTTAACAACTTTTAACAGCTGATTCAGGGTAAAGGGTAAATTAGGGTAAAGAATTGGGCTCGGGCCAATTGTACCCAAAACCTTCACAAAAAACTTCACATAGTGTGGCCAATGTTTTTTTTTTTTTTTTTTTGGGAGGAAAAAAAAAAAAAGTAATTATCACCAATTACTTTGCCAAGTAACTAATTACTCTTACATTCAGGTAATTGAGTTACTAACGCAATTACTTTTTGGGAGAAGTAATTTGTAACTATAATTAATTACTTTTTTTCAGTAAGATTAACAACACTGCTCAAAACTCACTTGTTCAGATTCACCTTTCAATAATAATCACTAATTTCTTTGTGTTTTAGTTTTCTTCTACTTATTTTTTATCTATTAGTGTTATTAGTTTTTATTGTTTTTACATCTGTTTAGTATTTTAATTTGCCCTAAATATAAACTAAACTTTATTATTTTTACTGTTTTCAATCTTTAATTTGGTTAAATGTTTTTTTTCATTGATTGCACGGCGACCTTGAGTGCCAGAGAGGCGCCTTCAAATAAAATGTTTTTATTATTATTATTATTATTATTATTATTATTATTATTAAGCCTGTAAATTGGGAGCAAACCAGTCCAAAACCTGGTCTAAAAAGCCACTTTGCCTAGATTTAATAAGCGTCAGACTCTGCATTTCATTACCTTCGCCGAATCCTTTAGACTTACTCACAGAACCCCTGAGGTTCGATCGAACCCAGGTTAAGAACCACTGCTCTAGAAGAAACTAGTCAATTTTAATGATTCCCAAACAGTTTCATTTCTTATTTTCTGTTGAATTATAGTATTATGTGGTTTTTCCTTTAATAGAGTCCTTGATACAAAAGACACTTTTTTGTGTTTGTTTTGTTTTTAGGACGTGGCTGAAACATAATAATGGCATTTTACATTATTTTAAAGTGACTTTACTAAAAACTGCTTGTTCAAGAGAAATTTCTCGCTAGACTAAAGAACAACGCTTGCCTTGATTTAAAATATTTTGTACGTAGATATAATACTTAATACACATAAGCATATATTCTTTATCCTCTGGCAAAAAAACACAATTAGAAAAATATACTGAGTTACTTACAGTAGTTGGGGAAACTTTTCTTCCCATGTGTTTGCATTATTAGATTGCACTGCCCCCTACTGGCAAAGTTACACTCGAGAAGAAACTACGTAGTTTTTAATGATTCACAAACAGTTTCATTTTTTATTTTCTGTTGAATTATGGAATTAAATGTTTTTTTGTTTTTTTTTCTAATTTTTTATAGAGTCCTTAATATACCAGAGATGGCACTTTTTTGTGTTTTTTGTTTTGTTTTTAGGATGTGGCTGGAACATAATAATGGCATTTTACATTATTTTAAAGTGAAAAACAAAGTCTTACGAGTTTTGAGCACGGTCATGTAAGAAATTAAACACAGATCTCAAGGCACCACTGTTATTCTTCTTCCAAGCAAACTTTACTAAAAACTGCTTGTTCAAGAGAAATTTCTCACTGGACAAAAGAACAATGTTTGCCTAGATGTAAAATGCTTTCTACGTAGATATAATATTTAATACACATAAGCATAAATTCTTTATCCTCTGGCAAAAAAAAAAAAAAAAAAAAAAAAAAAAAAGATACTGAGTCACTTACAGTAGTCGGGAAACTCTTCTTCCTCAGTGTTTGCATTATTAGATTGCACTGCCCCCTATTGGCAAAGTTACACTCGAGAAGAAACTAGTCAGTTTTTAATGGTTCACAAACAGTTTCATTTCTTATTTTCTGTTCAGTTATGTAATTATGTTTTTTTTTCTAATTTATTTATAGAGTCCTTAATATAACAGAGATGGCACTTTTTTGTGTTTTTTTGTTTTGTTTTTAGGACGTGGCTGGAACATAATAATGGCATTTTACATTATTTTAAAGTGAAAAACAAAGTCTTACGAGTTTTGAGTTAGGAGCACGGTCATGTAAGAAATTAAACTCAGATCTCAAGGCACCACTGTTATTCTTTTTCCTAGCAAACTTGACTAAAAATTGCTTGTTAAAAAGAAATTTCTCGTGAGACAAAAGAACAATGTTTTCTACGTAGATATAATATTTAATACACATAAGCATATATTTTTTTATCCTCTGGCTAAAGCTGACAGTAGTTGTGAAATTTGCTAGTATCTGCAAAATTGTATTATACTGCCTCCCAATTGTATTATACTGTCCCCCAGTGGCGAAAAAAAAAGCACACCAGAAAGACATCCAGTTAATTTTTTTATTCATGAATTTGTTAACTCATTCATTCCCAGCCATTTTCACCGGTGCAACCCCCTTCGCTCCTGGCCGTTTTACTGGGTTTTGACTGATTTTGAAAGGCCCACAGATAATTCTGTTCTATTGCTATATAAACATGGAACCCACCAAAAGAAAGATTAGACTCTTTTCTCTCTGCAGAAAAAAGTAAGTTCATATCTTTTTCCATTCTTTAGAAATCAGCATTAGAAAATAGCTTAGTTTGAGCAATTTTCCAATTTCTGATGAAAAAACAGAGAAATTCAGCTTTTTGTGAAAGCATACATTTCAATCATAACTTTGACTTTAACACAGCTATTTTTTGCTTTAGTTACATCCCAAACATCTGAATAATGTTTTCCTGTTACAAAATAACATAAACAACAAGACAAATAGAGCTTTTGATAATAAAGTAACAATTTATTTACACAAAACTAACAGAGATGACGCTGTTGTGGCGGCGACAGCCGGGTGAACTTTTCCCTCATCGCGGCTTGTCTCATATAGATGGATTTTTTTAGAATCTCTGCGGGGTCTGCTCGGCGAGCAGCACGGACTCAACGGCATTGTCCGCTGCACTGGTGGTCCCGGTCGTTCTGCTGGGTCGTCCAGCGCCTGGCATCCCGAGCGTCCTCTATGTTGTTCTCCATGCGGTCGTCTTCCGCCGGCCGTTCGTTGCCATTGAGTCGGGTTGCGGGTCTTACCAAATGCGCTACTGCCATCCAGTGGCCAGTTTTATTGCTGTAAAATAAATTTTCAGCTTTGTGCTTTTGAGCTAAATTGAATCAGAACCCAGATATGTCTCTTGTAAAACAAAAAACGTAAAAGACGTATAAATACGTCTTTGGGACACTGAAACAATTAAAAATAGAACGTATTTATACGTTTTTGGGAGCAAATGAGTTAATTTTATAACCTATTTTAAAAATTATTTAATCTTGGTAATTATTTTACATTGTCTTAACAAACAACTATATTTAGTCCTTAAAAATATATATGACATATTTTTGTTGATTTTTAGGGTGTGCCCGCAACTGGTTAATGGCATTTACCTTTATTTAAATGTGGGATAAAAGGATTTTGAGTTATGAGCAAAAGAACAATTTAAACTCGTTTCTCAAGGCACCACTGTTAATCTTCTAAGCGAACATTACTATAGAACTGCCTTCTGTGGAGAAATTTCTCAATGGACAAAAAAAAAATGTTAGGCTTGATTTAAAATATTTTGAATGCATATTTAGAAAATTTTTTGATCAGTTTAATTAGATTGGACATCCATCCATGTCAATGCCAATTCAGTCTGCATTGAACGTTTCGCTTTATTTCCTGTTTTTCTATCACAAGGCACATTTGTTTAATGCTGTCAGAGCGTCGCTTTCATTTCTCCTTTTTCCTCGTCGTAATGGTGCGTGTCGTTATTAGCGGCGACGGGCGGGCCCGGGTGACACACTGTGATCATGACGGGCCGTCTACTGAGACGACCGCCAATGCCAGGCTTGGCTTTCTAGGTCTTTGCGTCTCAATGTGTTTGCGTGCGTGCGTTTGGTGTGCCTCCATCAATATGGCTTTGTGTCTATCAGTGGATTTTCAAGCACACAGCATTCTTTACCGTTTTCCCTGCAGTGACAGACGCAAGAAGAAGAAGGGGTTTTATTTGTCCCTGCGGAGAGAGAAGCCATGACGCTGCTGGCCTCCGAGAGGTCACTCCTCATCCGGAACAAGTTCCGCTCAGGTGAGTAGTGAGAGCGGAGTGAGAGATGCAGAATTTAGATATGTGAATTCGCCAATTATGAGATGTAACTGTTTGCTGTTGACGGCCAAAAGACGTCCAATCAATTTTGATTGGGAGAGGCTGGCAGCGAATGAACGCTGTTACTGAAATGTACAGTGGGGCAAATAAGTATTTAGTCAACCACTAATTGTGCAAGTTCTTCCACTTGAAAATATTAGAGAGGCCTGTAATTTTCAACATGGGTAAACCTCAACCATGAGAGACAAATTGTGGAAAAAAAAAACAGAAAATCACATTGTTTGATTTTTAAAGAATTTATTTGCAAATCATGGTGGAAAATAAGTATTTGGTCAATACCAAAAGTTCATCTCAATACTTTGTTATGTACCCTTTGTTGACAATAACGGAGGCCAAACGTTTTCAGTAACTCTTCACAAGCTTTTTACACCCTGTTGCTGGTATTTTGGCCCATTCCTCCATGCAGATCTCTGCTAGAGCAGTGATGTTTTGGGGCTGTCGTTGGGCAACACAGACTTACAACTCCCGCCACAGATTTTCTATGAGGTTGAGATCTGGAGACTGGCTTGGCCACTCCAGGACTTTGAAAAATTATTCTAACGAAGCCTACTTCTTTGTTGCCCTGGCTGTGTCTTTGGGATCATCGTCATGCTGAAAGACCCAGCCACGTCTCATCTTCAATGCCCTTGCTGATGGAAGGAGATTTTCACTCAAAATCTCTCCATACATGGCCCCATTCATTCTTTCCGTTAGACAGATCAGTCGTCCTGGTCCCTTTGCAGAAAAACAGCCCCAAAGCATGATGTTTCCAGCCCCATGCTTCACAGTGAGTATGGTGTTCTTCGGATGCAATTCAGTATTCTTTCTCCTCCAAACACGAGAAGCTGTGTTCCTACCAAAAAGTTTTATTTTAGTTTCATCGACCATAACACATTCTCCCAGTCCTCCTCTGTATCATCCAAATGCTCTCTAGCGAACCGCAGACTGGCCTGGATGTGTACTTTCTTCAGCAGGGGGACACGTCTGGCAGTGCAGCATTTGAGTCCCTGGCGGCGCATTGTGTTACTGATAATAGCCTTTGTTACTGTGGTCCCAGCTCTTTGTAGGTCATTCACTAGGTCCCCCCGTGTGGTTCTGGGATTTTTGCTCACCGTTCTTGTTATCATTTTGACGCCACGGGGTGAGATCTTGCATGGAGCCCCAGATCGAGGGAAATTATCAGTGGTCTTGTATGTCTTCCATTTTCTAATAATTGCTCCCACAGTTGATTTCTTTACACCAAGCGTTTGACCTATTGCAGATTCAGTCTTCCCATCCTGGCGTAGGTCTACAATTTTGTCTCTGGTGTCCTTCGACAGCTCTTTGGTCTTGGCCATAGTGGAGTTTGGAGTGTGACTGAGTTGGAGTGTGACTGAGTTGTGGACAGGTGTCTGTTATACCGATAATGAGTTAAAACAGGTGCCATTAAAACAGGTAACGAGTTGAGCCTCGTTAGACCTCGTTGGACCTCGTTTGAAGAAGTTATAGCTCTTTGACAGCCAGAAATCTTGCTTGTTTGTAGGTGACCAAATACTTATTTTCCACTCTAATTTGGAAATAAATTCTTGAAAAATTAAACAATGTGATTTTCTGTTGTTGTTTTTTTCCCCCCACATTCTGTCTCTCATGGTTGAGGTTTACCCATGTTGAAAATTAGAGGCCTCTCTAATCTTTTCAAGTAGGAGAACTTGCACAATTGGTGGTTGACTAAATACTTATTTGCCCCACTGTAATTAGTTTTGATCGATGGTGAAAAAAGAGTCCATTCTTTCATCTTGTGGTTTCAGAGTTAACGCTGTAAAAAAAAAAAATTGGGAGAATTTTAAATTTCATGTCAACCAATTTCACTAAGTTATCAAGGTTTGATGGAAAACCCTACCTCACGAGAGTCATAGAGGTGCTGGAACCAATCTCAGCTAACTATGGGCAATAGGCGGGGTACACCTTGAATTGGTCGCCAGCCAATCGCAGGGCACAAGGAGACGAACAACCATTCGTGCACACGCTCATACCTAGGGACAATTTATAGTGTTTAATATCAGCCTACCATGCATGTTTTTGGGAAGTGGGAAGAAACCGGAGTACCCTGACACCATGCTTGCTACTGGGTCACGTTGAATAAGGCACTATTGGAACAGAAAAGTTAACTGTTGACGGAGAAGGCATTACTATGGCGCAAAAATGTTTTTTTTTTTTTTTTAAATACAAAAACAGCAGGGGTGAAAGTGGCTAGAATTTCTTGCCAGAACTCCCCGAGGTGAAGGTCGCCACGGAGTCAGAAATTGTATTTATTTATTTTTTCATTTTTTAGGGGGGGGGGGGGTCAAACCTCTTAAACTACTGAAATGCAAAGAAAACTGTTTTAGCACAGTTATTTCTATAATACATACAAAAACTGATTTTCATTCAAAATTCTATTTTTTTCAACGATTTGCAGAATAAAAGTTAACAAAAAAACAGCAATAACCCCAACCTCCATCTCTTAATTTGTATTTTCCCTCATTTCCTCACATACTAAATGCCAAATCTCAATTTTAACTACTTAAGAACATAGGATATATATTAAAATTGAAGTTAATGTAAACTTTTACTTTAATAATAAATATATAAGTAACATACATTCAGAAAAAAAGTACAAATGACTTACATTATGCAGAGTGAAATGGAATATTTTTTTGAAGATTGCGCAAACATTGAATTTTTAATCATAAGGAAATGAATAAGTTGCCAAACATAAATGAAAAAATATTAGTCCAAAGTGCACATTGACAGCTAAGATGTTCTGAACTTCCCCATCAGAGTAAATAAAACTTAACATGATAAATAAGTCTCCTCAACTCTTTGGTTGCTCTTAAAGATTTGATCCATTTTATGTTGCATTGCTCTTTTTTTGTCGCATCTATTCAACAAGCTTTTTTTGTCTTTTTTTCACTGTTCCAGAAAACATGCACATTTGAACCAATCAGAGCTAACCATCTCTGCTGACCACATGTCAGTATGTCAGCCAATTGCACGGATAACTGAGTCCAAGCATTTTGCCTTGCTGCGTGCATTAGCACATTGACGTGACTCATCATCGTCAGACTCAGATAACTGCAGCAGCTGGGGAAACTCCCATGCCGTCCGTGGAATAAAATCAATAATAAATATTGGTGGAAACGGATTACCCTACACAAGCAATTTATTATGCTTGTTGTTAACACTTGTATATGTAAATCTGATGTTGGTAGATTGTTTTCTTCTTGGAGCTGAAATGCATGTACGGCAGCTGAGCTTTTTTTTTGTTTTGTTTTTTAAACATACTATTTTGGCAGTTGCTGTCATATTTTCGGAATCAAAAACCGTGTACCGGAACAGCATTCCGGCCCTGAATCTTATACAGGAACTATGTTCTGGCCCTGAATCTTATACCAGAACTGCGTCCCTGACCGTTCTGGCCCACTTTCACCCCTGAAAAACAGTGAAATTTTATAAAATTCAATTCGGTAAATAAATAAAAATGAAAATAAAATAAAATTAAATTCCATTATTGATTGGTTATGATGATAGTTCTACAATAGTGCCCAACGAGGAAAAGTTAGCTGCAGATTTAGACCGTGTTGTCCAGAAAGGAAGTCTTATGTATCTTCAAATAGGTAAGACATGCTTGCATTGTAGCCATATTATTATATGTTGTTGCCTTTGAGCTTGCACAGTGCAGAGTTTATCCATGTGCAAAACTGTTAAACCGAGGCTTACGTATTGGCCCTTTTAGTTTTCAAAGGTGTTCGTGTGTCATTGCGCCGTCTAGCTGCGGAGATTTGCATTATAATACAAGGGCACTTTTATTTCCAATGCAAACCTCCAACGCACACTGTAAATGAAATAGAACACTGTCTTTGTAGTAGCCTAGTAGTAGTATGTAAACTATCAAGCATCCGTGTTTACTGCCATTGTGCACGCCTTGTATGGAAAAAACATGCGAGCATGAAATATTTTGACCGAAACGGCTGTTTTTGGATGGTAAAAGCTGAAGAAAATCCTCAGCACCCCCTGCTGTGAGTGACTTCAAACGCCCTTGCTTTGATCTCGGAACTGTGAGGCATATGTGCTAACCACTCTGCCACTGTGCCACCATAAAAAATATCAAGTTTCAGTTTCAACACATTTTTAAAAAATTGGACTTTAGTATAAGTAAATATATAATAAGTAACTCCAAGTGGTGATAAGCAGTGGCAACGGAGAGTGCAAACAATTGAGCTAAACACCCTGGTTGACTAATTGATAGCATGCTCTCTTTTAAAGGCATCAGGAGTGAGGGTCAGGTTAAGTTCACACAACCCATCATTTTTATTTCAATGACCCACAAACCTGATCATGCAAGTAACGTCTAACTGCATTAATTAAATTCACAATATTAACATGGTGACTTAAGTTAGAAGTTACTTTCGCACATAAGCGGCTTTTAAGGGGGGGTCAGGGGGCCCATGCCCCCCCCGGTGGCCGAAAAGTGTCATTGCATGAAACTGACTTTCCTATATTAGTATACGTATATAAAACGTATATAAACACAAAAAGGATTGCTTCAATCAAATAAAACTTTTTCAATGAAAAATTAAGTGTTCAAAAGCAAATTTTTCGATCTCAAATATTTTTTCGCATTTGAAAACGTTTTCTATGATTGTAATTCTTCTTTTTTTAGTTGAAGTGATTTTTCTTTTTGAAAATATATATTTTTTGAAGCAACTTATTTTTTGATTGAATAAGACAAAAACGTCCTAGCCAAAATGTGCCCCAAACACAAATCAACATTACTTCAATCAAAAAACTTGCTTCAATCCCCCCCAAAAATCATAGAAAAATAGCTTTCACATGCATTCTTCTGAGTTTCAAATTTATTTTTGCATTTACATTTTTTTTTGATTGAAGCGACTTTTTTTAAATTGAAAATATATATTTTGATTGAATCAACTTTTTTTTATTAAAGCAATTTTTTTGGATTGAATAATAAAGACACAAATCCACCTCCATATGGCTCCACCCAGGGGATACAATTTTTGACTGGGGTAACTACATTGGCACGACACTGGCGGGCGTACGATATTCAATGGTTGACGATCTTGGCAAAAAGTATTGCCTAAGCAGCCTGATTTAGAATTCCCCTCAAGAATGATGGGAAACATGTCAACCTATTATTTCTAAATATTCTTGTAAATTAATTTGATTGCTGACACTGTGTCTCGGGGTCATCAACATGTTGTGCCCCCCCTGCCCAAAAAGTCAAATTCCGCCTATGCTTTCGAAAACTTAAGAATTTGAATAATGCCTACTCAGAACCTCTAGTTAGCATCAGTGTTGTTTTCGTCAACAAGGACGATAATGAAAATATTTAGTCAACGAACAATTTTTTTCATGACGATGACGAAACAAAACGTAACAAAAGCCAGTTTTCGTCTGACAAGATGAGAACGAGACGAAAATGCGCAATAGTTTTCTTTACATTTTCACAATTTGTGACATTTTATGTGTAGTTAGCGTGATGTGCTGATGTCCTGTCTCCAGGCTTGCACAAATGGTAAAATTTGCTTTCTTATCTTGGTCAGAGAGAATATGCAATGTTACCTTAGTCTTTAAAGGTCTGTGCTGAGTAATCGTCCCACACTAAATGTAACTCGTTGCGTTAGCATACCATTCGTGTTGGCGTTAGCATTAGGCTAATGCTAACAGCAAGCATCCTCTTAAACCCATCGCTAAGTTTTTTTTAGGGCTGTCAAATGATTAAAATTTTTAATCGAGTTAATCACAGCTTAAACTTTAATTAATCGTAATTAATTGCAATTCAAACCATCTATAAAATATGCCATATTTTTCTGTAAATTATTGTTGGAATGGAAAGATAAGACGGATATATACATTCAACATACTATACATAAGTACTGTATTTGATTATTATAACAATAAATCAACAAGATGGCATCAACATTATTAACATTCTGTTAAAATGCTCCATGGATAAAGACTTGTAGTTCTTAAAAGATAAATGTTAGTACAAGTTACAGAAATTTTATATTAAAACCCCTCTTAATGTTTTTGTTTTAATAAAATTTGTAAAATTTTCAATCAAAAAATAAACTTGTAGCTCGCCATTGTTGATGTCAATAATTACACAATATTCATGGTGCTGAAACCCATAAAATCAGTTGCACCCAAGCGCCAGCAGAGGGCGACAAAACACCAAAAAACACAAGTAACAAGTGGACATGACACTGCTGTCATTTCAATCTGTTTGCGCAGGGCATGTGCGTTAAATGCGTCAAATATTTTAAGGTGATTAATAAAAAAAAATTAATTACCACCCGTTAACGCGATAATTTTGACAGCCCTAGTTTTTTTACATGCAGCTCGTTCCGTCCAAGTGAGTATAACTGATTGAAAATAATGTTTTCCTGCGGATTGTGTATTATCACCAGGAAGTTGGTGTTGTCCTTGTAGATGCTCCGATATTTGCTCGTCTGTCAATGTTCATTTGAAAAAGTTGGAATTATTTATTTATTTATTTTTGGAGTCAATTTTTAAACGAAAACATTTTTAGTAAACGTCGACTAAAACTAAACGAAATTAGTCTTGAGTTTTCTTCAACAAAAATTAGACGAAGACAAACATTTTGATAACTAAAATATGACTAAATATTATTGTTCAAAAGACTAAGACTAGGATGAAAATTAAAAGGGCTGTCAAAAACAACACTGGTTAGCATGACTAATAGGAAGTTTTATTATTATTACAGTGTAAATATGATAATGGCCTTTAGGTATTAGTCAAAAAGCTCTCTAATGGCTTGCAGTATTGTGAAAATAGGAGTTCAAATACAATCTCACGGCGAGTAGAAGACGTTTTGCTAGGTTTTTTTTTTTTTTTTTTTTTATATCACGTTTCACTTTGAGCGTCCAATCTGAAGATAAAATAACGCTGATGTCATTGACGGTCAGTGGTCTGACTCCAATTTCAAATCTACTAGTTGGGAGAACAGTATGTCAACTACGTCAACTTAAAGCCAGCTCTATTCATTCCGAAGACCCTAGGCGGATTAGACTTACAACCTGTGGATGCTGAAATCTGACTGGATGAAGAAAATCAAACATCCACATATACTTTTCTGAAGCAATGCAATAAAAAGTTACTAAATAAAGGGAAAATGCTGTTGGGATTAAATGAAAAATAACTGAGCGTTAATAAGTATATGTTAGGCAGTCTTGTCCTCAAGACCACAACATCTGACACCAGAACTTCAAGAGACCAAGGCAAGACCCTCAAAATATGGTTTTGAGACATTGAGATGCCGTTATGTCATCTTAATTTATTTTTCAAGTAGAAGCTACAGTGAACTGGAAAAAAACTAGGGCTATCAAATTTATCGCATTAACGGGTGGTAATTAATTTTTTAAAAATTAATCACGTTAAGATATTTGACGCATTTAACACATGCAAGGAATGTTGAACACTATGCAGAACATACTGTATACCATTTGCAGCCACTACTAATACTACTACTAATCATGGTTGCCCAACTTCCTATCAAGCATTTGAGGGGAGCAGGAGACAATACTTTTTTAACATGTTTAATTCAACACAACACAGATCATACTGTATACCATTTGCTGCCACTACTAACAGTCATGGTTGCCCAACTTCCCAAAATGCCTTTGGGTGGAGCAGGAGAAAATGTTTTTTTATAACACGCTTAATTCAACACAACGCAGAACATACTGTATACCATTTGCTGCCACTACTAACAGTCATGGTTGCCCAACTTCCCTACATGCATTAGGGTGGAGCAGGAGACGATATTTTTCTTAACAGCTTAATTGAACACAATGCAGAACATACTGTATACCATTTGCAGCCACCACTGACAGTCATGTTTGCCCAACTTCTCATGCATTTGGGCGGAACAGTTAAGTCGCAACAGTATTATTTAGTGAAAGCACAACAAAAATAATATTCCTACCTCTCAAAAAAAATAATGTTCACAAAAAGAAAAGCGCTCAATGAAAAGAGTACTGGCATTCCCAATCAAAATAGCTATGCAAAATACACATAAAACCTACTCAGACTTTGCCTTGGCTAGATCTCTAATTTAAAACTCGCAATTGACACCTTGTAGTGTATTTCAATCACTACCTTAAGTAGTTAAAGACCCTGTGGAAGAACAGCAGGGAGCCCATATGACGTCCCGCTCGGCGACGTCAACAATGGCGAGCTATTAGTTTATTTTTTGATTGAAAATTTTACATATTTTATTAAAACGAAAACATTAAGAGGGTTTTTAATATAAAATTACTATAACTTGTACTCAAATGTATCTTTTAAGAACTACAAATTCTTCTATCCGTGGATCCCTTTATCAGAAAGAATGTTAATAATGTTAATGCCATCTTGTGAATTTATTGTTATAATAACCAAATACAGTACTTATGTACAGTATGTTGAATGTTTATGTCCGTCTTGTGTCTTATCTTTACATTCCAACAATAATTTACAGAAAAATATGGCATATTTTACAGATGGTTTGAATTACGATCAATTACGATTAATTAATTTTTAAGCTGTGTTTAACTCGATTAAAAAATTTAATCGTTTGACAGCCCTAAAAAAAATCTAAAATATACAATACATAAAGTATGTCATTGTTTGAAGTACTGATTGTGTTGGTCAACACAAAGCGTTGACGACTCAACCTTCACATCAACCACATTCCCAAAATTCCACCGGCTTCTTTTTACGAGACCTTCCTGGCGCTGCTGTCTGGTAAGCGAGCAGCTGTCATCTTTCGGGGAGGAGGAAATGACATCACGGTCTGGAGGCTGTCCCCAAGGTGTATCCACACCTGCTGGAAAACGTGATTCCTGGATTGAGGGGTGGGTTTAAGGGGGCACAGGGGGAAGAGGAGGAGGCTTGGCAGCTGCTCTGTGTACGCCATCGTGCGTGTATGGGAGGTGAACGCCATGACCGGAATAACACTTTGATTGCATCCTCTCATCGGGATGATTGGCGCAACACGTGTTGCTTTAAACTAGGTTTCATCATAGATAAAATCCTGCCTATAGGATGTAGTGTGAGTTAAATCTATACTCGCTCGTCATTCCACACAAATGTCAACTCAACTATGAAATTGTCAAGATAAGCGTGGTAATCCTCATTGAAGTGATGCCAAAAAATTGTGGAATTATTTAATGGGAAAATATTTCAGAAAATTACTGTTCTTAATATTTTTTTTTCTGTTTTCAATATATTACACAATTACAAATCTCCGATTATATTTATTCTCAAAGAGTGGTAAAAGTATCACGACTACTACTAGTGGTAATTAAAAGAATTGCTAGTGCAATTATTTTTTTTAAATAAACGCATTTTAAAAAATATGTTTGCATATAATTTTGATGAGATGTTGGCTTTTTCTGTTAAATTTTTAAGTGCAATGCTTTAAAATGTAATTATAATTTTTTTATTGTGATTTACTGTTTTTTAACACTAGAAAACCCAGCAGAGGCCAACTCGGCCTTTCTCAAGTCAAATACGCCTGATATTCTCCTAATATATCCTCCTTCTCACTACACAAACTCAGCCTGTAACTGTTTTTCCTCAAAGTTTTTACACATTTTATTGGACCAACTTCAGACATAATGACCACAATTCATGCTCCATGCCCCTGATTCAGTCCTTCTAAATTATAGACACAATCCCTGCTTAACACTCAAATTGCAGTTCTAAAACGCTATATTTCAAAACAATGTACACATTTGGGCCATTTTTTCCATTTTTGTGTGTAGTGTAGGAGAAGTGTGTTAAAATATGTGTAATAAGTACAAAACGCCATAAATAAATGTAAATAAATAAATGTAGCTTGACTTGAACTGACGCGAACTATCACATGAATAGTTCAACAGTGGTGTGTTCCCTTCCGTTTGGGCCACATACCAACACAATGTACTATATCTAGTAATTGCATTTCCATATAAACAGCTGTTGTCAGTCGGACAATGACTTGCCAATTCAAAAGCATTTGGGTTATTTTGGCCACCTCTGGGTTTTTCCAGTGGGTAAGCCATTTCGGGCATTGCTTGAGACTATTAGGAGTACCAGCATTCTCTGGGACTTTTAGTGTTAAGAACAGAGCTAATTGTTTCAGTGTCATTGTTTTGAAATGTTTTCATCTCCTTTTTTTTGTATTATTTTGAATTAGTTCTTGTAAAATTGTGTTTATTTCTCACTCTCTCTCATTTTTAATTGACAGAATGTTGACCTTTTTCTCGTAGTAGTACGACTTAGCGGTTTGGCAATGTAGGCGTTTTAGTTTAATAAACCTTTACTCCATTCCATTAAGTTGGTTAAAATATGTAGACATGATTGCATTAAGTTAAGAAAACTGTGGAGATATTTTCTTAGTATATTTTGTTTTGCATTTCCAGTTAGTATTCTTACTTAAATCTCGCTTATTTATATAGATTTTTTTGTCTTGCAATATTCTGACCATATTCGTGTAAATGAAGGGGTCGTTTTTAACCAAAATATCAAAATTATACTGACAAAATACGTTTTGTGGAAATATTTGAGCTCAGTTATTGTCATTTTTCTATATTGACATTTTTCTTGTTTTTGGAGTATTATTGCTCTTATATGAGGTCTAACTTTAAAAATAGAACCGCTCTAATTTTTTTAATGAATATTTAAAGCAAAACTTGGTAACTTTTTCAGTTTTGGTCGATTTTAGCGACACAGGTTTACAAAAGCGGTAGTGTTTTGCCATGGACTTCATAATGTATTGATGGGACATGGGGTGCGGGGCTGATAAATAGGGGGCCTGCAGTGCTGACGAGGCCGTCATAGCTGACCGAGTGGAATTACAGACAAAGAGTTTTTTTCATTGAAAATTCTTGTGAATAAATGCTTAAATCCACGAATTCTATATAGAAATGGATGTAAAAAAACACAAAAAAAAACATGCAAAAAAAACATGCAGTTAGCATTTATTTTACGAAAATTTTGCGAACTATGATGCCAATGCACTATGGGCTAATTCCTCCCATTGATTTTATTCACAATATTTTAAAATGCACATATGCATGGCATGAAAAATTACCTTGAATCCTCGAACAGATCACTTCTGAGACAATCCTTCCTGTTTGTATGCGGTACAGCTTTCGTAGTTTTTCAACAGAAATCCGGCGTTAAATTGCTGCGTGCGTGTGTTTTTATAATAATATTAATAATACATTTTATTTATTGAATAGCTCCTCTTTATGTGGGCGGCCTCCTACTTGAATGCGAGGTGCAGTGCATGACCAATCTGACCTGTCAATACCATTATGAAGTCTATGCCACAATATCAAAATTATACTCACAAGTTTTTTTGTGGAAATATTTGAGCTCAGTTATTGACATTTTTCTATATTGACATTTTTATTGTTTTTGGAGTAGTATTCCTCTTACATGACGTATAACTTTAAAAATACAACCGCTATAATTTTTAAATGAATATTTAAAGCAACACTTGGTAGCTTTTCAGTTTTGGTCGATTTTAGCGATGCCAGTGGACGAAAGCGGTAGTGTTTTGTGGTTCTGTCTATATAATTAATGGGGAATGGGGGAAGTGACGTACAGTAAAGCAGTCAGCGCATTTGTAGTTTTTTTGCAGGGTCACTGCACATTTCTAGCAAGCAAATATAATACTTTTAAAGAAAATTTTAAGACCTCTCAGTATAAAAAAATAAGACCACTACTACAGAACAAATACATATGGTAAAAAAAGCAACAAAAAACAAAAAAAACCATAACACACACTCTAGGAAAGGATTTTAACCCTGTAAGGTCTGGGCCTATTTTGTCTGATTTTGCATGCCTTTGAAGTTGCCTTTATATTTCAAAGAAAGAATTGTTTACGATGGCCTGGTTTGGTCCCTTTTTTTGTGACACCTTGAACTTTATGTCCAAACTGTTGTTTCCTTCACTGACCAATTATAAATCATCATTTTGGGCCCAAAAAGACCAAAAATTCCAAAATCGTTTTGTCAAAATTTTTAATATTGATGTCCAATTGACAACCAAACATGCGTAACGAACCGTTTTGAAACTTTGTAATATTTATTCAACATGTTAGGATGAACATTCAACCAAAAAATTTTAGAATAAATAGTCTTATATTTGACAATTCAACATAAACAACAGGTAAAGCCATAGGCGTTTTTTGCCTTTATACATGCTCTAGTCAAAACAGGTCATATACAGCAGACCAAACAGTGAAGAACAGTGAAAAAATATATACCATCTAACACAAAAAGTGTTTAGAGGCCATCTCTTTATGAGTTCAGGTATTGCGGCCCATCACCTGATGAAAACTATGTACACACAATCAAGCTTCTTGAACACACATTTATATACACAAATTGAGAAGACTGAGTGTGGGGGAAATATATATATATATAACATTGGGAAAAAAAGTATTTTCAAAAATATTTACAATAAACAAGTTACATTTTTTTCAGGCATGCCACTCCAAAAAGCAGTTTCGTCCTGGAATTAGACACAGGGCTACATCACACAGCCCACACTTCCATGGGGTGTCGGTCCTCTTTCCACCCTTCCATTTTCATTTCACTTTACTTTCATTGTCACTATAAATGTAAATGAAAAAAAGTCAGTATTTATGAAAATAATAAAGTATAAAATAAAAATATATACAGCAATAAATAATAATGGAAATCTATATGTATGACAATAGAAAGAATACCATAGCTGAATATATGCTACATCCCTAATCTTCATAGAGAAAGAAGAACACCACAAATTATAAATTCCTGCCTGGGATACACATAGTGCACGTACGACTTTGATCTGGTATGCACATTTTATTATTATATACACAAACACACACTTATATTGCATCAAAATTAACTTTGTCTTGCAATATCAAAAGAAACTTTCAAAAGAAACTTTTTCAGCATAAAAAAAAAAAAAGTGAGTTGGCTTACCTCTGCTCGTCGATGGCGTCACCCACGTGTTCAAATCCGTCACTATCTTCACTCGAGGACTCTTCCGAAGAAGACGATGATGACGAATTTGGACCATCCTCTTCCTCAAGTTGATCAAAAAGCACAATTGCTTGCGCTAAATTTAGTTTTCCGTTCATTCTCAAAGTCACACAAAGTCGCTGCTCGATCCAAACGGCCGTCGCTCGCCACCTTGCTGCTTCAGAACACTCCTCCCTCTCGTTCGGTGGAACCTCGCACGGCAGTTATATTTATAAAAAAAAACGCATTTTGTGCTTCCACTGTGACTTTGAGAGGGTTCGTTTGATTTGTGTTTTTTTCATGGCGCTTCCGTTTTGAAAAAGGACAAGAAATGATGGAAATATAGACATAAACAAATGATCCATGCAGCATTTTAATGTTTTTTTGAGAGGACAATAAAACTATAAAACTTAAATGACATTATCTCACGTTTTAGTTGGTCGATTGACTTTAAATAATAACGAGAGTAAACCGCAGCTTCCGCACTTTAAAACGAGACCAACCAACGGCATGTGGGTGACGGAATTAAAACGTGAGGGCGCTTCAAAGACGACGTGCGCTGAGGACGCGCCGGCGCGTCCTTCGACTCTCAAGGGTTAAAGGTCAAAGGATTAAAAAAAATATATATATAAATCAGTGCATCTTAAGTTCACAAAAATCCGGGAACATTGGAGTGGTGTCGCCTAATAGTTTGCAGCACCCACAGTATTTCTGCCTTTAGCGTAGCAGTTGGGACGAATGCAGCGGGAACCGGGCCGGATTCCTGCGCTATTAGATACAGCTGATGGAGGCACTCTATTTTTATGGCATCTTGATAATAAGGCTGGCTAAATAAGTAACGTTCGCGCGAAAAAAGACATATGTTAGGTTACCCAGATGGAATTTAATACCTCCCATGTGAAATTTAATGACATACCTAAAAAAATAGCGAAATATAATGCTTTTTAAAACCTTCAAAAACACATATTGTAAATAAGGCCTTTTAAGACTTTTTAACTCATTCACTCCCAGCCCTTCGCTCCCGGCCGTTTTACTGGATTTTGACTGATTTTGCAAGGCCCACAGAAAATTCTGTTCTACTGCTATATTAACATGGAACCCACCAAAAGAAAGATTAGACTCTCTTCTTACAGCAGAAAAAAAGTAATCTCATATCTTTTTCCATTCTTTAGAAATCAGCATTAGAATATAGCTTAGTTTGAGCAATTTTCCAGTTTCTGATGAAAAAACTGAGAAATTGAGCTTTTTTTGAAAGCATACATTATACATACATACATACATGCATACATACATAACATAAACAACCAGACAAATAGAGCTTTTGATAGCAAAGTAACAATTTATTTACACATAACTAACTGAGAGATGATGCTTGGTGGCTGTGACAGCGGGTTAAACTTTTCCCTCATCCTTGCTTGTCTCGTAAAGATGGATTTTTTTTTTAGTCTTTCCTTTGTGGTGACCACTGCCTTGTTCGCCTGGGGGACTTGTGTTCCTGTGGGAGAACTGGTTTGGCCATGTGCGTTTCCGTGCGGGATACTGGATGGTGCGGAGGACGCGAGCGGCGAGCACGGCGGCGCGGGCTCTGCTCGGCTAGCAGCACGGACTCAACTATGCTGCACTGGTTGAATCGGGTTGGGGGTCTTACCAAATGCGCTACTGCCCTCTAGTGGCCAGTTTTATTGCTTTAAAATGGGTTTTGAGCTTTGTGCATTGTATCTTATATCAGGGGTCCCCAACCTTTTTTGCACCACGGACCGTTGTTATTTGGGTCTTTTTTTCAGGGACCGGTGTTCTGACAAATTTTGCAACCCATCAAAAATTGCAACGATGCAGTTCTGCGCATGCACGTAACGTTAAACATAGCCGCAAAATGCGCAAATGCAGCGATTCCAAAGTAAACACTACAAACTTTCTTGAAAGAAAGGAATATTAACTTACGTTTGATCATGGAAGGACTTGTAGAAAAGTTCTCCTCAGATACATCCTGCCATGTCAGCTGCACACAACTGCACACCGCTCTCACCATTAACAACTTCGCCTTGTCGTTAAACAGAAGCCCTCTTCACAAAGATACGATGTAGGAAATTGTAGCAAGGTTTTCAATGCTCTTGTAGTGATGTCAGGATATTCCAGAATGACTTTAATCCAGAACCTCGGTAGAGTTGTTATTTCAAATGTACGCTTAATAAGGTCGCCGTCATTTGCGATCTCCACAAGTTGATCTTCCTGTTGCACAAACATGTCGAATCACTCGGTTTATTCACAAACGGGTCACTAATCCACTCCTTCGCAGTTCGTGGGTCTTCGAGGTTGTAGGCTCGTCAGGTGCCCTTTTCGCCGTAAAAATATCTCCAAAGACGTCTGTTTTTCAGTCATCTTCGCTCGTGTGGGGGCCAATTATTTCCGAGAACAAATGTGCTGCGCCCGCGGCCTAGCAATACGTTATTATCGAGGACAAGCACACATAGATATATTATATACACAAACAAGATGTACTACTAGCGGTCCAATCAATGGATTTCTATGACGCCATTCTAATCTATCCCGTAGTATTATATCTAGAGTAGACAGAGATATTGGTGTGTTAAGCAGGGGCATAGGGTTAATTCAGCCAGAATGCGATCATTATTAAATTATTATTTCTGTGCGGCCCGGTAGCAAATGCGCCACGGACTGGTACCGGTCCGCGGCCCGGCAGATGGGGACCGCTGTCTTAGATACATTGGAACCTATAGATACCGATTGTCAAAAAAAAAAAAAAATGCAAAAGACGTATAAATACGTTTTTGGGACACTAAAGCAATTAAAAATACAACATATTTATATGTTTTTGGGAGCAAATGAGTTAAGGATCTGCTGAGACCATGTTTTGTGTGGCAGGGTTCCTGCCACCCTCCTCAAAGTTACATAGTGCCGGTGAAAGAGATAAAAGATGTGTCATTGAACTACTTGTCAGTTGACATATTATCACAAATGTTATGAAAATATCATAGGTTGAAAAGTTACCTAGTGTTGCTCTAACATGACTACATCATTTCAATGTTGGTTAAGATGGTGGTACTTGGATGACTTTATATCATTTGGGTGGCACTTGGCATTCAAATTTTGAGAACCACCATGCTAAGTTGATATTTGGTAGTCAGTTTGGAAAATATTCAAACTGAAATTCTATGTTTTACGAGACCTGTTTCACTTTTCATCGAAGAACGCTCACGTCATCAACTTGATCCTGTCCAACCCTTTTTATTTTTCACCCCCAGCTTTGGCACCACTCCATTACGTAACGTGTGCCAATACTCATATACTGTACAGACTTTAGAACAATCATCGAGCCTCTTTTTCACCCGGGTTGGATGATTAAACTCAAGCAAAAGAGGCTTCCTCACTTTTCCTCAATTTGCTTGAATTTTGTCTTGCATGAAGTCGACGGGATGATTCAAATGCAGCAGGGATGACGTGAGGAAGGCCACGCATGAGAGGCTGTGACAGCTGAAAGGGGGATGGGGGGGCTGACTGAAATAGACGAGTGAGAGAAATATAGTTACAGGCCTCTAACGCCTACCCCGGGTAGACCTACCCTCGGTCGGGTCTCACTCAAATGTATCATTAGCTTCACCTGTTTGTGTGTGTATGTGTGTTCAATGTTAATAGACATATTGCAAGTGTGTGCATGTGCAAGCGTAGGAAAGTCATTAGGTAACACATGCGAGCTTCTCATCTTCTCTCGACTCCTCTTTCTCTGTCAAGTGTGATTTATTGATTGGACTGCTGTTTACTTGTCATTCCTCAAAGAGCTATTAAAGCAAACGATCATCCCGCCAATGCAAATGCATTCTTCTTTTTTTTGGGGTGTCTTTCAGTGCTGCAGTTGAGGATTCAGAACCGAAAGCAGAGTGAAATTAATGCAGAATCGGGTAGGTTTTATACAAAACTAAACAACACAATAGGGAAATAATTATGCTCACGTGTTTCGTTGTCTTGATATGCCAGGTTTGAAATCATCAAGTTCACCCAAAAAAGAACAAAAAGACAAAAGTGAAGCTGCGGTGAGTAGCGTTTTGTTTTATTGTCAGTGCACTGATGTAGCAAATTGAATATTATGTCTGTTTGGTTTGACTTTGCTGTCTCCGGACGCAGCATCTACCCGACAATGGCGCCGGGAGACATCACAAGACGCCCCCTAGTGGAGTCACAGCTGTAACTGTGCAAGGTGATGCCCGGATAAACCTATGCAACACAACACAATGTCACACACTTGAACGCAAAGTGTGAACACGTGGTCAGCTGTTACTTGAAAACAAATGTGACCCGTTCCTCAAACAGCCTGACAACACATGGACACCAATCAGACCTGTTACTCACATCACACGTGCCCGTTTTCGAATCTTCAACTCTTTATAGGGTAAAGTGACAATTTTTGGGAATTAAAAAACAAAAATTTAACCTTATAAAGACCCGGCGTCCAAATACGTAGGCCACACTTTTAACACTTGGTGTACAGGTGTGGTCTACATGACTCTAAAAACGTGTTGTCCACATATGTGGAACTCATTGGCTGCCATTGACTGTGGCAGACGTCCACTACCAGCCCCTCGCAGTTTAAATGTTTTGAACATATACAGTGGGGAGAACAAGTATTTGATACACAGTCAATGGGAAAACCCATTGGCAGTGTATCAAATACTTGTTCTCCCCACTGTACAAGTGGTAAACTAATTTAAATTCAAGAATGGCTGAAAATAGCTACATGATTGAACGTCTGTGATTGACAATAGAATCTAGAAAAAATATTTATATATATTAATTAGAGATGTCCCGATCGATCGGCATCCTGATCGATCGGGTCCGATCACGTCATTTTCGGAATCGGCAGAAAAATATCGGACATGCCTTTTTTTTCAATATATATATATTTTTTAAATAAATCGTTTTCTAATTGTATTTAACGTTACAGACATAATATGTTACACTCATCCAGAGTCTTTAGTTTAGGCTTAAGGTAGGGTTATCAAATTTATCCCGGTAACGGCAGTAATTAATTAAAAAAAATTATCACGTTAAAATATTTAACGCAATTAATGCATGCGCTGCACGGCCCACTCACGCATTGTCGCATTCAATCGGTAATGGCGCTATTTTACCTATATATAGAACTAGAAGGCAGCATAAAATGAGTAGAGTGAATTTTGGCAGCCTTTGGAGCCTTTTTTTAATTGGCTAAAGCCTTACAATCCCTCTCCCGACGATTACAAACATCGTGGGAAGCAATGTGGGGAAGAAAGGCAGTAATTGATCTTTTTCTTAACACCATATGTTATTTCCCAACGCAGAGAAGATATATCAATTGGTACCACTACGCACAGTCATGGGTGCCCTTCCCATCATGCATTTGGGCAGAACCGATGGCTACAGTATCATTTACTGAAAGCTCAACAAATACACTAGATGGCAATATTTAGTCTCAATATACAAAGTCACATTTATCCTTTAAGAATTACAAGTCTTTCTATCCGTGGATCCCTCTCACAGAAAGAATGTCAATAATGTAAATGCCATCTTGAGGATTTATTGTCATAATAAACAAATACAGTACTTATGTACTGTATGTTGAATGTATATATTCGTCCAAGTTTTATTCTTTTTTTTCTTAATGCATTGCCAAAATGTATATGATCGGGAAAAATTATCGGGAATGATTGGAATTTAATCGGGAGCAAAAAAAAAAAACAATCGGATCGGGAAATATCGGGATCGGCAGATACTCAAACTAAAACGATCGGGTTCGGATCCAGAGCAAAAAAATCGGAACAACCCTAATATTAATCATTATTACATTTTTCATATTATTTGTTAATATAATTTTTCATGAATAAATATGTGGATAAATTCATACAATTTTGATAAAAACAAAATACAACTAAAATGAATAAAAAGATAAATACAGAATGTATTGACACCCAACAACACTCTGATGTTGAAAATGTGATGTCCACATCTGAGGACATTGGGTCTCAATTAACTCATTAACGCCAATAGACATTCATTCTCTAACAACCCTCCCAGTTTAAATGGATTGGACGTCTACTAGAGACAAACTAATTTATATTTAAAAATGATAAGAGCCACACGACTGGATGTCAATCATCATCAATGGCACTGAAAGAGTTGAAATCATATTATTTTAAATTATTAGTCATTATTGCATTATTCATATTATTTTTATATCACTTTTCATGAATAAATAAAATTATGCAGAAATAAAGTGTTGATAAAAACAAAATCACGGAAATACAATTAAAGTGAACAAAAAAATATAAATTCTGCAAATGAACCTCAACACTCTGAAGTAGATATAAAAAATATATATTCATAGTATTTAAAGCAACACTAGGTAACTTTTCAACCTTTATAAAATATTTTCATAACATTTGTGATGATATGTCGACTGACAACTATACAGTATATATCTTGAGGGGGTCTGTATCACTTTTCACTGACGCTAATTACCGTATTGGCCCGAATATAAGACTGCCCTGATTATAAGACGACCCCCTCTTTTTCAAGACTCAAGTTTGAAAAAAGTCTTTTTGAACACCAAATTAATTTTTATACAGAAAATAATTACAGTACATATGAAACAATTCATTGTAACAATATATTTGAGAGAGAGAAAAAAACATTATTTTGCCTCATTCAAATCTTAATATCTGAACATTTAAATATGTAAACTAAAGTGCAATCACATTCGTAAATGAATGGCTTCTGGTTTTTGAAATGTAAATAAACCAATCTATTGTGATAAAACAACAAAATTGCAATAACTGCATTAACCATCAAAGTGAAGTCCAACTGTAACTGTAGTCTTCAAAACATCTGAATAAGGAAAATATTGCAATAAAATAATGCAAACTGGTTAAACTTGAGAGTCGCAGAGATCTGTCATGACAGAACACCGCTTCAATGATATCTGGCGCCATCTAGCGTCGTGAATATATAACGGTATAACGTCTAGACCGCGAATATAAGACGACCCCCACTTTTTCAGTCTTATTTCAATGCAAAAAACACCGTCTTATATTCGGGCAAATACGGTAGATTCACGGATGGCTGAAAATAGCTACATGATTGGACGTCTTTTTCTTTGTTTGTTTGTTTTTTTTTTTTAAATACAAATATGAATAATTATTGTATTTTTCATATTCTTTTTTAATATCATTTTCTTATGAATAAATATGTGGATAAATTCATACAATTTTGATCAAAACAAAATACAAGTAAAATGAATAAAAACCTAAGTACAGAATGTATTGACTGCCATTAACACTCTGAAGTTGAAAATATGATGTCCCCATATGTGGACATTGGGTCTCAGTTAACTCATTGACTTCCATTAACGGCAATAGACGTTCATTCACTGACAACCCTTCCAGTTCAAATGGATTGGACGTCTACTAAAGACAAACTGATTTAAGTTTAAAAAAATAAGAGCCACATAACTGGACGTCTTTCATCATCAATGGCACTGAAAGAGTTGAAATTATATTATTTTAAATCATTAATCATTATTTCATTATTCATATTATTTTTATATACATTTTTGTGAATGAGTAAAAATGATGAATAAAGTGTTGATAAAAACAAAATTATTGTAATACAATTAAAATGAATAACAACAAACAAATACATTCTGCAAATAAACCTCAATAACACTCTGAAGTAGATTTTAAAAAAATCATATTATTTAAAGCAACATTAGGTAACTTTTGACTTTTATAAAATATTTTCATAACATTTGTAATGATATGTCAACTGACAACTAGTTGAATGACACAAGTCAATGTGAACGCTTTCGTGCAAAATCTGCAAAGATGACAGACAGAGCAACAAAAGAGACAAAAAGTTTTGTCTGAGGAGGA